>NC_140934.1:173948088-175153088 GCF_014529385.1 Adiantum capillus-veneris | reverse complement strand
GCCTAATTATCAAGAGCTGGAAGACAAGGATATTCCCAAAGTGCATAAAGATGGTGTCAGTGTTTCCGTCATTGCTGGGGAGTCAATGGGTGTAAAATCACCCGTCTATACGAGGACTCCAACAATGTACTTGGACTTCAAAATGGAGCCTGGGGCTATTTTGCACCAAGCTGTTCCTGACGGCTGGAATGCTTTTGTATACATCCTCGAAGGTGAATTAAATTTTGGATCTCCTGATGGACCAACCATTGGAGCTCATCACACAGTCCAATTAGGAATGGGTGACGGTGTCAGCGTCTGGAACAAATCGAAGGCGCCTTGCCGGTTGGTTCTCATCGGGGGCCAACCTCTAAATGAGCCAGTTGCCAAGTATGGTCCCTTTGTTATGAACACCAAAGAGCAAGTCATGGAGGCTATTCGAGATTATCAAAGTGGAAAGAACGGATTTGAAAGAGCTGCCGGTTGGCAATCTGACCCTGTGGCGCTTGAGTAATTAGGAGGTCAGTTGAGTTTATTCTTTCACTGAAAGGGGGACTTCAAAATGGGTCTCCACCTCTACTACAGCTCCAAGTTAAATAAGGTTCCTCCTGCTCTACAGCCTAGAAAACAATATACATATCTTTGTATAAAGCGTGTCCTGCAAATGTGTGTTTACACTACTTATGAAGGTTATGAAGAGAGAGGATACAAGGGTTGTCTTACTATGATGATGGCAGGAGTTTATGCTTTACTTGGGTTGTGCAGGACAAATTAATTGAGTCTTGTATTGGGACATGTATCTTTTTACTGTCACTCTGCACCCTTCCATTCTCTACCCTTCCTAAGGAGAATGGAAATGCCCTTGAACCTCATGGTATGCATGGTAATGACATGTATAGCGCTTCTTTGTCTCGAGCTTTAGCTATTGGTTTTGTTATGTTTGGGAAGATTGACTTTTGTTTGCTAGTACTCATCTGTAAATGGTGTGATGTACTCATCTGCGCTATTGCACAACCGAGCACAAGGGGATTGTCCAAGAAGCTCGATCCATTATCTTTCCGGCAGATGATAATTTCCGTGTGATTTTGATAGAAAGCTCCCCACTTCTTGTGTTGATGTTCAAGGACTTGATGGATGTAGCTCTCGTTTAATAATCACGTTGATATGTGATTGGCTCATAGTAAGGAGGGACCAGTGCAGAATACGGATTGCTTGGCTCTTAAAGTGCATTGGTGAACACATCTTTTACAATTCACATCATTTGGAGCTCTTTTAACTCTTAAGGCTACAAATCCTTGTGTTGTTTGATTTCTGCAATCTTATATGCCTTGTTTACTTCACACCTCTCAGCTTGCAGAGATTACTTTGTACACCATCGTGGTGAGTACATCTTTCATGCCTTTGTTACACTTGGAGTTGGAGCACTTACCATATAAGGTGAGCATTCCCTCCTCAATTAGGCTTTCATTGCACAATTCTCACATTCTACTTGTTTCACTGCACTGTTGATTGCTTTCACTTATGGACAAGTAGGGCGTTATGGTGACTTCATCCTCGTCATCTCAAGTGCTTTTCCTGTCTGTACTACATTATTGGAATGGCATTTTGGCAAGTTGACTGTATATCACCCTTAAGAGACTTCCTTGTCACTGAGAAACCTTTGAAAATCGGACCAACGTCTACTAATTTCACTTTTTGAGGTTGTGTTCCCGACTTCGACGTTCGAGTGCTGCCGTAAACAAAACAAGAAGTTGGGGTAAGGTTTTTACACACTTATTTTGATCAAGAATATTAGGTGGAATCTATAAAAATTCCGATCTGTCTTCTCCAGGCACAACGGGAGCCAGCCAGCAGACCTGAACACCAGTTTTCAGATTCTCAGAGACGTCTCATACGCTAACCATCTCGCCATGCTGAGCTTGGTGACCTCATATTGAAGACGCCATTATTGAAAAAGAAAACTTTTGGTCGGCTGTGTTTCCTCCTCGTGATGTGCATTTCCCTATTTCTTTCTCCTACGCCTCCCCCCTTCCCTGCGTGTCGGCCTCCTCTCCTCTCTCTTGTCTCGGGTTGCTGGCTCACGAGTGCAACAACACCATTGCCAGAGAAATGAAAATGAAATGAAATGTTAAAAAAGGGGTACTATAGAGTCCTAAACTAAAGTATGTGAGCTAAGCAATTAGTTGGGAATGTGAATGAGGGCAACCACAACACAATATGTGGCTGTGTCCTCGAAAAGAGCTAAATCACAGCATTGGTCGCTTGTGGATCTTATCAATCTTTTCCACGGTCAGTAGTTTGGCTGGGCGTCGTGCATGTCGGACCAAAGTGATCCGAATCCTTTGATGCAGCCTCCGTTGATGCTGTGTAGTCCTTCGCAATTGTGGACGTCTGGACCTCCCTGGTTGGATCGTTCGATCAGCATGCCTTTGGTGTGACGAGAGAGAGAGAGAGAGAGAGAGAGAGAGAGAGAGAGAGAGAGAGAGAGAAGCTGCTTAGATTTTCCTCTTTTTTTTTTCTTTTTCAGAATGTGTTCTACATACGTATTTGTAGTTTTGCTGAATTGCATGGCAGGGGTTGAATATCCTCCTTTGATGAATTTGGTCAACCCTTGTTGAATTTGATTTGTCATGGCTTTACCTTATTTTTGCTAGCAATGAGAAATTTATTTATTTGAGAAAAATGGTTGGGATTCATTTGGTCTTTTCTTAGTCTATCCCAATAATTGAACACAGGTCTTGCAACAAAATCTATGGTTGGTATATAGTGTAGGTACACTGCATACCTGGTACATTTTTTTCCCTATTTGCACTTAAAAAATATAATGCCGAGTATTTGCACTAAAAACTCTTCTTGATAAAATATTTGGCAAGGCGTGGGTAATTCGCTCTCAATAGTCCCCAGAGCCCTTACCATTCTTACATGACAATTTGAATGTAAATGTGAAAATGATACCTTGCTTTCTCTCATTTATAAACTTGTGGATTTGGTTTGAGAATGTTTGCTGACATATGTAGTTACTCTTGATTAATTCCAATGCTCAATTCATCTTTAAACCTTTTTAGCTTCTTGGGGACATGGATAACAACTGAAGTGGGTCTTTGCCTAATAGAATGGAGTTTCATTCTTTGCCTACTCTTGTACTAAATTTTAGAGCATATGGAAGTTTGTACGCACAGTCAGGGTCTTTGGTCGAGTATATCCCTCTAATCTTTTTTTCTAGGAATCAGAGGAGATGCTCAGGCTGATAGATTGAAGACTTTGACCCTTAGACCTCTTCCTCCCGAGACTAGTTTTTAAGACTCATAGTGGTCATACCTTATAGGTTGATTGGTGATTAGGAAGGCTTATGATTAGTCTGGAGAGAGGGTTACCACATACAACCGCTTTATCTTTGTAATTGGCTAGTTTTCTTTAGGTTGTACAAGCACTTAAATTCATTTCCTCTGTGCTTTGACTCTCTTAGCCTTGGCATTTTTCAAGACACTACTCTTCCAAATGGCTTCTAGAATGGAGGTCTTAACATATAACTTGGTATGAAAGAAGGCGTTGGAGAAAATTGCCTTAGCTAGGATTCAATATCATCTTAAATCCTGTAGGATTAGACCCTATTTACCCTCATTTATTACCTTGAAAATGCCAAAAATTCAAACCAAGCAATTTTTATACTTACAGTATGTCCCTTTCGCCCAAGGATACGTCTCAGAGGATTCTCATTTTTTCAATTCCTTACTCTTTATGATCGGGTGCGACTTACTTGCAATGATTGACAAATACACCAAGGAAGGGATCGAAGCCATTAAGGATTTTATAAAAAACATGAATATTATCACTAAACGAAGGATTAGGTTCTTTCTTGTCGTCAAGTGTAGATCTTACTAACTTCTTGAAGAAGCAATGTGGTCTTAACCTTGTTTTTGTAATTGTAACTACTTGTCACACATAGGGTTCCTGCAAAAGGTCGTATTTATGCAAAAATCATAAGCCTCGATTGAATAGTACCCCGATTCTATTTGGAATATCTACATGCCCTACGTGAAATGTACTTGCAAGTTTCAAGATAACAAAGCACCTTGTGAGTCAAGTATCATTTGGTTCGACCATGTAGTATGGTATGTTTTGAAGCACTTGGAGCTCCTTTTCCTAGATAAACCTTCAAGATTCCTCTCCGGAATCCACCCACCCGCCAAATCATTTGGTAAATGCACCTTCCCAAGGTAGTACTATGATACTAGAAAACAATATTCCAATCTTAGCTGGAAGCCAATCTCAATCGCTTCTTATTGATGAAATTGGTTTTATGAACTTCACAAGTAACCCAATTTGATACAAGCACACACACATTTTGTAGAATCCATGATATCCTTGTACACATTGTCATCCTTGTACACATATGACCACTAAGGCGCCGTGTACATAAGAAATGTCACATCGCCACTGCAAGCCATTACAACTCTCACAAATAACCCAATTCCGCACAAGCACACACACGTTTTGTAGAAGCCATGGTATCCTTGTTCACATACGATTATTGAAGCCTTCACCTTATCGTTGTTCTCCTTTGGTGGCCATCTCTCTCTCTCTCTCTCTCTCTCTCTCTCTCTCTCTCTCTCTCACACACACACACACACACACACACACACACACACACACACACACACACACACACACTGCTGTTTATACGCAATTTAAATCCTCCTGGTATATAGGAGTTTTTTGTTGCCACTTCCTAGGTATATAGCTGGTGATCGGTCTCAGTGACTAGTATTGGTCTGGGAAAGATCTTGTGATTGATGGTTTGAATTTACTAGGTGACTTTCTAATGTTGGAAATCAGTGGGTGGATTCTTAATGTATGGTACCTAACACTTTAGAAGGAGTTAAGTGGGATAGTGGGGTTTGAGTTGGCAGGGCCTGACTCTGTATGTATAACCTTGTCTTCATCCGCTTGATGACGCGGTGACACTCCTGGCGGCGTTTGCTCTCTCTCTCTCTCTCTCTCTCTCTCTCTCTCTCTCTACGAGGCGGCGTAAATGGCTCTTCTCCCTCATGAAGATTGGACCCGCCATACTGTTGTGGAAAGGATTTGGCTACTGGCACCGTCTCCTATAAAAGGTGAGCTTCCTTGCTCACTTAGCATTGGTACCTATGTGCTTCTTTGGTGTGTGTGTGTGTGTGTGTACTAGTGAAGGGTTGCCTGTACCTTTGGAATGTGAGGGTTTGCCAGCAAGGGTGTGTAGTGTTAGAATGTTTGGATCTATAGAAAGAGGAAAAGACAAGTAAGCTATTGTGGAGTTGGCTGCTCCGACTCAATCTCAGGTGACTTAAGATACTGCTATGGAACTACTGTCCAAGCTTCATGGATGTTTTGTCATTCACTTTTGATATGGTAAGAAAACTCATGCATGTCTTGGCTATACTAAGTCAAAGTATGACTATTATGTTGCTATGTCATAACTAGCTTGCTTATGGTTGGCAACTTCTACTGACCCTTTGGTATCTGCAGCATTGGTTTTTTACTCTCCTTTAAAGCTCAGGGAATTCTTTCAATATATATCTACTGACCTGTCATAGGCATGTATAATAGCAGTGAAATACATTGAAAGGTTGTATCCTTTCTTCAATGCAGGTTAATAGGTTTCCTTGAGACTTTTTATGGCTAAAGAAGTAATGCTAGAAGTAAAAAAAAAAAAACATCAATGAGGAGGCAACATCTTACATAAAACTTGGTGAATGACCCTATATTATATGGTGGGTATTGGCTTACTTTTGAGAGGTTTTAGAATAAGCAGGCTTGGTCTATTTTACTGAGGCAGCTGCTGCCGCGCTTATTTTTTTGATGAGGTTCCTTTGGGGTTTGTTTCTGAGCTTGCCTTTCTTGCTCAGATGCGGTCTGAAACGAAGCTATACCTGTTGATTGTTGTGTGACAGATCTATGGCAAAGCTCTTGCACAAAATATAAGCCTAATGTTTTTTTATGACGAACGGAATATCGACTAACTTGGACATTTATGTTAACTTAAACATGTACTTCTATCTAAGGATTGGGCTTGAACCTGGCACTTAAAACTGTCCTACGTTATAACTACTCATGTGGCCGAATATGGTTGTGAATGGTTGGTTTTTTTAAAGGGATATGGTTCTTTGGGTGATACTAATAGTTGTAACCTTAATTGGGTTTCGGGTAATGCCGTTGCTGACCTATTAGGCCTTACATGGTCGGTGACTTTGGTTTACTTTGTCCCTTTGAAGCTCAATGAATTCCTTAAATAGAGGTCTCCTGACATATCATAAACACTTTACGTTTGTAATATTTTAAAGAAAGGTTAGTAAGTCATCTTGGGCACTTCATGGTTAAAAATAGAGAGATTAGATGCATTTATAGCATCAAAAGGAAAAAGTCATCTGACACAAGCTGGATTTGGTAAGTAATGCCTTACTATTAAGTAATTGCGACGGACTTAGTCTGGTCGTTGGGTCAACTACCATGGTTTATTTTCTGATAAACTTACATTTGAGGCTTATTGCATCAATTTTAAGTTATTTAATGGGCCTTTGTGGCACACTCCCTTGGCCTCTGAGAACCATTGCAGGATTCTGGAATATCCCACCTCTACGTGTTTGTGATTAAGTGGAATTGAACATTCATACGTACTACCTTTTATGCGGTTTTTTCGCCTCCATCTAGGGAGGTGTAGTACATACTTACTAACAATTCTTTGTGTTACAGGAGACTCCAAAATATAGATTGACTGCATGTATGATCACTATTATTGACCCAAAAAATAGCGGCAATTAATGCCAAACTCTGTAAAGTTGAGAAACAAGTATATATGGCCCACTTCGGGGCTAAAAATCCTCATAAAGCTCGTTTCCGGCCTTATCTCACGAGAGCTTGCAAAGTTAAAGGGGCTCTACATGTTTTCCCTGCAACTCATTGTAAAAGAAACAATCTCTAAATATATGTTATTGTTAGCTTTACCTTCTAAATATTAGTCTTTGAAAGCAACCTAGTTGGGTGACATCTATAACATGTGGGATACTCATGCATCACCTGCATACGGTGCTAATGCTAACTATATGTTGTGTTGTTTCCATGGGTGCAAATGAGGGTTACCTTCTCAACTATGGTTTTCAAAGTTTCTTGGCTTGAAGATGGCGGACTTATATATTTTTAGGCTCTTGATTCTCTCCTACTTGAGTATTAATACTGTTATGAACTATGAATGTGATTTATACCACCTTTTCATTGACATAGTTTCTAGTGTCTTTTGTAATTTGTAAGGATTTTTTGATGTATATGTTATATTGTTATTGGAAAACACACACACACACACACACACACACACACACATACTGTCGATGTCGAGCTCAAAGCTGTTTTTGGAAAGATGCCCCTACAAGTCCATAACATATGTTGTTTAAATGGTGCTAACAAGCAATCCTCATGTTAAAATTATTCACTATTGCTTTGTCCTACAAGTAAAAAATATGCCAAGGGTCATACACATTGTATATTGATTGAAATCCCTACATTCTCCTTAGAAGTAGCTCGTGTTCAATATAAATTGGTGGAAAGTAACTCCACTTTTGATAACTCATTTGCCACAGGATTGAAGTATACTAGCTACTTCCAATCGTCAAGGATACTTTCATTGTTGTTTTTTTTAGTAAATGCATAGTGCTTTAATATCCATAACTCCTCATGTACCTTTCATATGGTAATTCTTCTCATTGGAGCCCTAGATATCATATCATGACCATAAGACAAAACTCTATGTAAACCTTGTACATTTTTCAAATATGTACGTGTTGGTGATACAAAATGGAATTTATTTCTCACAGTTTTTGATAAAAAAACTTCTATTAATATATTAGTTGATTACAAGCATACACATGTGGAAGATTATAAAGATTAAACACCTATGCATCATACAGAACCAAGTGTAAGGCGTTACAGTGGCTTGATAAGAGAGGCATTCATAATTAGTGTGTAATTGAAAGCTTAATGAGAGTGTTAAAGATATTGCAAGAACTAATACAAAATAACACTAGAATATATTGCATTATGGAGATGTACAAATGGTGCTCTTATATAGGAGAGCCATATAGTGACATACTGACACCAGTTGCAAGGCGTTATGGTGGCTTGATAAGAGAGGCATTCATAATTAGTTTGTAATTAAAAGATCAATGAGAGTGTAAAAGATATTGCAAGCACTAATACAAAGTAACACTAGAATATATTGCATTATGGAAATGTACAAATGGTGCTCTCATATAGAAGAGCCATATAGTGACATACAGGATTATCATAGGTAAGGTGGAAAATATTTAAGATAATATTTTTTGCGATACTGCCACACATGCTTCTGAGGTGTGTGCCACACACACTAATATGACTAAGAGGTGATGCATAGACCATAGCTAAGAATGGATCAGCCAAGAGGGCACGCCCACCCAACAATCCACCCCTTGGGCACGGACTATATCCACTCATGATGACATTACATTATCGACACATGATGAAATGAAGATGACCTATCCACACAGGTTGACAGACTATATCCACACACAATGATGAACCTCCCCTTAAGTAGGAGAAGGTAAACATAAGATTCTTCTTTGTTGTTTTCATCAACTATGTGCGCTGCTCCTCAAAATTTCTTCTTTCCTTTTATGTTGCCTCTTGCTTTGTTATTGTTGAAGCTACTGCTACAATTGCTACTGCTAGAGTTCCTTGCACAACACTTAGAAGGGGGATGACCCTGTTCAAGTAGCACTCTTTAGCAATGTCACCAAATTTTTCACAATCATAACATTTCTTGATACTACATGAGGATGATGCTATATATGCTCTTCCCCTTGAAGGGAAATCTTTCATGTGTTTCTGTTCTTCTGCATGTAGTGAATTTACAACATCTTGGAGTGCAGGTGTGGGTTCCTTTTTTCTAACATAGAGACAATTTGATCATAAAATGAAGGTTAAATGTACTTAGAAGTACTGCAACTTTATCATCCTTTGGAAATTCACACTCACTATAGGTGAGCTGGGTCTATTGACTTGGCTTACTATGTCTTCCTCCTCGAGCATTGTGAGATTTTAGAGTTTCTTCTTGAGACTTATTTTGTTTTCTTAATTTTTGCTCCAATTTTTTTTTTTCTAAAATGGCCCAAGCTTTGTTTTCATGATGGCATTTACCTATAAAACTTACATAATTATCATAAAAAGAAGTGATTATGATATGTAAAGCTTGTTCATGTTTGGCTTGGGTGTTGGGTTTTCAAGCCTGTTGCACCTGTGGGAAACTACTCTTGAGGCATGCAGTTAATGCCTCCATTTTAGTGGATTTTTGCATGGAAAAGTAGTTATATATATATATAGTCTTCGAATCAATAATATACAAGGGTTGTTATTGTGTGTCAATCTGCTATCTTTGCTCTCTCTTTCTCGTTACCTCTTCTCTGCACGTCATCTCCTCGCCATGGTGATTCTCCTTTGCTAGCACCCTCCATAGACGAAGCCTATCAAGTGGTATCTGAGACCAAGCGGTGTCCTTGGCAAGTTTGAGCGAGGGTCGTAGTCCTGCAGGCATATCAAAATGCCATCCCTTTTGTTGGTGAGCCTAGGAGGGCATTGGCGCTACCAAAGCCCATGCGCAGTTGCTACATGCGGCTTCTCAAAACGAAGGATCAGAGCTGGTGGCCGATCCTCGTTTATAAGTGACACGGGGTGTCACTCGAGGGATCGACGGCGGGGAGCACGATCGGCAGGGCGAGGGGCTTTAGGCCGTTGGATCGACATGCCTAGAGGGGGCAGGTTTTTATATTGTTAAAGGCGCATTGGTTGCATGGAGGCGCGTTAGGCGAGACGGTTGAGGTCTGCGAGTGGGTGGGAAGGGGTCGCGAGCTCGAGGCGGGAGTGGGACAGGTAGCGCGAATTTTTTTTCCGAGCCAGATTTGATCCAATGGTGGGATGCACTCGGGCCGTTGATCCGTCGAGTGCACCCCGTGTGCTTTATCAACAAGGGTGGCCGATGAGAGTGCATCTCAAAACACTGCACCACTAGTCGTGGTTTGAGTAGGTCAAGGCTTTGAAGATAGGAAAGCACTTTTGGGGCAGCCTATCAAAACGTTCGCGACTTTGCACGTAGAGTTGCCTATCATTAATTTGATAAAAGCCTCTTCCAGTAAGAGTATTACAATAGCCATTTGAAACATTGACTTAGGTAGTTTGTTGCGCAGTTGGCACAACAAGGCTAGCATCTTGAGATGCTCAAAGACCTACAACAACATTTCAAAATGCACGCAGTAATAACAAAGGGCAATTACTTGTCGATATCAAGCTTTTTAAAACGCATGTCGACAGTTTCGATGGAGTCTTTTTGCAAGCGTTTTGGCACACATTGAATTGCAAAGGCTATGGTGGTACTTGCACAAAAGATAGCAAAATGCGGTATACAAAAGTCGAGCTCAACAAGTGGTCCAAGTGTCGACGGTGGCCATAAACTATATATAGAGAAACTTATCAAAAGGTTGTCCCTCATGGAAAAGATTTGCATCCATACAAAGCAAGCTGTAAGTGAGCAAAAGAGCTCTTTCTTGTCAATCCAAATTTTACATATAATTTGGCAATCACTAAAGACGTTTCAGCAAGGGTGGCCAAAAACACATCACAGGGCTTGAAAGAGAGTATTACACTCTTTTGAAGTCAATAGTAGCAACAACTCAACAATACAAAAAAAAAGGGACATAATTGATTTCAAATATTGTTTCTTTATCACCAACAATTTTTGTCATAGTTATGTCTGTTTTCAACACAATCATATATTTTCTAAATCAAAAGCCTTGTTTTGGGATGTCAGTTTTCAGTTAGTGCCATGTCAAAAAACTGTACGGGTTATAGACACTGTCACACACATAAGTGGTAAGACCTCCCAAAATTATCTGTTTTTGTTCAAGTTCTATTTTGTAAACCATCTCTTATGAGGTTATTGGGTAAAGCACCATGTCATGGGTATACCAAAACCCTTAAATGGACAAGTTTCTGTACACTACTTGTTTATTAGCAAGTTAATAGAAGTATTTCCTCCTGAATCTATTTTTTTAAAAAGTCTTTGGGTAATACTTTTGTAATTGCGAGGTTTTGGATGATGTTCTTTTTGGATGGAAATTCTAGGACCTTATTAAACATTGGTTTTATTCTAACAAATTTCTTTGGACTAAGCTAGAACCTCGATGTGGTTGTAATCAATATTGTGAATTTGTCATAACTTTTAACAAATTTGGAACACATGTCTGCACTAGGGATGTCACCATCATTGAACAAACAAAAACAAAATAATACCACATTCCAATAGAACCCCTCAACCCCCATTTTTCTTTTGTCGCACTCTCGGAATGTCTATCAGACATCTCCCAGAAACTTCAACTCGATAACAAGGCCCAAATAAACTTGCATTCTATTTTGCTTAAAACTTCATAAGAAAAACTAAATACATTTCCCGAAAAATGGTGTAAATGTGAGACTAGTTGGGTCATTCCAACCTTAAGAAGTGAAGTGAAAAACTCACAATAGATACCTGTGGGATGGGTGTCTAACCTCACTCCTATCTTATTACAGACATAGCGAGAACCACAAATATAATTGTCAATCCATGGGACGAAGCTAACTCGACTAGTACATAGAGGCTACAAGAGGTTGTCAATCTCTCAAAAAAAAACAAACAACTCGCATCTAACTCAAGCTACACTCAAGTGACAGGAATCACTAAAAGCTAATCGCTCATCGGCAAACAAATCACATCCGTTACAGCATCAAACGACACCCAAACATTACAAAACTTCTAGGAAAATGTTTATAAGACCTAAGCACACATGCTTAAGGTCTCAAATCTCACTTTAGGTTAGTGCAAAAATCACGATTATTAACAGCAGTGAGTTTTTGACCTGGTCGTTTTCGACCCAGAATGCATCTAAATGCTTAGCAATGATGCCCCAATACCCCGCCTATACTTAGTTTTTGATTCTAAAGCTTAATTCCTAGTTATGACGAAATTAGGCCGCAGGTTGGCGACGCCAAAACCTACGAAATACCTTGAAATGCTTACATCAATGCGTAGAGCTCTTACCTGCGGTTGCAACGCAATAGACGCAACTGCAATGTGACAACCGGGGAGGGAGTAGAAAGCGCGAAAAGGAGAGAAGTGAGCGCCATTAGCTCACGCTGTGTTTCTATTATCCAAAACTTAATAATAAACTTTACAAAGTTGGCTTTTATACCTTAGCCAAGTTCTAAAATGTGTAATGTCCGGTGCCCAAGACCTTTGAGGCTCCACACTTATTGTATCTGCAACCTAGGTACACTAATTGACCTATGCTTTACATCTTGGAACTCTTATTGAGCCCGTAACACGTTACAATTATCACAATGGCTAAATAAATTGAGAAATTACAATACATGGCCATTTTGACTGCTTCTTCATATTCATCTTCGATGTGCATTTATAAGGATTTGATCTTTAGCAGCTCTTGACGTACGTCGGCTCAATTAACATTCCCCTCTTTCAATTTTAGTGCCCATCCTCGGACACTGTTGACAAGTGTCCGTGGAGGTTGTGGAAGGTTTTTGATTGGGTGTTGATGGGATGATTGTCTTCATTGGTCATTGAATTTTTTGATGAGGTTCAATTGGCTGCAGCATCTTCATTCGTCAAAATATGTCAGTTGTGAGTGATGATGTTGCATTTGTCCATTGTATTAGCATAATGATGAGGCTGCTATTTATTGATGAAAAGTATGTACAAGGGAAGTAGAATGATGAGGTTCTAAATTGTCTAATACCTAGATGACCAAAGGAAAAAACCCAGTGGGAAAAAAGTGCCTTTGGGATACGCGCATTATTGGAGTACTTATTAGCATGGGAAATATTAATAAAGTACTCAAGGGATTATTTGCTAATAGATATGGAATTAAAAAGGAAGCAAATATGAGAGGATAGCATGATGGAACATTGGTCTGCCTGTTGTAGTCCACTCAAGGTGCATAGGTGGAAGCAAAAAAGAGTGTCTAATGCATATGTCCAATGGTGGGACATCCTATTTATGCATACACCAAAATGCATGGAAAACAATATGCTATGCAAGAAGGATTTTGAGGGTTTCTTCAAAAAGATGGTGTAGCTATAAAAGCATATGTCATGGCTTT
Organism: Adiantum capillus-veneris; assembly: GCF_014529385.1. Classification (NCBI taxonomy): domain Eukaryota; kingdom Viridiplantae; phylum Streptophyta; class Polypodiopsida; order Polypodiales; family Pteridaceae; genus Adiantum; species Adiantum capillus-veneris. The sequence continues at coordinate 175,139,904 of NC_140934.1, read as the reverse complement.
GCAAGCTGGCACCCTTTTAAGAATGGTTTTTGTTGAAGAGGATATGTGCTCTCATCTTACTGTGCACTGTGCGTGAGTGTTGGACTCTATGACACTCCACCACTTGTAAGTTAATAGACTTCGCCTCTTATGCTCATCTCATCCAGCATGAGCGACACAACTTTAGATATGCTTAACTCTTCCAGCTTGAGCGTAAGCCTAATAACTCTGACTCTTAGCACAAAGTTTAATATGATTTGAAGCTTTGGGTCTAATGCTTTGCTCATTTTATGGCTCAGCAAGCCGACTCTGACTATGCCAAAGAGTGTTTTTTACACCCTGGCAACTTGACATTTTACATTCTTGTGCTTACTACAAACATGTCTTTAGGTAAAAGTAAGCTTGAATCCTCAAAAAGAGGATTGGTGAAGGACCAAGTTGGCATTGAAGGTTTCTTTTGCCATACCTGTTTTATCTTTTTCAAATCTCCATTCGTGTTAGTTGGGTTGTCCTTCTTTGACTGTGAAGACTCCATTATCTGTTTGATTCTCCAATTGGGCCTGTTGATAGGAGTCTTTGATGTTGTTGTAGGCCTCTATTGGCTGTGGGCGTCTGGCTTTTGACTCGGAGCATTGGAAGACTTAGGAATCCAAATCTCTTGAGTACCTTTGTAACTCCTTTGTTGACTTTTCTTAGCTCTAAGTCTTGTTGACATCTTGAGATCTTCATGCAGGTCTGGTATAGCTGCACTTGGCTTGTGGTTGACTAGTACCCAAATCTTTGTATAATAATTGTAGAATCCTTGTCCAAGAGGAAAATTCTTTGAGATCTGTCTTTGTTATGTATCCTCTTGTGAGATGTGGTAGACTTCAACATCTTTCAAGATTGTTCCATTGTATACATGCTCCTTAGGTATCCTAGGAATATTGTCAAGGTTGATACCTTGTGGGCCTTCTTTCTTGGGAAGGACTTGACGTTACTTCATATGCCCTAACCTTTGGTTTTGGCACCCATATCTGTCTGTTACCTCTATAGTACTCCTGTTCTTTTAAGCTCCATTCTAATGCTATCCATCCCATGTGTTTGTCTTTATGTGTTGATTTCCTGTCTTTAATCCAAACCGGATCATTGACTTTGACTAAAGTGCTCGGAACAAACACTTGCTTGACTTTCCTTTGCTTTATTGAGTACTTTGGCTAAAATATCCTTGATTTTTTGGGTGTCTCCTTAGAGGTTTTAGTTGGGTCAGCAATTGACTTGAAGTTTTGAAATCCTGACTTGCTTGAAGAAGTATCTAATCCACGAGGGTTCTTTGATGTAGAGGCATGTGCTGTCACACCTTTCGTGCTAATTGGGGGAAGTTCCACTTTAGATTTACCCTTGTCTACAAGTTTTGTCTTTGATTCCTGTGACTTCTGCAACTCTAAATCTAGCATTAACTGTACTTGTAAATGCTTTTGGCTACCTCTTGGAGAAGAGAGTATTAGCATTGTATCTTCTTTGTCGAAGGATTACATCTGCAAGCATTTCCTTTGAAGAGTTTACCTAAAACTTTACTTTCTCTTCAACATTTTGGATACTAAGGGTAGCAACCATTTCTTCTTGACTTGTATGCATACCTAGCATTGTTTTGCTATCATGCTTGCATGGAGTGATCTGGAGGATCCTTTGGATGTTCTCTGCAATCATATTGAACTTTACTTCTTTATCCAGTAGAGCATTGCATCTGACACTTACTCCTTTTGTACTACTGAGAACTATAACTATTCTCAGTGTTGGCTCTATTGAAGATTTATGTCCTGCTTTTGCCATGGTCTCATCTTGATCTAACCGTGTCTCTATGGAGGGTGACTTGAGACTCTGTTTTCCAAGATGACTTACATCAGCTGATTCAGCTGGCAATGAGTGATTGATCTTTGGACTTCCTATTGCTTCCTGATTTTCAGCAACCCCGTTCTTCTTAACTTTTGACTTTGGTTGCATTACTTGCTCAATATATTATGTGGTTACTCTTTGCTCTATTTGATCTACACTTCTTGATGCCTAATCTGATTCAAGCTCTTCTGAAGTTCTATTCAATGGAGATGAATCATCTTCAATAAGATCTTCCATTTGAATTTTTCTTGAGGACCTTGTGTTGTCGTTCACGGGTGACCAGCCTTGGTTTTCATTCTTTGTTGTCTCTGAAGACTCCATCATGTTTGCATTCTAAATCTCTAATATCTTCTTGACCGTTGGCATTACCATTATGATGTCGTCTGGCATATCTTTTGCTGTGATCACATGAACTTGAGCTATGATGATCTGTAAACTTACTTCAATGGTGGTGGAGATGATTCCCCAGCATTCTGCTCATTTGTTTCCTGATATAATCACAAATTCAGGAGCATCTTCCTGCTGTGGTTTGCCACATCTTTTTCAAGTGCGAAAAGACATTAGATTCTTATCTAGCTGAAAATCTAGCTTTACTTTGCTTGAGAGTTTTTCTTTGTTTTCACCAACAATGTTGCACTTGATCGTCTCAGGATTTCTTTCTTTATTGGCTGCCTTTGTTGTGGCAATGTCCTTTGGTTGATCTTTATTTGCATTTTCTTTGCTTTGACCACCTGCTTCCATTGATGTCAACTTGTATGACTGTGATAATGCATTTTTTTGCAATTGTTGAGCATTGTCCTCCTGCATTTTAGTAACCTTTGACCTTAAAAGATCCATTGTACTTTCTGGTAGAATCTATCTCTTTGGAGGAGATTTTGGTGGTGACCTTTGTGTAGATTTTGGACTTTAGCTTTCAATGATTTTGACTTTTTTATCACCTGTTCTGGCAGCTTGAGGCTTTGCATCATCTTTAGATAGTCTTTTACTTCTGTCAAGCCATCCATAGGGATTTGTACAAGGTCATGGTCTTGCTGATATTCGTTACCATGTGCATCTTGATATGCATATGTGAGTTTGGTCATAGGAATTTTTTTGAACCCTATGGGATTTGTCGGCTTTTGACTTTGACTTGTGGAGATCAATTGAAACTTTTGTCCCTGGTGATCTTCATAGAAGATTTTTTTTGCAGTTTTTGATGGTTTATGGGTCATTGGAAAACTTCCAACAACGATATGATCTTCCAATGGTTTTTGCTTTGAAGGGGTCTATTGGCTAGAAGTTCTTGGGCTTCTATCTGGTGTAGCATTTCCTAGTACTAGAGCTGAGCTTGATGAATTGCAGCTCGCACCTTCCTAGGGTGTGTAAAGTGTGAGCTTTGTCCTAAGGTGTGAGTCAAGGAGATGAGAGTGGATTTATCCCACATACTGTGGAGCAAGGCTGTAGAGCTACTTAAAGCTCATTTCTTGAATCAATAAACAACAACTTCATTTTGCACTCCATGCTTGTCTATGGTGAGCTTGTGCTAAGCTAAGTCAATACTCAAGATTGTGTTTATGAGTCCAAGCTAATCCTATCTTGGAACCTAATTCACTTGAGTGATAACCTTGCTTACACACACTCACACACTTGCACCATGTTTCTCTTTCAGCCACCATAGCTAGCACGATCCAATTCCTAACATTTGGTATCAGAGCTATGGTGTGCTAGCTAGGATTTTCATCATGCATTAGTGTGGAAACGTTTCTACCAAGCAGCTTCCCCGTGCTCGCGGACGCCAATCGGGATTGCAAACTGCCTTTGGAAGCTAGCGGGTCCGCTGGAGAGCAATCACATGCAGAAATTCCTTTTGAAGCTCGCTGCCCGGCACCTGCCCGAAAAACTGCCTTGCTACCCGCGCCTGCCCGTGCTTTCCCGGGAACGTTGCCCGCCGCCCGGCTTGCCCCCGCCTGCCCCACTTGCCCGACGAGCTGCCCGCGTGCTCGAAATTTCCCTTGCCTCATTGCCTGATAAGCAACCATTCCCGCGTTGCCTCGAGCATCAAAGGCCTTCAAGCCTCGCCTTGCCAAATGGCCCTAGCACCTGGTCTTGCCTGCGTGACTGCCGAGCACCTCCAAGAGGCCCAAAGCTCCAAGGCACATTTTCGAGGGCTTTTAAGCCCCTGCTCCCACAAGCATAATCAAGAAGGTGTCTCCATAACCTCCCAACTCCCTCAAGGGGGCAGTCCCACGAACCAGCCGCCAAGACCCTTTAAGGGCTTGCTCCCACAAAGCTGCATGAAAGTTTTCAAAGCCTCCCAAAAGGCATTCAAAGGCGGATCTCATCGAGCTTCAAACTTTTATCGAGCATCCAAGGGCTGCCAAAGGGGCCGTTTTCACCGACCGCGGCATTACCAAGCTTCAAGGAGTTCTTTCGAGCATCAAAAGCAAAAACAAAGAATCATTTCCCCTATCTGTGAAGAGGGGCTTCACCGACAGTGAAGAGGAGCTTCACATTGAAGGGAAAATCCAAAGTACAAATTAAAATCTTGCAGCCAAGCACAACAATTTCCTGCAATGTATGTAATTATATTTGTCTACATGGATGACATTATATGATTTTGTAATGGGATAGACATTGGCATTGGAGAGTCTCCAAATTGCTAAAATCTCTCTACGTGTAAAGAATTTGTGACAAATTGTATGAGAAATTCCGCATGCTTGGGCTCTCGGAGTATGACCAAGATGGAAGAGAGCATTAATTTTTGCATCAACCTTTTCATAGGATATTTTAGCATATTGTTGCATGTCATTATGACGCATGGAATAAATCCTGATTGCACCACAAAAAGGGGACAGAAGTACTCGTTCGAGGGGAGGATACGAAGTCAGACCATGAAGCAGTTAGAAGCAACGAAGGCAAGAGACCTGATAGAGGATCAGATCACATAGTAGAAGACAAAAAGGACGAAGACGAAGGTAGCATTTGGGAAGACCCATTTGGAAGATGTAGACTCTCTACTTGTAGGGGAGGACTTTTTCCTGTGTGGATACCAACTTATCATCCTGTGTGGACATCACCATCCTTTGTGGATTTTTACCATCCTATGTGGATATCACCATCCTTCGTGGAATTTATTTTCCTGTGTGGATATCACCATCCTATGTGGATTTTGTTAGCCTGTGTGGATCATGCATCTTCAGTATCTTGTCTTAGTCCAAACCTCAAGGGGAGGATTGTAAAGTGTGAGCTTTGTCCTAAGGTGTGAGTCAAGGAGAGGAGAGTGGATTTATCCCACATACTGTGGAGCAAGGCTGTAGAGCTACTTAAAGCTCATTTCTTGAATCAATAAACAACAACTTCATTTTGCACTCCATGCTTGTCTATGGTGAGCTTGTGCTAAGCTAAGTCAATACTCAAGATTGTGTTTATGAGTCCAAGCTAATCCTATCTTGGAACCTAATTCACTTGAGTGATAACCTTGCTTACACACACTCACACACTTACACCATGTTTCTCTTTTAGCCACCATAGCTAGCACGATCCAATTCCTCACAGGGTGATCACTATAGCATGATTCATTGTGAGAGCTCAAAACTGTTTGGCTCTAGTTGAGTCCCACCTTTTTGGATTGTGAAGGCAAACTTTAGGTAGCAGTGTTAATATTTGGCATCTGTAAACCTTCTGCATAGTTTCCTATGTATCTCCTCGAAACATGACAAATTATTCCCCAAGTCAAGATGTAGATAGCATTATCTTTGCCCTGATATTGTCTATCCCATGGGTCTCCTATGATATGAGCTTCTGTGGTTTCAGGACCCAAGGAATCATAGATGCTAGACTCTCGTCTATATCTACGACTGTTTTAGTCAAAGTATATGATCGTTGGGTTACAATGTCAAAGCTTGATTTCCGATGGAGGAGAGTTTGGCTCTAAACAGATTTTTGGGTTCACTTGGGTAATATCCTTCAACTCTAGAGAGGATGGACTATAATAGATTCTTTCCTCTGAAATGAGCCATCCTTCTTGATCTAGCACTGAACGCACTTCTATGGGCTGGTATGTGGGCCGTTCAAATACTGGTTGATCCTTTTTGTACAGTTTCCCTTTTTGGTCTACATAGTGTGCATATGAATTATGTGTACCATACAATGCTAACAACATTCTGTTTGATGTGTCCCTTAGACTCGTGAATGATTGCACACTTGTGGCAGTAGATGCAAAATCATTTGCAAACCTAACAGTCTTTTCAACCTTCGATGATATCTGGACACCTTGACTAAATTCATGCAGGAATTTGTTGTTCAAAGAATCAATTTTAAGCTTTTCAAGTGTCTGTGCATCTTTATGCTGATTTTGAACTTGCAGTGTTTTTACTTGTGCTTCTAATGGTAATGCAAAATCATCTGATTGCATTAAAAGTGACAAGTTAAATGCACTTACATCGAGATTCGCATTTCCAATTTTCTTTGTACCTTGCTTGGGAGTTGATATGTCCTTGTTGTCCGGATTTCTTGGACAATCTTTAGAAAAATGTTCACCTTTTTGTCCACAATCTGAGAAATACGCCATGACTGGTGGTATTTCATTTGGTTCTGTCATGTCAAGCTCTAGCTGAGAAGTTTTTTCTTCTGTACTTGCCAAGTTGTTGGCATCTTCTTTCAGAACACTAAGCATCAACCTGTAGATTACTCCATCTTGACCTTTGTACTGCCTTTGACTTGGTTCTCCAATTAGATTGGCTTCTATTGGTTGATCTGTTGGATCTTGCATTTTTGGTTCTCAACTATAGATCTGACCACTGTAGCCCATACAAAATGATCGTGATTGAATGTGCACCAAATGTATGTTTTGCCGTCTTGTACAAATTTCTAGATAACCACTTGGATCCATGTTTTGCACTTCTATCTGCACCTCGTCTTTGAGCTTGCAATACCTAGATCCACTGAAGTCTGTGAACATCTGGGAGTTCTTTGAATCTGGATTCACTTTGATCAATAGGATCATGGCTCGTGTGTTGCTTTTGCTGCTCATCAAGTATCTATGGCCTTCCGAATCTGTATACAAAACCTTATCTCGAATGTAGCCATAGAGCTGTAAAATTTGGTCCATTGGCGTGGTGGAGGTCGTCCCAAGCAAGGCGGATGGCATTTCAAAACGTCATCGCTAGCAAGGTGTCAGTAGGCGATGTGCTGTGTTGTGGCATTTCAAAAGGTCGTCGCTAGCAAGGCGTCAATAGGCGATGTGTTTTGTTGTGGCATTTCAAAACACTACAAAATTGGTGGCCGACAAGTCCCTGCACGATTGCATCTTGAAACGCTATCTCTCAAGATATTCCTAAGCGGTACTCTCTGTGTAGAGCTTTTCAGGATGCCACTTGAAAGCTGCTAGGCGACGATGAAGGCTCTCCTGCTTGTTGAATCATTTCAAGATAGGAGCAATTTTTTGGATGAAAATAAAAACACTACCTCGGCCATTGAGAAAGAGCTTTTTCATACCTATCTTATTCATCACCATCGATAGGCCTTGATCAAGAACACCTTTACACACATCTCTATACTCTTTAGTGACTGTGAGCTTGTTTTTCCACGTATTGGTTTGTTTTTTTATCTTCATTGATCTCGACATCAGAATTGAGGAGAAAACTATCTACAACTGCAATCATGATGTCAAAGCTTGATAGATTCAATGAATTTGGTTTTCATACACGACATATGCAAATCAAGGGCTACTTGATGTGGAAAAAATTATGGAGTATCGTCAGATTCTTTTCAAAGAAGATATTTGGATCCTTTAGGTTGGACTATTTTTTGGCTATCATGTGTGCATCCAAACTGCTACTCCATATGGCCCGATTGAGCAAGATGTGTGAACTTTTGGATACAGGCTTTTGCAATCACAAGAACCTGGTCAATCAACATATGCAAATCAATTTGAGGTATTTTCGACCAATTGAAAGTGATAGCTTAAAGGACCAACATGCTTTAAATATCATGGGTATTTTGCATGTCAATTTAAATGCAAAACCTCTTTCGAATATGTATGCCATATATGTCAATTTAGTGGATTTTCTTGTTAATCGAATACAGTTAACAATGAGACAAGTGATGTAGAATATGAATATTTGCCTTGAGCACTCCGGTACGTCCACAACACATCGTCCAAAACTATTTTCCCCTGTTAAGTGTTCTATAAATTGTCAGTAATTTCCATGACAAAAAAGTTGTATGGGTTATAGACACTACCACAAAAAATAAGCGTGGTAAGAGCTCCCGTTTATGTTTGGTTTTGAGTTCTTGCTGTCTCACTCTGATTGTTGTTTGAGGGAAGTGCACACACATACACACTTATGTTGTTGTCAAGGGGGGGACTTCTAGTCATAGTTTTAGGTAATTGAACTCTACAGGTCTATACCAAGTCCATTGTCAGTGGTTTGGGCTTGAGGGGGGGATTGTTGGGTTTCCAAGCCCTAGTTCAGTTTAGTTTGAACCCGTGGGAACGCTCTCCTATAGCATGCAGATACATTTAGTGAGAGAACCTCTTTTAGTTGAGTTTTCATGGCAAGGCTTCCTTATATATGTAAAAGGCTTTAATCAAATATTGTGTGTGTTAATTTTTTTTTAGTGTGTGGAGCTCTCTCCTCTCTCTCGTTTTTCTGTTTTGCACATCCCCAAGCATGCCATGGCTCCTCACTGACTGCATCCACCATAGTTGTGCCCCAACATAGGTCACTACTCTCATCAAGATATTAAAATATTACAGGATCCATTTAGAACAGACGGATTGAGTTCTTATTATTGATTAATATTGATCATGGGCCAAGCTTGTCAATCTTGTAGGTGCAGCGTGATGGATGGATTAATCTTCGATGAGAGATGCACCAAAAAGCTATTTAGATAATAAATTAATACTAACTAACCGAGTGTGGGCACTCGTATGTGAATGGGACCACCCACATAAAGCCTTGTAACCACACACTACTTGAGTGCTCATCTTTTCACCACATCAGGTGCTCTTTTTCCCATATATTCAGCCATGATCTCTCCCTACATACCTTCCTCTCCCAATCACGATGTGAACTCTCTATTGTGACGCTCATTTCATCCATTTTTGAGCATCGAGAGTCACTTATGACATTAGAAAGAGGATGGGGTGTAAAAGGGCCTCTTTATTTGCCATGAGCTTATGGAGGTGATTAACATTTTGACAAATAGGTGTATGCCATGTGTGCAAGAATGGTGGGTGTGTAAGAGATATGTAAGAGTGGTCAAAGGATGCACTCTTCCCACCCAAAAAAGGTGGACAATTTTATGATTTTCGGCCTTCCATAACTCCCACATATGACTCCGATTTGAGTGGAGATCATAGATCTGCAATTTATGTGTTGAACTCTTTCCATAGATATGCTACATGATATGGTTTTACTCGCTAAATTTTAAATTCAATTTCGGAGGGAAAATTTGAATTCAAATAAACTAGCCGTTTTGCATGTTTGAATTCAAAAGTTGTCATTTGATTACTTTCTTAATACTAAATGTTTGACTTCCTTAAACTGCCAAATAAAGAGGCCCTCTTAGACCCCATTCTCTTCCTAATGACCTCCACTCACACCACATGACATGTTCATTTGGTCCCATAGGTCATATTTGACCTCCGAGGACAATAATAGAACTATCTATCTGTGTGTGTGTGTGTGTGTGTGGATCACAACGCGTAGGCTCAAAATTGAGTAAAGAAAATAGTCCATCGCGCGCCGTGCTCCAATTCATGACTTCCGTCTCTCTCTCTCTCTCTCTCTCTCTCTCTCTTTCTGTGTGTGTGTGTGTGTGTCTTCCTCTTTCAAACCCAACAAACACTCAAAAACACTATGTGTGTGTGTGTGTGTGTGTGTGTCTTCCTCTTTCAAACCAACAAACACTCAAAAACATTATTCCTCCCTCTCTCTCTCTCTCTCTCTCTCTCTCTCTCTCTCTCTCTCTTCTACATCAACAAACACTTTGGAAATACCTCTCTTGGTGGATAGAAGTGGTTTGAAATGAGTATACAAGTGGATTCCCCTATGTGATGTTTTTAATTGGTTGAAAACGCTTGAAGGAGTTCGTTTTCTCTTCACTATGTGTCTTCGGTGTCGGGGGATATGTGTTCGAAACATGAGCCAGGCAGGTGCTGGGCCTCTGGCTGTGGGAGATGCGAGAGGCAGATCCAAGACACAAAGCCAAAGACTCAAGAAACACCTTAAATGCTTACAAATTGACGACCGGAATGTTCTAAACTGCTAATGATTAGCCGAAGTGAAATTCGATTACAAATGTTTGCCATTAACGGCATTGATGGTGTTAGGAGAGTTTAATGCTCTCAATTTTGATCACGATTGTAAATTTCTCACTTATGCCTGCCATTAGAGCCATTTGAAGCTGATCAGGACATACATATCTGGTGAAATTCCTTGCTTGATGCCCTTGTAATTCCCAATTATGGTAGAGAGAGGTTACCCTCTATCCTTCTTGCCTTACCGCTCCCTTTTCTTGTTGCTTGACCTCGGACCCCCCGTATGCTTTCCGATTACGACATCTACTCTTGCCAAGATTCCCTAGCCTTATCTTTCCCTTACCGAGATCTGCTTACTCTCGAGGGAGAGAGTTCCTTCTTCCTTTACTAACGGAGTAGCCTTGCTTGTTTTATTAGCCAAGGATGAGAGCGAGAGAGAGAACCAATATGCCTTTTCCCTCCTCTCCCCTTCGACTGTCACACGTCTTCCCTCGGACTCCCTTCTCCCCTTACTTTGATTGGAGATCGAGAGAGAGAGAGAGAGAGAGAGAGAGAGAGAGAGAGAGAGAGAGAGAGAGAGAGAGAGAGAGAGAGAGAGAGAGAGAGAGAGAGAGAGAGAGAGAGAGAGAGAGAGAGAGAGAGAGAGTTTCCCTTGCTTTGCTCCTGATCGAGGATGAGAGAGAGCGAGCAAGAGATTTTCTCCCGTTTGCTTACCCTTCTTCTTCTCCCCTTGCTTTGATTGGAGAGCGAGAGAGAGAGAGTCTCTCCGCCGAGAATGAGAGCAAGAAGCCCTGCTTTTCCACTTTGTTCCTCTCCCTCAATGCCCTCCAAAATCTTTCCCTCTTGCCCTCTTTCGTTATCCACTGTATTCCTCCGTTGAAGCCTTCAATCCTCCCTTGCTATAATTGCCTAAGCCCATCAGTCATGGCGCCGTGACTGATGTGGCGCATGAATCGGCTTTTATGACGTGGCAGCCCGAAGTTGACCAACACGAAGTTTAGCGAGACCGGGGCCGAATGGCGGTGCCCTGAGATGCTGGGCCTCCTTCCCTTCTTAGCCACGCTCAATCGATGCTCATGGCACTTGGTGCGAGTTCGCCTGTGCTCATTTTTTCTGCTTGCGTGCTGCCGCCCTCGCCATTCCCTTTTTCTTACACACCAAAGCCCTTTAATTTTCCAAGTGGGCTTAGTGGGCGGCCATTGAATATATTTGGGCGGGCGGGCCTAGTGGGAACCACATTGCACATACATGCCGGCCAAGGCAATGCAGTAGGCATTAAATTTGGCGTACATATAAATTAAAGCATCACCAAGAACATCAACTCCGAATCCCCTTTGGCGGCTTTATTCCATTGCTTTGGTCACCACATTTGATACGTATGCCAGCCAAAGCAATGCCAAGCATGACATTCTCTTCCATCAGTCCTTGACTAACAATATCATCGTGAATTTTGCTGCCCACTCTAGTGTGTTGAATGCTACCATAGCCTTCAAGATGCAAGTATATGTGGATGCATATGTTGAAAGACCTTCCCTCACATTTGGTTAAAACAGTTTGGGGCTTCTAAGCCACAACCCTTTTTGGCATAATCCGCAATCATTGCATTCCAAAACCCAATCAAGAGCCAAAAACTCCCAGATGGCACTCCGATCGAGCCAACTAGACTGGCACGGAACCGACCCCTGGTGAATCTTTAATGGCCAATTACTTGGCAACCGGAACTCCGATCACTGATCTGAAAAGACCGACGCGCTCCACAAAGTGAGCATTTCAGGCCCGTGTATTCACTACATTTTGGTACCCTCATCTGCAGTTGCCCAATCCGGTACAGATCTGCAATCGACTTAAACTTCAAACTACCATAACTTCTTCACTGTAACTCCAATCGACGAACTGTAAAGACAGGTCGGTAGAGCACTTCAAGCACTATAGTTCTAGATCATAATCTTCCATCTGTGCTTACTTCAAGCATACTCATTTTTGGCATCATCAAGGCATCTGTTGGCCCTTTTTAAGCCGCATCTGGCATACATTAAACATTAAGCTTGGCATGTTAGCAAGCCCTGATCACTGACCATTAATCAAGTAAGCTTCAAATAAGCTTGATGTACATTTTTCTGGTATCTTTCTTAGAATGGGCGTGGAGCTGCACGACATCCACCCCATCTGAATTTGCACAGCCTCCGTTCTGTGCCAACTGCACTTTCAATCTGCATCTTCTATAGGTACCTTAAGCTCTTTTCCATCATTAGACTCACGTAACTGGTAAACGTATGAAAATTGAAATAAGGCTTATACCCTATCATCAATGTTCTAGCTTAATCATTAGGTAGCTGCCCATCAGAAATCTTTGAACCGTATTTGTCGTATCTTCAAAGAATTCAATTATGAAAAACCTGTTTAGTGAACCCCGCCAGACTCAAGTGCTCCAGTTAATGTTGCACACCGCTTGACCATTAAGCTCTCTTTAGGGAACCCTGTCAAACTGAAGTATGCACATGGAATGACCGTCAAGTCCTTTACTTTAAGTTCTGGTAGCAGAACCAACTCAGAAGATGTGAAGATACTTCATCAATTATTCAAAGAAGTCATATGGAAGCCAGTCATGTAATCTTATTGACTGCATAACGAAAAACTCTTCTGACTTAGCATAATCTAGAAAACAAAACCTTGCATCATGCAGCCTCCTACATTAGGCATCTGGTATCCTCTGCATCTGCAACTTGCACTTTAGTAACCCCCAAGATCAAATGGGATAATAAGGAATTGTCCACACACTGGAGCATCATAATATCCACATGAGTATCAACATCAAGCATTTTTGGTGCAAATATGCTACCCCTGGTTTAAATAGCACGCAATTACTATTCATACTCATCAGTATCCATCTATATTGAATCTGCTTACAAACATACTTAGAATCTCCTGGATCAAACACCATCGAGATCACATAGCATCGATGGGCTCCGCAATATACTAGAGCTTCACCTGAAGCATAGTGCAACACCCACATCTCATAAACTTTTGGAAACTTAAGCTCATTACTTGCAAGCATTAAAGAAATCTGATTCCCTTTTACTGGAATCCAAGACATCACTGACATAAGCATCAATAGGAATAGCATCCAAATCCAGCCACATCTGGCACATTGTCCAAGCAATGAAAAACCATGTGCATTTTATGCAGTATCAAGGATGATTTAGCATCATCACCCCCTCCAGCTTCATAGCCATCACGAAAAACCTTGGGAGTTTCTCGACCTGTATCATCAGACGAATTTTCACCTGTTGGGATTTCAGCTTGATCATGAAAAAGAGCTTTATCATGTAGATCTTCATCCATAACATCCTCAGGAAAATCACCCTTGGAAGTCTCAACATTAATCAAAACTGTAGGAGTTATCTCCTCATGCAGCCCATGTACAAGCATAGATGTAAAATCCCTATCTATAATCTGTTCACAATCACCATGATTCGAGCAATCTTCATACTCATCCATATCATCCTCTTCTTCCTCATCTGCACTTAGCATTACATTATAGAACTATAAAGGCTCATTTGGCACCCCCTCTGAAGAGGTATACGCATCAGAAAGCTCTTCTATACTGCCATAAATATCTCCTTCAGATCTAGACAAAAATTCACCGATTATAGCATCCTCTTCTCTGATAGCAACATCTGCAAGCATATTGTTAGTAGCAATCATAGGTTCATTGACATCCTCAAGCTCATCCTGTGCTGGGTCCATAATTTTAGTCACTTCATCAGCTACTGTGTATATAATAGATTTATTTATGCACTCATCTGCACCAAACATGTTGTCCTGATCGGCTATAGTGCTGATAGTTTTAGTAATGTCCTGTAGAGGCTCATCTGCTTGATGAACTCCTTGAGAATAACCCATGTCAAGGTCAACAACTTGAAAACCACTTGCTGTACAGTCTATGTCTTCAATGGAACCATTATTAGAGGTAGCGTCCATGCGAGCAATCTTTGAAAAAAATTCATATAAGCCTGTTTCAGCATCAAATTCATCGTTTACCTTTTCTTCGTTGCTCAAAATAAGCTCCTCTTGAACTGAATTTGTGACTTCCAGATCAACATTTTCTTTGGATTTACTTCTTGCAGAAATATGCTCCCAAAATTCATCATAGTTGAGGATCTGCATCTGATCCCCTTCACCTTTACTGAAGACAACCTTACTTCGTTCAGTAATCTCCTTTATTTACCTATTTAGAATCCTTGAGCTTTCGTAAATAAATTCCTTTGCAAAATACTCCCACCGTGTGGGATATGCTTCTGCCAGTTCTGGAACCTGTTTTTTAAAATCCGAGTTTACAACCTCCTCAATAGCTGCAATCATCCGATCTTCGGGAACATTTCGGCTCTTTATCTCAGCTTAGTAACATGCAATAAAACCTTCTGGATTATATCCCTGAAAAATATAATACTGCTCCTGAACAACATCACGTGCTAGCTCTACAGCATCATCAATCTGCTTTTTTATCTGCATGGCTTTTGCTTCCTGTAGATACCCCTGACCCAATTCCATCATTTTTGGCAAATCTGTAACTGCCAGATTTTTATCAAATCCATTCAAACTGAAATCGACAATAAATTGCTTCAATTGCTCTGGTATCTCCATCTTTACCTCCCACCCCGGCTCGTTTCACGTCGGGTTCACCAAAGATGTCGGGGGATATGTGTTTGAAATGTGAGCCGGGCAGGCACCAGGCCTCTGGCTGTGGGAGGTGCGAGAGAGCACATCCAAGACACAAAGCAAAAGACTTAGGAAACACCTTAAATGCTTAAAAATTGACAACCAGAATGTTCTAAGCTGCTAATGATTAGCCGAAGTGAATTTCGATTACAAATGTTTGCCGTTAACGACATTGATGGTGTTAGGAGAGTTTAATGCTCTCAATTTAGATCACGACTATAAATTTCTCACTTATGCCTGCCATTAGAGCCATTTGAAGCTGATCAAGACGTACATATCTAGTGAAATTCCCTGCTTGATTCCCTTGTAATTCCCAATTATGGTAGAGAGAGGTTACCCTCTCTCCTTCTTGCTTCCTCAGACTCCCCGAATGCTTGCCGATTACGACATCTGCTCTTGCCGAGCTTCCCTCGCCTAATCTTTCCCTTGTTGAGGTCTGCTTACTCTCGAGGGAGAGAGTTCCTTTTTCCTTTACTAACCGAGTAGCCTTGCTTGTTTTATTAGCCAAGGATGTAAGCAAGAGAGAGAACCAATATGCCTTTTCCCTCCTCTCCCCTTCGACTGTCACACGTCTTCCCTCGGACTCCCTTCTCCCCTTACTTTGATTGGAGATAGAGAGAGAGAGAGAGAGAGAGAGAGAGAGAGAGAGAGAGAGAGAGAGAGAGAGAGAGAGAGAGAGAGAGAGAGAGAGAGAGAGAGAGAGAGAGAGAGAGAGAGAGAGAGAGTTTCCCTTGCTTTGCTCTTGACCGAGGATGAGAGAGAGTGAGCAAGAGCTTGAGAGAGATTTTCTCCCCTTTGGTTACCCTTCCTCTTCTCCCCTTGCTTTGATTGGAGAGCGAGAGAGAAAGAGAGTCTCTCTGCCGAGAACGAGAGCGAGAGAGAGAGAGCAAGAAGCCCTGCTTTTCCACTTTGTTCCTCTCCCTCGATGCCCTCCAAAATCTTTCCCTCTTGCCCTCTTTCATTATCCTCTGTATTCCCCCGTTGAAGTCTCCGATCCTCCCTTGCTATAATTGCCTAAGCCCATCAGTCACAACACCGTGATTGATGTGGTGCATGAATCGGCTTTGATGACGTGGCACCCCGAAGTTGACCAGCATGAAATTTAGTGAGACCGGGGCTGAATGGCAGCACCCTGAGATGCTGGGCCTCCTTCCCTTCTTAGCCACGCTCAACCGATGCTCATGGCATTGGACGCGAGTCCTTTCTTCCCACCTGCGCTCGTTTTTATGCCTGCGTGCTGCCGCCCTTGCCATTCCCTTTTGCTTACACACCAATGTCCTTTAATGTTCCAAGTGGGCTTAATGGGCGGCCCCCATTGAATATATTGGGCGGGCGGCCCTAGTGGGCACCACATTGCACATACATGCCGGCCAAGGCAATGCAATAGGCATTAAATTTGGCTTACATATTGATTAAAGCATCACCAAGCACATCAACTCCGAATCCCCTTTGGCGGATTTATTCCATTGCTTTGGGCACCACATTTGATATGTATGCCGGCTGAAACAATGCAAAGCATGACATTCTCTTCCATCAGTCCTTGACTAACAATATCATCGTGAATTTTGCTGCTCACTCTAGTGTGTTGAATGCCACCATAGCCTTCAAGATGCAAGTATAAGTAGATGCATCTGGTGAAAGACCTTCCCTCACATTTGGTTAAAACAGTTCAGGGCTTCTAAGCCACAACCCTTTTTGGCATAATCCGCGATCATTGCATTCCAAAACCCAATCGAGAGCCAAAAACTCCCAGATGGCACTCCGACGGAGCCAACTAGAGTGGCACGGAATCGGCCCCTGGTGAATCTTTAATGGCCAATTTCTTGGCAACCGGAACTCCGATAACTGATCTGAAAAGACCTACGTGCTCCACAAAGTGAGCACTTCATGCCCGTGCATTCATTACATTTTTGTCCCCTTAGCTGCAGTTTCCCAATCCGGTACAGATTTGCAATCGACTTAAACTTCAAACTACCATAACTTCTTCACTGTAACTCCAATCGACGAACTGTAAAGACAGGTCGGTAGAGCACTTCAAGCACTATAGTTCTAGATCATAATCTTCCATATGTGCTCACTTCAAGCATAATTATTTTTGGCATCATCAAGGCATCTGTTGGCCCTTTTTAAGCCGCATCTGGCATACATTAAACATTAAGCTTGGCCTGTTAGCAAACCTTGATCACTGACCATTAATCAAGTAAGCTTCAAATAAGCTTGATGTACATTTTTTGGGTATCTTTCTTAGCATGGGAGCGGAGCTGCACGACATCGGCAATATTAGCTTTGCACCTTGGTTGCAGAGGTCGTCTCTTTGGTTAGGTCTCTCTCTCTCTCTCTCTCTCTCACACACACACACACACACACACACACACACACACACACACACACACACACACAGGTCATCTCTTTGGTTAGGTATCTCTCTCTCTCTCTCTCTCACACACACACACACACACACACACACACACACACACACACACACACAGAGGTTGTCTTTTTGGTTAGGTCTCTCTCTCTCTCTCTCTCTCTCTCTCTCTCTCTCTCTCTCTCTCTCTCTCTCTCTCTCTCTCTCTCGCAGAGGTCGTCTCTTTGGTTAGGTCTCTCTCTCTCTCTCTCTCTCTCTCTCTCTCTCTCTCTCTCTCTCTCTCATAATGAATCCAAGTGTCGATTTGCTACCATAAATAGTACACGTATTTTTTGGTTGTAGAAAAATATTTATTGTGGTCAACCAACCATTTATTGCATGTCTTGCTAACACGTGTACAATAATATTCGGCGTGCTTTGTGAAAAACGCTAACGACAATGTTTATTATAGTATGAAAAGGAGAGAGAGAGAGAGAGAGAGAGAGAGAGAGAGAGAGAGAGAGAGAGAGAGAGAGAGAGAGAGAGAGAGAGAGAGAGAGAGTAACTTAGTAAAGGGGAGAAGAGAAATCATATTGCAGAAGAAAATACAGACATCGAGAGAGATATAGAGGCTAGAGATAGAGAGAGAGTTAAAAAGGCCTCTGCCTCCTTCAAGGTGCAGGAATCAGAGGCGTGAATACCAACAACAACGTTCCCAATCCTGAATCTCTACTCAAAGTGCAAATGTCTAGTCCTGGTAAAGGTAAAGGCAATCTCTTCAATTACATTTGGTCCATAGTTTAGTTGTGTTTAGGAATTGTGCTACAAAATATAAAAGGCCACATAACATTTTACCTAGCAAAATTGCATCACGGTGCGCCCGTAGTTTTGTGGAGGTTCGTTTGTGTACTCCGCACACCGTGATCCACTTTTGAAAGTGTACAAAGTTTTTTTTTGGGTATAAAATTCTTTGATGTTTTGGTAGCTATTACTTTGTATAAAAGCCAATCAAGTGGATCACGACGCGCCATTAGTTTTGTGGAGTTTTGTTTATGTACTCCGCACGCTGTGATCCACTTGATTGGCTTTTGCTCTTCATAACTATAGGGAAATTTTTCATTCTATCAAAGGATACACACATGCTAATCATCTTGTGTTATTGTCTATATGATTAGTTTGAAATAATTGTGACATACCTAGCTATTGTTTTTTCAAAACTTATATGATCATGTGGTGCTCTTCTTTTTATTTATGTTTGAAGAAACTTATATTTCTCATTATGAAATAAATGGCAGGATTAAGATCTCATAGGAGGAAGTGGCAAAAAATAGATCCCGAGCGCATCGTTGGCCAAGAAAACGTTCTGAGAATACTATCGGAGCAGTTAAAAACTTCAATGAAGAGGAATGAGACTTCACATAACCCATTGATATATCTAGTGCAGAGCCTACCATGAGTTTGGAGGAGCCTGATACTAATCCATCACTACAACACGGTGTGCAAAAATTGGTGCAAATATCGACGAAATAAAGTTAGTTTTAAAACTAAAAAGCTCTGAAATAGGCCTCAGAAGAGACGGCGGTATCATGAAGTCAGTATAAGTACCCGCATATTATGCATTGAAATAAATCATGAAATGAACGTTGGAATACGCAATGAAATAACCGCCAACAATACTATAGCATATTCCAATGCGGCTATCGAGGTCTATACTGACGCTTATACCGTACTTTGTACCGACGACCAAACCTGCAAAATTGTTTTGGGTAGAGAGGACTGGGAACTGATGCTGCATGTATGCTAGTGGATTGTCGCGACGGATGTCTATAGCATAGCTTTTGGGCACTAACATAACGTCAATACTCAGGGAAAGTGACTCGGATGGGGCACAGAGACTCTTTGAGATCATCAATCTCAAGAACTGAACCTTAACAAGAAAACACAACAACTCTACAAGCAAACCAACACTCAATGATCAGGGAAATCTGCCTATGTCCTTTCTCATAGCTCTAGGTCATCACGCCATTTTGGCACTCGAACGGACTCGAAATGCAATGAAACTTTAGGAGGAGGTCTAGGACACCTATGGCATTATCCTAGCAAGTCTGGTTGTAATCCAACAAGGTACCAAAATCACGATCCATCATGAAAAAGGTCCTAAAAATTGCAACAGAACATGCCAAAAATGTCATCCTATGGTCTAAGAACACTCTCCTATGGTCAAAATGACTAATAACAGCAATTTATGCACTCAGATATGCAATTAAGGCTCACATATTGTTTTAGGACAACCTACTCCCCTGTTCATGCTCACAAGCACGACACAGACAACATACTTGTCAACCGGTGACACGACTAACCCGCAGTTGCACAGAGGGAATCTCGTTAGCTTGTCAGGCTGAGACCAGCCTACACATATGCACTTCTATGATGCATCAATCACTAATCCTTGTTAACTCCAACCCACTATAGCCCTAAACGCTCATAACACTGTTTACACATCAAATGAACTCGGAATCGCTTCAAACTTGCTAGGCACCATCCTCTAACTAGGATACACTTACCTATAAGTCCAATCTCACCAGATTTTAACCCTTGTTATCTCGAATACAGTCGCGATAGACTCACATGTCATAATCTAAAAGTGTGCGAAACCTAAGTCTATGAGTATCTATGCGTAGCTAATCTCTCCCTCGTTCCATAAAGTACTTGATTGTTGAAAACAGACACTGTTTGTGCTACTTACAAGCAAAACAAGCTCGTGGAAGGATTGCTTGCGAACAACTCGAAGATGCGAATGCGTGGCGTGGGCACGTAGCTCTCGGAGAGGCTACCGCGATGGTGTGGTCGCTTTGTCAATCCGGTGAGGGAGATGCGTGTAGCGAAGAGGATAAGATTACACACACACTCTCTCTCTCTCTCGCAGACCCGTACGACGTAGAATTAATAAAAAATAATGTTATTAAAAAATGGTTCTAAGGTGACCTTTATACTTTAGTCACCTTAGCTCAAAATGTACATGGGGTTTTAATTGAGTTCTACTCATCATAATTACAAAGTGGAAACGCATTGCGTCCTGACCAACTAATAAATCTATACATAATCCAAACAATTGGATAAAGACGGTAGACATCATTGGCATTACAAAGGGAATTTGTACCACTGTTGGGATCCAACACTCCCCCCCTCCTAGTTCATGTCTACCACGACATGACTGGCTTTGTCTTCAATGTCTTTGTCTTTCTTCTTCCATCTTTTCCTGTGTACTTCTGGTGACTCTTTCCAGCCTCCGTCCTCCAATGGTGTTAGTAGAGGGAGGTACTCGCATTTGTGGTGTGTCTTCAATATTCTCTCGTAGCACCAGCCAGTCGTTCTGTTGAGGAGCAGGTGGTAGTTGATCTGCCACTCCTATGGCACGATATATCATTCTGGTGAGTACTTCTCCTCCTGCAATGTAATTTGGCTTGTCTTGCTGTAGCTTTCCAACTTCCTCAAATAGATATGATGCATGATGTATATAGAAATCATGTGTCATTCCCATAGCCCAGGTCATTGTTGTTGAGATGACCCCATATGGTGTAGTATATCTAGGCGGTGTCTTGCTGTAGCTCAACAAACATTGAATGTATACCTGTGTCAGTTCCCTCACTTCTGGGTTTGCTATGAGTTCAAAAGACGGTAGTTTGGATCTCTACAGGTAGACTGTGAGATTCTTCCTTCTTTCTCTCATGTTGGCTCCCTGATCAGACAATTTTAGCGCTTCTTTGATGATTTCCTTGGTGATCTGAATCTCCATCATCTCATTATCCATGCATGCAACCCTGCAAGTTCCGTCTTCTTGGATAGTCTCAATTAATTGTTGTGCCCTCTTGAAATCTATCCCCATTGGTGGTAGTGAAACAAAGTTCCATAAGCCAACTTTCTTCAGCCATGATCTTTGCGGTGATCTTTCAGGTAGTTTTCTGCCTCCTTGGGGATCATTACTATATCCACTAAATTTCCTTTGTCATCCACATAGGAACCTTGGTAGATTTGGAAAGATGCTGCTTGTTGCACTTCTGCAGGTATCCATGTGGCTTCTGGCTTTAATGAATTGTGTAGAAGTGTATAGGGTATTTCACCCTCCGTTGCCAGGTTCTTGCCTTTTCTTTTTCCCGGAGAAGCATCCATGGATCCTGTATCCACAAGTAATGGTTAATGTATAAACATAGTACCTCTTTTCTAAATTGATTATCACTTAAGTATGCATCTAGTTGAGACCTCTTAGTCCCAAGAGGAGTTAGAGAAAAATGTTAGCAGATAGACAAGTCCTTTTAGTGTTCGACTCCGACGGCTTCAAATTAATGCTGTTGATGAAGGTAAGTCCTCTTCTTCCTGGCTTAGATCAGTAGCAATGTAAGCAGGTCGAGGACTTTCTCCCGGTTTTGCTAGTTCTATTTTCTTGCCGTTTTCTAGCCCATCATAGGACTCGTTGGATTTAGGCTCTCTCATCGGTTGCTGGACCACCAATTTTCTCTCTTGAATGGTGTACTTACGGAGGTACATCTATCTTTTTACTCCCATCACTAGCGTTCGATCCATCGCTACTTTCCATTTTAGTTGTCCATACATTTTTCAGCTTTTGTTTTAAATCATTGTATTTTTTTTTTCGCTCAACTTTCGTTATAATTGGATCTCCAAAGACATCCAATATCTCCCTTGTCACTCTATTTTTTGCCTTGCTGGTTTTCCTAAGTTTCAATAGTCTTGTCTTAAAACGTGGGTCTTCAGCAACCTTAAGAAATCTTCCTGACACTTTATCCTTAGCACAATCAACAGCATGAATGTTCATAAGGAAATGTGTCTTACTCCTGAACTTAGGCATAGGTCTAAGCCTAGTTGGTAGACTTTTATGGTGTTGACTACTCTTGTATCTTTTTTGGCTTCTCACACTTTGGTTCGGGAAGTTGTAAAAGACGTCATTGTCTTGATCCTGATGGTCATCTTCCTCTGTATTTTCCGACTTCTCGTCATCCACATTATCTTCGTTTTCACATTGATCAGAATAATCATAAAATTCTTCTCCATCCTGCTCGATGTTTTTAGTGGGGATGTCCACATAGCCCACTATCCTAATATCAAGTTTCATTTCCGTTTGATTGACTCTCCCTTTCTTGGTGTCTACTTCGTTCTCGTCTTCCTCTACAATTTTGCTCAACATGTAGTATGGTACGATATCGTAGCCATTCTCGTCACAAAATTTTGTGAGAGTGACTTCATTGACGCATACATCCAAAGTAGCCAAAATTTGAGACCATTCTAGGGGTTCGAGCTTTTCTTCAGGGAAGGGCTCTCGTATATAGGCATCGTCTTCCAATACCCTCTCTAGTGTCCTTTCATTGTGGTCGAATTCACTACATTGAGATGCTCTGCACATCCATATCTCCTTTTTCTTACAGAACCACGCTGGGACTTCTGATCCATTAATGGTGGTTGAGCCGAATTCTTCCACAGGTGTTCTCGTGACATCATGTTAGCTGTGGTTCCTCATATTTACACGTGTAGTGGTTTTAGCATGTCTTAGATACAAATAATCATACCCCCAGTCCTGCACCATCTTGAGTTGCCTCATGAACGGCCTACCAAGGATAATTTCATGGTTGTTTTTCTTGCCAGAATATACTATGGCAAATGTATGTTCGTACTCTATGCCACATGAAGATACCACAATTGCCTCAAGCAATCCTATAGGCCTTTCTACGTGCCCATCCGCTAGTTGTGCAGTTTCATTCTAGTTGTTCGTATTGCCGAATTTCTCCATTTTTCCCATAGCAATTTGGTAGCAATGGCAATGCCAGCTCCACTATCAAGTATGGCCTTAGTCTCTATGCCGTTATACTCGACTGGTAGAGTAGTGTTGCCGTCTTCACCCTCACAATACTCTCCAACCTTGTTGAGAGGTACTGGTCTAGTGTTGACTCTCTTCTGTTCTGTGTCATTAAGCTCAGTTTTGAAGAACTTAAGAGGCATCCTTATACCAAATTTCTCCAGACATTTGCCCACTTCTGTCCACATGCTTGGCCTAATTTTTAAGAATTCCGCCAATGTGATTGTACTCTTGACCGGAGTAGAAAACAAGTCTGTCAAAATTTTAGTGTCCAATTGATTTGTCCCTCCTGAGAAGGCACCCTTCGAATTTCCGACTTTGCCTCATAGTCTCCCATGTATGGTGGCAAAGTTCTGAGTGATGATGGTCTGCTATATTCTGATGCAACTAAACCATCATCCCCTTGAAATGATTTAGCGCCTAAATCCCATGGTGGCTTATTCAAGTTCAACTCCTAGAAAGGTGCTGACTCGACTGTTTTTGTCTCATATTTTTCTTCATCTTTTCTCACCGTTTCCCATAGCTCTTCAGGCCATTTTTCTTCCACAATGGGTGAATATGGTGGAAAACCCTTCAGTGATTCATCAGTGCTATTAGGCACGACTCTTGCATCCTCTACATTAGGCAAAGATTTAACGTTGTCTATCTTGTCAAGTACCCTTTGTTCAGTTTTGATAGGTGTTTCATTGTTTGGTGATTTGATTATTCTATCCCTCACTTCCATAGGTGGAGGCTCTAGTAAGGCTTGTGCAGTTTCAATCAACTGCTTGCACATCTCTAGTCTCTGTTTTTCTATCTCTGGATATGGATATGTCATCCACCTTTTCTCTAGAGTCTGTCTGTTCTTCAATCTTGCTTCATAGGCTTGCAAGATTGCATCTAAGGGTTCATTGACCTTATCTACCAATACAGACCCTCCTGAGCTTGCACTCCTTGGTCCCTCCGTCGATTTTAGAGAGTCAAACTCTCTTTGCTGTTTAAGTTGCTCTCGAGCCATTGTTAGCTCAGCTTCTACACCTTTCTGTTTTCGTTCACCTCTAGGTTTTATTTTCGCTCTTCGTTCTTTCCAAGGATTATCACGACTGACGCTAGACTTGTCAGTCTTGATTTCCTCTTGATTTTCATCGTTACTCTTGGGCTGATTGATTTTTCCTTGTTTGGGCTCTCGTCAAGACCTTAACAAGAATCGTAGTTTGGTTTTCTGACCCTCCAGTGGAAGGCAGTGCTCCTAGCATATTCAAAGTAGTCTTTGCTCCTTTGCTTAGGTTCTTAGGGCAATCAGGAATCAAGTGAGTAATTCCACACTCGGTGCAATATGCTAATGATTTTATCATGAGAATAGTCTCTCAGCCAATGGTCTCCAACACACTTGTAGCATTGTCCCTTAGGCTATTGAGGTGCTCCTTGAGCTCCTCTTTGTTGTTGTGCATGCCTCTGCCCGCTCATGCCTCTGTTGGCTATGAACAACAATGTTCGTTCATCCAAGCTATATCTTTCTTCTCCTGCTGCCTGTGCAGCAGTTGGTGGTCCTGTATTTCCTATCATGCTCCATGGTTCTGGTGTGGAGGGTTCTTCCGATGGATAATAGACAGGATTTGCAGCATATTCATTGGGATCTTTGTAATATGCATGCATAGGCACCAAAGCCTTTTCTTCTGATTCAGTTACGGTTGGTGTGTATCTTATGCCGACTGGTCGTAATCCTGGTAGGGGTGGTTGTTGCCCCAACACTGGTTGTGGTCTTTCTACACCTACAGGTCCTGGTAGGTTGCCTGCTTGATACCTACGCATCGGTGGAATTTGAGGAGATGCTACCTGAGCTTGGAGAGCGTAAGGTATCTCTCTCACATATCCCTTGTTATAATAACATTCCTCCGTCCCATGGTTTGTCCATTTTTGTTCAATAGCACACCACTTGGGCTGTTTAGCCTGGGTTTTGGCGTACAAATTAATCTTTTTTAGCACTTCCTCTACAAGCTGCTCCTGGCTTACTGTAGCGCAGATAATGCGTCGTGCTCTATACAGTGTGGGTGCCCCTCAGTGCAATGTGCGTGACAATCTCACTCAAACAAATGAAAACTCTCTCAAACAGAATGAAACATAGAAACAACGGATAACAACACAGAAACCATGGATAACAACTGAGACACAACAGTGGACCAGAACATGTGGACTCGACTAGCTCAAAGAACCATGTACAGACTCTGGCGTGGCAGCACACTCCGCTCCAGCCCAGGACTCACAGGTACAAATGGGGTGTCGAGGCTCAGATGTGCAAGGATGGTGAAGCTGTGCTCTGTGTAAGACTCCTTACCTCCCGAACGATGCTGGACCAAAGGTGAAGAAGAAGATCCGATGACCAACCGCTACCACTCCTATGTACCACCATAAAGAGCCACCAACGGCTCATAAATGTCAGCCATGTGGTGACCTGGCCACGAGGTCCACTAGACCACCGTCGGTACCCTGCCACGTGTCACTCCTAGGCTAGAGGGTCCAGAGGGTCCGTCCAGTGTGAACCAGCCTGGACCAACTGTACTAACTGTGTCCTGTGAAAGTGACACTGTAGCCCGGCTACAGGTTGCCCGCCACAAGACCGCTCACCGTCTCGGCGAGGAATACTGAAAAAACTGTGAAGGAAAACCACTAGGTACTGCATCCGTACATCTTTCTGATCAGGTGTTAGGCCCATGACCTTATAGACTTCAAAAGTGGAGTTAAAAACACTGCACTGCTTGCAATCGCCTTAAGCCTCTAACTAGGCAGGAACCCAGTATGTAGGATTGTAAAGCCTGGGCCATGCTTGTAGTTGCAGATGACCCTTGCCACTCTTTTTGCAACAACACTCTTCTCGAAAAGAGGGATGACCATAAACCCGAGTAACACCGCAAATAGGGTTAAGCTCCATGATGATGACAGAATGAAAGCTGAACTTGAGAGGGCTAGATAGGGTTTAGGGGGAGTGAGGGGTGGGTAGTGGTGAGAGGGGAAGTGAGGGGATATGGGCGAGGGGAACTGGGTAGGGGCGGGAGGGGTAGGTTGCTAGATAGGGACGAGAGGGAATGAGGGGGTGGGTAGGGGCGAGAGGGGGAGGGTAGGGGCGAGAGGGGGAGGGTAGGGGCGAGAGGGGTGGGTAGGGGCGAGAGGGGGAGAGGGGGAGGGTAGGGGCGAGAGGGAGAGAGGGGGAGGGTAGGGGCGAGAGGGGTGAGGGGTGAGAGGGGTGGCTAGGGGGAGGGTAGGGGCGAGAGGGGGTGAGGGGGAGGGTAGGGGCGAGAGGTAGAGAGGGGGAGGGTAGGGGTGAGAGGGGGAGGGAGAGGGTGGGTAGGGGCGAGTGGGAGAGGGTAGGTAGGGGCGAGAGGGGTGAGGGGGAGGGTAGGGGCGAGAGGGGTGGGTAGGGGGAGGGTAGGGGCGAGAGGGAGAGAGGGGGAGGGTAGGGACGAGGGTGTGTTGGTAAGGGCGAGGAAGGTCAGAGCATTATGAAAGTGCAGGTTGAGGACAGAACCAACTATTCTCAGCAAGACTACGAGCAGGAGTAGGGAATTCATCCAGCACATCAAGCAGGACCTACTCTGTGAAGGGAGTTGGCTAGACACAGAGGATAGCTTCGTTTTGGTTGGAGAAGCAGACACCAATGGGGCTGATGTTTGAAGGGGGTTGAACTCCTGTAGGGGATATTTATTTTTGCTTATATACTTTTTCCTCGGCTTTCCAAATTCAACGGCTTTTATCAAGAGGGCTTTCACCGAGAGCGCATCAGGAGTATCTTCTGTGACCTTCAACTCTTGAGCTGGCTCATGTGGCTCATAAGGTTTAGTTACCTTGGAAACATTGGAAGAGGGTGTACCTTCAAGCAAAGAGTGAATTGAAACTCCAAAACAGGGCATAGATTTGGTAGCATCCAACCATTCCAATAGATCCTCATCTGACCCGTCAGGTGGAGTAGGTTGTTCCAATTCGAAGCTGGTTGCTAAGGACAAAGAACTATGTTGCAGCACGGGATCCATACCACCTTCTAAGAGAATGGGTTGCATCGAGGAGCCAGAATTATGTATCCACATTGCATCATTTCCCCAATCGTGGAGTGCTTTATTGTGTCGCAGCCATGGTCTTCCAATGAGCAAGGGAAATCCGCCCTCAACCTGGGGAAGACGAACCACCACAAAATCCAAGTTAAAAGTAAAGTCTTGTACCTGCAGAGGCACATTATCCACTATGCCCACTGGGTAGACTGTCCGCTGGTCGGCCAATGTAACTGTGAAGGGAGCAGGGCGAGTAGGCTATAGACCTAGAGCTAGCATAGTGAACTCGGGCATCAGGTTGATGCTAGATCCACCATCCACTATCATTCCTGAGAATTGCCGACGTAAAACGGACACTGTTAGGCGAGGGCTTCTATAATCAATGAGTGGAGCAGCAGGATTGGATATCATATAGGACTCTGACTGTCGCACTGGGAGGTGCCCGCCACTAGGACCTGCTCCAGGGTAAAGTGACTGAATAACTGCAAGGGTGTTACTTCTGAAACTCGCATCTAGTCGAAGCATGTCATAGAGGGACACTTGTTGGAAAGTGTTCTTCAAGACTGTCTCTGCTGTATGCTTCTCTTTTTCTACCTGTTGTTGTTCCTCTGGTACTTTGATCTTTTGTAAGTCAGCAACTGCTTCTAAGAAAGCCCCATCAATATCGAAGAGCATAGTAAAAGATCCTTTCTTAGCACTAGGGGATGGCATGTCAGCTGCTGGAGGAGGTGTAGGCATTGGGGAGGAAAGGGCTGTACCTGCTGGAAGATTGAGGCCGAGGGCTGCCCTCTGAGCTCGTGTGAGGACACCAGCTGGCTCCTCTACCACCTGCAACTTGTCTTGAGAGGCAATCATATGGGCAGAAAGGGGTGGCTTGGGGTTGGTACTAACTGCTATCAAATTGATCTTGGGAAAGGTGAATTCAGGTTGGCTCTGACTTGGGCTCGCAGAGGTAGAGGCGCGTTGTTTTGGACAATCCTTAGTGTAGTGATCCTAAGCCTCAGAGCAAAGTTGGCACGGAGAAGAGCCTTCTGGCAGAGGGCATTTGCTCTGATAATGCCCATACTCTCCGCATCTGTAGCAGAGTATGGGCCGATTGGAAGGACGAAAACGGGGGACGAGGCGGTTGCTGCATGGAGTTGGAGGCTGAAGTGTAGAAGCTCTGAGGGGTTGAGGTGGCATTAGCATTATAAAAACTTTGAGTCAGGAAAGTACTTGACATACCTTGGACAGCAGGGGTATTGAGCAAAGGTGGCATGTAGTTGGGATGGCCGTAGTGGGAAACCATGTTGGATGATGGTGCTAACCCTTGTTGGAGAGAAGGACCAAGACTTTGCTGTATTTTGTGCAATCCCTTTAGGTAGTAACAATCCTTGTCCTCATGTCTAGATTTTTCACAGAAGTGGCAGTAAACCCGAAGGGGGCATTCCTGCAGAGGGTGCCCTGGAGAGCGGCATGAGCTACACCAAACCGTAGCCTTAGTCTCTTGCTGACACTTGAGCTCTTCTAGCTCGCGCTTAATCTGTTCCAGTGCCTCATGATTTGGAGGCTTCTCTTGTCTAAGAGAGAAGGACCTCTCCTCTTGAAGAGCTCGTTGTAACTTTAGGGCTTTCAATTCCCTGTGTAAAGAAGTTAAAGGATCAGTAGGACTACCTTCCGAGAACACAGAGGGAGTATCTATTTGAGGAGAGTTGTTGAAGAGCTTCCTAGCTCCCTCTATTCTAGTAGCAGCTGCGATGAACTCGTCGAGAGTGGCGTCGGGTCGGAGACTCTCTCGGAGTTTTTGCTGAGAAGTTTTGGGAAGCGCCTTCTCCACCCACTTTTTAACCATGAATTCACCGGGTTGTTGGGGAAGCTTGGCCACCAGCGACTTAGTTTTCGTCATAAGCTCCGCAAAAGTCTCCTCAGGTTTGAGCACCATGTTGGCCAACTCATCCAACACCTTCTCCTGGTAGTCACCTGGCCTGAAAGCTGCACAGAACTGCTATCTTAAGGCTGCCCAAGTTGCAAAATGGTTCTCTGCAAATTGGCTATACCATTTATCTGCTAGGCCATCCAGGGTGGATGGAAATACTACCAAGTAAGCATCTTCTCTGTTCAGCCCACGTCCCCTACAGAGTGATACAAATCTTCTTGCATGGTCGTCAACATCTTCTGAAGACAGCCCTTTGAATGTAGGGAACTTGATGTTCACCTTGGCCAAAACACTAGCTAGTGGCTCCATGATTCCTTGCTGAGCCTGTTGCTCTATAGCTTGCTGTATCAGAATAGGAGAGAGCTTTACTGGAGAAGGTGATCGGGAAGATGGGGAACCTGATGAAGGAATGGGTGATGTGGTATGTGGAGGTATAGGTGATGAGGTTGAAGGATTTCTACAAGGTGTCAAAGGTCGTCTTCTATGATAGTACTTCAGAGGGCTCAGTAGTGCGTTTTGACGATCGACTGACCTCCTTGTATGTGTCATGCAGTGACCACCAGTCCAACCAAGCTTGGGGCAAGAAAACTTGTGACGGGTCTACACTCCACCAGACCAAACCAGGTAAGTGACTAGACCCGGCTGGACCAGGGACGAGACCAGGCACGAGGAGGACTAGACCAGGGTCGAGGAGGTCTAGACCAGGGACGAGGACAGGTTGGACCAGGGCGGGAGAGGACTAGACCAGTTGGACCAGGCGAGAGGGGACTAGACCAGTTGGACTAGGCGAGAGAAGAACAGTGCAAGGCAAGGTTGGCGAAGGTAGGCGAAGCTAGATAAACCTAACTAGCTTCAAGATTTGCACCTCACAGAGTGAGATTTCAGTTGAGGTCCCACCGTGATCGCCAAAATGAGAGCACCTGTAGCGCGGATAATGCGTCGTGCTCTATACAGTGTGGGTGCCCCTCAGTGCAATGTGCGTGACAATCTCACTCAAACAAATGAAAACTCTCTCAAACAGAATGAAACACAGAAACAACGGATAACAACACAGAAACCATGGATAACAACCGAGACACAACAGTGGACCAGAACATGTGGACTCGACTAGCTCAAAGAACCATGTACAGACTCTGGCGTGGCAGCACACTCCGCTCCAGCCCAGGACTCACAGGTACAAATGGGGTGTCGAGGCTCAGATGTGCAAGGATGGTGAAGCTGTGCTCTGTGTAAGACTCCTTACCTCCCGAACGATGCTGGACCAAAGGTGAAGAAGAAGATCCGATGACCAACCGCTACCACTCCTATGTACCACCATAAAGAGCCACCAACGGCTCATAAATGTCAGCCATGTGGTGACCTGGCCACGAGGTCCACTAGACCACCGTTGGTACCCTGCCACGTGTCACTCCTAGGCTAGACGGTCCAGAGGGTCCGTCCAGTGTGAACCAGCCTGGACCAACTATACTAACTGTGTCCTGTGAAAGTGACATTGTAGCCCGGCTACACTTACAACTACTTCTCCTTTTGGTGTTGTCTTAATGGACTTGCTTCCACTTTGTTGTGAGGATGAATCGTCGTCAAGATCCTTAAATTCACCCTCTTTGTAGACCGTGCAATTGTCTACAAGGTAAAGATCCTCCTTAGTTAACTCATTTAACGTCGTACTCCTCTTCATATGTAAGTCCTTCTAGAGATTTGCATTCTTCAGTCCTTGAATAAATATAAGCATAAGTATGGACTGAGTTGGCAGTTCTTCCACAGGGCAGAACTTAACATATCTTTTTAGTCCTAGGGTTGCCTTTCTCACAGATTCCCCTTCTTTTTGTTTGAATTTGTGGATTTGTGAGATAGTATTATGAGCTATTCCCCTTTGTGAGAATTCCTCAATAAACTCGTCAAACACCTCCTCCATAGTCTCAAAGTCTCTTCGCTATCCAAACCCTGCAAATTGGGTAGGGAAGTCTAACACCTCTTCAACTCTAATTACACGCACAAAGGCTGCTACATGATCTCTTGGATCCTTGTTTCCCGTGTATCTCTTGTTTACCCATTTTTGCACTTGAGAAGGTCTAATTCTACGATGGTCTACAAATCTCATCATTGGATCTCCACGTCCTAGTCGATATACCTCCTCTGGTCTTCTGTAGTGGCGAGGTTTCTCTCCCAGTGGTGCTCCTAAGCCATCATTTCTAACAGTTCTTGCCAGAGATGGTTCATCTCTCTGAACGCGTTCTATGGGTGGTCTTCCAGGCTCTGTTGACCCTTGAGTCTTTGGCTTACTCTCTCCTTGATACCATGAATAGAGTGGTGGTTCTTGTAAATCCCTTAGCCCTTGTGCGGCTTGATAACCATCTCGGTTTCGGTCTTGTTCTAATGTTGCACTCTGTCGAAGCCATGCCTGCAATGATGGCTGGGTAGCTGGCTGGTCCTGGTAGTTGAACGTCGGTTGTCGGGTAGAATGTGAGGCCATGTCATACTCTTTTGAAAATGGATTTGTTAATTTGCTAGGGGTGTAGGTGGCTCTTGGTATTTCTTTAGGGGCATATGTTGATGCTCCTGGAATCGTTGCCTTTTCTACCTCCTCTGGGAGAACACGTGTGTTTTCTCGCCCGTACCTATCAACAAAAACAATATCCTTCCCCATAGCAATTTCATAAGAGAATAAGTAAAGAACCTTGTCTTTGCTTAATTCGTTTGGGTAGGGTTCTTTGCATCAGAAGTAAGAGACTATTCCCTCGCTCTCATGCTTGTAAATCCCCACATTCTCATTATAGGTTGAGACCCTGGTTGTTTTCTTATCATACATAAAAAGCGCTCCAGGTCGATCAATGTTTGGAGGCGGTTCTTAGGTTTCTGAAACCATTTTCCCTTTTGCCACGTTATCTCCATATCTGTTGTAATCCTCAGGGTTACTAACTATCAGATAGTGGTTCCCTTTTTCATTTCAGAATCTATCTCCATCATCATAGACTCGAATTATCTCCAGTCTCTGAGCCGGTCTTTCTTTAATACAAATACACTTGCGTCCTCGATAGTAAGAATAAACTTAGGCTCCCCTCGAGTTTGTTCCTTCTAAGAAGATTACAGTGAACCTGGAATCGTTCAAAGGATTTAGGGAGGTGCTTCCTCCTGGCATTGGTCCTTCATAGGAGACACCTCCTTGCTATTGACTACCCATCATGAAGAAGGACTTGTGTGACGAAGTGTTAGTATCACTACCCTCCTCCTTAATCGGTGCTAGTGGATCTAGCCTTGCCTGAGTTACACTCTCTTCAGTGGACGTGGTGCTTACTTGACTTTTGACACTTTTAGTTCCTGACTTAAAAAAGGCTTCTGACCTTAAATACATAAGACTTAAAGCTGTATTGCGAACTTAAAGCTTACCTGGACTTCTCCTGCCTGCTCAGTTATGTGATGATCTCCTTCTGGAATCTACACATGTATGGTTAGTCTGTTCACAAGGGTTTCCTTGAACCAGGAAAAAATCTTTCAATTATGTACATCAATAATTTTTTTATGACAACTGGTCAGTCTTAGCCAATTTGTGTTTTTCTCCCCAATGGGTGTTTCAAGGTCGTCTGGTGGTCCAATTTCAAATGTGAAATGAGGGTTGGGATCTATGTGACAAGTATGTCCTGACTGATAGTCACAATTTGTAGTCTGAATCACCCCTTTCTGAGTCTATTGCGATAGACTGACAGATTCCTCAGTATAAGTCAATTTAAAATTGTGACTTCACCTTTGGGTTCCCCTTACTCTCTAGAGTCTATCCCTCAAGTTTTATGAAATTTGGACACTTGGTTTGGGTTTTGGGCCAATTTTAGTGTTTTTGTTAGATCTTGATTCTCTACCTAGGCCTTAGATTCACTTTCAGTGATCTAAACACCTTGAAATTTGGTGTGTATGCTATTTAGGCTCTGCTAAAGCTATCCCTAGGAGGGATTTGAAAAATAAGGTCCCTAGCCCCTACTTCCCAAGTCTATCGTGATAGACTGACAAATTTCTCCAGTGTTGGCCTTTTTCACAAGTTCTCTCCACAGCTGGTTTCCCCACTCCCTGTATAGTGCATTGACAAGTTTGTGCACTGTTTGGACATTTGGTCAAAGCCTTCTTGCCACTATGTCTCTAAATTCAGACTCTAAACACCAGTCTTGAGGTTTGGTGGTCAAGATGGTGTCCAAATTCACTCAATTTTTGTGAGCACCCTTGTATGGATGTGTTCAACCTGTGGTATAAATTGTTTTTCCAGATTGTTAGTCTATCTCCAAATCACTAGTCTATCGCGATAGACTCACCAGAGAGCAATTGGGATGTGATTTTTTTACTGTTTTTGGACAGTTGTGTTCCCTGTGCCCATATAATTCTATCCCCTGAGTTTCACTGAATTTGGACTCATTTTTGACCTTGGACTCAAACACTTGACAATTTCACTTTTCTATGGCAAATTCATAACTCAAATGCACTTAAAGTGATGCAAATTTGATGACACTTCAACTTAAGCTTGTGAATATCAGTTGTACATCATGACACAATCAGTTTACCCCAGGCTAGTGGTTATATCTCTTTTTGGCCTCTCTAGGTTCACTTAGTGTTTTCTTATGGCAATCCCTTGTTTCTTTTGTTGGTTTTGGTCGCAATTTTAACGTTTTTTCAAGCGTTGGATCATAAATCCAAATGTCTACTCTATTCACACCCTCAAAGAGTATATGGTGTGGGTTTTGCTTTCAAGGCAAGCAAACAACCTCATTGTTTCTTCTTTTTGTTTGTTTTGCATTTTTACATCGTTTTTCTACACTATTTCTACACAACCATAACAAGCACTCAAAACCATAAAACCATAACGCCACATTATCCTACCTAACTAAATCTAACTAGTCACAGACCCTCGACAAGACACAGGCTTCTTGGCTATCCACTAGACCTCAGGATACCCTCTCCTGGATCTTGTTCTAAAAGTTTAAGCTCTCTCTAGTCGAAACTAAAGTAAGCTAACCATCACATGAGTGACGTAGATCTCCCTACTTAAGGTCTTGTGTCCCCGGCAACGGCGCCAATGTTTTAGGACAAACTACTCCCCTGTTCATGCTCACAAGCATGACACAGACATCATACTTGTCATCCGGTGACACGACTAACCTGTAGGTGCACACAGGCAATCTCGTTAGCTTGTCAGGCTGAGACCAACCTACACATACGCACTTCTATGATGCATCAATCACTAATCCTTGTTAACTCCAACCCACTATATCCCTAAACGCTCATAACACCGTTTACACATCAAATGAACTCGGAATCACTCCAAACTTGTTAGGCACCAGTCTCTCACTAGGATACACTTACCTATAAGTCCAATCTCACCAGATTTTAACCCTAGTTATCTCGAATACAGTTGCGATAGACTCACAAGTCATAATCTAAAAGTGTGCGAAACCTAAGTCTATGAGTATCTATGCGTAGCTAATCTCTCCCTCGTTCCATAAAGTACTTGATTGTTGAAAATAGACACTGTTTGTGCCAGTTACAAGCAAAACAAGGCAGTGGAAGGATCGCTCGCGAACAGCTCGAAGGTGCGAATGCGTGGCGTGGGCGCGTAGCTCTCAGAGAGGCTACCGCGATGGTGTGGTCGCTTCGTCAATCCGGTGAGGGAGATGCGCGTAGCAAAGAGGATAATATCACACACACACTTTCTCTCTCTCTCTCTCTCTCTCTCTCTCTCTCTCTCTCTCTCTCTCTCGCAGACCCGTACGACGCAGAATTAATAAAAAATAATGTTATTAAAAAATGGTTCTAAGGTGACCTTTATACTTTAGTCACCTTAGCTCAAAATGTACATGGGGTTTTAAGTGAGTTCTACTCATCATAATTACAAAGTGGAAACGCATTGCGTCCTGACCAACTAATAAATCTATACATAATCCAAACAATTGGATAAAGATGGTAGACATCATTGGCATTAAAAAGGGAATTTGATAGTCATTACAAAGGGAATTTATACCACTGTTGGGATCCAACACATATGCGTAGTCGCAAACCATAGCAAAACTGATAATGCTTACACTTAATTGAAAGAGCAAAGAAAGAGGAACACAATGTAAGTTTTGGAATTGAAAACGGATTACCAAATCATTAGTTGCATCGTTTACAAGTTGGAGCAGCTCGTAGCTTGAGCGTATGTTTTACGAAGCTCCTTTCTTCTAAAAATAAGCCTTCTTTTCACATTAAAGTTATTGATCTTTATACCTAGGGCATTCTAAATGGCCAGTGGACAGTTCACGTAGACCTTTACAATCATTAGGACAGAATTACAACT
This sequence comes from Adiantum capillus-veneris, assembly GCF_014529385.1. Taxonomy (NCBI): domain Eukaryota; kingdom Viridiplantae; phylum Streptophyta; class Polypodiopsida; order Polypodiales; family Pteridaceae; genus Adiantum; species Adiantum capillus-veneris. The sequence continues at coordinate 175,104,626 of NC_140934.1, read as the reverse complement.
CAGGGGATTGATCCACTACTCTGTAATCAAGATTTACACAGAGTATTACTACACTAGCTTCGCAAAATAATAGACTACAAATGTGGTGTCTGGCTACGTTGCTGCACCCAAAGATTGTCGACCCAAGGAGAAGCGAGCGACACCTGTGTGAAAGTTATCAAGCTGATGACTCACTGCTTGAGGAGCTACTAGATGCAGGGTACAGTAAGCACCATCAAGATTTGTATGCCAGATGTGGCACATTATAGGTTGGGCCATGGTTTTGGACGTCTAATCATCAAGATGTTTATGAGTACGTGAAGTCTAGCCTCAGTGTACTCTACGACTTCACTTTTGCGGCTTGTCAATTGGGATGTTTGGAAAACACTTGTGCTAGGTTAAAGTTGGAGCCCGACACGTTGCCGATTGGTGGTTGATGACACCACTATAGTGTGTGTGTCAGATGGGGCATCAAGGGCAGCCATCTCAAAGTTTTTCATGAGCGTGAAGCAAACATTTTGCCAATCATCAGGTAACTATTGCATTCGATTATGATTTAGTAAATGCGGAGCTTCACACAACCGTGGCTTGCTTTTCTCGTGGGAATAAGGAATTAAAATTTAAAAAAAAAAGACTTTTTTTTCAAGAAGCATGCAACAAAAAACGAGCAAACCAGTGGGAACGTGGCGCCATCTGGTCGCCTGCATGAAGGAAGGTTACGCAAGTGGAAAGCGCATGTAGGAGATGCCATCAAAGGGCCACAGGGTGGTGGGCGTGGAGAGAAATAGGTTGCGCCACCTGAGGAGCGGAGGAGAAGGCACGGGGCAGCAGTTGCAGGCAAGCCAGGAGTTTTATGAGGAGGTGACGGCCACGGGGTGGCATGCCAGGATGGAGGTCGCCATCAAGAGCGGGGGTCGGTTATAGGGAATGCGCCACTGAGGAGCACAGCTGAGCAGGATCGTGAGCAAGAGGGAAGCCGGCAGTTGTGGGGGGACTCACAGTACAGATTAGGCGGAGACCTGCGCATAAATCAGAGCCAAGAACAGTTGCGAGGGGAGGCAAGAAGGCAGGCTAGGCCAGTTTTGGAGAGGTTTTGACCAAGAGAGGTTGCTATTCGCCAGTTGCAGAGAAGGGGGTTGGTGACCCTCGGGTATTGAGAACCGAGCCCTGAGGACGGTTATAGAGGAGGTGTTGAAGGCTGGAGGCTACCAAAACCAAAAACAGATGGCGCTGCTCTCTAGGGGGAGAGAGCCGTAAGCAGAAAACTACTTGCCATGAGGGAATTGGGGGCTATTGCAATGCATGAGAGCAGGGCTGCGAGCTGATAGAGAGGTAGGGTGTCGCAATAGAGGGAAAAAAGCAGCACTAGGACTTAGGAGGGACTCTTTGGTAGTGATAGCCGTTTTTCGGCTCTCTGTAATTGCCATAGTGAGTTATCTCACCCTATCAAATCACTCAAACACTGTGGTTACCCTCACCCTTTCACTGTATATAGGTGCGTGTGAGTTAGGGGACTTTTCCCATATCTCCTTACTGAAATAAAAAAACCCTCAATTAGCTAGTCATTGGGTTAGTTGAGCCAAAAAAAAAAAAAAAGTATATTATGGCCCATGCGTATGTAAATATTTCTTTGTATATAGGGCCTAAATAAAAGGATTTTTCATAATTTATTTTGGTATTTATATAAATATTTCTACCTAGGTGTGTGTTATTTATGCTCTGTACATTGCCTCACCATTACCACAATTTTTCTTACCAGTTTTCATACTCTTTATTCCATATAGAAATATTTTCATGTAAGCTTCTCTTATATTTGGTGTAACTCCACCCCAACAAAAATCCAAAAAAACTAGTTTTATTTATGTGTATATTTTTTCACTATTGTGATTTTTCCCTTCCTACATCTATTTTGTTTTTTTTCTAAAAAATTAGAACACCAAAAATATTTATCTTTTTATGGTAGCCTCATAAAGAGAGAGATTTCTTTTGACCCCTTTATATTTTTTCCACTTATATTATTTATATTTGACATGTATATATTTTTTAGACCCCTCAATATTTGATTTTCTTAGTTGTACTATTCACTTATATCATGATCTCAACAATATCTTCAATTATAGACCTACCAAATAAGGTCAAGGGTAGGTGGCATGCATACATGCACTATGGAGGGATCACTCTTGGAGGTATTCAAAAGAATCATCCAAAGAAGGACCCCACAAGGACCTTGTGCAGTGGAAAAAAACGATCGGTTTTGCTGAATTTTTAAAGTTCACTTGCTCTCCGAATTTGAAAAGGTAATACAAACAAAAGTTAAAGCTCGTGGGCTGAACTTTTGCCTCAAAGTTTTTCATATTTTTTTGAGCTACGAGCTGTGAGCTATGATTTTATTAGTGGACCCCAGTTTTCCCATGCTATGCAGCCACACTCTCTCTTCCACTTTATCATTTTCCTCTTTCACACACACTTCTCCACTCATCATCCCCACCTCTCTCACCACTCCTCTCTGCACCCTACTCACCTTCTCCTCAACCTTGAAGAATAAGAGAAACCATGGTGAACTCATACCTCCCACACACAATTCCATTCCAAAATTGACCACCTAGTCTCATTTTTCCTCCTCCAAATTACCCATATCTATCAAAAAAACCACAAAATTCAGCCTCTTCTCTTAAAAGACAGCATCATGGTGGTTGATTACTCAGCTTCAATTACCTTGTCTCTCAAGGAAGGTCAAGAGTGGAGAAAAAATGTACCGTCAAAGCTAGTGGACCATCAACAAGCGTCAAAATTGGCCCTACTCAAGACACTTGGAGCATCAACCTTGTAAGAAATCCACATTTTCTTACCTCTTAAGAGTTTTCCTTCCTTATTTGTATCCTACATGGATACTCCCCATTGTAAATATCCAATTCCATTTGTAAATTAATACTAACTCTACTAACACTAACCCACTATGAAAAGTCCTATCACCTCCATTTCTCTCCTCTCTCTTTCCCCACCAACTTCTTGATAATTCCAAGCAAAAGAAATTAGATAAATTGCTGAAAATCTAACCCAACCATGGTTAGAGGAGTAACCCTAGCCTTCAAAATTGCTATAAAAGGAGGGTGTAGCTAGCACAACAGGGGGGAGCCATAAGCAAGAGCACTATGCTATAGCTTGAGAAGCCAAGCTCAACCTCTCTAGAAGGAGCTCTTGAGTGGAAACTCATTGTCTTATGCATGTGCATGTGTTGTAATAGGGGATTAGCAAGGGAACTCTATGCCATTGTAAGAGAGAGAGTGATCATTCAATTGAGAGTAGGAAATCTATCATTTCTCCTACTAGTGTAAGCCCAACATTTGCTGAATCAAGGAGGGTGGATTTGGACTAAGCTTGGATACTTTGTCTCCCTTCCAACGTGAAGTAATGGACAACAATGATGCGTAAGTGTCTTGGTGTTTTTTGTTAAGTTCTTGATAGCTTGTCTCTGGTGTTGTCATCAATCTAGCCATAAATCCCACATACTGTAAGAGGGCGACAGGGTGAAGAGGACTCCCATGGCTTTAAGACAGTGATTGGGGGTGGCTTTTCTTATGATGTGTTGTGGTGAAATTTACGCAAGCTATGTTGAACAAATACTAATCTCACTTTGATTTGTCATGACAGATTTGTAAGAAGGTATTAATGCAACAAGCACCCCCTCCCCCTTTCTCTCTCTTTCTTAAATATATAGTTGTGTTTGCTTGATCATTGCCGATACGTTTCAAAGCAGCCCGAGCACTATCTCTCTCCCTCTCTCTCTCTCTCTCTCTCTCTCTCTCTCTCTCTCTCTTTCTCTCTCTCTCTCTCTCTCTCGTGTTTTAGTGTGTGAGAGTGTTCCATTGGTGTTAGGGTTAGTGTAAATTCCTTGCTTGTGTGTGGGTTGCTCTAACGATTCTCCTCTTTTGCGTCCTAGTTCGCTCTTAAACTAGGTGGTGCCCCTTGTGTAGTTGGGATTTGGCTGTGGGTTTGTTGTTTTGGTTTGTGTTGTGTTGTGCCCCAGCCCCATTGAGCAGCACGGGAGCCTTGAAGGGTGTCTAGAGGTTGCTCTTCTTGTTGCCCGCCCCGGACCGCCTCAAATTGGTGCCCCCACGGAGGACGGCTTGTGTATTTTTGTGTAGAATCAACCTTTAGCATAGTCAAGTAGTTTGCATGAATCACGAAAATTTGTATGATCCCTTCATTCCCATTGGAAGGCAAAAGGTACACATAATTGTTAGTACTAAGTTGCAATTTCAACGTGTCATTCGTAGAATTTTAGGTCCTCTTAGGTTGGCCGAGCTAAACGCTTCAGTAAATCCTTTTATTTTGCCTCTCATTAGGTACGACCTTAGTTTGGACGTCTATATTTTTTTTTTGTTTTAAGCATTAGGTCATGCATAGACAATGGATAATGGCCCAGGAATAGAGGTTTTCCCCTTCCATTTCACTCCACACATTAGAATAAACATTGCAATTAGTAGGAAAATCCATTTTCAACAACGTATGGTGTTCATGTTTGGTGCCCAAAGAGTAGGAGAAATTCTCGCATCACCAAACCCTGTCATCCTACCTCTTATTGATTATCATAGGTCGTTTGATGTGAATATCTTTATTTTGTTGTAGAATAGATTGCAAGCTAGATACATTATTGTGTAAATCTTTTTAAGAAAGAAAAACAAAAACGCGTCACTTTGAAATCAATTCAATGGAGAGCCAACGCCAAATGTCTGGATATCCTCTTTTCTTTGGAGAGCCTGGAGAGGATGCAGAATTATTTCTAGCGAATTTCAAGATGTCTTGCCGTATCAAGAGGATAGTAACTGATCAAGAACGTGTAGAAATGTTTGAGGTGGTCCTTAGGAAAGATGCTAGCACTTGGTTTGACTCTTTGCCTGAGGAAGTTAAAGGGAATTACACGGAAGTTTTGAATCGTTTCAAGAAATACTTCTTTGATCCCCAAAACACTCAGAAATTATGGCAAGACATTGTTTCTCATAAGCAAAAAGACTTAGATGACTACTACTTGTACAAGCAAGAGTTCCTACGTCTTTGGGCTCTATGGATACGAAATGTTGCTAACCCTGGTGATGGTGCAGAATTTCTAAAGAAGGAGAGGTTCATAGCCGGACTCTTTCCTGACCTTAAGGTAAAAGTTGAGGCGGGTGCACCTGCTACCTTTGATGCAGCGGAAACTAGGGCTGCTGAGAAGTATAGGAAACTCAAGTGCTTAAGGGGAGAGGTTCCAATAGAAGTTCTTAGACCCAAAGGTAAGTCACAAGCATCAACACCTAGGGAGCTTCCTGAGGTAACGGCTGAAGTGATTGAGAAGTTAAATGAATCTTTAAGCAGCCTGTCAATTCACCTTGCACAAGCTGTAGGTCCAAAGGGACAAGCAAAGAAGTCAGAAGAGAGAGAGTCACGAATTAGGAGAGTCTTGCAATGTTGGAATTGCAGAGAGTCTGGACATGGGATGTATAATTGTCCTTGGCCCCGTGGAGAGCCAGGGAGACCTAGCTTGAATTACCCAGTGATGAATGCAGGAGAAGGAGCTGGTCAACAACCAAGGCTTCTACAAAGGCCAAATGGACCAAGACCACCTCCACAAGGGGTAGAAAGAGTTCCACCTTTGCTAGATCCAAATGTGCATGTGGTAGAGGTGACAAATTCAAATGAGGTTGACATGGAAGCCAATGGCATTAAACGTGGCCGAGGGAAAGGTAAAGAGAAAGAAGGAGTCACATCATAGAGTGACCATGGACAAGGCAAAAAGGCAAAGGAGACCAATGAAACCAAGAGGACTCGACGTTGTATCAACCTCCAAGACTTCCCTCTTGGACATGGTATGGCTCCATACAACCTGTTGGAAGACATGCAAGGTAAGGGTCCTGATATCTCATGGCCTCAGTTTCTTGCATTATGCCCACAAGTTAGGAGGGATTTAACAAAGGCAGTTAGCACTAGGAGAAAGGTAAAAGAGAGTTTTCCTGTTGTAAAAATTGCACATGCTGAAATGAACGAGGATATTACACCTGTGCTAGATTGTTACATAAAAGGAAGATTGGTTAGGAAAGGTCTAGTGGATGGGGGTGCACAAATTTGCATCATGACAGAAGGGCTCATGCAAAGACTAGGCATGCACATCCATGAGACACCTGAAATCAAAGTGAAAATGGCAAACAATAGCAAGGCTAGGTGCGTAGGCATTTGTAAAAATGTTTTTGTGGAGGCCTTTGGCATTAAGAAGGCAGTGGATTTCTATGTCATGTCTACCAAGGGAAATGGTTACCCATTTATCCTAGGAAGACCATGGCTAATGAAAATGCGAGCTTTGCAGGATTGGGGGAGTGGGAAATTAATTTGCAGGAATGACAATCATAAGAAGGTTGTCTTTGACATGAAGGAGCAATGCCAAGAGGAGCTCCATGAAGAATCATCTCAAAGTGAGACGGAAGAAGGTTGGACCGATAGCACTTCAGAAGAAGAAAGTAGCGGCAGCATTACTGAAGAGGAGTCTTCCATCGAAGTCATGGGGGTAAGGTTTAAGCCAAGCAACCAAGAGACCTCTTGTCAAGGCTTGGAGGAGGTAGGTCCTCAAGAGAATGAAGGTGTTCAAGATGAAGGGATGTTGGAAGGTATGCTATCAACAACACTTACAAAGGATGAAAGAGAGGATTTCAAATGTGTGCTAAGGAAGTTTCCTAGGCTTTTTGCTAAAGACTACACCGACGTGCGTGGGGTAGATGTTGTTCAACACAAGATTGAGTTAAAGCCTGAGGCCACACCTAAAGCTCAGAAGCTATGAAGGCTAGGAGTTATAAAGGAACAGGCTCTACTCAAGGAGGTAAGGAAGCTTTTAGCAGCAGGTTTCATTTATCCAGTGGAGAATTCAGAGTGGGTCTCTCCTGTTGTTGTCACTCCTAAGAAAAATGGAAAGTGGAGGGTGTGTGTGGATTACCGTCCACTCAATGAGGCAAAAAAAGGAGATCAATTTCCCCTCCCATTTCAGGATGAGATACTAAATGAGGTAGCTGGTCATGAGAAGTACACTGTGTGTGATGGCTACTCAGGCTACTTTCAAATAGGTATCGCATTGGAAGATCAATTGAAAACAACCTTTATCACTCCTTGGGGTTGTTATGCTTTTAGAGTCATGCCATTTGGTCTGACAAATGCTCCTGCAACATTCCAACGTTTCATGAACATGGTGTTTCAAGCATTCTTTGGAAAGTCAATTAGGGTGTTCATTGATGATTTCTGCATTTATAGGTCAAAATCATTGCATCTACAAAGGGTAGAAGAAGGTTTAAAGAAGATCTACGACATGGGAGGTCAACTCAACCCCGACAAGTGCCACATAGGTGAGGATGAAGTGATCTTGCTCGGTCACAAGGTTTCCTAGAAAGGCATTGAGGTGGATCCTTCAAAGGCAAAGGCTCTTATTGAGCTCCCATCACCGAAGAGTCTTAAGGAGGTCATCTCTTTCATTCAGAAGGTGAAGTATATGTCACGCTTCATTCACTTAGCCTCAGAGTTGCTTCATCCTTTGCAAAAGTTGACACAACAAGTAGAATTTGCATGGTCTGATGAGCTTGAAGAGTATTTTTGTAACATTAAAGTCATTTTGTCAGATCTACCAACACTCATGCCTCCATGTTGGGAGTACACATTCTTTGTTAGCTCTAGTGTTGGGAAGGAAACAATTGGTGCAGTTTTATTACAACAAGATCCCCACAGTACCAGGATGCGACCCATCTACTTTTCTAGTAGGGTCATGAATGCTTTGGAGAGAGGCTACACGGAGGCAGAACTCATGATGCTTTCTCTCATGTTTGCGATAAGGAAGTTTAGATCCTACTTGCTCCCAAAACCTTTTGTAATTCTCACCGCAGAGAATTTGTTCCCTTGGGTGTCATCTCAAATGAATCTTAGTACTAGGATCTCAAAGTGGATTATGGAGTTGCAAGAGTTTCAATACTCTTTCAAGGTAGAAGATAGTGTGCGTGCACAATTGGCAGGGATTCTCACTTATAGGGTGCATGAAAAGGAGATTAAGGTGCCTGAAGTAAAGACCCTACCATTACCACCACCAAAAAGTATTCCTAATGCTTTTACCTTGTTCTTTGATGGAGCTTTTCGTCGAGCCATAGGAAAAGCAGGGGGAGGGCTAGTGTTGCTCAACCCAAGTGGAGAGGTGGTCATGAAAGAGAAGTTCAATCTACCATGTTCAGCTAGCAACAATGAAGCAGAATACGACACACTAATTCATGGTTTGAAGATGTGCATTGGCCAAGGGATACAACGCCTCATGGTAAAGGGAGATGCACTTCTCATTGTTAAACAGATTTTAGGCATTTGGGCATGCAAGAATGAAAGCTTACGGACAAAAGTTCATGCCATTCGTAGGCTATTTAATCAATTTGAAGAAGTGCAACTATATCATATTCCTAGGAAACAGAATGAAGATGCCGATTTACTTGCACAGCAAGTAGTTACATGTGTTGAGAAAGAAGTATAGGTCATCATGGTGGCAGCAACTGTCAAACAACCAAGATACCGGGGATTGGAGTCATTGACTCCCATTATTAGCTACATTTTGGAGGGCGAGTTTCCACAAGACTTCACGAAGGCTCAGAAGAGGAGACTCATGAAGAAGGCAAGCGCATATCTCTCCCTAGAAGGCTCCCTCTATCAAAGAGGGAGGGATCAAGTATGCAGAAGAGTACCAACTATTGAGGAAATTCTAGCCATTCTAAAAGGTTTGCATGAAGAAGCATGTGGTGGTCATTTTGCCCAAGAATTAACTGTGAAGAAGATTTTTCTTGCGGGGTATATTTGGCCAAGTCTGCATGTGGATGTCCAACATTGGTGTAAAAGTTGTCACAATTGTCAGGTAAATGGGAATAGAAGATTGGTTTATGGTCCAAGGCAAATCGTACTTGCAAATGGACCCTTTGAAAAGTGGGGCATTGATGCTATGGGTCCTCTGCCTAGGACAAAAAATGGTAAACTCTACATTCTAGTGGCTGTAGACTATATGACTAGGTGGGTGGAAGCACAAAGTGTGGCAAAGGTAAATGAGAGGACAGTGAGCAAATTCGTCTACACTCACATTTGTTGTAGATTTGGCACACCTTTGGAGATTGTTTCTGATAATGGTCCAGGGTTTAGAAAAGGATTGCTCACAGAATTCTGTGAAGAACTTCACATTCTACATCGTCACAGTACACCCTACTATCCCCAATCAAATGGTTTGGTAGAAAAAGCTAATGGTGTCATTGCAGGCATCATTAGAAAGATGGTGAAAAACAAGACAAAGTTATGGGATGACTTCTTGGATGGTGCCTTGTGGGCATATCGAACCACATATAGGGAAGCCACGGAGTTCACACCATTTCACTTGGTCTATGGTCAAGAGGCTTTACAGCCAATTGAGCTAAACATTCCAACAATGCGACTTCATGGAAAATCAGCACAAGATGATCAAGAAGCATGGATGGATCAACTTCTTACGTTAGTGGAGCTTGAGTGGAAAAGAGAAGCAGCATATGAGTGCTACAAGAGGAAAGCTACACAAGCGAAAGAAACGCACGACAAGAAACTGAAGGACAAAGGCATCAAGGAAGGAGAGCTTGTGCTAAGGTATGACAATCGACTTGACAATCGTTTTGATGCCAAGTTTGAAACTAGATGGCAAGGGCCATACATAGTCAAGAAGGCTTTCAATTCTAGTTACTATCAGCTTATGGACTTGAATGGTAAAGAGCACTCCAGGAAGGTAAACGGGTATCGCTTGAAGCCCTATTTGAGTCGCCTTCTACCAAAGGATCTACCAAAGATCTGTCCAAAGGCCGCTGTCTCATGTAAGTATTGTTACATGAAGCATGAGTGTAACTCCAGCCAAAATTCTGAGGGGCCAAACAATGAAGATCTCGTCAAGGACTCTGAAGCACTCTCTTTGGAAAAGATGCTCTATGATGGTACATGAATATACCATCATCCTGGGGGAGGGCTAACGATAGCCGTTTTTCGGCTCTCTGTAATTGCCATAGTGAGTTATCTCACCCTATCAAATCACTCAAACACTGTGGTTACCCTCACCCTTTCACTGTATATAGGTGCGTGTGAGTTAGGGGACTTTTCCCATATCTCCTTACTGAAATAAAAAAACCCTCAATTAGCTAGTCATTGGGCTAGTTGAGCCAAAAAAAATTAAAAAAAAAAGTATATTATGGCCCATGCGTATGTAAATATTTCTTTGTATATAGGGCCTAAATAAAAGGATTTTTCATAATTATTTTGGTATTTATATAAATATTTCTACCTAGGTGTGTGTTATTTATGCTCTGTACATTGCCTCACCATTACCACAATTTTTTTTACCATTTTTCATACTCTTTATTCCATATAGAAATATTTTCATGTAAGCTTCTCTTATATTTGGTGTAACTCCACCCCAACAAAAATCCAAAAAAACTAGTTTTATTTATGTGTATATTTTTTCACTATTGTGATTTTTCCCTTCCTACATCTATTTTGTTTTTTTTCTAAAAAATTAGAACACCAAAAATATTTATCTTTTTATGGTAGCCTCATAATGAGAGAGATTTCTTTTGACCCCTTTATATTTTTTCCACTTATATTATTTATATTTGACATGTATATATTTTTTAGACCCCTCAATATTTGATTTTCTTAGTTGTACTATTCACTTATATCATGATCTCAACAATATCTTCAATTATAGACCTACCAAATAAGGTCAAGGGTAGGTGGCATGCATACATGCACTATGGAGGGCTCACTCTTGGAGGTATTCAAAAGAATCATCCAAAGAAGGACCCCACAAGGACCTTGTGCAGTGGAAAAAAACGGTTGGTTTTGCTGAATTTTTAAAGTTCACTTACTCTCTGAATTTGAAAAGGTGATACAAACAAAAGTTGTAGCTCATGGGTTGAGCTTTTGCCTCAAATTTTTTCATATTTTTTTGAGCTACGAGCTGTGAGCTATGATTTTATTAGTGGACCCCAGTTTTCCCATGCTATGCAACCACACTCTCTCTTCCACTTTATCATTTTCCTCTTTCACACACACTTCTCTACTCATCATCCCCACCTCTCTCACCACTCCTCTCTGCACCCTACTCACCTTCTCCTCAACCTTGAAGAATAAGAGAAACCATGGTGAACTCATACCTCCCACACACAATTCCATTCCAAAATTGACCATCTAGTCTCATTTTTCCTCCTCCAAATTACCCATATCTATCAAAAAAACCACAAAATTCAGCCTCTTCTCTTAAAAGACAGCATCATGGTGGTTGATTACTCAGCTTCAATTACCTTGTCTCTCAAGGAAGGTCAAGAGTGGAGAAATAATGTACCGTCAAAGCTAGTGGACCGTCAACAAGCGTCAAAATTGGCCCTACTCAAGACACTTGGAGCATCAACCTTGTAAGAAATCCACATTTTCTTACCTCTTAAGAGTTTTCCTTCCTTATTTGTATCCTACATGGATACTCCCATTGTAAATATCCAATTCCATTTGTAAATTAATACTAACTCTACTAACACTAACCCACTATGAAAAGTCCTATCACCTCCATTTCTCTCCTCTCTCTTTCCCCACCAACTTCTTGATAATTCCAAGCAAAAGAAATTAGATAAATTGCTGAAAATCTAACCCAACCATGGTTAGAGGAGTAACCCTAGCCTTCAAAATTGCTATAAAAGGAGGGTGTAGCTAGCACAACAGGGGGGAGCCATAAGCAAGAGCACTATGCTATAGCTTGAGAAGCCAAGCTCAACCTCTCTAGAAGGAGCTCTTGAGTGGAAACTCATTGTCTTATGCATGTGCATGTGTTGTAATAGGGGATTAGCAAGGGAACTCTATGCCATTGTAAGAGAGAGAGTGATCATTCAATTGAGAGTAGGAAATCTATCATTTCTCCTACTAGTGTAAGCCCAACATTTTCTGAATCAAGGAGGGTGGATTTGAACTAAGCTTGGATACTTTGTCTCCCTTCCAACGTGAAGTAATGGACAACAATGATGCGTAAGTGTCTTGGTGTTTTTTGTTAAGTTCTTGATAGCTTGTCTCTGGTGTTGTCATCAATCTAGCCATAAATCCCACATACTGTAAGAGGGCGACAGGGTGGAGAGGACTCCCATGGCTTTAAGACAGTGATTGGGGGTGGCTTTTCTTGTGATCTGTTGTGGTGAAATTTACGCAAGCTATGTTGAACAAATACTAATCTCACTTTGATTTGTCATGACAGATTTGTAAGAAGGTATTAATGGAACAAGCACCCCCTCCCCCTTTCTCTCTCTTTCTTAAATATATAGTTGTGTTTGCTTGATCATTGCCGATACGTTTCAAAGCAGCCCGAGCACTATCTCTCTCCCTCTCTCTCTCTCTCTCTCTCTCTCTCTCTCGTGTTTTAGTGTGTGAGAGTGTTCCATTGGTGTTAGGGTTAGTGTAAATTCCTTGCTTGTGTGTGGGTTGCTCTAACGATTCTCCTCTTTTGCGTCCTAGTTCGCTCTTAAACTAGGTGGTGCCCCTTGTGTAGTTGGGATTTGGCTGTGGGTTTGTTGTTTTGGTTTGTGTTGTGTTGTGCCCCAGTCCCATTGAGCAGCACGGGAGCCTTGAAGGGTGTCTAGAGGTTGCTCTTCTTGTTGCCCGCCCCGGACCGCCTCAGTAGCACAGACAAAACCACACAAAAAGTTGAAGGAGGAGAGCATCCATACACACTCTCTCGCCCATACTTCACCAGAGACTTTCCGGATGCTATGCCGAGGGTATTTCTTCCAATATAATCCATTGTTGTATAGGATCTAAAGTTTAAGAAAATCAGGCTCCCTTTGCTCATTGTTTGAGCAAATATATAGCTGTTTCTTTCGCTCTCAAGGCATAAATGCCGTAAGTTGTACTAACTCTGTACCGAGAAATTTCAAAACTTTTATTGAAGACTCTATCTAGTATCTTTGTTCCCGCCCAAATATGACTTTGAGTAGCTCTACTTCCCTCTCAAAACTTCTTCCCTTTTTCATATTTGCACTAACCTTTCTGTGTATTCTACTGCACACCATGACTACTTCTTGAAGGCCTAGCACTACCATTGACTCTGTTAGCATTTTTAACAGTTATACTATAGACGATCAAGCATGGATACCATCTCGAATAACTATCGGAAGTTGGGTTCTACTGTAAACTAGGAGGAGGAAGAAGAGACAACGCAATGATTTCATGGAGGCTTTCAAGGGACAAGTTAAAGAGTTTAAAGTGTGTGCACAAAGAAAGCGAGTGAAAGTGGTCCTCATACAACATGCTTTTCAGCATGCAGACTTAAGGTTGCAAACATCTCCTCCAAGTTTTCCAAAGCATCGACCCAACTATAAGTTATTTTGAGCATCTCGCTTAGTGCATGATTATATTCAAAGGTTAAGTGGTGGATATCATCTTTGGTATGTTTCAGATATTTATCCATCGAATAGGACAGATTGGAAACCAGTTGAGAGCATAGTTGGGATTTTTGATGCTTTCCATGCATTTATTGGTGAGCAAATGTATCGAGGAATACAACACAATAGAAATGTGCTTACTAAATCGATGAATTTTGATTGTCTTTAATACATTAAGACAGAATCTAACTTTTTCTTCTTTTCAGATTCCAAGACGCAAGGAGAAAACAACATTGTGCAAGGAGTCACTCACAAATACACTTCACTTAATTGCTTCCACCAGAAGCTAGGTCACATACCTTGTGCACGCAAAGAGCTTTGATGCCATGCAAACCATGATGTACTCTTCAAAATGACTAATGCAGAGACATTTTGTGGCGGTCAGACAATGTTTCCAAAATGTACATTTTCATTGTCTCAAAACTTTACATATTGTGTTGTTTCTGTCCAGATTTATACAAGTAAAATTCTCCCTTTCCCTGCTACTATCCTCTCCCCCGGTTTGTGCCACTCGTCCCCTATCCTCTCCCCCGGTTGTTGCCCCACTGGTCCCTTGCTCTCTGCTCCGGTTGCTCCCCTGTCCTCTACTCCGGTTGCTGCTATTCTGCCTTTGGGGACGTTGGTATCGGGCATCCTTTTGCGTCGCTCAAAATCATGGGCCTCTTCCATGGCTTCCCATGCATCCTATACCTGTGAAGCTTCCCTCTCTTCTTGCTCTTGCCGTCGACGTGTAGCCCATTCCTCTACTTCTGCGGCGTCCGCATAATATTGAGTTATTGCTTCTTGCATATTTCGAACGTCTTCTTGAGTCTGATTGTAGCGCTGCATCATTTTGTTAATGCGAGCCTGTTCGAACTCCTCATTTCTCGCCCCTTCCTCTCTTGTGCATCTATTTATCGAGATTATGATATGTTGGATGGCCATTACAGAAAAATGTCTCACATCATTGGGGGTGTAGTTATGTAATTGAAGTTCCTGTAGAAGCGTGATACAAATGTTTGTTGCTTCATACAAAGGTTGCAGCAAACAATGAAACAACATGATTACTTACGTTCAATACATCCATAATTTGACTGAGGAGCAACAGTGCATTCAAACAAGTTTTCCAGCCACAACTATAGTCATCAATCTACGTGGGTACGGCTACCCGTTCGTGCCGGATGGTATTTCCTAGATCATGTTCTAACAAAACATGCCCTACACAGCATACAAGTTTTTTCGCTGCACTACATACATAACCACTTCAGTCAGCAACACATTACAAAGAGACGCTACTTCCAAATGTACCCAGATGGGCCTTACATTTTTACACGACCATAAAATGCCTTGCTTTGCCCGGAGTTTGTGTAGTAAACAATCTTAGCTTCCATGTCAATAACATCAGACTCCAATGATTACTACAAAGACACCATCAAAGATGAGGAGAAAGATTCTAAATGCAACATGGTTTTTACAACGCAAGAAAAAACTCACGATTGATTATATGCAGTGACCAGAAAGCACGCTAGATCAAAGTTGACTCTGCTAAACCAGTTCATCAGACTCAAAAAGGAAACTGAGTTGTTCTATAGCAAAGGCGATATTAGCGGATCTATTATGTATACTTTGTCTTGAACCTCAGGGGGCAGAAGCGAGACAACGTGACTAACATGAATCAATGGAAGAGATTAGACTTAAGGTATTTCAGCGGGCTGTCACTGCCACAAACCCATGAGTCAATACCGAGCGAGTGGGGCAGCTATCGAATTCCATAAGCCACTGAGTATTGACCCATGTCTTAACGGTAGTGAGCCATTTAATGAATGAAGCGTGACTTATAAAGAAAAACTTGACGATTCCTGCAAAGACACGGGTCAATACCGAGCGAGTAGTACCACTATCCAATTCCATAAGCCACTGTCTCGCTTGGTATTGATCCATGTCTTGGTAGAGACCCATTTAATGAACCAACCGTGACTTTTAAAGAGCATGAGAATTACCACAACGCAATTTTGACGACCTCATTTGTTGCGTTGGAGTTGGTGAAACTGCACATGCACAGGAAGTCTTGTTGATCGAGGTTAAAAATGCAGGCCTCCTCTGACCTTCCAGGAAGCAGCATCTGTGCATGCAGAGACATTGCACTGAGCAGAACTTGCAACTCCTCTTGTTCTCTTTGTTGATTTTCTCTAAGATAATTGACTCATTTGATACGTTGGATGGCCCTTGTGATGCAGAGCCTTGCCCTTGCCTTTCTTTAGCTGGCTCCCTGGTTGCCTCAGGCTCCTCCCTAATAGCCATAGGGTCCTCCCTAACATGCACAGGCTTCGGATCATTTTCCTTCAATATTGGTTCCTCCATAAATGCCTCAGGGTCCACCCTGGCCTGCTCTTGCCCCTCATCAGCCCTTACTCGCTGCAGATCCTCCATGACTTGCTCATTTTGGTGTCTAGCTGGCTCCTGAATAACTGTCTCTGTTTCTTCCATGACTGCCTCGGGGTCCACTTTGGCTTGCTCATGCCCCTCTACGGCTATCTCAGCCTGCCCATTTGTGTCGTTTCTCTCGACCCGTGATCGGGTCCTTCTGCTGTTTGTTTCAACCCTAGACGGCTCTGTCTGTCGTGCACAAGGATGGAGAAGGGGGATGTTGAGAATATCCATGGTTCTACTATCCCGGATAGGCACTGGCTGAAGCAGCCCATTGTAGCGGAAACGAAGTCTCCGAAGAGTATCAAAATCCCGTGGCATGATAGTAACGTGGTGTGCATGGGCAGCCAGGATATATCCATCACTGAAGAATTCAACGAGGTAGTCTTCTGCAATTTATTGAAGGCAGAGTAGTGCACTGCTGGCCCATCACATGTCGACTCTCCACTGCTCGCAAATCTCTCGCACTACTTGTTGGAAAGGGAGACGTGGAATAGCAGGTTGAATGTGTCGTTCTATCCTACGCAGCTCTTGCAGTACACCTTTGTGCGCCTCATATCGGCGTCTTCTTGCTTGAGCATTCAAAGATTCACCTGTTGCCCTCCTAGCCGTGGCCTTTACACGAGGCATCTCTACAAATAGCATAACACAAAAAGACAATTCATTTGTCAGCACAAGGGACTTATGATTTTAGAAAAGTTAAGTACCAAACTGCGAATAGGTGCATCGGATAGAGTTTGCCTTCATTATTCACTTGGCGCTGACCTCAGAAAAGTGTAATAGTAGACATCACTTATATTTTTTGAGGTCAGTACCAAGCGAACAGGTGCATCAAAAAGAATTCGCCTTCCCTTATTCGCTTGGTAGTGACCTCAGAAAATAGTAATAGCAGACATCACTTATATTTTTTGAGGTCAGTACTAAGCGAATAGGTGCATCGGAAAGAGTTTTCCTTCCCTTATTCGCTTGTTACTGACCTTAGAAAATAGTAATAGCAGACATCACTTATATTTTCTGAGGTTGATACCAAGCGAACAGGTGCATCGGAAAGAGTTTGCCTTCCCCTATTTGCTTGGTAGTGACCTTAGAAAATAGTAATAGCAGACATCACTTATATTTTCTGAGGTCAGTACCAAGCAAACATAGGAAAGAGTTTGCCTTTCCTTATTCGCTTGGTATTGACCTCAGAAAATAGTAATAGCCGACATCACTTATATTTTTTGAGGTCAGTACCAAGCGAACAGGTGCATCAGAAAGAGTTTTCCTTGCCTTATTCACTTGGTATTGACCTCAGAAAAGTGTAATAGCAGATATCAGATATATTTGCTGAGGTCAGTACCAAGCGAACAGGTGCATCGGAAAGAG
Organism: Adiantum capillus-veneris; assembly: GCF_014529385.1. Lineage (NCBI taxonomy): Eukaryota > Viridiplantae > Streptophyta > Polypodiopsida > Polypodiales > Pteridaceae > Adiantum > Adiantum capillus-veneris. The sequence continues at coordinate 175,087,413 of NC_140934.1, read as the reverse complement.
TTTGCCTTCCCTTATTCGCTTGGTAGTGACCTCAGAAAAGTGTAATAGCAAGCGAACAGGTTTGCATCCCCTGCAACAAAATACCAATGTGAAGGAGACGTTTAAGTCCATGCGGTCCTAACTGTCATGTCGTTCCCTTCCATCACCTCCCCTAATCTAGGGGGGTGGTACCATTGCTTCTCCCTCCCATGTCTACCTCTCATGAAACCGCATGGCAGTACCACCCTTCACAGACCACTCATCAGCCAGAACCCAGGCTCTGCTTTTCAGGCATGTCCATCTAGTCTATTTAACCAACAGGAAGCTTAGGATAGTGGTGATGCCTTTCCAAGGTATACTCTCGTAGCGCCAATAGGACCGCATCTGGGCCATCCTCATGAGGTCCCCCCTTGGCCCTCCCCCGATGTTACCCTTAGCGTTCTCGATCGACACAGCCCGGGAGTGGCTGCTGTCAACACGGGAGTCAATCCTCGAGGTAAGCCTCTGGTAATTCTTTCCTTTTTGCTCCCAATTTCCAAGCTCCTAGTTTGAAGAGCTGATTTGCTAAATGCTTTGTGCAGGATGCTAGCCTGAAGCTGGAACAAATGCTGATCGTCAGGCATACAGTCTCAATCCTCAAAGACTTTCTGGAAGCAAGAAGGCCTGAAGACTTGCAGCGATTGCTCGCCGAGAATGGCTCTCTAGATGCTATCTATAATTGGCTACAGGAGATGAAGGATAAAGTGCTTGAGCTAGCTAGTAAATATGAGGAAGCCCTGAACTTTGCCAGCAACCTTCAGGAAGAGATAGTCTGGATGTGAAGAAAAAGGACTAACTGGTTATTGCAAACCCTAAACCCCCGGAAATTAGTAGGCCACTTTTTGTAAAGTCTGAAACTTGGCTTTTCCGCCTGTCCCTAGTGTTTTCTAACTCAAAACCCCCTACATGGGTGTTAAGTTGTAATTTTGCTTCTCCCTTATAAATTCAAAACGCGTATTTGGTAAAAAAAACCCTAAACCTTCAACAAACAGGGTTTACCTTCCCCTTTTTTGCTTAGTACTGACCTCTGTACTAGCAGACATCACTTATATTTTCCGAGGTCAGTACTGATGCATGGTTTTTAGGACCCCTTCTGAAGATGCAATAAAGGCACAGTCAGTTGTTGGGGAGATGAGGATACTCTAGTCCAAGGGATCTCGAAAGAGAAGAAAAATCTACTTCACAAGCACCAAAGAGTAAAAAGTGCCATGGACAGAAGATACGTGGGAACGAGCTCTTATGCATGCCTACAACCTATATCTTACAGAATAGCCCATTCTAGATGTGAATTTCTAGTGAAATTTACACGAGGATGTTCGTGTGGACTCACAGCACAGCATACTCCGTTTTCACTTTTTTACCGACAGTAAATATTTTTTACCACAGTAAATATTTTTCACCTACATGGTAAATACAAATCACTTTTTACCTACAGTAACTTTTTTTACCCATGGTAAATATTTTTTACTGCACCATAAGTATTTGGTAGGTAACAGTTCACTGTTACTAGAAGCAGTGATTGGGCATCAACAATGCAGTTACAGGAGGAGAAAAGGGAAAAATCTTATGGTAAAGGTGAGTCAACAGGGATAAAGACTTTTGAGTTGAAAAGAGACATGCTGATTTTTTCAAAGAACACATGTCAAAAGAAGCCATGGTTGAGGATTTTTTGAGAATTTGATATTCAGGAGGACCCAGCAGGTCCCCCCCTGACATGTGCAGAACCTCCAGTTTCAACAGCCACCTACCTGCTCTTAAATGCTGGTCAAGGCCTTATCCCCATGTGTCACAATCAAAAAAATCAGCATTTACCCTCCCCTCTCACATCACTCTAGAGAATATCTTGATGGTGACATATCAGGTGACCTCAATCTGTTGACCACCCTAAGCAAAAAGTAACCCCAATCAGCGGATTTAAGCATGTTTATCCCTAATCCTAAACCCTCTCAGAAACCTATATAAGGAGGCCTTCTCTCACTCAAAACCACAACACTTCACCCACTTCACCAAGCAACGAAGCTATGACGACATTGCTCACAACGAGGAGCTATGGATGGAGCTCTACTCTCTCTCCCTCTCTCTCTCTCTCCCTCTAGTATGCTACATTACTAGCCCTAAAACCTAAATAAGGAGTCTTCTCTCATGCTCCATGGCCACCATCCTCGCCATCATTCTCTAAGGTAGTGATGTGTTGCTAGTAGGATCATACCTACTTGCTGGGTTGATTGTTTTGACAAGGGATTATGCCATCCTTGGCTTGCTTCTCTATATCCTTGTTATGTATGATCAGATGCCGTTGTATTGTTAAGCTGATGTCTTGTGTATATATATGCTACATAAGGTCCCTAAGCTTCGTTTCTATGTGTTTTGCCATATGTTTTGATGCCATCATAATGCCAGAAGTCTCACTTGCCTATGTGCACTATGTGTGAGGTCCCTAAACCTCTTAATTTAGGGTGGTGCCCCCTTTGTTTTGTTCTTTGCTTGTTTGCATGAGGCGTGGTTTGTGGAGTGTGCACGAGTACAGAGGCCACCCAATTGCACTGCTCTTTTTCCCGCTATCATTTTGGTGCCCCCACGGAGGAGGGCTACACAGACCTTCAGTCCACAAGCAATGAAGATGTGCAATCTACAACATGGACGAATGGCGTGAGGAGTTCTTCTACATGCCTTGTTCGTGATCTTCGCCAACGAAGGAGAGTGAGAAGAAGAGCTTGATATACCTCTCCTCTCAACCTATGAGTGCTCCAGAAACCTCCAACGCACACGAGCTTGAAATATTCTACATCAACATACACGAAGGTACTCTGACACACATTAAGGGAAGAGAAAGCATCACCAGACCTCTCTTTCCTGAGGAGCCGACTAAGAGGAGGAAGATCACCTCTACACCTAAGTGGCCCAAGGCCGCAGCGCGTGCTCAAGCGTAAGGTAACATTTGGCTTAATCTCATTAATAAGGGATTACATGACCACTACAGGCAAGAAAAAGGCTAGTGAGCAACCAACTTCAACCTCTAACTTGCAACCACGACTCTCACCCCTAAATCCTCCTGAAGCAAAGAGGCGAAGGCTTGCCTACAAGATTGCCTCCCGTATGCGAGTGCTCCCAGTGCACTTTGTGAATCCAGACACCATCAATCCCAAGCCAACCTCCTGTCCACGTGAAGATCACTTTGGATATTGTCCAAAGTGCTTTGGAGACCGGGTGAAAAGCCTCCCTGCCCTACCTTTGCTGCTAATTTTCAAGAAGTTATCTCAATCTAAGGAAACTATCTTAGTTGATGATGTGCTGCACATTAATGGTGTCACTTTCATTCGTCATGCTGATTATGGTAATAGCATCCAATTGTTGCTTGCTAAAAGGCTGAGCATTGTACAAATTGTTGCCATCACGCCTTACGTCTTCACAGATGCATCAGGAAGAGTCGAAGTGATCCGAGGTGCTGACCTTCTGTGGCTGATCAGGCTCATTGGTCCCAAGGTGGTGCAACTAGTCTAGGCTCTTGTGTGTAAGTATGGATGCCAATAATGAGAATGATGATCCCCGCATGTTTCCTTTCCATTTTGTGTGTCATATCCGTGTGAATATTTGTATTGATAGAAAAATCTTTTATCAGCAAAGAATAGCCCTGTTGTTTGGAGCCGAGAGACTTGGGGAAATCTTGCGCTCTCCTCATCCTGTCATTCTACCCTTACTAGACTATTACCATTCCTTTGATGTGTCGATCTTCATCCTATTTTGAGCTAAGTTGTGCTAAAGCTCCAAATTGTAATTACCATACTCTATTTTAAAATAAGTTGGAGCTGTTTGTGTAATTGTTTACTCTCTCACTTATGGCCTTCCCTAATTTTTATGGTAAGCCTGGGGAGGTTGCTCCAAATTTTTTGGATAATTTGGAAATGGCCTTTCTGGTATCAGGAAGGGATGACGAAGCTACTAAGTTAAGGGCCTTTCCTTTGGTCTTGAGGGAATGTGCAAAATTATGGTATCAAACTTTGGCACCTGAAGAAAGAAGAGACTCGGAGTCCTTAAAGATGGCCTTCATCGAAGAATTTCGACGCCATGAGCCTCCAGAGGAGATATGGAGACAGCTCTTAGAGCTACGCCAAACATCACCCAATGACTATAGAGCTATGAAGGAAAGTTTTCCAACCTGTGGGAGAAATGGTGTGCATCACTAGGTGAAGGAGAAAGGGCGCCAGAATGCCTAAAGAAGGACTGTTTCCTGGCAGGGCTTTACCCCATCCTTCGAGAAAAGGTAAAAGGTAAATTCCCAGATACCTTTGATAAAGCTATGAATTATGCAAGGGAGAAGGATAGGAAGTTAAAATTCCAAGCTCAACTACAAGGGGGAATGGAGCCTCCACCGCTAGCTCAACCTACGGCAAGGGTAGTAGCAGGGACAGGAGCAACAGACCAAGAGTCCTCTCAACAAGAATTACTTCAACAAATCACCAATCAACTAGAGAGCCTGTCCATCAATTTGGTTCAAGGTGTAAGGGCTCCCCAGCCAGGAAATGAACGAAATAGACAAGAAGGACAAAGGCAAGCACGTGAGTACATTTACTACAACTGTGGAGAGGTAGGTCACGGCATGTATTATTGCCCCCATCCACGACGCTATAAAGGAAATGGTAATCAAAGACGGCCTCCTCGCCAGCAAGTCACTCCTCCTCGAGCTAGGCCACTAAATGGACAAAATGCACACGTGGCTCCACCAATCCAAATATTGAGACCCCCTCCTCCACCACCACAAGCACCAGCAGAGATCCCTCCACTACCATCGGGAGGGCAGGACAGGGCTGTCTCTGTCATAAGTCTTGACAATGGTAAGGATAAAGGGAAAGAAATAATGGAGGAAGCTGTTGCCATGCCAATAAAGAGAGTTAGGAGACAAAGAACTGATGAAATGGAAGCTTCAGAGCCGGATAAAGGGAATGAGGGTTCCTCCCAAGTGATAGGAGACAAGAAAAGGAAGAGTAGGTCAAGGAGGCACATAGGAGTAGAAGACTTTCCACTTGGGGTAGGATCCATACCTTACGACCTGGTAGCAGATGTGAGTAAGCAAGGACCAAAGATTTCATGGCAGCAACTCCTCCACCTTTCCCCAAAAATGCGTAGAACCTGGTCTAAGATGGTCACCACCAGGAGGGCTAAGGCAAAGTCAGTTGGGTCTATTAGTGCAAGAGGCATGAAGGATATCGTGCCAGTCATTGATGCAAAGATTAAGAGTTAGCGAGTCTCCAATGTGTACGTCGATGGTGGAGCCGAGATTTGTGTTATGACAGAGAATTTAATGCACAGGTTGGGTTTGGAAGTAAACGAGCAAACTTCCTTACAAGCTAAGATGGCAAATAATGTAAGGGTGGCTTGTGTGGGAAAGGTTAATGGAGTGAAGGTTTCAGCTTTTGGTGTGGCAATCTCAATTTATGCTTATGTGATCCCAACTAAGGGGGAGGGCTATCCGCTAATCCTTAGAAGACCTTGGCTTATGGCTATGAAAGCTAGGCAAGATTGGGAGACAGGTTCCCTTGAGTTGCGACCAAATCATAAGGTAGGTGGCAAGCAACAAAAAATTGTGTATGACATGAAGCAGGGTAGACAACAAGACCTAGAGATGGATACTTCTATGAATGAATGGAGCACAAGCAGCTGCTCTTCATCTGAGGATGAGTCATCTGAGGAGGATGCTAGCTCTTTGGAAGTCATGGGTATAATACTGCGAAACCCAGAAGGAGAAGGTGGTCAAGACTCTCTAAACAAGAAAGAAGCCACAGGCTTAGAGGAGATGCTAGCTAAGGACCTACTAGAAGAAGAGAGAGAACCCTATTTGCAGGTACTAAAGAAGCATGCTGGCCTCTTTGTAACTGATTACGAGCACATTAAGGGAGTGACGGTAACCCAACACCATATCCGATTAAAGGAAGGTGCCGTCAACCTTGTTGGTGATGAGGTATTTGCACAGGTTGAAGCTCTAGTAGGTCATGTTTCTGAGTATAAAGAGATGGTTGTGGAGACGTTTACAGAGGGTTTGAATACAGGTTTGAAAAGTGATCAGGTTTGCTTGGCTATGCAGCAAGTGGAGGCAAATGGCACGGTCTTGCTATGTTATGTGATGCTATGGATACATGTGTCATTGGAGGTTGCTTTACATATATTTTTGTGTCAATGGCGAGGTTTTTTTGAAGTAGACTATACCATGGAGGATTCTGTAGCAGATGGTAGGATAGCTGCTTATGATTCAGGTTTCTCAAGTGATGGCAAGTATGCTTATAGTGGACACGAAGGATTATGGATGCAGGGTGACGAAGCTCCGTGCTATAAAGAGCTGGAAGGGTGGCCTGTCTATTGGCCTACAAGTGCAAAGGAAGGCTTGGATATACATGTTTTACAGGTTGATGGCAATGAGCAATGCTTTACTTTTGATCCAGGTGGATTCTACACCATGCGTGGGGGAGCTTTGAGCTTCCCATTTGACCCTGGAGGGTGATGCAGTAGCAAATGCTTTTTTCTCTATCTCTATCCTATCTATATAGCCACTATACTATCATTTTCTTATGCAGTCTATAGCTCTATGTTATATAATTCTCTCTAAAAAAAAGGAAAAAAAGAGAAGAAAAAAAGAGAATGCTACCAGTGAAAGCGGATATTGACAATGGATGGGGTATGGCTTTCAAGGGTCTAGGAGACCAGTTGTTAGTCATGGATGGATACAATTATTCATTAGAAAGGACTAAAGAGGGTGCATCAGCCAAGAAAGCAGTAACATGGCAAATTCAATTGGTACCAGGTAGGTAAGTATTCAAGAGAACCCTATTGTAGCACAACCTACAGCTAGAGGCATCAAATACCTCTAGCTTAAGGGGGAGGGCTATATGATGCATGGTTTTTAGGACCCCTTCTGAAGATGCAATAAAGGCACAGTCAGTTGTTGGGGAGATGAGGATACTCTAGTCCAAGGGATCTCGAAAGAGAAGAAAAATCTACTTCACAAGCACCAAAGAGTAAAAAGTGCCATGGACAGAAGATACGTGGGAACGAGCTCTTATGCATGCCTACAACCTATATCTTACAGAATAGCCCATTCTAGGTGTGAATTTCTAGTGAAATTTACACGAGGATGTTCGTGTGGACTCACAGCACAGCATACTCTGTTTTCACTTTTTTACCGACAGTAAATATTTTTTACCACAGTAAATATTTTTCACCTACATGGTAAATACAAATCACTTTTTACCTACAGTAACTTTTTTCACCCATGGTAAATATTTTTTACTGCACCATAAGTATTTGGTAGGTAACAGTTCACTGTTACTAGAAGCAGTGATTGGGCATCAACAATGCAGTTACAGGAGGAGAAAAGGGGAAAATCTTATGGTAAAGGTGAGTCAACAGGGATAAAGACTTTTGAGTTGAAAAGAGATATGCTGATTTTTTCAAAGAACACATGTCAAAAGAAGCCATGGTTGAGGATTTTTTGAGAATTTGATATTCAGGAGGACCCAGCAGGTCCCCCCCTGACATGTGCAAAACCTCCAGTTTCAACAGCCACCTACCTGCTCTTAAATGCTGGTCAAGGCCTTATCCCCATGTGTCACAATCAGAAAAATCAGCATTTACCCTCCCCTCTCACATCACTCTAGAGAATATCTTGATGGTGACATATCAGGTGACCTCAATCTGTTGACCACCCTAAGCAAAAAGTAACCCCAATCAGCGGATTTAAGCATGTTTATCCCTAATCCTAAACCCTCTCAGAAACCTATATAAGGAGGCCTTCTCTCACTCAAAACCACAACACTTCACCCACTTCACCAAGCAACGAAGCTATGACGACATTGCTCACAACGAGGAGCTATGGATGGAGCCCTACTCTCTCTCCCTCTCTCTCTCTCTCCCTCTAGTATGCTACATTACTAGCCCTAAAACCTAAATAAGGAGTCTTCTCTCATGATCCATGGCCACCATCCTCGCCATCATTCTCTAAGGTATTGATGTGTTGCTAGTAGGATCATACCTACTTGCTGGGTTGATTGTTTTTGACAAGGGATTATGCCATCCTTGGCTTGCTTCTCTATATCCTTGTTATGTATGATCAGATGCCGTTGTATTGTTAAGCTGATGTCTTGTGTATATATATGCTACATAAGGTCCCTAAGCTTCGTTTCTATGTGTTTTGCCATATGTTTTGATGCCATCATAATGCCAGAAGTCTCACTTGCCTATGTGCACTATGTGTGAGGTCCCTAAACCTCTTAATTTAGGGTGGTGCCCCCTTTGTTTTGTTCTTTGCTTGTTTGCATGAGGCGTGGTTTGTGGAGTGTGCATGAATACAGAGGCCACCCGATTGCACTGCTCTTTTTCCCGCTATCAAGTACCAAGAAAACAGGTGCATCGAACAAAGTGGCCTTCCCTTATTCGCTTGGTACTGACCTCAAGAAAGTGTAAAAAGCAAACATCCTATGGTAAAGACGATGGTCAGTACCAAGCGAACAGGTGCAGCAAACAAGGTTTACCTTCCCTTATTTTCTTGGTACTGACTACACAAAATACAAGTGCACAAAAGGGTAGTAGCATACCTCTTCATTGTGTGTAGAGTTTTGCGTAACTAAAGAACTGCAGAATAGGAGTAAGAGAAGGATGCATGAGAGTAAGAGGAGATGCGCAAAAAGAGTTGGGATGGTTTTCTTACCGCGTAGTGTTGATGGGGGTAGAGTTAATTAAAATGATGGACAATAGAGGATGCGAAAAGAGGCAGAATAGTTGAAATGTTTGGCGGGGGTACTGCCTCTAAACTTAGAATGCTTACCTCAGCGAGGGTGACAACTTGACTTATGTGCATGATTACACCCGAAATTGTGGTTGGTAAATTGTACTGCATGGGAATATGAGACAATTTATTACTGGTTGTCCTTGTGAGCGTAGCCCACATGCCTTTTTCGAGTGACCGTTTAGAGTCAGACAGACGCCAATCGCCCTTGCAGTTGCCATCTCCATCTCCAAGTGGAACAAATAGATCACTGTTGCCTTTGCCTTTTCTGCGCTCTTCCCCTTGGCTAGCTCTTGTGATCTTGCGTTTAGAGTCAGACGCCGATCGCCCTTGCAGTCGCCATCTCCATCTCCATCTCCAAGTAGAACAAACAGATCGCCATTGCCTTTTCCTTTTCTACGCTCTTCCCCTTGGCCACCTCTCGTGATGGAGAGTCCTTTACTGCCGCGTCGCCATTGCCATCACCACCTTCTGGTTCTTGCTGTCGGCGGCCTGCGACATCACCATCCAACTCGGCGCCATTGGACATTGCAGAGACAGGTTCTTTCTCCCTGCCTCTCTCCCCTTCCTGTGTGCTGTTAACTGTGTGCGCACCGAAGCCACTGCGTTAGGGTAAGATTAAAAGTCTCACACCGCATGGTTGGAATAATTACTCCTTATGTGATCGTGCCTTAGTTTGGGCATAGTGAGTGAGTAGGCCTATTTATCTATCACGGATAACATTAAATGCTCTGTTCTTATCCACCTATTGCAAATGCTTGGGTCAAAACCAAGCGAATAGGGCCCTTCGAAGATTCTTGGGCCCCTATTCGCTTGGTTCTAACTCAAATGATGTCACCTTTTATGACATTAGCGCATGGGACAAAACCAAGCGAATAGGGCGCTTCGGAGATTCTTGGGCCCCTATGCGCTTGGTTCTGACTCAAGTGACCTTTTATGACATTAGCGCACGGGACAGAACCAAGAGAATAGGGCCCTTTCGGAGATTCTTGGGGCCCCTATTCTCTTGGTTCTGACTCAAGTGATGTCACCTCTTCTGACATTAGCGCACGGGACAGAACCAAGCACATAGAGACCTTGAGGGGTACTTGAGGCTCAATATTCGCTTGGTTATGACACCAAATAGTTTTGGCTTGCTTTTTCTTTCAGTCATGGGGATCATAGTCCTAGAGACACACGTTGTGAGCGAGGATATATGTGAAGAAAAACTATTCACGTTCTTATACAACACCTGTACTCATCACCGTGCACCAAAACTATCAGGAATATTTAATGCAGAGTTTTCTATACAGAGGATTATAGATTCCTCATTTGAGTACCTACAAACCCTTTTGCAACAGTATGAGGCAGTCACTTGTGACAATTCCATGACAATTGATGGCATGAGATATGTGCACCCAACCGACCTTGACCCTGACAAGAGTGCTTCAAGGAGACTGAACCGCTGTCTAGAAAAGTGTCCCTCCAATGCACTGCTTGTACAAGACATGTGTATGAAGCACTTCAAAAAGTGTCTCTTAGTGGAATTCTACCACGGATTTGTCTATTACTTATACTTGCAGATGGATGGTAAGTCAGAGACTTCCCAGTCAACAACTTTCGGTAGTTGTCCATTGGCACCGGAGGAAGAGGTAGACAATGTGGAGGTGCAGTTCGACCCAAAAGAAGAGCAGGCAGAGGTATTAGTCGTCTATAAGTCCATTGGTGTAACTCTAATAGGCTATTGGCCTTATCTTTTCCTCCCCCATGTCTAGTGTACTTAAAATAACCTGTTCTTTCCATGTGGTGGGTTTTTTCCATGCCTTGTGTGGACCATATTGATAGTGAGCCGTATGTCTTGGCAAAATATGGACCATGGTTGAATAGTATGTGCTGCATTGAAATAAAAGAAAATGGTCAGTAGAGTACAATTTAAAATTTTGTTTTGTATACGTAGAATGCCAACCCACCATGTAATGTGTGATATGTTGCCCACCCCACCCTATAAGGTAAGCCTTTTTCCAATCCAGCAAGGCTGCTTGAAATGATGTGAGCTTACTTTGGTCCTAAGAATGATACTCAACGTAGTGGAAAATTTTATCTAGTGATTTCCACACGTTCGCCTTGTGATTCTGGATTGCCCCACCACCAGCATTGTATTTAACCACTTTAAGTATCTGTTTCCATTTGTTGAACAGGTTTCTCCTTTCTTCTTTATCTGAATCTTTGAGGCTAAACCCAAGAAACCTTCTTGCCTTCACGCCGCCTATCGATGCTTTCCTCGGTACCTTGTACCGACTTTGAGACATCTTAGGGTCCTCTTCGATTTTGACATTGCCTCCATGCAAACCAATGTCTGAAAGCACTCCCTCTAATGCTTTGATCACTCTTTTCGACTCACTCTCTGGCTTTAATGTCCATGCAAAACATATGTACAAATGAACCACCTTTTCAATTATTTGACAGAGTGCATGAAGTGTACATACATGAACTCTACTCAGAGGAATATCAAGCACTGGTTTAAAAGTCTTATCTTGAAGATGTCTGTTGGGAGCTCTATTCCATTGCACACTCTCAAGAGATTGTGCATCAGCTATGCAATATAAGCATGGATTTGCCACAACAGCTCCGTGTGTTATGTTTTTTTTTTCGAGAAAAAGATCCTTCTATTAGTTACTGAAACTGCCCATAGGGCTACAACCACCTCTTCAAGAGAGGGCTACAACAAACATGGTGGGAGACTCTCCCAATGAAAAAACCAGTATATGTACAATGGGGCTAAATCAAGAGATGGGGGGAGGGAAGAGCCACACAGGTGGTCGATAATGCCATCGGAGTACACCCTTGACTATGGTGTAGAAAGGCCCAAGACGCCAGAGTCGAAGGAAAGCCTCGCAGTGCTCCCGCATGCGGTCGGAGCTGCCTTGTAGTCCCTCAAGCTGTCCTCTGAGAGTATGGATCAGCTCTAGCCCTGTAGTCCCTCAAGATGTCCTCTGAGAGTATGGATCAGCTCTAGCCAAAAGTACGAACAATCTCTGCTGGAGGCACAGGGCGAGCCTCAAAGACGCGGAAACAGCGGGCCCGTCAGATGAACTAGAGTGTCAAGACACTGATGAGCTCCCAACACTCTTCTCTCTCACTGCACCACTCCTATGGAGTAAGCTCTGTAGCAGGCTGGAGTGTAGGTAGCCCCTCCTGCATCACTATCATCCTGCCGGTGGAAGATAGCTCAAACTGAAGTGCCGTGCCCGTGAGGGTGGACCAAGCTGCTGCCCCCCAAGTGTACTGTCGAGCCGTGGAGAGAGAAAACATCAGCTAAAGAACTCATAGCCACACTTACTGGGCTGAGGGACAGTCCCAAAGACAGTGACGTTGACTCTCCACTAAATGATCACAAGCTGCACATGCGGCCGAGAGACCACTATGCACTAGCAAGCTCCCTACTGCTGTAGCTCTGTGAGAGACCAACCACTGAAACAAGGTGACTCGCCTCGGCTGTTTGGAGTCCCACAACCTCTCCCAAAAGGCTGCCAAGAACTCAACTGTGAGACCCTCCTCCTGCCAATGAGGTGCTGCAGCGGGGTGGACCTCTCTCTGTGCTGCTAGTATATGCCATCCCAGTCGAACAATGTACTGAAAGAAAGGGACTCTTGGGTGGTCTGTAGAAGAGAAAGGGTCCCTCCATAGCCACTCACCAGGATCCCACTGTACTCGTGCCAGTGGACAACACTCCCAAGCCCACAACCTCTAGTGTCCAGTCTCAAGAGCTGCTGGGTCAGGGTCTATGACGCAAGTCCTCCCACAGACTACTAGGATCCTCTAAAAACAGCACTCTGCTACCTGCGGGGCCTCTACTGCAACTCGCTATAGGCGTCCCCCACCCTGAATCTCGAAGAACAATGCTGGGATAGTCTCTGAGTAGGCCCTGATTGAGATGAGAACCTCCAGTTGTGTGAAGGCTCCCATCCACCGTGGTGCTACTGGCTCGAGAGGCGTGAGACAATCAGCTGGAACTGAATCTGAGATGTCCTGACACATGCTCTGCACCCCTCTCATGCCCTGTAGAGCTGGAGCCTGTGCACCTCCTCTGACAAACCTGTGAACTCTAGCCAGTCGCTTAGAGAGCGCGCTCGACCTGCAGCCATGGGACCCCAGGAAACATGAGGACAACTACCAACCAAGTGGCCTCTCTGAGTGCTAACCATGGGGTTCTAGACGAGGGGATACTGTAGGCACTCCTTCGTGACGTCGACTATCTCTGCTCCAGGCCACGCTGTAAGAGCTCCCAAGATCAAAGCAAACTCATAGCGAAGCGGTCCTCCAGTCTCCTGCTCAAGCCAACTCTGCACATCTCTTTAAAGATCCATATGGTTGAAGGTTGCCAAGGGCCTCCTGACTAAGGCACCCTAGCACGAAGCCACTATAGCAAGAACTCCTTCCAGGGCTCCTCACCTGGAAGAAGTTCTCTGATGATGAACTTCTCAAGAAGGGCTCTAATGTGCTGTGCTGGATCAATGATCCCAAGCCCTCCCTAAGAACAAGGAAGAGTGATGACCTACCAAGCCACCTTGGCTTGGGCTATCTGAGTGTCACGTCCTGACCAAAGGAAGTTCTTGATCAGCCTCTCTACCTGGCTGATACAAGAACTCGAGAAGATCCAGTAGGAAGTGATGTACCACATAGTCGCCAACAACACTTGGTTGGCAACCACTACTCTGCCAGCCAAAGAAGGTCATGCTGAGCTCTAGTGTAGTAGCTATCTCCTGATAGATGGGAGAATGGGAGCAATCTGCTGCTTGAGAGACAAGTCCAAACCAACCTGACAACCCAAGTACCAAACTACAGTCCCTGGGGGAATCCACCTGAAACCCTCTCCTGGCATCCAGTCTGGCACAGGAGCACTACTAACCGAGAAAGCCACTGTTTTTCTCCAGTTGATCAGTGCGCCCGATGCACAGCAAAAGGTCTCCAAAGCCTGCTCACATCTATGAAGGTTGGCCTCCTGGCCATCTAAGTACAAGCCTGAGTCATCAGCAAACTCAACGTCCAGCAGCTCATCTCCCCGAATAGGGAGTGCTAAGCCCTGTAGACCAGGGTGCTGTGACACCAAAAACCTTTTCATCACCTCCGCATAGAACAGAAAGAGGAAGGGGGCAAGAGGACAACCCTATCTGACCAAGCATGTAAGCATGAAGCGATCACCTTTACCTCCTGCCAAAAGTACCTGACTATGAGCCTGTCTGTACAAGGCTGACACCCCTCTGATCCAAGCATCTGAGAAGCACAGCCTACGTAGAGTGCTCTCTAGAAAGTCCCAGTCAACTCTGTCGTATGCCTTCTCAAAATCGAGAAGAAGAATCACGAGGTCCTCATCATAAGGAGCCGTGTCAGGGAAAAAGCCTCCCAAAAAGTGAAGATGTTGTCAAGGATACTACGTTCCTTGACAAAACCTGTCTAGGTCCCATGTATAAGGCTCTCCAGAAGTGGCTGAATCCTCAAACTCAGAGCCTTGGCAAGAATTTTGTAGGCTGAGTTGAGGATGGTGATGGGGCGCCATTGTCGAATCTCATCCAAGGAGCGACCCTCCTTGGGAATGAGGTAGATCAGGCCCTCACTCATGCTATCAGGCATCACTCTTGTGTGCAAAATGTACTGAAAAGCGCTACAAAGATCTGGGCCAAGCAGGTCCCAGTACTCCAAGAAAAAACTGGGAGTCAACCCATCCTCACCTGGACAACTACCACGGGGGAGGGCCCTAAGAGCCGTGTGTAGCTCCTCAAGCTGAAGTGGCAGCTCTAGCCTCTAACGCATCTCCTCAGTCACAAGACAAGGCATCTGTGCCCAAACCTGCTCCCTGCATGCATCCTGGCACTCTGACTGGGGCTCTGCAGACAGTAACTCATGATAGAAGTCAATAGCAACTGCACGCATATCCTCAGGCTCAAAAGCAACTGACCCATCGGGCCTCCTCAACTGAATGACCTTGGCATGCGAGCGCCGAGGTCCCACTGCCTCAAAGAAAGCACCAGTCACTCTGTCGCCCACCTGAGTCCACTGAGATGCCTGTCGGTGGAAAGCAAACTCATGTCACCTCTCCTCTGTGCTAGCAAGATCCTGTCGAGCCTGCTGTAATTGCTCCTCCAGCCAAGGAATGGCTGGATGCTGCTCTTGCATCCTCTGTAACAAAGCAATGCCCCGTCTGAGGCGCTGCTCCGCCTCTCTCGTTGCAGCCCGGCGAGCGAGAGACTCCTGAAGACAAAAATGGCTAATCTGAGCTAGGCCTGAGGCCACTTTGTTAGTAGAAGAATCCTGCCTGTCCATGTCCACTGTTTAGAGAGTGTCTACCATCTCTCTGAGTGCTGAGTCCAAAAAGACCCTCTCTGGGATGCGAAGCATCGTGCTCCCACTCCCCTACCTATCTGCCACTGTGAGGATCACTGGTGCATGGTCTGAGAAGGAGGTCCCTACCTAGATGCCCACTAACCCTCCCAAGTCACTGAAGTGGTCACTAGTGTAGAAGCAATCTATCCGCAATAGATTCACTCCTCCACTGTGCGGTCCGATCGAGAGAAGGCATGACTGTCTGGGGGACTCACAAAACCAGTGTGCTGCCATGCATCCGAGACCCTCAGAGTCATACAAAACCTCTCCCAAGCTTCCAACTTAACTCCATGCACAGTAGCATGGCTGCCACCAATCCTATTAGAAGGGTCCTCCAACATGTTGAAGTCCCCTCCTATGCACCAATGTTCTACCTGCGGCAAAGACTCAACAATCTGTGACCAAAACTCTACATGAGCACTTGCCACATTGGGCGCATAGATGTTCAAGAAACCCACTAGGACACTTTGAACCTGCATAGTAATCCACTGAGCCCTGCCTAGTACAATAATCCCTCTGCCCACAATGGCCTGCTGCAATGAGTCCACAATAGTCATACATACCCCACCCTGGATGTCTCCAGGTGCAAAAGGAGCTGACCAAAAAGTGTCATATCGTCCACATAAAAGCTGACCACGTCGTCGAATGCAGCTCTGACACAGGTGGTACTCCTGAAGCATAAGGAGATCAATCTCTCCTCCCACAAGGCAACGTTGAAGCTCCTGACGCACTCGGCCCCGCTGACGCTGAAACTGGGGCCCACCTAGTCCCTGCACGTTCCATGAGACGATCCTCATGAGGAGCGAGAGAGAATAGATACTCCCGCAGCAGCTAGACGGGCTATCTTTGAGGCTGTCTTGGATGGGGAGTAATCCGCATCCGAGCGTCCTCTAGATAGGCGTGATTGCAAGGAGTGCCCAAGCAGAGCAAGCCGTACATAAAACAACCTCCTCTATCCAGGAGTCCTCATGAATGTATACATAGCATGGCAAGTATTGTGTATCAGCAAAGAAGTAAACCACAATGTGTCTACATCTTGCTGACTCTGGAGGTGTCACCGCAAACTTGGACAATGGCCACAAAGTTTGTAGCATGTATGTAACTCCTAGTTCTCCTATGTGGTGAGAGAACTCTAGGACATGCATGTGCAACCATCCCAACACTGAGTCAAGAGTCCACTCTGTCTAGGCCCTGCCGCAAAGGGGGAAGGAGAAACCGACTCCCTGTCCAAGGCCTCTGTCCCCCTAGTGGCAAGGAAAAGAGCATGGACCCTGAAGCAGGCTGCCTCATGGTCTGCTGAGGGGTCGCCGAGAAATCGAATGAAGTCGTAGTTGAAGAAGTCCCATTGACGTCGGATGTCGATGCTCGTCAGACCACGAGGGATAGCTGCAAGGGAAGATGTCTGTACCTGGAGAGGGGGCCGTAAGAAAGGATGACCCTCTCTCGCTAGGCAACTCATGGCAAAGGCACTGCCCAGAGATGTCCTAGCCACCGGAGAAGGCCCTGCCCCCTGGGTCGACTGTGGAACTGGAGTAGGAGGGGGGGGAGAAGGAGCTTCGGGAAGCGGTGGAGAAGAGGGGCGGGAGGGGGCGACAGAGGCAGAGGGGCGGGGTGAAGAGGCGGCGGGAGCAAGAGGGTGAGGGGAGGATGAGGAAGAGGGGGGGGCACTTTGGGGGGGAGGGGTTGTCGAGGGTGAAGCTGGGGTGGGGGCTAGAGCAAGAACCTCCTCTTGCTCAAGAGGACCAAAGCGGTTCCCCGTGGGAACCCACTGCTGCTGAGTAGGCGCCTGAGGGCCACTCTGAGTGCCAGGATGACGCTGTGGCCCCTGACGTCGTCTACCATGGGCCTCTGCTGCCATCCCTCCTCCACTAGAGCCCCATGCTCAGAGGGTGGCTCTGCATGTGTGCGCTGTGTCTCTGTCTATGGCTGTTGGCTAGCCCTTGCAGGCTGGGGCTGAGACTGTGGTGTAGGTGGAGGCCTCCTCCGTGGACAGGCCTTTGCTAGATGGCCCATCTGTGGACAAATGAAGCACTGGTTCGGGAGGCCCAAATACTCCACACTCTTATTAAACCAACCCCCACTCACCCAAGGAAAAAGAATAACCTTCAGGAGCGTGTGAGTGTCTCTGACCAAAACTCGAACTGAGGGAATGCCAGCCACCTTGGTAGCTACTGAGGCTACTGTACGAGGTGTCTCCAGGACAGTCCCAATGGCTGAGCCAATCCTGGATAACAATGGTAAGTACTCCCTCCACAAACCCGAAAAGCAGACCGAGATGGGGATGTCTGCCTCCTCTACTAGAACATCCGAAGCAGGGTCGAAACCATGTATCCACTATCGAAAGTGGGCACGTGCTACTCGGATGGTCAGTGGATCTCGGAGGTCTCAAACTCGATCTGATAGTAACCTCGTCCGAGAATCTGTACGTCCAAGATCTTGCCCACCTCTGCGAGAAGACAGGCCTGGAGAAGGTCACACAGCTCTCCTCTGCTAGGTCGGGTGCCGAGAATCTTGCAGATGATAGAAGTCGCCTGCAATCATTCTACCTCTGCGGCTAGGCTCGCTTGCTCTGTCGGCGAAAGAGCAAGTCGAATGGTGGGCTCAGCGGGGTGGGGCGAGGGGGCTTCGGGCGAGTCCCTCTGTGGCGGAGCTGGAGCCTCCATCTGTGTCTATTGCTGTGGCGAAAGAAAAGGGCGGCGGGGAAATTTTGCAACTGGGTCCGTTGAGCACTACCCCAAAAAATCTCAGTGCTGCAGGTGCCAAATTGTAGAAATCCACCGGGAAGACGAAAAGCGGGGGGAGGGGGGGGGGGGGGGGGGGGGGGGGGGGGGGGGGGGGATGTGAGGGCGGAAATGGCGGGAGCACAGGCTGCAGTGCGCGGGCAGAGGTAGCCGAAATAGGGGCCCTACGCGGGCAAGCAAGGGAGGCTGGGAAGGGGGGGGGGGGGGGGGGGGGGGGGGGTAGCGAGGGCTGGCATGCAGCACTAGGGGGGGGCGGGGGGATAGCGATGGCGGAACAGGAGATACAACAGCAGCGAGCGCTCAGTTCTCTTTAACATCAAGTTATTCCTTCTCCTCCTTCCATATATTGTCTTTGTTGAGCTTTCGTTGAAGAAAGACTCCGTGTGTTATGTTGTACATACACTTAAGAGTCTTTAAGTCACCTGCCATGTGCCATTCCACTGTGTAGTCACCAAATCCTTCCACTGAAAGAACGGCTCCGTTTCTTTGTTCACTGATGATAGAAGGAATTTGGGTTTGACTAAAAACCCAATCGAGGATTTCAAAATTTTCCTTATCAACCTGCAGTGAAAACAAAAACACAAAATCAACATCCAAATAATCAATATTTTTGTTATCATAGAGTGAACGAAGTATACCTGAAATGATCCTAGAGTTAGAATGTTGTTTTTGGATTGCACACTGAAGTATAAAAACCATCCATTCTAAGTGCATGTATTGAGAGGTCAATGTATGCATGCACATCTTTATTAGGATCTAGCCATAATTGGATGCTTCTGGGTTAACTTCTCCAATTTGATATAAAATAACATATTTAATGTTCTCTTTTGGGTAGTATTTATTTCATTATATATGGTTTTAGCCTGATTTCTTGAGCTTCAAATTAAAACTTCTATGTTGCAATGGAGAAGTACTTACATAAATTTTTACGTAAATACGTTTGCTTATCCTTTCACTAAATTGTAGCTTAGATAAGAAGTGGACTTTGCATTCCTCCATAGCCTATCTTAGACAAATGCACCTTGAAACTAGACCTCCTATGTTGCAAATGACATATGCTACACATTTTATAAATGGCTCGTACCTTAAGTGAAGAATTTCTAGATTAGAGGTGCGTGTTGCTTTGATGTCATGTACAAGTGGGTTTATTTCTCAATGGGTGCTAGCTTGGACAAGTGGTGGACCTTGAACTAAAAATTCAGGGACTCCATTTGACCTTAGCTTGAGCAAGTTGTGGGACTTCAAACCAATGTCTCCATGCTAAGATAAGTTGTAGGTAGGAAAATAGATATAAACAATGACAATGGAATCAATGTACTAGTCTCTTGATGGTGCAACCACCCAAAACCATAATTTTTCTTGGCCAATGTTTCTTTCAAATTTTTAGTGTAGTACAAAACATCAACATCTTGTACATTAAAAAATTGAAATTTGTCCAATCTGGTAATTAGGATTTTCCCACTTTACCTAATATGGTCTTTTATGTTTGTATTTGTCTATGTTTTACGTTTCATTTTGGGCAAGATCTCTGCTGTGCAAAGCAAAGTGCTTGGGCAGACTCCATACAAAGCAACTCTATAAAGAAAAGTGCTTTGCCTATCTTTATGTGAAGGGTGGCTTCTCTTATGTGCCATAGTATTATTGATTGACTTCGGATCAATGATAATGGCACACATAATTGGAACTATGTGGATATAAGCTCATAGTTTACGTAACGGCGCACTATGATGTATCCATTGTTAAGTATGGAGACTGATTTACCCCTTCTAATTTTCTATGGTAAAAACGCACATTTGTAAGGCCCCCATTATGAGGAGAAGCCATCGTACGTGAAATAAAATCACTCGCCGAAAACCAAAATTTTCACAGCTAAATTCAGGGGCAACTCGTCGGAATATTATGGCCAGACGGTGGTCCGAAAGTGGTCAGAAAATGACTGGTTGGTTGGCCGATTGGCCGGTGGCCGAATCAAAAGCGGACTTGTCTTCTCAAGGGCGGCCACACATGGGCAGATTGGAGGATCCGATTTGGACTTATCTACGCAAGGGCGGTTACACATGGTTGCCTCTCATGAGAGAGGGCATCCCTTTTGGCCTATAAAAGAAGGCCATTTCTACACACATTTCATAGTGTGAAGTTGATGCAACAAGGTGGGTGTGAGGTGGTGAGAGTGAAGCAAGGCGAGAGCTATATTAAGGGTATAATCCCTTTGTAAACTACTTCTTGTTTTGAAGTACTAAAGCCATTGAGTGGCTGCTTTCCCATGGACGTAGTCCACATTGGGTGAACCACGTATATCGTATGTACTCTCTCTCTCTCTCTAATCTATAATCTGTTGTGTATGAAATCTATCTCTCTCCATTAAGTAGTCTACTCAAATATCTACTTAGCTATGTCATATTTCCTAACAACTGGTATTAGATCAAGGTTTGCTCGTAGCTAAATTATCTCAAGGAAAGGATTTCTTGAATTGAGTGGGAGTTATGGAGGAGGAAGGGAAGCTCAAGATTGAGAAGTTCAATGGCAAAAACTACCAACATTGGAAGATGTAGATTGAAGACTATCTCTACCAGAAGGACCTCTATTTTCCATTAGGCGGTCTTGTGAAGAAGCCCGCAACAATGGTAGATGAAGCATGGATTTTCCTTGATCGAAAGGCACTGGGAACAATCCGGTTAAGCTTGGCGTCAACGGTGGCCTTCAATGTTTAAGAGATGAAGACCACGGAGGACTTGATGAAGTTACTTGAAGACTTCTATGAGAAACCATCGGCGTCCAATAAGGTATTTCTTATGGAGCGCTTGTTCAATCTAAAGATGGCAGAGAATGGTTCAATTGCAGAACACCTAAATGACTTTAACACAAACATAATTCAACTTTGATCGGTGAAAATCAATTTCGATGAAGAGGTGTAAGATCTCCTTATACTATCATCTCTACCGGATAGTTGGGACAGCCTTGTGATGGCTGTAAGTAATTCTATTTCTGGCGCAAATACTCTGAAGTTTGATGAGGTTGTGGGTGTTCTCCTAAGCGAGGAAATACGAAGCAGAAGCATAGGAGAATAATCAAGTGCTGCACTGTTAGTGGAAACAAGAGGAAGATCTAAGGAGAGGTTCAAAAACCAAAAGGGTCGTGATCGCTCAAGACGGAGCAAGTCACGCACAAAGTCAGTTCTTGAATGTTGGAACTGCAGCAAGAAGGGCCACATCAAGAAGGATTGCTGGTCCAAGAAGAAGAAGGAGATTGAGTCTCAAGACAACAAGCCAACATCAGAGGCCAATGTGGAAGGTAACGTAGAGAAAGATGCTCTAATTCTCTCATTAGACAATGTGTCTAATTCCTGGATAATAGATTTCGGGGCTTCATTCCATGCGACACCGCAAAAGCAACATTGCCAAGATTACACCAAAGGTAATTTTGGGTATGTATACTTGGGAGATGATGAAGATTGTGAGATTGTCGACAAAGGTACAGTTTTTGTCAAAATTGCTAACGAAAATGAATGGAAGTTTACAGATGTTAGGCATGTTCCTTCTCTTCGCAAAAATTTGATCTCTAGAGGACAATTGGACGATGAAGGTCACAACATTGCATTCGGAAACAAACGGTGGAAGATCTCAAAGGGATCTTTGGTGGTTGCCAAGGGAGAAAAGGTCAGTACACTTTACTTGTGTATTGTTAGCACACGACCTTCAGCTTGTGTAGCAACTATAGAAGTTGACAGTGCGGTGTGGCACTGGCGGCTTGGACATATGAGTGCCAAAGGAATGCAAATCCTTCAAACAAAGAAGCTTCTACCAGATTTGAAAGAAGTGGACTTAGATTTCTGTGAAGATTGTGTTTATGGTAAACAAAAGAGGGTAAAATTTCAAAAATCAGAAAATGAAAGAAAAAATAGAAAATTTGAGCTGGTTCATTCTGATGTTTGTGGTCCTGCAAGTACACCATCACTTGGTGGCTCATTGTACTACATAACATTCATAGACGATGTGAATAGAAAAACATGGGTTTATGTCATGAAGAATAAGTTCGATGTATTTTCCATATTTCAAAGGTGGAAAGCCTTTGTGGAGAATGAAACAGGTACCAAGGTTAAATGCCTGAGATCCGACAATGGAGGTGAATATTGCAGCCAAGCTTTTGAAAGATTTTGTGATAGAAATGGCATTCGAAGGAAAAGGAAAATCCCAAGGACACCTCAACAAAATGGGATTTTGGAAAGGATGAACAGGACAATCATGGAGCGAGCACAAAGCATGCGGCTACATGCAGGCCCACCGCTTGAGATTTGGGTGGAAGCTGTAAGTACGTATGTGTACTTAATCAACCGGTCACCCTCAACGGCATTGGATGGGGGAGTTCTAGAAGAGGCACGGATAGGTAAACCGGTGAATTATGCATTTCTCAAAGTGTTTGGGAGTGAGGCTTTCATGCACATAGATATAAGCCTAAGATCAAAGCTAGATGCAAATTCAAAAAAGTGTTTCTTCATTGGCTATGGAGAAGGTGACTTTGGGTATCGCCTATGGAATCCTGAAGATGGTAAAACCTTAACACTAGGTTGGTAACCTAACAGGACATAAAAGTGTCCTTTCAGGGTTTTGAAAAAAACCTCCAAAACCATATTAGATCCACTCATTTTGTAAAATCGTTTCATGAGGTTTTAGTTCAAGGCCTACTACACATGTAAAAAATAAGAAACTTGTAAAATTTCTCATCTTTTGGTCACACCAAGCCTCCAAAGTTAATGGACAAGTACATTTTCACTAAAACAGTCATTTCTTACGTTTTGTTGCATAAAAATAAGATTAGGGATTTTTGTAGGACTTGAGATAAATTCCCTAGTTAACTTCAATGGGTTGGTGATCAGAACATATGATTGCTTCTCACTCACTATTTTTTGGTTTGCCAAAAGAAATAGGTACAAAAAAGTTGAATTTTTACCATTCTGCAAACCTATCATCAAAGTTTCTATAGCCACGCTCAATACAAATAATATATGCATGTTTTCTTAGTTCCCTATTGTCCTTTAGGTTCATAAGGAGCCATGGATCATGTCAAAAGAATAATACATCTCTTACCAAGGGGAATCTTGGAGACAAAGATGCAGTGCTAAATACAGCAAACATGAAAAAACTGGGTTCAATATTATGAGTTGTAGAATCCCATAGAAACTAGTCAATATCTAGCCAAATTTGATCCTTATGACTAGATACGGTTACTACCTACAAAATGCACGTAGTTGTCACAAGAAACTAACAATATTGAAAAAGCTATACTTGATATACTAGAATGTTTTGTTTTCTTCTATAATTGAAAAAATCAACCATCGTTGTCTACTATGCAAAATAGGGTATTAGGTGCCCCAAAACTCAAGGAATATTAGCTTTATGTTACAGTATGCGACATAGAAAATCAAAACTGCATTTGGATATCATGAAAGCCACCAAAAAAATCATAGAAGAGCTAAAATTGGCTAAAAAACAGGATTTGACAATTTTTGTAATTTGGTCATAACTTACAACTTTAACATTTATTTCTCCCTAGAAGCATCAGGACACCTTGAGGACTACTAAAGATACTTCTCTAGCATTATAGACCTCACAAACATGAATTCTAGAGTGGTATAGTTGCAAAAAGTTGAAAAAAGCCAAAAACAGGACCCGTTTTTTCACACAGTTTAGGTTGTGAAATGTTGTGCAAGGACAAGGTTAAAGATGGAATTGATATTCCAAAAAAATGTCGAGTTTTTTTCAGCTCATGAGACAAATTTCTAGACAGATAGCACCTCAAAATCTATTTTGAAACTCTTGACATAATTCAAGGAAAATGGTCACTTAACAGGACATAAAAGTGTCCCATTACCAACCTAGTGTTAAGGAGTAGGGATGTAACTTTTAACGAACAAAATATGTACAAAGATTACTTGGAAAGAAAACAAACAAAAGAAACAGGTGATGAGTACATGGAGCTTGCGGACAGTGAAGACTCAAGGACTGCAAACGGTGACAATGTGCAACAACGTTAACCAAATGAGGAGCCTCAACCTATTCCCCGAAGATCTACAAGAGCAAGTAGACCTCCAAAAAGGTTTTTTCCTTCCTTCAACCATCTCTTGATCTCAGATTTTGGAGAGCCGGAATCATACGAAGAAGCTATGCAACACGAATCCAAAGAAGAATGGACGAAAAGCATGCAAGTGGAGATGGACTCACTACATCGCAACCAAACATGGGAGTTGGTTGAGTTGCCTAAAGGTAAGCGGGCACTTCAAAACAAATGGGTGTACAAGTTGAAGGAAGAAGAAGGTGGGAAGAAAAGGTACAAGTCTAGGCTTGTGGTAAAAGGGTTTTCTCAAAAGAAAGGTATTGACTCCAATGAAATATTTTCTCCGGTTGTAAAGATGAACTCAATTAGGCTTGTCTTAAGCCTTGTGGTTGCTCATGATCTAAATATCAAGCAAATGGATGTAAATACGGCATTCCCTCATGGTGACTTAGAGGAGGAAATTTGCATGCTTCAACCAAAGGGGTATGAAGTAAAAGGTAAGGAGAAAATGGTTTGCAGATTGAAGAAGAGCTTGTATGGTTTAAAACAAGCATCAAGACAATGGTAATTGAAGTTTGATCGATGGATGTTGGATCATGGATTCACAAGATGCAACTCAGATCACTGCGTCTACACAAAGAATTTGGGAGATGGGAAATTCATCATCCTAATGTTGTATGTTGATGACATGTTGATTGCAAGTGCTAACATGCAGGACATCAAAGACCTAAAAGAGGAGCTGTCTAAATATTTTTCAATGAAAGATTTAGGTGCTACAAAGAAGATACTTAGTATGAAGATATCAAGGGAAAGGATGAAGAAAACAATAAAGTTATCTCAAGAGGATTACATCAAGAAGGTACTACAAAGGTTTGCAATGCAAAATGCAAAAACGATTTCTACACCTTTGGCTAGTCACTTTAAACTAACTAAGGATATGTGTCCAAAGACAAAAGAGGATATAGCCTATATGTCTAAAGCTCCATATGCTGCAGCGGTAGGTTCTCTTATGTATGCTATGGTCTGGACAAGGCCAGAAATTGCACATGTAGTGGGAGTTGTAAGTAGGTTCATGGACAACCTAGGTAAAGAGCACTGGCAAGCTGTGAAGTGGATACTTGTTGATGCAGATATGGCAAGTGACAAACATACTCGAAGGAGAACTATTGGCTATGTGTTCACGGTTGGAGGCACAATAGTAAGCTGGGCTTCAAAGCTGCAGAAAGTGGTCTCAATTTCTACCACGAAAGTAGAGTATGTAGCAATGACGGAGGCAAGCAAAGAAATTCTGTGGCTTCATAGATTCTTAGAAGAGCTTGGATTCAAACAAGACAATTGTGTCTTGTACAGTGATAGCCAAAGTGCTATCCATCTTGCAAAGAACTCAACTTTTCATTCAAGGACAAAGCACACTGAGGTGAGATATCACTTCATAAGCACTCTTTTGGAAGAGGGACAATCAAAGCTAAGAAAGGTGCATACAAGTGAAAATCCTGCAGACATGTTTACAAAGGTGGTCAACAAGGAGAAGTTGAGCTTTTGCTCATCTTGAATCGGCATTCAAGGATAAGAAGCCATGATGGAAAGCAGTCACAGGTTTGGTTTGGAGATCAGTCTCCAAGTGGGAAATTGTTAAGTATGGAGCCTGATTTACCCCTTGTAATTTTCTATGGTAAAAACGCACATTTGTAAGGCCCACATTATGAGGAGAAGCCATCGTGCGTGAAATAAAATCACTCGCCGGAAACCAAAATTTTCACCGCCAAAATTTAGGGGCAACTCGCCTGAATATTATGACAGGACGGCGGTCAGAAAGTGGTCGGAAAACGACCGGTCTGTTGGCCGGTTGTCCGGTGGCCGATGGTCGAAAGTCAATGGCCGGTGGCCAGTGGCCGAATTCAAAAGTGGACTTGTCTTCTTAAGGGCAGCCACACATGGGTGGATTGGAGGGTTCGATTTGGACTTATCTACACAAGGGCGGCTACACTTGGTTGCCTCTCATGAGAGAGAGAAACCCTTTTGTCCTTTAAAATGAGGCCATTTCTACACACATTTCATAGTGTGAAGTTGATGCAACAAGGTGGGTGTGAGGTGGTGAGAGTGAAGCAAGGCAGGAGCTCTATTAAGGGTATAATCCCTTTGTAAACTACTTCTTGTTTTGAAGTACTAAAGCCATTGAGTGGCTGCTTTCCCGTGGATGTAGTCCACATTGGGTGAGCCACGTATATCGTGTGTACTCTCTCTCTCTCTCTCTCTCTCTCTACTCTATAATTTTTTGTGTATGAAATCTATCTCTCTCCATTAACTAGTCTACTCAAATTTCTACTTAGCTACGTCATATTTCCTAACATCCATGCCAGTGTCATCCTGCAAGGCACGTATACCAAGGGGCTCACATGGTTGATACTGTCATTGAAGCCAAGGGCTTACTATTCTATTTTTTGCTATGTATGCACAGCGTAATAGTCCGTTGGACGTATGACACTCCATCATTGTATACGCTTCCACTATAACACTAAATAGTCTGTCCAGGACAAGGTAAGTAACTGATATCTTAAAACATTCTTTATGTTATTCACAGGTAAAGTGCCGCATTTTAAGTTACCTTGATACAGTCAAGGTCACTTACAAGGACAGTGGGTCCATATGTGACTTGTGGTACCTTTTTCTACGAGGGCGTGGTACACGTACACAGTTGTATGCTTATAGGATAAGCTAAGACACATACATGATTTGCACGGGATCATATGCAAGGGGCATATGACACATTCAAATAAGGGGTTTTCCTATGTCCAACATTCTCTCTCTCTCTATCCAACTTCTATGCGGGAAAGGTGAAACTAGGAATGATTTTATTGAAATCTTTCTATGTCAATATGATAACAGGAAGGGCTACAAACTAACAAGAAGGGCTAAGAGCCATCTAATTACCACCTATATTGGCATGGCTAAGAGCCATCTGTTTGTAGTCCATCAGTGATTGATTTCAAGATCGAACAAATCTGTTCAATTGAGTATCCATTGATTTTAATGGCCAAGCAAGCGTCTTTCCATTACTAATTTATTGGGTGTTATTTTAGCACTACACACTTTGAGTGTGAAGATTAAGTTGAGTTTTTAGTCTCAAACTCAGAAATACGTCACGCTACCAAGGTGTATAGATGAATCAAGCATTTCAGATAGCACGACTGTTCACAAAAACCCAGCATGATGGATTTTTTGGGTCGGAAAAGATCTAGTTGTGGATGTGATTCCAACTTTCATGGATCTCCTCTTTTATATATAGCACTATGAGTGTCTATATGAGTACAATCTTGAGGTAAGACCCAGCTCGTGATTACTCATTCACTTATCAGGTGTTGATGGTCAATTCTTGGAACCTTCATACTTGCACTTTCAAGGAACAAAATCCATAAGCTGCCAAGCGGTAGTGGATAATTTAAACTTCCAAAGTTGAATTCAGATACTGTTGGCTGCTAGTTGAGCAGTTTCTATACAAAATTCTAACCAAGGGGTTTGAAAATGTTTATTTTAACCAAGCGGTCTGGATTGCAAAGGCAACACCCAAGATTACATGTGCAATACTACTTGCATTTCACTAATTTTCAATTAGTGTTCCTAGGCCTTTGCAGGCGGGAAATTTGGGTAGGTGCCTTTTCATTACGGACTAGTGAACACTAAGTTCAACTTTTAGGTACGTATCTGGTTTGGTTTTGTTTCTTTTTCCTTTTTCCACATAGGATGCACAAACTTTGTTATCCTCCATTTGTGCTCTTACAAGAAATGACAAGGTCATGTAAGAGCCAAGAAATTTGGGCTGTCAGGTCCAATATAAGCTTTTGCATTATGCAGTTATAGACCCACTTGTAGGGTTTGTTTGGCACATGTTGTCACATGGGATGCAACATGGTCTAGGAACTCAAGGAGTTTGATTTAGCCAGTGTGGAGCATGGATAATAAAGGTCTCTCTCACGCATGTCACATGCATGTTTTATAGTTATCTCCACACCCAAGTACATCTCATACTTGAAGGACGTTTTTTAAGACATCCTTACCTGAGACATATTCCACATGTGGAGAATATAAGTCTCTGTGATAGACACTGGCGCCGCTACTTCAATTATGTGTCGCGACGATGTCCCTAGGTGCTGGTCATATCTATTTTCTAGACCATTTTCAACACGATGTATCAGGAGAAATTTTAGTGGCCAAAAATTGTCGGATACTTAGAATGACTTGTTAAGGTACAAGTGCTGCTAAAAAACATTACAGATGGTTGTTTATACATATAGCAAAGCTATGAGTTGTTAATGAAAAAGTTTCATTGTTTGCACCTAGAAGTGACTTTTGTTTCACCTTCTATTATGATTCAAACGTTTTAGCAAGGCTTGCAAATGATTGCAATAGAAAATATTTAGTTTCTTTTTGCAGTTATTTACACTCTTATTCAATATGCCCTAGGAGCATCTCATTTGCCAAAAATATTGGCAAAGATGATTATGGATATACAGGTTCAGATATGTTTTTTGCTAAATGCATGCCCACTAGGTGTTATGGGCCCTGGTGTTTAGAAAAAGCTGATTTGGAACGGCATGCGTATTCATCAAGTTGTTGCTTATGAAGCATTTTGCACTCTATGTGCACTTTCTCTATGCAATTACTTTTGGGTCTACCAATCACCAATAGAGGTCATGGCTCGATTTGGGTGATTGTGGATTTTTCAAGTTAACCACGATGGTTATTCAGGACATTGTTGATTCCTCAACAATGCTGTACGATATTGTGATCCCCGTTTACGAGTCATCTAGGACGACTGTCTGTAAATGGTGAGGGAAACACACCTCAGTATTGTCAGTTATCCAAGGGGATAGGCAGATTAGAAAGTGTAATCTTGTGCTAAAGGATATGAAAAGTGCATAAATTAGCACCAAACAATCCAATTAATAAGCATTGATTTCTCTACTTGGATTTTTCTTACCATCAAATAAAGCATGTTTGTGACTAGGTTTAGTATCTTCATGATATGTCAGGTTCTCAACCTTGAACACTAGTGATGGTGGGGTTGTTTACTGATGAAATTTGAGAACATGTCAAAGACTTACACTTGGCTGATGAGTTATGTCAGCAAGTTACCTTCATGGACAGTGAAAAGCGTTACTCTTTCAGGTACATTTTTGTTGTGATAACTTGTTTAGCATGCTCATGTGCGTTCTAAATGGAGTCTACACACTATGATTGGATTGGAACCGATAACACAAGATGGTTGCAAATGGACAACAATGTGATGCTATTCTTGATTATATTGGACTTCCTACTACACCATGTTTCAGTCAAACAAAAAATGGATCCATGAGGGATACCACTGTGGAAAACATTAGTGTTCTTATGAAGATCCTACCACTTTTGTTTTCGTGGACGAAAATGCTTATCCAAGGGGGGAGTAATGTCATGCCACGGGTAGGACTATAGGAGGGCACGGCCCTGACCAAGGGCAAATGGATACACATGCGGTATAGGGGCTATATATAGCTAAGAGCCAGAGGGCCAAGGGCCCATATATAGGTATGGTTGGGTGGTTATTCACATGTCTATCTCCCTATGCTCTCTCACACCCCCCCTTCCCCCCCCCCCCAAAAAAAAAAACTCACACACACCTTCTTTTCACCTTTGTTAATTTTAAACATAAACCCTCTTTGTGCTTGAATCTATGAATTTGTGAGACCATATTGTGAGCTATTCCTTTCCGCAAGAATTCTTCGATGAATTCTTCAAAAACAGATCATCTAGAGTCTCAAAATCACATCTGTCCACTGAGTCGAACCATGTAGCCACATCATCTTCCACAGTCAATCCAAATCTCGCAAACTATATTGTAAAGTTCAAAAATTCCTCTTCTCTAATTACTAGGATGGTCGAACTAGCTGATTGTCTACAAGTCTACTCTTCCAATCCTTCTCTCGCTTCAGGTCTTCCACTATGCCTAGGTTCATCATCAAAAGGATTAGTTGCTCTCTTAGAGATTGGTCCATTAGGAAGATTCCCTTGAGGAGGCATGTCTACCATCTCTGTGATCATTTCATCTCTCGTTATCGCTCTAGAAGGGAATCCAAGTGGCTCCCTCTTTGGAATTCTTGTAGGAATCCTTGTGTTTGTTGGAGATATCCGTGGTCCTTCATTGATTAAATATCCACCTATTCCTAATTCATTCCATGGATTTGTGCTTTCTACAGCTCTGTATTCTTGTCCATAACTGTCAACAATTATAGATTTCCATTGACAATCGACTCCATATGTACAGACATATAAGAGCTTGTAATCTGTCAGCTCTTCTGAGTCTGGTGTTGAGCACCTATAAAGGTTGACTTCATTGCCGTCAATGTTTCTATATAGTACTTCACTCTTATGACCTATTATCCAAACTCTCTCAATAAGCTTGGTCTTTATCAATTGTAAGTTTGTAAGATTCATTATGGGTGGATGCTCCTCTATCGTTGGGATTTTGAAGCTTGTATAAGCTGAGTTTGACTCTAAAGAGAACATGATCTCTAGGCTTAACAGCTTTAGCTTGATGTAAGCAGACTTGGACCAATGTGTTTAAGTACTTTGGTTAAGGAAAAGTCAAAACTATTTCCAAAACCGTGACCGTTTTCTCACAATTCTCTCAAATTGTCAGTTTTAGACACCCCTAACTTGCAAATGAATTTTGAGGCCTTAAAGGATGTTTTTTCGAACGCCGATCAATGATGAAAGACCCTATGTCTTTTGTTGTTGTTCATGGTTGACACTGAATCTTGTAGATCTACTCTAGAGCTTTGTTTTGATAAAAAAAAGTTTCTGAATCTGATATTGATAGCTCAAGTTATGGCCAAAATAGTCCATTTGTGCCTGAAGACCATACGCGTATGATGTTTCTTGAATCAGAATTGCTCCAAACTTCAATTTGTAGACTTTCTTGATGTACTCTAACCACTCCAACTCTTAGTTTGTGATTCTGACACTTTTAATAAAGTTTATCAATCCTTTTTCTGTTTGGTTGTCTGCAACTTCTCGGGAAGGTTTATTAAGCCAAAAGTGATCCAAATTGAATGAAACTTGGTCTCTAGGCCTATTTTATGATGGCAAACACTTTTGTGAGCTCATATGCAAGTTTCGACTTCTAATTCGGTACTTGAGACATCATATGCGTATGATGTCTTTTGTGGCAACATGAAGTAACCTTTGTTCCAATGACACTTTATCACTCAAGCAACTCTCAACAACTTTCAAAATTCAATTTGAACACTTTTTGTGCAAGTTATGGCTAATACATCATAAATCTTGCCCAATTTCTGTCTTTTGGCCTTTGCAAGCTCAAATGTGCTCCAAATTCAATGAAATTTTGGCTAGGGACTTCTTTTATATTCTAGGACACTAGGGTATACTCATATGTCTGATTTGACCCAAATCTGCCCCCTAAGACATCATACACGTATGATGTCTTTTTGCTCAGATTTCACTTATATTTCTATCCAAGGTACTCCTTGATGCATACAACAAGAATATGTGATTACAACAAATTTTGGATGTCAAAATTGCGCAAAATCACCACTTTTCCACCTTTACCTTCTTATATCTGCAAAAATCTCTTTAAATGAAAAAGTATGTGTCCAAATGAGATGAAATTTGGCAAGCAGTCTTAACACATCATTTCCCAACCCCTGTGTGGTCAAAAGAGTAATTGCATTGTCAAATATGGCCTTGAGACATACGCGTATGATGTCTATGTGCTCAGAATTGGCCCAAACTTGGTTTGTAAGTTTGTTTTGTTGTGCTTAACACCGTGGTAAACTTAGATTTCAATTTTTGTCCCTAAAAGTGCCCTTTAGACATGATACACATATGATGTCTAACTGGTCAGAATGAAGTGAAATTCACTCCATAGGTTCCTCACTACACTGGCAACTCACAACAAGTTTTAGAATTGAATTTGATCACTTTTTGTGCAAGTTATGATCACTTCAAGCAATCACTTTGCTTAGACATGTTTTTGTTCTTTACAAGCCCAAAAATGCTTCAAATTTGATGAAATTTGGCCTATATGCTTCTTAAATGCTGTAGATCACAAGGGTGCACTTAGTTTCAACTTTTGAGCTCATACCTGGCCTCTAAGACATCATACACGTATGATGTCTATGTAGTCAGAATTCAGTTTAGTTTCTACCAGAGGTGTCCCTTGGTATGTACAACAAGAATATGTATTCACATCAGCTTTTTGACATAAAAAATACACAAAATCATCACTTTTGATAAGGAAACCCCCTGAAAGAGTACCCTCAAAACTCAATCTCTAAGCCCAAATAAAATAAAATTTGGTGTATGTGCTCAACACAACATGCAAAAGATGGACATAATGTCAAAAGTTCAAAATTGCTACCATAATCACCCCTCAGACATCATACGTGTATGATGTCTATTGATGAATTTTTGGACAGAATTCATTCACAGGCATCTGCAAGTCTCTAACACTAGTTTTCAAGCACTTATATCAACTTTCATGAAAAAATATGCTCAGAATCACAAGTTTTCCTTGTTTCCGTTCCGGACACTTTGTCTTTTGTCTTTTGATTGTCACGGGTGGGTCAAAACACTAGTCTCAATGTCTACCTAGGGTAAAGCCCCCTTTTGAACACTCTACTGTAGTCAGGTTTTTCAAATTTAGTCTCCAAATATCTCTTAAGACATCATACGTGTATGATTTCCAAGTTTACAGAATTGTAGTTTTTGTTCACAGAACCCTTGCACATGACCTCTTATATACCCTTGTACATGACCTCTTATATACTCAGCACCAATCAGTCATTCAAAAATATCAATAGAAAGCTGTTTATTGCATTTTTTTTCTCAAAAGCAGATTTTTCAAAGATTCTAAAAGCAACAAGCACTTCAACAAATAAATCAATTATGAATAGCTCTAGATCAGAATCAAATCACTTACCTAAAGCTACTCCTATAGATCATATGGGGTTTTGCATATATGAGTAGAAAAACACTTCAATGCCACAAACGGACTAGCAAACACTTTTATCACCTCACAGATCACTTGACCACCAACAACTACTCTAACCTACAACTAATACTACAAATTCTAACTGAATCTACCTAGTCGCAGACCCTCGGCAAGACACACGCTTCCTTGCTATCCACTTGATCTTGGAATAACCTCTTTTGAATCCACTTAAGAAAAGAATGCTATCTTTAGCCAAAACTAAAGTAAAAAACCATCACAGGACGGCACGGAGTGTTAGTAGAAATACCTTCCAAAGTCCTTGTGTCCCCGGAAACGACACCAATGTTGCAGGAGCGAATCACACCACCCATAAAGTCCATGCAACACAACCTAGATCAACATAATGTCAATCAAGGACACAGATGACACGATAGGCACACAGAGGCAATCTCTATAGCTTGTCAGGGTGAGACCATCCCATGCATACACTAGAAGGCTAACTTTAAACCACAATCTAGAATCTCACTACTCTCAACTACACCACCAACCCACATACACACAAACAAAAGGAAACTCACTAGATCATGCCGGAATCGTATGAAACTTAAGGAACACCATCTCCTCACTAGGATACACCTGTCCCAAAGCCTCTACACTCAAAACCCTCACTCTAGACCCGTCTACAGAAACACCTATGACAACAAAGCAGTATTTGGAAAGTACCTGAGAGTGAAATCTATGAGTACCTATGCGTAGCTTATGTAGCCACGATTCTAATGAAGACCTGCAAGAAGAAAACAGACATCATTTGATATACTTATGGCCGCAAATAGCTTGTAGATGCACGAGCGCATATGCTCCGTTTTGTGAGGAATGCTTGGCACCGATGCGTAGCTCTTGCCGAGCCTAGCACAATGGTGTTGTTGGTTCTCCAATGCAATGAGCAAGTGGGGAGTAGCACTAGGATGAAGCTCACGCTCTCTCTCTTTCTCTCACACAGTTGACGGTAGCTTAAAACTTGATTATGATAAAAGTTCTTTACAAAATGACCTAGGTACCTTATATACTAAGGCTACCATAGGCTAAACCTAGAATAGAGATCAAGGGGTCAAATGGATTTGTATGTACAATCTGGAAGTGCCATTGCACCCCAGCTTATGCAACTAGACTACCTACTTATTATAAATGATGTTTATAACCATAATCCTAAGCATTTCATAACTCTCAAAAAATAAGGCTTTGTTGAGTTATGTCGTGCTACTGACCCACAAATCAACACATGTCAAAAGTGAGAGTGAACACTTGATCACTGTCAAAGTGGGAATATATCGACCACTATACCATCAGAGAGTAAACTGCAAATAAGCATAAATCGTGGTAAGAATTTGGGAAAATCCTCGCAGAGTTTCCCTTGGAAACTAAGCAAAAGAAAAAAATATCACCAAGTACACATCGAAATAGACACTCAGTGTCTTAGTAGCAAAATCCACAAATGGTATACATAGCACTATCAAAACCCTGGCAAAAGAGCTCACTCCTGAATGAGTGGCTCTATGGACGTATACCTGTCCAAAAACACCTGTAAACCTGCGAACCTGCTACCTGCAAGCTATAGCTAGCTCAAATAACTTTATCCGCATAATGCATACATAGCATGAAACTGCACCAAACTATGCAAAAAAGGCTCTCTAAAAAGCTCCATATACTCGTACATGAGCACTACATGTGCCGCAACTGGAAAGACTGTGCAACCTGTGAGAAAAACCACTAGAAAACTGGAAACTACTACCTCATCGATCGGTAAACACGTGGACCAAAAACTCCGTCCAAGAGCCAAGTGCGCTCGAGGAAAAACTGCTCTAGAACGGTCCGTCAGAGCCGTGTACGTCGGTATGTGCCGTCAAAATCAAAAGACTGGAGAACGTTGAAGTTGATCCCGTCTTCTGTCCCGCTAGACAGATGTGCCAAAACTGCAGAGAGAACGCTCGATGCCGGCTTCGGCCGCCGCACGCTAGTCGAATAGCCGCAAATCGGTGTCGAAATCGATGCGCCGAACCATCAAGGCTAAAAGCCAGTGTTGAGCCCTCGATGTCAAGGTCGGAGAGGAAAATCGCCGAGATGCCAAGAAAACGCCAAAATCGGTGTTGAAACCGATTCCGAGTCGCCAAAAACCGTAGCCGAGGAGAAGTTGATGTCGAGCCGATTTTGGTTGATGTCGGGGCTTAATCGTCGAGGCTCGCAATGTCACAAACTCTGTGTGTGTGTGTGTGTGTGTGTGTGTGTGCGCGTGAGCACATCCAAAAGAGGGGGCTCTCTCTCTACCTCTCACTCGCTTGCTATCTCTCTCACACACTTGCTCACTATCTCTCTCTCACGTTCGCTCGCTCTCAATCTCATTCTCAACTATTGAGCTTTAGTCGGAGAGTCGGGGTTCAGGGGAGTGGGGGTCAAGTAGTCGCAAGGGGGGGGGAGGGTCCGCGGGAATGGACCCTTGCACACAAAGTGTGTATCAAAGTTTTAAGAAAAACTTTAATTTTCTATTTTTTGACGAGCTGTTTAATCTGACGAGATGCAGAGCCAACTAACGAACGACAGTCTCTGGTTGCCCCAATGTCGTCTCTGTTTGTATGGCCTTGTCCGCTTCAAATTTTGGTCGCTTCCCGATTGCCTTGCATTTCAAGGCTTCAACTCTCCGGTTCTGCCCACTCTCTCGTGGCCTTGCTACCCAATACTAAGCTACCCCGTAATTTCACCTGATTATGCCTCGCTGCTCAAGCTTTCTACTATCTTAAGCTTGCATTTGATTCAGCATACTCAATTGTCCCTCGATTGTAATGCTTGCACTCAAATTTCCTCTGGCTCGACTGCTGATCTTCTCTCACTACCCATCTAATGCTCCTCTGCACTGCTCAAAATTACCCCCAATTCTCCTATGTCTCTACTTTTCTTTGCTCTCGACCTGCTGCCTTTTCCCCAGTGCTACCCGAGAGTATTAATTGCTTTAATTGCTTGCTTTTGCTGCTCGAGCTGCACTTTCAATCCCCCAATTTCCTTCAAGGCCTCTATGCCCGACTCTATCAAGCTTACAAGCCTTTCGATTTGCCCTTCAGGGATTGCCTACTCCAAGCTTTACAAGGTGATGAGTTCCCCAATTCAATTGTCCGAGAGCTTTGCAGATCCTCAAGCCCCCCTGTTTGATCACGACCTATAGAGCTTCCAAGCTCCTTTTTTCTTGCAGAGATACTTTGAGAATCTCCAAAATCCCTCACACACCCGAGAGGGGCTGCGCGCGCCGAGAAGCCAAGATCTCGCCGATCTTGTCCGATCCGTGTCGGATCCACTTTGAATCAGCCCATCCGGTGCCGCAAAACGCCAAGCTTTGTACAAGCTCCGTCATTGCAGAGAGACAGCCGCCGCCGCCGAACCAAAGCTTAGATACCACTTGTGAGTGCACGCGTGCACGGTGCAATACGTGCGCGAAAGGGGAGAACACGAGACGGTGTGGGTGGAGCAACCTCTGGAAGTAGTGTGAGTGAAGTGCTCCTTATTATTTCTATATGAAGAACAAGATACGTACACATGTAGGTGGGTGGGTGGACATCAGACGTCCCCGACCCCAGGCAAAAGGAGTAGCGCCTTTACCCCAACATGTTGTGGAGTCTCACTCTTCCAATTACTCTTCTCTGAATCTAAGCCTAAAAATTTCCCCATCGCATGGGAAGCTGAGAATCTAGCTTTCAAGAGCATTGTTGACTAGTGGGTGGAAGCATGAGTGGGTGGACACAATAGCTGTGTCCGGGACATCATTTTTAGGAGAGTGAGGAAGCTAGTAATTCTCATCCTTGGAAACATTAAAATCTATTTTTTGGGACTACTATTTTTTAAAACGTGGTCAGACTCATGAAGTACAATTTCATTATGGCAAGTAATTTTTTTGAACCATCCCGCATCTGTGTTCTCGCAGCTATGGAACATTGCTCTCTCTCTCTCTCTCTTTGTCGACAACTCTGTGTATTGGTCTCTCTCTCTCTCTCTACAGCTCTGTGTATTGCTCTCTCTCTCTCTCGCTCGCTCTCTCTCCAGCTCTTTCTGTATTGCTCTCTCACTCTCTCCAAGCGTCTTTCTTCTGCTTTGTAGGTGAGTAGAACTCATATTGGAACTTTCATCTTTGGAAGGGGAGGATAAGGAGCAGGTGCCTTGCCATTATATCTGTTTCTCTCCCTCTCTTTTTAACTGTTGTGCGTTAGGCAGGTTTGTTCTAAATGCACTTGTTATGTTTGGGGTGGGAGTGAGGGCAGAATTCGAGGAGATATGTACATATGGTCAGTCACACGATATGTAGTCTCTAATTTATTCACAGTTGTTGCCTTGTATTGTAAAATCTGGGGAGGTATGTATATATGGTTAATGACACGATTGGTGGTTATTATCTACACGACCAAGGATATTATGATTGTCTTTAATTTATCTACAATTGTTACATTGTATTGTATTGCTGGGAAGGAGGCACTCAATGTAGATAGTAAGCATAGAACACCACAATGGTGGTCTAGAGAAACATTCATGACATCAACACAATGAAATGACACAAATAGCTGTAGAAGTGAGAATCCTTTAGATGTCAGTTTCTCTGTTCAGGGTTCCCATTCCTTGCATTCCCCATGACGATTTGATATTGGTAATACCCGCTGTTTATGTCATGATAGCTTATTATTTCATCCGAACATTTTTTGGGTTCCTACTTGCTTTTGCAGTGCTTTTTTCCGTGAATCTGAAGATGCCTTGGTGGGCTATTGCCCTAAAGCCTCTTTTTGATTATGACTGCACTATCTAAAGCTCCTTGTAGCTTAGCTGATGATTGTAAATAAATCATTGTGTTATGTTTTTTATGGTTGGTTCATTCCAGGACTTGAAGCAGGCAATGGTGATCAGGAAATATGAAGATTTCCGCAAGAGAGAACAAAGAGCCCGATTTAAGAGAAGAGCAGATGTAGGTTTGGTTGTTGAAAGAGAAGGGAATGAAGCAGCCAAAGGGATAGAAGACTTAACAAAGGCACATGGCTGTGCAAAAATTATCGAGAATGAGAAAAGAGCAAAGATAGCGAAAGGGATTGCACGATATGTACTTCAAAGCACAAGTGGAATGGGCATGGACACCAAGAAAGACATCTTCAATCAGATGAGTCAGCACCCTTCACTGAAAGCTATCCAGAATGACAAAGCATCAACACCTTGTTTTACAGATACATTGATAGGAAATATTCAGAACACACTTCAAGACTTGAAGAGGCCACAAACTGAAGATGAGATGTTCCTCAAGAGGTCTACCATGATGATTCTTTTGAACTCAAAAAACCTCAGAGGAGGCACAAGGCCTTAATGTTAATTTTGTCTCCAAGCCACTTTCTATTCATAGAAGGAACTTGTATGGAGCCAAGAATCAGCTACTCCAACAAACTGAGAAGACCACTTTGCTCTTTGCCACATGTCATTGGAGTCTTCAAAAAAGTTGCATACCTGAAGAGGTAAAGGAGCTAATAGTCAACTTTTGGATGCTTGAGACTCGTGCATCCCCCAACAAAAAAGACATATGTCAAAAGAGAATTGGTCGGAAGGATTATATCGAACATCCCATCCATTTATTGGAAGTATCACATGTATGGAAGAAAGTGTATGCCATGTAGTGGCTTTTTGTATTTGTTAGATACTCTTGTCGGGTAGAAGCTTTTCGACTGCACAACTATTAGAATTACTTACATAACTATTGCCAGGGTTTAGCTACCAATTATTGACCATTATCTATCTGTTTTGCTGCCAATTATGTGTTTCATGGCTGTTCGTTATAGTTATTCTTTGGCAATGGCTAGTTAATAGCTGTCAAATTTTTGCTAGTAGCTATCCGTGTTTTATAGATAACTCATCCACACTAATAGCTATCAAATGCAGTTTACTTCATAGCCACCCACTAGCTATGTTGCATCTTATAATAACTAGTCAAATATATGTCGTAGTTGTTCACTATATTGGCCAGTTGATAGCTGTCAAAGTTTGATCGGTATCTATGTGTTGTTACATAACTTCTTCCAGGCTATCTGATTGGTATTGATATTGATAGCCAATAATGACTATTTTTGTAATTACCTACTTGTTGATAGTGATAGATACTAATAACTGTTCTGTTATTAGCAGTTGTGTAATAGCTATTGATCAGGTATTTGCCTTAGGTGAAACTATTTTATAGCTAGAGATTTTTATAAAATATCTCTTGATAGCTCTTTGATAGAGATTGATAGTTGCTCATGGCTTGTGATTGCTATTTCATAGCCAAAATTTTCTTTTTAATAGGTAATCAAGATATTTTATAGCTAGTCAAGGACATTCTATGGCTAGTGATGACTATTGATAGCTAATAATCAAGTATTTTCTTTAGGATGAGGTATTTCATAGCTAGTCAAAGCTATTTGATATCTATTCATGGCTAGTTATTGCTATTTCATAGCTAGTGTTTGCTATTTGAAAGATATATATTTTATATGTAGTAATTGCTATTTGATAGCTATTGGTAGCTCTTTGATAGCTATCGATAGCTATTCATAGCTAGCAATTGCTATTTTATAGCCACTTATTGGTATTTGAAAGCTAAATAATAGATATTTCATAGCCGATGATTGCCATTTTATAGCTAGTGATCGCTATCAATAGCTAATAATCAAGTATTTTCTTTAGTTAAAGCTATTTCATAGCTAGTGATTGCTGTTTGATAGCTATTGATAGCTATTTGATAGATATCTCATAGCTAGTGTTTGCTGCTATTTCATAGCCAAAGCTATTTCATAGCTAGTGATTGCTATACGATAACTACTAGAATAGCTCTTTGATAACTATAATAGCTAATGATAGCTATTTCATAGCTAGTGTTTACTATTTGACAGCTATTTTATAGATAGTAATTGCTGTTAGATAGCTATTGATGTTCATAACTACTATTTGATAGCTATTAATAGCTCTTTGGTAACTGCTATTTGATAGCTTTTCCCAGCTAGTGTTTGTTTCGTAGCTATTGACTACTATTGGATAGCTATTGATAGCTAGCTATTGATAGCTAGCTATTGATAGCTAGCTATTGATAGCTAGCTATTGATAGCTAGCTATTGGAAGCTATATTATAGATAGTGCTTGTTTTATAGCTATTGATAGCTTTTTGATAGATATCTCATAGCTAGTGTTTGCTATTTCATAGCCAAGGCTACTTTATCGCTAGCGATTGCTACTCCATAGCTAATAATAGCTCTTTGATAACTATAATAGCTTTTCATAGCTAGTGATTGCTATTTCATAGCTAGTGTTTAGTGATTGCTATGTGGTTTCTATTGGTAGGTGAAGTAGATAGCTATTGACAGATCTTTAATAGCTGTTTATAGCTGGTGATAGCTACCTCCCAACTATTGATAGCGGTTCTTAGATATTTCATAGCTAGTTATAGCTATTGATTTTGATAACTGCCATTTGATAGCTATTGGTAGCTCTCTGATAGCTATTGATCAGGTGTTTGGTTTAGGTGAAAGGTAATTTATAGTTAGTGATTGTATACAAAAGCTACTAGTAGCTGTTTCATAGCTATTTATAGCTAGTGATTTCTACTTTATGGGTATTTGATATATAATGATAGCTTTTTTCTATAGATATTTATAGCTAGTGATTTTTATTTCATAGCTTTTGATAGCTATTAATAGCTACGGCTTACTATTGATAGATATTGATAGCTAATGGGTAGCTTTGACACATGATTTCTTCGTCATTCAAGCTTTCTTGTTGTGGAATGCAGGCTGAGCTCTACCAACGTTTCAAAGATGACAATCTGGATGTAGCAATCAAGCTTGGTGCTTTTGAATCAGAGAAGCCCTACTTTCTGCAAAAGCTGAAGGATAGGCTGACATGTTTTTGTATTTACCATGTGAAAATTTCATATTTGAAGGAGGCTGTGAATCATATGCGTAGTCAAGCATTTGGAATGCATGGTGGGTTGTGCAAATGTGCATGCGCTGTGCAATCATTTATCACTTGCAGGAACATGTGTTGCTACAAAGTACAGTGTGAAGAGCATTTAAAGCTTATAGATTCTCTATTGTGTCCCAAGCAAGCTAGCTCTACCTACCATGGTCTAAAATGCCACATGGGTCAATGTACAAAATGTGGGGCAGAGAAATTTGTATGCTGTCCACAAGAGCTGCTAAAGGATGCAAGAACCATCAAAGTCAAAGTATTTAAGGATGTGGAAACAGGCAAATGTGAAGGTGGAAAGAAGAAGAAAAGGAAGGAACTTCTATGCGAGGAGATGATGACTGTTGATTTGCTACAGGTATTCAAAAAAGATCTCCAATTTTTCATCAAACATGACTTCGTGTATTGGTGGCAAGCTGAACAGTTCAAAGCATGCATCACGCATTTTCCTGAAGATGTTGTTGTATCTGTGGTGGATTTTGCTGAGAATTATTCATTCAAGGAGCAGAATGAGATCCAATTGATGCATTGGTATTCCATTCAAGTCACCATTTTTGTACACATTACCTACTATCGTGTTGGACCTGAGATAAAAAAGACTTTGCACCTTTTCATTTCTGATGATAAATATAATGACACTT
Organism: Adiantum capillus-veneris; assembly: GCF_014529385.1. NCBI lineage: Eukaryota > Viridiplantae > Streptophyta > Polypodiopsida > Polypodiales > Pteridaceae > Adiantum > Adiantum capillus-veneris. The sequence continues at coordinate 175,045,842 of NC_140934.1, read as the reverse complement.
TGTTTGTCCAACACTGCTTTATGCTACGTTGGCAATGGATAAAAGATAGAGGCTTGGAGGTTATCCAGCACTGGGTTTGGTCAGATGGGGCAGCATCGCAGTTCAAGGCAAAAGGCCTTTCTATTTTGTTGGTAGATATGCTGCTTTGACAGAGGAAAGTGACGGTGTATAACTTATTTGGAAGTGGCCACGTGAAAGGACAACATGATGCGGCAGGAGCAGTCGTGAAAAGGGCACTTACACACGAGCAGATGAAGAGCAATGGAGCTACGCTCAAATGTGCAGCTGATTTTGTGCAATTTCTTCACCAGCATTTGTCCGATGGGTCCATTGCTCACTACCCTTCCAAGCATAGGCAGGTAGAGCGTGTGTTTTGGGAGGTCAAGCTTGGAGAAGTGTCCCTGGAGAACAGATGGGATTGTGAAGCTATCCCTAATGCACGCTCCATACATTCTGTTCGGGGCTACTCAAAACAAGATGGCTCCTCCATCGCACACAGGCAGCTATCTTGCTATTGTAGTGCATGCATGCACAACCAGTGGAAGAATTGCAGCAACAAAACACACGTGTCTAGCTGGAGTTTCCACAAAATTGCTCAAAGTGATGGTGGAAATAGTGATGACAAATTTGAGGATCCTATCTATGAAGGGCACTATGAAGCATTGAGTGATGCGATTCAGGTAGGTGAAAACTTGGCTGTCAATGCTGAGGAGGGGAACGAAGAAGGTATCGACTTTTACTTGATCAAGAGCACAAGCACATTGGAGAATCTCAAAGCACACGACGTCGATAGTTGGGGCAGTGTGTTTGAAGCAGGGTCGCAAAGTTTTGAAAGGCCTCTATTATAAGCAGGTTGACGATTATTGTTACAAGATTTTGGGCAGAAACACACTCTTCATGTACTCCCATCTTGTCAGGTGTATAAAAATCCCACTGACAGTAGTCCAGGGTGCTAGGGGATTGTATACGATCTTGCCGGAGGTCTTTGAATCTATATACAACAGAATTCCATGGGAGATGTAATTTTAATCGTTTGGTTTTTATATGAGCAAACAGGTCTTGTCATTCTATTCATATGGTCTACATGCATTGCTAGTCAATTATGCAGGGTTAACAGGTACAATTTTTTACCATTCACTGCCAAATCTACAAGTAATTTATCCTATCTCTATCAATACAACTCTCATGGCACCAAAACATGGAAATTGAGCAAATCCTAAACAAATGATGTTTATGTACTCGAACTTAAGACCGGAACTTAATAAGCTTCGCACGAAAGTAAACAGTGCAATGTCGCATAAATCCAGATTTTGTATAATGTACTCAACATAAGAGTAGAACTTAATAACCTTCTCAGGAAAAAAATAGTACATGGTCGCTTTGAGTGATGAATTATATTACAGATTTTTGCAATGAGCAAGAACCATCAAAATTATGGTGTTACAAATAGGATGACCAGAGGGGATTCTCTAAATCTGCACAAAAGCTACATCCACTAGCTGTTACAAAAAGCAGGCTGTCCAAACATCAGAGGCAATCCACCAATGTGCCCAAGCGTGTCTATCCAGGTCGTTTATGAAGAGTAGGGTCCCACACCACCTTGTAGGCCTCCTTTTGCTCTGGGCAATCCCCCACTTTGTCAGATGCCTCCCGCTGAATCTCCTCAGAGGTCTTCTTTTCAATTATGCCACATCTAACATGATGGCAACACTCTAGGCTTCCCGCTGAATCTCCTCAGAGGTCTTCTTTTCAATTCTGCCACATCTAACATGATGGCAGCACTCTAGGCTTCTCTGTCCATGCAACTCTATAAGATCCTTAACAATCAAGTCCTCTTCACTGCCCCAGGTGCCAAACACATATCCTCCTCTTGTAACAAACTGCGTTCTATCCCCTGCCTTCAGGTACTTGTACAGCCATAGGGCAAGCTTATGTGTAAGGAATGGACTTCGAGTTGTATTGTTAGGCGAGCCAAACGCTTGTACAATGCAACAATTGCCAGAACAATTAAGTATACACTTGTACAAACGGTCATCAACCAGTAGCATATTGTGTGGACCAAACTGACCATTACACCTGTTCCAAAAATCATTGAGGTGCTTGAAGAAAATGGGTTTTTTTCCCTTGATTTTGTGATTATGAAGCACATCACAGGAAGTCTGTGCAATGAACCCTGCTACGAGTCCTCGTAAACCTGGAAAGCATTCACGGAAACGCTTTACAACATTATGTTCCATGGTTGAGCTCCAAATGAAGACACTGAAATGAGTTGCTGCCCACAATAAGAATTGCCTTGCATCGGGCTGCACAATGAAGTATATCCTTCTTGGCCTCTCCTCCAGTACCTGGTCATTTTTGTAGATTCCATGTAGGGAAAAACATATCGTCTTCCGGATCTGATTTATGAATCAAAAGACCATTCATATCCAAAATAAGAGCCCCAGGATCATTCTGTGCACTTTCTGGGACAACATGATAATCCTCCTTAGCTGATGCAAGCATCTTTCTCGGATCATTGCACTTTGAGAAAGCCAATGAACATGAGCTGGATGCATACACGTGTGCCAACCTGATGTGGTACATCCGCTTGAGCGCCATGTACCGTCTCCACCTTTTAAACGGGTGATCTATCATGAGTTTTCTTTGGCCTTGACTTGGGCTTTGTTTCTGACGGTGGACATACTACTAGCATCAAGATTTATTCCTTATGAATTACTACATACACAAGACTGTCTACAAAAGTTGACTAATTGTGAGGAAAAACAATAAAATATTTGCAAAAATAGCTTGGAATAGCATTCATATTATGTCCTTGAAATAGAAAAGTTTACAAAGATGCATCAGGGGACAATAGACCAGCACCATGATCTTGGCTGGTGGTATTAGGGTGATCAGTCAATGGGATTTCTTGATGTACTTGCTTTGGAGCAGGCACACTACCATCAACGCTCACACGATGAGCAGGGACTTCACTGTTTAGGCTTGCATCAGCAACTTTATCAGGAGCATGCATGGTACCATCAATGCTCACACAATGAACATGAACTTCACTATTTAGGCTTGCATCAACAACTATATCAGGAGCAGGGCCTTCATCACCAACCATTGTTAGGTCAATTACCAGAGGCAAAGTAGGGTCTTTGCCAGCATCCTTTGTATGCCTTTCTATTTCAACATCTGGGCAAGGGATTTCACCACCACTCCTAACATCTGGAGGAGTTTTGCTGAACAGAGTTTTCTGCTTTGCTGACCCTTGCCTCTTTCTTTTAGCTTCTGCCAACATGTTCTCCAGAGTGTCTCCACAATCTTCATTGACAGGAGATTCTGCATGTTGCTATGCCATCAGTAAGTGCTCCAAAAAGACAAAAAAACTCAACCACGTGTAAGTGGACTGACACTAAATTTACTAAGGCATACCTTTTTGCATCAATGTATCACTATTTGTATCTTCATCGTCAGCTCCATGTGCAATTATAGACCTTCTTGTCAACCTCCTAGACATACTTTGCCCATGCTTGCCACCCCTTGCAAGCTTTCCCTGTTTTACCTTGTCCTCTATGTCTCCAACTGTTGCCTTTGGAACATCATCAGGTGTCTCAGAGATCCCTGGAGCTGCAATGGAAGATGTGATTAAACTAGAAGTACCTTCAAAGCTACTTAATAGCTATCTAGAAGTTGGATAATAACATAATATTAACTAGCTAACAACTGTCATATACCACCTAAAACTCTGTAATACTTTGCCAACAACATGTAGCCATAGCATGGCTGGAGAGGTACACAACTTGAAACTTAGCAAGAAATTCTCGGACCTCACCTTTGCTTTGAAGACCATATGTTGGACTTGTGGAGCAGCCCGCAACAACATCACAAGTACTACTTTTTAACATTACTGGTAGCTGTGAATTCTTGAAGGGGCTACAAGAAGACTTTGAGAGGGATTCTCCCCAACAATCAGAGCCGACTGTGAATCCTGCTGACTGCATTGTATCTCCACCAGATGTCTTTGCTGGTGTGAACAAACATGTGGTTGGAACACAATCAGCTGCTGTTACAAAAAGATGCCAAGCAGCAATTAAAAAAGGAAGTCAACCTTTTGGAAACAAAGTCAAACTTTTCAACAAATTATTGGACAGCTTTTGGTTGTTAACAACTAGAAATACTTGTTGCATAGTGAACGAGAAAAGATTTACCACACATAGTCAACAGCTATTAGGGAACTGATCAACAAGAATCAAAGTAGCATTTGCCTGCTACTAGCTCTCTAAACCTAGAAAATGGCTATCACCCACTAGATGGTTAGAGCTATCTATTAGGCATCTATTAATAACTGGTAAAAAGCTTTCTGAGAAGCAGTTATATCCTATCTGCTTGAAAGCTATTGAGCAGTAATTGGTTATAAATAACTAGGCAATACTGACCACATAGTCAATAAGAGTATATACCACACAATCAACAGCTAATGTGGAGCTATTTAACAAGCATAAAGTAGCTTTTACCAGCCAGTAGCTCTCTAAACCTAGTAGGTAGCTATCACCCACTAGCTATGAAAAACAATAGCTACCCAATAGCTGGTTAATACCTACACAATAGGTAGCTATCACCCACTAGCTATGAAAAACTATAGCTACCCAATAACTAGTTAATACCTACACAATAGCTACCCAATAGCTGGTTAAAATAGCTAAAAGCTCTCAAAACCTGGCAAATAGCTATTACCCACTAGCTGTGGAAGACAATAGCTTCCTAATTAGCTGGTGAGATAGCTACTTCCAGCTGAAGCTCTCAAAACATTCCAAATAGCTATTTCCCAACCCAATAGCTATGGAAGACAATAGCTACTTGATAGTTGGTTCTAAGCTGTCTGTCAAGCAGCTATTGATAGCTGGACAATTAGCTACTAGCAGCTGATAGCTCTCAAAACTAGGCAAATAGCTTTGACCTAATATCTATGGCAGGCAATAGCTACCTAATAGCTGGTTATAAGCACTATCAAGCAGCAATTAATAACAACTTCAGATGGCTACTTCCAGCTAATAGCTCTCCAAAATTGATAGAAAGCTATTACCCACTAGCTGTGGAAGACAGTAGCTGTGATCAATAGCTACTTCCATCTAATAGCTCTCAAACCCTGCAAAATAGCTATTACCCACTAGCTATGGAAAATAGCTATCATCCACTACCTATGGAAGCCAATAGCTAACTCATAGCTGATTAAAAGCTCTGTCACACAACTATTAATAATAAAGTCAAATAGGTACTGCCAGCTAATAGGCCATCACCCACTAGCTATGGCAGATGATAGCTACCTAATAGCTGGTCAAAAGCCGTCTGAGAAGAAACTTTAGCCAAGTTTGGGTCTATAATATCTACACACTATCAATAGCTACCTCATAGCTGGTCAAAAGCTTCGGGACCAGCAGATATGTAATAGCTAGTACCCAGCTATTAGAGAGATATTAAATTCTAATAGCTAGTAATACTGGCCACTAGTGAATGAGAAAGTATTTACTCACACAATTAACAACTATTCTGGAGCTATTTAACAAGAGCCGGGTAGCTATTACCAGCTAGTAGCTCTCTCTGAACCTAGCAGATAGCTATCACCCACTACCTACGGAAGCCATTGGAAAACTAATAGCCGGGTAGCTATTACCAGCTAGTAGCTCTCTCTGAACCTAGCAGATAGCTATCACCCACTACCTATGGAAGCCATTGGCAAACTAATAGCTGGTTTAAAGCTGTATCTAATAGCTTTTTAAAAGCTTGTGATAAGCAGCTATTGGTAATTGGACATTAAGATGTATTAGTAGCCAATAGCTATCAAATAGCTAACTCATAGTTGTACCTAATACATCTATTGGTTACTAATACAGCTTACTACTAATTACAATCTATTTCACAGCTATTTGATAGCTTACCACTAATTACAAGCTATTGACAGCTATTGGTTACCAATATAATTTACTACTAATACAGCTAATTGATAGCTACTGGTTATTAATAGAGCTTACTATTAATACTTTTGTTTACTAATACAACTTTTCCTTCCTTTGGAGCTTGAGTAACCAGAATTGGGAACATACCTATTGAAGTAACTTTTTCTTCTACCACGGACGTTGTCTCTACACCAAACATCTTCTTCATCGAAGCAGGGATCTCTATGCCGCATCCTGGTGCCAAGCAGGAATCACTGAGTGTGGACAAAGTTGCGAAACAAAAATTGTGATAGGGGTGTTGGCATGGTAGCATGCAAACACCCACCGATATTTTATCCTAAAGTTCCAACCCACAGGCTGTGCACGGCTCGTCAATCAATATAACGCCTTGACGTACATTTGACATGATTGGAGGTGATGGAGAGAATACAGGTGCTTTGCCCTGTTGCAATTGTAAAATTGCACTGCCAACAAAAGCCTCCTGATTTTTGAGTCTCACCAAGAGCACATTATTTTGTTGTAATCTCTCATGTATCGGAAAACAAAATTCAGCAAAACTGTTCAAACACAAAATAAGAGGAATGGGAGGTCAGGTGAACCGGCCTGTAAATGAGTAGACTCGAAGTCAATAGCAAATGGTCCTCGCATGCAAAGATAAGACAAAGACCATTCAGGAGGAGCCATACTCAGACCATACTTCATATTTTTATATCAATATCGGAGTATGAGAAAATATTTACAAAGAGAGAAGAAACTTCAGATCCAAAGGTATTTTTAAGATTATGATGTTTATTTGGATCTCGAATGCTATGACTTCAATAATGAGACATGGAACTAGGTCTTTCCTTGCAAACGGGTCTACAAGAAGAAATTCACATAGGAGAAGCAAGAGAAGTTGGGAGTTGATATTGATGAAATCTTTGTGCCCATGGTCAAGATGATTACTCTGCGTATAATGCTTGGACTCTAAGCCCTTGATGACATGGAGCTTGTTCAAATGGATGTGAAGACCCCATTTCTTCAATGGGATTTTGAGAAGGATGTTTACCTTATGAAGCAACTTCAAGGTTTTAACTAGACTCGAGAGCATGAGCTCACAAGTGGCTTGGATCATCATTCGTACGTGATCTGGAGTCCTTTGAAAGAGATGCGTTGCTGAATGGCCAGATTGTGAGCCGCGTCGGCGAGGTTGCTGTCAGTTTCATGTGGCTTGGACTTGAGCACGATCGTGATGACCACGCGGTCGTCCTTCTGGAGGCCGATGCGTTTGAGGTTGTCGCCGATCTCGAACTTGACGTTGGTGACGAGGTGCCTGTGCTGGCTGGCGGAGGGCACGATGTTGAAGGTGCCCACGTACTCGGCGCTGTTGGTGGGTGTGGAGGGGCCTGCATCGGGGAGATTGACAAATACCACCAAGGAGATGAAGCTGTCTCTCGACGTGAGCTCGAGGCCTTGTATGACCAGCACCTCCTCCGCCTTGCTGGGCCTAGTCTCACCGATGGGGCGCTGCACGATGGCGGCGAGACGCATGGATGCGAGGTCGAGGTCGATGGTCCCGTTGCTCGGCGTGGCTCCAATGGTTGACACCCCGCTTGCGAGGGCTGAGAAGACGGCGCTGCCGCTGGTGACAGCCTTGGGCGAGTAGTTGATCCACAGGTCGTCGGCCCGCACGGTCTTGTAGCTCACCCCGAGCTTGGCATTGTCGAGCGCATCGCTCACCTTGACCTTCACAAGGTTGGCGTTCTCGTCGTAGAAGAGGAACTCCGTATCCAGGAAGTCGGGATCGGAGTGGTCCTTCCGCGGGCCTCCAGGTAGTTTGAACCTCCACACATCCCAGAGGCGGTCCACGTTGCTGTGGTGGGCGTAGAAGATGGGGTCGCGCGAAGCCGTGCTGAAGGTGCCCATGTCCTGCAAGAGCTGCTCCGCGGGATTGCCCGTCCAGTAGTGAATGCCATTGTGCACTCCGTTCTCCACGCTTCCCCCGAGGGTCGCGCTAATAACGGAGGAGTTGGTCAGATCGCTGCCGGTCCTGCACATCCACAAGATCATCGACATCAGGGAATGGTGATGTTTGTAGAATTGTTAATGCTCTGTATAAAAAACAGGCAGGCGAGCGAAATGTACATACTATTTTATATATATATATATATATATACCTGTAGGCGCCTCCCGCAAAGAGCTCGGCCGTGGAGGCGGTGACGACAGACTGGTACATGGCATTGAGGTTCTCATTTACCACCACTGACGTGTCAGTGCTGTTGTTGGCGGGGCTGAGGCGTACGATGGCGGGCGGCAAGTGGTCAGGGTTGCGCTTGGCATCGTAGAGGGCGGTGCCGTTTCGTGCAAACATCTCGGGCATCATGTTTCCGCCGTTGACCTGGTCGTCCCAGTTCCAGTAAAGGAGGGAAAAGCCCGGGTCTCCCAGGAGGTTGCCCAGGATGCGCTCGTGGAAGTAGAGGAACCAGCGATGCCATGGCAGGAACAACCAAGAAAAGTGCACCTGCAGCGGCACATTCCCGTCTGCTCCGGCTTGCATGTAGGCGCCGTTGCAGAAGGCGCAGTGGATGTCCGCCTGCACCTTGAGGCTCCGCGGGTCGCTGTCGGGCAGGGCCCTCATGAGCTGGTATGCCTTGTTGTATTTGGCGATGTAGTCCTCCTTGGCCGTATGGGCAGGCCGCCGCACATGCTGGCGGATGGGCGGGTACTTGTCGAAGGAGAAGTCCAAAATGCGCGACGCCGACGGTAGCGGGAGGCAGCAATTGAATCGGAGGGTGAGCGGCGGGGTGTCCCCAACCGACTCATCCACCGCAAGGTCGCAGCGGGACAGGTCAGGCACCCGGATCGGAGCAGCATTCACGTCGGAGCTGGACGCAGCGAGGATGAGCAGCAGTGCTACGTTTATAATTATATAAAGTAGCTGGCCGCGGACGCGTCGTCGAGGGGCGCAGTGCAACGTAGCTATCAGTGATGACAAGCCATGAGTTCTACAGCTCATGCCCGTACTAACAATCACCTCCAACTGCAGTACTATGGTTAACTCAGAAACTAACGATATCACAGGATTGAGCTAATGGACACGAAGCAGATTATTGCAAGAGAGAGGCAAGCGAGCGTAACAGGATTGAGCTAATGGACACGAAGTAGATTATTGCAAGAGAGAGGCTGGTTGTCGATGGATGACTGGTTGAGATGCGCAGGCGGTTTTATAGAGGGAAGCCAACGCTAATTGGTGCATGGTCGAAGAATCGGCGGGCGCTTGGACCGAGCCCCCGTGAGACACTCCGCGAGAGAGAGAGAGAGAGAGAGAGATATGGAGCATTGGAGAGCCGCGAGCGAGAGAGCCGAGTCAATGTATTGACTTTTGCCATTCCATTTCTTTTTTGATGACCTGGAAACTCGATTGCGTCCTCTCGATTGTGGATTTGTCAACACAATATTACCAATTTGTCATGGCCAACCCGATGGCATCCCTTAACCTCAGTGTTCTGGAAAAAACATTTATCCAAACCTACAGAATTCCTTTTCTTGATTTTGCCAAGAGGAAATTTTAGAAAATTATATTTAATTTTCAGGTTGTTACACTATTTTTCTCTATTTTGGGACGGAATTTCTCCTTTTCCCCTTGCTATCAACCGGCATTTTTGAAATTGAAAACGACACGATATTAAGTCGAAACACATTTTTCCTGATGGATGTTTAACCTTGTATTTGCCACACTATATACTACTTGAGCTTTTCCTCCTTCTCCCAAGCTTTTCTACATCGTTGCAACCCTCAATGCAGGTAAAGCCGGCTTCCACATCGTAGCGAGCCCCCTCCTCTCTCACTTTCTCAAAGGAAGATCGTCTTTCGTGCATGCGCATTTGGGGGGAGATGGATTGGCTTGCACAGACCGACACGATGTTTGGTTGCCTTGGTAGCTTAAACGAACTTTGCTCAGCATCCTATGGTGCCACAGGTTGGCTCTATTACCACCGATTTCGGTGCTTCTCGAGAAGACCGTCCTCCACGTCATCAACCTCTTTTGCATGCCACATCAATCACGATGCCATGATTGTTGTGAGGGGAAAAGGGGGCAAGGGGGCTTAAAACATGAGGCTTCCTTTCTTAACGAAATAGGGGGAGAAGGGGAGGTAAAATGGCATGCATAGGAGACTTCTGGCATGCAAAAGAAGGGGGAGTTGAAAGTTTGCAAAGAAGGGGAAAGGAAGCTTCGGAGGGCTCGGAAGCGGAAGAGGAGATGGTTTAGCAAGGGTAAAATCTCTAAGCTCTCTCTCTCTCTCTCTCTCTCTCTCTCTCTCTCTCTCGATTTTCATCAAGGAAGGAGGCAACCCAAAGCAAACCCTTTCTCTCAAAGATCTCCTCAAAGGGGTAATCAAGCTCGCTCTTTCTCTCGTGCATTCAAAGGTTACTCTCGAGCCCTCTCACGACGGCGTTGAAGAGCAAGAAGGAGAAGGTCATGAGAGGGAAAGTTGTGCTTGTGAACTCTCTCTTTCTCTCTCGGGAATCAGACACAGGAGAAAATTCAAGAGAACAAAAGGTGCTCTCACCCGGCGGCACTTGTTGAAGGACAAAAGGGTAGGCGACGGTTACGAATGGAAAAAGAGCTTTTTTGTAATGGTAATCTTGAGGATTCAAGAGAAGGTGAACCGTATAGGGGAAAGATTTTGTTGAGGTAAGACTTTTAACTTACACTCAATGCACCTCACATGGCTTCCGATCGGTTCCTCATGGTAAACAGTTCGTGGAATCATCGGCTGAGTTATGAGTGACTCTACCGGCTACACATAACGCTTAATGGCCCTATTATCATCAGGCAAAGGTGGTTGTTGTCCCAACAAAGGTTGTGGTTTGTCTCCTCCTTGTACTGCGTTGTTGGGTCCAATCTGATACCTTGGAGGTGGTGGCAATTGTTGTACTGCCGGCGGTCCATATGGACTTTCCCTCACGTAATTCCGGTTATAGAAGCACTCACTAGTGTCGTGGTTTGTGTGTTTTTTCTCATTGCCACACCAGTTCAACACTCTTGGAGCATTGAAGGCTGGTAATTGTTGCCGCCTCATTATGGGGTTTTGTCGGTAGATCTAATTCATCCTACGGACCACTTCCTCGACTAGCTGATCTACATTTTGTGTGATTGAAGCAGGAGCACTACATTTTGCAATTGAGTCACTGGTGGTTGAAGAGGCACTGCTAGTGTTTGTCTCTACGTCTTTTGTTACTTCCCCGTATGTTTCGCAATTGTCAACCAGGTACAATGCTTCCCTAGTGACTTTTTCGAATGTTGTGCATGCCTCTAACTGTAAGACTTTTTTGAGAGTTTCGTTTCTCAGACCCTCTTTAAAGTGAACCGATAAGTGATCGTCCTGTGGTAACTCTTGCATTGGACAGCTTTTGATGTATTGCTTGAAGGGAAATGAGGGTTCTTTCACCTTTTCATTTTCCTTTTGTTTGAAAGCATATATTCTAGAAATTTTGTTGTGTTTGATTCCCCTCTTAGAGAACTCATTGGAAAACACTCGTAAGAGTTGATCGATGTTCAAGAAATCTCTACTATTTAGTGGTTGCACCAAGTCAACATCATCCCTTCCAATGTCAAACCAAAGCCTTGATACTGTGTGTGAAAATCCGCTCCCAGTGTTCCTCTCTTAAGACTTGCTTAAAAATGAAAAGATGCGCGTATGGATCTCCCCATCCATTTTACTTCTTTCGCACACACTTAACCTCTTGAGAAGGTCGCATTCGTCTCTTTTGTGCTACCATTCTCATCATTCTAGGTTCTGCCACTGTTACATCTCTTGTCTCGTAACCACTGATAGGTGCTTTGGAAGGGGTTCAGTCATTCACCCTTCCCTTGAGTCTTACATCCGGCACCCTTGTGGTGAAAATCGTGTCTGGGATTTCACTACCTTTATGTGTAGACATAGGAATCTGGGAATCCAAGGACCCCATTAGTCTCGGTTCAGAGAGATGTGGTCGACTGAAAGAGTCTCCCACATGAGATTTCAGAGGACTCACTCTTGCAGTTTTTGATCGTGTTGTTTATGAGATAGTAGGTTTGTGCATGCTAGGGGTGACATGAATAGTATTGATGGAGTGCCCCCCAAAGTACGTATATCTCACAAGTTTGTTACGGCTCCTTGCTAAAAACTTTTTAACATACTTGTCTAACATGACTATCTGCGTATCTCTCTCAACTTCAAACGTAAATACATACAAGCATTTCTACTCAGTTAACTCCCTCACATTGGGATTCTCACACCTATAATAGAGAATTTTCTCTTCGTGATCATACTTATATAATCCCACATGTGTATCGTTGATGTTGATGCGAGTAGCCACATTTACTCGTTTAAGCTTTGCATTAGGAATGTCCAACTTTGGCGGCTTCTCCTCAGGCTCTACATTAACCTTTTCTTTCATGCCTGCTAATCCCCACTTGTCCTCAATAAAGGGATTAAGCACAACTACATACAAGTTTCCCTCTTCATTAAAATATCACCACCATAATCTACGGGTACTACGAGTTTAAGCTCACTAATTGTGCATGCCTTTGAGTGTAAGTCTTTTTTGAGAGTTTCGTTTTTCAAGCCCTCTGTAAAGATAACCAATAAGTGATCGTCCTATGGTAGCTCTCACACTGGACATGTTTTGATGTATTGCTTGAAGTGAACTGAAGCTTCTTTCACCTTTTCATTTTCTTTTTGTTTGAAAGCATATATTTGAGAAATAGTGTTGTGTTTGATTCTCCTCTAAGAGAATTTCTTGTAAGACTCTCACAAAAGTTGATCGATGTTCAATAAAGCTCTACTATTTAGTGGCTGGAACCAAGCCTACATCATGCCTTCCAATGTCAAACCAAAGCCTTCATATTATGTGTGGAAATTTGCTCCTTGTTCTGCTCTTAAGACTTGCTTAAAAATGAGAACACGCGCATATGGATCTCCCGATCCACTGTACTTATTTGGCACACACTTAACCACTTGAGAAGGTCGCATTGTTCACATTTTTACTACCATTCTCATCATTCTAGGTTCTCCTACCATTACATCTCTTGTCATAAAAACTAATATCTAACCAACCCAAATGATTTTCTCATATTAAACTGATCACTTAATGTGGGAGAATACATGGGAACAAGGGTTAAGATATATACATGTGCTTATAGATCTATCCCAAGGCGGGGTCAATGGTAAAGGGGCCCAAATGAGAGATGGTCTATCAAAGAGCAAGGCTAACCAATGGAGCATAAGACCTTAGGGTTACCTTCATTGAAGACCTCCAATAATGTGTGTAAAAGTCCTTTGACCTTAGGTAAGCTAGGGATGAGCTTGAGGTGGGAACCCGGCCCAAGCTCGAGGTACTTGTCCTGCTTGAGGTGCTTGTCGTGCTTGTCATGTTTGAGGTGATTGATTAAGATGCTTGAGATCCTTGACTGGATCCATGCTTGAGGTGCTTGACTTGCTGCATGATTAAGGTGCTTGAGGTGCCTTGAGAAGCTTGCCTGAGATGCTTGTGGGAACACCCCCTACTTCAAGTGCTTTGTCATGCTTGATGACTAAGGGGCTTGCTCATCCAAAGTCAAAAATATCCCTACAAGGAGGGGGGCGAGCCTACAAGGGGGGGGGGGATGAGAGAGAACACACACACACACACACACACATAAGGGAAGTCCCAGCTTGAAGAGGCAGCAAGGACACTTGTCAAGTTCCTCCTCATGTTGCCCTCATGGTGTGCCTGAATCCTATTGGTTGGCCACCCAAGGGGTCCAATAATAATTTAGGATATTTAATTAATTGATTTTGCATTTTTCAAGTCCTCTCTCTCAAAGGGGAAAGGGGGACACTTGTCCCAAGGCTACCCTTGTTGCTTGTAATGGCTCCTGCTTGTGATTGGCTAGGCCTGGAGGGGTCCAATGAGCTTCCATCATGAGCTACAAGGGGGGGTCGACCATGCAAGCTAGGGGGTTGCTTAGGGGGTATACTCACCCACACACACACACACAAACACTCTCATTGTGTGCTATGCAAAGTGCAAGAGCTCCATCTCCTTCTCCTAGCTCCTTGAGAAGTTGAGAGCCTACACCAACTCTCTTGGCTATGGAATGCAAATCCAACCAAGAGCTATGCTTCAATGCTTAAGCTTGCCATCTCCTTATTCTTCATTACTATGCTATTATGTATGCTAGCAACAAGAGTATGATAAGTGAGGAACTACTTCTTTCTCCTATGAAATGTTTCTTCTTCCTCTTCCCTACCCTCATTCCCTGCTAGCTCTCTCCACCTTTGAAGGTGTTTGAGGTCTTGGGATAGTTAATGCTTTCTACAAGTGCATGTTATGCTTATTGCAAGAAGGATAATGGTTTATTGCAAGTAGATTAATTACTTAATGCAAGTAGATTAATTGTATTGCAAGGTAGATTAATTATTGCTTTAAGCACAAGTTGATGCATAAAAGTATACATCTTCATGCACTCAAATGATTTAGGGAACACAAAGATTAATGATGTTCACAAGTTCTTGATTGTTTTCAAGCTAAGATTGATTGTTGAAACTATGCAAAAGCTTGGTGTGTGAACCTTCCATCTCCATATTGCCAAAGAGGTCTCAAGGAACACAAAGATTGTATTGTACCAAGTCTCTCTTAATGAGAGAATCTATAATACAAATGCCTTTTGGAGGGGGGACCGGCTCCACATAAATCCAGTCCTCAACTGTTGTCATATTCTCTACACTCTCTCTCTTGCAAAAGTATTGTTCATGCCTAGTTAATTAAGTGTTATGATAGAGTTGCTACCACCAATTAAGTTCACCCTCTATGCTCTCAAAATTGATCACTCTAATTCTCTTAATTCCACTATTCTCTAAGTTCATAGGCCATTCCCATTACATTGGTATCAGAGCATTTGGTTTCTCTTTTCTTGCTTAAGAAGAGAGGTCCTTAAGTAGCCTATAAATGGTTGATGTTGTTAATTATAATAGGGTACGTGGAACTGGGATCTATTATCGGTTTTGTTTAGTCCACTATGTGGGGGATGGTGCACACCTCAGGAGCTTTGGACTTAATAATGGAGTCTTTTTAGACTTGCCTACGGCTTTACCATGATTGAGCCATAAGAAGTCCGAAAGGAGCTAGCCCTTGGCAACTCTTCTATGTTAGACCTACTCCTCTACTCTCTATAATTAACCACTTTGAGCCGTGGGTGTAGATACTTAAGAGCCGATTTTCAAAGGCTAAGAGGAGTGGCAACTAAGGTTTTGAATTGCCAAAGCATACACTAAGTACATACATAAATTCTGTTAACATGGCTGACAATAATCAAGAGAGTAGAATGAACATTGATAACTTTGATTTTGCACATGAAAGTGCTAATGATGATGCTCCTATGCTTATCAAATGTCTTGTTTCCAAGCTGCAACAAGCTATGGAAAACCCATTCCTACAAGGTGAAGTTTTCCAACAACTTCATAGTTATGGGATTCTCCAAACTCCCCCAAAATAGAGAGCACCTGAGAAGTCTCTTCATGAGATTTCCAAGAGAGGGCTCTCTACGGTAAGAGAAGAGGAGAACCCATACGAAGCGCTTAAATGTTTACTATTGGGATTACCTCCATCCAAGAAGAAAGACAAAGTCTCTACTTTAGAGCCTTCACCAAGAGGAGGAGAAGGAAGTGAGTCTTCCAATACTTCCAAAGATATGGCTCCAAGAAGACGGCAACCTCAACGATCTCCAACTTCCCCCAAGAGGGAAAGATCACTGCAAAGTCCTCCTCCTCGTTATCACAAAAGGGAAGAGAGGTACCAAATAAAGGAAAAGGAGAGAAAGAGGTCACCCTCTTCTCCATCTTCATCAACTTCCTCATATTCCAATGAAGGTAGCGGCTCTTCTCTCAAAGAGCCCAAGAGGAAAGGCCATCGCAAGTTCTATCCGGTATGGAGAAGGTCCAAGAAGCTAAAGAAGTTCAAAGAGGGAGGGAAGAACACCACTTTCCTTGCCTATGCTGGCACCTTTCGTGCTATGGACAAGGTCTTGGCCTTCATCCAACAACTTGATGCGGCCTTTGGTGATGAGGGCTTCACAGAGTCCTCTAAACTGCGTCAAGTATCTATGCATTACCAAAGTTCCGCTCGACAATGGTGGGATAGCCTACGAGCCCAAAGAAAAGCTCCAAAGACATGGAAGGCTTTAAGAGCCTCCATCATAAAACAGTTTCTAGCAAGCAACGCTCAAGATAATGTCCTCACAGAATGGCAAAACTTGAAACTCTCTCCCTACGAGTCTATCCAAAAGTATGTAGATAAGTTTTGGGATTTATTTCTCAAAGCCACTATCTACAAAAAGATAGACTTTGGGGAGCAAGAGCAACAATTATGTGCAGGTATTTCTGAAGAGAAGGCCGAGTATATTAACTCACAAAGGCCTAATACCATATCCGCGGTCATACACCATACTATGGTCGCCTCTCAAATCGATTCCCAAAAAGGCGTTAAGAGAAACTCTAAGCCCATGGAAGTGAAGGATCAAAATGAGCCTAGAGGGAGGAATAATGCTCAAACTTCCTCCAAAGGAAACTCTAGCAACACCGATAACAAAGCTAAGGAGAAAGGAGTCTATAAAGGTAAGAATAAACTCTTTGCAATAGAGCTAGAGTGTTATCGTAAGGATAACAAATGCTACAAGTGTGGACAACAAGGGAATGTCTATCGTGCTTGTCCCCAAAGAAATGCACGCAACAAGCCACCTTGAGTTTCTATGTTGGAAACTCCAAAAGAGGATGCTTACAGAAAAAGGCTTTTGTTTTTTCTATGCTAGGAGATATGTACATACATGTTTATGAGTCGGGTAGTATCCTATACCATGTAAATATGCATGCTTTTCGTAAGTTAATGAAAATCTATATATTCATATACATGATTTTTTTTTTTGAAAAGTCTGTAAATGAATTCAATGTTTCAACCAATAACAATAATAAAAAAAAGACGGGAATCAAGAGGAATTAGAATTTTCTACATTCCTAAATGGATTCCAAAATGTTTTTATTGATGATACCCCCGTGAGCTATCTCCACAATGAGGGGATAATGACCATGCAATGGAGCTTTTACCATGAAGCTCACTGCCTAATAAGCCTCCTTATTGAGCTTTATAAGCTCCACAAGAGGAGTTCAAAAAGGCAATAACATGGACTGGTAAGTTTCGAGAGAGATTCAATAATTAGGTCATATTATCTCTAAAAATGGTATTTCTATGGATCCACAAAAAGTAGAGGTAATAAAAGATGGCCTAATCCAAGGAATCTATATGAGTTGCAAAGCTCTAAAGGTATGAGTGCATACTAGAGATGCTTCATAGGAAAAATCCATGCTTATATCAAGTCCAATACATGACTTAACAAAAAAGAACGTTAAGTATACATGGACCGCAAAGAGAGAAAAATACTTCTAAAAAGTTCAAAGAGAAACTTATTTCTCAACTTATGGGATCTCTCAAAGATATTTGAGGTCCAATGTAATGCCTGGATGATTGCCTTTGAGCAAAACTTTGCTTCAAGAAGGGAATACCATAGCATACGAGATTCAAAGACTCAACTCCAATGAGCGAATGTTGGTCATATACAAAAGGACCTATGAGCTGTTTTAAAAGCTCTAGACACATGGAAGTACTTCTTGCGGACTCCATTCATGATGCAAACCAAGCTCTCGGACAATCCAATGAGGTGGGAAAATTTCTTTTTGCAATTTAAATTCTACATTGCTCACATTGCTGGCAAGCACAATCATGTAGCCGATGCACTTTCCCAATGGCCAAGGGTAGATAGGATATCAATAGCAACTTACAAGGAGCATGTTTTATGATAGTTAAATATGCTTCTAACCCAGGCTTTAGGGATATGATAATAGCCTTACAAATGGAAGAAAAAGAACCACTCACATAAAAGGATGGTTATCTTCCATACCTCAATAGGCTATATCTTCCTTACTTCCCATGCTCCTTCCATATGCGGGGCAAAGAGGAATTCGAATTTACTATGCTAGGAGTAAAAGCATACTTGTATTGGCTTACCAAGAAACAATAACATACAGGAGAATGTTTCAAAATGTATGGTATACCAAAAGATGAAGTATGAAAAAAGGACCATGGCTTGCCAACATCCAATAGTGTCGAATAGAAATCCTACCATGACCACTAGTTTTTGATAGAGTCTCTATCAGAACTAGAGTAATCCTCTTATGTCGGCCTACTATTCCAACGGATGGCCAAAAGCAAAGTTACAAAACTAATGATCCTTGATCTACTAAAAGCCTGTGATTCGAAGTAGACCAATACTCAAAATGGGAGAAGTACTTATCCTAACAACAGTATGTCTCTAATAACGTGAACATACTTCTAAGGAGAAACTATCTTTCA
Source organism: Adiantum capillus-veneris (assembly GCF_014529385.1). Taxonomy (NCBI): domain Eukaryota; kingdom Viridiplantae; phylum Streptophyta; class Polypodiopsida; order Polypodiales; family Pteridaceae; genus Adiantum; species Adiantum capillus-veneris. The sequence goes on along the minus strand of NC_140934.1, from coordinate 175,027,495 downwards.
AGGCTAAAGACGGAAGATCCAAAAGACCCTTGTACCTTAAGATACCTGGGAAGATCTTCATTGCAAAGGAGTATAGCCGAGATCAAAACGAATCTTTTTACAAGATTAAACAGGCTATATCCATATATTAGCTAGGCAAAAGAGGCTCTCGCCATTAGGCATAAAAGAGCCTTATCCTTTACCAAAAAAAAGAAAAAAATTTGAGTCTTACTAAACTTCCCTAAGGCTCATCTAAGGCAAATTACACACAAATGAAGACCCGCCACAGATCGAGGATGAAGTAGAGGAGCTCCAACCCAAGTTCATCCTTCAACAAGAAGACAAGGTATTAAGAAATGGTAAGATTACTGATAGTATCTTATTTGATTATCCTTCCAAAGATGCTAAATGCATGCAAAGAACATGGCTTAAGGATAATATGAACCTTGTTAATGATGCTTACAATGACACAAAAGAGTAAGCAAATGTTTAAAAAAATTCATTTTAAATGATCAATGTTTTTGTCTTATAAGACTAGTCCTCTTTTTACTTGTGCACAAATTTTAAGAAGTATACATACTTAGAATCATGTTTGTGGTGACTACGTCTCCCAAACACCAAGTAGAACTTGTCACTCTACTTTGAAAGTATGATATGGACTAAAGGGCAGACATGCTTGCGGCAGACAGTGTCTCTCAAGCACCAAGTGGATTAGTCATCCACTCTAGAATGATGTCATAGGGTAAAAATGGATCCTCTACCCGCTAAGACCAATGGACTAATGGGTGACACTTTACCATCTCTACCTCATAGTCGAGGACGACTATGATTTCAAAAGAGAGGTAATGTCATAAAAACTAATATCTAACCCAACCCAAATGATTTTCTCATATTAAACTGATCACTTAATGTGGGAGAATACATGGGAACAAGGGTTAAGATATATACATGTGCTTATAGATCTATCCCAAGGCGGGGCCAATGGTAAAGGGGCCCAAATGAGAGATGGTCTATCAAAGAGCAAGGCTAACCAATGGAGCATAAGACCTTAGGGTTACCTTCATTGAAGACCTCCAATAATGTGTGTAAAAGTCCTTTGACCTTAGGTAAGCTAGGGCTGAGCTTGACGTGGGAACCCGGCCCAAGCTCGAGGTACTTGTCCTGCTTGAGGTGCTTGTCATGTTTGAGGTGATTGATTAAGATGCTTGACTGGATCCATGCTTGAGGTGCTTGACTTGCTGCATGATTAAGGTGCTTGAGGTGCCTTGAGAAGCTTGCCTGAGATGCTTGTGGGAACACCCCCTACATCAAGTGCTTTGTCATGCTTGATGACTAAGGGGCTTGCTCATCCAAAGTCAAAAATATCCCTACAAGGAGGGGGGCGAGCCTACAAGAAGGGGGGATGAGAGAGACACACACACACACACACACACACACACACACACACACACACACACACACACACACACACACACACACATAAGGGAAGTCCCAGCTTGAAGAGGCAGCAAGGACACTTGTCAAGTTCCTCCTCATGTTGCCCTCATGGTGTGCCTGAATCCTATTGGTTGGCCACCCAAGGGGTCCAATAATAATTTAGGATATTTAATTAATTGATTTTGCATTTTTTAAGTCCTCTCTCTCAAAGGGGAAAGGGGGACACTTGTCCCAAGGCTACCCTTGTTGCTTGTAATGGCTCCTGCTTGTGATTGGCTAGGCCTGGAGGGGTCCAATGAGCTTCCATCGTGAGCTACAAGGGGGGGTTGACCATGTAAGCTAGGGGGTTGCTTAGGGGGTATAATCACCCACACACACACACACAAACACTCTCATTGTGTGCTATGCAAAGTGCAAGAGCTCCATCTCCTTCTCCTAGCTCCTTGAGAAGTTGAGAGCCTACACCAACTCTCTTGGCTATGGAATGCAAATCCAACCAAGAGCTATGCTTCAATGCTTAAGCTTGCCATCTCCTTCTTCTTCATTACTATGCTATTATGTATGCTAGCAACAAGAGTATGATAAGTGAGGAACTACTTCTTTCTCCTATGAAATGTTTCTTCTTCCTCTTCCCTACCCTCATTCTCTGCTAGCTCTCTCCACCTTCGAAGGTGTTTGAGGTCTTGGGATAGTTAATGCTTTCTACAAGTGCATGTTATGCTTATTGCAAGAAGGATAATGGTTTATTGCAAGTAGATTAATTACTTAATGCAAGTAGATTAATTGTATTGCAAGGTAGATTAATTATTGCTTTAAGCACAAGTTGATGCATAAAAGTATACATCTTCATGCACTCAAATGATTTACGGAACACAAAGATTAATGATGTTCACAAGTTCTTGATTGTTTTCAAGCTAAGATTGATTGTTGAAACTATGCAAAAGCTTGGTATGTGAACCTTCCATCTCCATATTGCCAAAGAGGTCTCAAGGAACACAAAGATTGTATTGTACCAAGTCTCTCTTAATGAGAGAATCTATAATACAAATGCCTTTTGGAGGGGGGACCATCTCCACATAAATCCGGTCCTCAACTGTTGTCATATTCTCTACACTCTCTCTCTTGCAAAAGTATTGTTCATGCCTAGTTAATTAAGTGTTATGATAGAGTTGCTACTACCAATTAAGTTCACCCTCTATGCTCTCAAAATTGATCACTCTAATTCTCTTAATTCCACTATTCTCTAAGTTCATAGGCCATTCCCATTACATCTCTCGTCTTGTAACCACTGATAGGTGCTTGGGAAGGGGTTCGGTCAATCACCCTTCCCTCAAGTCTTACATCCCGAATTTTGGTTCTCATATCTACAACCCTTGTGCTGAAAATCATGGGTGGGATTTTACTACCTCTATGTATAGGCATAGGAATCTGGGAATCCAAGGATCCCATTGGTCTCAGTTCAGAGAGATGTGGTCGACTGAAAGAGTCTCCCACATGAGATTTCAAAGGACTCACTCTTGTAGTATACGATCGTGTTGTTTATGAGACAATAGGTTTGTGCATGCTAGGAGTTACATAGTATTGATGGAATGCCCCCCCAAAGTACGTTTATCCCTCGAGTTTGTTACGGCTCACTGCTAAATACTTTCTACCATACTTGTTTGACATGACTATCTGTGTATCTCTCTCAACTTCAAGTGTAAATACATACAAGCATTTCTACTCAGTTAACTCCCTCACATTGGGCTTCTCACACCTATAATAGATAATTTTATCTTCGTTGTCATACTTATATAATCCCACATGAGTATTGTCGGTGTTGATGTGAGTAGCCACATTTACTTGTTTAAGCTTGGCATTAGGAATGTCCAACTTTGACGGCTTCTCCTTAGGCTCTACATTAACCTTTTTTCCATGCCAAATAATTCCCACTTGTACTCAATAAAGGGATTAAGCACAACTACATACATGTTTCCCTCTTCATTAAAATATTTCCATTATAATCTATGGGCACTATGAGTGCTCCCTATTTATTTTCAAAGTGATATTGCACGTGCAAAAGTTTCAGGTTTGGTGCAGGTTGCAACGATCCAGCTCCCATATCAGTTATTTCCTTGAAACTCACTTTTTTGGATCCATCAGCCATATAAATATATGATCTCTCTAAAAGAAGTAAAGACTTTCCTCCAATATTGACTCTAAGGTAGGTATGGTCACTTGATTGATACCCTTTGTTGAAATATAACTTGATTGGTCCCTAATAGAAGGGTTTCTAATTTGGTAAAACTTGCTTGATTGCAAATACATTTAAAAAATGAAGATTACAGAACCCTGACCTCTTACCTTTTATGGTGCATTCAGTCCTGGCTATAGCTTTACAACCTTTGGGTTTAGTCAAAATTTACTGGAATCAAAATTTTATCAAACTTTTGACAAAAATTCCTGTTTTGCTTGTAACATGCACAAATCAATTCCAAATTGAAATTTGAAAATACCACTATGCTACTTGGGACTAGTGCTAACTCTAGTACCACTCTAGGCTATTTTTGTGTGATAGGGGGTCATGGATTGCGATCCGTGTATCCCTATATCAAAATAGTTTGAAACATGGCCCACAAGTCTCTCACAGTCTCCTGATCCTTGTTATATGATTTTTTAGGTGTTTTGATTCCCCTTAGGTCTCCCAAAAGTCACACTACAACAAAAAAACGTGTTATCGACGTAGATATCGACGCGGTGTCGTGCTGTGACACGTACATAGTGGGAACGCATGCTACAAGAGTTATCTTGTAATTTTTTAGATACATAATTATCTTTCCTATAATGTACATATGCATATTTAAGTATAATAATAAGCCTTCTATCTCATCCTATTATTTTTCTCAAGGGTAACCTATTCTTACTTTACCATCAGAAAATACTATGGGAAAAGCATCAATAGCTCCGCCTCTTTAACTTGGGGAAAAAAGCATTGATTCTTTATTTCTACTATCTCATTATCATCTCACACCCTAGCTAGATCCTATATCTAGGATAAACTCCAATATATATATATTCTATGTATTTTTTATATTTTTCTTATATTTCTTTTTAAATAGCTACTAGGAGGGAATCATATCCTAGTGGGACACTAGGTGGCATGATTTCAAAGATACACTTATTTTAATGCATTATTGCAAGCATGATTACAAAACTTTGTCAAGGAGCAATGTCATGCTTGTTGAGCTTATATGTGAAGCTACTCAATATATGGCTTCTCTATATATGGCACTCAGGTCCCCTCTATATATACATCATCTCATGTGTGTATTCTACACACTTTGGGGTTCTACTTCTGTGCTCTCTCCTTCTCTCTCAACATGGTATCAGAGAAGTACATTTTTGTTTTTAATTTTTCTCCTGATCAAAATCGATTTTGCAGAAACTACCCGGTAAAGGGATCGGAATCGATGTGGTCTACAACTTTGCAGAAGGAAGTTTCTTCAAATTCTGCACCGATTTGGAGTTATTGTTCGCGGACTGCGTACATACCTAAAAAACAGCTTTTGCGTTTTGTTTTTGATTTTTCTGCTAATTGGAAACGATTTTGCAGAAACTACCTATCTGAGAGACCGGAATCGATGTGGTCTACAACTTTGCAGAAGGAAGTTTTTTCAAATTCTGCACCGATTTTGAGTTATCGTTCGCGGACTGCGTACATACCTAAAAAGCAACTTCCGCTTTTTGTTTTTGATTTTTCCGCTAATTGAAAACGATTTTACAGAAACTACCCGCGGAAGATACCGGAATCAATGTGGTCTACAACTTTGCAGAAGGAAGTGTTTTCAAATTCTGCACCGATTTTGAGTTATCGTTCACGGACTGCGTACATACCTGAAAAGCAATTTTTGCTTTTTGTTTTTGATTTTTCTGTTTATTGAAAATGATTTTGCAGAAACTACCCGCTTGAGAGACTAGAATCGATGTGGTTTACAACTTTTCAGAAGAAAGTGTTTTCAAATTCTGCACTGATTTTGAGTTATCGTTCGCGGACTGCGTACATACCTAAAAAAAAAAAGCAATTTCCGTTTTTTGTTTTTTATTTTTCTGCTTATTGAAAACGATTTTGCAGAAACTACCCGCGTGGGAAACCGGAATCGATGTGTTCTACAACTTTGCAGAAGAAACTACTCGCGATGGGGATTGGAATCGATGTGGTCTATAACTTTGTAGAAGAAAGTTTCTCTAAATTCTGCACCGATTTTGGGTTATCGTCTCGGACTGCGAATATGTTTGAAAATCAAAATTTTACTTTTTGCTTTTGATTTTTCTCATAATTGAAAACTTCTCAATTATATTTTTCTTCATCAATCATATATTTGTTACTGACGTAACTTTGCTGCAGAAGCCAGTTACACATCGTTCCGATTCAGTCGAGTCGTTGATGATCGTCCAAATTCTATCGAGCTACTGTTGGTACATGATCTTTTGTTATATGATATACTCGTTCATTGATTCTCGTATAATTATTCTTTTAGAGATATAGTTTACGTCGTTTTATTGATAATTTCTCATTGATACCATAGTGATTTTGATGGTACCATGATGATGTTTTGTTAATACTTTGGTCATGGTGATTTTCGTTGATACCATGATGATATGTCATTGATACCATGGTTATTCTCGGTGGTGCCATGATGATATTTCGTTGATACCATGGTTATTCTCGGTGATTCCATGATGATATTTCGTTGATTCCATGGTGATTTTTGTTGATACCATGATGATGTTTTGTTGATACCATGGTTATTCTTGGTGATACCATGATGTTGTTTCGTTGATACCATGGTTATTCTCGGTGATACCATGATGTTGTTTCGTTGATACCATGGTTATTCTCGGTGATGCCATGATGATGTTTCGTTGATACCATGGTTATTTTCGGTGATGCCATGATGTTGTTTCGTTGATACAATGATTATTCTCGGTGATATCATGATGCTTTTCGTTGATACCATGATCATTTATTCATTTTTATTGATATAATGATGATATTTTGTTAATACTTTGATGGTATTCATTGATCACTACATTGATAAATGTTGTTTTATGTAGTATATACACATATCATTTGTATCACGTAATCACACATTTTGTACTTTTACGTTTATACTTTATGTACCATATGTTGTCGTGCGTATATATGTCGTCAAAAGAGTGGCGTCGCGAACCATCTCTTATGGCATTGTGAACGTAATTATTTCATTAACGATGCTAATAATTTTCATGACATGTTTTTTTTGGAGTCTATGATCTATGTAGGATTGATCAAAGAATTGATTTTTTGAAGACAAACTTGGTGACAATAAAAGATTTATGAAGATATGTTTGGTGATGCCATATTGATGACAACATGAAGACATGTTTGGTGATGCGATATTGATGACAAGCTACACAGCAGATTCACGGAGACACTTTTGATTACAAGCTAATCGATAGCTTTTACACCTCTTTATTGAACTTTTGTATTCATTATTGTATTGATAGGATAGGAGTAATGTAACTCCTCATAAAACATTCATTGTAAAAGGAGTGATGTAGCTCCTTGTAAACATTTGTATATTCAATGATTTTTATAATATAACGGTGGGTGTATATAGAGCTGTGGGTTTTTCCCTTGATCCCCCAAGGGTTTTTTCATCCACAGTTAGGGACCCTTATTTGAGCGGGGGTGTTGAGCTTATATGTGAAGCTACTCAATATATGGCTTCTCTATATATGGCACCCAGGTCCCCTCTATATATACATCATCTCATGTGTGTATTCTACACACTTTGGGGTTCTAATTCTGTGCTCTCTCCTTCTCTCTCAACAATGCTTTCATATGGCATGAGGTGTCCTTTGGAATCAAATGAAAGTCTAGGCTAAGGGGACCACATGAAGACTTTTGCTGCCAGAAATGGACCCTATTTTGCTGAATTTTTTACACAAGTTTCCAATTCGAATTGGAAAACAATTTTAAAATGAAAATCGTAGCTAATGAGCTGAAGTTTTTGCCCATAATTTTACTTTTTTATTTGGAGCTACGGTTGAGGAGATATGATCAAAATACTCGACCCCAGTCTGCCCACATCATGCGGGGACAGCTCATTTCCAACTTTTCCAATTCCTATGCACACTGGCTCCTCTCTTCTTGTGTAAACCCTTTGGGGTTCCCTTCACCTATAAAAGGAGACCTCTTCTTCCTTGAAAAGGAACTCAAGCATTCAAGCCATTGATGAGAGGAATTCTTGAGGGAGTGAGTAGTAATGCTTAATTGTACTTAGCCATTAACATAAGCCCAAGCCTACACTTTCTCTTAGAGGAAGACTAGCCATTCTTGTACGCTATCCTTGGAAGATCAATTGTAATAAGAGGGTCTTGCACTTGGCGTATCAATCAAAGTGGATTTCTCCCCTCTTCTTCTCTCTCCATCAATAATGGTGCCAAAGGGTTTGTCAAGTAAGATGTGTTCTACATTGATGTTTTCTTGATTTCTTGTTGTTTTCTTTTTCATCTCTAATCCAACATATATATATATATATATATATATATATATATATATATATATCTAATATTATCTCCTTAACCAAATCTATCTCTCTCACTCTTAGTAATTCATCCTCTCTACAAATTTTAGGTTCTCTTTGCTACAGGTAAATCTCTCCCCGCAGTATCCTTATTGCCTACGGGCAAGAATAGGGCTTGGGAGGGAAACTTCTCATCTCTTCACTTCTCTCATATCTACATTTCTCACATACTATCCTAAATGAATAACCCACATGATGATAATTTCTATCGCTTTCACTCTGTACAATCTATTAGAATTAACGTATGGATTAGCCGTAAAATACACTTTCAACAACGTATAGTGTTTCTCTTTGGCCCAGAAAGGCTCAATGAAATACTTCTATCACCGGATCCCATCATACTACCTCTCATAGACTATAATTTTTCTTTTGATGTAAGCGTAGTTATCTTGCTATGAACCAAGAGGATTTGTACACACAATTAATCCCAATCACTAGACAAAATATATATACTACGGTAAGCACAAAGCTACAATTCCAAAGAACAATTCGTAGCCTATTTGGTCAGCCAAGATTGAATGCCATTAACTCATCTATTAACCCTTTCATACTACCCATGATACGATATGACCATAGCCTTGATGTTTTCATCTTTGTGTTGTTTTGACATTCTCTTTTGTGTTCTTTCTTTGTGTGTGTGAGTGCAAGAGAGAAAGAGTGGGTCTTCTTTGATTGCACTTCTTTCCAAACCCTAGTCTTCATGGCATCTATGGTTTAATTCTTTCATATAGTTTTTGTTGAGTTCTCTCACAAACTCTCACAGCCATAAGCCCGGTGCTTTCACGGCAAGACCGCTAATTTCTCGACATATTTTTGGTGAACCCGACGCGAACAAGCCGGGGTGAGAGTACATAAAGATGGTTAGCAAAGTGGAGCAGCTATATGCTGAAATAAAAGAGCTTGAAGACAGATGCAAATGCCTTGAAGAAGAAGACCGGATTCAAAAAGCGATTGAAAGCGCTATGCAATCCGTATATAATGAGCTTAATATATTCGAAGGCTATGATCCAGAAGGATATCTTGAGTGCTATGTGACAAAGATGAGGCTTCAAGCAATTCCAGAAGCTCGGATGATTGCAGCATTTGTTGAACTTGTGAGTGATGATTTCAAGCACCAAGTTCAAGACTATGCAAGTATATATGCAAGCAACTGGGGTGAGTTTTCTACACCTATAACACAAGTATGCTTGGAACATCAAGACCAAGAGATGGAGCAGAGTGGAAGTGGATGTGACCAGCTATAGTTGGTGTCTCCTGTAAGCCATGCAAGTGTCAACACATCCATACAGGCCAATTTAGAAGCAGTAATAGATGCATATATTTTGCAAGATGGAAATTTATTGTATGCAGATGAAGCAGACATAGTGCAAGCTATTTATGCACGTTTGGGTCTTGTAACCTTCGAATCTCAAGATAATGACTCTCATGATGCTATCCAAGCGCCTGAAACGGCTCAAAGCGACTTAGAGGATGATGCAAACTCGTCGGCTATGATAGATGATTTGGACGCTCCCTTTGATTCGTTTGTAGATGCACATGAGTGTATATACAAGGATGCGGATTCTATCGTTTTGACAGAGGATGTGAAGGAAAAACAGGTGGAAGACGGCTATATTAGTGATGTGCTACAATCTACTTTTGAGCAGATCCAGGAACTTTTACCAAGTTTAGAAGAGCCGGATGCCTATACTGAAGACATATACCAGGATGAAGAATCCATTATCAAAGCTTTCCTATGCGAGTTTGATGCATGTGGTACTACCCAAATGGATATGCCTAGCTGCAAAAGTGCTAATTTAGAGGGGGTGACTGAAAATCTCTTCCTTTGTGAGTATAGCTCTGCTAGTAGCATTGCGGATTGTGAAGTACCTCAGTTAGACGAGGTGGAAGAAGAGGAGTGCATTGACAGAGTAATATGTATGTCTTGTATATATGGAGTAGCAGATGTGATGCAGATGACTCATGAAATTGTGCCTTATTTAGAGCTAGATGCAGCAAGCTTTCACAATTCCATGATAGAGGAAGGAATGACAGATGCAGATTCTCTGCATGAGGATTAGGGTTCTGCAGATGAAGCTATGAATCTTCAAGATTCACAAATCAAAGATAGAAAAGTGTTTGGTTATGCTATACAGGTTGAAGTGACATTAGAGGATAGAGTAGAAGAGCAAGAAACCTCTTCGGATATGGTCTGTGATTGGGGTGATATTTCTTATCTGTGTGAAGATGCAAATAAAGATGCTTGCCATAAAGTGCCTACTATACAGGGTTCTAAGAAATTGGGTTGCCTGTAGGTATGCAAACAATATCTGAGGCATAAAAGGGATTTAGATCTTGTGTCACAGGGTATAAATTGCAAGCAGGTTTGTGAGCATCTATCTGCTATGGATAGGAAGGGTATACATGGTGATTCCTTGAAGCAAGAAGAGGATGCTAGCTCTATGCTGACACCAGAGTCATGTAATGAAGAAGGGTTCTCCCTAGATGAGTGGAGACATGATTCAGTTGAAGATAATTTAGCGATGAGTCAAAAAGGAAGAAGGGGTGACGATATTGTGTCAGAGACTAACTCCAAGGAGGTTTTTGAGCAGTCGGTTACAAGTGACCGGGAGCATACCTACCAGGATGATTTGGAAAGTGAATTAGACACCATATTTGAGAGGTATGCAAAGATTTATGCTATAAAGCTGGAGAGGTATTTGGTAAAAGGTGAGAGAATTGATGAGAGGTTTAACATGCACATTTCTGAGGTTTCTCTCGATGTTGAGAAAGGCTATCTAGAGGATTCTTTTGAGAATGAAGATGCAGATTCAGACTTCTATTCGAAAGAGGTACATATGGATTTACAGGTTGGTCAGAAGGTTGAAGTGCAGTTTCAAAAATCTTTCAAGTATATTACAGGAAGCTTGGAAGTGTTTTTTGAAGAGGAGGATGAGGAACTTATGTGTCTACGTCATGAAGATTTTGTGCATAATGGAGATTTGTTACAGATGTTTTGGAGACAGATGTATATAACAATTCCTTCTGATCCGAGAGCAATTAAAAGATGCGGAGAATCTCAATGCTTAGTACAATATAAGTTTTTGAGTTACCCATATGATCCTGGAGGAGGTCATGGGATGACAAGGGATACAATTGCTTTCACAAGTTACCATGAGGTTGGCACATGCCGGAGGATGTGCAGGTTTAGAGGGGGTGGATGTCGTGCTGTGACACGTACATAGTGGGAACGCATGCTACAAGAGTTATCTTGTAATTTTTTAGATACATAATTATCTTTCCTATAATGTACATATGCATATTTAAGTATAATAATAAGCCTTCTATCTCATCCTATTATTTTTCTCAAGGGTAACCTATTCTTACTTTATCATCAGAAAATACTATGGGAAAAGCATCAATAGCTCCGCCTCTTTAACTTGGGGCAAAAAGCATTGATTCTTTATTTCTACTATCTCATTATCATCTCACCCTATCTAGATCATATATCTAGGGTAAACTCCAATATATATATATATTCTATGTATTTTTCATATTTTTCTTATATGTCTTTTTAAATAGCTACTAGGAGGGAATCATATCCTAGTGGGACACTAGGTGGCATGATTTCAAAGATACACTTATTTTAATGCATTATTGCAAGCATGATTACAAAATTTTGTCAAGGAGCAATGTCATGCTTTCATATGGCATGAGGTGTCCTTTGGAATCAAATGAAAGTCTAAGCTAAGGGGACCACATGAAGACTTTTGCCGCCAGAAATGGACCCTATTTTGCTGAATTTTTTACACAAGGTTCCAATCCGAATTGGAAAACAATTTTAAAATGAAAATCGTAGATAATGAGCTGAAGTTTTTGCCCATAATTTTACTTTTTTATTTGGAGCTACGGTTGAGGAGATATGATCAAAATACTCGACCCCAGTCTGCCCACATCATGCGGGGACAACTCATTTCCAACTTTTCCAATTCCTATGCACACTGGCTCCTCTCTTCTTGTGTAAACCCTTTGGGGTTCCCTTCACCTATAAAAGGAGACCTCTTCTTCCTTGAAAAGGAACTCAAGCATTCAAGCCATTGATGAGAGGAATTCTTGAGGGAGTGAGTAGTAATGCTTAATTGTACTTAGCCATTAACATAAGCCCAAGCCTACACTTTCTCTTAGAGGAAGACTAGCCATTCTTGTACGCTATCCTTGGAAGATCAATTGTAATCAAAGAAGGTCTTGCACTTGGCGTATCAATCAAAGTGGATTTCTCCCCTCTTCTTCTCTCTCCATCAATAATGGTGCCAAAGGGTTTGTCAAGTAAGATGTGTTCTACATTGATGTTTTCTTGATTTCTTGTTGTTTTCTTTTTCATCTCTAATCCAACATATATATATATATATATATATATATATATATATATATATATATATATATATATATATATATATATATATCTAATATTATCTCCTTAACCAAATCTATCTCTCTCACTCTTAGTAATTCATCCTCTCTACAAATTTTAGGTTCTCTTTGCTACAGGTAAATCTCTCCCCGCAGTATCCTTATTGCCTACGGGCAAGAATAGGGCTTGGGAGGGAAACTTCTCATCTCTTCACTTCTCTCATATCTACATTTCTCACATACTATCCTAAATGAATAACCCACATGATGATAATTTCTATCGCTTTCACTCTGTACAATCTATTAGAATTAACGTATGGATTAGCCGTAAAATACACTTTCAACAACGTATAGTGTTTCTCTTTGGCCCAGAAAGGCTCAATGAAATACTTCTATCACCGGATCCCATCATACTACCTCTCATAGACTATAATTTTTCTTTTGATGTAAGCGTAGTTATCTTGCTATGAACCAAGAGGATTTGTACACACAATTAATCCCAATCACTAGACAAAATATATATACTACGGTAAGCACAAAGCTACAATTCCAAAGAACAATTCGTAGCCTATTTGGTCAGCCAAGATTGAATGCCATTAACTCATCTATTAACCCTTTCATACTACCCATGATACGATATGACCATAGCCTTGATGTTTTCATCTTTGTGTTGTTTTGACATTCTCTTTTGTGTTCTTTCTTTGTGTGTATGAGTGCAAGAGAGAAAGAGTGGGTCTTCTTTGATTGCACTTCTTTCCAAACCCTAGTCTTCATGGCATCTATGGTTTAATTCCTTCATATAGTTTTTGTTAAGTTCTCTCACAAACTCTCACAGCCATAAGCCCAGTGCTTTCCCGGCAAGACCGCTAATTTCTCGACAGCGGCCCGTCGCTGTGAAACCAGTCACTATTAGCGACGCGCATTGCGATGACCATAGCAGAAATTTTTTTTCTTGGGCAGAGGGCAGGTAGCCTGGCCTGTGCCTAGTTAAAAGATGGACACAGCCACTGCCATACTTCCTGCCCTCTACCCAAGAAAGCGAGCAGCACCAAAATATCAACCATGCTCCCGCGAGCAGAAATTTCGGCAGAGTTCCCTTTGTTTTTACATAAACTTTTCAAAAAAAACCATATCATGTATACGCCTCCTACATGCTATCCATGTAGGATCTCACATGAGATTTAAGGCCAATGAAAGACAACCGTACGAACTGAAAAGCATAGCCATAACTTAAAAGCATAACCATAACTTAAAAGCATAACAATAACGAACCATAACCATAACTTAAAACCATAACCAGCTATAACCACTTTGATCAAAACCATAACGCAGATAACCATAACCATAAACAAAATTAACAATAACCATAAGCATAACCAGAAAGAGAAACAATAACTGTCTATACAATGACAATGACAATAATCATAACCATAAGGGAAACAATAACTGTCTGAACACTAACTGTTTGTACAAAAAAGAGACACAGAAGCGTGTCTGTGTCTCACAAAGCATATAGATGAAATCTAGTCCACTAATGACTAGGCGTCGCAACCTGCACATAGGACAACTCACAAAATTAGTATTGATATTACTTCACATATAATGACTTAATTAAATCAACTCACACATATTAACGTCTCACCTCAAGCGATCAGCGAGACTATAAGGCCTCCCAGTCTACAGGCTCTTCTGAAGCTTCAAGATCATTCAGTACTTCATAGATACCTCTGCGATATCCATCTGACTCCTCCTCACATGATGGAGCTCGATGCATCGCAAGATTCTGCGTTTATACAAAAATCAAAGTAATAAGAATACATGATTCATCGCGTTTTAAAAAATGCCATAGTTAAGATTGGATTAGAAACTCACAAACTCATAGCGAAAGGTGTTGAAGCCTCCGCTGCTAAGATGAGATGTCCCCCTAGTCATCTGCCGTACCTGCATGGCCTCACGTTGCTGTCTGAACCGCGTGGCCGCTGTCCGCTCATCCTCCCTGATCTGCAGCCACGTCTCGTGTGGGATGCCCGAAGGCTTCGGCGAGCCGGTCCTGAAAGCCTTCCGAGCTGCATCTCGTCGATGTTTGATGGTGTCCCGTGCAACACCCTTGATCCACCGTGCCGAAACAACGGAAGAACCCGGAGCAGGCTGGTACTCTCTCAGGATGGTCTCCACTATGTAAGTGACTTTTTCCTTTTCTTGCTGATCCCAAGACGTCAGAATGTTGGTCGAAAACTGCAACTCCACGAGCTTGCGAATCCGCTGTCGCATCTCAGTACCGACTCTATCCATGTCAACAGAACCATCTCCCTGTACAGTATAGAGCTTAGAGGCACTAGGATTGTGTGCCCCCCAAGGTGTCCGAGGTGTGCCAAGAGGTGTGTCTAGAGGTGTGCCTGGGTAAGACGGGGGTCGTGAGCGAGGAGGGGTCGAAGCATCTGTGGACCCTCCTCCACAGCAACCACCACCTCCACCTGACGATTGCCGAGATCGGCAAGTGCGCCTGTGCTGCGGAGATGAGGACGTACCCGCCTCTGCCCCACCCCTAGGTGTTGAAGCGGCCGTGATGGGAGAAGAAGGCATCGTACCCATAGGCATCCTGAACCCCATAGGCGCCTCCCCCTAGGCGTCGGACCCTCGGGTGTGAAGCCCAGAGGCGTAGTACCTGTGCCTCTGGCTACCCAGTACTGAGAAGCCTCTGCCATCTGAGCAGGCGTCATCCGTGTAACGAAGCCCATGAATGCATCTGCACTCATGGAAACGGGATCTGGAATCTCGTCTGCCATACTAAAGTCTTGCACAAAGAAAGTAAAATAAAGCGTCAGAACACAGTTGTTTAAATTAAATTTAAGCTTAATTTTAAATCAAAGTCTTCACACAAACACTTACAGGCCTAGGCCTCGATGAGTGAGGCATCATCGATAAGATCTTGCACCGTATCATCGTCTATCTCTAATTGCAAACATAACTCTGTCCCAACTTGTTCTGGCAGATTGTCTTCATCCATTGCATCTTCATCTACAAGTGTCAATTCTGGCTCGTCTGCGTCATCCCTCGTATATCTGTCAGCTTCCTCTGCCATACCTTCGTCCATCTCATCTAATGTCACAGTAGTATGAACGTCGTCTGACTGACTTTCCTCCAGGAGATCTTGCCCTTCAAATACTTGTTTATTTCTTGGAGCAACCTAAACCACAAACCACCATTGTCGCTCTCGAGGGTCCGGTACAAAGACCACTTGCTCGCAATGTTCGGGGAGAGCAAATGTGTCGCTCGCATCTGTCCAAGTCTTTGTAGAATCTATTTGCACAAGTTTGTTTCCATCTCTGCGTACTGTTGCATTGCGACCAGAAGTAATCACCTTGAACCACTTCACATCCAACAAAAACATCTCAAACCGCCTGAAGCTTACTTTCAGGATATCTGACACCAGACCACAGTAATCCAGGTTGCTAGTGCTCTCATTCGTGTCTCTAGCACTGGCCTTGCTCTTTTGCATGAAACTAACCATTACCCCACTGTCAAACTTGTTTCTTCTGCTGTCAATTTGTTGTGTTCTGAAATGCTTTCCATGCGACCACAGTTCCATGTATGTATGATACTTCCAGTCACATCCAATAGCCAGCTCTTCCTCTTCTAGAGATATGGGTTCTCCGATCTGTCGAGCTGCTCTCACTGTCTTGTCCAACCATGCCATTGTAGGGAATTCAGGTAGAGGAGCGAGATAGTCTGGCAAGGGTAAGCCTCTAGTCGTTCGACTTCACCTGAAATCCATTGCCATGTTTTGTTGTGGTTCCATTGCCATGCCCAAACGCAAATTGCGTGGTTCACTCTTAAAATGTGGCCAGGTATCTTCAATGTGCCTCCAAGCCTTCGAATCAGCGGGCACCCTAAATGTTGTGTCAGTGGATCTATTCGTAGAATGCCACTGCATCAACTTTGCAATGGAACCACAACGAAGCATGCTTTTTATCCTAGGAATAATAGGGAAATGCCGCAACACTTTAGCTGACACTATCTCGCCAATTGCATCTTGTTTGTAGCGCATTGCTCCACACTTAGGACACGACAGACAATCTGCGAATTCATTGCGAAAAAGAATGCAATCATTTGGACATGCATGAATCTTGTTGTAGTCCAATTCAACTGAGGTCAGAAGTTGCTTTGCGTCTGGCCTGGAGAGGGGCATTTCATTGCCAGCCGGGAGAAGTTTCTCCCGCAATAACCTGTTTAAGCCACATTAAATTAAAATTAAAGCTCTCCGAGCACATCACTGTTGCAATCGGAAAATATCTTTTGTAAATTACGTACCTAAACAAAGCAGTGACGCTTACATCTGACCACCCGTACACTGACTGAAGATTCAAAAACGCCAGACAAGTACGAAGCACAGATATTTTGGCGCCTTCATAGATTGGTTGACGTGTCAACTTTCTCAACATGTCTTCAGGAGATAGGCACATGGCTTCTTGTGCTGCTTCGTTCGCGTTGTCCTCGCTTGTCTGGAAGAAGGCATCCAGCATCTCCTCCATGCCATCATCTTCTGTCTGTAAGCCCTTTTCTGCTTCCATCCGTGGCTCTATATTGGTCGGACCTTCACGCATAATCTTTTTTCTCTCTCTCAGATGTAGGTGCTATGTCGCGGAAATCAATGCCCATTCCGTAGGAGTCGTATCGCACATTCTGTACGGTTTCTCTAGCAAACTCTCCGTACTTGTGCACATGCTCATTACATATCCTACGCTTGCGCAGGATTTGATACTTGCAGGGCGTGCACGAGCATGCAATCTTTTCCTCCATGTTAGTTGATGACGTTGCCATCTACAATGATTATGAATGTTGTTTTAATATATATATATATATATATATATATATACTCCTCACAATGAAAACTACATCGCATTCTCTAGTCTTGCCCAATCTCTGTACACCTTGGTCCAGAGGTGTACGGAGATCAGGACCACCGGGTCAAAATCTCGTCTTTATTGGTCAAATCCTATATGGGTAGACACATACGTGCACTCCCACGTGTACATGGCAATGCATGTAGCAGGCAAAACCCCTTTGCCGCTTTTAGTTCCATAGTTTCTTCTCTGTCTACGTACCCTATCTCTCGTTCTTTCTCTCTCGATCTCGCTCTCGCTATCTCTCTTTCTCTATTTTCCTATCTCTCTCTATTTCTCTATTTTCCTATTTCTCTGCCATAACTCCTGGAGCTCCAGTTCCCTATCTCTCTCTCTCTCTATATATATATATATAACTCTCTTTCTCTATCTCTCTATTTTCTCTCTCTCTCTCTCTCTCTCTCTCTCTCTACTTACCTCTCTCTCTCTCTCTCTCTCTCTCTCTCTCGCTCTCTACTTCCCTATCTCTCTAATGATCGAATGAGCGAATGATCTAGGGAGATTTAGACGCCCATGACTGCGGAGGACTACACAACATCGACAGAGGCTGCATCAGAGAATCTAGCTAGGTCACTTTGGCTCGACATGCACAACGTCCGGTCAGAGTACTGACTATGGAGGAGATCTACCTATCCCAACTAGCTCGTTTAGCCGTTTAGTCCACACCCAGCAGTTTAGGATTCCATAATATTTTATTTTGTCATCTTCTTACTCTGACTTTGTATCAGATCCATCACATTGTAACTTTCTTGTCTCATGTCTCATAGGTCACTTTGGCCTTTCGAAGACGTTAATATAACATTTCATTTCATTTATCTCTTTAATTTTTTTTTCTTTAGTTTTAATTTCCTAAGCATACATTAATTCTCTCTCTCTCTCTCTCTCTTTGATTACCTACATACACACACACACATTTCTCTCTCTCTCTCTGTCTCTCTCTCTCTCTCTCTCTCCCTCTCTCTCTTTCCTACACACACACATTTCTCTCTCTCTCTCTCTCTCTCTCTCTCTCTCTCTCTCTCTCTCTCTTTCCTACACACACACACACACACACCGCTCTCTCTCTCTCTCTCTCTCTCTCTCTCTCTCTCTCTCTTTCCTACACACACCCTCTCTCTCTCTCTCTCTCTCTCTCTCTCTCTCTCTCTCTCTCTCTCTCTCTCTTTCCTACACACACACACACACACACACCGCTCTCTCTCTCTCTCTCTCTCTCTCTCTCTCTCTCTCTCTCTCTCTCTTTCCTACACACACACACACACACACACACACACACACACACACACGATGTAGAGGTAGAGAGAGAGAGAGCGAGAGAGAGAGAGAGAGAGAGGGGTTGGGGAGGGTGGAGATGGACATAATACGTGCGCAGCAGGTCTCGGCCAAGACCCGAGTAGGCGAAAATGGCCCCTGCACGCGGGTTTGGTTTTTTTCCCCCAATTTTTTTGGTGTCGATATACACGTCGCTATACGCTTGGCAAATAAAGCCTTTCCACGCGTATATCGACGCACATTGCGACGCGTATAGCGACGCCCCCTAATGTCATCGATATACGTGTGGAAAGGCATGGCCGTCGATATAGGCGCGTAAATATCTTCATTTAGTGTTGTAGTGTCACTTTGTATGTCTAATTCACGATTTTTGATCTTGAATAACTCTGGCCTTGTTTGACCCTCTTCTTGAAGTTGTTTGGTACCCTTGTTTTTGAATAAGTTGTTTGTGTTGGACTCTGTTACAAGGCTATAAGGTTACAATCCCAAAATCTAGCAAAGAGACATGGATTGTGATCCGTGTTCCCTCAAATTTGAACCCCAAACTTGGTATGGCGATTACTTGAAGTCTATGCGCGGGGGGTGCACTATGTAATCATGTTAAGGTATAACGTGAGCTCGATATGAGGGGTTTTAAAATGCAAAAAAATTAGACAATTTAACAGAGATACATTAAAATAAGGGGTTTTTATATTCAATTTTTGAAACTTTCCTAAAATAAGGGGTCATTTTATTCATTTGGACATGTTAAAAGGGCTTTTTAGATACCCCGCGAATGCACGTTATATAGGGGATATTGAACGGTGAACCCCCAAGAGTCTATGGAGTCTACCTATCCACTTATTTTTGGATTTGAAAACCTTTCTCTTTGCTAACAGCAAAGAGAAATTTTGTGCCTGCCAGGGGTTTTTGACTTGTAGCTTGTATTTTGGTTTTTTTGGTCAACTTTTTGTTGTTTCTTGCTATGATGACCTTAACAAAATTTGTTTCAAATGATGTCAGCTACTCACTTCCTAAATCTCAACCCCAAATGCTTCAGGGGGTCATGGATCGTGATCCATGTTCCATCTCATTTGGTCATGAAATTTGGTCAACACTATGCATGTCTCTTGTAGAGGTTAGATTTTCACTTATTTTTTAGTTTGGATAGCAAAAAGTTAAAAACCCCAACTTTGATCTATTTTCAAGGTTTGTGTACTTTCTACCCAATTTCTTGATTTGGATGAGTATGTTGTGTCAATCTTCCACCAAAAGTGTTTATCGAGAGACTTAGAACCCCACAAAATCCTTTGGTATTAGTAACTATCCAAATTGCCTCATGGCGTCATGGATCACGATCCATGTTCCTATACATTTTGGTCTGAAACTTTGTAGATTAGCTCTCTTTAGCTTGGTGTACCTCCTTTTCCAATTATTTTTGGGTTTGTATTTCCTTTTGAGCTCCAACCATCACATTTCTAAGATTTTAGGGTTTATGGTCTCGAAAACCAAAGTAAGGTTTTGATAGTATTTTCCTTGATCCTTTTTGCTCTATTTGATGGTTATAGATGCTACCTAACCTACTCCTAACTGCAAAATTGAATCCTATAACTAAACAACGAAAAAAGGTGCAAAACTGGAAGAAAAATGGATTATGGAATAGTACTTTTAAAGAATTGGAGAAAATATATGCAGAATGAAATGCTTTTGTATCTCACTCACAACTCCTAATACCTCTCAAGCGTAAACCTAGAAAGTCACTGACTTCTAGCCTCTACAAGCACTAAACCCCATGTCTAGCTGCCTGACTGCTAAAGTATAAATGAATTGGAAATCAAAATCAAAAGTCTCTAAGTAAAAAGCTACCACTATGTCTGTAGAAGGCGAAGACAGTCGCAACAGGCGGGAACTGCCTCCTGGAAAGCCGAACAGTGGATTAGTCACATAGTAGTAATTACCACGGCAATTACTACAGTTACTCTAGAGGGCTATAAATAGAACCCATTACATTGTAATCGGGCTTCTTGCTTCTTACTTCTCAGTTGAGCCTTCCAAGTATTTTCTGAGCTACAATCTCTTCACCAGTAAATTCTCTTTGTAATCATTACGGCTACTGTAGCTTCAATCTGTATACCTTGTACTAGTTATTCCTGAGCTATGAATCTAAAACTACAAATACTTTTCCAATTTTCCAGTCTGTCTCTCATTTCAGTATACTAATTCGGTTCATATAACTCTTTCAATCCAGTCTCTAGTCTCCTTTCCACTTTCTTTAACTGAATTGACGGCTCACTAGTAGCTCTAAATTCTAACACCGGAATCATCTATCTAAAGAGATCAGCTCCAATTCCACTTTAACACATATTTAGGAAAATAGGGGAAAATGCTCAAATTTGGAACAATTATTTGTGTCACATGGACTTGAGGTGAGGTTGTGGTGTGCTAAGTTGTTGCACAAAAGAAATTTGTGGTACAATTTTTAGTGGATGCTAATGAGTATGCAAGATCTAATATTGTGTGTTGTCAACAACCATATTATACAGTACGGGGTGTTTTCACATGGTAGTTTAAAAATTTATACATATACACACACACACGTATCCAAAATCAAGTTTTCCGCTCACACATGTTTCCTTATCAGAATGGCTAAAATGTAAGCTGTAAGAGAGATAGGTGACTAAATTATGTTTGCTCGCCAGTCTTTGAAATTGCTGCCAAGTTTTGACTTGTCTATGGTTCGTTGACTCATTGTTTTGATCAATATCTGTTGTTGTCACTCCTAGTCAAATTGGATAATTTGCATCACAAGTTTTCACAAGTACAACATCACCCTTTGCCAGATCAAGAATTGGGTTGATATCCTCAAAATTTTTGTTGTGCAGCATTGGACCACAATCGTGGCCCTCATTTACATCAAGTCTCGCATCTAGACTACCTTCCAATGGAAGGTCAAGAGGATGATCTTGTTCGCATGTATTCCCTGGCCACAATTCATCAGAGATAGTGTCTTTTCTTGCACCAAGGCCTTGCATAAGATTCTCCCAATTATATACAAGGATAGGGTTGACCCACCTAGCATACTCACTTTTGTCTCCTTTCCTTGGCCATTTCTCTTCCATAACTCTATACCACTTTCCAATGAACATTTCCAAGTTATACTTTGTACTACATCAAAGGTATGCCATCACTCATATAGAGCCTCAATTGCAACGGATTTAGTCGAATGATCTACTAAGATATGAAATGTCAAGCTATCTAATGCAAAATCTATTTTAGAATATTTGACATGGAGATCAGATTTCTAGGTAGATGTAGGGATGGAGCTCAAGCTGCTGGGAGGAAAATGCATGGGGCTTGGGCTTCAAGGTAGATTGAGGCATGGAGCTCGACTAAGGTTCTAGGTAGATATAGACATGGAGCTTCTGGGTAGATAAAGGCATGGATCTCGAACGTAAGATACCATTAGACTGTCTAGAACATCTAGTTGGGTAGGGTCATTTTGTAGATGTGTGAGCATGCTATTTGCCTAAAACAATAAGGACACTATTTGGACCCACCCTCTCAACAGGGAGCCTGCACCCCTCGGATGACCTCCTCGTTCATGCACGTTGTAGCAAGAAATGCGAAGAAAGCTCTAACTCCTAACCCCAATGGTTCGCAGCCTGTACGACAACTAGAAGCTCGCAAGCTATTTGTTGCATACTGCTAAGCAAATTTGAGTATTTAGTGTCACTTCGATAATGTGAACACACTCAAGCAATGAAGACAGTGGTGAGTCTCACCTTTTTGTGTAGTGGACCTAAGTTCGAGCTCCTAGATAGATATTGACATGAGCTCAAACTTAATTTTGAACTACTAGAGATAAAGGCATGCGAAGCTCTGGCTTAACTTCTAGCTGCGAGAAAAGGAGAAGATTGTTTTAACGTTGTAGGAAATTATCCCAAGAGACCTATCTGATGAGAGGAGAGAGAGAGAGAGAGAGAGAGAGAGAGAGAGAGAGAGAGAGAGAGAGAGAGAGAGAGAGAGAGAGAGAGAGAGAGAGAAGCATAGAGCCGATGAGGACTCTCAACTGGGTGAGAAAGTCCATCGAATAGGATCGATGAGATATCATGAATGTCTTGCTACTTCGACTCGAGCACAATGCCCACTGCAAGCTCTGCAATTAAGTACGGAACACTCCTCCAGATTCGACTGCCCTCCCTCTGCACACGTAGGCAAAGATGCACACGTAGGCAAAGATGCAGTATAAACTCCCCTTCATGCTACGCTAATGATCATGACGTGGATGATGGAGGTGGTGGAGCAGCTCCTCCTCGGCACTTCCTGCATCCATATGAGGCTGGTCCTCTACAGACTTCCACAAGGATCTTGGCCTTCACCTCCAAACCGGTTTTTTTCATTGGCGCAGTCCTATCATAAACGTGCTTCAAGTGTAAGCAAATATCCTTTGCAACTTCATGCTTCGGCTACAGCTTCTCAAGTACAGCTTCAACAAGGGCCAACGACTGAAACCCATGTTGGGGTGTTGTGCAAGTGAGAACGAGGGTATGCATGGCGACTATTTTCCTGCATCAATGGTCCAGACGACCTGTCAGGCTTTGATGACTGCAGCTGAAAGGGGTGAGTATATCATGATTTTTGCTAAGCAAGGCAAACAAACCAAGAACTGGTCTTCTAGCTTGAATGTCTGTGAGGGATTCTAAGGCACACACAGAGAAGGATGAGATTCCTGCACATGGAGAGATGCGAGCCATAGATCGACGAACAACATGTCCATTTCCCTGCCGTCTTCTTTGACGTAAGACGTTAGGTTTGAATTTCAAATTAAAGTGCACTTTCGCTAGCATGTTCTCATCACATAATTAATAGCTTTTGTTAGTGCACTTTTGCCAGCATTACAATATGACCTGTTCTTTTGCATTTACTTTAATGCTGCAGTGCTAGAAATAAACTTTTTTTGAAAGCTTGGGAAACCTACGTAAGAGAAATTTAAGAGTGAATTTGACTAAAATAATTTTTTTTTCAAAAGCTTGGAAAACCTACATAAGAGAAATTTAGGAGGGAATCTGACAATATTTGAAGGCTTTTAAACTAGATTTCTCTAAAGTTTTGAAGTTTTCTAGGCTTCCTTCGACATTAAAATACTCTTCTTCTTCTTGAAATTCTTCCACCTTCAAATTTGAAATTTATATGTAAAGGTTAAACTTTGTAGGTGGGATTTCACTAACCACAAGTTTTTTTCGAGCACTAATTAATTGTTTAGGTCCGTATAGAAGTCTCATGCTTGGCCTCGGCCTTAGAACATGGTAGTTGGACCTTTATCTCAAGTTTGAGGTGAAGTCAAGTTGAACCTGAACCTCAACATTGAGTTGAAGCTAAAGCATGAATTTTTTGGGACTTGGACCACAACCTCAGCCTTGAGCTCGAGTTGGAGGATTAAAAATTGGACTTTAAGGTTGTCATGGATAAAGATGTCTACCAGAATATAGCCTACAAGACTACAAGTACAATTTATAGTCTTGCATCTACTCATTTGCGAGACTAGTCACATGGTGGGTAACATAACTAAAAACAAGACTAGTCTCATGACATCCATGCGGATACCAAGGCATAAAATAACACTTTTAGGCTCCAACTTAAGTTCGAGCCTTTACTCCATATGCTAGTGTAGCACTAGCTCATATAGGGTGCAAAGCTAAACTTTTGACATCTTTGTGGCTACCATGGTTGGAGGCTTGAACTTAAGTTTGAGCCTCGTCTACCTATGCTAATGTAGCGCTACCATGCATAGATAGCCTCGTGACATCCTTGAGGTTACTACCAAGGGCTTAGAGAAACACCTTTAGGCTCAAATTCATGTTCGTGCCTCGCGTGCATATGCTAGTGTAGCACTAACATGCAAGGCTAGCCTCATGACATCCTTGTGGCTAACAATAGAACCAGGCTGGAACTTAAGCTCCAAGATTTCCTACATATGCTACTGTAGCGCTACCATGAAATGACAACCTCATACATTCTCGTGGCTACCAAGGGCACAGAATAACACCTTTAGGCTCAAACGTAAGTTTGAGCCTCATCAATATATGGTAATGTAGCACTAGGATGCAGGGCTTGCCTTATGATATCCTCATGGCTACCAAGGGCATAGAATAACATCTTTGAGCTTGAAATTAAGTTTGAGACTCAATTGTGTACGCTAGTGTAGCAAAAGGGTGAAAGGATAGCCTCATAATATTATTATGGCTACCAGGTCCAAGAGACTCGAGCGTCGCTTGCATATGCTAGTATAGCACTATCATGCCAGGCTAGCTTGACATCCTTCTGGCTACCAACAACACCTTTAGGCTCAAACTTAAGTTCGAGTCTCAAGTGCATATGCTACTGTAGCACTAGGGTGCTAGACTAGTGTCATGCCATCCATGAGGATACCAAGGGCATATAATAACACCTTTAGGCTTGAACTTAAGTTTGAGGCTCAATTGCATATGCTTGTGTAGCACTAGCTCATATAGGGTGAAAATCTAGCCTTATGACATTCTTGTGGCTACTAATGGCAAGAGGTTGGAACTTAAGTATGAGCCTCACCTACTTATGCTATTGTAGGACTACCATGCATGGCTAGACTCATGACATCCTTGAGGTTACTATCAAGTGCATAGAGCAACGCCTTTACGCTCAAACTTAAGTTTTAGCCTTGCCTGCATATGCTAGTGTGGCACTAACTTGTAAGGCTAGCCTCACATGTGGCTAACAATTACAAGAGCCTCAAATTTAAGTACGAGGCTTGCCTACATATGCTATTGTAACACTACCATGAAAGGCCAACCTGATAACATCCTTGTGGCTACCAAGGGCAAAGAATAACACCTTTAGCATAAAACTTAAGTTTGAGCCTCATCGGTATATGATAATGTAACACTAGGATGCAACGCTAGCCTCATGACATCCTTGTGGCTACCAAGGGCATAGAATAACACCTCTAAGCTCGAACTTAATTTTTAGCCTCAATTGTGTATGCTAGTGTAGCGCAAGCATGCAAGGCTAGCCTCATGATATTCTTATGGCTACCAAGGCCAAGAGGTTCGAACCTCGCCCGCATATGCTAGTAAACACTGTCATGCAAGGCTAGATTTATGGAGTCCTTTTCACTACTAAGGGCATAGAAAAACACAGCTATGTTTGAAATTAAGTTCAATCCTCAAGTGCATATGCTAGTGTAGGGTCACTTGAATATGCTACTGTAGCACTAGGGTGAGAGACTAGTCTCTTGACATCCATGAGGATAACAAGGACATAGAATAACACCTTTAGTCTTGAACATAAGTTCGAGCCTCAACTGCATATGCTAGTGTAGCAATAGCTCATATAGGGTGCAAAGCTAGCCTTATGACATCCTTGTGGCTACCAATGGCAAGAGGATCGAACTTAAGTTTGAGCCTCGCCTACCTATGCTAATGTAGCACTACCATGCATGCCTAGACTCATGACATCCATAAGGCTATTAAAACCTACTACTGCAGCTACTGAGGCAAAGGCCCCTGAGCCAGTTCCTATATGAGCAGTTACACACAGCAAAGGGGTGGTCATTGAGGAGATTTTAGATGAGCGGGCAAAATCAGTTAGTCCTGAAAGTAGCAAATGGGCTCAGCAGAGAGAGGTGTGGAAGGCAAACGGTAAAGAAAAGGTAGTTGATGAATGGCAGGAGCAAAGAGAACTAGCGGCTAAGATCAAGGAAGAATTAACCAAGAAGCTGCGAGAGCAGCCTGAAAGTTCTGATGCCCGGGTTATTCAGAAGATACCAGCCCAGTCTTTTGAGAAATCACAACTAGATTAGTCAGGGTCTGGGATTCCTGAGACTATGTTGGCTGCAGTTCAGGGACTGATGGAGGAATTAGGGAGCGTTAAATCAGATATAACTGCAACAGAAAACACTGAAAGAGGCACTGAAGGCACCAAAATAGAGGAATGGCATTGTGTAGATATTCCCGATTCCTCAAGTTCTGACAATAACTCTAATCAAGAAAGAGAAGAAATTCATGTCAAGATTTGTGACAGAATTCAAAAACTCACAGTTGAACTAGATATTAGAAAAACTTTGCCTGAAGCTGCAAAATTCATCAGACAGAGAAGAAAAGTTAAAGTGAAAGCCAGAGCAGTTGATTTGGCTGCTGTAAGAGATGATGAAGTGCCGGTGATCCAGGTAGACTACAAGGTTAGGAAACAGTGGGAGCCACTATCTAGTGTCATACTGGATGGAGGGGTAGGAGTAAATATCTTGGGGACACACCTTCAGCAAAGACCGGGTATCACAAACTTGAAACCAGCACCTTTCAAAGTTTGAATGGTAGATCATTGAGTGGTATAGGCAACATGAATGATAGAGAGTATGCAGATAAGAGTAGTCAAAGAAAAGTTCAAAACTAGCTTCCTAGTACTAGACGTGCAAGGCGCATATGGGATGCTACTAGGGCACCCATGGTTGCGTACAACACAGGCTGTTCACGACTATGCCAATCAAATTTTGACCATACAAGGTGCCAGTAGCAAAATTTAGATTCAGACCAACAACACTAGGAGCTGGAGAAAGGAGCTGAGACCAGAAGAGCTTTTCCATAAGTATAAGGTGAAGAAAATTGAGAGGATGTTAGCGGCAATGAATATTTTCCACTAGCTGAAATAGATCTCAACGCAGTATTACTAGACAAAGATCATGCTGAAAATCAAAAGAAGCAATTGCCAAATTAGTTCAGTGAACTAAACTTTGGAGAATGACCAATTCAGCTAACTGGCAGGCCAGAAGAACCAGTTGATTCCAATACACTAGCAGCTTCTGAACAAGGACACTCTGGAGAAGTTACTGAAAACCATAATAGCAGTTCAGAGCTCAGAGGACCGTCTTGGGATTATGCTGAGGAGTCAACCAAACAAAAAGGTGGTGGGCTTAACTGGTTTCTTCCAGAGGATCAAGAAATAGAGGAATGGAATCTGGGTTCAGAGGAAAATCCTAAAATGATCAAAGTCAACAAGCATCTGAATCCAGTAATGAAAAAGAAAGCCCGACACATGTTTCAACACTACAAAGATGTGTTCACATGGGAACATACTGATCTCAAGGGAGTATATCAAGAGGTATGTCAACATCGAATACCATTGAAACTAGATGCCAGACCAGTGCGGTTGCAAAGGTACATAATGAATCCCATTTATGCTAAGAAGGTCAAGGAAGAGATCGATAACCTTCTGAAGGTTGGATTCATTACTGAAGTAGCCAGTAGTGATTGGTTATTTCCCATTGTGCTGCTGCCTAAGAAGAATGGAAAGCGTGGAGTCTGTGTGGATTATCAAAAGCTGAATGCTCAGACCATCAAGGATCACTTTCCATTACCATTCACGGACATGCTGCTTGACAAAATTGCAGGATATGAGATGTATAGCTTTATGAATGGTTATAGTGGTTATAACTAGTTACAGATTGCTCTTGAAGATCGGAGTAAAACTACTTTCATTACTGAGTAGGGAGCATTCATGTATTTGGTTATGCCGTTTGGTCTTTGCAATGCTCCAACAAATTTCCAACGATGTATGATAAAAATATTCTGTGAATGTCTCCACAGATTCCTTGCTATATTCATGGATGACTTCACTGTATATTCAGAGGAGGATAAGCATTTACTTTTTTTGGAGATGGTTTTCCAGCATTGTCAGGAAAAACGGATCACTTCGCTGTATATACAGAGGAGGATAAGCATTTACTTTTTCTGGAGATGGTTTTCCAGCATTGTCAGGAAAAACGGATCTGTTTAAACCCATTCAAATCTGTTTTCTTGGTCTGGAAAGGACAACTAGTGGGACATGTAGCGTGTAGAAATGGTATAGAAATGGCCAATGACAAGATTCAATGTGTCCAATAGGCCAAGGCACCCTGCAATGCATCGGATCTAAGCTCTTTCTTAGGATATATCAATTTATATAGAAGATTTGTGCATCAATTTTCTTCCCAGGCATTACCTTTGTATGAGCTCACAAAGCAGAGCAGCAAGTTCAATTGGACTGCTGACTATGAAGAGAGTTTTCATAAGTTGAAGAATGCCATTATTAGTAAGCCAGTCCTTGGACAACCAAATTGGGATGTCATTTTTCATGTTTCAGGACTGGCGATGGGAGCAATATTAGCTCAGCCAAAAGGGAGGAGTGATTATCCAGTGTATTTTGCCAGTAGGAGATTCAATTAGGCTGAACAAGGATATACCACTACTGAAAGTGAAGCCTTAAGAATGTTTTTCAACACTACAAAAATTTGACACTATTTGTTGGTCATTAGGCAATATTATTTTTTGATCAACAAAGTCATTATTCAAGGCAGACTGATAAGATGGATGATGTTCCTGATGAAATTTGAGTTTTGCATTTTTCATAAGCCCGGTAAAAACCATTGTGGTGTTGATTTCCTGTCCAGAAGTACGGATGGCTACTCTGAGGAATCTTTGAGAGATGAGCCAAATGCAAAAATATTTCAGATAGCAGCTGAAGAAACTACTGATCCAGAGTTGTATGATGTATATCAGTTTCTTTCTAAGGGAGGATTCCCAGAAAACTAGACACAGAATCAGAAGAAGGATTTGATTATTAAGAGTCTGAAGTTCACTGCATCATTGGCGGATCACTTTACAGAGTGGGAGTCGATGGGGTTCTTCAAAAATGTGTACCTATGGAAGGTAGAATGCAAGTTATTTTAGAAGCACATGATGGGGATTTTGGAGGGCATTTCTCCACTGATATCACTTACAAGAAACTTTTGCAGGCTGGTTTGTGGTGGCAAACTTTAATAGTTGATGTTAGAAGCTTTTCTAACACATGTGATATATGCCTGAGGATGGGTAGACCCACAGCAACAGATATGACTCCTCGGACTCTAGTACAACCACTAGGAGTGTTTATGAAATGGGGTCTGAATTTAGTGGGTCCATTCAAGAATATTACTCCAAGGAAGAATAGGTATATGTTTGCGGGTCGCCGCGATGGACGTCCATAGCATAGCTCTCAAGCATCAACATATTTATCAATATAGGGAAAGCGACTCGGATGAGGCATGGAAACTCACTAGGGTGTCATTCTTAATGAAGTGAACTCAAAGAGATGGAACTACTAACTCTACAAGTGAATCAAACGCATTACCACCAAGTAATTTGCCTATGTCCTCCTACACAGCTCTTCAGTCATCACGCCCGTTTACCATGCAAATCATATCGAAATCGCACGAAACTTGAAGGGAAGCTACAAGGGACTATCAGGAACATATCCTATCACTGTCACAGCATTCTGGAGAGGTACAACGATCGCGATCGCTCGTCCCAAAGTCAGCAAAAACAGCGAACAGGTGATCCTAATGGGTCGTTTAGGGTCCCTAAAGCCCCTCCTTGGGTCAAAACAACATAAAACACGCATATAGACACTCAAAACAACAATTTAAGGCTTCAAACTCGTAGTTGAAAACCTACACCAAATCTTGAATGATTACACTTGAATGAAAGAGCAAGAGGAGAGGAACACAATGCAATAATCAAATCTGAATTTGGATTACCGTAGCCGCAATGGCGAAGATTACAAGTTTGAACAAGAAGGAGCTCTCAAACGTATGCTGTCTTCTCACTTCTCTATTAAAAGATTATCTTCAAACTTACAAAAAATGACCTTTATAGATTAGGTCTTTAGCTTGTCCGGCCATAAGCTCCCAAACTTCTAACTGGCTCTCTAATATACAATTGCTCCCATAAGAATAATCATACATCCTTTGACAAATTCCCGGCTTAGAGATGCTTCTTTACAAAATAATTTTACAATGGTTTCTCAGAAAAATATGGTCCTTCTGGCAACGGCCGCTTGTTGCTTCGTCCGCCAAACACTCCCCCCTTCCTTATCCTTGCACGTCCTCGTGCATGATCAGTGCTTTGGCCGTTGATGTGGCTCTAATGAAGCGAGTGTCGCTGAAAAACTTCTTGTTCGCAGGACAGCTTCGAGGGCTTCTTGATGCTGTCTGAATGGATTTTCATATAAGGTGTGTTGGTATGCTACGTACCTTGCCTTGAGGTCCTTCGCCATAGGATGGAAAATCCTTGAATACATTTTGAAGAATCCTGTGATGAAGGCCTCTTCAAATGTCTGCAAGTAGTGTGATGGCAAGTACATTAGCCTGGAGTACATGGCCATCAAGATGTGTCATGGCGGGGAATCCTGTAGATTCCAGCAGATGCCTCTGTGTCCTTCCAAGAACAGATTCCACAGATGATCGTCTCCTTCAGTGTCTTTAAACACCTAGATGTAGGTGACAATCATCCGGGCTATCTTTACTAACATTTGGCATGCCAAATTGGGGACATCCCGCAACAGTGTGACTGTTGAATTCAACGTGCTGACCATGTAGGCCACCGTAGGGGGTTGCTGCACTGTTAGAACCGGGTAATTTAGCTTGTGCGGCCTTGACCCCTTCCATGTGGTGAAATCTTTCCAAGTGCGTCTTCGAGGGACTCGGCAGAATGTAGGATCTATTTCGTATATGTTGAGGAGCGTTGTGGTAATTTGTTAGATCCTGTGGCCTTTTGTCCAACCACTTCTGCCTTCACTTGGGGTGGTCATCGACAAGCACCTGAGCTTCTTCCGTTGTTAGTGCAATTCCTTCGTAACCCCCATCTTTGTTTCGTGGCAAGGCTGGCCGCATCTTTTCTTTCCACAAAATCACTTCATGGCATAGCAGAGGAAACAGGAGGTACTCATGGCCAAATCCTTCCACCTGCTCTTCTGGTTGTAAGTATACCAGGGCTGCTGATTCCAGTATCTTCTTTTCATAGAGCATGTAATTATTTGTTGGCCCCTCTGGCATGTCCTGAATGCTATCATTGAGCTCATCTCTTATATCCAGATCGGGCCCTTCAAACTCATGCTCCTATTGCCCTTGGTGTGATGTTCCAGGTAAATCTAGCGCTTGTTGTCCGGGCAGCAGTTGCGGTTGAGTCTGGGCTTTGTTTGCTTTGATTTGTTGTTGAAAAAGCAGATCTTATTTTTCCTTTAAAAGCGTGTCATCGATCTACTTTTGATTTTGTAGTTCAACGCTTGCTTGAGCTAGTTGCTGCTCCATTTCTTTTAACTTTAGCTCATTTGTCGCCGTCTGGGCCACCATCCATGATACGAGCAACTGTCTTTGAATCTTTTCTTGCTCTAGCTCTGCTTTTAGTGCTGCTATAGTGTTCACTGCTGTGGCGTCGTCAGATGTGGAGACCAATGCCCCAGCAGGTTCCTGATTCGCCATTAAAGTCGTCAGAGTGCCTTTGACAGTACTGTAGGAACTGCTAAGTCTTTGGAATCTTGCACTCTCGTAGGAAAGCTACTCCGTTGCTTTTTGGACTCTTGCCGTCATCTCTTGGCACTCCTTCTCTTTCGCGGTCAAGTCTATCCTGACGTCCACCAAGTCTTTGATCAGAGACTGAGCCTGCTGTCTCTCAAGGTCTCTTTCCTCCGTTGTGCGTTCTAGTTGCGTCCTCAGGCTCTCTAACTCTTCTTGCCCAGATGCTTGCTTTTGTTGGGCTTCTTGTATCTGCCTTTCCTTCTCATTCAGCACCACATGCTGACACTGGAATTGCCGTTCTAATTCCCGTAGAGTTTTCTTGTAATCAAAACCAGCCACTGCCTGGCAGGCTTCGTGGTATCCGATGGATTCTGTAGGTGGTATAAATTCTTTTTGCGAGGTTGAAGGGGGAGGAGTTGGCTGTTTTTTGTTCGATGGAGAAGGGGGAGGAGGAGGAGATTTTGGTGATGGAGGAGGCGATTTTCTAGGCGAGGGAGGAGGTGATTTGGGCGAGGGAGGAGGTGGACTTGATTCTTCTCGTACATGTCTCTTCTTGGAAGTCTCTTCCCCTTGTTGTGAAGCGGATGCTTCCTCTTTTCTTTTCTTTAAAATCCTGATTATTCTTTGGCGGGTGAGATCCGCCGCCCATCGCGCTTTCAGATTCCTCTCTCTTTGGATCTTCTTAAGCTGATCCGCCTGATTTGTCTCATGCCGTGTCTTTCTCCTTTGTTCCTTCAGTGGACTGCGAAGAAATGTCCACTTCCACAGCCTTCTGTTCTGCTGCTAACCTTTGCTTCTCAGACCGTAGGCGAGTTGCATTTTCTATCCTTTCTTGCCTTTCCCTTTTGAATCTTCTTTTTTGTGCCTGTTGTGTTGCAGCCGCTCGAGCCTGTCTGTCAGCCCGTAATTTGGTTCGTCTTTCCTCGACTCTTTTTTGAGCTTCCGCATATGCTTTTTGCAGGTCCGACTGCGGTACTGCACTTCTCTCCCCTCTTTTTCTCTCGAGTGGCTTTGTTGAATCTTCCTCCTTGCTTTCCTCAAATTCTGAGGGCCCTTTGTCTTTAGAATCTTGAGACTTTCCTTCATCATCTGTCTCCGTTTTTTCTTCATCACTCGAACTTTTATTGGTGGCCTTTGCTGAGCGCAATGATGTCGCGTCGGGGGTCGTCCTTATGGAGTGAGCAACCAGCTTGGCTTTCTAGATCAGGGACATTTGAGAGCTGGCAGCTGGCAAATCTTCAATCATTCCCAGAGCCTGGTATGCTATTCTGGTTAGCATCGGCCGTGCGTTCATGTAGATTTTGTTTTTTGCCGAGCTTTTCAAATTTGCTTCAATCAGATTGTCCAGAATGTAGGAACCATAGTCGTAGCGAATGGTTCTATTTTCTGTCGTCGCTAGAGCCATGACTACGGCAATGTGCAGGATTGGCTCGGTGTAGCGAGGAGGCTTTTGTACTCTGAAATGCTGGGAGATCAATCGCATTGGCAATTCCAGCTCTCCGTATATCATGTCACTGTATTTGTATTTGTTTCCCTTTGCTTTGATAAATGCTTTCTCATTATCCAGTGACTTTGTCTTTGCCAGCAGATCGTGTTGCCCTGGGAGGAAATGCAAAGCTTCGTTGTTGATTTCCTTCGTGATCTTTACTTTCACCTTCGATCCATCCTTACCCGTGAGCATTGCCTGCCCATCATATTGTATCGAGCTCATGAGCTCGTGGGCCCTCATGTAATCTGTCCCCCATGGTTGTAATCTAAAAAACTTCTCCAAGTGTACTGCTCGCACTGCCTCTATCACCTCCGGCCTTCGATGGAGGTTCCATATCTCTCGTGGCATGATAGTTGTCTTTACCAAGTCACCATCAGCATCCTTAAACTTTGAGATGAATATGTGGACAGGGATTTGAGCAAGTATTTCATCTGAGATGTGAGCCTTTTCATTTGTGGCGAGCTCCTCTACTTCATATGGTGCTGCTGTCCACTGCCTTTCTTTCTTTTCGCGAGGCATTCTATGTCAGGAGAATCACAAGATGTCAGGATTTTCCTTTTGCAATCAATCGCATTTAGACTTTTAGTAAAAAACACTTCAAAAGTTAAAACTGATCATAACTTGAACAAATCTCATCCATTCTTGTCCATATTTCACCAGTGGGACTAAGAAGACTAGAGCTATGACTGATTAAAATATGAGCCAGTTTTGGGTCTGAGGTACACCGGTCGCGATCGTACTTCTGAGGCCAAAATTAGATTTGATCACATGAGTGGGTTGCTGATAGTTGGAGGGTCATTTTGGTGCACTCTGTGTGTCATTTGAACCACTTTTGAGTTTACAGGTCCCATTTCTGGGTTGCAAGGGAGTTTTGGACTAGACTCTGACTTTTCATGAGTTTTTGATGTCCAAATGGCTTGAAACTTGGTTGGTGACTTGAACAAGATATATACAAGGGATCTGATAGGTTTTTGTCAAAATCTGAAGCTGAGGTACATCGATCGCGATTGGTGTTCTGGTCCTTTTTTGGGTGAAAACTAGATGGTCATGAACCCCTATGCCTGCCTAGCCCACTGATGATTTATTTTCAAGTTTGGACTTAAAATGAACAAATTAGAGCAATTTTTCACTGTTTGACCATATTTTACTAAGTCTAACCATATTGGGATTTCCTGATGAACTTTGGTTGGATCCTAGAGTTAGTTGAAGTTAGTTTTAGAGCTCCCACTTCTTCCATGAGGTTCTACTACCATCAGCCTACTCCATTGTCTGATTTTGACCTTATCAGGCACTTTATACCCTGTCGTAGGAGGTTCTCCAGATTTGTGCATTTTTCAGGCATTTCTTGGATATCCATGTGATGCTTGAACATCCTTAAGTGACCTTTTGGTTTTGGCATTGGCTCGGCTCCAATTCTACCTTTGTGTGATCATTCGAGACTGAAAGGATCATATCTGTACTTGCAGGAGATTCTGAGATCCATCCGAGGTTTTCTACAACTGTTCTGACTCTTAGTCGGATAAGTGTACCTTTCAAACCATTCATCATTATTTTTAACCGGATTTTGGTAGTTGTAGGTCAAATTTTCCCTTTTCGGTTGTGTTTGACAAACTAGGCCCATTTTATGAGCAAAATTTGTGCATTTTCCTTGAAAATTCAAGAGTGTGTACTTTTAATTGAGTTCCAAGCCTGGGCCAAGTCAAAAGTTGCAAAACCTGCATCTGGGGACACCGATCACGATCATACCATGGAGGCCAAAATTGATTTTGACACCAGCAGATTGTAGGCGAGGCTGAGGGGAGGTGTTTTGCATGCTCTGTCCCAGTTTTTGTCAGTAAGGTACATCGATCGCGATCGGTGTACCACCACCAAATTGTGATTTGACCATATGGGTTTGTTCGTGACCTTGTGGGGAGCACATTGATGTGTTTTGTGCCTGAAAAAAGTTTTGTTTGAATGCGTCTAAGGGCCCTTTCCCTCTTTGACCCGATCTGACTTTGATTTGATCCCTTCACCCG
This sequence comes from Adiantum capillus-veneris, assembly GCF_014529385.1. Classification (NCBI taxonomy): domain Eukaryota; kingdom Viridiplantae; phylum Streptophyta; class Polypodiopsida; order Polypodiales; family Pteridaceae; genus Adiantum; species Adiantum capillus-veneris. The sequence continues at coordinate 174,992,081 of NC_140934.1, read as the reverse complement.
TTTGTGCAATGATTCGTGCTTGCATGCATAATAGACTTGATCTTTACTTGATAGGGAACATACCTGTGAAATCTGGTGTGAAATGCTGGCTCCGACCATCCGTACGGGGTAGAAACTTGGCAGCTCGCTCTAGGTCAAAAAGCTCTCTCCTTCTCTCTCAAAAGGTGAAAATGAACAATGAGCTAGAGTTTGGCCTACCTGGCCTATATCTTTCCGAGATTTTCGTGACACAGGGCTGTTTTTTCTCACCTTTGATCCTGATATAATCTGCATACCACCTGTGGGTCGAACCGCTTGTCGTTCCGGCGTCGTATGACCATTTGATGCGATTTTGGCGAAATATAGTCATGATTATTAAGGCTAAAATTCGACATCTTCAGATTAGCTTCATATCTTCCATGCTTGATAACCTTATCATGATACTTTGGCGTTTACTTCTAGAATTTGATTCCGACACTTGTGAGCGAGATTTTTTTTTATTTTTGATGTTTTATTAACGAAAATCAAACAAAATAAATTGGAAATACTTATTAATTGGCAAAATTTGGCCAAAATTATTATACTCACCCCTAAGCACATATTTTCTCTAGAAGCATCCCAATGCTCCGGATTTTGTCATTACAGCTCATTATTATGCTGGTCGGATGATACAAAAACGCTAAAATTGCCAGGTTTTGATCGAATATGTTCGAAATTGAACTCTAAATAATGAAAAAAAACACACACATTATGTACATATATACACGTTGGACCCCTTAATGGCTCTGACTGTTGCTAGATTCATCAATTACTCCTCCCTTCCTTGTCTGAGTCGTCCCGGACGAAGGTTGGGTGCATGTGCATGGGTTTCGAAATCTGTGTCTATGCATGGCCGTGTAATGTGGCCCTATTCTGATGTTTGAGTCAATGCGTTGGGTAACAATATGTTGTGCAAGATGTGGGAACTGAATGTAGTTTTCAGTGGCTTTTGATGGCGAGGGTAGGTGTTTATGGAACAGAAGAGCTTGAAGTCGAATTTCTCTTTCCTTGATTGTGGGTGTTGTGCTGGCAACTATTTTTGGAACCCATCGGTACAATTCTGCTTTAGTTTTCATAGGTTTCCAGTGCCAATATTTTGGAGGTTCAGGCTTCTTGTTTTGAGTTTTGGGTTTGCTTTCGAGCTCTGTCGCCGAATCTGTAGTTTTCTCCAGTTTTGGTTGCCATTTCCACTTTGGAGTAGCTTCTGAAGGTCTTTGAGATGATGTTGCTGCCGTCTGGATTTGGTCCTTAGGTAGCCATATCGTGCTCGGTTTGTTGGTCAACAAAATTTTCTTTATCCATACTTTCCGAATAACCTTTTGTGTTGTTTTTGGATGATTCGCCGGTTGCTTTTTGTCGATGGGGATGCTTGGCCACGAGTGATCTGTTTTGGTGAATGGAGTCATGTACACGTTAGAGTCGTGTGTGTACCTTAACGCATGTTCTGACCATTCAGTGATTGCATTGTACGTTCTCATCCAGTGTTGGGGTTCTTCAACACAAACAGAACTAAAGTGTTGACAACATGTCACACACACTAAAGACAGAGTAAAACGAAGGCAAATACATTCAACTCATCAGCATTTCATTATTCACCAACTTTCGACACAGTAGAATACAGAACAAGCATGAAGCATAGAGCAAGAAACTACACAGTTGATTCATCTTGGTCCACAGTTAACTTCCATTTCAACCCCAAAATTACATTCTCGCGTGAATAGCAGGACCTTTAAATAAGAACTCCTAGCAATTATAGCAGTTACATCCGATTGACCAAAATCCGACTAAGTGTTGATTGATCAAAGTCCGACTGACTAAGTGTTGATTAACTAAGACATAAGTACAGTAATGGTCTGGTGCAAGGTCAACATCCATGGAACTCCCAAGCATATTGATTCTCTGATTTCTCCGTCTTTCATTACGAAAAATTGATGAGGACAACTATTTCCATCAAGATTGATTGGTAAGTTTACTATCCCCAATGTTGGCATTGTTTCACCGTTTGCTGCTTGTAGATCACGTGTGGATTGCACGAGGGGTTCATCTGTAAGCATCTTGTAAGTGGAGAAGTTGACCGCATTGACTCTTGCTCCTGTGTCAATCAATGCTCGCTGATATCTGCCATGCGGGAGTCTGACATTGATTCGAACATCGATTCCTATTTCCCATTGCTCATCAGTTTGACGTATAGACAGAGGAATTTGAGCCGTGTCTGCTGGTTGAGGAATTCTTTGTTGTTGTAAGGTTTTTTTTCGTTTTAAAATCCTGATTTTGGCCTCCTCCTGCGCTTGAGCTTTTGTTTCCTTTGCTTTGTTCTTGCGCTCCTTCGCAGCGTGGAATTTGGCAAGCATCTCTGTGGTGAGTGGTATGTTGTATTTCTTTAGTCTGCAACCACTAATCGAGTTAGGCATTTCCTCTCCCTCTAATGTCGCAAGTTTAATGGCACCGCTAGATGATATGTCATGAATCACATAGGGTCCATTTCCTCGCTTTTTGAGTTTCCGGGAAAGTTGTTTCAGGGTATACATTAAGACGTAATCCCCAGTAGCAAATTCCTAGCTTGCTGATAACATGTTGATCAAAGAATGATTTCATGTTTCGTTTTTGCGCGTAGATTGATGCAACAACTCTCAATCTAGTTTCATCCAGTTTTTCCAGGACATCTACCTGATTGGATAATTCATGGCCCGTCCATTCTAATTGTTTAGTGACTCGAAGCGTGGGGATAAGGAATTCAAGTGGCAAAATCGCTTGAATTGCATAAACGGTGTTGAACGGAGTCGTTCCGATCGATGTTTTGTAAGCTACTCTATATGCCCATAAAGCTGAATGCAGCTTTTGATCCAAGTCAGCTCGCGATTCTCCAACAATTTTGGTGAGAATTGTCACCAAAATCTTATTCGTACTTTCGGCTTGGCCGTTCTCTTGTGGGTGGTAGGGAGCGGATTTCTTGTGAATTACCATGAATTCATCCAATAGGAATTAGATCACTTCATTGATGAAGTGAGTTTCTCTATCGCTCACTAGCTCAATTGGTAAGCCATATTTGGTGAAAATGTTCTCATACAAAAACTGTGCTGTTGTTTTTGCATCATTTTTGGTTGTTGCTTTAGCTTCCACCCATTTTGTTAGATAATCTGTTGCCACAATAATGTATTGAGCATGCGTTTTATATCCCGGAGGCGCTATCGGTCCTACAAAATCTATTCCCCATTTTGCAAACGCTCTTGCCCCCATCATTGGTCTTAAGGGCATATCATCTCGTGCTCTAGGAATTTTTGTTTTCTGGAAATCGTCACATCGTTTCACAAACTCTTCAGCATCCATGAATAGTGTAGGCCACCATATGCCTGCAATAAGAATTCCTTTGGCCGTTTTGTCAGCCGAGAAATGTCCACCAGCTTGTCCACCGTGTGCTTGCTCTAAGATAGGAATGTATTCCTCTTCAGTCACGTACATTCTCAATTGATTGTCTTTTCCCCTCTTGTAAAGAGTGTCCTCAATGAGTACATAGTTTTCTGCCTCTTTCATAATCGTTTTGATTCGTGATCTACTCATCCCCTCATGCAGTATCCTGGTGGTGAGGTATTCAACAATGTAGTTACTCCATCGGGGTGCGACAGATAATCTGAATAGAGTCGCGTGCTCTATTGGCTTTTGAAGCGTGCATTTAGCGCAAGATTTGACATGCATATGAACACTATGTCGCATTTTTGGCCAATACACACCCATTCTCATCAATCTCTGATACATCTGGGCATACCCATTGTGAATCCCCGTTGTTTGTACATGAGCTTGGTTTAGGTACAAATTCCGTTCACTTGATTCAACACAAAGCCAAAGGATTTGATCCAATCCCTGTTTGTATAGCCTGCCCACCAACATTACCAATGATCTGGATGCTGCAATGGTAGATGGTTGTCTTGTCACATTCAATGACCCGATAGTCAGCAAAGGAATTACATCCTCGCTCCATCTTGTAACCATTTCTATGTTGAAACGATATGCATCTGGCAAATCATCATCAACTCCTACAGGGTTTTCTCCATGCATCATTCTAGATAAATGATACGCTCTTTGGTGTGTAGTTCCTTTTTGGACTACTACCGTGAAGTCAAACTCAAGCAGTATGATGAACCACCGAACAATTCTCCCCGTACTGCAAGGTTTATTTACTAAGTATAGCAGTGCTTGGTGATCAACGAAGAATACAAATTTATTGGAAAGTAAGTAGTGTCTAAACTTTTTCACTACATAGACCATACCCAATTCCTCCCTCTCCGTTGTCGTGTAATTCTTCTCTGTATTGTTCAGTTGTCTACTGGAGTAACTTATTGGAAAATCCATGTTGTTCTCTCCAGGTTGTGCAAGTATGCATCCTATTGCATATGCTGATGCATCTACGTGGATGTGAAATATCCTTTCCCAATCCGGAGCCTTCAAAATTGGAGCAGAAATTAATCTCTGCTTCAACGTTTGAAAAGCTTTCTCTCACTCATCCGTCCACTCAAATTTAGTTATCAGTGCGTAAAGTGGTTTTGCAATTATAGCGTATGAGTAGATAAATCTGCGATAATATCCACAATGGCCCATAAATGGCTGTACCTCTTTCACCTTTACTGGTCGTGGTAGATCAACAATGACACTGATCTTCTCCATGTCTGTCGAAATACCATTTTTGGAAATTATATGTCCCAATATTTTGCCCTGTCTTACCATGAAGACACATTTCTCTGGATTCAGGCAAATCCGATACAGTCTGCATTTTTCGAACACCTTGGTCAAGTGCTCTATGTGCTCCAATCTTACAAGAGAGTGAACACACAGGTCATCCATGTAAATTTCTAAGAACTGTCTTAGATATTCTTTAAAAGCATGACCCATCAGCCTTTGAAATGTGGCTGGTGCATTTGTTAAGCCAAAAGCCATTACCCGGAATGCAAAAATACCCCATTCAGTTGCGAAAGCCGTTTTGTGTTGATCCTCTGGCTTTATTGCGAGTTGGTTGTAACCCAAAAATCCATCTAAGAAGCTATAAGCCTCTTTGCCTGCCACCCTTTCTATTACATGATAGTTGTCCCGAATCGTAGCAGCGTTTACTTTCTTGAGATTGACACACACTCTTAACTTTCCGTTTTTCTTCGAATCCACCACAATCGGTGAAACCCAATCGGTGTGCTCAATTTCGTAAATAAACTCTGCTTCCTTAAGTTTATCTATCTCCTCCTTGATCTTTTTCGCAAACGTTTCATTGTAAGTATAGGGACGTTGTCTGCTGGGTTTGGCGTCATTCTTAAGGGGTATTATGTGTTGACAGATACTTGGATCCACACCCTTAAGATCTTTGTATGACCATGCAAACACATCTCTATACTGTTTAAGAGTAGCTACCAAAAGCTTTTCCTCTTCTTCAGTAAGATCCGTGGCAATATATGTAGATTTTGAATCTTCTCCTGGCTCCACTAGATCTATTCGTTTGGCTTTCTCAAGACCGTCGTACGATGTACCCGGTTTCTTCAGTTCTCTCATTGGTTGTTGCACTATGATTTTCCTATCTTGTATGGTATATTTCTTATAATGGGATGGTGCATCCATCTTGTCAGAATTCGTGTCCTCATTTGTTTCAAAGTCAGTCATCCATATGTCTTTGAGGGTTCGCTTGAGCTTATTGTACTCTGTTTTCCTCTCTGTTTTGGTCATTCCAGACTTTGTTTTCCCCCCTTTCTACGACTTAGTCATTTGCTTCTCGTGTATGTTCTTCTTGTTTTTTTTCCGCGGTTTAGTTTTGATAAACCGGCCAGTGACCTCGTCTTTGACACAATCCTCAGCTTTGACAAGCTTTAGATATCCCGTTCTGTCATTGACAAGAGGCATCGGATTATGCTTATTCGCCCTTGATTTTCTAGTTCTCTTGGATTTATATTGCTCATGTTGACTCGGTTTTTGGTTATGAAACTCGTAGAACCTGTCCTGTCTCGACCTGTATTTCCTATTCGTCTCTGATGCACTTGATCTTTCATCATCAGCCTCTATCAGTTGGATTTCATCGTCCAGTGATGGAAGGTCACAACATAGTGAATTCGTGAATTCCTCCTCTGTTCGATTCCTATCATTCACTACAGATATCTCATCAATGATTCTTTTACACTCGATCTCACTTGGTAGTCCTTCTTGTTCCTCGCTCTCCGATCCTGATTCCACGATGACGCTAGCCATTTGCAACGTTACTAGGTCGTATCCTTCTCCGTCACAAAATTTCGTAGGTGTACATTCGTTAACACATATGTCCAAGGTTGACAATATTTGAGTCCACCCGAATGGCTCAAATAAATGTTTCGGGAAAGGTTCTGGGAAATAAGCTTCGTCTTCTACGGATCTTTCCAAAACGCATTCCTCCTTGATTATTTCTCCACAATCAGATGCTCCACACATCCAGACATGCGCTTTCGTTTGCATCCATGCAGGTATTTCTTTTTCATTTACAGTGGTTGAATTAAATTCTTGCATTGGTGTTTTTGCAACGTCTCTATAGCTGTGATCCTTCATGTTGATTTTCGTTATTAGCTCTTCGTGCCTTAGGTAGATTTGGTCGTACCCCCAATCTTGTATTATTTTGAGTTGACGCATAAAAGGTTGTCTCAAAATAATGTCAAAGTTGTTCATTTTCCCGAAATCCACCACAGCAAAGGTGTGCTCATAGTTAATTCCACATGAAGTTACAACTATTTGGTCCAGGATTCCCAATGGTCTCTCTACATACCCATATACGAGTTGCAGTTTCATTCTCGTTTTCCTGAGAGCGGGACGACCCCATTTCTCCTAGATTTTCTTTGTAGCAATCGCCACTCCCGCTCCACTATCTAGGATGGCTATTGTTTTTATATCCTGATATTCAACAGGTAGGGTTGTATTACCCTCCTCACCTTCACAGTAATCTCCGACCTTGTTTATGGGCACTGGTTGGGCTTTGGGTTGACTTTCTCGTTTGTTTTCTTCTCCCGTAGGGTTTGTCGGAAGAGGAATATTTACTCCTTTGTGCTTTAAATGTTTCCCCATGTCTTCCCATAAGTGTGGTCTGACTCTCAAGAGTTCGAACAACGTGATTGTGCATGTTATAGGTGTCGACAGCATCTCTTGAAGACTTTTTGAGTCAACCATATGTGGAATAGTTCTCATCTGGGATGGAACTAACCTTATCTCCGACTGTGTTTCATGTTCACCTATAAATGAAGGCAGGGTTTTCAAGGATTGGGCTTTGCTTTCCACCGAAACCTCCGTTCCCGCATCCCCATACAACGATTGTATATCGGCTGGATAAAATTCGTTATCCAGGTTAATCTCAGGAATTGGAGCAGAATGTAACGTCGTGCTCCCGTTCTTTCTGTTTCTAATGGTTTCCCATAAGTGTTGTGGCCATTATTCTTCAACTTTTGGAATTGGCATTATCGTCATTGACTTAGCGTCATCAGTCGTGTTTGGCACCACACGATGATCGAGTGACAATATCGTTTCAGGCCTGGGTTCGTTTACTTGTTTTGGTTCATCAATTTTTAGTTTTTCTCGCTCTTTGTGAATCAACACTTCTTGTTCAGGGGTTCTAACCATCTTAGGTTCCATCAACGCCTGGGCTGTTTCAATTATGTGTTTACACATTTCCAAACGCTTCGTTTCCACTTCTGGTTGAGGATAAGTTAACCATCTAAAGTTTGGTTTGTTTTTAGCCTTGCTTTGTACGCTTGTAATAGAGCATCTAATGGCTCTAGCACTTTGTCAACCAAGACTGATCCCCCTGAGGACGCTTTTCTCGGCTTGTTGTTATCTTCAGCAGTTCTACTCTTTCTCTCTTGTTTGAGTTGCTCCTTCGTTTCCTGCAATTCGTTTTGCATGGCAATTTGGCTGTTCAATCTTCTTGTTTTCATCCTGTCTCGTTTCGCCTTCCAAGATTTTCGCTGGGTTCTCACGGATAAACTCTCGTGTTTTGTGGGTATCGGCAACTCGACCTTTTCCTCCACGGACTCGTTTTTCCTTACGTCCTTGGCTTGGGCTCTTGTTATCGCATTGATCTGGATCCTGGGATTGGTTTCCGATCCGCTGCTTGCACTTGGTATTACCCCCACAATATTCATAGTCGCTTTTCCCTTGTTGTCCGGATTTTTTGTGCAATCTGGCAAGATGTGATTCACACCACATCCATCACAAAATCCAAAAATTTTCACTCTTTCGACTTTGAAAGGGCAGTTACGCTGCCAATGATCCGTACTTCCACAGCTATAGCACTGTGCAATTGGTGGTTGATTTTGAGGAGGTGGTCCCATAGGTTGTCTTGCTCTATTAGGATATCCTCTTGGTTTTTAATTCTGGTTCGCAATGAACATTAACGTTATTTCGTCTACCAAATATTGATCTCTCGAAGGTTATGCTACATACGTTGGTGGTTCCATACCCTCGCTATTTCCCCATGCTTGATAGGCTTCGTCTGCGTATATTTGTGATTCGGGTTCTGTTGCGTAAGGCTCATTCGGTTCCTCGTAATAAGAAACTTGAAGTGTACTATTTGTTCCTGGTGATGCTTCACAAGGTTGAGCATACCTAATCATGGCCCTATTTTCCTGTGGTAATGGAGGTTGTTGACCCAATACAGGTTGAGGTCTGTCTGCTCCTGCTACCAGATTCATATTTGGTCCAACTTGATATCTTGGAGGAGGTGGTTGGGATGGTCCTGCTGGAGGCCCATACGGTCTTTCCCTTACATAGTTTTTGTTATAAAAACACTCTTACGTGCTATGATTCGTCCATTTTTTTTCTATGGCGCACCATTTCAGTAGTCGTCCATTCGCAACTGGTGCTTTCGGCTGTTGTGGGCACCACGGCGTCGGATGATCCCCCCCACATTTGTCACACTTCCTTGTCTGAGACTGTCTCAACACCGGATATGATCTCATATGTTGCTGCATTCTCTTCGTTACCTCCTCTATCAATTGATCAGCTGTAGGCATCAAGGATGCCTAAGCATCTTTTTTGGTGGAGGGTTCGCTTTTAATCAATGAAGAGCCACTGGTTACTGAATCAGTATCCTCTGACACTTCCCCATATGCTTTGCAGTTATCGACAAGATATAACGCTTCCCTTGTAACCTGTTGAAACGTGCTACAGGCTTTCAAGTGAAGGTCCTTTTTCAAGGTTTCATTCCTAAGTCCTTCAACGAAGAGCACAGACAATCTCTCCTCCTGCGGTAATTCCCTCCTCGGGCACCTCTCAATGTATTGCTTGAATCTCAAGGTTGCTTCCTTTACTTTTTCATTCTTCCTTTGTTTAAAAGCGTATATCTGCGATACAGTATTATGCTTTATACCCCTTTTTGAGAATTCTTTTGCGAACTCGCGCAATACATGCTCAATATTCGAACAAGTTTCAGGGTTTAAAGGTTGAAACCAGGTTAAGGCCGTCCCTTCCAAGGTCAGACCGAATCCCTCGTATTGAGTGTGGAAATCAGTGTTTTGTTCTGCTCTTAAGAGTTGCTTGAAGAGCGATACATGGGCATATGGATCCCCTGGTCTGCTATACTTCTTTGGCATGCACTTCGCTACTTGGGATGGCCTGATCCGTCTATGGTCTGCGGTCAATCTCATTGCTCCCGTGTCTCGACTTAATCGTTCTCGTGCATCATGGAGGTCGTAGGTTGCTCTCGTTAGCTCCCCCGCTCCAAATCTACTACTAGGTGGTAAATGTGATGGGGTGGCTGCAATTGTTAGGCCTACAGCTGTATGTGTAAAAATACGAACTGCACTACCTCGATTTGTAGCCATTAATTCTCTGGAATGTAACGTTCCCATGGGGCTTGGCATCGAATAATGGGGTCGACTGAAAGAATCAGTCACATGAGTCCTCCCTCCACCTGTGGTCAACGGTTCTGGCATGACAGTTGTAGGTGTTGGTCTTAGTGGGCTTGGAGTGACATAATACTGATGAAGTGGTCCCCCAAAGTACGTATAACCTTCCAATTCTTTTTTATCGATTGTTGCATATCGTCTTCCATACTTGTCGTATGCTGCAATTTTCGTTTTCGCTCCCTCTGTGTAGGTGAAGACATAAAGTCTTTTCCGCTCAGTCATCTCCCCGACGTAGGGTTCCTCGCATCTATAATAGAGATCTTGCTCTCCATTATTATACTTGTATAACCCCAAGTAGACATTATCCGTGTTGATTCTCAACATTTTGTTTTCTCGCCTTAATCTCGCATTAGGTAAGCTCATTGTTGGTGCCTTTTCCTCATGTTCCTCGTCTATTTTGGCTTTTGTGCCCATCAATCCCCACTTGTCTACAATGTTAGGATTTAGGACTACCAAGTACATGGTCATCTAGGTACCTGTCTCCGCTATAGCTTACAGGCACTAAGTCCCTGAACTCACTTGGTCTGTCTTCTATTTTCACACAGTAGAGGTCCATACCATCTTTGTATATCTTGGCACCTTGCTTGTTGTCATATTGATACTTGATGAACAATAGCTTTAGTGTGGACGAGGGGTCTGATGGTCCTGCTGCCATGTTTTCTCTTCCGTTTAGTTTTATTTGTCCCAAGTGTTCTGTGAAATACTCGGAAGATCTCTCTGAAGAAGTGTCGGAGATGACTTCTTCAAGGATCAGCTCTAACGATCGCACTATCCCTTGGTTTACACTCTCCTTCGTTGATGCAACACTCGTTTGATCCGCTAAATTTAGGTGTCTGGTGTTGATTTGTTTTCTCGATCTCAAAAACATGAAGAAAGTGGGATTTACTGACTGAATCCAAACCTCTTACCTAGAGATGGAAAGATCTTCCAATTCCTTCGACTGCATGGGTTGTTACTTGATCGGTCTCTACAAATGAATACACTGGATGGCTATGAGTTCACTGTATCATTCCAATTGTCAGCAGATTCAACACTTCAAAATGATGTCAACAAAATTTTGCTTGCAGATTATTGACAGTATGTCCAATTTGAGTTTTGAAAACTCCTGGTATCTTGTATAACCTAGGTCTATGAGTAGGTCAAAAATGAGCTGGATCTGGGCCAGAGGTACACCGATCGCGATCGTACTTCTGAGCCCAAATCAGATGAAACTTCACCAGCTTGTTCACTAAGCTATTTTAAGACTACCTGCCAGATACTTTTGTATTTGGACTCAAAAAAGTCAAGTTTTTACCGTTTCTTGGTTGGAAGTGCCTATTTTTCCAAATTTATCAGTTTGACTCGATTTTGATGTTTGATTTGGGATTTGAGAGATACCTTGGGTTGTCCTATGTACAGGCTATCCCTCTGTATGGTTCCTTCTCAGTTTTGATGTGTTTTGGTCTACTGAAAGTCAATTTCTAAGCCAGTTTAGCAATTTTTGACTTGGCATCTGTGTTCAGATGGTTTGACAGGTATTTTGAGGTTTCTGGCTCTAGGTCCTTTAGACTTTTATGTTTGTATACACCTGGGGATCCCATAGATGAAATCTGGTCCAAATCTGGCACTTAGGTACACCGATCGCGATCGTACTTCTGAGCCCAAATCAAATCAAATTTGGCATGCTTTTAGACACTGATGTTTTAAGGCTATCCCTAAAGTCTTTTTGCATTTGGATCACCAAAAGCCAAGATTTTGCACTTTCTGGGTCTGTCAGGCTAGTTTTACCCAAGTGGCATGATTTCCTTGATTTTGATGTTTTTGAGTGTGGTTGCTTTAGACAAAGTTGTTTAGAATCTTATCAGGAATGCACATGTCAAATCTTGTCCAAATCTGACACTGAGGTACACCAATCGCGATCGTAGTACCTGGGCCAAATCTGATGAAATTTTGTCTGCTCCCTCTGACAAGTGTTTCCTAGTGTTTTGTGTTACCACTTTGTGATTTGAATCAAAATCAATCCTGTTTGGTCAGATTTTCAGAATTTCAGAGTCTTATGGCTTTTTTGATCAAAGTTATGGTTTTCTGGTTTCTCGACTCTGACTTTTGCCCCAAATCTGACTGGAATATGATTTACTTATCCTACTCCTAAGTACAGAAATGAAAAAACATAAGAAAATGAATCAAACAAAACAAACACGACGGATTTTGGGTGAGATTTCCGTACTCAATCGAATTAGAGAAATTGAAGAGCACAAATGCTTTAACACGCTCACTCACAGCTCCCTAAATCTCCTAAGAGAGGATCTAGCCGGTCCACTGGCTCTAGACTCCACAGCTCTAAACCCTTGTCTAGCAGCCTAACTGAGGTGTAAAATGGATTTGTGGATTGATCTTTTTTAAGGAGTCTAACTGCGCACTCGGTCACTCATCACCTAAGGTGCATTCCCCGGCAACGGCGCCAATGTTTGCGGGTCGCCGCGACGGACGTCCATAGCATAGCTCTCAAGCATCAACATATTTATCAATACAGGGGAAGCGATTCGGATGAGGCATGGAAACTCACTAGGGTGTCATTCCTAATGAAGTGAACTCGAAGAGATGCAACTACTAACTCTACAAGCGAATCAAACGCATTATCACCAAGTAGTCTGCCTATGTCCTCCTACACAGCTCTTCAGTCATCACGCCCGTTTACCATGCAAATCATATCGAAATCGCACGAAACTTGAAGGGAAGCTACATGGAACTATCAGGAACATATCCTATCACTGTCACAGCATTCTGGAGAGGTACAACGATCACGATCTTTCGTCCCAAAGTCAGCAAAAACAGCGAACAGGTGATCCTAACGGGTCGTTTTAGGGTCCCTAAAGCCCCTCCTAAGGTCAAAAAAACATAAAACACGCATATAGACACTCAAAACAGCGATTTAAGGCCTCAAACTCGTAGTTGAAAACCTACACCGAATCTTGAATGATTACACTTGAATGAAAGAGCAAGAGGAGAGGAACACAATGCAATAATCAAATCTGAATTTGGATTACTGTAGCCACAATGGCGAAGATTACAAGTTTGAACAAGAAGGAGCTCTCAAACGTACGCTGTCTTCTCAGTTCTCCATTAAAAGATTATCTTCAAACTTACAAAAAATGACCTTTATAGATTAGGTCTTTACAAAATGTCTTGTCCGGCCATAATCTCCCAAACTTCTAACTGGCTCTCACAAGCTCCCATAAGAATAATCATACACCCTTTGACAAATTCCCGGCTTAGAGATGCTTCTTTACAAAAGAATTTTACAATGGTTTCTCACAAAAATATGGTCCTTCTGGCAACGGCCGCTTATTGCTTCGTCCGCCAAACAGTATATATTGATGGCCACTTGTTATGTCACCAAATGGGTGGAAGCTAAAGCTCTTCCCAACAACATAGTGAAGTCCACTGCTGTATTCTTATTTTAAAATATTATCTGTCGTTATGGATGTCCTGTGGAAATTGTGTCTGATCAGGGAACACACTTTATAAATGATACTATGGACAGTCTAATGGAAATTCTCTCAATAAAGCATCGAAAATCAACACCATATTATCCTCGATGCAATGGGCAAGCAGAGAGCAGTAACAAAACTATCAAGACCATTCTCACTAAGATTGTGCAAAAGGTGCCACACCAGTGGGATTTGAAGCTCCAGACTGCTCTTTGGGCATATAGGATAGCCTATAAGGTCACCACTAGATTAACATCATTGTGAATGGTGTATGGCACTGAAGCTGTTGTGCCTATGGAATTTGTTATTCGTAGTCTCAGGATGGCAGTGGAGTATGGATTGGATTTTAATAACAATCTTAAATAGAGACTAGAGGAGTTGACACAGTTGGATGAGTTAAGACAGAGGGCTATGCTAGAACAAGAAATTGTTCAGCAAAGAAGGAAACACTGGCATGATAGAAGAATCAAAGTTAGTTAATTTCAAAAAGGAGATTTGGTTCTACTCTATCAATCTAAACTGGGTCCTAAGAAACCAAACTTGAAGATAGCTTGGGCGGGTCCATATGAAGCAGACTGGGTGTTTTCCAACGACACGATAAGGCTAAAAGATTTATCTGGTTTACTACTTCCAGGAGTGTATAATGGGGCCAAAATCAAGCTATATTATTCATATGATAAAGAGACTTCCAGGAATAATGATATTGGTATTCTAGGAACTGAAGACCGAGAAAATTCAGAATTAGTTATTTTAAGCCTTTTTCATGTACAACCAGTACCAGAACCAATCAAAGAGCTAGCCCAAGGGTCAGAAAAGTCTTAGTATGACAACACCATGTCAATGGCAGAATAGGTCAAGTGTCAGAGCCAGTATCAGTTTTATGGCAAAAAGGGCCAGTCGGACTATCTGTGATAATGATTTGAAAGAACATGCAGTGTATTAGGCAATGTATGTATGCCACATCATTAGCGGTACACAGAACTCTAGGAACGATACGTAGTGTAGATTTTATGGTGAGAATGCGTATAACAGTAAGGCGAGTAGGCATTTTTTCTCATAAGTCTCATGCGCGACGTCTGCCTGCTATCACACATTTGCCATCGCCGAGCTCTAAAGCTTCTTCACTACAACCACAAACTTCTTTGTCCGAAGCAACTGTTGATTGTTGTTTATCTTTACCAGCCACACCTGGATACGGGATTGAAGGTTCAAGTAAGTCTTCTTCTTCTACTGATTCATCATCTTCACAGTGCATGGGTAGGAAGAAATGTCAGAGAAGATGCAGGAAACCATAGAGGAAACCCAAGCACTTACTACCGCTGCTAAAGCCTCTCTACCACTAATTCCCCATAGTAAGATACATTGGTATGTGTTTACCAAGCAAGCAGAGGTGTTGCCACGAGTGTGGGATTTCCATGTGCTTGTGCAAGCCAAACGAATTGAGTTTGATAGAGCTATCATTAGGCAGGTTATTGATTCCTTCAATGTCAATGAAGGCAGCACGGTAGTATATGGTAGAAAAGTGTCAGTAACTCTGAGTAACATTGCTTTTGCTTTCAAGATGCCAAACAAGCCGAAGCCGACTATGGAAACCGCAGAATGGATAAGTGCGGATCTGAAGGAAGATGACGCAGCCAAGAAGAAACGCAAGGCTAGTGCACAAGGGGTTCTAGTAGCGGGACTGGACGTTCCCATTGCTTATCGATTTGTGGCTGAGGCTGTGAGTTTGAAGAATAACCCAAAATATGTTTCAAAAAAGCTGTTTGCTATGCTACTGGTAAAGAGATTAGATGCCACAGCTTCAATCAACTTATGTTAGATTCTATCACATAATGTGCTTTAGCAGACTGCTAAGTTGAAGTCTCAAAGTGTTTTCAAAGCCTAGTATTTCTGGCAGTTTCTTTACTGGGCAGCTTTTCATGTTGCTCATGACCAGGTACGGATGGCTTGGAGTCAGAAACCCATCCCAGCAACTAGCAATGTTGATTTATCTTCTGATGAAGAAGCCCCAGGTACTCAGTTGGCTCTCACTGGTCAAAAGAGACAGGCCACGCAAGAGGAGGCTGTTAGTTCTAAGAGACCAAAGACTACATTAGCTAAGATCAATGCTTTCTTGAAGTATCTAGAAAGTCAGGTCAAAACTGTGTCTACTAAAAAATCTCTAGTAGACTAGACTTCAGTTAGCCAGGCAGACCAGCCTCTAGTAAATAATATTGTTGGGACTAGCCAGCAAGTAGGGTAGAGTTCAGCAAACACCAGTGTAGAACGAGACCAGCCAGCCAGAAATAGTCCTGAGCAGTTGGTAGTGCATACTGATAAGGGAAAAGGTCCAACACTTGCTAGTCCAACTGGTAAAGTTCCTATCCTTTTCAGTGAATTGGCTTTAGCCTTAACCATGAAAGATAGATTACAACAGTTGCAAACTCATCCTCTCACAGGAAGACTGGTCTTGCACAAACCTGATTATGCCACATTACCATATATGGCTCCTATTACAGTTTACGAGCCAGCTACCTTTGACCCAATGACGGTCAATGATGGATGCTTAGTACTTATCTAGTCATCTTCAAACATGATTTTCAATGCTTTGGAACAAATGCTGGATGCCTCAGTGTCTAATGATGAAGTGACCAAGTTAAAAGTTGAATTGAGGGATAGGGAGCAGCAAGTTAAGAAGTTCACAATCATTGTGGCATAGTATTCTTGAAAACCAGTCAGCCAAGACAATTCATACATTAGAAGTAAACATGTCCAAGCTTGAGTGTAAGATGAGGCAGTTGAATGAAGAAAAGGCAGAGGTTGAGAGAGCTGCTGACAGTTGCAAAACTATGCTAAGGATGAAGAGAGTTGATTTCAACTCATTACTAACTAGTTACACTGCATTGAAAGCCTCTTTAACAGAAAGATACATATACAATAATTTGGTTGATAGTTTGAATCCAGAAGGCAACGCCGTCTTCAATATGGGTAACCTGAGGGCGCTCATGAAAACAATGCAAAGTGATTTGCAGGATAAACTTTTTGAGTATAACAATGCTTTGGCGAATCAAGCTATTCTGGACTATATTGAGAAGTAGAATGACCTCGATGAGGATTCTGAGAAATCATTATATCTCATCACACTGAACAAAAGGCTGAGACATCAACAAGCTCCTATAACTAGGATGTATCTGCAGGATGATGTTCTTCTTTCTGATCTTGAACGGTTTTAGTGACTATATGTCGATATCAGAGAAATGATTCAACAAATTGGAAATCAGCCGCTTTCCATAACCAGGAGTTGTGCCAATTACCTGAGCATCCTAGCAAAATTTACTGCTAGAGAGAGTACCTGAATGGGCACTAACCTCTAATGATAAGCTGGTCAATCCACACTAGCAACGACAGTCTACTGCAGACTGTCAATCCCTTGCCATTGAATTAGAGCTTCTGCTTGGGAACATGCCAACATATAAATGTATGAAAGAGGTCAGAAATCAACTGAAATAAGTCCTACTGCAAATGCAAGTTGCCAGAGGAGTGCTAGAATGGAGGGTACAAGCTATTATTGAAGATCAGACTTTCAGCAGTAAGGGACCTCAAACTCAAATGACAATAGGGGAACAGGCAACTACTCTCCGAAGACTATTTCAACTGGTTCAAGTCACCAAGAAGATGATGTAGCAGGAGAACCAGGTTGTTCTCAACTTTCTGGAGTTTGTATCGGATTCCCCAGTTCTCCTGTATACATTGCCGACCAGGGAGACTGAGCTACCTAGGTTTTTCCCAGCTCCGTATCCTCAACATCTAGAACCAGTGGATCGGCTCACCTACTATAACATCATTGATGATCTTCAGGGTTTTCCACTATAGAGTGGAAAACCTCCAAATGTTGATCAATGATGCTCTCCAACTAAATGATGTCTTGGAACTGCAAGACGAAATGTAGAGGATCAAGCTCTATATGGGACAATGGAAAATCTAGCTCAAGGATCTCACCAAGATCACAAATCAACTGCTTCAACTTACTGTGTAGTCCTCTAAGATTCCTGAAAAAGGATATTACGGCTAAACCAAGTCTGGGGCCACAGTACAGGGAAATGGCTGAGATACTCTTTGAAGCTAGGATTAAAACAAATCAGCCTCTCCCAGAACGATGGATCCACACAGCTTCGCATTGTCATAAATTGGCCGGATGCCGTGTGACAAAGGGTAGATGCATGCTGTATGATCTTGACACCAAAACATATAATCCTCTCACACCCTATGAATTGGAGATGTCCACAACAAGGCGGGATCATTGAGCCGCAGGCCATTTATTGACTTATCCAAAAGGACAATGCTGGCACTGGAACTTTTGAAGCACGAGTTCAGAAGAAGGGCAAGAGGAAGCGGGTTCAGTGGAAGGATAGAGGGTAGTTCCATCTCAAAATCAGACGATAGATTTTCCTAGTGAGGTGCTGGAATTTCTTTGGTTGGGCACCCTTGGAATTACAATTATAGGGGAGTCAAGCACTGAACAAGCATGAAATATGGCATAAAGCTAGCAATACCAAAAGGGCTAGCGACTCCAGAGGAGTACTATCATGAGGAACATTGGCCAACTCAGCAAACAAACAAATGGGTTTAGGGTTTAGGGTTTGGACCTCAACCAAAAATCTAGATGGGTTCCTCAACACCATTTCAGATTCAGGTAGTGGATTTTTCAAAAAATTTGGAGTTATACCAACATTCAAGAAAGGAGGGAAGGATGTAGAAGGCGAAGATAGTCCCAACAGGCGGGAACTGTCTCGTGGAAAGCAAAACAGTGGATCAATCACACAGTAGTAATTACCACGGCAGTTATGTTGAGATGTCTAGCTCTCCATGAGCTGGCACTCTTGGTAGGTCTTGGTGACCGTTGGCCACATTTACATCATCAACATAGCTGGTGACCGACATGGCGTATCCTCGGCAGGGATTCTATAGCTGGTATATCTATCTAGCCAGCATAGCTACTTAGCGGGTTCACATTATGGACCGCATCTCTCTTTTGGTTGTACTACTTATGTAGTCAGTTTTTCATTATGTATATACACACTCATTTTGTGAAGTAGATGAAGAAGAAAGTTTAGCCCTCTACCATGTGTATCTTCTTCTTTGTGTGTGTCTGTGTGTAGCTTGGGAGAAGTTCTCTCTCTTCTCTCCTCTTTCTTTTCATGGTATCAGAGCCAAGTTAGAGCTACTGACACACTGTACTAACACACTGATCTCCAGCAGTCTATAAATGCTGAGTCTCACAAAGTTCGATACTAGGCTCAATTTAGGCTCTATCTAAGAGATAGAGTGTTCTGGTACAGGTAATCAAACAGGGACGACTAGATTTGCAGTTTTCTGGTCTATCTGCAGGTTGCAGATTTGCATGAAAAATTGTGTGTAAACAAAGTTGGTACATGTATGCCTGATTGTGGATACATGTATATGAGATGTGGTCACTCTTATGGAGCGTTTAGTAGATCACAGGTACCATTAGAGCAAGGTTGCAGGTTTTGTACAAGCTGCAGATTTTTGGAGCTGTGTAGGAATATGGCAGACAAGTTCAACCAAATCGTTAGTGAGAAGTTGGATAGTAATATTTTCCCTACATGGTTGCAGATGACAAACTTCCTACAAGGAAAGGGCTATTGGGATTACATTGAAGGTGAAAGTGATGAAGCTCCATGGTGTCCCAAAGAGAACGCTACTCCATAAGAGAAGAAAGCCTTGAAATATTGGAAGCAAGGAAAAAGAAAAGTCATGTATTGGCTATCTATGAGTGTCTCAGATAGTATGATGGGTTACTTAGAGAGTGCACCCTCTCCTGCCATAGCATGGAAGAGCTTAGAAAATCTCAAAGAAGACCATACCAGAGTCAGGAAGTTGCAGCTCAAAACAGAGCTAAATACAATGAAGCGAGGCAACATGTCTATCAATGACTATGCCTCAAAGATCAAGACAATAACAAATTCTCTTGGATCTATTGGTGTCACAGTTGATGACGATGATGTTGCTGCTACGACATTAGAAGGGCTTGGAACAGAATACAAAAACTTCAAGTCCTCTATGAATACTAGAGCATATGTTCCTGAATTTACAGGATTGACAACCATGTTAATTCGTGAAGAGAAGAGTCTTGGTCTTGGTGCATCCTCTTCTCAGAGCAATATCAGTTATGACTAGCAAGCCTTCTATTCAAATAGAGGTCGTGGCACAGGTGGTGTTCACGGCAGTCAATATCAGAATTGGCATCAAAATCAGAGTCAAGGTCGTGGAAGAGGAAGAGAAAATTATGGAGGCACGGGGAGAGGTGGAAGAATGCAAACAGAGATCAAAATAATGCATCTGATGTTGAATGTTGGACATGTGGTGAGCGGAGCCACTACTCAAATGAATGTCCAACAACACGAAGGAGGCCAAATAACAGAGGTAGAGGGAGAAGGCAACAAAACAATTATGCTGCAACAAACCGGAACAACAATGATGATGATCGGTCCGAGCAGTTATTTGTTATGCAGCATATGGTAAATGCTATGACTGCAGATGTACATGCTAGTGATAGTGTATGGTATGTGGATTCATGTGCTTCTAACCACATGACATCCCATGGTGAGTGGTTCAAAGAGATGAAGCAACTAGATGGACCAGGTTATGTAGAAACAGGTGATGATTCTACTCATCCTATTGCACATGTTGGAAAAGTTCCCTTGCAAATGCAAGATGGTAAAATGAAGTACTTGGCTGATGTGCTTCATGTTCCAAATATTACAAAGAATCTTGTTTCAATTGGGCAAATGATAGAACAGGGATTGTAGGTCCAGTTTAATCCAGATGGTTGCTATGTGAAAGACTACAAGAATGACTACAAGTTGGTTACAGAAGGAAGACATGTTGGTAGGATGTTTACTTTGGATGTGAATATGCCTGCAGTAAAAGCTGCTATGTTTGCACAAGGTGCAGGTGCTGTGGCCGATGTAGATATATGGCATAAATGCATTGGTCATGTAAATGAGCAGCGTTTGCACCCCGGGTAGGTTACCTAATAAAAATGTAACCTATCACGTGAGCTCACCAGAAGGGTATTTAAAGTTCTTGAAACTTATAGAAATATAATACAAAAGGGAATTATTTTTTCAAATTTGAAAAAAACTTACAGATTTTAAAAGAAAAGGGTACATTATATTCTAAACAAAATTCACAGATAAGGGGTTTTACAAACATGTCTTGAACGCACGTGATATTGTAGTTTTACACATAGTGAACCCCTCGAGGATTGCGCTCTATGCAATCAAAACAGATTGTTGCAGGTTTGCCAAAGTTTAAGGTTGATGGCATGCATAAAGTATGTGAGGCATGTTAATCTGGTAAGCAGTCACGTAATTCCTTTCCACAAGAACGTAATGTATGTAAGAGGCCACTTAAGGTGGTACATACAGATGTATGGGGCCCAAGAAAGACTGCCAGCATTCATGGAAGCAGGTCTTATGTGTCGTTCATTGATGAACATAGTAGAAAAGTGTGGGTCTATTTTATGAAGTAGAAGAGCGAAGTATTTGATCATTTCAAAAGCTTCAAAGCTTCCGTTGAAAAGGAAACAGGTGAACAGGTAAAGACACTAAGATCAGATGGAGGAGGAGAATACTTCTCCAAAGAGTTTTCTGTTTTTTTGCAGAAAATGCTATATGCAGGCAGTTCTCATGTCGATACAGTCCACAACAAAATGGAGTTGCTGAGCGGAAGAACAAACATATTGCAGAGGTGGCAAGAGCCTTGATGGCTGAAAAGGATATGCCTCATCATTTTTGGGCTGAGACAGTAGATACAGGTGTTTACATTATGAACAGGGCTCCTACTGTTGCTGTGCACGGAGTCACTACTGAGAAAAAGTACAGTAGCAAGAAACTAGATTTTTCACATTTAAAAGTGTTTGGGTGCATTGCGTATGTGCACATTCCAGATGAGTTGCACACAAAGCTAGATCCCAAGGTTGAAAAATGTATTTTTGTGGGTTACTCAAATGAGCAAAAAGGGTACAGGTGTTACAATCGTGATACTCGTGAATTGTGTGTAAGCAGGGATGTTGTCTTTGATGAGATGGCAGGCTGGTACAATGATGTAAAGGACAATATTGGGGCTGATGTAAAAGAGCCTGTGGATGCTTCAAGTGGGAAGAAATAGTCACATACTTTAAGCGGACCAAGAGAGTCCTCTTCTAGTGGTTCTATTGAGAGTCCATGGAGTGGCAGATTACGCACACAGGTTACGCTGGAAAGTGCATCATATGTCTCTCGCAAAGGGAAAGAGAAGGTAGGTGAGCCCCCATGTATGACTAGTGTGTCTTTAGGTTCCTCACACATTGATGAAAATTCTGATGGTTCAGATCAGAGTCTTGATGAGGAGCTTGGTATAACAACAGTTAGGACCCCATGTGTTAGAAAACAAATTGCAAGGACACCTGGTAGTGATTCAGGACCACGCAGGTCTAATAGGGTTAGGTTTCCTGTGGACAGGTTGACTTATGATGGGTATGTTACTCATCATTATGCTTACATGGAAAAGGTTGTTCAAGATGTAGAACCCACATGTTTTGAGGATGCAATTGGCAGTGAGAATTGGGAAAATTCCATAGATGAAGAAATGGTTGCTCTTGATGTAAATAAAACTTGGGAGATGGTGCCATTACCAGAGGGAAAGAAAGCCATTGGGTGCAAATGGGTGTAAGTAAAGAAGAAGGCTTATGGTACAATTGAAAGATAAAAGGCAAGGCTGGTCACAAAAGGGTATGCACAGACTTATGGTATAGATTATGAGGAAACCTTTGCTCCAGTAGCAAAGATGGCTATAGTACGCACTGTCATTGCGGTGGCTGCAACAAAAGGGAGGTTTATGCATCAAATGGATGTCAAGAATGCCTTCTTGCAGGGGGAGCTACAAGAAGAAGTGTATGTGGAGCATCCACCTGGTTATGAAAATGGTAAGCATCCAGATTATGTTTGTCGTCTTCGTAAGGCCTTGTATGGGTTGAAGAAAGCACCTAGAGCGTGGCACGATAGAATTACATAATTTCTTTTACGCATTGGGTTTCGTATGTCACATGCTGATCACTCACTCTATGTACGCCAGAGTGATGTTGGATTTGTTCTTATTACCATCTAGTAGATGACTTGATTATTGTGGGTGAAAATGAGATAGAGATTGAGAATGTTAAGGGTCTTCTCAAGAAGGAGTTTGAGATGAAGGATTTGGGAGAACTGTGCTACTTCTTGGACTTGAGGTGATTCGTACAACAGGGGGCATATGGCTGTCTCAAAGACAATATGCATTGGATATGTTATCCAAATATGGTATGGCTGATTGCAAGCCTATTTCTATACCCTTGGATGTCAATACAAAGCTGAGTTTACATAATGGTGATGTACTCGAGGATCTCACTATGTATCACAGGATTGTGGGCAGTCTCATTTACTTGACTATCACGCAATAAAATTTGCGCTATACAATGGGACTTCAGAGTTAGTTTATGCAGCCTCCACGGAAGCCGCACTTGCATGCAGTTCCCCGTACATTATTCTATGTGAGGGCTACATTGGACCATGCGCTATTTTATGCTGCATATGTTCCAGTGGAGTTGCATGGTTACACAGATTATGATTGGGCTGGTAGCGCCATTGATCAACGGTCTACTAGCGGGTTTATGTTTACACTTGCAAGTGCTGCCATCACTTGGAGCAGCAAGAAGCAGCCCACAGTTTCCTTGTCTAGTACAGAGGCTGAGTATAGAGGTGTTGCAGTTGCAGCATGTGAGGTAGCTTGGTTATGCAAGCTACTTATGGATTTGAGGCTGCAAGTGGACAGAGAGGTTGTCATTTACTGTGACAACCTTAGCAGTATTCAGTCCAGGAACCCAGTATTTCATGCGTGGACCAAGCACATAGAGGTCCATTACCATTTTGTTCGAGATCAGGTTCTGGCGGGTGACATCAACTCGGTTTACGTCAGCACAGAGGAGCAGGTAGCAGATATCTTCACCAAGGCCCTGGGAGCTGAGAAGCTCCGTCATTTTTGAACTATGCTTGGAGTCCTTTAGTTGGCGTCGAGCTCAAGGGGGAGTGTTGAGATGTCGAGCCCTCCATGAGTTGGCACTCTTGGTAGGCCTTGGTGACCGTTGGCCACATTTACATCACCGACACGGTTGGTGACCGACATGGCGTATCCTCGGCAGGGATTCTATAGCTGGCATATCTATCTAGCCAGCATAGCTGCTTAGCGAGTTCACATTATGGACCGCATCTCTCTTTTGGTTGTACTACTTATGTAGTCAGTTTTTCATTATGTATATACACACTCATTTTGTGAAGTAGATGAAGAAGAAAGTTCAGCCCTCTACCGTGTGTATCTTCTTCTTTGTGTGTGTCTGTGTGTAGCTTGGGAGAAGGTCTCTCTCTTCTCTCCTCTTTATTTTCAAGTTACTACAATAACTCTAGAGGGCTATACATAGGACCCATTACATTGTAATTGAGCTTCTTGCTTCTTACTTCTTAGTTGAGCCTTCCAAGTATTTTCTGAGATACAATCTCTTCACCTGTAAATTCTCTTTGTAATCATTATGGCTATTATAATCATTTGACCTTCAATTTGTATACCTTGTACTGGTTGTTCCTAAGCTATGAATCTGAAACTACAAATACTTTTCCAGTTGTCCAGTCTGTCTCTCATTCAGTATACTAATTTGGTTCAATTAACTCTTTCAATCTAGGCTCTAGTTTCACTAACTGAAATGACGGCTCACCAGTAGCTCTATTAAATTCTAACACATGAATCAACTATTTGAAGAGATCAACTCCAATTCCAATGTCACTCACCACCTAAGGATCGCTATCTCCAGCAATGGCACCAATGTTAGAAGGTTGCCGCGACGGACATTTGTAGCATAGCTATCTGACACTAACATAATGTCAATACTTAGGGAAGGGACTCGGATGGGACACGGAGACTCTTTGAGGGTGTCAACCTCAAGAAGCGAACCTATGGAACAATGATATCTCTAACACTAGCAAATCTATCACTCTTGGGCCTATGTTACTGCACACAATTATCAACGAATTTTGGCACTCGAACAAAGTCCAAATGTTATGAAACTTTGGGAGGAGGTCTAAGAAACTTAGAGGCACTAACCTAACGAGTTTGGTTGCAATCCCATGAGGTACCAAAATCACGATCCATCATGATCAATGTCCTAGAAACTGCAATAAAACATACGAGAAAGGTCGCCCTAGGATCCAGGAACACTCTCCTATGGTTGGAATGTCAAAAAACAATCATTAATGCACTCAAAATAGTACATTTGGCCTACTAACACGTAGTCATAAACCACAACAAAATCAACAATGACTATACTTGAATGAAAGAGCAATAGACAAGGAGCACATTACAAGTTTTGGAATCGAAATGTGATTACCAAAGCTCAAGATATGAGGATTACAAGGTGCATGAGAGTAGTTGTCCTCAATCATACGCTCCAAAACTCAAAACTTTGATAATTATAATTAATGTCCTTTTTCCACTCTACAAAATGAGTTCTATACCTAGGGCTCACTTGGCCAGTGGCCCAACTTCACAAGGCTCAGACTCCTTTATAATTATATAACTCAGATGTAGCACATGCAAACTCAAGATGATCTGAATAAAATCAGAGACTCTCATATAACTACAAAAGCTTTCCAAAAAATAATGGACATCAAAATTTGGGGCACAGAATGAAGCGGCTGACTCAAAGGGCGCCCGTTTGGTTTGACTGCCAACAATCATGTAAGCCCACATTGGGTAGTTATCTATCTCCATCCAGTTTATCCTATGTAGCAAACATCCTGAAAATGTCTATGTTGTCGTTAGCCATGGCAAGTGACTACACTTGCTGCGAGAACTACCCAAAAAGAGGAAAAACTAAGTAGGCCCAACACGTACTATTTAGCACAACCAAAGAAGATTGTAAGGGACCTGTTGTGCAAGAAATTGTGATGACAAAAATTCTACACAAAATGAAAAAATAGCTTGTGCAGTACTACTTGTAGTGGAAATGGAGGCCAAAATGAGCCTGAATGAGAACTCTGAGCAAACCAAGATCTATTAGATTACCTAAAGTATTTGTCAACCTGCTGATGCTCATCAAAGCTCACCCAAATCAAAGAAAACGAGTAGGCATGTGTTGGTGATGCTAGTGACTATTCTCGGGAGGATGCAACCTGCTATAATGCCAAATGTTGGATTTAGGATTGCAGGGAAATACATACATCTTGGAGAAGATGAAGAAGCTTAAGGCACACAATAGACAGTATATTGCTTAGTGCACAATAGAAAGATAAGTTAGCCCTAGAATGATGAGTGTATATAAAATGCACAAGGCAAAAAACCTCATAGAGAGGGAAAAATGAGGCGGTGGTCCTAAGTGTGTTCGTAAACATCACTACCTCCTATGTGGTAACAATAATATCCCAATATGTGGCTTCAAGTGCGCATATCCCCCCCCCCCCCCCGGCCAATCACAAGAAAAACACACAAATTTCCCAATAGTCAAACATAAGCATCCATTAACCCATAAACCATCACGAACACCACCTGGATCATATGGCATATACATTAACTGCCCTAAACCATGCACATTACCATCTCCTCTTGGATCAAATGGCATATAGAAACACTGGCATAAAGAAATATCCTCTTAGATCAAAACATAGCACCGAGTCCCCTACAACATCAGGTAATATCAATTTTGTCACAACATTAAGTAACACTAGATATTTCCATATCCCTTGTGTAACGTCCACACCTACTCAATTGATTATTGATCATCTATCATGGATGGGAACATTGGTAATGCACCCCCTCTAGCATTAAAATCATGTTCATACATATCTGGATACATTAGTTTTGTGGCAAAACCTTTCTCTTTTGGCTCACAAGAATCATTTTTTAAAAATCCCTATTTTGCACATTCTCAAAATCTAGTAGATCCTCATCTAATAATTGCATAAGGTCAACATAAACTTTCTCATGCAAAAATTTAGATTGCTCGCTATCCTTAGCATCCACAATAAAGGATCCTTC
This sequence comes from Adiantum capillus-veneris, assembly GCF_014529385.1. Classification (NCBI taxonomy): domain Eukaryota; kingdom Viridiplantae; phylum Streptophyta; class Polypodiopsida; order Polypodiales; family Pteridaceae; genus Adiantum; species Adiantum capillus-veneris. The sequence continues at coordinate 174,965,605 of NC_140934.1, read as the reverse complement.
CAAAGCTTCATCCAAAAAACACATAAGCTCTCGGTCTACCGCTTCAGAGGAATATTCTACCCTGTTGCACAACTGATGATGCAAGGTAGGTATTCCACATATGACCTGGAGGAGTCTACTATGTAAAAATTGCATATATCACATGCGAACAAAGGGTATTTAAATAATCCCTTACATGTATATTTTCAAGTATTATGTGTACCCCTTATGTTTGCATTTTTGTAAAACAACTAATTTTTATGTATGGAGATTTTCCCTTTCCCAATGCAAAACGTATCATAGATGCCTAAACCCTAAAAATGTTTTTTCATGGTAAGACAAGGCAGGATTTTATGGTATATTATGTCCAAAAATGGCATTTCTACCGATCTTGAGAAGATATTTACATGTACATGGTAGTTGAAAAACCTCTCCATGCACTCATCACTAAGTTTGAATGGAATGAGGAATGTGAGAAAGCGTTTCAACAATTGAAGCAGAGACTTATTTTTGCTCCGATTTTGAAATCTCCTGACTGGAACAAAAATTTTCATGTCCATGTCGATGCATTGGCTTACGCTGTTGGATGCATCTTGGCTCAACCTGGAGAAAACAAAATGGATTTTCCAATCTGTTACTCCAGTAGATAGCTCAACAATGCAGAACAAAATTACACGACCATAGAAAGAGAGGGCTTGGATGATCTATTCTATCAAAAAGTTTAGGCATTATCTTCTTGCAAAGAAATTTATATTCTTTGTGGACCATTAGTTGGCTATTGAACTTAGTGAACAAACCATGCAATACGGGCTGCATAGTTCAATGGTTTCTAATATTGCTAGAATTTTATTTCACTATAGTGGTCAAGAAAGGGAATAACATCAGAGGGTAGACCATTTATTGCGATTGATTCATGGGGAAGCACCTTTAGGAATTGAGGACGATTTGCCTGATGCTTATCTCTTCAATATCCAAATGGTACCAAGGTGGAGAGAACATGTTATACTAACTGCTTAGTGGTCACCATTGGTTCTCTACAACTTGAGAGTCAACCATCAATCATTGAGTACTCTTTCTCCTTAGTGCTCATAGCCAGACGGTCATATAAGCAAGGAAATCATTGAGCACTCTTATTCCTCATGTTGTCTTATCTTCTCTTTGCCCTCGTTCCTTACGTGCTTTCATCCTAGCCTTTCTATCTTTCTAGCTATTTTGTTTGCTCTTGGTTTTTTGACTAGGTGTGTATGTTTGGACTCACCCATATTTGGACTCGCGTCAGTTTTTGTTCTCTGTATCTCTGGCTTCTCCTCACCTTCCTTTTGCGCTTGCGCTCTCGTAACTACTTGAGTTGGTACGACGTTTTTATTTTCCGACCTACTGGGTAGCTAAACGATTCCTGAAAAATTTGTTGTGAACTTTCTGACTCGGTTTGGGTTTTTTGGACAATCAAGGATCAAGTGAATGACACCACAATCAAGACAATAGGCATTTACTTGTGTGATCTCTTTTTGAGGACATTGTTTGACCAAGTGGTTGTCATGGATTTTGTGACAATTTATCTTTGGTTGAGGAGATTCTTCTTGCAATTCCCCTTGGCTGTAAACAGGCTCTGAACTAGCTAAGCCTCTAATTTCACAATGAACCGCAATGTCCTTTTGTCCATCTCATACCTTCTTTCTTCAGGTCGAAATGCAGGAGGTGGACATTACCCACTTTCTCTCATCTTCTGTCGCTTTGAAGGACAATACCCACTTTGATTGTTATAATACATTATAGTTGGTACTAGTGCTTGTTTATTAGCTGCTTTTATCATCGGAGCGTATCTCATGTCTATAGGCATTCTAGCACCTGGCAGCAGAGGTTGTTGTCCTAAGACAACAACCAATCTGTGATCTTGCAACTCCTATTGTACCTGGTGCATTCCCCATAGCGTATCTAAGTGGAGGAGGTGTTATTGGAATATGTTATACATACCTCTCCTTAGCATATTTCATGCCATAGTAACACTCTTATCTCGTATGGTTTGTCCATTTTCTCTCAATTTCACACCACTTAAGCTCCCTTGGATTAGCATTTACAAGAGGAGCTAACCTCTTGACCATTTTGTTAATAAATGTTTCTTGATCAATAGGTGTTGCTGGTTTTGCAATGGAATCACTCATCTGTGAATCACTGTGTTGAGAGGATGTGTCATCCTCTTGACTATTACCATACTTTTCTTTATATTCCTCACAATTATCCACCAGATAAAGAGCTTCTTTGATCAGTTCGTTTAGCGTCAAACTCCTTATCATGTACATATCCTTTTGATGACTCACATATCTCATTCTCTAGAAAAATATCAACATCAATTGTGCCTCTGTAGGTCATTCCGCTCTTGGATAGAACTTGACATATCTTTTAAGCCGTAATGCCGCTTTGCGTACTGATTCACCCTCTTTCTGCTTGAATCTGTGAATTTGTGAGACCCTATTGTGAGCTATGCCTTTTCACGATAATTCTTTGATGATTTCTTCAAACAGCTCATCTAGAGTCTCAAAAACACATATTTCCATTGAGTCGAACCTTGTAGCCGCATCATCTTCCATAGTCAGTTCAAATCCCGCAAACTGTGTCAAAAAATCAAAAACTTCCTCTCCTCTAATTAATCTTCTGAAAGTCACTACGTGAGCTCTCGGATCTTTATCTCCGGATTATTTCTTGTTTACCCATTTTTGGATCTGGGATGGTCTAACTCGCCGATTATCTACAAGTCTAACCATAGACTCTCCCAATCTTTCTCTCGCTTCAGATCTTCTTCAAAGGGATTAGTCATTCTCTTGGAGATTGGTCCATTAGGGAGATTCCCTTCAGGAGGAATGTATGCCATCTTTGTGATCATTTCATCTCTCGTTATTGCTCCAGAAGGGAATCCAAGTGGCTCCCTTTTTGAAATTTTTGTAGGAATCCGCGTGTTTGGTGGAGGTATCTGTGGTCCTTCATTGACCAACTATCCACCTATTCCTAAGGCACTCCATGGATTTGTGCTTTCTACAACTCTGTATTCTTGTCCATACTTGTCAATAACTATAGATTTCCATTGACAATTGACTCCGTATATATAGACATGTAAGAGCTTGTAATCCGTCAGCTCTTTTGGATATGGCTTTGAGCACCTATAAAGGTTGACTTCATTGCCGTCAATGTTTCTATACAGTAACTCACTCTTATGACTTGTTATCCAAACTCTCTCAACAAGCTTGGTCTTTATCAATTTCAAGTTTGGAAGATCCATTATGGGCGGATGCTTCTCTATCTTTGGGATTCTGAAGCTTATATAAGCTAAGTTTGACTCTAAAGAGAACATCATCTCTAGGCTTAACAACTTTAGCTTGATGTAAGAAGACTTGGACCAATGTGTTCAACTGCTTTGGTTAGGGAAACTTCGAAGCTATGTCCAAAACCATCGGCTTGGGTTAGTCAACTTCTCTAATGGAAGCAAACTTCCCTTAATGAGTTTGATGCAAACCTTCAAAATGTGATTCTCCATATGTATCTAGCCTCCTCTTTTGAACATGGCAGCACACAATGCTAGAAAGAGAAATCAACTTTCCATTCTAGAGGAGGTGGAGACTTTACTCAAAGAAGAAACGGTGGGGGAGCTTGTCCATCATGAAGTAGCAACCCAAGTAAAAAAGCTCCTCTCTCCTTCCCCAAGGGCATCTTATAACCATAAGCACTATCCTCGCTCGGTGCACAATCAACCCCATCTCCCTCATCCCAAGACTACTCAACCTCACTCTTTGGCCAAGATTCCCCATAAAGAAGCGTTGCGGAAACCCTTCAAGAAACCCAAATCCTCTTCCATGATACCTTCCCCGTCACCCTCCTCTCCCTCTTTTGCTTCCCCCCTTGATAATAAACCTAGATATCTGTTTCCCTCCCCACCCTTTCCCTCCTTGATAAAGTCCCCCAAAATATCCTCTTGGCACCGGTCTCCCTCCTCTTGCTGCCACTCCCTAGCCACCCCCTAAACCACTTTACCCAAATTATAGTCTTTCTAATAAACCCAAATTTTCAAAAAACTTGCAATGGAGGAGAAAGTAGACCTTGAGCATCCTACCTCTTGGCTCCACTTGCTCTTCTCCAAAGCTCCTCTCTTCCCACATCTTTGGACCCCTCCTCCCCATGCCTACCCCCTCCTTCCCTCCCCTCCCTTCAATGCCAAAAAACGTTCCAAATACTGGCTCCCTCTTACCAATCCTCATTTTTTAGAAATCCTTGCTCTAGGCAAGCAAACCGCCTATGCTCTTGAGCACAAAATAACCAATCTCTCTTTTCACACAGGGTGATCACTAATCGGTTCTCTTTATAGAGGTCCTGAGAAACGGAACTCTCAAAAAAGGCTTATACTTAAAGGCATGCACAACATTCGAACAAGTCACTAGGGAAGCATTGTACCTGGTTGACAATTGCGAAACATACGGGGAAGTAACAAAAGACGTAGAGACAAACACTAGCAATGCCTCTTCAACCACCAGTGACTCAATTGCAAAATGTAGTGCTCTTGCTTCAATCACACAAAATGTAGATCAACTAGTCGAGGAAGTGGTTCGTAGGATGAATTAGATCTACCGACAAAACCCCATAATGAGGTGGCAACAATTACCAGATGTCAATGCTCCAAGAGTGTTGAATTGATGTGGCAATTAGCAGAAATACAAAAACCACGACACTAGTGAGTGATTCTATAACTAGAATTACATGAGGGAAAGTCCATATGGACCACCGGCGGTACAAAAATTGCCACCACCTCCAATGTATCAGATCAGACCCAACAACGCAGTACAAGGAGGAGACAAACCACAACCTATGTTGGGACAACAACCCCCTTTGCCTTATGATAATAGGGCCATTAAGCGTTATGTGTACCCGACAGAGTCACTCATAACTCAGTCGATGATTCCACAAACTGTTTACCACGAGGAACCGGTCGGAAGCCATGTGAGGTGCATTGAGTGTAAGTTAAAAGGCTTACCTCAACAAAATCTTCTCCTATACGGTTCACCTTCTCTTGAATCCTCACCCAGTTGAGAGTCCTCATCGGCTCTATGCTTCTCTCTCTCTCTCTCTCTCTCTCTCTCTCTCTCTCTCTCTCTCTCTCTCTCTCTCTCTCTCTCTCTCTCTCTCTCTCTCTCTCTCTCTCTCTCTCTCTCTCCTCTCATCGGATAAGTCTCTTGGGATAGTTTCCTACAACGTTAAAACAATCTTCTTTTTCTTCTCCTTTTCTCGCAGCTAGAAGTTAATCCAGAGCTTGGCATGCCTTTATCTCTAGTAGTTCAAACTTAAGTTTGAGGTCATGTCAATATCTACCTAGGAGCTCGAACTTAGGTGCACTACACAAAAAGGTGAGACTCACCAGTGTCTTCATTGCTTGAGTGTGTTCACATTATCGAAGTCACACTAAATACTCAAATTTTCTTAGCAGTATGCAACAAATAGCTTGCGAGCTTCTAGTTGTCGTATAGGCTGCGAACCATTGGGGTTAGGAGTTAGAGATTTCTTCGCATTTCTTGCTACGACGTGCATGAACGAGGAGGTCATCCGAGGGGTGCAGACTGCCTGTTGAGAGGGTGGGTCCAAACAGTGTCCTTATTGTTTTAGGAAAATAGCATGCTCACACATCTACAAAATGACCCTACCCAACTAGCTGTTCTAGACAGTCTAAATGGTATCTTACGTTTGAGATCCATGCCTTTATCTACCTAGCAACTCAAACTTAGGTTTGAGCGCCATGTCTATATCCTCGTATATAATTGGGAGAATCTTATGCAAGCCCTTGGTGCAAGCAAAGACACTATCTCTGATGCAAGCAAAGACACTATCTTTGATGAATTGTGGCCAGGGAATACATGCGAACAAGATCATCCTCTTGACCTTCCATTGGAAGGTAGTCTAGATGCGAGACTTGATGTAGATGAGGGCCACGATTGTGGTCCAATGCTGCACAACAAAAATTTTGAGGATCTCAACCCAATTCTTGATGTGGCAAAGGGTGACGTTGTACTTATGCAAACTTGTGATGCAAATTATCCAATTTGGCTAGGAGTGACAACAACAGATATTCATCAAAACAATGAGTAAACAGACCACAGACAAGTCAAAACTTGGCACCAATTTCAAGGACTGGCGAGCGAACATAATTTAGTCACTTGTCTCTCTTACAGCTTACATTTTAGTCATTCCGGTAATGAAACATGTGTGAGCGGAAAACTTGATTTTGGATGCGTGTGTGTGTGTGTGTGTGTGTGTGTATATGTATAAATTTGTAAACTACCATGTGCAAACAGCCCGTACTATATAATATGGTTGTTGACAACACACAATATTAGACCCTGCATACTCATTAGCATCCACTAAAAATTGTAGCACAAATTTCTTTTGTGCAACAACTTAGCACACCACAACCTCACCTCAAGTCCATGTGACACAAAGAATTGTCCCAAATTTGAGCATTTTTTGCTATTTTCCTAAACATGTGTTAAAATGGAATTGGAGCTGATCTCTTTAGATAGCCGATTCCGGTGTTAGAATTTAGAGATACTAGTGAGCCGTCAGTTCAGTTAATGAAAGTGGAAAGGAGACTAGAGTTTGTATTGAAAGAGTTATATGAACCGAATTAGTATACTAAAATGAGAGACAGACTGGAAAATTGGAACAGTATTTGTAGTTTCAGATTCATAGATCAGGAATAACCAGTATAAGGTATACAGATTGAAGCTCAAATGATTACAGTAGCCGTAATTATTACAAAGAGAATTTACTGGCGAAGAGATTGTAGCTCAGAAAATACTTGGAAGGCTCAATTGAGAAGTAAGAAGCAAGAAGCCCGATTACAATGTAATGGGTCCTATTTATAGCCCTCTAGAGTTACTGTAGTAATTGCCATGGTAATTACTACTATGTGACTAATCCACTGTTCGGCTTTCCAGGAGGCAGTTCCCGCCTGTTGGGACTGTCTTCTCCTTCTATAGACATAGTGGTAGCTTTTTACTTATAGACTTGATTTTGATTTCCAATTCATTTACACTTTAGCAGTCAGGCAGCTAGACATGGGTTTTAGTGCTTGTAGAGGCTAGAAGTCAGTGACTTTCTAGGTTTATGCTTGAGAGGTATTAGGAGTTGGGAGTGAGATACAAAAGCATTTCATTCTGCATATTCTCTGATTCTTTAAAAATAATATTCCATAATCCTTTTTTTTCTAGTTTTGCACCTTTTTTTTTGTTTAGTCATAGGATTCAATTTTGCAGCTAGGAGTAGGTTAGGTAGCATCTATAACCATCAAATAGAGCAAAAAGGATCAAGGAAAATACTGTCAAAACCTTACTTTGGTTTTCGAGACCATAACCTAAAATCTTAGAAATGTGATGGTTGGAGCTCAAAAGAAATACAAACCCAAAAATAATTGGAAAAGGAGGTACACCAAGCTAAAGAGAGCTAATCTACAAAGTTTTAGACCAAAATGTATAGGAACATGGATCATGATCCATGACACCGTGAGGCAATTTGGATAGTTACTGATACCAGAGGATTTTGTGGGCTTCTAAGTCTCTAGATACACACTTTTGGTGGAAGATTGACACAACATACTCATCCAAATCAAGAAATTGGGTAGAAAGTACACAAACCTTGAAAATAGATAAAAATTGGGGTTTTTAACTTTTTGCTATCCAAACTAAAGAATAAGTGAAAATCTAACCTCTACAAGAAATACATTAAAATAAGGGGTTTTTATATTCAATTTTTGAAAATTTCCTAAAATAAGGGGTCATTTTATTCATTTGGACATGTTAAAAGGGCTTTTTAGATACCCGTGAATGCACGTTATATAGGGGATATTGAACGGTGAACCCCCAAGAGTCTATGGAGTCTACCTATCCACTTATTTTTGGATTTGGAAACCTTTCTCTTTGCCAACAACAAAATTTTGTGCCTGCTAGGGGTTTTTGACTTGCAGCTTGTATTTTGGTGTTTTTGATCAACTTTTTGTTGTTTCTTGCTATGATGACCTTTACAAAATTTGTTTCAAATTATGGCAGCTACTCACTTCCTAAATCTCAGCCCCAAATGCTTCAGGGGGTCATGGATCGTGATCCATGTTCCATCTCATCTGGTCATGAAATTTGGTCAACACTATGCATCTAAATTTTTTGGATTTTAAAACCCTTCATATTGAGCTCACGTTATACCTTAACATGATTACATACTGCACCCCCCACGCATAGACTTCAAGTAATCACCATACAAGTTTGGGGTTCAAATTTTATGGAACACAGATCACGATCCATGTCTCTTTGCTAGATTTTGGGATTGTAACCTTATAGCCTTGTAACAGAGACCAACACAAACAACTTATTCAAAAATAAGGGTACCAAACAACTTCAAGAAGAGGGTCACACAAGCCAGAGTTATTCAAGACCAAAAATCGTGAACTAGACATACAAAGTGACTTCTGGTAGACCTAAGGGGAATCAAAACACCTAAAAATCATATAACAAGGATCAGGAGACTGTGAGAGACCTATGGGCCAAGTTTCAAGCTATTTTGACATAGGGATACACGGATCGCAATCCATGACCCCCTATCATAAAAATAGCCTAGAGTGGTACTAGAGTTAGCACTAGTTCCTGGTAGCATAGTGGTATTTTCAAATTTCAATTTGGAATCGATTTGTGCATGTTACAAGCAAAACAAAAATTTGTGTCAAAAGTTTGATAAAATTTTGATTCCAATAAATTTTGACTAACCCAAAGGCTGTAAAGCTATAGCCAGGACTGAATGCACCATAAAAGGTAAGAGGTCAGGGTTCTGTAATCTTCATTTTTTAAATGTATTTGCAATCAGGGAAGTTTTACCAAATTAGAAACCCTTCTACTAGGGACCAATCAAGTTATATTTCAACAAAGGATATCAATCAAGTGACCATACCTACCTTAGAGCCAATATTGGAGGAAAGTCTTTACTTTTTTAGAGAGATCGTATATTTATATTGCTGATGGATCCAAAAAGTGTGTTTCAAGGAAGAAACCGATATGGGAGCTGGATCGTCACAACCTGCACGAAACCTGAAACTTTTGCACGTGCAATATCACTTTGAAAATAAATAGGGTGCACTCATAGTGCCCATAGATTATAATGGCGATATTTTAATGAAGAGGGAAACATGTATGTAGTTGTGCTTAATCCCTTTATTGAGTACAAGTGGGGATTTTTTGGCATGGAAAAAAAGGTTAATGTAGAGCCTAAGGAGAAGCCACCAAAGTTGGACATTCCTAATGCCAAGCTTAAACGAGTAAATGTGGCTACTCACACCAACACCGACAATACGCATGTGGGATTATATAAGTATAACAACGAAGAGAAAATTATCTATTACAGGTGTGAGAAGCCCAATGTGCGGGAGTTAACTGAGTAGGAATGCTTGTATGTATTTACACTTGAAGTTGAGAGAGATACACAAATAGTCATGTCAGACAAGTATGGTAGAAAGTATTTAGCAGTGAGCCGTAACAAACTCGAGGGATATACGTACTTTGGGGGGGCATTCCTTCAATACTATGTAGCTCCTAGCATGCACAAACCTATTGTCTCAGAAACAACACGATCGTATACTACGAGAGTGAGTCCTTTGAAATCTCATGTGGGAGACTCTTTCAGTCGACCACATCTCTCTGTACCGAGACCAATGGGGTCCTTGGATTCCCAGATTCCTATGCCTATACATAGAGGTAGTGAAATCCCACTCACGATTTTAAACACAAGCGCTACAACATAACCCAAAGTTATCTACGCACTATATATTGACGGCCGTACCTTTCCACGCGGATATCGACGTTCTTTTATCCCGTCGATATACGCGTCGGAATAGCCGTCGATATGCGCATGGAAATACGCGTGGCAAGGCATGCTTTTACATGCATATATTGACAGACATTACCACACGTATATCGACGCACATTTTGACGCTAAAAAATTGGGGAAAAAAAGGGGAGCCCGCCCGCAGGGGCCATTTTCGCCTTCAACGCATACGCTCAGCAGATCTTGGCCGAAACCTGTTGCGCAATTATTATGGAACTCTCCCCCCCCCCCCCCCCCCAACCTCTCTCTCTCTCTCTCTCTACATAGTGTGTGTGTGTGTAGAAAGATATATATATATATATATATATATATATATATATATATATATATATATATATAGAGAGAGAGAGAGAGAGAGAGAGAGAGAGAATTAATGTATGCATAGGAAATTAATATTAAAGAAAGAGAAATTAAAGAGAGAAATGAAATGAAATGTTATATTAACGTCTTCAAAAGGCCAAAGTGACCTATGAGACCAGAAAGTTACAATGGTGGATCTGATACAAAGTCAGAATAACAAGATGACAAAATGACAAAATAAAATATTATGGAATCCTAAACTACTGGGTGTGGACTAAGTAGCTAAAACAGCTAGCTGGGATAGGTAGATCATAGGAGATCCAACATCTGTCGCTGGCAGACCTCATCAATCTCCTCCATGGTCAGTAGTCTGACCGGGCATTGTGCATGTCGAGCCAAAGTGACCTGGATCCTCTGATGTAGCCTCTGTCGATGTTGTGTAGTCTGGCCTCCGCAGTCATGGGCGTCTGGATCTCCCTAGCTCAGTCGCTTGTTCGATCATTAGAGAGATAGGGAAGTAGAGAGAGAGAGAGAGAGAGAGAGAGAGAGAGAGAGAGAGAGAAAGAGAGTGATATATATATATATATATATATATATATATATATATATATATATATATATGGAGAGAGAGAGAGAGAGAGATAGATAGATTTTATTATCGTCCTCGGAGGTCAAATATAACCTATGGGACCAAAGTTACATGTGATGTAGTATGTGTATGGATGATGAGTGACTCTCGATGCTCCAAAATTGTAGTGATGAGAGTCGCAATGGAGAGCCCACACGTTGGCTGGGAGAGGAAAGTGTGTAGGTCTAAGTTATGGCTGAAAATGTGAGAGAAGCAAGTTCGGATGTGATCAAAAGCTGAGCACTCTAGTAGTGTGTGGTACTCAGACTCTCGAACTTGCAGTGAGCATAATGTGCACAATCGATTTGACTCTTCTCCATTGCCCCAACGCCCTATCTCGCATCGAAGGAAATGGGAGCTAAGCCGAATTTCTGCAATAGTGCGTATCGCGGCCAAGGGAATAGGCTCAAGCATGTAAGTGTGAGTACGGTTTCCTCTCTCAGCGAAGAACATGGTTTTGTAGTTGGGGGCAATATAGGTGGTGTAATGTATGAAGCGTGACCCACCGGATTTCTCCCAAGCCGTAATACATTGGCGTTGTAGAAAAGCTTCATTCACTTGAGAGTCAATTGAAGCATCATGTAGCAAGTGTAATGCATCCCATCTCCCAAACCACTTCTTTATGTCTTGCATCCATCCCGTGCTCAAGATCTTGCTTTTATGCGTCTTTTGAACTTTTTTGCTTGCTTCCCATGCAATTGTAGGAAGTCGATGTGAGGGGTTTTGACGCATCTTTATCATGTACTCCACAACCCTTTCCATGCCCATAACCTCAATTGGAAGAGATCCCGACTCAAGAAGTAGGAGCATATATGGTGTTTGTGTCTTAACTTGGAGAAAGTTTGTAAGAAAACGCTTTTGGACATTCTCAAACTCTTTCCAAGTAGACTTTGAGATGCTCCCGCCCCACACTTCAACTCCATAAAGAAGAACCGGTGTCACCAATGCATCAAAAAGATACTTCTTGAGAACCCAACACTTGATGTTTCCCGCATTACACATGTTCTCAAATGCATAATATGCTCTCTTTCCCGCTTCCAAACGACGCATAGCACATTCATGCCACTTGTGATTGGATGGAACCTCAAGGCCAAGGTACTTAAAGCTCTCAACAACTTCAAGTGTCTCGTTGTTGTACACAATGCATGGCTTCTCCTTATGGTTGGTTTTCACAAGCATAACCTTTGTTTTGGATTCATTTACAATCAGCCCACTATGCAAGCAAAAGTTCTCAAGGACAACCATAAGCTTTTGTGCATCTTCTAAAGTGTGTGCTAGAAGCACTACATCATCCGCATACAACAAAAGCATGATTACCGCATTGCAAATAGTGACCTCTTCAATGCCTTCTTCTTGCATAAAGTCAAGTACCATTTGTTCCAATTGATCGATGCATAGACCAAAGAGAGTTGGTGACAATGGACATCCTTGTTTAACCCCAATAGTGCTTATAAAAATTTCTGAAATTTCTCTTCCCATGCGCAATTGACAAATCACCTTCTCATAGATTCGAGAAACCGCAAGCATAAACTCACTTGGCATTTGGAGTTCTTCCATCCTTCTCCACAAATTGTTACGTGGAATCATATCAAAGGCTTTCTTAAAGTCCACAAAACAACAATACAATCGCTTGCCTTTCAACCGACTTTCCTCCATGAGAACACGAAGAGTGACAAGATGATCAATGGTGCTATGGCATCGACGAAAACCCGCTTGTCCCTTTGCACGCTTGCCATTCTCTTCAGCCCAATCACTCAATTTCATCTCCATTATGCACCCAAACAACTTTGCCATAAGAGACCCAATCATTATAGTCCGGTAGTTGCTTACATTCTTTACATCCCCTCCTTTATGCAAAGGCTTAACCCAATTAGTACTCCAATCATAAGGCATACCATGTTGAAGTGCAAGGTTGAACATATCACACATCCACTCATGGGTAAAATCTCCCGTCCATTTGATCATCTCCGGCTTGATACCTTGAAGATCTCCCGCTTTGCGAGTGGCCAACTTTTCAAGCCCACCGCATACATCCTCAATAGTAAAAAAAGACGGCATACATGGGAGTGAACCATAAAATGGTATTTTTTCAGTATTTTCTTGCTCATATAATTGCCTACAATGTGTGTACATATCCACTAGACTCAAGTTACCAAAATTCTCAACCCGCTTGCCTCTCAAGTTTCTCCAAAATCTTCCACATGCATGTGCCTTTTCTTAGACTTGAAATTCTTGTTGCTTTACTTCCCATCTTCTTCTCTTCTTTTGAATCAATGCCTTGTATGTATGCAAATGACTTTGATAGTTGTCTTTGTCCATAGTTGCATCAAGCTTTATCATGGACTTTCGAGCATCTTGACATTCTTTATCAAACCACCTTTTGCATGATCTATCTTTGTTGATACCATGGAGATGCTTTATGGCAAAGCATTCTTCCGCACAAGAACAAATAGCTTTCTTGAAAGCTTCCCATTTAGTTTTCAATGGTGCATCACATTGAAGCTTTGTCATCCATAATTTTTGCTCAACCATTTCAATGTACATTGGTGCCCATTTGAAATCCATACATAGTGATAACTTCTCTTTCCTTTGGCTGAGATTATCATGCTTAGTTGCTTCTCCACATGAAAGGTCAATACATAAGGTGCGATGGTCCGATTCCGGGGTCCATTGACCAAACATAAAACTCTTTATGTGATACATGATGGCTTCAGAGAGTAGCATATAGTCAATCACACTATCCCCATTATGTCTTCTACATGTAAATCCATTGGTTCCACTCCACAAAGATACACCATTGGCAATGAGCATACCCGTGCTATTACACATGTGTAAAAGTAACTTTCCATAGTGATCCGGCTCTTTCTCATCCATTGAAGTACGATCATACAAGTGAACTTCCTCCAACTCCCTTGAAATGTATGGCATATCAAATTGTTGAGTATCATGTTGCAATGTTTTTGTGCGAGCATTCATATCCCCAAATACAATAATATCACCTTCACCTTTGAAATAAGCAATGTCCTCTTCCAAATTAGAAAATGGTTTATCTCTATCCATGCAAGCATAAAAGGGAGAATAATGATGAGGAATGTAGCAACCGGCTACAAAAATGGGTGCTCTTTTTGGTGTCATAATTTTCAGCCATACATAACGTTTGTACTTGTTATCTTTCACAATTGATACAAAATCTTCCAATCCTTTCTTAACCATACATGCTAACCCTCCTTGTCCTCTTCGTTGCTTGAGATTCTTTGACCACATCAATGAATGTACATTGTAATCCTCCAAGCCGTTAATCCTTTGTGTATCATGCTCCCAAGTTTCAACAAGAAGTACAACATCGGCTTTGCTTGTTAGTTCATCAATGCCAACCCCCGCATTCCATGGGTATCCATTACAATTCCAAAAGCATATTTTCAATTGTAACTCGGTCTCATAGGTCACGCATCCCTATTTGCTTGAGAGACTTGCCTCCTCCTTGGGCACATTTTCTTCATGAGAGATCTCCTTGTTTTTATTATTCTTTTCCTCATATGCCTTGCGACGCATATTTTGTTGCTTAATAGTGCGATCTTCACATAAAAAACATTTTGTATCCCTCAAATAGATCCAACTATTATCAAGGATAATCTTTCGCTTGGTCTCATCCGGCATGGTGCATACAATTGGCCGTTCTCCCGAGCGAGGAGCTCCTTGCTTCCCCACTCTATGTGCTCCATAGACCATAACTCCGGACATGCCAAAGTGGGTTTTGAAGAAATCTTCAATAACAATGGCAAGAGAAGGAGGTGTCTCTAACTTCTCTTCGGGAATTCCACGAATAACAATGTTCTTGGAACGTCGCTCCCGTTCCTTCAACTCCTCCACATCCACATTCTCAACATTCTTTGTTTGAACCATAGCTTGCATGAGTGAGGAATTAGAAACCACATCGCTACCACATACATCAGCCCAAGACTTGTTTGTGCATACATTTTTCATGTCGCATACATCCCGGCTCATAGTGTCAAATTTCTCCTCTTTCAATACATGGTCATGCTCTACTTTGCTCATCCGCTCCTTCAAAGCATTCAAGTCCACAAGAGAGCGTTTACATTCCTTGACTTCCTCTTCAAGTTGCATCAAACGTGTTGTTTGCATCTCAAGTGTCCTCTTGAGATTCTCATTCTCAACCACAAGTACCCTTAGTGTGCCATTCTCCATTGCAAGTGCTCGTAAGTCTTCGCCTTGTTTGTTTACGGTCTCTTGCAATGATACCAAGTACGCCATGATCATGGTTTCCGATGTCGTTGGTTGGGTGGTTGTGTTGCTATCTCCACACTTAGGAGATTTTGGATCATTTTACACAATGGTTGTGGACCTTGTTGAAGAAGAAGAACCCTTTAGAGTGCCGGAAGACATTGTATGTAAAATAGGAGATGAGAATCAATTTTGTTGAACCTGTTCACTTCGGAAATGCTGCTACAGAAACGCCTTCCATAACTCTGAAAATTTCTGTCTTTACATCAATGCGTAGAGAGAGAGAGAGAGAGAGAGAGAGAGAGAGAGAGAGAGAGAGAGAGAGAGAGAGAGAGAGAGAGGGAAGTGGAGAGCGAGACAGAGAGAGAGAGATAGGGAAATAGGGAAATAGAGAGAGAAAGAGAGATAGTGAGAGCGAGATCGAGAGAGAGAGAGATAAAGGGAGATAGCGAGAGCGAGATCGAGAGAGAAAGAACGAGAGATAGGGTATGTAGAGAGAGAGAGAGAGAGAGAGAGAGAGAGAGAGAAATAAAGAGATAGAGAGTGATATATATATATATATATATATATATATATATATATATATAGAGAGAGAGAGAGAGAGAGAGAGAGAGAGAGAGAATTAACTAGAGATAGCTACAGAGGTAGAGAGAGAGAGATAGATAGTAGATAGAGAAAGGGTTAGGTTGGCTGACCAATTGTGTGAAAAGGACAGAAAATCTCTCGCTCTCTCCCTCTAGAAGAAACTATGGAACTAAAAGAGACGAAGGGGTTTTGCCCACTACATGCATTGCCATGTACACTTGGGAGTGCACGTATGTGTCTACACATATAGGATTTGACCAATAAAGACGAGATTTTGACCCGGTGGTCCTGATCTCCGTACACCTCTGGACCGAGGTGTACGGAGATTGGGCAAGACTAGAGAATGCGAGGTAGTTTACATTGTGAGGAGTATATATATTAAAACAACATTCATAATCATTGTAGATGGCAACATCATCAACTAACATAGAGGAAACCGTACAGAATCTACGATACGACTCCTACGGAACGGGCATTGATTTTCGTGACATAGCACCTACATATGAGAGAGAGAGAAAAAGGATTATGTGTGAAGGTCCGACCAATATAGAGCCAAGGATGGAAGCAGAAAATGGCTTACAGACAGAAGACGACGGCATGGAGGAGATGCTGGATGCCTTCTTCCAGACAAGCGAGGAGAACGCTAACGAAACAACACCAGAAGCCGTGCGCCTATCTCCTGAAGACATGCTGAGGAAGTTGGCACGTCAACCAATCTATGAAGGTGCCAAAATATCTGTGCTTCGTACTTGTCTGGCGTTTTTGAATCTTCAGTCAGTGTACGGGTGGTCAGATGCAAGCGTCACTGCTTTGTTTAGGTACATAATTTACAAAAGAGATTTTCCGATTGCAACGGTGACGTGCTTGGAGAGATTTTTAATTTAATGTGGCTTAAACAGGTTGTTGCGGAAGCAACTTCTCCTGGCTGGCAATGAAATGCCCCCCTCCAGGCTAGACGTAAAGCAACTATTGACCTCAGTTGGCTTGGACTACAACAAGATTCATGCATGTCCAAATGATTGCATTCTTTTTCGCAATGAATTCGCAAATTTTCTGTCATGTCCTAAGTGCGGAGCAATGCGCTACAAACAAGATGCAGTTGGCGAGACAGTGCCAGCTAAAGTGTTGCGGCATTTCCCTATTATTCTTAGGATAAAAAGCATGTTTCGTTGTGGTTTCATTGCAAAGTTGATGCGGTGGCATTCTATGAATAGATCCACTGACGCAACATTTAGGGTGCCCGCTGATTCAAAGTCGTGGAGGCACATTGAAGATACCTGGCCACGTTTTAAGAGTGAACCACACAATTTGCGTTTGGGCATGGCAATGGATGGAGTCAATCCATTTGGCTTGAGAAGCTCGCCATGGAGCACTTGGCCTGTGTGCCTTATCAATTACAACCTCCCGCCGTGGCTTGCCATCAAGAAGGGTCATTTGATATTAAGCTTGATTGTACCTGGTAAGTTCAAGGCAAAAAACATGGATGTTTATCTAGCTCCACTAGTTGACGAGCTCCAGGAGTTATGGCATGGGATCGACATAGCAGATGTGGTTGAACCAGTAGGACAACAACATGCAAGGATCCATGGACTTCTTATGTGGGCTATGCATGATTGGCCAAGATACGGAGAAGCTTCTGGTAATGGTTCTTGATTTACAAAATTCTCGCTATTCGCAAGCACTTTGCCTTGGCCTGATTCATGCTTTAATATATGCAGGGCTAACAACTTCGGGATACAATGCATGTCCAATTTTGCGGGCAGTCTTTGGATGTGCGCTATTTTGCCTCTCTTCGAAAGACAATTTATCAAGGCCACCACCGTTATCTTCCAGATGGCCATCAGTTGCACAAAGGTCAGCTTCCAAGGAGATACGGGATCTCTTCCAAGGAGATACGGGAGGAAATTATTGCAGTCGCAACGGCTAACTCCATTGAGGTGTTTGCATGATTGAGAAGTATCTACCCACGAGCTGCCTAACTATCCATGTAGTAGATGAGGATGCAGCGGCAGGTACAGTCCACAGCCGTTGGATGTTCTTTCTAGAGCGGTTCATGAAAACACTTAAGGGTTTTGTTCCCCAAAAAGCGCATCCAGAGGGGAGCATGGCAGAAGGATGGCAGGTCCAAGAGTCTCTTGTCTTGACGACCAAATTTCTATCCGTTTCTGACCCAGAAATGCCTCAACTGTGGAGGGATGAGGAGGATGCAAGACTGGTGGGAGAGGAGCCGCAAGGGCAAGGGGTGCCGAAGAAAATGAACGATGTCATGCGAGAAAAGATCATGAAGTTCTGTATACTAAATTCAGCGCCGATGCAAAAATGGCTTGAAAGGTACGAAGAAGAGAAA
This sequence comes from Adiantum capillus-veneris, assembly GCF_014529385.1. Classification (NCBI taxonomy): domain Eukaryota; kingdom Viridiplantae; phylum Streptophyta; class Polypodiopsida; order Polypodiales; family Pteridaceae; genus Adiantum; species Adiantum capillus-veneris. Next base: position 174,947,627 of record NC_140934.1, on the reverse strand, counting down.
GAGAGACGCAATAGGGAGCGACACGATTTCAGGCAAAGTCGAACGACTAGAGGCTTACCCTTATGAGACTATCTCGCTCCTCTACCTGAATTCCCTACAATGGCATGGTTGGACAAGACAGTGAGTGCAGTTGTACAGATCGGAGAACCCATATCTCTAGAAGAGGAAGAGCTGGCTATTGGATGTGACCGGAAGTATCATACATACATGGCACGCGCATGGAAAGCATTTCAGAACACAACAAATTGACAGCAGAAGAAACACGTTTGACAGTGGGGTAATGGTTAGTTTCATGCACAAGAGCAGGGCCAGTGCCAGAGACACAAATGAGAGCACTAGCAACCTGGATTATTGTGGTCTAGTGTCAGATATTCTGGAAGTCAACTTCACGCGGTTTGAGATGTTTTTGTTGGATGTGAAGTGGTTCAAGGTGATTACTTCTGGTCGCAATGCAATGGTACACAGAGATGGAAACAAGATTGTGCAAATAGATTCTACAAAGGTTTGGACAGATGCGAGCGACACATTTGCTCTCCTCGAACATTGCGAGCAAGTGGTCTTTGTACCGGACCCTCGAGAGAGACAATGGTGGTTTGTGGTTCAGGTTGCTCCAAGAAATAAACAAGTATTTGAAGGGCAAGATCTCCTGGAGGAAAGTCGATCAGACGACGTCCATACTACTGTGAATTAGATGAGATGGACGAAGGTATGGCAGAGGAAGCTGACAAATATACGAGGGATGATGCAGACGAGGCAGAATTGACACTTGTAGATGAAGATGCAATGGATGAAGACAATCTGCCAGAACGAGTTGGGGCAGAGTTATGTCTGCAATTAGAGATAGACCATGATACGGTGCAAGATCTTATCGATGATGCCTCACTCGTCGAGACCTAGGCCTGTAAGTGTTTGTGTGAAGATGTTGATTTAAAATTAAGCTTAAAGTTAATTTAAACAAAGGTGTTTTGAGCTTTATTTTACTTTCTTTGTGCAAGACTTTAGAATGGTAGACCAGTTTCCAGATCCCGCTTCTATGAGTGCAGATGCATTTATGGGCTTCGTCACATGGATGACGCCCAGTCAGATGGCAGAGGCTTCTCAGTATTGGGTAGCCAGAGGCACGGGTACTACGCCTCCGGGCTTGACACCCGAGGGTCCAACGCCTATGGGGGAGACACCTATGGGAGGGATGCCTATGGCGGGAGGGACGCCTGTGAGGTCTCCAATCACGGCCGCTTCGACACCTAGGGGTGCGGTAGAGGCGGGTACGTCCTCATCTCCGCAGCACAGGCGCACTCGCGATCTTGGCGATCGTCAGGTGGAGGTGGTGGTTGCTGTGGAGGAGGGTTCACAGATGCTTCGAACCCTCCTCACTCATGACCCCCATCCTACCGAGGCACACCTCTCGACACACCTCTTGGCACACCTCGGATACCTTGGGGGGCACACGATCCTAGTGCCTCCAAGCTCTATATTATACGGGCAGATGGTTCTGTTGACATGGATAGAGTTTGGACTGAGATGAGACAGCAGATTCGCCAGCTCGTGGAGCTGCAGTTTTCGACCAGCATTCTGACGCCTTGGCCTGACCAGGATGAGGACAAAGTCAGTTATATAGTGGAGACCATCATGAGAGAGTACCAGCCTGCTCTGGGTTCAAAGGCTGTTCCGAGGAGGTGGATCAAGGGTGTTGCACGGGACACCGTGAAACATCGACGAGATGCAGCTCGGCAGGCTTTCAGGACCGGCTCGTCGAAGCCTTCGGGCATCCCACACGAGATGTGGCAACAGATCAGGGAGGATGAGCGGACAGCGGACACGCCGTTCAGACAAGAGCGTCAGGCTACGCAGATACGACAGATGACCAGGGGGACATCTCATCTTGACAACGGAGGCTTCGACACCTTTCGCTGTGAGCTTGTGAGTTTCTAATCCAATCCTAGCTATGGCATTTTTTAAAACGTGATGAATCATGTATTCTTATTACGTTGATTTTTGTATAAACGTAGAATCTTGCGATGCATCGAGCTCCGACACGCTAGGAGGAGACAAATGGATATCGCAGAGGTATCTATGAAGTATTGAATGATCTTGATGCTTCAGGAGAGCCTGTAGACTGGGAGGCCTTAGCGTCTCGCTGATCGCTTGAGGTGAGACGTTAATATGTGTGAGTTGATTTAATTAAATAAATATATGTGAAGTAATATCAATACTAATTTTGTGACTTGTCCTACGTGCAGGTTGTGACGCCTAGTCTTCAGTGGATTTCATATATATGCTTTGTGAGACACAGACACGCTTCTGTGTCTCTTTTTTTTATAGACATATATGGTTATGTTTATTGTTCAGACATTTATTGTTTCCCTTATGGTTATGGTTATTGTCATTGTCATTGTATAGACATGGTTATTTCTCCTATTCTTGTATAGACATGGTTATGGTTCTTGTTTTGTTTATGGTTATGTTTAACTTTCTGGTTATGCTTATGGTTATGGTTATCTGCATTAAGGTTTTGATCAAAGTGGTTATGGCCGCTTATGGTTTTAATTTGGTTATGGTTTTGCACAAATTAAGTTCGTTATGGTTATGGTTTTAAGTTGGTACGGTTATGGTTTTGCACAAAGTTCATTTCATTTCTTTCATTGGCCTTAAATCTTATGTGAGATCCTACATAGATAGCATGTAGGAGGCGTATACATGATATGGTTTTTTTGAAAATATTATGTAAAAACGAAGGGAACTCTGCCAAAATTTCTACGGGAGCATGGTTGATTTTGGTGCTTCTCGCTTTCTTGGGCAGAGGACAGGCAGTCTGGCTGTGGCTGTGTCCATCTTTTCACTGGGCAAAGGCCAGGCTGCCTGTCCTCTGCCCAAGAAATTTCTTTTCTGTTATGGTCGTCGCTATATGAGTCGCTAAGCCCGTCGATAATATTACCTTTTGATGCGTGTATCAACGCATATAGCAACGTTTTTGTAGCGACGCGTATATCGACGGTTTTTTGGACGGGATGCGTCAAAACCTGCGTCGAAGGTCCCCTTTTTTGTTGTCGTGAAGGGTTGTAGATATGAGAACCAAAATTTGGGATGTAAGACTTGAGGGAAGGGTGATTGACCGAACCCCTTCCCAAGCACCTGTCTCAGTGGTTACGAGACGAGAGATGTAATGGTAGGAGAACCTAGAATGATGAGAATGGTAGTAAAAATATGAAGAATGCGACCTTCTCAAGTGGTTAAGTGCGTGCCAAATAAGTACAGTATCGGGAGATCCATATGCGCATGTTCTCATTTTTAAGCAAGTCTTAAGAGCAGAACAAGGAGCACACAATATGAAGGCTTTGGTTTGACATTGGAAGGCATGATGTAGGCTTGGTTCCAGCCATTAAATAGTAGAGCTTTCTTGAACATCGATCAACTTTTATGAGAGTCTTCCAAGAAATTCTCTTAGAGGAGAATCAAACACAACACTATTTCTCAAATATATACTTTGAAACAAAAAGAAAATGAAAATGTGAAAGAAGCTTCAGTTCACTTCAAGCAATACATCAAAACATGTCCAGTGCGAGAGCTACCATAGGATGAGATTTAGGAAGTGAGTAGCTGACATCATTTGAAACAACTTTTGTTAAGGTCATCATAGCAAGAAACAACAAAAAGTTGACCAAAAACACCAAAATACAAGCTGCAAGTCAAAAACGCCTAGCAGGCACAAAATTTCTCTTTGCTGTTAGCAAAGAGAAAGGTTTCCAAATCCAAAAATAAGTGGATAGGTAGACTCCATAGACTCTTGGGGGTTCACCGTTCAATATCCCCTATATAACGTGCATTCGCGGGGTATCTAAAAAGCCCTTTTAACATGTCCAAATGAATAAAATGACCCCTTATTTTAGGAAAGTTTCAAAAATTGAATATGAAAACCCCTTATTTTAATGTATCTCTGTTAAATTTTCTAAATTTTTTGCATTTTAAAACCCCTCATATCGAGCTCACATTATACCTTAACATGATTACATAGTGCACCCCCCGCGTATTGACTTCAAGTAATCGCCATACCAAGTTTGGGGTTCAAATTTGATGGAACACGGATCACAATCCATGTCTCTTTGCTAGATTTTGGGATTGTAACCTTATAGCCTTGTAACAGAGACCAACACAAACAACTTATTCAAAAACAAGGGTACCAAACAACTTCAAGAAGAGGGTCAAACAAGGCCAGAGTTATTCAAGACCAAAAATCGTGAATTAGACATACAAAGTGACTTTTGGGAGACCTAAGGGGAATCAAAACACCTAAAAATTATATAACAAGGATCAGGAGACTGTGAGAGACTTGTGGGCCATGTTTCAAACTATTTTGATATAGGGATACACGGATCGCAATCCATGACCCCCTATCACACAAAAATAGCCTAGAGTGACAGTAGAGTTAGCACTAGTCCCAAGTAGCATAGTGGTATTTTCAAATTTCAATTTGGAATTGATTTGTGCATGTTACAAGCAAAACAAGTATTTGTGTCAAAAGTTTGATAAAATTTTGATTCCAGTAAATTTTGACTAAACCCAAAGGTTGTAAAGCTATAGCCAGGACTGAATGCACCATAAAAGGTAAGAGGTCAGGGTTCTGTAATCTTCATTTTTTAAATGTATTTGCAATCAAGCAAGTTTTACCAAATTAGAAACCCTTCTATTAGGGACCAATCAAGTTATATTTCAACAAAGGGTATCAATCAAGTGACCATACCTACCTTAGAGCCAATATTGGAGGAAAGTCTTTACTTCTTTTAGAGAGATCATATATTTATATGGCTGATGGATCCAAAAAAGTGAGTTTCAAGGAAATAACTGATATGGGAGCTGGATCGTTGCAACCTGCACCAAACCTGAAACTTTTGCACGTGCAAATCACTTTAAAAATAAATAGGGTGCACTCATAGTGCCCATAGATTATAATGGAAATATTTTAATGAAGAGGGAAACATGTATGTAGTTGTGCTTAATCCCTTTATTGAGTACAAGTGGGAATTATTTGGCATGGAAAAAAGGTTAATGTAGAGCCTAAGGAGAAGCCACCAAAGTTGGACATTCCTAATGCCAAGCTTAAACAAGTAAATGTGGCTACTCACATCAACACCGACAATACTCATGTGGGATTATATAAGTATGACAACGAAGAGAAAATTATCTATTATAGGTGTGAGAAGCCCAATGTGAGGGAGTTAACTGAGTAGAAATGCTTGTATGTATTTACACTTGAAGTTGAGAGAGATACACAGATAGTCATGTCAGACAAGTATGGTAGAAAGTATTTAGCAGTGAGCCGTAACAAACTCGAGGGATATACGTACTTTGGGGGGGCATTCCATCAATACTATGTAACTCCTAGCATGCACAAACCTATTGTATCATAAACAACACGATCGTATACTACGAGAGTGAGTCCTTTGAAATCTCATGTGGGAGACTCTTTCAGTCGACCACATCTCTCTGAACCGAGACCAATGGGGTCCTTGGATTCCCAGATTCCTATGCCTATACATAGAGGTAGTAAAATCCCACCCACTATTTTCAGCACAAGGGTTGTGGATATGAGAACCAAAATTCGGGATGTAAGACTTGAGGGAAGGGTGATTGACCGAACCCCTTCCCAAACACCTGTCAGTGGTTACAAGACAAGAGATGTAATGGTAGGAGAACCTAGAATGATGAGAATGGTAGTAAAAATGTGAACAATGCGACCTTCTCAAGTGGTTAAGTGTGTGCCAAATAAGTACAGTGGATCGGGAGATCCATATGTGCGTGTTCTCATTTTTAAGCAAGTCTTAAGCTTTGGTTTGACATTGGAAGGCATGATGTAGTCTTGGTTCCAGCCACTAAATAGTAGAGCTTTATTGAACATCGATCAACTTTTGTGAGAGTCTTCCAAGAAATTCTCTTAGAGGAGAATCAAACACAACACTATTTCTCAAATATATGCTTTCAAACAAAAAGAAAATGAAAAGGTGAAAGAAGCTTCAGTTCATTTCAAGCAATACATCAAAACATGTCCAGTGTGAGAGCTACCTTAGGACGATCACTTATTGGTTATCTTTATAGAGGGCTTGAAAAACGAAACTCTCAAAAAAGACTTACACTCAAAGGCATGCACAATTAGTGAGCTTAAACTCGTAGTACCCATAGATTATGGTGGTGATATTTTAATGAATACGGAAACTTGTATGTAGTTGTGCTTAATCCCTTTATTGAGGACAAGTGGGCATTAACAGGCATGAAAGAAAAGGATAATGTAGAGCTTGAGGAGAAGCCGCCAAAGTTGGAAATTACTAATGCAAAGCTTAAACGAGTAAATGTGGATACTCGCATCAACATCGACGATACGCATGTGGTATTATATAAGTATGATCACAAAGAGAAAATTCTCTATTATAGGTGTGAGAAGCCCAATGTGAGGGAGTTAACTGAGTAGAAATGCTTGTATGCATTTACGTTTGAAGTTGAGAGAGATACGCAAATAGTCATGTTAGACAAGTATGTTAAAAAGTTTTTAGCAAGGAGCCGTAACAAACTTGTAAGATATACGTACTTTGGGGGGTACTCCATCAATACTATGCATGTCACCCCTAGCATGCACAAACCTACTATCTCATAAACAACACGATCAAAAACTGCAAGAGTGAGTCCTCTGAAATCTCATGTGGGAGACTCTTTCAGTCGACCACATCTCTCTGAACCGAGACTAATGGGGGGTCCTTGGATTCCCAGATTCCTATGTCTACACATAAAGGTAGTGAAATCCCAGACACGATTTTCACCACAAGGGTGCCGGATGTAAGACTCAAGGGAAGGGTGACAGACTGAACCCCTTCCAAAGCACCTATCAGTGGTTACGAGACAAGCGATGTAACGGTGGGATAACCTAGAATGATGAGAATGGTAGCACAAAAGCGACGAATGCGACCTTCTCAAGTGGTTAAGTGTGTGCGAAAGAAGTAAAATGGATGGGGAGATCCATACGCGCATCTTTTCATTTTTAAGCAAGTCTTAAGAGAGGAACACTGGGAGCGGATTTTCACACAGTATCAAGGTTGCGTTTGACATTGGAAGGGATGATGTTGACTTGGTGCAACCACTAAATAGTAGAGATTTCTTGAACATCGATCAACTCTTACGAGTGTTTTCCAATGAGTTCTCTAAGAGGGGAATCAAACACAACAAAATTTCTAGAATATATGCTTTCCAACAAAAGGAAAATGAAAAGGTGAAAGAACCCTCATTTCCCTTCAAGCAATACATCGAAAGCTGTCCAATGCAAGAGTTACCACAGGACGATCACTTATCGGTTCTCTTTAAAGAGGGTCTGAGAAACGAAACTCTCAAAAAAGTCTTACAGTTAGAGGCATGCACAACATTCGAAAAAGTCACTAGGGAAGCATTGTACCTGGTTGACAATTGCGAAACATACGGGGAAGTAACAAAAGACGTAGAGACAAACACTAGCAGTGCCTCTTCAACCACCAGTGACTCAATTGCAAAATGTAGTGCTCCTGCTTCAATCACACAAAATGTAGATCAGCTAGTCGAGGAAGTGGTCCGTAGGATGAATTAGATCTACCGACAAAACCCCATAATGAGGCGGCAACAATTACCAGCCTTCAATGCTCCAAGAGTGTTGAACTGGTGTGGCAATGAGAAAAAACACACAAACCACGACACTAGTGAGTGCTTCTATAACCGGAATTACGTGAGGGAAAGTCCATATGGACCGCCGGCAGTACAACAATTGCCACCACCTCCAAGGTATCAGATTGGACCCAACAACGCAGTACAAGGAGGAGACAAACCACAACCTTTGTTGGGACAACAACCACCTTTGCCTGATGATAATAGGGCCATTAAGCGTTATGTGTAGCCGGTAGAGTCACTCATAACTCAGCCGATGATTCCACGAACTGTTTACCATGAGGAACCGATCGGAAGCCATGTGAGGTGCATTGAGTGTAAGTTAAAAGTCTTACCTCAACAAAATCTTTCCCCTATACGGTTCACCTTCTCTTGAATCCTCAAGATTACCATTACAAAAAAGCTCTTTTTCCATTCGTAACCGTCGCCTACCCTTTTGTCCTTCAACAAGTGCCGCCGGGTGAGAGCACCTTTTGTTCTCTTGAATTTTCTCCTGTGTCTGATTCCCGAGAGAGAAAGAGAGAGTTCACAAGCACAACTTTCCCTCTCATGACCTTCTCCTTCTTGCTCTTCAACGCCGTCGTGAGAGGGCTCGAGAGTAACCTTTGAATGCACGAGAGAAAGAGCGAGCTTGATTACCCCTTTGAGGAGATCTTTGAGAGAAAGGGTTTGCTTTGGGTTGCCTCCTTCCTTGATGAAAATCGAGAGAGAGAGAGAGAGAGAGAGAGAGAGAGAGAGAGAGAGCTTAGAGATTTTACCCTTGCTAAACCATCTCCTCTTCCGCTTCCGAGCCCTCCGAAGCTTCCTTTCCCCTTCTTTGCAAACTTTCAACTCCCCCTTCTTTTGCATGCCAGAAGTCTCCTATGCATGCCATTTTACCTCCCCTTCTCCCCCTATTTCGTTAAGAAAGGAAGCCTCATGTTTTAAGCCCCCTTGCCCCCTTTTCCCCTCACAACAATCATGGCATCGTGATTGATGTGGCATGCAAAAGAGGTTGATGACGTGGAGGACGGTCTTCTCGAGAAGCACCGAAATCGGTGGTAATAGAGCCAACCTGTGGCACCATAGGATGCTGAGCAAAGTTCGTTTAAGCTACCAAGGCAACCAAACATCGTGTCGGTCTGTGCAAGCCAATCCATCTCCCCCCAAATGCGCATGCACGAAAGACGATCTTCCTTTGAGAAAGTGAGAGAGGAGGGGGCTCGCTACGATGTGGAAGCCGGCTTTACCTGCATTGAGGGTTGCAACGATGTAGAAAAGCTTGGGAGAAGGAGGAAAAGCTCAAGTAGTATATAGTGTGGCAAATACAAGGTTAAACATCCATCAGGAAAAATGTGTTTCGACTTAATATCGTGTCGTTTTCAATTTCAAAAATGCCGGTTGATAGCAAGGGGAAAAGGAGAAATTCCGTCCCAAAATAGAGAAAAATAGTGTAACAACCTGAAAATTAAATATAATTTTCTAAAATTTCCTCTTGGCAAAATCAAGAAAAGGAATTCTGTAGGTTTGGATAAATGTTTTTTCCAGAACACTGAGGTTAAGGGATGCCATCGGGTTGGCCATGACAAATTGGTAATATTGTGTTGACAAATCCACAATCGAGAGGACGCAATCGAGTTTCCAGGTCATCAAAAAAGAAATGGAATGGCAAAAGTCAATACATTGACTCGGCTCTCTCGCTCGCGGCTCTCCAATGCTCCATATCTCTCTCTCTCTCTCTCTCTCTCGCGGAGTGTCTCACGGGGGCTCGGTCCAAGCGCCCGCCGATTCTTCGACCATGCACCAATTAGCGTTGGCTTCCCTCTATAAAACCGCCTGCGCATCTCAACCAGTCATCCATCGACAACCAGCCTCTCTCTTGCAATAATCTACTTCGTGTCCATTAGCTCAATCCTGTTACGCTCGCTTGCCTCTCTCTTGCAATAATCTGCTTCGTGTCCATTAGCTCAATCCTGTGATATCGTTAGTTTCTGAGTTAACCATAGTACTGCAGTTGGAGGTGATTGTTAGTACGGGCATGAGCTGTAGAACTCATGGCTTGTCATCACTGATAGCTACGTTGCACTGCGCCCCTCGACGACGCGTCCGCGGCCAGCTACTTTATATAATTATAAACGTAGCACTGCTGCTCATCCTCGCTGCGTCCAGCTCCGACGTGAATGCTGCTCCGATCCGGGTGCCTGACCTGTCCCGCTGCGACCTTGCGGTGGATGAGTCGGTTGGGGACACCCCGCCGCTCACCCTCCGATTCAATTGCTGCCTCCCGCTACCGTCGGCGTCGCGCATTTTGGACTTCTCCTTCGACAAGTACCCGCCCATCCGCCAGCATGTGCGGCGGCCTGCCCATACGGCCAAGGAGGACTACATCGCCAAATACAACAAGGCATACCAGCTCATGAGGGCCCTGCCCGACAGCGACCCGCGGAGCCTCAAGGTGCAGGCGGACATCCACTGCGCCTTCTGCAACGGCGCCTACATGCAAGCCGGAGCAGACGGGAATGTGCCGCTGCAGGTGCACTTTTCTTGGTTGTTCCTGCCATGGCATCGCTGGTTCCTCTACTTCCACGAGCGCATCCTGGGCAACCTCCTGGGAGACCCGGGCTTTTCCCTCCTTTACTGGAACTGGGACGACCAGGTCAACGGCGGAAACATGATGCCCGAGATGTTTGCACGAAACGGCACCGCCCTCTACGATGCCAAGCGCAACCCTGACCACTTGCCGCCCGCCATCGTACGCCTCAGCCCCGCCAACAACAGCACTGACACGTCAGTGGTGGTAAATGAGAACCTCAATGCCATGTACCAGTCTGTCGTCACCGCCTCCACGGCCGAGCTCTTTGCGGGAGGCGCCTACAGGTATATATATATATATATATATAAAATAGTATGTACATTTCGCTCGCCTGCCTGTTTTTTATACAGAGCATTAACAATTCTACAAACATCACCATTCCCTGATGTCGATGATCTTGTGGATGTGCAGGACCGGCAGCGATCTGACCAACTCCTCCGTTATTAGCGCGACCCTCGGGGGAAGCGTGGAGAACGGAGTGCACAATGGCATTCACTACTGGACGGGCAATCCCGCGGAGCAGCTCTTGCAGGACATGGGCACCTTCAGCACGGCTTCGCGCGACCCCATCTTCTACGCCCACCACAGCAACGTGGACCGCCTCTGGGATGTGTGGAGGTTCAAACTACCTGGAGGCCCGCGGAAGGACCACTCCGATCCCGACTTCCTGGATACGGAGTTCCTCTTCTACGACGAGAACGCCAACCTTGTGAAGGTCAAGGTGAGCGATGCGCTCGACAATGCCAAGCTCGGGGTGAGCTACAAGACCGTGCGGGCCGACGACCTGTGGATCAACTACTCGCCCAAGGCTGTCACCAGCGGCAGCGCCGTCTTCTCAGCCCTCGCAAGCGGGGTGTCAACCATTGGAGCCACGCCGAGCAACGGGACCATCGACCTCGACCTCGCATCCATGCGTCTCGCCGCCATCGTGCAGCGCCCCATCGGTGAGACTAGGCCCAGCAAGGCGGAGGAGGTGCTGGTCATACAAGGCCTCGAGCTCACGTCGAGAGACAGCTTCATCTCCTTGGTGGTATTTGTCAATCTCCCCGATGCAGGCCCCTCCACACCCACCAACAGCGCCGAGTACGTGGGCACCTTCAACATCGTGCCCTCGGCCAGCCAGCACAGGCACCTCGTCACCAACGTCAAGTTCGAGATCGGCGACAACCTCAAACGCATCGGCCTCCAGAAGGACGACCGCGTGGTCATCACGATCGTGCTCAAGTCCAAGCCACATGAAACTGACAGCAACCTCGCCGACGCGGCTCACAATCTGGCCATTCAGCAACGCATCTCTTTCAAAGGACTCCAGATCACGTACGAATGATGATCCAAGCCACTTGTGAGCTCATGCTCTCGAGTCTAGTTAAAACCTTCAAGTTGCTTCATACGGTAAACATCCTTCTCAAAATCCCATTGAAGAAATGCGGTCTTCACATCCATTTGAACAAGCTCCATGTCATCAAGGGCTTCGAGTCCAAGCATTATACGCAGAGTAATCATCTTGACCATGGGCACAAAGATTTCATCAATATCAACTCCCAACTTCTCTTGCTTCTCCTATGTGAATTTCTTCTTGTAGACCCGTTTGCAAGGAAAGACCTAGTTCCATGTCTCATTATTGAAGTCATAGCATTCGAGATCCAAATAAACATCATAATCTTAAAAATACCTTTGGATCTGAAGTTTCTTCTCTCTTTGTAGATATTTTCTCATACTCCGATATTGATATAAAAATATGAAGTATGGTCTGAGTATGGCTCCTCCTGAATGACCTTTGTCTTATCTTTGCATGCGAGGACCATTTGCTATTGACTTCGAGTCTACTCATTTACAGGCCGGTTCACTTGACCTCCCATGTTTAATCAACAGTGTTACCTAGATCTAGTCACGTTGGCCTCAAGAGTTATCAGGCGCCTGGTTGGCCTAACGCCCTTCCTCATTGGAGCTGATCATCATCGTCAACATCATCATTCTTCTTTTGCAATGGCTCCCCCTCTATAGCATCTCGATCCATCTTGAACATTTTCTTCATCATCCTCATCGTCATCTAGGTTATTTACACTACAAGAGGCTATTCATATTAGCGACGCTCACACAGCGACGCTCAAAAAAAAAATTCCCGGCGTCGCTATGAGCGTCGCAAATTTCTTTGTAAATTTGCGACGCTCATAGCGACGCCGGCTGGGCTAAAAAAATAACCGAGCGCGCCCAAAAACTCAGATCTCAGATCTGAGTTTTTCGGCGCCCTCAAGCAAGGAGCAGGTAACGCTCTCCCTCACTCTCACTCTCTCTCTCTCTCTCTCTCTCTCTCTCTCTCTCTTTTTCTTCTCCACACACACACACACACACACACACACGAGGAGAGGAAGGAGAGCCAGGTATGCTCCTTCCCTCTCCTCATTCTCATGTTCCCTTCCCCTCTTTCTCTCTCCCTCTCTCTCTCTCTCACACACACACATAGTGTTTTTGAGAGAGAGAGAGAGAGAGAGAGAGAGAGAGAGAGAGAGAGAGTACAAACAAAAACAAAAACGCACACACACATACATAAACAAAGAATGCACACACACATTGAGAGAGAAAAAGAGAGAGAGAGCATGCATAAACAAAAAACGCACGCATTGAGAGAAGAAAAGAGAGAGAGAACATGCATAAACAAAAAACGCACACATTGAGAGAGGAAAAGAGAGAGAAAACATGCATACGATCCAAAAAAACGCACACACATTGAGAGAGAAAGAGAAAGAAACTAATTTAACGTCGTAGGAAACTAATTAAAATTAAAAGACCTAAAGATCTAGCCGACGAGGAGTTGAACTCAAGACCTATTATTCAAGAGGAAAATGGCATAATCAATCTATCATACTTGGCATGGGTGATAGAAAGGTTATACCATTTATCTCTTTTTATTGGCACACACATCCACACACGCGCACACACACAAGAAGAAGAGAGTTATAACGTCGTAGGAAACTATCTTAAAAGACGTTAAAGATTAGGTTATATGTAGACTTACATTAAATTAGATTTAGGTTTATTTTTAACTAGATTTACGTTTATTTACGCTAGATTTAGATTTACGTTATATTAGATTAGATTTAGGTCTCCATAGACTGCGATGCATGCATGAAGCGGGTGAAGAAAGCCCTCAATGGAATATAGGGTATTGCTACCTTCACTCATGGTGGGCTCCGTCGATCCGAAAGTACTGGTGAAATGTCTTCAGAAGATAGGGAAGAAGGTGGATCTTCAGAGCGGCAAGAGTCACTACATCCCCAACACAATGACCATCTAGACAACCTCTAGTCATTCAACAGCAACTTCAAAGTTAGTAACAAGAGCAAGAACGGTCTAAAGGGCCAATTGCTGTCGTCAGATGTGGATGGAGATGAGGCAGCGTCACCGCCGGAAGTTAACTCTCACATCTTTAGTGATGAGAATGCCAACTCTTGCCGAGTTATGTGAAAAATTATGTGTTTAATCAGTTTTAAGGTTCTTATAATCCCTGTTAGTTTAGTTCTTTGTTTTTAATATAACATAATTTACGTTAGATTTAGATTTATGTTATATTAGATTAGACTTAGGTTTATTTAGGTTTACCCCCCCACACACACACACACACACAAGAAGAAGAGAGTTTTAACATCGTAGGAAACTATCCCAAAAGACGTTAAAGATTAGGTTAGATGTAGACTTACGTTAAATTAGATTTAGGTTTATTTTTAGTTAGATTTACGTTTATTTAGATTTACGCTTATTTACGTTAGATCGAGTCCACGCAAGAATTACTTACGGTTTAGGGTTTAGAGTTAGACGAACAGTGAAAAGATCTACTATGAAAAGATGTTAAGATGCTGTGAAGTGCTACAGCTAGAGAAGAGGCAAAGGGGTTTTGTCCACTACATGCAGTATCATGTAGACGTGGGTGTGTAGATTTCTTGTACCCACAAATATAGGTATTGACCAATAAAGACGAGATTATAACCCGGTGGTTCTGATCTCCGTGCACCTCTAGACCGAGGTGTGCGGGGATTGGACATGACTAGAGAATGTGAGGTAAAGAGAGAGAGAGAGAGAGAGAGAGAGAGAGAGAGAGAGAGAGAGAGAGATAAGACGAAGAATGCCAATAGAATATTAAATTTGTTGTCCAGGTTATAAGTTTTTTATCCTCATTATGAGTAGCGACGAGGATGTGGGACCGTCCAACCGAAACACCTATCTCTCAACGAGGGTCTTATGTCCTTGTAATCAATGCAAGCATGCTGTGCGACGGACAAGACGTGTTTCTTTGCAGCACGTTCGCGAATTTGGCGAGTTCGATCCATCTATTATAGATCGAGTTGTTGCCAATTATAACTCGTCGGACTCTGACGCTGGCCAACAAGCAGCAATCTTGCAACCCAATAGACGTATTCGCAGGCGCTTTGGTCAAGCAGCATATGTGAGGCCACAAGATGTAGCCTCTGACAGCTCGGGGGATGATCATGCAGAGCACATTCCCAACGAGGCAATGTTTGAGCCCGAGATTGATGAAATGATCGAGACGATCATGGATTCAGAAAGGCTTATCTATGATGATATGAAAAGTGAAGCCGATACGTCATTGTATAATGGAGCACGTATGTCTAGATTGAAAGCACTCCTGGTTCTTCTCAACATGCAGGCAAAGTTTGGATGGAGTGACACTAGCGTCACAGCGCTTTTCAGGTGATCTATTACAATTAGTTTACTTTAATAGAACTCTAAATGTATAATGATCTGATAGATTTTTACACGACTGTATCATATTTTTATGTTGTGTAGATTGCTGAAAGAGCACATTCTACCAGCTGACAATGTGATGCCAGATTCCCGAGATGAAGCAAGAAAGATTTTGCGAAACTTGGGGATGGATTACAATTCTATCCACGCTTGTCCTAATGACTGCATTCTTTTTAGAGGGGAATACATAGACATGGAGAAGTGTCCGAAATGTGATTCCGAAAGATATCGAGTAGATCTCCACGGGACAAAAATTCCACAAAAGGTTTTGCGACATTTCCCTGTGCTTCTTCGCATCAAGCATTTCTTCGAATGTAAGTCCATGGCCGCCCTAGCATCATGGCATGAGGAGAATAAATCTTCGGATGGTGTGCTACGAATTCCTGCAGATTGCGTAGCGTGGAAACATATAGATGGAACATGGTCAAATTTTGCCAGGGAAGCTCGAAATTTGCACTTAGGCCTGGCTATGGATGGTGTAAATCCATTTGGTCAAAGATCAACATCTTACAGTGTATGGCCCGTTGTCATCGTCAACTACAACATTCCCCCGTGGTTGACTACGAAGAAGGGGCACCTATGGCTAAGCTTGATTGTGCCAGGGCGATATAAAGTGGGGAATATGGATGTGTATCTTCGTCCACTATTGGAAGAGCTACAACAATTGTGGATTGGCATAGAGGTGGTGGATATGAGCCGACACACAGGACGACGGAATGCTTTGATCAGAGGCATTCTAATGTGGACCATGCATGACTATCCCGGGCTAACAGAATGCTCAAGTGATCTATTGACACTCCTCACTCAGACACTGTAAATCTTGTTTTTTCCCATAGTTGATCTATTATCATGTGTATACATGCAGGGCTTCAAACAAGCGGATACAGAGCATGTGTCACATGTGGACCTAGACTGAATGCACGTAGGGCACCCTCACTGAAGAAGCAAATCTACGAAGGTCATCAAGCGTATCTTCCAGAGAATCATGTGTTACGCGATGGCTTTTTGGGAAGAGAGCCACGAAGGATGTCTGCACAAGCATGGTTAGAGCAGAAGGAGATGTGCGATGACGGATTGCCTCCAGGGATGAAGAGACTATCTCTATGGTACGAGTTACCATACTGGCCCCGACTCATGATCAATCACTTGCTCGATCCAATGCACATATTCAAGAATGTGGGTAATCTACTATGGGACCATCTGACCGGCAAGAAAGATACTTTGGGAGCCAGAGTTCACCTTAGAAATGTGGATCGTATGGAGAAATATTGGCCGCAAACAGCGTCTGATGGATCGATAAAACTCCCTAAAGCACCATGGATTTTCACAGGAGCCCAAGAGCGCAAAGTAAAAGAGACCATTCGATCTTTGCGGACCCCCACTGGCGTAATACACTCGCTCCGAACGTGTTTTAGTAAAGAAGGAAAGCTTACCGGTTTGAAGTCACACGATTGGCATAAAATGTGTCAGGTACGTTCATAGTGGACTTTAATATCATTGCATAAAATGTGGACTTTAATATCATTGCTGCACATACTTTACAGTTTATTTTACCGGTTGCCATTGAGGGATGTTTGTCTCTCGACATCCGTAACACAATCTACAAACTTGCAAAGCTGGTGCAATGGATCTCACAAAAGGAGATCAACGTAGACTCCATACCATTCGCCAAACTAAATGCTGGAGAGCTTGTGTGCATGTTTGAGAAACATTTTCCTACTACAATGCTAACCATTCAGGTGCATCTTCTTGTTCACATAGTTGATGAGGTGGAAATAGCTGGCACAGTTCATTCCAGATGGATGTTCTTCTTAGAACGTTTCATGAAAACGCTTAAGGGATATGTGCGTCAAAAGGCACGTCCGGAGGGTAGCATGGCAGAAGGTTGGTTGGTATCAGAGTCCCTAGTGTACATTGGAGAGTGGCTAGACGGATTTGATAAATCCCGGGACACGCTATGGCGAACCATAGATGATGAGCGCATATCTGGGATTGTCATGTGCCCGAGCATTGTGAACAAGTAAGTATGTAAATAGTTAACATCCCCCTTTTACAAGTTATGTGCTTGAAAGCTCTCATGTAAGTTATGTGGCTCTGGCAGGTAATATTTCATCCTACAAAGTCTACATCAAACTGGTGGTACGTCATAGAGGTAGCCCCTCGTAGTGCAAGGACGTATGAAGGCTACCATGTGCCAATCACAACGGCATCAATGGAGGAGATCAGAGAAGATGCTCAATCAGAAGCCGCTGCGGTGGTGCCAGACGAGCATCAAGATGCTACTACTCTATATGGGGTGCATGCAGAGGAGCTACAAAATGAAACAGAGGATATGTGTTTAAACGGAGAGCTCTATATAGATATAGGAAGTTATGCTGAGTTATGCGAGGATGAGAGAGAGATCTCTTAAAGCCACAAATATTGTATTTGAACAATTTTGCTCCGTGTTGTAAAAGCTCTGGCTCTCTAAGTACCTTCCATGGTGTATAACGCTCTTTTCTACTCACGCTCACATCTTTTGATTGAAAATTCTGAGTTTTCGACTTGCCTCTTCTATCACTCAATTCATTGAGTCATTGTATTTATATGCGTCATTACGTCATTGTATTTAATGGTCTTTGCGTCATTGTCTACTCTATTCATTCAATATTAAGTTTAAATATTCGTGTGTTTAATGCAGGTATGGATGATGAGGAGTTTCTTTCTTCTTTGTCACCGCAGCAGAGACAGTGGTACGTGGAGCGTCATCGCTCTGGCGCATCATCGCGCGTTCCTACTCCATCCGCATCTCCCTCTCTTTCGAAGCATTCGGCGCGCTCCGAAGCTTCGGCGTCGACGAGACGAGCTTCACAATCGTCTAGACACCGGCGCTCTAGTGGTGGCGGTGGCGGTTGTTGTGGGGATTCCGCCACCGATGCCTCCACACCGCCTCGTGTTCGACGAGGCTCTTTACCCTCCCCTTCTTTGCCCGCCCCCACACCAGCCACAGCATCGCCATCTACGCCAGGTTTTGCACGGCTGACTGTTCCTAGAAGCTACACACCTCTACCTACTCCGCCAGCAGCCACCCCACTCGACACTCCTCGCTTCGGGGCCCAGACGCCGGTGGAGACACCTGACGTCCGTACCCCCATCGACACGCCGCTAAAGACCCCTGCCGGGACACCCAGGTTCACGCGTGACCGGCCAGAGGGCTTGTCTTACTCCATCGACTTCAGCGGCGGCATCATCATGGATGATGACGGCAAGAAGGTGATCTCGCGCATGCGTGGTCTTTGCTCTCAGCTGTTTAGACACTACATACTAAACAAATGGAGTGAAGTACCAAGTGATTTAAAAAACAGAGTCATCAGCATACTTCATGATGAGTTTCCCGTTCCAACACGGGATCAGCGCTTCAATGAAGACCTGATGAAGATTCGAATGCGCGAATACTGCAAACACAAGCGTTCCAAAGTGCAAAAAGCAATCAAGAATGGGTGGAACAGGCCAGATTGGTTGGCCAAAGAAGATTGGAAGAATGCGAAGAAAGCAGCGCGCGAGAATCCCGACAAGTGGAAGCAACAAAAGGATGCAGCCAGAGCGCGAGTAGAGGCAGGGAGCTCGCACCACTTGGGGAGCGGTGGATGGGCATCATTTGAGGCCGATTTTGTAAGTGTTTTCACATTGCTCTTTATGTTCGATAGTTTAGGGTTTATGAGTTTTTTAATTCTAACATAATGAAATCTTTGTATGTTTTGACAGTGGTCGATGACAAGACGTGATCCCACACCGTACGAGCGCGAGTACGCAGGCAGGAAGGGCTTAAACGCCCTGATGGACATTCTCAGTTCTCGCGGCGGCATGGTTAGTATTAGGGTTTACTCTTTTTTATTTTTTGTATTGTTTTATAAATGTCGTTATATGTTTATACTTACTGAAAGCTGTCTTATTGTCTTTTTTTGCAGAATCCGACAGATACGCCGCTTGGACGCGATGAGACGTCTGACTAGACGACGTCAGTTTAGCCGTAGCTAGATAGCATTAGTTTAGGGTTTCTCATAGCTTATGTATCATGAGACGGATTTTATACGTCTGTTTGAACCATGTATATTATTACATTTGTCACCGCAGTTCCTTTTGCCAATCAATTCTTTATGCCTATGATGTTGTACAATTGTCATTATTACATTTGCCAATCAATTCATTTTGCCTATGATGTGTACAATTGTCAATTTTGCAAACAATGCGTCTTGTGGGTGACTATTTTGGGTCTATTATCTACCCTTGCACTTTTTTTAAAAAGTGAATCAAGTACAATATGGTTGATGGGTGGCAGGGCATTCAATGCCCTGCCACCAAAAAAAAATTCTCTCGGGCGTCGCTATAACCGTCGCTATTTATGGCTCTGTAGCGTCGCTATAGTCTTCTGTGTAAACGTCGCTATAACCGTCGCTATGACCGTCGCTATGAGCGTCTCTATATAGAGACGCTTATAGCGACGCATATAGCGACGCTTATAGCGACGCTCGTAGCAACGGTTTTAGCGACGCCGGGGGTTATAAAAACCCAGTGTATTTTCGTCGCTAACAGCGTCACAAGAGCACACAACCTCTTGTAGTGTTATGATATGTTTGGTGAGGGCCTTATTTGCCAATGTGTCGGTGTACGTGGAGCTCTTGTCCTCTAGATCTTCTTTCATAGTGACCTTCAAGTTTTCTAAGTCTTCTAGATTGAGGGTCAGATTGCCCTTCAATTTTGTGATGTCTACTAGTGACTGATATATGCATTTTCCCATTATCGACAACTTCATTACAACTGTGGACTTGCTTCAAACTCTCATCAGTTGCATGATTTTGATTTAGAAATGACATATTTGTTTATCTCTTTGGTAAGTATCCATTTTTCATCATATAATTGGAAATTCAACAGCTACAGGAGCTTAATTTTTAATTGTAGCTCTTTGATTTTTTGGTGTACTATTGCTTTTCATATTCTTCTTCTATTAGAATATCTTTGAGCTTCAATACATCCTTTTTGTGGCCACCATCCTTGAACAACATGGTTGGAGATAGAACTAGCGCACAATGTAAAACCGCAATCTGAATGGTACATCAATGTATCTCAAATCTTCCACCAATTGATCAAAGAGAGAGAGAGAGAGAGAGAGAGAGAGAGAGAGAGAGAGAGTTGATAGACAAACTTGTCATGTACTAGCGACCAATGCTCTTGAAAGCTAGATGCTCAGCTTCCCATGCGATGGGAAAAGTTTCAGACTTAGATTTAGAGATCAATAAGTGGCAGAGTGAGACTAAACAACAAAAACTACAAAATCCATCATATATTTGTATAATGATGCTTAGTTCGAGTTCAACACAATGTCAAACTAAACTAAAGTGCAACTACTAGTTTAAATCCTTAATAAGATTAAAATGAATGATATTTCAACACCTCTAAAATGCAATTAGTTACAGGCAGCAATGATAACAACCAAATATTAGCCAAAGTGGTAACCAAGTTATCATAAAATTCTTAGTAGCAATAGAATGGTGTGATGGATCCTTTATATAATAATGTCAACACTTCACAGCTAACTTATCACTAATTTGTTGAGTTTGCATCATACAAGCACCTCCCTAGTAGGTTACTTAAAACCTTCAAGGTTCTTCATGTAAACATCCTTCTCAAAATCCCTCTGAAGAAAGGTGGCCTTCACATCCATTTGAGCAAGCTACATGTCCTTAATGGCTATGAGTCCAAGCATTGTACGCACTGTAATCATCTTGACCATGGGCACGAAGATCTCATCAAAACCAATTCCCTTCTATTGCTTGTTAGATATAAATTTCTTCTTGTAAACCCATTTGCAAGGTATGGCCTAGTTCCATGTCTCATTATTGACAAGTAAGGAATAGCATTTCATATTCAAATAAACATCATAATCCTAAAAATACCTTTGGATGGATATGAAGTTGCTTCTCTCTTTGTAGATATTTTCTCATACTCAAACATTGAACTGAAAATATGAAGTATGGTCTGAGTATGGCTTCTTCTGAATGGAATTTATCTTATCTTTGCATGTGAGGACCATTTGCTATTGAATTCAAGTCTACTCATTTAGAGGCGGGTTCACCTGACCTCCCATTGTTTAGCCAACAATGTTACCAAGGATCTGGTCACATTGGCCTTGGGAGTTATCAAGCGTCTGGTTAGCCTAACCCCCTCCCTGATTAGAGTTGGTCATCATCATCAACATCATCATTCTTCTTTTGCAATGGCTCCCCCCCTATAGCATCTTGTTCCATCTTGATCATTTTCTTCATCATCCTCATCGTCATCTAGGTTATTTATGTAATGTTTGATGAGTCCCGAATTTGCCAATGTATCGGTGTAGGTGGAGCTTTTGTGATCCTCTAAATCTTCTTTCATAGTGACCTCCAAGTTTTTTAAGTCTTCTAGATTGAGAGTTAGATTGCCCTTCGAGTTTTTTATGTCTACTAGTGATTGATATATGTATTTTCCCATTACCGACTACTTCGCTACAATTGTGGACTTGCTTCAAACTCTCATGAGTTGCATGATTTTGATCTAGAAGTGACTTGTATTTGTTTATCTCTTTGTAAGTATCCATTTTTCATCATATAATTGGAGATTCAACAACTACAGTTGCTTAGTTTTTTCATCATATAATTGGGAATTCAACAACTACAGTTGCTTAGTTTTTTGTTGTAGTTCTTTGAGATCTTGGCTTCTTGGCACGCGCAGGCCCTCTCGGGTGTGTGGTGGATCTTGGAGATTCTCAAAGTATCTCTGCAAGAAAGAGGGAGCTTGGAAGCTCTATAGGTTGTGATCAAACAGGGGGGCTTGAGGCTCTGTAGAGCTCTCGGACAATTGAATTGGGGAACTCAGCACCTTGCAAAGGTTGGAGTAGGCAAGCCTTGAAGGGAAAATCAAAAGGCTTGCAAGCTTGATTGAAAGTGTAGCAGGAGCACCAAAAGCAAGCAATTGAATCAATTAAGACTCTCGGGTAGCACTGGGGAAAAGGCAACAGGTCGAGAGCAAAGAAAAGTAGAGACAAAGGAGAATTGGGGGTAATTTTGAGCAGTGCAAAGGAACATTAGACGGGCAGTGAGAGCATATCAGCAGCTGGGCCAGAGGAAATTTGAGTGCAAGCACTACAATCGAGGGGCAATTGAGTATGTTGAATCAAATGCAAGCTTAAGTTAGTAGAAAGCTTGAGCAGCGAGTCA
Organism: Adiantum capillus-veneris; assembly: GCF_014529385.1. Taxonomy (NCBI): domain Eukaryota; kingdom Viridiplantae; phylum Streptophyta; class Polypodiopsida; order Polypodiales; family Pteridaceae; genus Adiantum; species Adiantum capillus-veneris. Next base: position 174,925,391 of record NC_140934.1, on the reverse strand, counting down.
TAATTGGATGAAATTACGGAGCAGCTTAGTACCGGGTAACAAGGCCACGAGAGAGTGGGAAGAACCGGACAGTTGAATCCTTGAAATGCAAGGCAATCGGGTAGCGACTAAAATTTGAAGCAGATGAGGGCTATACAAACTTTGCGAGCCCACAACATTCACTATAAGAGGATTTTTCTATAACCGCTAACATTGCCGCAGAAAAACAAAGAAAAAAGGAGACAGAAAATTTGCGAGGGCAGCAATAACCGCAGCTATGAACGCGGTAGTGGTTTCTCAGCAATAAGCGCGGTAATAGTTGCGGCAATATACCCGCTGCTATTACCGCGACCTTTGCCGTTGTTATTACCGCACTTATTATCACTACACGCCAATTCAAAAATAAAGGTGCACATTTGAGCCACCCAAATTTGGGTGGCCCAAATGAGCACCTTTACTTTTGACCTCCATAAAACATTAAAACATCAATTGTTTTCTGGAAGAGTATTAGAAATACCAAAGAAATGAAATTGAATTTACTTTACCTTGACAATTAAAAATGTAGAAGATCAGCTATTTAAAAAAGTTACAATAAAAAGTAATTAGTTGTATATACATTGTGCCACATTGGGACTTTACGAAAGTTTTGACAAAACATTTTTTAATCTAATCCTCATTAATATTGTCATCCAAAGGCACGTATGTTGGATCACTTTGACTCTACATAAACCCAAACCAAATTAAACAATATTTATCCACAGCTCAAAACAATTGATACGAAATTACTTGTTTAAACTTACGGCTTGTACTGGTCCAACTGCCGCGTCGAATTGCTCGCAAGAGCTATGGTTGTTTTTGAACAACCATAGCCAAGTATCAAATTCTGTATGTCGCTCTCGATAATTGACCATCTCTCTGGTTGATCGAGAGAGAGTGTCATTTTCCTAAGTTAGCAATAACAATACCAAATCATCAACTACAATCTTTATAATCACTGATCGACGTTATAATTCAAATAATCTTACATATTTATCCTTCCAAGCTCCCTTGCCTCCTGAGCCATAGTGCATGGGAGTTTGTCTTGCGCGGGCCTCGCGTTGTTGTCTGTATGATGAGCCCGTCGTCGTAGCTTGATCGCTCTTCTCTTGAATTGCCCACTCCCACTCCACGTCTGCCATGTTGCCACCGAGGTAACTCCTGTCTAGATCTCAGACCTAGTTGGCTGCTGCGCACCGCACACTGGACTGCTTGTTTTTTAGAAATGTCTTTATGTAGCCCTCCAACCATTTTTGTGAAAAACATTGATCGGGAGCGTTTGGAAATCTAGCTAACAAAGCATCCTCAATGTACCGTGCATGATCGGGCAGCTGGTCTCTACACTACTTTATAAAACAATTCTTATATGTTGAATGTATAAGAATTTGTAGATGGCATCAAAATGCCCTACCCTGTGCTATACCGAAATCCACCTCCCTACCATATTTAAACCTGTAGTAGCGCCCATGCGTGTCTGGCACGGGTGCGTCAGTATCCTCGTCCTCTGTGTCAGGGGCGGCACGTTTTGAAAGTGTGGACTCCATTCCCCCACCACTACCAAAACATGCGAAACCACAAGATCCGCCACCGCTTCGTCTCTCATGGCGCTTGCTCCCCTGATACGAACGTCGACGTGCACTGCCAGAGGAAGTCCGCCGACAATGTTCTGGCAAAGCCGGAGTGGAATGGAGTGGCGTAGGACCTTGTGATGCCAAGGGAGTAGGACCCTGCGATGGAATAGGAGTAGGACGATAGGAAGGGAGAGCAGAGGGAGGTGCCGTCGGTGCTAGGCTCTGTATGTAAGGAGTCCCTCCTTGACTCCCCATATGGTGTAGTCTGCGGAGAAATGCCGTAGGTCGCAAGCTATTGCAGAGTGTAGCAACCAAACAAATCCTCCATCGAACGGAGGTACTTCTCTCTAAAGAGATAGCCCGCTATAAGTCAGGATCTACAACCGGTGGAGGAATCTCAGAAGGGTAGGTGTAGGATGGCCATGCCTGCAAAAAAAAAAAAAAAACTATGACACTCATGGTTTATGGTTAACTACGTAGAAACATTATTTATTTCTTTGCTTGTTCTCACCGACTCAAGACTCGGGTCCACTGGAGGCGATGTCCACCCCGGGTGGGAGCCCACCTGAGATGTGAACCAACCAAAAGAAGAGCCAGCTGGCTGCTTCTCACCAGTTGGTCTATCGTCTGACATCTACATTACAAAGAGCAATATAAGATTAATCTTTCCACCCTACTCACTCATCTATAAATATGTACTTAAGTATATTAGTACACAAACACGTAGATACATAGACATACTAGTAGACCTAAGTAGAGGCTAGTAGTACCAAAGGTCAACTGCACCTCTTGAGATATCATCGCAGTCTCAACCGTGGTAAAACCAAAGGTACGTTGCAATAATCCATGTATGAGTGGATCAATGACTGTAACGCCATGATTAAAAAAGGACTATACCCAAGAGAAAGCGTCGAACCTTCGGATGCTATGCTCCGTACTTAGTGCCTACATACATGCATAAACAGATATACATGTACACACATATATATGTTAAGGTTGTAAATGTAGCCATCGTTTTGTGTTGGCTGTACCTAAATTCAACGTATAAACGATCAATTGATCATACCATTACAATCCTCTCCCAGAGGATATATAGATTAGCACACAAACACGTAGATACATACACATACTAGTAGATCTAAGTAAAGGCTAGTAGTGCCAAAGGTCAATTGCACCTCTTTAGATATCATCGCAGTCTCAACCGTGGTAAAACCAAAGGTACCTAGCGGTAATCCATGCATGAGTGGATCAATGACCGCAACGCCACGATTAAAAAAGGACTATACCCAAGAGGAAGCGTCTAACCTTCGGGTGCTATGCTCTCGTACTTAGTGTCTACATACATGCATAAACATATATATATATATATATATATATATATATATATAAATATATATATATATATATATATATATATATATGTTAAGGTTGTAAATGTAGCCATCGTTTTGTGTTGGCTGCACCTAAATTCAACGTCTATGTGATCAATTGATCGTAACATTACAATTCTAATGTAATGCAATAAGTAATTCTATTTCTCTCACTCTGTCTGTCTCTCTCTCAGTATCCCTCTCGCTCTCCCCTTCTTGGTCATGCAGTTGAACTACAAAGCGGAAGCTCCATCCCAGAGTCATGTCTACGCCTCCATGTAAAGCAAGCACTCTCGGAGATGAGAAGCCAAACATGGACGACATCTTTTGCCGAGGCATGGAGGTCTCGGCTAAGGTCATGGTGGCTTTGGACTTGGGCACCACTTTTTTGGGCTTCGCGTACGTCCACAAGAGAAACCCCAGGGACATCCACCATGTCCTGGATTGGCCTCACAAACTAAGGCAGCCACTTCATTCCGTTATTGCAAAACATACATCAGCATGTTTTACAAGTGGAACCCCTTGTCTTCTACCTACACCCTCCAAGCATGGGGATGGGTTGCTCTTCGCTCAACAAAGCGTCCTCACCTTAAGGTAATCTTGGTGCTGGTTGCTCAGATATCCCTTTGGAGCCCAATTTTCATCTCCTTAACTTCTTTCTCTCTCCCTCTTTCCCCTCTTTCTCTCTCTCTCTCTCTCTCTCTCTCTATCTCTCTCTCTTTCCTTATCTCTCTCTATTCCTCTCTTTCTGTTCTCTCTCTTTCCCTATCTTTCTCTCTCTCTCTCTTTCTCTCCCTCTTTCCCTCTCTCCCTCTATCTCTCTCTCTCTTTCTATCTATTTCTCTCTCTCCCTCTCTTTCTCTTAATATTTCCCTCTCTCTCTCTCTCTCTCTCTCTCTCTCTCTCTCTCTCTCTCTCTCTCTCTCTCTCTCTCTCTCTCTCTATCTATCTATCTATCTCCCTCTATCTACTTTCTCTCCCTCTTTCCCTCTATCTCTCTTTCTCATACCTTAGAAGATGCACAAAAGCTTATGAGTGTCTTAGAACGCTCTTGCCTACATAGTGGACTGATTGTGAATGGATCCAAAACCAAGGTTATGCTTGTAAAGACCCTCAATGATGAAAATCCATGCATTGTATACAACAATGAGCAACTTGAAGTGGTAGATAGCTTCAAATACCTTGGCCTTGAGGTTCCATCCAATCATAGATGGAAGGATTGCGCAATGCGTCGCTTGGAAGCCGGAAAGAGGGCTTATTATGCATTTGTGAACATGTGCAATGCTGGAGATATCAAGTGTTGGGATCTCAAAAAGTACCTCTTTGACACATTGGTGACACCGGTGCTTCTTTATGGAGTGGAGGTGTGGGGTGGTAGCATCGGGAAGTCTAATTGGAAAAAGTTTGAGAATGTCCAAAAGTGCTTTCTCACCAACTTTCTCCAAGTCAAGACACAAATACCCTACATGCTCTTACTTCTTGAGTCCGGATCGCTTCCCATTGAGGTCTTGGGCATGCAAAGGGTTGTGAAGTACATGATTAAGACACAACGTAGCCCTTTGTATCGACTTCCTAGAATCGCATATGAAGCAAGTCAAAAGGTCCAAAAGACATGCAAGAGCAAAATACTAAGTTTGGGTGGATGATTGTGAGTGCGCGGATGTGGTGTGTGTGCGTAGAGAGTGCAAAGGGGAAAGAGGGAGAGAGAAAGCACGACACAGGATGTGGGGTGGAGCTTCCAAATCTCACTGTGTGAGCACCATGTGAGAATGTGAGTGAGAGCTCCTTATTCTTTGTATGTATAAAGAATATTATTCTTTGTATGTATAAAGAATAAGGAGATAAATGTGGGCAGTCGGACACTGGCCGACCGACACGGGTAAAGTATAGTGAGGCACACCATCTTTACCTAACATTCTCCTACTAAAGGCTGTGTGCCGATAAGTGGCGAGAAGACTAACCTACAACAAGTATATACAAGAGGTGAGAGAAGATGACTCTCAACCTATGCCCATTGGCTCACTCCAAACATGCTCTAGTGTAGATGCAACATGCATACCACTAGGGCTAGAGCTACGATGACACTCATGATGTAGGTATCGAGTGACGACCTGCATGGCTCCACAATGCACAATGCCAGTGTCATTCATTGCACGATTGACAACTCCCACTGCAAATGCACCAACCGCATAAGCAAGATCAGGTCTCAAAACCAAAAGGTCAAACATGAGAGACCCAAAAGCTGATGAAACATGCACTATGTGTACCAACCTATCCCGGTCAGAAACCTCAGTGCCATATGCATCCTCATCAGGAACCACCTGACTATGCATCACCATGTCAGCATCCTCTGGCAAAGGCATATCTGCTGAGAATGATTGCAAAACTGAAAAATCAGCACCACTGTAATCACACACAGCTTTCTGAAGGACACAGTCGCCCTCAAACGTATCAGACTCATCATAGAACAATGCATCGATCTCTGGATCAATTGATGTCACCTCAACTAATGACTGACAAAGTTGTGCATCCCTAGAGATACCACTGTCTGCGTGAACATCACCAAAAGACAAATGCACAACCTGCTCTCCATGCAACACATCCGCAAAAGAGACATGCCTCGTCTCTCGCTCTAAACATGGCTGCAAATACACAAAGACTACACCGCCTCATGTGTCAGAAATATGCAAAGGGTATACCAGACCACTCCTAGCACCTCTGGCTATCACCATGATCCCCTATGCAGCTGAAATGACCACTCTCCAAGCAGTACACGATGTCCACTACTCTGTAATTTACGCATCGAAATGAGACTCTGACTGAGTCTTGGTACATAACGTACATCTCGTAGCGTAAGCAATGCACTGCTAGGTAAAGACATGCGTACATCTCCAACACCCTCTATCTCATATGCTAAACCATCAGCAAATTGCACACAATCAAGTCTCCCACTAGAGAAAGAGAGAAATAAATCACGATGTGGCATCACATGATAAACTGCATGCTCGTCTAGTATAAAACGCGTAGACAATGTGCTATCCCAAGACACAAAGTAGTCTGGAGGCAAGCTAAACTCAAAAGTGACATGCCTATCACATGCATACTCTCTAGCATCTGTCCTCACAGTAGCACCATGCATCTGCCTCTTCTGCTACCTCATACGCTTGAAGCAACGGCGCCTAATATACCCCTTGTGGCCACAATACCAACATGTCAGTCACCGTGAACAAAAATCACCTCTCATGGCCATGCCAAACAATGACAGACAATGCTCGAGATCACAAAACTCTCCCACCTGAGAGCAAACCACTATCTCAAGCAGACAAAGTGAGCAAACTATTAAGCTCACAAGCCTCTACAATAGGCAAACAAATTTGACAAAATTTTGGCAGAGTCTCCCTTGTAACTGGAGCAAAAACTCAACAGTAAACCGCAAATGGAGACAACACAAAATGCCCAAATGGCCAAATCCGGGAATGTAGTCGTCCGGAATCACCTCACAAAGTCATACAAAGAGCAAGCATGCTCTAGTCGGAGTACCACTCAATGGAATATTGAACAAAACCTGTCAGCTTGTTTGCATAAACAAGCTTCAATGGATGCGCATAAACAAGTGCTCATCTGCGAGCATCAGCCATGCATCCAAAATACTTAGCCATGATGGCTCCACATCTCCACATATGTTCCCACATAGAGTATACATCAACACAAAACCATGTGCCGAGAAACTGCATACGGATGTGCCTTAGTTCGAGAACCACATCCCAAATCAACAATTTCAAGTTAAATCAGCACCCAATGGACTCCACAATGTGACGTACATATCCCCAGGCACAATCTACACAACGATTTGCAGTATACAAGCCCTTAACTATGAAATCTTTTGTGTCTCAAAAAAATGCACGTTGCTGCAGAAAATATAGAGATCAAAATTTCAAAATTATGATATCACCATTGCGTCCGGAATGTCGACAAACCTTGGGGTAGACTCATAGATCATATAGATCTGAGTCCGAATATGCAAGATATGCCAAAAATCACTATTTTCAGCTCAAAAACGTAGCAAAAACTTGTTGCTGTTGCAGAAATTTCAGAGGTCAAAATTAGCTCAAATGGACATCACCATTGCGGCCGAAGTGTTCCAAAACCCCAGGTTACACCCTAACCTTACATAAATCTCATTCCGTATGCAAAAGTTATGCGAAAAACATTGTTTTGGAGCCCGAAAAATGACCTACGGAAATGAAAATCTGCATTCTTCCTGCAAGTATGGCTGCAAATAACCATACACACTTGCAATACTGTTAACCCTCACGGCACACGGACACCCATCACCTACGATGGACGTGTATTATGTATTTGGTAGAGTCAGGTACCGGGCTTGTCGGACCAATAGGGAAAGGTAGAGTGATTGTCGATGAGAGGCGCGCTTTAACTTGGACATTCAAGGGATTAGTTGGTTAAGCATGGGCGCCCAAGTGTGAATGGGGTGAGCTCCTATAAAAGCCAACTAAACCTAATTTTTACTCATTCTCTCATTTGTGCAATTGAAGAGTGCTCTTGCTCCATCTCCATCTTCTTCTTCTTCACCTCCTTGTGTGTGTGTGTGTGTGTGTGAGAGAGAGAGAGAGAGAGGGAGAGTGTGTGTGCGATCGAGCATTACGAAGGCACGACGGCGGCGAAGCGGTTGAGCGCGGCACGACTACAGCTTCTTCTTCATCGCGGCGAGGAATCCACCACGAAGGTGAGCGTAGAGCGGTGAGTGACACACCCTTTGTTTTCTTGAGCTTGCTAGTTTAGGCTTGTTGTGTGCTTGGAGCCGTTTGTGGCTCGCATACGGTGTATTGGCAAGTCCCTTGCTTCGACAGTGCGGCAAGGAGCGCACATTTTTGGCGCCGCTGCCGGGGATATGCCCTACACTAAGCTCGGTTAGCACTTTACGCTTCCTTGTGGTGCAATTTCTATCATAGGAAAGGCAGGGAAGGAGTGTGTGGAGATTTCTGTTTTTTGCGTTTTCTGCATTTGCTGTCAAGTTTCAATTTCTGTTATTGTCTCCTTTCACATCGCACGTGGACCCCACACCCCCAAAGAGTGTCCATGTGGATATCCTGCCAACTTCTTACCAAGAAGGCCCTGTTGAGCTGCCTCCTTCAGAAGTTCCCTCTAGAGTACCGTTGGTGACAAGTAAAACCACGGGGAGCAACATTGCTTCTACCTCACAAGAAACTGTTAACACGTCGACTCTAGAAGGATGGTTCATTAATGATCATTGGACATACGACCTCCACACTGAGGTGTTGACGGATCTACACTCTGGCCACGCCTACCATGTAGGATGGATAGAGATTATACAATCCACCTCTAGTGCCACGAGCATCGAAGATCAACAGAAAATGATCTGTAATGTTATCCATGGCATTATTCAATCAGAAAGGCAAAACCGAGGGGTAAATATACTCTCAACTGGCCCCATGAGATTTCTGGATACGAGCAAGGCTCAACAGCCTACTCTATCACAAATGGAGACTCCTCTAATGAGCCCCATGGACCCATCTTACGTCATTTCACCTGGGGTCTCTATGCAATCTGAGCCTCCGAGCGAAAACTTTAGCTTCCCTAACTTGGCTCAACCCTCTATTAAGGAAAACCCAGTGCTCACTCCAGGGATAAGCCTGATAGAGAATGTACCGATGACATCTACGGTTAGCGCAGTGCCACTACCTAGTGTCGTAGTACCTAATATGGGGCCTCGACCATATGTGCCTCTAGCCCCTTATGCACACATGGCCCCCACACCTCCAATTGTACCACTTGCTTATGCTCCTCGAGTGCCGCTCCCTAGCCCTTATCCGAGTGGACCTATGCCCGGTTATGTTCCATGTCCTGCATCATCCACACATATGCCAAGACCGGCACCCGTCCCTCTCCCACATATGATTCCAAGAGTACCTCCACCGGCCCTACCTCCTCACATAGGTGACTTGGCAGCGTTTGCTCAAACCATAGGTCGATCTATCGTGGAAAATATGCGTCATGCATCTAATAGAGAGCCTAGAAGTAAGGCAGTACAAATTGCCAAACTCACGCAAAAATTCAATGGGGACGAAGATGCTAGGAAACACATTGAAGTGTTTGAACAAGTATGTGATTCCTTAGGGGAACGCAACGAACTACATAAGTGCAATGCCTTAAGCTTGACATTAAGTGGGAAGGCTGGAGATTGGTATAGGACCCTAAGGGTGGACGAGAAAACAATCTACCCTACCCTTCGAAGGTTGTTTCTAAAGGAGTACATACGAGAAGGTGTGCTTTGGGGTGTAGCATCTCAGCTACAGAAGGCCGAACGTAAGGAAGGAGAGTCAGTAAGGGACTTCATTAGTCGTCTAAAGCACTTAAACTCTCGTTGCCCTGTAAATGAGCGCTTCAACAATAACCAACTGCTTGATCGATTCATTCGAGGGTTGAGGAATGAAGGAATCTATAATGGACTAGTGATTAGAGGTATCACAACCTGGGAAGATGGCACTGCCAATGCAATCCAATTAGAGGACAACTTGATGATAGCAGGCATGAGGGTGTCTACTGACACGAGATCCACTAGCTCACAAGCCATTGAGTATGAACCCATGACTGCAAAGCCCATTGCCAATGAGCCAAAGGTATTTGAGACATTCTTGACAGACCTCACCAAGGCAATCCAAGAGTCTCTTAAGGATAATCGACCCCCTCAAAATAGTCACATGTATCCAAGAAGGGAGCAACAATGGTGTTCCATTTGCTTAGGCCCACATAGCACTAGTGAGTGCCCTACGTTTAGAGTAAAATTTAATGGAACTTGCAACGCATGTGGTAGGTATGGTCACCAAGCTAAGGATTGTTTAATGATCAAACGTATGATGGCAAATAGACCACCTGTAGCCTGGACGGATGCGCCTCGAGCTCCTGTATTGATGCCTACTCCACCTGTTGAGCAACTACCGCAACACATGGTCCCTAGATCTCAAAATGTTGTACAAGCTACACCGTTACCACCTCCTGTGCTAGGACCGCAGCCCCCGCATCCAAGAGTCGCCCCTATGAACCAAGTGGGTTGCGAGCCATCAAATGCTTATGCAGATGGCTGTGAGGAGGAAATAGACACTAGTATTGCCTACGGACTTGATACATTGGAAGAGTGTCCTATATACTACATGGAAGATTGTTGGGGGCAAGTCAAGCCGGTTTATCAAGCTGCTGCTCTCGCATCCAGAGGTCAAAATATCAACACCCAGGCTAGGAGGCCACCTCTTCAATGCTACGAGTGTGGTGGACCACATCGAGTAGCGGAGTGCCCTATTAGGCTGCAAAAGAATGCTGCACATATGCAAATGAATCAAGGGAGCACGTCTGCAATGCCAATACTCACATGTAATCGTTGTGGCATAGATCACTTGATTGCCCAATGCCCCTATAACCCAAATGCGCCTAAAATCACACCCCTGAATTTGGTCGAAATTGCTAGTGTGACATCGCCAATACTACCCATTGCACCCGCTTATGCGATTACACGGTCCATGCTTCAAGGGCCAGGCCATATCCTCGAAGAGAGAGATACCGCGTCAGTTATCCAAGCAAAGAAAAAGAAGACACGAAGGAAGAAGTCGCAGAATACGGAAAATTCAAAGCCAAGTTCCAAAACAAACATAGGAACAGGAGATGACCCCGTGTATATGAATGACCTCGAGGATGATTCAGATTCAATCGAGACAATGGAGACTAGAACCAATACCACGAAGGGAAAGACCGACAAAGAAAACCGTAACATGGAACCAAATGAAAACCGAATAAGAGAAAATCATAAAGAGCCTCTGAAAACACCACAAGTGTTTCCAAATCCAATCCAAGACCCCCAAGATAAACCGCAGGGGCAAAAAGGGAAGAATCGTAAAAAGAAGATTGGGACGTACCCAAACCCAGTAGACGAGATTGAGCAGGTGAAACATCTAAGAGGTTTAGTGGAGGAGACTCAAAGGAAACTAGAACCAGAACCCATGCATGACAAAATTCATGACACAGTGTTTCCCACGCAAGTTCATCCACCCCACATGAACCATAGACCGTTAGCCATATCTAGTATCATCCAAGAAGGGAGTGAGGACAGGACATCAGAAAGTGAGCATACACCCTTCTTGTTGGAAAGGATGTTTAACGAAGGAATACCTGATCCCATTGAGGAATATGAGATTCCATCCTCACCAGTTCCTAGTCAAGGACCTACACCCTGCAAAACGCCAATGAATGTTGCCAAACTAGTGGACTTCATGTCTTCTGAGGTCCGAACCACGATCATAGCAAAGCTGTATGGAGATCCTGAGTTATTCCTTGCACTTCGAGCATTCCTTAACGGAGAGCTACGAACAGGATTACCGCAGTTTGTGCAACCAAATAGGCCTGACTCGATTATGATTGATGAGGAAAATCATGTGCAATCACTTGACTTAGATGGACACGAGTCTGTGATTAAGGTACCCATTAACGAATTAGGGCAGTATTTTGAAGGCGACGAGTCTAATGCGACCCTACCCATCACTACCAAGGGATTAACTATAAAGGGAATTCTTGATGGTGGTGCGGGAGTTAGCATCGTTACAAAATATTGTTGGGAATCCATGGGAAAACCCCGCCTCAGTGTTACTAACATTGTGGTAAAGATGGCAAATGGTACCATAGCCAAACCTATGGGGATGCTCAAGGATCTTAAGATCAAAGTTCTAGGACACAAGGTACGACATACGTTCATTGTAATGGATTTCTCTAAACACCTTATGTCATATGAAATGATTTTAGGACGACCATTCATGAGGGAAGCACAAATGGTTCACGATTGGTCTAAAAATCATGTCTATTTGCAATTCCAAGACTCTGTCCTTAGAGTGGATTTGGTGACTGGTAAGGTACACCCCTTAGGGATTAAAACCATTATTGATCATCGCTCTGACACCACAGTTCACTCGGCCCCACTACAATATTGTTACACTTGTAAGAAGGATACAGACATTGGCCAAGATTCTCCTTACATGGATGTGTTACCGGGTATGACGGAATCAGACAATGTGGATTGGGTCCACCTAGCATCAACCATAGATACTTGGGGAAGTAGGGGGACGACCTGGGTAACACCTGAGGGGGATGAAATGCTTGTACCCTTAAATATGCTACAAGCAATGCATATCGCTTCTGACAAGACTCATCCTAAGGTAGCGAAGAAAACATACAAGTGGGTCCCTAAAGCTTCTTTAGTGACCATAGCTAGTGCTAAAAAACAGAAGCCTTGTAAGAAACGTACCACTCGCTCCAAGAAAAGTAAGAAAATGTTGCGATGGATCCCTAAACGACTATTGGAAGCCCAAGGCTACTATCAAGGAAATGATCAAATCTGGGTGCCAAAACGTAGATTGTGCTCTTACCTATCACCTGGCCCAAGTGAGCCCAATGCCGTAGCTCCAAAACGAATCAATGATCGTGGAAAGAAGAAAATCACAGAATGCTACACACCCGCTCCCGAGCTAGTTTGGGTACCAAAGAAAGAACGATTTGTTCCACCTAGCTCAGGAAGGGGGGAGTCCCATGAAGCGTCTAGCTCCTCATGTAATACATCCATAGAGGTAAAAGCTTCTACACAACCTCCATCTATAGTAGTGGACCTCCATGAAGCTACAAAAGAACCCACACCTCCCAGTGTTCAAGAATCACCTGATGAACCACTTCAAGTTCGATCCTGGGAGAGAACCTTACCACCCTTGCAGCTTGACAAGGCACCTAGGGTAATAACAAACTACTGGCAAAAATCCTCACCTATTACCAACTGGAACAATTGGTTTCAAAGGGTGACAAGCTCATTTCAAACGGTATGATCTACCCAAGGAAGGGGGGAGTGTCTGCTGACAGTCATCATTCACTTGCTTCCCTCTCAACCTTTTTCCTTGACCTCTTAATCTCCGATCTTAGGGAATGTACATATAAAGCTTTATACTCACAAAAAAAAAAAAAAAAGCAAGAGCAATTAGCAAACGAGTATGCACATTAAAGTCAAAACATTGACTCAGACCTATACATGTCACATCTGGTACAGTGAAACAGAAACCTATGCCATAAAACACCTTTGATCCTCATCACTTGAGTGATGGAGGGTAGGTAAGATTAGTACGATAGAGTGTTTCTGTTTTAGAGTTGAGAGATTAGCGAAGTTCTCTTTTCCCACTAATGTGCCTCCTGGAGGTATTCCTTTTGTTTCCTAGTGTGTACAGGAGCGTGTTGCTATTGATAGGATTTGGACCTTCATGGAATCTTTATCTCGACTCACTCTTCAAATCAAGCGCGACCATCAACACAAACAGGTGTTTCTTGTCCATTAGCATTGCCGTTATCTTTTTGCATCTATGTTTGTCTGCCTTGATTGTGATTGGTAGCATAATATTCAGCGCATTTGCTTAGTATCAAACATTTAATTCAATGTAATGTTTTGTCATAGTCACTTGTTTAGGTGTAAAAATCAAGCAGTCCGACTAAGCTAGTTTGACCAAGCTAGGTATTAGAAATCTTCTCTTAATACCATGGGGAATGCCTTCCTAATAAACAATGGTTACTTAGGTTCTTAATCCGATTTAGGCAGCATTGTATGAAATGTACTAGGGCTTTCTAGTGGGCTTAACCCTATTGACCTTTAGCTTAAGTATTATAAAGGGAGTTTACTAATGTGAAGAGCCTGGGGAGGGTAACAGTGTTATATGACCCCCCAAAGTTACAAAATTTAAATGCTGAAAATGAACAAGCAAAAAATCAAAGTGCCACAATGTAAAATTTTAAGCTGGAAGAGAAATCTCAGCTTGATTTGGTACTTCACTCACATGTATTGCCTATGGTACTAGAGCCCTAGAGGTTCCCAGTGTGGGCGCTTTTCCTTGAGAAGCAAAAAACCCAAGGCATACAAAATAAGCACACACATCATAATTGAATCAATGTGAAAAGACTTTGGGGGGTCAAAGAAAAAGTAATCAGTTAGGCGATGATTTCATGAGAAATTCCTTTTATGGTAGCTTAACTACAAGGTTTTCTAGATATAGCCTCTAGTCAGCCCTCGAACATGAATACTTGGCTCTCGCGATTAAACAACTTAATTGACCACAGAAAGTTAAGAAGCTTACCCATGGTATTAATATTCGATCTCTAGTGCCTTTCGACCGTCAAATTAGCGACCCCAGACTTGTTTAATTTTCTACCTGTACATCTGTTTATGCATTTGATTACATTGCAATTTAATGTTCATTGCTACCAAATTGTTTGAAATTCTTTGACCAATCAATTTTTCTATCTAAAACTGCATATGCTTTTTAAGAGAATGCAATTACTGTGCCAATGTTGTTTGATTTTGCAGTGACTGAAGAAGGCTAAGGACATTCATCTCAAATGCTCTTCCACCTCGACGAACCAGCTTCAACGCAATAGCTTCCGAGGACGGAATCTACATCAGGAAGGGGGGCATGTTAACCCTCACGGCACACGGACACCCATCACCTACGATGGACGTGTATTATGTATTTGGTAGAGTCAGGTACCGGGCTTGTCGGACCAATAGGGAAAGGTAGAGTGATCGTCGATGAGAGGCGCACTTTAACTTGGACATTCAAGGGATTAGTTGGTTAAGCATGGGCGCCCAAGTGTGAATGGGGTGAGCTCCTATAAAAGCCAACTAAACCTAATTTTTACTCATTCTCTCATTTGTGCAATTGAAGAGTGCTCTTGCTCCATCTCCATCTTCTTCTTCTTCACCTCCTTGTGTGTGTGTGTGTGTGTGAGAGAGAGAGAGAGAGGGAGAGTGTGTGTGCGATCGAGCATTACGAAGGCACGACGGCGACGAAGCGGTTGAGCGCGGCACGACTGCAGCTTCTTCTTCATCGCGGCGAGGAATCCACCACGAAGGCGAGCGTAGAGCGATGAGTGACACACCCTTTGTTTTCTTGAGCTTGCTAGTTTAGGCTTGTTGTGTGCTTGGAGCCGTTTGTGGCTCGCATACGGTGTATTGGCAAGTCCCTTGCTTCGACAGTGCGGCAAGGAGCGCACAAATACACTCTTCTCTCAAGCTTGAGAATGTCCCTTAAGCTTCCATGAGCACAGATCTGGTGGTTGCTCACCGATCTCAGGCTTCCACCGAAAGCGAGCTCACCATAGCCGAAAGCTCACTTCTCTGTAGCACTCCATCTGTCGCGAAGCCAAAGCTCTGATACTAATTGTGAGTGCGCGGATGCAGTGCATGTGCATAGAGAGTACAAAGGGAAAAGAGGGAGAGAGAGAGAGCACGACACAGGATGTGGGGTGGAACTTCCAAATCTCACTATGTGAGCACCATGTGAGAATGTGAGTGAGAGCTCCTTATTCTTTGTATGTATAAAGAATAAAGAGATAAATGTGGGCAGCCGGACACTGGCCGGCCGACACGGGCAAAGTACGGTGAGGCATACCGTCTTTACCTAACATGCTTGACATCAAGAAATGGTTTGGAAGATGGGATGCATGTCACTTCGTCAAGGATGCGTTGATCAACTCTCAAGTTAATGAGGCCTTCCTACAACGCCAATGTATCACAGCTTGGGAGAAATCCGAAGGTTCTCGCTTCAGCCATTACACCACATACATTGCCCCAAACTACAAATATCTCTTCTTCTCCGAACGTAATAACTGAACCCATCCCTACATCCTTGAGCCCATCCCATTGAGTGCAATCCGCACCATTGCATCCATTCGTCTTAGCTCCCATTCTCTACGCTGCGAGACAGGACGTTGGGGCACTTGCGAGGAGTCTCATCGACTTTGCACCTTATGCCCTTGTCAAGTGCGAGAGAGTGAGTACCACACACTACTTAAGTGCTCAGTTTTTGATCACATTAGGTCCTCTTTTTTCCATATATTCAGCCATGAGCTCTACCTACATACCTTCCTCTCCCAACCACGATGTGGACTCTCTATTGCGACGCTCATTTCAGCCATTTTTGAGCATCGAGAGTCACTTATGACCTCCATTCACACCACGTGACATGTTCATTTGGTCCCATAGGTCATATTTGACCTCCGAGGACGATAATAGAACTATCTATCTATCTCCCTCTATCTTTGCCACTCTTCCTCTCTCTCTCTCTCTCTCTCTCTCTCTCCTCTCCCTCTATATACTTTCTCTCTCTCTTTCTTTCCCTCTTTCCCTCTATCTCTCTACTTTCTCTCTCTCTCTTTCTCTCTATCTCTATCTTTCTCTCCCTCTATCTCTCCTTCTTTCCCTCTGTCTCTCTATCTAACACTCTTTCTATTTATTTCTCTCTCTCTATCTCTTTCTCTCGTTCTTTCCCTCCCTCTCTCTCTCTCTCTCTCTCTCTCTCTCTCTCTCTCTCTCTCTCTCTCTCTCTCTCAAAAAACGCAGCCGTTTTTTGACCTAGTAGACAGTAGTCCACTCTTTTGATCATAACTTCTTCATCCGAACTCCGATTTGGGTGATCTATAGCCTCAATCGAAGAGCACGAAGTCCTCTACGCATTGATGTAAAGACAAAAATTTTCAGAGTTATGGAAGGCGTTTCTGTAGCAGCATTTTGGAAGTGAACAGGTTCAACAAAATTGATTCTCATCTCCTATTTTACATACAATGTCTTCCGGCACTCGCAAGGGTTCTTCTTCTTCAACAAGGTCCACAACCATTGTGGAAAATGATCCAAAATCTCCTAATTGTGGAGATAGCAACACAACCACCCAACAACCGACATCGAAAACCATGATCATGGCGTACTTGGTATCATTGCAAGAGACCGTAAACAAACAAGGCGAAGACTTACGAGCACTTGCAATGAAGAATGGCACACTAAGGGTACTTGTGGTTGAGAATGAGAATCTCAAGAGGACACTTGAGATGCAAAAAACACGTTGTCAGGAGTTTTTTCGAGCAAGGAATTGCGCATATGTACATACACATGCATGGTGCATCAAATAAGGAATTGCCCATTTTGCAGAGCCAGGTGGTTACGTGGGGCCCACATGTGTACAGGTTGGACAGCATGTACATAGTGCATCGATTTTCACTATCACCAGTACCAGTATGTTTTTTCTACAATAATGAGGAGTTTATAGCACGTAAAACTTCTCGAGGAAGCTATCCACGGGCCGACGACATGAGGTAAGCAGGTGCGTCAGATGGCATCTAGTGGCATCAGGAGGGCGAACGGGGTCAATATTTGCACGTGGATGAGTACGGACACAACGTGGGTGTTTCCTTGTGATAATTATGCAGAAAGGTCATCATGAGGACCACTTTTTGGGGCCACTTCACGTGGTGGCGAGATGCATTATTGGAAAAAAGCAGAGTGCCAGGTGTGCGAATGATGCAAAAAGGTGACAACTATGCACTGCGAGGTCAGTTTTTGGTCTGTTCGGGGTCCGTTTGAGGTCATCTAAAAGGCCAAGGGTGCCCAACTAATAAAGCTAAGTGTGGTAACTGTAAAAACAGAGAAAATACCAGAAAAAACGTGGAGAAGAGAGGAGGAACAGCTGCAGCTGTGTTTTTGCTCATTTTGGAGCCTGTTTTGGCCGTAAACTGCTCATCCGAGGTCGGATTTGAGCACTTTGACATTATAGACTGGGGTTTTGGGCCGTTCCAGACGCGATGGCACTGTCCATTTTTCCAAATTCCTCCCTCTTTTCCTGCTATTTTTCTGTGTAAGTTTCTCCTATGAGCGAAGTTTCTGCTCCAGTTTGTGATTGTATCTGGCTTATTTTACCCATACTGTGTGAGCTATTTGCCCCATTGGTGTTGGCCCAAGCTCATTTGTATCTAAACATCAGAAATTATTCTCTTTTGAGCTGAGTTTTTTGGGTGTGTGTGTGTGTGTGTGTGTGTGTGTCTGTGTGGAGTGGGCAAGTGGATAGTCTCTCTCCTCTCACTCCAGAGGTGTGTTCCCTGTCTCGGCCAGGTATGTTGTCTAAGCCGAGTGGTGCCCCATAGTGTGTGTGTGTGTGTATCTTCCCAAGAGTGTGTGTCGGGTCGTTATAGAGGTGTTGTGTGTATTTTCATCCCGCTCACATTCTTTTGGTGCCCCCACGGAGGATCTTCTTCGAGTACCTTCTGCTTCTAGCTTCAAGCTTCGAGATTCGGGATTACAGGTTGCAGGTTGCAGATTACAGGTTACAGGTTACAGGTTACAGGTTACATGGACAGGTACAGGTACAGGTGATTCACACAGGTACAGGTAGCTGGAGTACAGTGATATACTAGCATTGGTGTCACTTACAGTTGTTGTGGGTTTGCATCACTTGGCGCCTGTTTGAGCGCATTGTCTGTTGGATTGTACGTTACTTGTGGAAACTGCCATGGTACGCCTTTGTGGAGCCATATATGGTTTTATTTGGCAGTCCCAACCATTTCTGAGACTTGGTCTGGAAGATAGTCATTTCTGAGACTTGACTATACGCGATTTGCATTAGCCTTCGTGTGAGGGTCGATAGCGTGAGGTTTTATTGAGCTGGGGGATTCTCAAATGTGGAGATCCTTTCGGTGATACAGGTAGCTGGAGCACCCTTTTTGTGACCTCGCCATAGGCTATGTACTAGTGAGTCCTATTTGATGGTTGGGTTCTATTGTTGGCAGTTTATGCATACAAATACAGTCTATATTTTGGGTTCCTACTGCTCTACTTCTGGGGAAACTCTGTCGAAATTTTCCCAAGTTATGATGGATGGTTTTTTGGTATTTTGATCCATTTATGCTGTTATGCTGCTGAAATTTTGGCAAAATCGGAGGTTGAGTCAGGTGTGCTTTCTTGGGAGCTTCATGGTTGGCTTTAATGGATGATCAAAATGGCCCTCAGTTCACTCCTTTTCATTTAACTCAAAGAATTCAGATTTATGTTCATGTGTCCAAGAAGATCTTTTTCCAGCAGCGCATAGTCTTTATGTTTGGGCCAAGAAGATTGAGAGAGATCCTGGAATGTCCTTTGCCTGTTGTAATTCCGATGATCAACTATGAAAACTCATTTGATGTGCATGTGTTTGTCCTTATCTAAAGCTGAGCTCCATTGAAGTTTCTGGGGATTGGGTAGTCAAAATTCTTGGGTTCTTGCACGTGTGTTCGAAGGGGTTCTCAAAGCATTGTAACTTGGGTAGCCATGGCTTTCTCTTATCCGGAATTTCATGGAAGAAGTGGTGAAGATGCGGAAGACTTTCTGGAGCAAGTCGAGGTGGCATGCATAAGCAACAATATGTGTGATGAGGAGAATATTTTGAAGCTATTTGAATTCCTTTTCAAAGATGAGGCCCGTGTTTGGTTTATGGATTTGGAAGGTAAAGAAGCAGTGGCTTCTTCTTATGGTTTGAGTCTTGACAAGTTTATAGAAGCTTTTTTAGAGCGTTTCCAAGTTTCAACTCAATGCTCTTAAGCAAGGTTCTTGTCAAGGTGTTGATGCCTATGTACAAGGTTTTACAGATTTATGGACTCGTTGGTGTGTTGCTCTTAAGGACCCCCCCTTGTTCATTGAAGAAAAGTTCTTTTGTTGATGGTTTGTCACCTTGGTTGCGGTTCGAGGTTGAGTTGAAGAGTCCCGAGTCTTTTGAAGATACGGTATGCATTGCAAAGCACAAGGAATAGAAGTTTAAGTGTCTTGAGGAACATGGTATCAGTACAGGTATGCATGTGCAAAATGGATTTGACATGGAAGATGAAGTTAAGCCTAAGCAGGTGAAAAGTAGCCTATCCTATGATGTTTCTCGTTTCTTCCCAAGGTCTATTGTGAAGCGTAAAGAGGTCTTGCAGGTTGACAAGTTTATGGAAGAGACTAAAGAGGTGAGTAATGCTTTGGATACAGAATTGAAAAGTCTTGAAGAGGATGCATTGGCTACTTGTGTACCTTGTGATTCTGGGTGTGAGTGTGAGGTTGAGGTTATTGATGATGAGCATGTATCTTTGGATACTAGTTCCTTGGAAATTAGGGAAGAGGGCAAGGTTGAGAGCCATTTTGTGGATTTGTTGGATGTGGAGCCTGTTTTGAAGCCATATTTTGATGTATGTGCAGTGATTGAACCAATTTGTGAGCATGATTGTGGTTTAGAGAAGGGATCTGTATTCTTGGAGACTGATGAACCCATGCTAGAAGCTATGGATAGTGGTGATAGCCATGATTATGATGTGGATAAATTTATGTGTGATGATGAGTATGCTTATGATGATGAGAAGGGGTTTGGCATATATGAGTCCGATCTCAGTTATGTGGATGCCTATGCTAGGGATATGTGTGCTGCGGGGATACTTTTGTGCTTTGGATATCAACAACTCTACCTTCACACAATGCTTTTAGCTACTTGGGTGCATGATTTGCAGGTTGTTGCTATGGCTGGTGAAGCCAAGATGCCAGGTGATGAGTCACTTGAGTTGTCTATATCGGTTGGGTTGATGAATGTGGCATGCAATATTTATGCTTTTGGAACTCCAGGCAGGGCGGATGTGTTAGTTGAATATGCCTATGGTGCATTTCGGTTGATTGTAGACAAATGTAGGTGTGGTGTTATGATGCTTCTTGTGAATCAGGCAATATGCCTTTGGCCTTTTGATCCAGGTGGAATGAGTATCTACTAGTGCTACTGCTGAGCATGAATGCTCTAGCAGGCTAGGGGGTGGGAAAATTATGTCAGGAGTTTCTTCGAGCAAGGAATTGCGCATATGTACATACACATGCATGGTGCATCAAATAAGGAATTGCCCATTTTGCAGAGCCAGGTGGTTACGTGGGGCCCACATGTGTACAGGTAGGACAGCATGTACATAGTGCATCGATTTTCACTATCACCAGTACCAGTATGTTTTTTCTACAATAATGAGGAGTTTATAGCACGTAAAACTTCTCGAGGAAGCTATCCGCGGGCCGACGACATGAGGTAAGCAGGTGCGTCAGATGGCATCTAGTGGCGTCAGGAGGGCGAACGGGGTCAATATTTGCACGTGGATGAGTACG
Organism: Adiantum capillus-veneris; assembly: GCF_014529385.1. Lineage (NCBI taxonomy): Eukaryota > Viridiplantae > Streptophyta > Polypodiopsida > Polypodiales > Pteridaceae > Adiantum > Adiantum capillus-veneris. The sequence goes on along the minus strand of NC_140934.1, from coordinate 174,904,419 downwards.
GACACAACGTAGGTGTTTCCTTGTGATAATTATGCAGAAAGGTCATCATGAGGACCACTTTCTGGGGCCACTTCACGTGGTGGCGAGATGCATTATTGGAAAAAAGCTGAGTGCCAGGTGTGCGAATGATGCAAAAAGGTGACAACTATGCACTGTGAGGTCAGTTTTTGGCCTGTTCGGGGTCCGTTTGAGGTCATCTAAAAGGCCAAGGGTGCCCAACTAATAAAGCTAAGTGTGGGAACTGAAAAAACAGAGAAAAGACCAGAAAAAACGTGGAGAAGAGAGGAGGAACAGCTGTAGCTGTGTTTTTGCTCATTTTGGAGCATGTTTTGGCCGTAAACTGCTCATCCGAGGTCGGATTTGAGCACTTTGACATTGTCGACTGGGGTTTTGGGCCGTTCCGGACGCGATGGCGCTGTCCATTTTGCCAAATTCCTCCCTCTTTTCCTACTGTTTTTCTGTGTAAGTTTCTCCTATGAGCGAAGTTTCTGCTCGAGTTTGTGATTGTATCTGGCTTATTTTACCCATACTGTGTGAGCTATTTGCCCCATTGGTGTTGGCCCAAGCTCATTTGGATCTAAACATCAGAAATTATTCTCTTTTGAGCTGAGTTTTTTGGGTGTGTGTGTGTGTGTGTGTGTGTTTGTGTGGAGTGGGCAAGTGGATAGTCTCTCTCCTCTCACTCCAGAGGTGTGTTCCCTGTCTCGGCCAGGTGTGTTGTCTAAGCCGAGTGGTGCCCCATAGTGTGTGTGTGTATCTTCCCAAGAGTGTGTGTCGGGTCGTTATAGAGGCGCTGTGTGTATTTTCATCCCGCTCACAACGTTTGATGCAACTTGAAGAGGAAGTCAAGGAATGTAAACGCTCTCTTGTGGACTTGAATGCTTTGAAGGAGCGGATGAGCAAAGTAGAGCATGACCATGTATTGAAAGAGGAGAATTTGACACTATGAGCCGGGATCTATGCGGCATGAAAAATGTATGCACAAACAAGTCTTGGGCTGATGTATGTGGTAGCAGTGTGGTTTCTAATTCCTCACTCATGCAAGCTATGGTTCAAACAAAGAATGTTGAGAATGTGGATGTGGAGGAGTTGAAGGAACGGGAGCGACGTTCCAAGAACATTGTTATTCGTGGAATTCCCGAATAGAAGTTAGAGACACCTCCTTCTCTTGCCATTGTTATTGAAGATTTCTTCAAAACCCACTTTGGCATGTCCGGAGTTATGGTCTATGGAGCACATAGAGTGGGGAAGCAAGGAGCTCCTCGCTCGGGAGAACGGCCAATTGTATGCACCATGCCGGATGAGACCAAGCAAAAGATTATCCTTGATAATAGTTGGATCTATTTGAGGGATACAAAATGTTTTGTATGTGAAGACCGCACTATTAAGCAACAAAATATGCGTCGCAATGCATATGAGGAAAAGAATAATAAAAACAAGGAGATCTCTCATGAAGAAAATGTGCCCAAGGAGGAGGCAAGTCTCTCAAGCAAATAGGGATGCGTGACCTATGAGACCGAGTTACAATTGAAAATATGCTTTTGGAATTGTAATGGATACCCATGGAATGTGGGGGTTGGCATTGATGAACTAACAAGCAAAGCCGATGTTGTACTTCTTGTTGAAACTTGGGAGCATGATACACAAAGGATTAACGGCTTGGAGGATTACAATGTACATTCATTGATGTGGTCAAAGAATCTCAAGCAACGAAGAGGACAAGGAGGGTTAGCATGTATGGTTAAGAAAGGATTGGAAGATTTTGTATCAATTGTGAAAGATGACAAGTACAAACGTTATGTATGGCTGAAAATTATGACACCAAAAAGAGCACCCATTTTTGTAGCCGGTTGCTACATTCCTCATCATGATTCTCCCTTTTATGCTTGCATGGATAGAGATCAACCATTTTCTGATTTGGAAGAGGACATTGCTTATTTCAAAGGTGAAGGTGATGTTATTGTATTTGGGGATATGAATGCTCGCACAAAAACATTGCAACATGATACTCAACAATTTGATATGCCATACATTTCAAGGGAGTTAGAGGAAGTTCACTTGTATGATCGTACTTCAATGGATGAGAAAGAGCCGGATCACTATGGAAAGTTACTTTTACACATGTGTAATAGCACGGGTATGCTCATTGCCAATGGTGTATCTTTGTGGAGTGGAACCAATGGATTTACATGTAGGAGACATAATGGGGATAGTGTGATTGACTATATGCTACTCTCTGAAGCCATCATGTATCGCATAAAGAGTTTTATGTTTGGTCAATGGACCCCGGAATCCGACCATCGCACCTTATGTATTGACCTTTCATGTGGAGAAGCAACTAAGCATGATAATCTTAGCCAAAGGAAAGAGAAGTTATCACTATGTATGGATTTCAAACGGGCACCAATGTACATTGAAATGGTTGAACAAAAATTATGGATGACAAAGCTTCAATGTGATGCACCATTGGAAACTAAATGGGAAGCTTTCAAGAAAGCTATTTGTTCTTGTGCGGAAGAATGCTTTGCCATAAAGCATCTCCATGGTATCAACAAAGATAGATCACGCAAAAGGTGGTTTGATAAAGAATGTCAAGATGCTCGAAAGTCCTTGATAAAGCTTGATGCAACTATTGACAAAGACAACTATCAAAGTCATTTGCATACATACAAGGCATTGATTCAAAAGAAGAGAAGAAGATGGGAAGTAAAGCAACAAGAATTTCAAGTCCAAGAAAAGGCACATGCATGTGGAAGATTTTGGAGAAACTTGAGAGGCAAGCGGGTTGAGAATTTTGGTAACTTGAGTCTAGTGGATATGTACACACATTGTAGGCAATTATATGAGCAAGCAAATACTGAAAAAATGACATTTTATGGTTCACTCCCATGTATGCCATCTTTTTTTACTATTGAGGATGTATGCGGTGGGCTTGAAAAGTTGGCCACTCGCAAAGCGGGAGATCTTCAAGGTATCAAGCCGGAGATGATCAAATGGACGGGAGATTTTACCCATGAGCGGATGTGTGATATGCTCAACCTTGCACTTCAACATGGTATGCCTTATGATTGGAGTACTAATTGGGTTAAGCCTTTGCATAAAGGAGGGGATGTAAAGAATGTAAGCAATTACCGGACTATAATGATTGGGTCTCTTATGGCCAAGTTGTTTGGGTGCATAATGGAGATGAAATTGAGTGATTGGGCTGAAGAGAATGACAAGCGTGCAAAGGAACAAGCGGGTTTTCGTCGATGCCATAGCACCATTGACCATCTTGTCACTCTTCGTGTTCTCATGGAGGAAAGTCGGTTGAAAGGCAAGCGATTGTATTGTTGTTTTGTGGACTTTAAGAAAGCCTTTGATATGATTCCACGTAACAATTTGTGGAGAAGTATGGAAGAACTCCAAGTGCCAAGTGAGTTTATGCTTGCGGTTTCTCGAATCTATGAGAAGGTGATTTGTCAATTGCGCATGGAAAGAGAAATTTCAGAAATTTTTGTAAGCACTATTGGGGTTAAACAAGGATGTCCATTGTCACCAACTCTCTTTGGTCTATGCATCGATCAATTGGAACAAATGGTACTTGACTTTATACAAGAAGAAGGCATTGAAGAGGTCACTATTTGCAATGCGGTAATCATGCTTTTGTTGTATGCGGATGATGTAGTGCTTCTAGCACACACTTTAGAAGATGCACAAAAGCTTATGGTTGTCCTTGAGAACTTTTGCTTGCATAGTGGGCTGATTGTAAATGAATCCAAAACAAAGGTTATGCTTGTGAAAACCAACCATAAGTAGAAGCCATGCATTGTGTACAACAACGAGACACTTGAAGTTGTTGAGAGCTTTAAGTACCTTGGCCTTGAGGTTCCATCCAATCACAAGTGGCATGAATGTGCTATGTGTCGTTTGGAAGCGGGAAAGAGAGCATATTATGCATTTGAGAACATGTGTAATGCGGGAAACATCAAGTGTTGGGTTCTCAAGAAGTATCTTTTTGATGCATTGGTGACACCGGTTCTTCTTTATGGAGTTGAAGTGTGGGGCGGGAGCATCTCAAAGTCTACTTGGAAAGAGTTTGAGAATGTCCAAAAGCGTTTTCTTACAAACTTTCTCCAAGTTAAGACACAAACACCATATATGCTCCTACTTCTTGAGTCGGGATCTCTTCCAATTGAGGTTATGGGCATGGAAAGGGTTGTGGAGTACATGATAAACATGCGTCAAAACCCCTCACATCGACTTCCTACAATTGCATGAGAAGCAAGCAAAAAAGTTCAAAAGACGCATAAAAGCAAGATCTTGAGCACGGGATGGATGCAAGACATAAAGAAGTGGTTTGGGAGATGGGATGCATTACACTTGCTACATGATACTTCAATTGACTCTCAAGTGAATGAAGCTTTTCTACAACGCCAATGTATTACGGCTTGGGAGAAATCCGGTGGGTCACGCTTCATACATTACACCACCTATATTGCCCCCAACTACAAAACCATGTTCTTCGCTGAGAGAGGAAACCGTACTCACACTTACATGCTTGAGCCTATGCCCTTGACCGTGATACGCACTATCGCAACAATTCGGCTTAGCTCCCATTTCCTTCGATGCGAGATAGGGCGTTGGGGCAATGGAGAAGAGTCAAATCGATTGTGCACATTATGCTCACTGCAAGTTCGAGAGTCTGAGTACCAAACACTACTAGAGTGCTCAGCTTTTGCTCACATCCGAACTTGCTTCTCTCACATTTTCAGCCATAACTTAGACCTACACACTTTCCTCTCCCAGCCAAAGTGTGGGCTCTCCATTGCGACTCTCATCACTATAATTTTGGAGCATCGAGAGTCACTCATCAGCCATACACATACTACATCACATGTAACTTTGGTCCCATAGGTCATATTTGACCTCCGAGGACGATAATAAAATCTATCTATCTATCTATCTCTTTCTCTCTCTCTCTCTCTCTCTCTCTCTCTCTCTCTCTCTCTCTCTCCCTCCCTCCCTCTTTCCCTCTTTCTATTTCTCTCTCTCTTTCTCTCCCTATTTCCATCTCCCTATCTCTCTCTCTTTCTCTCTCTATCTCTTTCTTTCCCTCTTTCCCTGTCTCTCTATCCCTATCTCTCTGTCTTTCTCTCTCTCTCTCTATGTGATATGTTCAACCTTGCACTTCAACATGGTATGCCTTATGATTGGAGTACTAATTGGGTTAAGCCTTTGCATAAAGGAGGGGATGTAAAGAATGTAAGTAACTACCGGACTATAATGATTGGGTCTCTTATGGCAAAGTTGTTTGGGTGCATAATGGAGATGAAATTGAGTGATTGGGCTGAAGAAAATGACAAGCGTGCAAAGGGACAAGCGGGTTTTCGTCGATGCCATAGCACCATTGATCATCTTGTCACTCTTCGTGTTCTCATGAAGGAAAGTCGGTTGAAAGGCAAGCGATTGTATTGTTGTTTTGTGGACTTTAAGAAAGCCTTTGATATGATTCCACGTAACAATTTGTGGAGAAGAATGGAAGAACTCCAAGTGCCAAGTGAGTTTATGCTTGCGGTTTCTCGAATCTATGAGAAGGTGATTTGTCAATTGCGCATGGAAAGAGAAATTTCAGAAATTTTTGTAAGCACTATTGGGGTTAAACAAGGATGTCCATTGTCACCAACTCTCTTTGGTCTATGCATCGATCAATTGGAACAAATGGTACTTGACTTTATGCAAGAAGAAGGCATTGAAGAGGTCACTATTTGCAATGCGGTAATCATGCTTTTGTTGTATGCGGATGATGTAGTGCTTCTAGCACACACTTTAGAAGATGCACAAAAGCTTATGGTTGTCCTTGAGAACTTTTGCTTGCATAGTGGGCTGATTGTAAATGAATCCAAAACAAAGGTTATGCTTGTGAAAACCAACCATAAGGAGAAGCCATGCATTGTGTACAACAACGAGACACTTGAAGTTGTTGAGAGCTTTAAGTACCTTGGCCTTGAGGTTCCATCCAATCACAAGTGGCATGAATGTGCTATGCGTCGTTTGGAAGCGGGAAAGAGAGCATATTATGCATTTGAGAACATGTGTAATGCGGGAAACATCAAGTGTTGGGTTCTCAAGAAGTATCTTTTTGATGCATTGGTGACACCGGTTCTTCTTTATGGAGTTGAAGTGTGGGGCGGGAGCATCTCAAAGTCTACTTGGAAAGAGTTTGAGAATGTCCAAAAGCGTTTTCTTACAAACTTTCTCCAAGTTAAGACACAAACACCATATATGCTCCTACTTCTTGAGTCGGGATCTCTTCCAATTGAGGTTATGGGCATGGAAAGGGTTGTGGAGTACATGATAAAGATGCGTCAAAACCCCTCACATCGACTTCCTACAATTGCATGGGAAGCAAGCAAAAAAGTTCAAAAGACGCATAAAAGCAAGATCTTGAGCACGGGATGGATGCAAGACATAAAGAAGTGGTTTGGGAGATGGGATGCATTACACTTGCTACATGATGCTTCAATTGACTCTCAAGTGAATGAAGCTTTTCTACAACACCAATGTATTAAGGCTTGGGAGAAATCCGGTGGGTCACGCTTCATACATTACACCACCTATATTGCCCCCAACTACAAAACCATGTTCTTCGCTGAGAGAGGAAACCGTACTCACACTTACATGCTTGAGCCTATTCCCTTGTCCGCAATACGCACTATCGCAGCAATTCGGCTTAGCTCCCATTTCCTTCGATGTGAGATAGGGCGTTGGGGCAATGGAGAAGAGTCAAATCAATTGTGCACATTATGCTCACTGCAAGTTCGAGAGTCTGAGTACCACACACTACTAGAGTGCTCAGCTTTTGATCACATCCGAACTTGCTTCTCTCACATTTTCAGCCATAACTTAGACCTACACACTTTCCTCTCCCAGCCAAAGTGTGGGCTCTCCATTGCGACTCTCATCACTACAATTTTGGAGCATCGAGAGTCACTCATCAGCCATACACATACTACATCACATGTAACTTTGGTCCCATAGGTCATATTTGACCTCCGAGGACGATAATAAAATCTATCTCTCTCTCTCTCTCTCTCTCTCTCTCTCTCTCTCTCTCTACCCCAGGCTCTCTCTATCTCTCTCCCTCTTTCCCTATTTCTATCTCTCTCTCTTTCTCTCCCTCTTTCTCTGTCTCTCTCTCTATCCCTATCCCTATCTCTCCCTCTTTCCCTCTCTCTCTCTCCCTCTCTCCCTCTATCTCTCCCTCTTTCCATCTTTCCCTATTTCTCTTTCTCTCTCTCTTTCCCTCTTTCTCTTTCTCTCTCACTCTCTTTATCTATTTCTCTCCCTCTATCTCTCTCTCTCTTTCTCTATCTCTCTATCTCTCTCCCTATCTTTCTCTCTCTCTCTCTCTCTCTCTCTCTCTCTCTCTCTCTCTCTCTCTCTCTCTCTCTCTCTATCCCTATCCCTATCTCTCTCTCTCTCTCTCTCTCTCCTATCTCTCCCTCTATCCCTATCCCTATCTCTGTATCTCTCTCCCTCTTTCCCTATTTCTATATCTCTCCCTCTTTTCCTATTTCTATTTCTCTTTCTCTCTCTCTTTCCCTCTTTCTCTTTCTCTCTCACTCTCTTTATCTATTTCTCTCCCTCTATCTCTCTCTCTCTCTTTCTTTCTCTCTCTCTATCCCTCTCTCTCTCTCCCTCTCTCTCTCTCTCTCTCTCTCTCTCTCACACACACACACACATTAATTATCTCTCTCTATTTATCTACCTCTATCGCTCTTTCTCTCTCACTCTCTTTATCTATTTCTCTCTCTCTATCTAACATTTCTCTCCCTCTTTATCTATTTCTCTCTCTATCTAACATTTATCTCTCTCTATATAACATTTCTCTCCCTCTGTCACTCTCTTTATCTATTTCTCTCTCTCTCTCTCTCTCTCTCTCTCTCTCTCTCTCTCTCTCTCTCTCTCTCTCTCTCTCTCTCTCTCTCTCTCTCTTCATTTATCTCTTTCTCTCTCTCTATTTCTATTTAACACTATCCAAACGATCATTTCCAAAAGGTGCCTAACAAATCAATCATTTCCAAACATGCATAGCAAAGCAACCATTTCAAACAAGCCGTGCAAAGCAACCATTTCCTAATGAACGAGGTATGTTATAAATTCTCTATTTTCTCTTATTTTTTTATTTATGTGTGTGTGTGTGTGTGTGTGTGTGTGTGTAGTAGAAAACAAAAGGAGAAGAGGGAGGATGTACTTTTGTGTTTACCTCTTCTTTGTAGCACGGTTGAGCTTCCAAAGAAGATGGTGGAATACCCCCTTGCCAAAACTTGGACGAAACCCTCTTCGACGAAACTTGAGAAGCTTAGAGAAGGGGGGGGGGGGGGGAAGGGAAGGGGGGAGGCTTGTTGAATGAAAGAGAGGGTAGGTAGATGGGGGGTGGGGGAGGGGAGGGGAGGGGGACGGAAGCTTGGGAGCGATGGCGGAGAGCAAGAACGCAGGGTATGCTACAAAAACGCAGCGTACTCTGCCTTATTTCCTTTTTTAGGCGCCAGTTATTACCATACCTATTACCACCTTTATTATCGCGGCCAATCATTTCAAACGGATACATGCGAATCTGAGGTTGCAAAGGGGGGGGGGGGTTACAAACCACCCCCTCTACCCTTAGCTGTACATTATTTCATTTTTTAGCCTTTTGAGTTTTTTTATGAAGATTTTTAATTTTTTATGGATACTTTATTTTGTAGTACTTTTAAATGTTTATTAATTGAATTTTTTAAAATCTCTTTTAGTTAAAAAATAATTTTAACACTCATTGTCATTTATTCCTTTTGACTTTAACTATATGTCGTTTTTCTAATGGAATTAAGTGTTTTTCTAATCATTTACTTTTTAGGACACATGACTAAATAAACAACCTTTCGTGTGTGCAGGACATCAACTAGAATGATCATGGTCCTCCTGGAGGCCCAAAGCGAGATTGTTGGCTCAAGGAAAAACTATATTGTCCTTGTGCCAAGTGAAAAAGGGCAATTCCTCGCTTGAGGCGCATTGTTTTGGAGCACGTGGAGAACGAAGGGCTTTGGCATCCTCAAGAAAGCGTTCGGAGAGATGATAGCGTGACTCACCCGTCGCTTGAGGAGGTGCCCCATTGGTCTGTGTTCGGTAATGGTGCACCTGCGTGCAACGCCGAACGGCAAAGGTAAGAGCAACTGGGCGATTTGGGTGCACCGCATGGTGATCCTCCCGTTGGCTCTATGTCGGCAGCTCCTATGGCGTCTTCGTCTCACTTTGAGGTAGAGGATGAGCAAATATTTGACATGTGTGATGAGTTACTAGCTCATGAGCGTGATGTGTGCGAGGAGGGTTGTCAGCCTTGCACTAAACGGGCTGCCGAAACGGAGGATAGATTGATGATGAGTGCCCAAACACCTCTTTACGACGGTGCATGGTTCTCGGTGCTCCGAGCATCGTTGGAAGTACTCAACTTGCAAGCAAAATTCGGTTGGAGTAATGCAAGTATCGATGCACTACTTCTGTAAGTATAGAATGTGGCTTTTATATACTCTCTCCCTCTCTCTTTATGGTGTCGTCTTCTAGGAATTATACTAATACGCATGTTTGTTGTAGTTTGATGAGCAAAATGTTGCCAGAAGATCACCACATGCCTCCAGATTGTCGGCGAGCTAGATTGTATGTCACTACACTTGTAATGGAGTATTAGCGCATCCATGAGTGCGTCAATGATTGCATGCTATACCAAAATGAGCATGCACATGCTACCTGATGTCCCATATTAAGACATTTTCAATTAATTCCTCGCATCCAACACATGTTTAAAAGTAGTTCTACCGTGGAGCTTCTCGCGTGGCACGCAAACCATCACTCAAATGATGGAATGATGCGTGTCCCTGCCGATTCACATGCATAGAGGCATATCGAAACTCAATGGCCAGAGTTTGGGTTGGAGCCTCGACACTTGAGGCTTGGGTTAGCAAGTGATCGTGTCAACCCCTTCGGCACTAAGTCTACTTCATGGAGCACTTGGCCCGTGCTGATCGTCAACTACAATATTCCACCATGGGAGACAACCAAGAAGGGAAATATACTTCTTTCCTTGATTGTGCCACGAAAGTACAAAGTGTCAAATATTGGTATTTACCTCGAGCACCTCATCGAGGAGTTGGAGGAGTTATAAAGAGGCATTCCTGTTGTCGATGTCTCACTTGCAAAGGGGGGGGAGAGCGGCTCAAGTGAGGGGAATCCTTATGTGGACTATGCACGACTATCCTGGGCTTGGAGAGATTTTTGGTAACTCCCTGTCCTCTATCTCTCTTTCTCTCATCTCTCTCTCTCTCTTTAGCTCACTTTAGTTCTCTCATCTCTATAACCATATGATATGTATGCAGGGTTGTCCACATCGGGGCACAATGCATGTCCTACTTGTGGGCCATCGTTGGTGATGGAGAGGCCCGATTCCTTGCACAAGGTAATATATCCAAACAACCATCATTTCTTACCCCAAGGGCATAACAAGCACAAGGCTCCAACAAATGGGAAGGCTCCTCTAAAGCTCACGATGGCAGATTGGGCAACCATTTTGGAGGAACACCACAACAACAATCTGGCTCCATGTACTCCACCAAAAGGTATGTCAAGGTATTACATATTTTTAAGGCTTCCATATTGAAAGGACTTAAAAATACAACACCTCTTGGATCCCATACACATCTTCAAGAATGTAGCCATACACTATGGGACCACATTATTGGCAAGAAGGACTCTTTGGGTGCGAGGAAGGATTTGAGGCTTTTAAAATGTCTCCCCGCCTCTGCCACTCTAGAGAGTGCCCCAAATGGAAAGATTGTGCTTCCTAAGGCACCATGGATGCTAGCAAAAGAGAAATTAGACAAGGTGAAGGATACCATCGCCTCTATTCGCACACCATCAGGATACATGAGGTCGCTAAAGGGAGCTTTCACAAAAGCGAAGAAGGGTGGAAGCGTTCAATTGTATGGGTTGAAGTCCCACAATTGGCACAAGATGCTTCAGGTAATCTTCATACTCCCTATTCTATCTAAAGTTTTTGTGTATGTATATCACTCACTTTCCCTTTCCCTGACTTACATTGTAGTTCATTTTGCTGGTGAGTATGTGTATATGTCGGGACAAGAAAGTCAGGGATGCTATTTTCAAACTAGGAGAGCTAGTAAGGTACACCACAGGACTCCACTCAACTACACCTTTTTTATGTACACAATAATTTCAACTAGCACTTAGTGTATCCTTTTGTGTTTTCTTGCAGATTTGTGAGCTCCAAGGAAATCAAAATAGATCCTATCCCTACTGCTCAAACGCTTGCAACAGAAATTGTGTGTGCCATTGAAGATGCATTTCCTCGATCGGTCCTTCTTAGTCAAATTCACCTCTTGGTTCACGTGGTGGAGGAGATAGCTATATGTGGAGTAGTGCACGCACAATGGATGTTCTTCTTAGAGAGGTTTTTAAAGACTCTCAAAGATTTTGTGCGGCTACGGTCTCAACCAGAGGCATGTATGACCGAAGGGTGGATTGTTCAAGAGGCATTTGTTTACATATCAGAGTATTTGGCACAAGTTGATCCTTCAATGCCTTGCATGTGGTTAGATGAGGAAGATGCAAGGATGACTTCACACTTGACAAGTGGAAAGGGGAAACTACTTAACATGGATATGAATCTATCCCCAGTGGTCGATAACTTTTGCATTCTCAATGCAAAGATTATGACCAAGTGGTGGACTTGTGGACAATGGAAAAGGCCAGGCGTTTGCAAGAGAGGGAAGCATGGAAACAAGCACACGGAGGAAGGAGGGAACCGTGGTGCCTAGACACCTTGCGTGTTTCCCATATCTCATTAGTGCAGAGTGGATTCATGAGAGAATGACCAAGGCAAAAGCGCGCGGAGAAGACATCACCAACAAAAAACGGGCAACAAAGGTAGAGTACTCATATACCTAAAACCATATTGTCTCGCTATTTTTTGAAATTATCTTTAATATATATTTGATAAATTAATATATTTTTCTATTTTGTAGTGCCTTTCCTTTAACTCTATGTGGTCAAAGGGTCATCACTTTTGTACGCGCCACATTGACGAGCGTAGAACCACCATGGATTGTGCCATCATGGGCAGCTTTGACACAAACGATGATGAAGCCAGGTACTACATAACTATTGGTAGTAGGGGGAAGGCAAAGACACCCAGTGTCTTTGCCCCTTCCTCAAGGAATTATTAAAAGGTTGGAAGATCTAAGGATACTAAAGGTTAATTTTAGAACCTTTCATAGCTTCATCTTTGAGTGCAAATGGTTTGCAAATGTGTCTAGACGACATGAGAATGGCCTCTACATGGTGGACTCTAGTGTGCATCACACAGGGAGGTATGACAATTTAGTTTTACCGCGCAATTGTGAGCAGGTGAGTGACATGTACCTTTTTTATTCTTATTTACTTGTAGCGTTAGTTATACCAATGTTACTCACTTTGAGCTTCTATTTTATAGGTCATCTATATCCCAACAATCCACCAACCAAAACTTTGGTTTGTAATTCTCATAACACCTCAGGGGAGAACTAGGTTTTTCCACTAATGAAGTGGAGACTGTCTTTGACCCTCTTCCACCTTCGACTTTGGATGAGGTGGAAACAGAGGAGAGGAAGGTCGATGAATCAAGTCCGGTGGCAGCAAGTCTTAGCGAGGATGATTGTCATGATGATGAAGATGATGACATGGAGGATGACGAACTCAAAGATGATGAAGCTGGCAATGCATCCACAAATGACAATTCCGTTTCTTTCTTGATTGATTTAGGAGCCATGAGCTTAGAATTGGATGATGCTTTATGTAGAGATCTTTTGGAAGATGATTCATAAACATTTTGCAGTTATGAAGTTTTTTGGTCGTGTACTCCATTCACCTCTCTCTCCCTCCTCTTCCTCTCTTTAGATCTGAGAATATGCTCAATTATGTTAATCAATTGACAATGATTATTTTAGTTGTAACCAAGTGTAATCTTATATCCCTCGCCTCCTTCCCCCCCCCCCTCTCTCTCTCTCTCTCTCTCTCTCTCTCTCTCTCTCTCTCTCTCTCTCTCTCTCTCTCTCTCTCTCTCTCTCTCCTTTTTTATATTTGAAAATTATATACAATATTATTTAATTTTTATTCAGAGGAGGGAAACAACAAAATTTGAATTGGGGGGGGGGGGGGCGAGGGATTAAGCCAGAATTTGAAAGTTTAGGCACTAAATTTGGGTAGCGGATATAACGATGGTAATGAGCGCAGTAATAACAGCAGTAATAATAGCGGAGAAAGTCACGGTAATACTTTAAACACATAAACCCCCCCCCCCCCCCCCCCCCCCCGCCCTCCTCTTTCTTGTTTCTCTCATTGAATTTACACCTTCTCTCTACAAAATGCGGTAAAATAGTGTGGTAAACACTTGGAGATTTTCAAAGTGATTGGGGCAACCAGAGACTGTCGTTCGTCAGTTGGCTCTGCATCTTGTCAGAATAAACAGCTCGTTAGAAAATAGGAAATTAAAGTTTTTCTTAGAACTTTGATACACACTTTGTGTGCAAGGGTCCATTCCTGCAGACCCTCCCCCCCCTTGCGACTACCCGACCCCCACTCCCTCGAAACCCGACTATTTGACTAAAGCTCAATAGTTGAGAATGAGATTAAGAGCGAGCGAGCGTGAGAGAGAGATAGCGAGAAAGTGTGTGAGAGAGATAGCAAGAAAGTGAGAGGTAGAGAGAGAGCCCCCTATTTTGGCGTGCGCTCACGTACACACACACAAAGGAGTTTGCGACATTGTGAGCCTCGACGAGTAAGCCCGGACATCACCCGAAATTGGCCCGACATCAGCTTCTCCTCGGCTACGGTTTTCGGTGACTCCGCATCGGTTTCAACACTGATTTTGGCATTTTCTTGGCAACTCAGTGATTTTCCTCTCTGACCTTGACATTGATGGCTCAACACCGGCTTTCAGCATTGACGGTTTGGCGCATTGATTTCGACATTGATTTGCGGCTATTCGACTAGTGCGCTTCCACCCGGCGGCAGAAGCCGACATCAAGTGTTGTCTCTGCAGTTTTGATGCTTTTATCTAGCGGGGCAGAAGACAGGATCGACTTTGACGTTCTCCAATCTTTTGATTTTGACGGCACATACCGACATACACGGCTCTGACAAACAATTCCGGAGCAGATTTTCCGCGAGCACACTCGGCTCTTGGATGGTGTTTCCAATCCACATGTTTAACGATCGATGAGGTAGTGGTTGCCAATTTTCCAGTGGTTTTGCTCACAGGTTGCACAGTCTTTCCAGTTGTAGCACATGTAGTGCTCATGTACGACTATATGGAGCTTTTCAAAGAGCCTTTTTTGCACAGTCTTGTGCAGTTTCATGCTATGTATGCATTATGTGGATACAGTTTGAGCTAGCTATAGCTCGCAAGTAGGAGGTTCGCGGTTTACAAGTGTTTTTGGACAAGTATACATCCATAGAGCCACTCGTTCAGGAGTGAGCTCTTTTGCTAGGGTTTTGGCAGTGCTATGTATGCCATTTGTGGATTTTGCTACTAAGACACTGAATGTCTATTTCAATGCGTACTTGGTGATATTTTTGAGTTTTTGTTTAGTTTCAGGGAAAACTCTGCCGGGATTTCCTAGATTCTCACCACGGTTTATGCTTATTTGCAGTTTACTCTCAAATGATATATTCCCACTTTGACAAGGATCAAGTGTTCATTCTCACTTTTGACATGTGTTGATCCGTGGTTCACATCCGTGGTTCAACAGCACGACATAACTCAACAAAGCCTTATTTTTTGAGAGTTTTGAAATGCTGAGGATTATGGTTATAAACATCATTTGTAATAAGTAGGTAGTCTAGTTGCAGAATCCGGGGTGCAATGGCACTTCCAGATTGTACATACAAATCCATTTGACCCCTTGAACTCTATTCTAGGTTTAACCTATGGTAGCCTTAGTATATAAGGTACCTAGGTCATTTGTAAAGAACTTTTATCATAATCAAGTTTTAAGTTGCCGTCAACCGTTGTGTGAGAGAAAGAGAGAGAGCATGAGCTTCATCCTGATGCTACTCCCTGCTTGCTCATCGCATTGGAGAACCAACAACACCATTGTGCTAGGCTCGTCAAGAGCTACGCATCGACGCCAAGCATTCCTCGCGAAGCGGAGCATACGTGCTCGTGCATCCACGAGCTATTTGCCGACATAAGTATATCAAGCGATGTCTGTTTTCTGCTTGCAAGTAGTCATTAGAATCGTGGCTACATAAGCTACGCATAGGTACTCATAGATTTCAGTTTTGGGCACTTTCAAAATACTGCTTTGTTGTCATAGGCGTTTTTTGCAGATGGGTCTAGAGTGATGGTTTTGAGTGTAGAGGCTTTGGGACAGTGTATCCTAGTGAGGACATGGTGTTCCTTAAGTTTTGTATGATTCTGGCATGATGTAGTGAGTTTCCTTTTCGTTTGTGTGTATGTGGGTTGGTGGTGTGAGATTCTAGATTGTGGTTTAGTTAGCCTTCTAGAGTGTTGTATTCATGGTATGGTCTCAGCCTAACAAGCTAAAGAGATTGCCTCTGTGCGCCTATCATGTCATTTGTGTCCTTGATTGACATGTTGATCTAGGTTGTGTTGCATGCACTTTATGGGTGGTGTGATTCTCTCTTGCAACATTGGCGTCGTTGCCCGGGACACAAGGACTTTGGTAGGTATTTCTACTGACACTCGTGTGATGGTTTATTACTTTAGTTTTGGCTAAAGAGAGAATTATTTTCTTAAGTGGAATCGGAAGAGGTTATTCCGAGATCAAGTGGATAGCAAGAAAGCGTGTGTCTTGCCGAGGATCTGCGACTAGGTAGATTTAGTTAGGATTTTTAGTATTAGCTGTAGATTAGAGTAGTTGTTGGTGGTCAAGTGATTTGTGAGGTGATAAAAGCGTTAGCTAGTCCGTTTTTGGCATTGAAGAGTTTTTCTACTCATAAATGCAAAACCCTATATGCTTTGTAGGAGTAGATTTAGGTAAGTGATCTGATTGTGATCTAGAGATATTCATGATTGATTTATTTTGCTGAAGTGATTGTTGCATTTAGAATCTTTGAAAAGTCTGCTTTTGAGAAAAAAATACAATAAACAGCTTTCTGTTGATATTTTTGCATGACTGATTGGTGTTGAGTATGTAAGAGGTCATGTGCAAGGGTTTTGTGAACAAAAACTGCAATTCTGTCTTAAGAGATATCTAGAGACTAAATTTGAAAAACATGACTGCACCAGAGTGTTCAAAAGGGGGGTTTTACCCTAGGCACACATCGAGACTAGTGTTTTGACCCACCCGCGACACCCAAAAGACAAAAGACAAAGTGTCCGAAACAAAAAAAAAAGGAAAACTTGTGGTTCTGAGCATATTTTTGCATGAAAGTTGATAGAAGTGCTTGAAAACTAGTGTTAGAGACTTGTGGATGCCTGCAAATGAATTCTGTCC
This sequence comes from Adiantum capillus-veneris, assembly GCF_014529385.1. NCBI lineage: Eukaryota > Viridiplantae > Streptophyta > Polypodiopsida > Polypodiales > Pteridaceae > Adiantum > Adiantum capillus-veneris. The sequence continues at coordinate 174,887,890 of NC_140934.1, read as the reverse complement.
AAAAATTCATCAACAGACATCATACTCGTATGATGTCTGAGGGGTGATTCTGGCAACAATTTTGAACTTTTGACATTATGTCCATCTTTTGCATGTTGTGTTGAGAACACACTACAACACGTCGTGCAGAAATCGGTGCAAGTACCGAAGAAATAAAGTTAGTTTTAAAAATTAAAAGCACTGAAATAGGGCTCGGAAAAGACGTCTATATCGTAGCGCCCGAATGCGCATCGGTATACGTAACATCGGAATAATCCTTTAAATACGCGTCGAAATAGACTAAGATATAAGGACTGGTATTTCTATAGTATATTCCAATGCTTCTTTAGAAGTCTGTACAGACGCTCATACCGTACTTTATACCGACGACCAAACCTGTAAATTTGTTTTGGGCAGAGAGGACTGGGAACTAATGATACATGTCTTGCAGCAACAGAAAATAGCTCTCTCTGCCCAAAGAAAGAGTGCACAATCAACCACACTCCACCTACAAGCTGACGCTAAAGAGCGAGTGTATGGCAATTAGCAAAATTGCAAGAATAACATAACCTGTTTGCCACACCATAACCTGTTACTATAATTAAAACATGAGTCGAAAACTATAAAACCATAAACATAACCTGTTTGCCATACCATAACTCTCTTGTCATACCATAACCATAACAGCCATACCATCATTGCACAACCATAACCATAACCATCCCATGATTGCTATACATCATAGCAAAACCATAACCATCACATGATTTCCATATCATCATTGTACAACCATAACCATAACTATAACCATAACCACAACCATCACATGATTGCTATACCATCATAGGAAAACCATAATCTTAAGTTGACTGTCAAACCTTAACCATAACATATGTGCCATACCATAAACATAATCATAAACCATAAACATAAGCACTACAAAATTGTACATATGCAAACAACCACTGAGTGAGAAGACCCTCATGGTAATGCCTCCCAGTTGATGTCCTCTTCCTCCTCCTGCGGCTGGGTCAAAAGGGCCACAAGTCCATGCTTGTATCCATACTTCTTCTCTCGGCGTGTCGGAAGGTGCTTCACGGAAACTTCCTGCAAAATTATGGTTTAATCATTAGCTAAATCTTCAAATAACATATATATTATCAATAGTTTAAAGAATATGTATAATACTTACAAACTCATGTCAAAGAGTATCATAGCCTCCACTCCCAAGATGTGACTCTCTAGAAGACTCCAAATGTGCTCTTGCTGCATCTCTTTACTGCTGAAATCTCTCAAGATTGTCTTGTGTCTCTTGTGCAATCCCCGCCCACTCCTCTGCATCCAACCATGTCGGCTTGGGACTGCCATCATTGTACCTGTCTCTCGCCTCTGACCGATGGTGTGACATTGTGGACTTCGCCACGCTCAAAATCCAGTTGTTCAAGACATGATCATGCCCCTCTGCCGGCCTGTACTCTCTTTGAATGGCCTCGACGATGTAATTCTTTCTCTCAAGATTGAGGTTATCCCAAATCTCCATCATAGAGTGACCAAATTGAATCATACAGAGCTGTCGAATCCTCTGTCGCATGGCCTTTCTGACCCTATCTGCCACAACAGCCCCATCCATGCTCTTGTACACCTTGCTAGGCTCATGCTCGTGTGATCCCCAAGGTGTATGTGGTGTGCCGATCATTGAACTATCTATTGAAGAGAGTGGTGGACGCTGTCTCCATGGTGTGGATGCATCTGTAGAACTGCTACCACTACAACCACCACCTCCAGAACGATGCCTACCTCGTCTCGAGGATGAACCACCCATCGGTGTAGGGGGCACACTAGACTGAGGTGTGGGGCCGCTCGGTGTAGGGACCACACTAGTCCTGGGTGTAGGGTCGGTCGTAGTTGGTCTATAGGGACCTACTGCCCAAAGGTTTCGTGCCATAGAGATCTGCTCTGGTGTGAACTGAGACAAAAATGAGCCCATCTACTCGGGTGACATGCCTGCCGGAGTGACAAGAAAACTAAAACTAGGAGAGTATGGCTCATCATCATCGACCATGGCTAATCATACACATACAACACCTATAAAATACGTTAGTTTACGTAGGAAATTCTTAATCAATACAAATAACAAATCCACGAAACTGCTACACAAATGACAACATCTAAAGTGATTCTAGACTAATAAAAAGAGCTTTACAAAAGGGTTCCTAGCAAAATTCATTAGTTGATCTCTCATCCTCTATGAGATCTGATGCACCAAAGATGTCTATCTCAATCTATACTTCTACATCTTTGTCATCGAACTCTACTTCTTCGTCGCTCTCTACATCAGCTATAGTGTTTGACACCTCATCTCTAGCTTCAGACAATTGCTCAATGCTGATATCCGCGTCCAAATCTAAACTTAAAGTTGGAGTCGGTCCTGCGCTTTGTTCATGAATCACCTCTTCGGTCTCAACATCCAATCCTTCACACACTTGCTTTCTACGTGGAGCAACTTGAACAACATAGAGCCAACAGGGTTTAGACAAATCATTCTCATCATTTTCTATCCATAGTGGATCGTGTATGAACACAAATTGTTCACAATGCTGCGGAAGTACGAATGTATCCCGCACAAGTGTCCACACTTGCCTAGAGTTCACTTGAACCAATCCACTCTTGTCTTTATGTATAGTTGCATTAGGGCTACTGGTAATAACTTTGAACCCTTTGACATCAAAGATAAACATATCAAACTTTCTAAAGCTAATCTTCAAGATGTCTTTGATGTAGCCAAAGTATTCAAGCTGGCTAGTCTCTATATTCTCATCCTTGGCACTACTCCTACTTTCTTGGATGAAGCTTGCCCTAACAGCATTGTCGAAAGTGACCCTTTGTTTGTCGATCTATTGCACTATGAAGTGCTTCCCATGCGACCACACAGCTCCATATTTGTGATACTGCAGTCACAAAATTGAAACAGACTAAAAGTTATTAAACCAAACTAATTTTCATGTGGAGCTCAAAAAGGAATTTGTGAAATATACATGCCAATCGCAACCCCTTGACATCTCCTCTTCCTCTTCAGTAATCAACACTCCATTCCTCTTTGCCTCTGAGAGTGTCGTATCTAACCACCGCGCAGTGGGAAAGTCAGGAAATTATTGAAGATGATCTGGAAAAGGAAGGTTTCTAGTTGCACGGTTGCACTTGAAATGAAGGCGATCTGTCAAACGTTTTTTCTTTTCCCCTTCATACCTCTCAGCCACTTTTCATGATGTCTGCGTTGAGAAGGAAAAATCTCATAACCTTTTCTCGCATTGTGATGTCCATCTTCCTAATGATGCCTTGTCCCTACGGCTCGTCCCCTGTCACCTTGACATTGACCTCAGTAGTCCACATTCCGAGGGCATCTTTGGATCAATTGAGACAAGAAATTCATTGATGAGGACAAGAGACTCTTGTACAAGCCATCCTTCGGCCATGCTACACTCGGGGCGAGCCCTTTGACAAACAAACCCCTTTAAAGTCTTCATAAATCTCTCCAAGAAGAACATCCACCTGCTATAGACCACCCCAGCAACTGCAACTTCATCGACCACATGCACAAGTACATGCATTTGGATGGTAAGAATGTTTGTTGGAAAGTACTTCTCCACCATGCACACTGCTTCAATAGCATTTAAGTGAGCTGCATCGATGATGTCTTCTCTTATCTCTTTTGAATTGATCCAGCGTACCATCTCACTGAATTTGTAGATTTTTCTTCTAATGTCATCTGTCAAACAACCATTTGTGGAAATTGGTAAGATGAACTGTAAAAATTTGTGCCAATTGTGGGACTTAAGACCACTAAGATTGTCATCTCTCGTAAAAGACATTTTCAAACATTGCATGCACCCTATGGGAGTATTGAATGAAGATATAGTCTTCTTCACTTGTTGCTCTTCTACGTGACTCAGAACCAACCCATGGACCTTTGGTATAGACCACTTTCCATTGATTTTAAGTCGAGACCACATATTTGGCATTCGACCCATAGCCTGCAGGTCATCTCTTTGGGCCTTGCTCTCTCTTTTTCCAGTGATGGTTTTCCAAATGATCTCCCCCACATTCTTGAAGATGTGCATTGGGTCGAGCAAATGATTAATCAGTAGGTTACTCCAGTACGAGAGATCATGGAAAATAGAAAGTCTTTTCATTCTAGGTGGCATCCAATCTCCCCTCTCCAGCCACATGTTTTTCCAACTGCTCTCTTTCAGTGGATGCATGTCATGTTTTCATATGTTTGGTCCACGTAGCTCATGTACTTCAGAAAAAAATCTACCATGCTCCTTGTAAATTGTCTTGCTCAAATGCTGAGAGCGGCAGAAGCCAAGTCGAGGACCACATTTCGGACATGCATGACTTCCCGAGTAACTCAAGCCTGAAACATCACAAAATTAAAATATAAAAGCATTGACATAGCCATGAATTACATGTGTGAGGTTTTAAAGGCACTTACCTGAGCACTCACCAAAGCCTGGCCAGTCGTGCATGGTCCACATGAGAATGCCTTGCACATGTATATTCCGTCGTCCAATTGGTTGGGACATATCAACCACATTGATTCCTGTCCACAAGATTTGGAGCTCTTCTATAAGTGGTGTCAGATAGACATCCATGTTCTTTGCTTTGTACTTTTTTGGGATGATCAATGACAACAATAGATGGCCCTTCTTGATAGCAATCCATGGTGGAAGATTATAATTAACCAGACAAATAGGCCATGTGCTCCATGACGAACTCCGTAATCCAAATGGGTTTACTCCGTCCATTGCCAGACCAAAGTGGATACATCGAAGCTCGTTCTTAAATGTAGACCAACTTTCCTCTATGTGCTTCCATACACGAGAGTCATCAGGTACGCGCATCACATCATCTATCGATCTAGTATTTGAGTGCCATGTCATCAAAGCGGCTATGGACTTGCACTTGAACATGCTCTTTATTCTTGGAATGATAGGAAAGTGTCGAAGGGCCTTTGCAGGGATAAATTTTCCTTGTGTGTCCTCCCTGTACCTGTTTGATCCACAATTGGGACATTGTTCAAGGTTTGCATACTCATTGCAAAAATGTATACAATCATTAGGACATGCATGTATTTTCTGATAATCCAAGCCCAAATTATTAAGAAGATTTTTAGCGGCTGGACGGGTAGGGGGCATGTGATTCCCTTCTGGCAAGATTTTCTCATTTAGCAACCTGTCGTTACATGAACAAGTCATCCCTTTGATCACTTTATATAAACTGTAATTTACACTTTACCATGCTTAGGATAGAATATGTTTACCTGAAAAGCTCTGTGAGACTGAGGCATCAGACCAATCGTAGACAGACTGCAAATTAAGCATTGCCAACGTGGTACGGAGAACTGAGATTTTTGCACCAGTATAGAGCGTCATGCGTGCAAGACTTTGCATCATCTCACCCTCTTCATTGTTGCTATCATGCCATCGATATGAACGGGATGGCTGAGGTTGTGGTCCATAGTAATGCATTCAATGTTGTCACCTTCTACGTTGGAATCCATGTCAAAGAACGCGTCCAACTTCTGCTCCATCTCTACTTCTTGAAATGCCGCTTCAGATATTAGTTGGGAGGACTCAGTCGATGGCTGCTCGTTTGAAAAATTTCTTCTCTGGGATGAAGTCGGAGCAATATCTACTTGTAGAATTTGACCTTCAATCTCTAGACCATGTGATCGATAACGCAGGTCTTGTACTTGCTCTATCAAAAAGAGACCGTGATTGCGTATGTCTTGGTCACAGATTTTTTGTTTTTGAAAGATCTGATGCTTGCAATGCGCACAAGGACACGCCATCCTATCGTCCATACTTTATTTACCAATGATGCAACAAATAATTAAAATACTCTAGTGTTGGACGGATACACCGCGACGGACGTCATCACAGCGAGAACTCACCTAACATGTAATGTCAGCTAAGGACGAAGCTCGACCCGCAAGCGCGTGGAAGCAAGCATAAGGTGTCAACTTACACTCGATCGACTCCTAACTAATTCCTACAAAGGTCTCTACCAATTGTCTAAGTCACAACCTTCAAGAGTGCAAGAGACGAACCTTCCTACAACGCTTTCTAGAGCCGAACACCCATCAAACAATCTCGAAACAACATAGAACTTGAAGGAGACCCTACTAATACCAATAGGTCACTCTCCCTAAGGTCTATGAACCAAGATCCCGACTCAAAACACCCGATGCAGAAACACGTAGGATGTCTGGCCAAAATCTGCATATCTTCGTTTCCGAAATCTAAAGTTCCTAATGTGTAGTTCTACTCAATGTGAACGTGTGGATATGCTGCAATGCAAAATCAGACAACGTTTGCTCACCCAAACAACTGATGAAGCTCGTAGAATGAGCTCACAAAGCCGGACCGTACGCGTGCAGGCGCGTAGCTCTAGTTGGGGGCAACACGCTGCACTTCTCCGCACTCGATTCCGACCACCGGAGCACACGTAGCGTCAAGATGAAGCTCACACTCTCTCTCTCGCACACAGTACGCTTACTCACAGACTTCAAACTTGTTTTAAAATGGAAAAAGGTCTTTCATTAAGGTCAAAAAGTGGTATATATACCTTACAATGTCTCAAACCCTAAAGTTCCAAAATCAACCATCTACTCAATCTAACTATCAAAACTGGGATACAATCTGGAAACTTCTGTAAGTCCCAATATTTACAAGGTGAAAAATCTGGTTTTTCTCAATGAATGAATAATTACAAAAATAATAGTCCTCCGAGTAGTTAGATGCCGTGGGGTGTGTCCAGCTTCTAACACTCCCCCCCTCCTTGCTCATGTCGTCCCCGACATGGCCTTGATCTGCTGCTTCATCTGTTCGTTTCTCGCATCTTTAGCAGTGATTCGTACCTGGCATGTAGGTTCAGCATTGTTGGGCCAAAGATATCTGTATTCATGGTGAAGAACCCCGTATAGAATGCTTCTTCAAAATCCTGGAGGTGATAGAATGGTAGAAACATGATTCTTTGATACAGCGCATGTATCACCTCCTTGGAAGGCTGACCTGACAGATCATAAGTACATCTATATGTATCCTAGAAGAAGAATATGTTGTCGGTCACCTGGCCTGGCTTGAAGGTCTCGAACACTGCTAAGATGGTTCTGCAAATCTTCCTCATCATAATGCATGTAAGGTCAGGCGAGCCAGTGAACAACTTTATGGAGCCCGTTAGGGTTTTCACCATGTATTGGACACTTATTCTCTCACCTGCCTTCCCGCCCAGCAGCTTTGGGTAATTCAGCCAAGTGGGTTGGCTTCTTTTCTTGTGCCTTCCACGTCCTAACCCTTGGTAGAGGACAGAAGTTGAGGTTGTCTCTGATATGTTTAGGTGCCTCTACCAAGTGGATTAGGTATTGTGGGTACTTGGTAATCCAAGCCTTCCTCCACTTTGGCTGATAATCCACTATAAGCTTAACTCCTTCTGGCTTTGAGGTGTCTGCATTGTAGAGAGGTTTCGTTGGCTCTTCTCTGATCCACTTGTTTATTGTTGCTACCTCATATTTCAGCAATGGATATGGGAGAGAGGGTTGAAGCCACTCGCGCCTGAGATTGCTGGCGTCAATCTTCTGAATTGTCATAGATTTGAAGACCCTCTGCTCCCATTCCAAGGCTTCCTTAGTGCTTTCTCTTAGCTCTTCCTCTATTGCCTTACGCAATTTTTCCTCCTCTTCTTGGGTTAGATTCTGTGGCTCTTGAGAGGATCCTGCTATGCTTTCCTCTTGCATGTGTGTGTCCACAGGATCTGCCACATTTTCGAGGTCGATGCCCTCATTGGCGGTTGGCCCTGAGCTTTCTGCTTCTCCTCCTTGCTGGCCTTTCAACTCCTCAATTTGCCTGAGGAGTGTTTGGTTTTCCGCTTCAGCTTCTCCGCCCATATTCATGAGGAGGTCATTAAGTTCAGCGTTTACTCTTTCCGCCTCCTTGAGCTTTTTCTTTATGCTTTCCACTTCTACTTGCAGGGCTTTTTGTCCCTCCTCCATTCTTGTTTGCATTACGATAGAACCTTCAGCCATCATTAACCTCTGCTTTTTCTCGAGATTCAGCTCCTTCTGAAGTTCCTGCATTTGCTCTTCATATAGTTGACTCTCGGAAATGATTTGAGTCGAGCTTGTAGCTCTGACTCTAGCAGGTGATGCTCGCAGCCTCTAGATGGTTTGATCTTTGACTTTTAGTTGGTCCTTGAGCTCAAGGACCTCATCCAGGCTTGCTTCTTGTTCTATCTCTACTTTTTCTTTGGCATTTCTCATGGCCTCTACTTCTTTCGATTCTTTGGCCAGCTGTAGTGTCAGATTATCCCTTTCTCTTTCGGCATCTCGCAATGAATTGCTGAGCTGCAGACACTCTTCTTCAGCTGCTTGTATTCTTTTTGTTGCTGCCTCATTTGCTTCTTCCATTGCTTGGCAGTTTTGTAGAGCCGTTGCCAAGCTGGCCTGCAGGTCATCTTCTCTCTCTTTTTGCCTTTGGCTTTGTGTTTGCAGAGAATCTACGTCCTTTTTGATCTGTTCTTCAGTGGCTTTGAGAGTTGTCATTTCTTTCTCTGAAGCCATGGATTGTGCTCGCAATCCAGCTAGCTTTGTCATCACCACGTCCCAGTCATTGGAGGGCGGGTGCAGGTCTACCGTGTCGGAAGCAATTTCTTTTAGCTCCACTAGCCGGATGCCTTGCATCTGTTCTTTATGCCCTGTCCTCGCCAAGTCCAATGCGACTGTGGCGGCTTCTTCCTTTGTATAGCCTGCAGCTAGCAAGTCCAAAAATGCATAATAGGCCTTATCTAATCCTTTTTGCTAAGATTCAGGCTTGGCCTCTTCTTTTGGCTCAGGTTCCTGCCTTTGCTCTTGCTCCTCTGCTTCCCTTTCGTCTTGTTTGTCCTCAACTGCATTATCTTCTTGTGGAGGGCTGCTGGGAGGTGGTGAGGGCGGTGGAGATGGTTGTGGGCTGGGTTTAGGGCTATCTGGTAAAGCTTCCGGTTTGCCCTTTAAGTCCCTGTCTGCTTTTGTTTTTCTTTCTCTTTCTTGGCTTTCTTGTTCATCGATCTAGCAGTGTCTGCCTTATCTGCTCCACTTCCTCCTCGGTGAAAGGGACATGGGGAATGTTTTCTGCTGCAACATCAAGAATCTCGAAATTCTTGATATAATCTTCAAAATGGTCCCTTTGCACTCTTCTGGATGATCCGGACATGGACTCGAGAGATGGCTTCCAGAGTTTGTTTAAATCACCCTTGAGGGCTCTCTCCACTCAGAAACTCTCCATCAGCCTCTCGAGTCTTGCCGCTTTCTAAGACCTGGTTTCTTTGGCCGGCACTTGAGCCAAACTCCTTCTTTCCTTTCTTCTGCTCGGGTTGCTCCTCTTCAACTGGCTCCAGCCGTCTCTTCAATCTCGTAGCCACCCTTGGTGCCCTTTGGGGCTCATCTTCCTTGTCTTCTTTTACTCTCAGCCAATCATTCTGAGATGGGGGGTCACGCCACCTTCTTTTAGCGTGTAGTGCCCCATAAACCACCTTGGTGATCAGTTCTCCTGGCACTATGTATGTTGGCTTTTTGTTTCCCATCTTTACTAAGCTGTCATGTATGTATGCCACATAGTTGATTATCTTTGGGGTGCCCTTCGTCATTGCCCAAGTAAACGTTGTGGCAATTGCACCTGGCGGCATCCTGTACTTCTGTGGCCTCTTCGTGCACATGTGGAAGTACTGGTTGTACAACTGGCTCATAATTGCCACCTTTGGGTTGGCAATGTCTTCAAAGGTGTAATTTGCCTTTTTCTCTTTGTATACTTTGACTTCATCCCTTCTTTTTGTTACGTTGTCCCCCTCATTGGAGAGGTCTAGTGCATGGGCTACAACCCGCTCCATGATTATGATCTTTGTATCTGGTCTGCCTTGTAAATCTGTTACCTTAGCCACTCCATCCTCTTTGATGCTTGTTACAAACTCCCATACTCTTTTGATGTCCACTCCTGCTGGTATTGCTTCGAAGTAGTTGTGGAGGTCAATTTTCTCCAAGTAGCCGGCCATCTTGCTTCGTACAAACTCATTGAGCTCTCTCGGCAGCATTGGTAGCTCTATGACATTGCCTTCATTGTCTTTGAACACTCCCTGGTAGATCTTTAGGTCGTTTGACTCTAACAAATCTTCTTGTATCCAGGTGATGGTGGGCTTTAGTGTTACCTCTGGAATGACAAAGGATTCCACTTCATCCTGATAATCCTTGATGGTCATTCTTTTCTTTTTTGCCGGTGACTTCGAGGCCGCCATAGATCCTGTTGCACTCAGTAGTCCAAAGTTAGCGTTTTTTCCATATTAGCTGCGAAACTTCGTCCTGATAATCCTTGATGGTCATTCTTTTCTTTTTTGCCGGTGACTTCGAGGCCGCCATAGATCCTATTGCACTCAGTAGTCCGAAGTTAGCGTTTTTTCCATATTAGCTGCGAAACTGAGTTTTACTTATCCAAATGACTTGAAAATTGAAAATAAAGCTTAAAAGGAACTTGTGAAGCTGTGCATGTGCTCACTTTGCAAATCTGGTCAAAAAATTTCATCTAGACATCCTACGCGTAGGATGTCTTTTTCATCAGAATTGGTTCATACTTGACATGCAGGTAGTGTAAGGCTCATGGAACATAGCTCTAGGCTTGGATTTGAATTTGGATATCAAAAAGTGGATTTTTCTGCTGATTCAGGCTTTAGGTCACAATTTGGGTAGAATGTCCATCATAGGTAGCAATTGATGTCCAAATGGGTTAAAAATTGGTATATGGGCTCATTGCACCATGGTATTGGCTCCCATGATGTCATTCTTTGCATAGAATGCTAAATTTATGCTAGAGACATCCTACGCGTAGGATGTCTTTTTCATCAAAATGACATGAAACTTGTTTTGTGGGTTGTCCTTGGCCTATGGAGCATGGCCATGTTCTTGGATTTGAATATGGACAAGATTTGATGCTTGTAAGGCTCAAAAAGTGTATCTTGAAGGTGTTGGGGGTCAAAAGTGATTAAAATGGCTTCAAAATTGACATATGGGCTCTTGATGATGAGGTAATTGGATCTGGAATGATAAAACATCCCTTGCATGCCAAAAAGGTCAATTAGACATCCTACGTGTAGGATGTCTATTTCATCATTTTTTCTCCCTGACCACACAGATTGTTAGTTGATGTGTTGGTGAATGTGTTGTGCAAGTTTCATGGGATTTGGACAAGATTTGGTAGGTAATTGGCCCATTATTTCCTCTACGCCGTAACTTTGCATTTTTCCATGCATATGAGGTCAAACTTGGTCCAAATGTGATGAAACTTGGTGTATGGCTTGTAAATGTCATTCAGAACATGTGCATGATAAAAAATGTTGGAGTCTGTGTCAAAAAGTGCCCTTGAGACATCCTACGCGTAGGATGTCTCCTGGTGATTTTTTCAGTGCTGGTCAGTGCTTGCCCCTTGCCCCCCTAAGTCCCTTTTGAGCCTAATTTCAACAAAAAAGTCAAATGGATAGAGTATAACTCCATGTGTGGACTTCAGAGCCTTCGAGCCGTTTTCTGACTTTTGGAGTGCTTTTTGGCGATGAAATTTCTCGATGTTGGTCTCCTTAGCTTCCCGATCCCTTGGGGATCCTTGCCGTATGGTTTTCGTCGACTTTGGCTTCACCAGAGCTTCATTTGGCAATTTGTCTCTTTAGAAGCACCCGTGGTTGCGTCTACATACCTTTGATGATTTGTGGTGGTCTACCACCATAGGATTTGGTTGTTGATGGTCTAGGAAAGCCGCTCGTGAAGTTTGGTGGCAAACGGACTTGTGGTTTGGTCGCAAGTGCAATTTGACGCTTTGTGTGTCTGATGCCATTTCTGAAGTTTAGTGCCGATTCGGGTCACTTTTTGGTCATGTGGGTCATATAGACTTGTCGAGCATGTCGAGATGCTCCTACCCATGAATTTTGGTAGCATTTGGTCGCCGTTTCGCCGATTTCCCATTTGGTGGCCTCTTGCGGGTTTCTGGGAATTAGGGTTTTTCTCGATGGTTTCCTACTGCCTTTGGCCATCGAGAACTGGTCTCCTAGACTAGGGTAAGCTGCCGATGAAGTCTTGTTGCTTTCGGGTTAGCCGTTAGGCCGCTGTCTCTACTTGTAGGTCTCTACCGCTCGCTTTGTGTGTGACCCCTACGCTAGTTTTCGCGACATAATGACAAACACGCACGAAAATCTCAAGGTGGTGAGCCTAACTCTCATGTCTGGAGCTCGTCGGGTAGTCATGCGCGTCGTAGAAGCTGCTAGAAGGTCGATCCGCTCTAGGTGGCAGAAGCTCTCCCCGCAAAGTCAATAGTGAGAATGAGCTAAAAATGGGGTGAAAATTTCTTATAATGGAGGTCCCCGAACCACTTTTCATGAAATTTGACATGTGCTCCTATCTTCTTGCGAGATGCAATTTAGGCTCAAAAATTTCTTAATTTGGACTCCATTTGCTCTGTTTACCAGAAATTTGGCATTTCGGTCAAAACCTGGCCAAAACACGCTTTCCGCTCCAGTCTCATGATTGCACTCCCACTATACCATAGGTTTTCCTATAGTCACTAATCATCACCATATTTTTTGTTTTTCATTACGACTATTTTTCACCTACTTTTTGTATTTTTGAAGTTTTTCTGCCGAAAATTAGCAAAATTAAAAGGAAAATAGCAAATCAAACCCAAAAAATCCCCAAAAATCATAATAAATCACAAACATCACCGCAACACATTATATACACTCACATGAAATTTTTATGGCCGGATTTCTCCGTTTTACCAATATTTTGCCTAAAAAATGGCTATTTCTACTTATATACACACACCTAGGGGCTTGATTTGGCGTTTGGCCCCATATACCTGTAGATTCATGCTGTATAAGGGCATATGTACTTGGGTTACTCCAAAAAAATTTGCAATCAAACAACAACCCTTAAAATAGTCGAAAATCATACCCTTTTTTGCTATTTCTATCATTGGTTCCGCATTTGAGAGTGCCTCTAGAATGCCTCCCCCCCTCCTAGCCGGAGTCCTTCCGGACAACAAGGTATCGCCTCGGAGTATGTGCCGTGCATTGGTTGAAAAAGTTGTGCTAATGCCTGTCTATGCATGGAAAAATTAATGTTGTGCAAGAGAAGGGAATAAGCAAGATGCTTATTGGCATTCGCCGTCGAGGTTTGCTGCTTTCTTTGCAAGTAACAGTTGTAGCTCTACTGCTCTCTGTTTCATTGTCTTTTTTGCAAAAGGCAATTGCTTTGCCGACACTGTTGATGGAGTCGTAGCTGTTTCTAAGGATAGAATTGGTTGGGATGTAATGGCTATGGGCCTTATGACCTTGGCTTTCCATTGGTATTTTGTTGCTGCCTATTTTTGTAGATGGTTTGGCTCTTTCTTGTTTGCCACTGGTTTGTCTTTCATCGGCATCCATATATGTCGGTTTTCCTTTTTGAAATGCCGCTGTCTGCTTTCCATTGTTGCTTGTACTGAAGGTAATTCCTTTGTCTTTTGCTTTGGTATCCAAATGTGAGTGACATTTGGGTTCTGGCTAAGCATTTTCTTTGGGATCCACATCTATTTTATTACCTTGGTTTGTGGTTTAACCATCTGCTTTGTTGGAATCCTTTTGTTACATTGTTGTTTGTCTGCCATGTCATTTCTATCTTTCCGCATCCATACTTGTTTCCCGGGTTTTGGTAGCCTAGATCTTTGCATTGCGGCCGGTGACTTCATATGTCTGTAATTAGCATGGTTGGATTTTACTTGATTGTTTGTTGCGGGTATCATGTTCTTTAATGGCATTTGTGCTTTGGGCTTTGTTTCCAATGATTGCATGGCTTGCAGTTGATCATGCTTGTATTGCTGAGCAAAATCTATCACCTGTTGTTCATGTTGAATTTTGACCGCCTTTGCTTTCCAGCCTATCTGCACATTGTATGCTTTTTGCCAAGGTTTTCCTAGTATCATTTGGTGTTGTGTGCTTTCATCTGTCACCACATAGAATTTGTGTGGATAAATATATATTGATGTATCTGTACATGCAATATAGTCCATCCCAATGTTTTCAATGGGTGTGATGTGCTACTTTCCAGCACTTGAGGAGTAGGATGAAGTTGACCTGTGACTTTGAGCTGTTGGTATAACCCGTAAGAGATCAAATTTTCTTGAGCTCCCGAATCAAGCAATGCTGTTGATTCAACTTGATTGCTGCCCATTTTTACCATAATTATTGGCTCCACTATTTCCTCCTCCAGCTGCGTCAGTCGAATGGCATTGATTCGCAATGGTGTCCCACTTTGTTGTTGTTGTCGCAGAAGCCGTCTTTTTGCAATGCGTTCTTGTGCTTCGGCTTGAGCTTCCTCCCGTACTCTCTGTTTTTCCTTTGTTCTTTGTTTTCCTTGATGAATTTGTTGGAGCATCTCCTGTGTGAGTGGTAGATGATACCTCCTCAGTCAACATCTACTAATCCAGTCTGGCATTTCTTCACCTGCTAATGTAGCAAGCTTGACAGCTCCACTTTGTGATAGATCACTAATAACAAATGGTCCCATCCCTGGCTTTTTAAGTTTCTTGGCATGTTGCTTCAAGGTATAAACAAGTACGTAATCACCTGTTTTGAACTCTTTGGTACACACATGTTTGTCAAAAAATTCCTTTTGTCTTCTCTTTTTAGCATAGATTGAAGCGATAGCTCGTAAGTGGAGTTCATCTAGCTTTTCAAGATCATCAATCCTTGAAGAGAGCTCATGCCCTGTCCATTCCAAGCTTTTTGCTACTTGTAGAGTTGGGATTAAAAACTCTATGGGTAGTATAGCATTTAGGCCAAATACCATGTTGTATGGTGTTGTTCCTATTGATGTTTTGTAAGCTACCATGTATGCCCATAGTGTTGAGTGTAGCTGTTGATCCCAATCTGTTCTTGATTCTAACACTATTTTAGTGAGAACCGTGCATAGTGTTTTATTTGTGGCCTAAGCTTGCCCATTGGCCTGTGGATGGTATGGTGCAGATTTCCTATGTATGACCATGAATTCCTCTAGCAGATATTCAATGACTTCATTGAGAAAATGTGTTCCACGGTCACTGAAAATTTCTATTGGTAACCCGTAACGTACAAAAACATTCTCATACAAAAATTGTGTCATGGTGCGTGCATCAGCTTTTTGTGTTGCTTTGGCTTCGATCCATTTTGTGAGATAGTCCGTAGCCACAATGATATGTTGGGTATGGGTGCGATATGCAGGGGGTGATATAGGTCCCACAAAATCAATGCCCCATTCGCATCCATGTGCAATGTAGGCCACCAAATTCCTGCGGGGTTAAGACAATTTTTGCTGTCTTATCGCCCGAAAAATGGCCTCCACTTATTCCGCTATGTGCATGTTCTAGAATCAACAGGTATTCGCTTTCACTTGCACATATTCTAAGTTGATTGTCCTTTCCCCGCTTATAGAGTTGATTCCCAATTAACTGAAAGTCACGTGCTTACAGCTCTATAGCTTTTTTCTGTGCTCTTGTGATGTTCTCAAGGAACGTCCTGGTGGTTAAGAAGTCAATGATATATTGATTCCATGCAGGTGTTATGTTTACTTTAAACAAAGTTGCGTGATCCACTGGTCGTTTGGCACTACATATAATACAATTGGTAACATAGGAATGTGTGTCCGCATACATAGTTGGCCAATAAACCCCTAACTGTTTCAGTCTTTGGTGTGTCTTCACTGTTGAAAAATGAAATGCACAACCCTGGACATGTGCCTCTTCAAGGTAGCACTCGAATTCTTCCAGATTTATACATAATCGTAGGATTAGATCAGATCCAAGATGATACAGCCGTCCTGCTATCAACTGGAAGTTTTTTGTTTGTCGAATTGTTTGTTGTTTGGATCTGAATTCCGTATTATGAAACCCACTTCCACAGGAAAGAATGCTAACAATTTCTTGAGACCATTTGGGTACCATTTCAATGTTGAAAAGATAAGCATCTGGTATGTCATCATCTACTCCTTCAGGAGCTTTCCCGTTGTGTATTCTTGAAAGATGATCCGCTCGTAGATGGGTTTTACCCTTTTTGACCACCCCTGTGAAGTAAAATTCTAGCAATATAATACCAGCGTACGATTCTCCCTGTATTGCAAGGTTTATTTACTAGGTACAAAAGAGCTTGATGATCTGTGAAGAACACAAATTTGTTTGCAAGCAAATAATGCCAAAATTTCTTTACAGCATAAATCATTCCTAACCCTTCCCTCTCGGTGGTTGTGTAGTTCTTTTCTGCATTGTTTAACTGTCGACTCGCATAGCAAACCGGAAAATCCATTGTTCCGTCTCCAGGTTGAGCTAGAATACTTCCAATGGCATATGCTGAAGCATCAATGTGCACATGGAATATCTTTTCCCAATCTGGTGCCTTTAGTACAGGTGCTGATATAAGGTTTTCCTTCAGCTTTTGGAATGAAGTTTCACACTCCTCGGTCCACTCGAAATTGACTAGCAAACAATACAGAGGTTGTGCGATAACCGCATATATGTATATGAATCTTCGATAATATCTGCAGTGTCCCATGAAGGATTGCACTTGTTTCGCATTAGTAGGCCTGGGCAGGTCTACAATGACTTTGACTTTGTCTAGGTCTGTGGTTATGCCATTTCTTGAGACAATGTGTCCTAAGATTCGTCCTTGCTTAACCATAAATACATACTTTTTCGGGTTAAGATAAATTCGATATGTCCTGCACTTTTCAAAGACCTTTTGCAAATGGTCCATATGTTCCTCTAGCAGAAGAGAGTGTACACACAGGTCATCCATGTAAATTTCTAAGAATATTCTTAGGTATTCCTTGAATGCGTGAGTCATTAACCTCTGGAAAGTGGCTGGTGCATTAGTTAAGCCAAATGGCATAACTCGATACACATAAATCCCCCATTCTGTGGCAAACGCTGTTTTGTGTTGATCCTCCCTTGCTATTTTCAGTTGGTTGTATCCTGAAAACTCATCCAGAAAGGAATAAGCCCGTTTCCCGGCCACTCGCTCAAGTACATGTTCTGTAATTGGAAAGGGATAATTATCCCTTATGGTTGCTGCATTCACCTTCTTGAGGTTTACACACACGCGCAATTTTCCATTCTTTTTGGGAACTACCACAATGGGTGACACCCAATCTGTATGTTCGATCTCATAGATGAATTCAGCTTCCATCAGTTTATCAATCTCTTCTTTGATTCGTTTAGCAAATGTGTCATTATATGTATAAGGACTTTGTTTGCTAGGTTTTGCATCCGATTTCAAAGGAATTGTATGTTGGCATATCAATGTATCAACTCCTTTGAGGTCTTTATAGGACCAAGTGAACACATCTTTATACTTCTTGAGAAGTTGTGCTAGCTGTGCTTCCTCCTCAGGCTCTAAATCATTAGCTATATAGACCGGCTGAGGCTTTTCACCTGGTTCTGCGAGGTCTATCTTTTTTGCATTTTCAGGCCCATCGTAAGATTCTTGGTTGGTTCTTTCCCTAACTGGTGGTGTCATGATGATTTTTTTGTCCTAGATAGTAAATTTCCGATAGTGTGCTGGTACGTTCATTTTTCCATTTTCTGACTCCCCTTTACCATCACTATCTTCTTCAGTGGTCCACATCTCTCTCAAAGACCGTTTCAGTTCTTGGTATTTCTGTTTACGCTCCAGTTTGGTCCACTCTTGGTCTTTTGTTGTTTCTCTTTTTGATTTTTTAGATTTTTGTGATTTTGTTTCGGTTTTAGCTTTTTGTACCTGTTTTATTTCCTCTCGCGTTCGTTCTATTCGATTTTTTGAGAATTTTCCTGATATTTTATCTTTTACACAATCCTCTGCTTTTACAAGCATCAAATAGTGAGTTTTACCTTTTATCCTGGGCATCAGGTTCTCTCTCGCTTTTTCTTGCTCGTTTCCTCCTATAGCGTTCTTGGCGTCTAGGGTGTTGATTAGCAAAACCATAAAACTTGATATTCTCGGCTTCCCTTCCACGCTCACTTGAGGTGTCTGAACACTCATTATCTGCATCATCATTTACTTCCAAATGTTCAGAGGATTTGTAAAACTCTTCTTGTTCTGGTGATTCTACCGTCTCCTTTTCTGGTACAACGCTTACCATGTAATAGGGTAACACATCATAGCCATGCTTATCGCAAATTTTTGTTGTTGGAATGTCGGTAATGGTACAGACATCCAATGTTGCCAGTATGTGTTCCCATTCTAGAGGTTCCAAGGCATCTTCAGGGAAAGGTTCCGAAATATACTCCTTGTCCTCAATTGCTCTTTCTAAGACGCATTCCTCTTTTCTTAAGCTTCCACAATGTGAAGCTCCGCACATCCATAGCTCTTTTGGTTGCCCTAACCATTTTGGTAGTTCTGATCCTGCTACTGTAGCCGAATCAAACTCTTCCACAGGTGTTTGGTTCACATCTCTGTAACTATGGTCTTTCAGGTGTATTTTAGTTGTCTTTTCGCCATGTCTGAGGTATATGTGGTCATAACCCCAATCTTGGACCATCTTCAATTGTCGCATGAATGGTCGTCCCAAGATTATCTCATAATTGTTCTTTTTGTCGAAATCGACTATTGCAAATGTATTCTCATACTCGATTCCGCACGAAGTGACAATCACTTTTTGTAAGAGTCCTAAAGGCTTCTCCATGAACCCATCTTCCAATTGCAGTTTCATTCTGGTAGCCCTTAAAGCTGGTTTTCCCCATTTTTTTCAGATTTCCTTGGTGGCGATTGCAACCCCCGCTCCACTGTCAAGAATAGCCTTGGAAACTACTCCTTGGAATTCTACCGGTAGCGTGGTGTTTTCGTCTTCTCCCTCGCAATATTCTCCAACTTTATTCAATGGTACTGGCCTAGTGTTTAGTTGAGGCCTGTCCAACTCTCTGATACCTTCTTGTAGCTTCAAGGTGGGGTCTTTCACTCCAAATGTTTCTAGACATTTTCCTACTGTGGTCCACATGCTTGGCCTTAACCTTAGGAGTTCTGCTAACGTGATTGTGCATG
Source organism: Adiantum capillus-veneris (assembly GCF_014529385.1). Taxonomy (NCBI): domain Eukaryota; kingdom Viridiplantae; phylum Streptophyta; class Polypodiopsida; order Polypodiales; family Pteridaceae; genus Adiantum; species Adiantum capillus-veneris. The sequence continues at coordinate 174,868,822 of NC_140934.1, read as the reverse complement.
CCACCGGAGTGGATAACAACTCAATCAATCCTTGCGAATCCATCACCTTGTTAGAAGAAAGTCTTTGAGATGGGATTGCTCTCACTTCCGACTTAGCTTCATACTCTCCCAGGTAAGAGGGTAAAGTTCTCAAAGAGTCTGGTTGGCTGTGGCCCGAACTAATTGATCCTTGATCTCCCTCTTGTGAATGTATCTCAAAGTTCATCTGAGATCTTGCCTCAAATTCTTCAATAGGAGGTAAGATCACATTCTTTTCTGTTCTCGTGCTAGTCATGTGGTTACTCATCCTGTTAGCCTCGTTGGAGTCACGGATTTGCTTCCACAAATCATCTAGACCGTTACAGTCCTTACCCATTTCTGCCAATATTTTAGGCTGGAACCCGTCACTTGCCCCATCGGTGGTATTTGGCACTATGATAGGCTCTCCTCTAGACTCATAGTCATAAGTGATTCTTTCCTTTGTTTCCTCATGTTTCTCTAATGTTGGTTGGATAGGGGTTGGAGCTGGTGCTTCATGACAATTTGCCGGTTTACCCAGCGGGTCTTCCATCAATGATTGAGCCGTTTCGATCATCTTTCTACACATATCCAACCTCTGTTTTTCTATTTCTGCATATGGATAAGTCATCCACCTTTTCTCCTGGGTTTGGTTCTTTTTAAGTTGAGCTTCATAAGCTTTTAGAATCGCATCCAACTGCTCGTTTACCTTGTCTGCCAGTACAGATCCTCCTAATCCTGCACTTTTGGTCTCTGCTATTTCCTTGGGTGCTATGGCTACTGTGGTGTGTGAGCTTAAGCTAGCTAGATCCTCTAACCGCTCCAATCTGTTCTTTGTATGTTTCAACTCCTTGGATAGGACTGTTTGCTCTCGTTCTTTCCTAGCTTTCCTACGCGCCTTTCTAGCTTTCCAAGTGCTTCTCTGATTTTTTCGTTTCTGAACTTTGGGCATCGGTTTTTGGTTCTTCAACTATGGGTTCATTCGTCCTTATTTGGGCTTGGGCCCGTGTTACCGCCTGAATATGTATGATTGTTTCATTTTCCGATCCTCCACTGGAAGGTACTGTTTCTAACATGTTCAAGGTGGTTTCTGCTCCCTTGCTCGGGTTTTTAGGGCAATCGGGAATCAAATGAGTAATTCCACATTCTGGGCAATACGCATTGACTCTAATGATTTCATCATGAGGACAGTCTCCCAGCCAATGGTCTCCACCACACTTGTAACAGGGTCCCTTGGGTTGTTGAGGTGCTCCTTGAGCTCCTCTTTGTTGGTAAGAATGTCTCTGTCCGCCCATACCTCCATTGGCTATGAACATCAGTGTTCGTTCATCTAAGCTATATCTTCCTTCTCCTGCGGCCTGTGTAGCAGTTGGTGGTCCTTGACTCCCTATCATGCTCCATGGTTCTGGTGTCGAGGGTTCTTCCGGTGGATAATAGACAGGGTTTGCCGCATATCCATTGGGATCTTCATAATATGCATGCATAGGCACCAAAGCCTTTTCTTTTGATTCAGTTATTGTTGGTGTGTCTCTTATACCAACTGGTCGTAATCCTGGTAGGGATGGTTGTTGTCCTAACACCGGTTGTGGTCTTTCTACACCTACAGGTCCTGGTAAGTTGCCTGCTTGATATCTAGGCATCGGTGGAACTTGAGGGGAAGCTACTGGAGCTTGGGGAGTGTAAGGTCTCTCTCTCACATATCCCTTGCTATAATAACATTCCTCGGTCCCATGGTTTGTCCATTTTTGTTCAATAGCACACCACTTGGGCTGTTTAGCCTGGGGTTTGGTGTACAAGTTGATCTTTTTTAGCACTTCATCTACGAGCTGCTCCTGGTTTACCGCTACTTCTCCTTTCGATGATGTCTTAGAAGACTTGCTTCCACTTTGTTGTGAAGAAGAATCGTCATCAAGGTCCTTGAACTCCCCTTCTTTGTAGACCGCACAATTGTCCACAAGGTACAGAGCCTCCTTGGTCAACTCATTCAACGTCGTGCTCCTTTTCATATGTAAGTCTTTCTGGAGATCTGCATTCCTTAGTCCTTGGATGAATATCAGCATAAGTCTGGACTGAGTTGGCAGTTCTTCAACAGGACAGAACTTACATATCTTTTTAGTCTTAGGGCTGCCTTTTGTATAGATTCTCCATCTTTCTGTTTGAATTTATGGATTTGTGAGACGGTATATGTTGAAAATAACCTATAAATTACTGGAATGGCATCGTGGTTGCGTGTTGCCTGCGAATGGTGTGCTACCGGTGTCTCGATGTCGAGCGTACTTCTTTTCGGGGTTGGCTGGGGCATGCCTTCGGCGCATTTTCTCTTTTTGTTGTTGGCGGCGCGTGCTTTTGATCCTTCTTCTTTTTCGTCAATGTCGTATTCGTAAACCTTTGGTTTTTTTTTGTATTTGTGGTGCGGTGCATATATGCGTGTGTGTGTGTGTGTGTGTGTGTGTGTGTGTGTGTGTGTGTGTGTGTGTGTGTGTGTGTGTGTGTGTGTGTGTGTGTGTGTGTGTGTGTGTGTGTGTGTGTGTGTGTATGTATTGGTGCATGAGGACAGGTGTGTGTGTGTATGTGCGAGTGCGCACGCGTGCTTGTATGTGTGTCTATTTGTATATGTATGTGTGTGTGTGTAAGCGTGCATGGGAAGGGGGCTTAATATTATTATGTAATTAATATATACATTACATATTTTATTTTTATTTTTCGACGATGGTTGACGGCCGGCTGCCTGCAAAACTACGCGAGGCGGATGGAGGGGGAGATGGGGTCAGAGAGAGAGAGAGTGTGGGTGTGTGCGGTGTGTGTGTGTGTGTATTGTATGTGTGGGTATGTGTGTGGGTATGTGTGTGTGTGGAGAGAGAGAGAGAGAGAGAGAGAGAGAGAGAGAGAGAGACGGTCTGCTACGGCCTGTGTGTGTATTGTATGTGTGGGTATGTGTGTGTGTGGAGAGAGAGAGAGAGAGAGAGAGAGAGAGAGACGGTCTGCTACGGCCTGAGTGCCCGAGAGGGAGAGAGAGAGAGAGTTTCTGTTGCGGGCTCGTGCACAGTCCCAAAGGGAGAGAGGGCGGGGTGTATGGTGTGTGTGGTGTATAGAGAGAGAGAGAGAGAGAGAGAGAGAGAGAGAGAGAGAGAGAGAGAGAGAGAGAGATATTCTATTGCGGCCTGAGTGCCTGTGAGAAGGAGAGAGAGAGAGAGAGGGAGAGAGACCTGCGCCTTCGGGCTGAGAGAAGGAGAGAGTGTGAGAGGGAGAGGGAGGGATAGGGTGTGTGGGTAGAGAGGGTGTGTAAGGGAGGGAGTGTGTGTGGATAACGGAGAGAGAGGGAGTGTTTCTCGGCGCCTTCACAGGCTCGTGAGAGAGAGAGAGAGAGAGAGAGGGTGAGGTCCGCGCCTTGTGGGCCACCGGACAAGAGAGTGAAGTAAGGGGGGGGGGGGGGGGGGGGGGGGGGTTGGGCAATGGAGTGGGGTAGGGGAGATGTGTGGGTGAGAGAGAGAGGGAATAGTATCTATTGTCTTGCATGGTAGCTTAAGGATGAGAGGAGGGGAGCAAGTCGATGGGTGGGAGTGAGGGAGAATATTAGCGGGCCAAGGGGGAGGGAATGAGGCCGAGGGGAGGGTGAGGGGAGCGGGTGGGGAAGAGGGGGGAGGGGTTGGGGAAAGAATATTAGCGGGCCAAGGTAGGGGGTTAATGAGAGTGGGGGGGGGAAAAAGTGTGTGTGTGTGTGTGTGTGTGTGTGTGTGTGGGGGGGGGGGGGGGGGGGGGGGGGGGGGGGGGGGGGGGAGGGGGGTGAGTGTAAGAATACGGGAGAGCGGAGGGGGGAGGGGGTTCCATGCGGCTCACACAGAGGGAGCACGAGAGAGGGGTAGGGGGTGAGTGCTCAAAGTTTTCGCATGGCCGGGGGGGGGGGGGGGGGTAATGAGAGTGGGGGTAAATTTGGGAGAGAGGGAGAGAGGATATTAGAGAGAGGTATGTAGGGAAAATGAGAGAGAGAGAGGGGGTGTTATTTTATCCAATGCCCGTCGGGCGGGGGGGGGAATAAGCTACGAGGGGGGTAATGAGAGTGGGGGGGGGAGAAATAAGTTTCTTTTCTTTTTTTTTCTTTGATTTTCGAATGTCGGCTATCAACGTGTCATCCATGCACACGTGCCACGTGGCATGCTTCCAAAGATCGTCGTGCGAATGGTCGGCTGTATAAAAAGCTTGATCACGTGCTCATTTTTCACCTTCCCCCAAACCACACATTCGCATCGTATTGTACCTCAAGCATCTTCCGGCATCTTTTCAACGACCCTCACATCCCCTTTCTGCCAAATTTTTTTCACTTCCGGAGTGCGTCTTATCTCTATCACGTACGACACGATAGGGAGATCCTCCGGCATCTTTTCATCGAGCCGCACACCCCCTTTCTACCCAATTTTTTTCACTTCCGAAGTGCTTCTTATTTCTATCCTATACGACAGGATAGGGAGGTCTTCTAGACTTTGGGTGTCCCTCCTATCGTGTCATGTGGTGTCCTTCCAAGATTCCTTGGCAAGCTCAACATCTTCACATATGATGCGATAGCGACAAGTTCTAGACTATGGGTGGCCCATCTATCACGTCGTGCGGGGTCTTTTTATGTTTCCCTGCCACGCGCTTTTGTGCTCAGCATCTTCACAAACGACGCAATAGCGACATGTCCTAGACTGTGGGTGGCCCACCTATCGCGTCGTTCGATGTATTTCCATTTTTCCGTGCCGTGCGCTACAAACCTTAGTGTTTTTACATACGATGCGATAGCGGCGTGGTCTAGAGACTGTGGGTTGCCCCCTATCGCGTCGTGCGGTGTTTTGAAGTACTTTGTGACTCAAATGGCAAGGACAAAACAGACTGCAAGAAAAGTCTACCAAGCCCCAAAAGATCCAAAGAAAGATGATTCAGAGAAACCACCTCCACAACCTCGTCAGAGGCCTACTGCTAGAAAAAGGTTGAATTATCAAGTCAAATCTTTAAGGAAAATAAGAAAGGCACAAAAGTCCACTTGTCTTATGATTCAAAGCTACCTTTCATGAGAGTTTTCAAAGAGATATTAGATAGACTTGTGAGCATGATGAATATCAAAACCTTTGTTTCAGTAAGGTGGCAATCTCAAGCCTTGATGTGCCTTTAGGAAGCTGCTGAGGATTTTCTCATAGACTTTAAGAATGATAGCTACATTGCAAGCTGCATTTGCTCACAGGGTCACCCTTATGAGCAAAAATTTTGTGCTTGTGTCAAGGCTGAGGTACAAGTTTGATAAGGTTCTTGAGCTTATTCCTAGTGAGGATCTTAAAGCCTTCCAAATTTTAGATATCCCCCCTTCCAGGTAGCAGAAAGATGCAGGGGTTGTCATTGAATATGTTACACATGAGTATGAGACAAGAAAGGCCCAGGATATCAAAGCAAGAAAGGAGGTTGAGAGGGAGCAAGACATGATGTCAGAGGATGCTATCCTTATAGAGCAAGCAGAAATTTTAAGAGCATCCAACTCTCTCCTTTATGAAAAAGTTGCAGGCCAAATGGTGGTGGATGTCTCCTTGTTTGGAGATGATGAGGTGTACTTGGACATATTCCCTCAAGACACAAGTATGCTTGTAAACCCCAACATTGAGCTTGGTGATACTGCGCTCTTTATCTATCTCGGGTATTTGTTGCCCCTTTGCTAATTATTAGTGCATGTGCAGGCACAAGGGCCTCATTGGGGGATGTGTTTTCTTTTTTAGGTGTCTTATGAGGGATCTTCCAGAGGCTATAGCTATGCAAATTTCCATACTTGATCCTCTAGTGACACAGTGCCTTTTTAACAAGCAAGGAAGCCTTTCAACTTTTTTTGGAGATTTTAACATGCTGACCTGCAATTACATAATATACCCCTATGTTGAAGTGTAAATCTTAACTCCTAACATGTTATTTATAACATTTTGTGGTATTCCTAGCTAATTGTTATTTTTTATAGAGGACATTGAAGTCTTATTATCTTCAATCTTTTGGAGAAAGATATTATATATATGAATTCATTGTCAAGTATCCATGGGAGAAGTAAATTGTAAGTATGAAGTATGATCTATGCTTGATGGCCCATTGTCTTCCATTGTTTTTGATTGATGTCTTCTTGTAGTGCTGCCAAACTTATTGTTGGTCACCTGAGTACCACAAATAAGTATTACAATATAGAAGGTTTCAAGTACTACAATCAAAAAGTGCCTTTACAAACAGACTCAACATCTTGTGGATGGAGGGTGCTTGCCAATGCATGGAGATGTCTCGAGTCAAGGTGCAGGATGACTACACTCACTGTAAGTGTGTATCTCATGTGCCATTGATTTATTTTGATTTCTTAACTATGTATATATGTACTCATGTCCTTTAATTCCTTTTTCTATTTGTTTCAGTTGCATGACTATCCAGAGTCTTAGGTCACGTGGGTGAGAGAGAAGGTTGTTTCTATGGTTTTGGAAAGATCAATAAACCCAAATGATCCAGAATCTCATTTGCCACCAAAGAAAGATAGAACCACCAAGGGTTTGGATGCAAAGAAAATGCATCACAAGAAGAAGAGTCTTGCAAAGAAGATCCATACAAAGAAAAGGGATCGCAAGAAGAAGAGTCCTACAAAGAAGAGCCATGCCAAGAAGAGTCCTGCCAAGGGGAAGAGTCCCACCAAAAAGAAGAGCTCTGCAAAAAGAAGAGCAGATACAAAGGGCCATCCATTCCACTCACCATTGAAATTCAAGGTTCAAAAGCGTCGTACAGCTAAGAACAGTAAGGGGGAGGCACCTAGCTCACCTTTCAAGCTACCATTCATGTTGCCAAAGAAGGTTGCCAAGTCACCCAAGCCAACCACTCCTCAGGAGCCCAAAGCACCAACCCCTGCCAAGCTCGGGGGGTTCACTATGTGTAAAACTACCATATCATGTGTGTTCAAGACATGTTTGTAAAACCCCTTATCTGTGAATTTTTTAGGAATATAATATACCCTTTTATCTTAAAATCTGTAAGTTTTTTTTAAATTTGAAAAAATAACGCCCTTCTGTATATATATTTTTGTAAGTTTCACAAACTTTAAATACCCTTCTATTGAACTCACGTGATAGGTTACATTTTTATTAAGTGACCTCCCCGGGCTTCCAAGTCCCCCGTGCCAAGCCCTGAGGAGCCCAAGTCACCACCACTCACTCCTGAACTTTCATCCCCTTCTGAACACAAAAGAAAAAGGGTCTCTGAGGATGCAGAATCCCCTCAGGCAAAAAGAAAAGTGGAGTTTCATGATTGATTACCCCACAAAAGCTATATACACTTTTGTTCATTTTGTCCATATGAACATATACCCTTTGGTGATTCATAATTTTTTACTTCAAATACTTAATAGCAACTATCGATTCTTAAATGTGTATCATGGTGTCACGTAAGTTTAAAACAACATAAATAATGATCACAATAAGGGAGAGAAAAGAAAAATATATTTGCAAAATGCAATGATTACAATATTGAACTTGTTTTTTCAAGTCCTTGCAAGTGGCTCAAACACAACTCTTTTTGGGGGAAGGCATGTGATAGAAGAGGTTGAATTCTCCATCCTTGTGCTCAGCACAATTTCATCCACTTTGAATCTATACTCAGGAGATGTTTCATCAAGAAACTCAAGAGATTCTCTAACATCATGTTGTCTCCAATTTGTTGTTACTATAAGGCTTCTATACTCGGTGTGTGAACAAACTGTGACCTTTAGTTCAAACTCTGGACAATTTTCCTCAGAGTCGGGAGGAACCCAGCTACCTAATTTTCTTCTCCATCTCCTATAGTCGTAGCCCAGAACTAATGATTGACGACATAGTTGATATGAGATAGCCATAGAATTTGGGCTTACTCTACAACTAATATTATCGCCAATATGGAAAGTTTCTTTAGTACTCCATCCGTCTCCAAGTACATTATCCAATTCAGTCATAGAAAGTCTTCTATTAAGCCACATCATCTTTGTCCTCTGCGAGTCCGTTGTTTTGAAACATGCCACAAAGACATGTATAGGCAAGAACAACTAAACTTTATTCCTTCTTGATATCCTGCCCGGAGACATAGCTTTAAGGATGTCTTCTTTGATCTTAGATTTGAAGCTTGATACAGTACATGCATCAGGAGCTTCCCAGTCAAGTGAAATTATGGTGGGACCGGGTAATTGATGTAGTTCTCCATATGCACCTTCTCGTGATAAAACCTTGTATTCTACAAAATAGACAAACAAATCCATTGTTTTGTAAAAGGAAGGTGGCTTGTCAGCATACATAGCATCTGCAATCCCTTTATGCATTGCTTTGAATGTCCCACTTAGACTCTCCACAGGTTTCCATTCCACAGCTGTTGAAGGAAATATATTTGGAATGGAATCAAAAAATGAGAAAAAACAATGGGAGAATGGAAAACTCATTGTATCAAATAGAAGTTTTTTTTACTTACAGTAAGAATGCAGTGTGGGATGTTCTTCCCAATCTTACACCATATCCTTGGCCATGTACACATGTTGAACCTTAGCTAGCCAGCCATTGTCAGTCACTTTGAAAGCAAGAACACGACCTTTCCAATGGTTTTTTACTTTATCACGTTTAGTTCTCTTCACTCTGTGTACACCTTTGCATGAAGAAAGCATTGTTACCCAATCATTCACACGACGTGCAAAAGACGCCATGGAAACTCAGAGATTAGAGAAGAAGAAAGAAAATATAGAGACGAAAAGACTTAAACCTCTCACAAAATAGAGAGAGAGTGAAAATGGTATACGTTTGAAAAAAGTAGGTGATTTGTCATTAATGGCCTTGTTTTGAGAGCCTTCTGACATAGATTTTGTATCTTTTGACAACGCTTTTGTGAAATATAAAATAGAATAAAAGATGAGACTTCATTACTTTGGGCTGCAAATTTAATGAGCTCACTCGTCGAAAGCACCTAAATATAGCAGTTTCAGCCTTATGATCAAGACATTTAGCCGTTCTCCGTCAAAATTGGACAATCAAAACCCAAAATAGAGGAGACAAGAGTGCCATACTTTTGTATACGTGTCAAATGACTATTGGACTATTCCTTAATCCTTAGATTAACAAACAGCCCTTTTTGAGTCGTTTTTGGCCCTGATGAAAATATGAGAGAAGCAAGTTCAGATGTGACCAAAAGCTGAGCACTCTAGTGGTGTGTGCTACTCAAACTCTCAAACTTGCAGTGAGTATAATGCAGTCAATTTGACTCTTCTCCATTGCCCCAACACCCTATCTCGCATCGAAGGAAATGGGAGCTAATCCGAATGGCTGCGATAGTGCGTATCGCCGACAAGGGGATAGGCTCAAGCATGTAAGTGTGAGTACGGTTTCCTCTTTCAGTGAAGAACATGGTTTTGTAGTTGGGGGCAATATGGGTGGTGTAATGTATGTAGCGTGACCCATCGGATTTCTCCCAAGCCGCAATACATTGGCGTTGTAGAAAAGCTTCATTCACTTAGGAGTCAATTGAAGCATCATGTAGCAAGTGTAGTGCATCCCATCTCCCAAACCACTTCTTTATGTCTTGCATCCATCCCGTGCTCAAGATCTTGCTTTTATGTCTCTTTTGAACTTTTTTGCTTGCTTCCCATGCAATTGTAGGAAGTTGATGTGAGGGGTTTTGACGCATCTTTATCATGTACTCCACACCCCTTTCTATGCCCATAACCTCAACTGGAAGAGATCCCGACTCAAGAAGTAGGAGCATATATGGTGTTTGTGTCTTAACTTGGAGAAAGTTTGTAAGAAAACGCTTTTGGACATTCTCAAACTCTTTCCAAGTAGACTTTGAGATGCTCCCGTCCCACACTTCAACTCCATAAAGAAGAACCGGTGTCACCAATGCATCAAAAAGATACTTCTTGAGAACCCAACACTTGATGTTTCTCGCATTACGCATGTTCTCAAATGCACAATATGCTCTCTTTCCCGCTTCCAATTGACGCATAGCACATTCATGCCACTTGTGATTGGACGGAACCTCAAGGCCAAGATACTTAAAGCTCTCAACAACTTCAAGTGTCTCATTGTTGTACACAATGCATGGCTTCTCCTTATGGTTGGTTTTCACAAGCATAACCTTTGTTTTGGATTCATTCACAATCAGCCCACTATGCAAGCAAAATTTATCAAGGACAACCATAAGCTTTTGTGCATCCTCTAAAGTGTGTGCTAGAAGCACTACATCATCTGCATACAACAAAAGCACGATTACTGCATTGCAAATAGTGACCTCTTCAATGCCTTCTTCTTGCATAAAGTCAAGTACCATTTGTTCCAATTGATCGATGCAAAGACCAAAGAGAGTTGGTGACAATGGACAACCTTGTTTAACCCCAATAGTGCTTACAATTTTTTTTGAAATTTCTCTTCCCATGCGCAATTGACAAATTACCTTCTCATAGATTCGAGAGATCACAAGCATAAACTCACTTGGCACTTAGATTTCTTCCATCCTTCCCCACAAATTGTTATGTGGAATCATATCAAAGGCTTTCTTAAAGTCCACAAAACAACAATACAATCGCTTGCCTTTCAACGGACTTTCCTCCATGAGAACACGAGAAGAGAGAGAGAGAGAGAGAGAGAGAGAGAGAGAGAGAGAGAGATGGAGAGGGTAGAAGTTATAAAAGTCTTCATTGAGGGGCCAAAGCAACCCTCGCCTCCTTATATAGAAATCCCAGCACGTGGAGGCATCAATTCATGCCAAGTTTTGAAGATCTCCCACACGATCTACACATTCATTCCAACCCGTATCTCAAGGCTCAATAAGGTGAGACGTGGACGCAATGGTATTCATTGTAGGGGTTAAGTTAGGAAACAGGCGGACTGTCATACGTAGCAAGCAAGCAGGTCATTCACACACACACACACACACACACACACACACACACACACACAGAGACACCATATATGGCGTGATATGTCATTATGCACTTGCATTACCCGTGCATCATAAAATCACACAAATATCAAGAGTTAGTGAGTGGCAAGGTAGGCACCTATGTAGGCCAAAAATCCCAGCCCCTTAAGAAGGCATTAGTCCCACAAGGAGTTCCAGGGGGTTAGGCTCTATGTTTATAAGGGTGGTAGGCTATATGTGGCCTGGTGTTAAATGCCAAAGCCATGGATAGGTCACCCCAGGGGATATAAGTGAGAAAAATCCCAATTACTGATGTAATTTTATTAATTGACCAAAGTTAGTGGTTAAGTACCTCAAAAGAGGCAACTAACAAGATAAGACAATATACGTTATACAAGCATAGCAGTACCTCAAGGTCAAAATATCCCCATTTTTGGAGGGAGAATTGTGAGGGCATGGTCAAAAGGTAATTCACACGTGAGTATGTGAGTGTGTGTGGGTGGGTGGGAATGGATGAGGTTACATTCAGCTACTAGAAGTACCTCTATGTGTGTGTGTGTGTGTGTGTGTGTGTGTGTGTGTGTGTGTGTGTGTGTGTGTGTGTGTGTGTGTGTGTGTGTGTGTGTGTGTGTGTGTGTATACCTCTCCTATCCCAGGTGCCATACACAAGGGGTCGACAGTAGGCCCATTGTATATGGGCCTATTGCCTAATTAAAGAAACGAGGTTGTGCGATGACAACAACGAGGTACTAATGGGTCTATGTCAACAACGATGATGTCAACGACGAGGTAATGATGGAGTTTATGTCGACGACGATGATGTCAACAATGAGGTACTGATGGGGCTATGTCGACAACGAGGTACTGATGGGTCTATGTCGGCGACGATGACGACTACGACGAGGTTCTGTGGATCCTTACACTGAGCTAGGCAAGGGCCGTGCCAATGCAAAAGGGGTACTGGATACCGAGGTTCTATGTCGACGATAACGACGACGCTAAAGCTGAATGTCGAAATCTGCTAGCGATGTCACTGAATAAGGTCTGCAACCATGACAAGGCTAGGTTGAGGTTCTGCTAGTGCTTCAAGCTGAAAACACTGGTTGTCTTGGGCTGCAAATGTTGATCATGCTGGCTGAAAGCACTGTCTTCTGGCTGAAAAACGATGGTCATCAAGGGCTGGTCATGCTGAGAAAACGTTGGGCTTTTGTTGGCTCTTGCGGCACGGCTTGGTGCCAATGCCAATTTCTTGGTTCTCTGCCTTCTCTAAGCTCCCAAAGGCTGCCCTTTATAGGTGAAATGACCTGGGTCGAGCAATATGGCTGAAACTCCACGATTTGGGAATGTGAAGGGCCACTTACTAATAATGCAACAAGAGGCAATTCACACGCGATAAATTGTGTAAGTGCTGAAATGTTGTCCTATGCAAGAGAGGGTATGCAACTACGATCGACCTGGGCATGCACGTCCTGCTAGAGGCTCACAAAGGTGCCAGGCTAGGTCCTAAGCTAATGACTCATCATGTCGGGATGTATCTCAAGGAGACGGCAAGCAACTGGTGGTTAGCCAAGATTCTGGAAGGTACACAAGCCAGATCGTGGACTCGATTCAAATCTGAATTTTATGAGCAATTTCTTCGGTTTGACTTTGAGAAGGACATTCAGAAGGATGGGACTGGCTTGCCCAGAAGGAACATGAAAAAGTCACGGCTTATGTTGACAAGTATTGGTCGGTTCTTCTGAAAGTTACACCTTTCATCAAGATTTTCGACAAGGAAAAGATGCGGAAATTCGAAGCAGGTCTTCAACCACCGCTTCAAGAGAGCATGAAGGTGTATCCCTCGATACCCTTCAGCGGATGATGCACTCGGCAATCATTGTCGAGGATCTACATTCCACTAGTACCCCACGGATGGAACATAGCACGTAACATGCAAGGCGAAGAGCGGTTTATGATGACCATGGCGACCAAGGTAAAACGCGTCCCCCTAAGGACCCAGATCAACCTAAGAATTTAGAAGGCACTGGAAAACGGCTCAAGCATCTCACGTCAAACCAAGTATAAACCTGCAAAGAGCAAGGAAGGTGTTTCGGTTGTGGTGAGAATGAAGATTGACTACCCTGTTCGGCAACAACGACAGGAACATACATCTTCAAAGAAGGAACCCGCCTCCACCAAGCTCAAATTCTATTCCTAATGTGCAAGGGAATACGAAAAGCGCCAGCTCCTAAACAGTTGGGGATGTGTTATCAGCGGGTATTGATCCTCTATGATTGGATCAACAGACAACTTTATCTCATTGGATACTGCAAAATGCTTGGGTCTCACACCGGCTCAGCTTGGAACTCCGGTCACTTCCGGTTTGGCATTTGAGGAATACAACTCCTGTGCAAGGACAACTCAATATTCGGATTAGCAAGTACAAGGACCGTGAATCATTTTTAATGGTAGCCATCGACGAATGTGATATCAACTTGGGAATGCCATGGCACTACCATATGCAACCAGTCCCAGACTATGTGAAAAAGACCCTCGGTTTTGAACATGAGGGCTAGAACATTAACATATTGATCATGCAATTGTCTATTCCCTATTGTAAGCCATATCTCCATTAAAAACCAAACAAAGAAGTGTGTTTCTGCTTACTTGATTTTTGCACGAGAAAAGGATAAAACTAATGAGGTTCGCTCTCTAGTTTGGAAATTAAACAGTTCAATCTATTGAAAGGTATAAGGATTGTTTCACAGACACTCGTCCAGATAAGCTACCTCCGAAGCGTCCGGTAGATCATCGCATTGATCTTGTACCGGGAAGCTCTTCTCCAAACCAACCCCCTTACACGGTAAGTATTTCTTAGCAAGAGGAAATTTTGAAGCAAGTCAACAAGCTTCTGGAAAAAGGTCTAGTTCGACCGAGTACTTCACCCTACTACTCTTCAATTTTAATGGTGCAAAAGAAAGATGGCACATTTTGAATGTGCATAGACTACCGATCTTTAAACAAGATCACTATTATTCTTGATAGGTTACAAGGCATAAGCATCTTTAGTCGCATTGACTTAAAGAGCGGGTACCGTCACATACACATAGCCCCTGAGGATGTCCATAAGATTGCCTTCCGCACTACCTTTAAACTTTATGAATTTTTGGTAATTCCTTTCAACTTGACCAATGCTCCTACCACATTCAATCGAATGATGGATCGAATTTTCAGCCCACGCCAAGCTTTTACAGAAGTGTTCTTTGATGACATACTCGTCTTTTCAAAGATTGAGGAGGAACACCGGAAGCACTTGGACATAGTGTTTCAAGAAACTGTGAAAGCATGAGATGCATGTAAATGCAAAGAAAAGTGAGTCCTTTCTCACGGAAATACACTATCTTGGCCATATAGTCTCTCACAACCGTGTATGGATTCCGCGAAGATCAGGTGGTACAAGACTAGCCAACTCCCATTACAGTACATGATGTACGTAGTTTTTTGGGATTGTGTTCCTATTATCGCAAGTTTATCCAAGGCTTTGCTCGTGTAGTAGGACCACTTAATGACCTAACAAGGAATAAGATTCTCTTTCAATGGGGATCGAGACAACATTTGATAGGCTCAAGTATTTATTAAGCCATGGTCCTATTTTCATAGTGAAAGACTTACGGAAACCATTCGAGGTTCACTGCGATGCTTCAAGTGATTGCATCAACACTAATGCTTAATCAAGAAGCCCATGTAATGGCTTATGAAATTAGGATGCAGAATTGCATGCCTCGATCTACGAGAAGGAACTTATGGTTGTGATTCACGCCTTGTCTACCTAGAAGCATTATCTTCAAGGAGCGGATTTTGTGATCATAACCGATCATCAATGTTTGCAGTATTATGCAATGGAAACTATCAAAGAAGTAGATGAGATGGGCCAACTTTTTGTCCATACTTCACTTCAAGATCCTTCATACGGCTAGGAGTAAGGTGGATGCATTGTCCAGACGGCCAAGGGTGAATGCAATTACATCTGTATATCACCAGGAACTAGAGTCACTACCAGATTTGTATCCAAATGACCCAAACTTATCCTCCATTTGGAGCAAGTTACACAACGGAAAGAACAAATATCCCTATTTCATTAGAATTGGTTACCTCTACCACCACCAAGTAATTTGTGTGGCGGTGCCATTGAGGAAGAAAATTATGGATGAAGCACATGCTTCGTCTTATGCAGGTCACCAGGGTATTCTCCCTACAACTTTAACATTGGAAAGATATTTCTTTTTGCCACGTCTTGAAGCAAGACATCCGATCAGTATGTCAAGGAATGTTTGGTTTGTCAAAAGGTCAAGTATGATCAGCATAAAACGCCTAGGTTAATCCAACCTTTGTTTGTGCCCGATCAACCTTAGGAGAGTATTGCAATGGATTTTATTATGGATCTCCCTAAGACTCAAACTGGAAATGATTCCATTTGGACCATTGTGGACACATTTAGCAAGCAAGCTCACTTCACTCCAGTCACGGTAACGATCAAAGCAGATCATATGGCTAGGGTTTTTCTACCACATCTTTAAGCATCATGGGATGTCTAAGTCTATTGTCAGTGATCAAGATCCTCGCATGACGGAAAATTTTCTGGCATACCTTGTTGCTAACCTTAGCACGAAGTTAAAATTTTCTTCTGCATATCATACCCAAACGGATGGGCAGAGTGAGATTGTCAATTCCAGAATATTGGATATGTTGAAATCTTGTGTCGAACAGACAGTCTAATTGGGAGAAGTATTTACCCCTTGTCAAGTACGCATATAACAATACCATACATTCGTCTATGAGAAGGGACCCTTTAAGATTCTTTATGGTAAGCCTTTGCTTCCACCGATCCTTTAAACTAAGGATAAGATATTTGCAGCGGATGAGTTTGTCCAGGATATGGACACTGTTATGGGCAAGTAAAGAGAGCAATATTGAGCTCCCATGAAAAACATAAGAAAGTTGTAGACAAGCACATAAGGAATTCGAACTTAACAGTTGGTCAATTGGTCTTACTCAAGTTTGAGAAGGCAAGACTGAAGAAACAAGCAACTCATAAAGGGAAAGTGGTAAAATTTTCCAATCGTTATTATGGGCCGTTTAAGATAATTGACCAAGTGAACGATGTGACATTCCGATTAGAGCTATTGCTTGATTGGAGGATCCATAATGCTTTCCATGTTAGTTTACTCTGTCCATATGTGGGACACCCTCCAAGTCAGCCTATTGCTAAGGAACCTCCCGAGGTTAAGGAAACGGAAGAAATACTCCAACCGGAGCAAATCATTCATCATCAGCGGCGGCCACTAAAGTCGGGAAAGATTACACGGAAATATTTGGTAAAGTTAAAGAATTATTCTACTTTAGACGCTCGGTGTATGACTGAGGAGAAATTAGCATCTTATCCCGATATTCTTGAAGGATATGTACAAGCTCTACAGTTGAGGTCTACAGTTGAGGGCAACTGTTTAGAAGCTTTCAAGCTATAGGGATGTTGCTAAATAGACTATTTTCTTATTTTTCTGAGTAATTCCTATTTATTGAAATTAGATGTGCAACTTGAACTGTAAAGTTTAGGAATTGTAGATCTAGTGGAATTGATAAAAGCCATCAGGAACGGACAACTCTGATGTGTCATATGATAATTGACATTAAGCATCGCGAAGGAGTTGTACCGTTGGTTCGGTGGGAGAGACCGGAAGGTGGGTATTCCTAATGTGTCACATGATGGGTGACGGGAGAATCCGAAAACAGAACATTCCATTGGTCTGGGAGGAAATCTGAATTGGAAAAAGGAATACGCGTAAAGACGCAGGCACAAGAATAAAGATGGGTTCTAAGAAGCTTTTCTTAAAAAGCGAAATGTTTTTAAGTGCTTTCCAAAAAAAAGTAGAAGCTTTCCCGCTAGGAATCTGTGTTTGCATAGCATCTATGCATGAGAACTGCATCCAAGGATGCCGAGATGTGTCTATGTAAGCATTCATTTTCAGCTCATAAATCTTTTTGATTTTTGGACAAGTTCACACTTATTTAAAAAGTGACCGGCAGCTTCCACTTAATAAGTGGGCAGCCCTTTTTTTAAATAAAGCAAGCCAAAAGGAGGTACACCCCATCTGTAAAAACAACCCAAAAATTTGCGATCTCTCTCCTCTCTCTGGAAAACCTGCCGCCGGCCCTCTCTCTCCTCGTCGGATAGATCTTTAATATCTCTAGGGATAGTTTCCTACGACGTTAAAATACTCTTCTTCTTCTTCTTCTTCTTCTTCTTCTTCTTCTTCTTCTTCTTCCTCTCCCTGGTTTTTCTGACACCCCATCCCTGTAGGCTATTCCTGCAGGTCCCAATCTAGCCTATAAAAGCAGCTAGCTTCCCCCTCTTGCATCAGTGTTGCCAACATTAGCTATAGACTGCAAGTGATCACGTGAAGCAAGAGTGCGAAGGTTTGTTTTCCATACTCGGGGCAACAGATAAAGATTGTGAATACGCTATATACCTTCGGCCATAAGTTCAGAATAGTTTGAACTCACGAATTATAAGGGAAATAAAGCACTCATAAAACTATAAAAGCAAGGGACACAAGAAAAGAAAAAAAAAAAACAAAATCACTTTATTTACTACAAAACAAAACATTATTAACTTAAAAATGTTTTTAGAAAAGCCATGCGCAAAATAAGTTGACGCAGCTTACTTAGCTAAAACTTAAAACAAGTACTCAACTTTAAACAAAAAGGGATAAGACATCTCAAAAACTTAATCCTAGAAATCAAACTTCACACAACAACTCTTCAAGGAACAAATCTTTAAGTCCTAACGTGAGCTAAATACAAAATCTAAAAATGAATACTACTACAAACCTACGAAGAAGAGGCTACAAATAACCAAAGAAGTACAAAGATCCAAACTTGACAATATTTTACCTCAACTTCGCTGCTTGTCCAAATAGGAAGAATAAGATTATCACCTTTATCATGCATAGCTTGGACAACAGCTATGACATTATCACGCTCCGGAGGTGATGACATACTCAGCCACGATAAAGGCTAGCATTTGTCAAGCTAGAGTAAAAATACTAGAAGCACTATAGATCAAAACAACAAAATAGTATGTTACTAAGTCAAAGAATAAGTGGGCTTTTAAGCTCCCCACTTTTATTGAATTTACTACTAACTATCTTGAACATTCCAAAGGAAGAAACATTAAAAATAAACTTACTATGATGCAAAAATGAACGAACATTTTCATGATTCTTTTGGATGAGTATCCTTTCTCAAGGAATAAAGAATTAAGATGGCACGATCGAACAACAAAAGCAAATTTACTAGAACAAAGGTGAGAAAATCTAAATAGTTGAGAGCAAACGACATCGTACTTAAATAAAAGAGAAACGTTCGAAGAAATGTGAGGTATACGGATGATAGTTAAATTGGCATACGAGTTATTGTATCGTTTTTGTGCTTTTTGCAAGTACTCCGTCACGGAGGAGGAGCAAGACCTCGGCCTACACTCAAGAATTCTGGAGACAAAATCAAGAACGGTCTATGGAGTTCCATACTCATGGTGCCAGACGGAATTGAGAGCTCGCCTCTCGGAATTTCCCGCACGAAAAGGAATCAACCATCAAGTCTGAGATGTAGAACAGAAGGGTTTCTCCGGTAAAAAGATTTTCTCTAGGGCCGAGGGAGGGGGGGGGGGGGGGGGGGGGGGGGGGGGGGGGGGTAGTTCCCAATATTGTTTCAATCTCCTCCTTCATCTCTTCTGGTTGAAAGTTTCTTTAATTTCAGCTTGTTGAGTATTTGTGTGCGGTCCCGTTTGTGACAATTGGCCTCGCAAATCCAAGCATCAGTAGCAAGATCCCATCAACATCTAGGACCATTGTATCGGCATTTGTGCAATCTACAGCAAATACCTCTCTAGCGATAGAGAGGGGGACCCTTGGAGAGGGGTTTGGGACTACATCTAGTGTTAGTCTCCTTTCTCTCCCTCTTTCACTCACACTATCATTCTCTCTTCTCACTAGTCTTTGCACATCTCTCAAGAAGCTACACATAAACGGTAACACCTGTTAGTGAACTCCGGTCTCATATCGCTCTGTTATCAAAAATCTTAAATGTTCATACTTATAATCACAAAGTCTAATGTCTAGCATAAATCTTTGAGCACCATCTTGTTAAACAACCTTCTTCCAAGATGCACCTATATGTTGGCCGCAAGGATCATTGTCTACATAGAGGTCTGTAAGTCAGCCTCTTCAATTGAATAAGTGATTAAAACATTCTGTGTCATTCACTAATCACCAATAATGAATTGAATCAACTAAAGTCAGGAAGTCAATACTCCCGGGCCCAAAGTATGCCCCTCTGGGCACCACGAGCAAGAAACCATCCGCTAGAGTGAGAAAAAAAAAGGGGAAAAACTGATGATTTTAGGCTGTTGCAGAGCTGCTTTTACCATATCTCCAAATGAATGCCAGCCTACGGCTACTCGATGACAAGCACCCAGAGCTGCCGACGAAGAAAGATTTTCAGTCATATGTGCTCTTCATGAAGCACACTTTAGCATTAGTTGGGATTGCGTTTAAATTCCTCCCCACCTTCAGCATATTAACAGTTAAAAGTTCCCAAATTTCAACAAAAGTTCCACATAAAAAAGAGATCCGGAAACACATACATTGCAAAACTATAGACCTGCACAAGTCATGCTATTAAAACTTGAATCGCAACTTTTACTACTTGAAAATCTCATTGCCTTGTTTTTCACAAGTACTTCTCTATGGCGACAATCCCTCGTAAGCAGAGCTTACTAGACTTCTGTATGACTATCAAACGATGCATGTTCACTGTTCAGTGAACCCTTCATAAATCTATATGAGCTAAAATGTGAGCATAAGTCTTTGCCAGTTAAAAACTTCATGTCTGACACCAGAATACTGAAAGATAAGATGTCATTTAACACACAACAACAATCATCACCAGCAGAATTGGACAATGCTATGAAAAAGCCTTTACGTAAACACTCCTGTATCATCAAGCTGTTTACCCAATGAACCATGCACAAGTTCGTTTCCTGTGCAAAAGTGCAAGTAGTGGTACACCTGACTGAGAAGATCTCGAGCAGAGCCAGATGACTCTGACCAACAAAACCTCTTAGAACATTTGAAGCCTACTATCTAAGAGAAAAATCCTCCCGTGAAGAAAGTCTCGTTGTTATGGTGCATTTAATGGTACAACTCACCTTCCTCTGAAATGAACACGTAGAAGATTGAGCCCCACATTGCTGTCCTTCAAGATTGTGCTCCCAACATTCCGGCGCGATTTTGACATGGTCGAAAACCATTTGCATTTACACAGAGCTTCTCAGTCAACTCAAGAGGGAATCATCATGATTTCATAAAATTTTCAAACCAGTTCACTTTCTCAGGAAGATTAGCATCCAGAAAGGCGTTCAATATTGTCCTGTACATACGCCGATCGATTTGCACACCTGCCTTCTGAGCATCCAATACTAAGCCCTCCAAATCCACTACTCTTTCAGACTTTATGAAAGCATTTATCAAAGTAGCAACAAGTACTGCATCCAACGTTATGCCAGTAGACCTCACAGTGTCAAATAATTGAATTGCCTTGTCATGTTGACCAGCCCTGCTGGCAGCCATGATAAGAGAGCTACACGTGACGTTATCGGGAAACACACGATGAGCGATCATTTCCTTATAATAATCAAGAGCATCATCCAGCTTCCCCAATCTTCCATACATTTCTATCATGATATTGTACACCCATGTATTGAGATGGCAGTTAGCCTTTTTCATTTCAGAGAACCTCGAGACGGCCTTCTCTATCTTGCCCATCTTACTGTGTAGGTCAATAAGAGTGCAGTAAGCTACAACATTTTTATCGAAACCATTCTTTACCATCTCTTTGAAGATCGTTTCTGCAGCTTGCTCATCCTTCATACTTGCATAGACTTTGATCATAGATGCATAGGTGACTCCCCGTACATTGCAGCCAGAATGTCTCATATCTTTGTAGACACTCACTGCCTCTGAGAAGTAGCTAGCCCTTGCATACGTATTGATGACAGTTTGATAGGCATACTCAGGTGCCTTAACACGATAGTTCTTCAACATCAAAAGCACAGTATGCGCTTTTGTTGGCATCCTAGCATCTGCATACATTTTAATCACAGTGAAAAAGACAACCGGATCAAGTGGAATCTTTTGGACAATAGCATCCTCAAACACTAATTCTGCTTGCTCAAACATTTTGGCTTTTGCAAATGCATGGATTAACGAATTGTATGCTACTTTATCTGGTTGCAATCCTTGTTTCTGCATTTCAGAAAAGAGGGACGCAGCCTCCCAGACCTTGCCAGCTTTTCCCATGGTATCAAAGACAATGCTATAAGCCTTCATGTCAAGGGCAACTCCTTGCTCCTGTAGAGTTGCATATAAATCGAGTGCTCCTTGCAGATTACCCGAATCTCTAAGAGCAGAAAGAGCAATGCAGAAAGATGTCAGGTCATGAGGGACAAGGTCTGCTTTCATCTTGTCGTATATGTTCATGACATCATCATATAGCTTCTCTTTGTAGTAGGCTAGCATGAGACCATTGAAAGCAGTAGTAGAATCCTCATCTACGGTACCCTTGGCCATTCTATTGAACCATCTCTCCACAAGATCAAACTTGCGGGCCTTGGTAAGCTCTTTCATGACCTTGACAAAGGTAGCACTATGAAGAGTTAAACCCTGCTGCACAACCTCATCATACAACTCCTCAGTCGCTTGCCATTTTTTAGCACTGATGAAGTTTCGGACAGCTGCAAAGAAGACGTCGTCATTCAAAATGAAGCCTGGCTGAGCTTTGATCCATGTGTAGAGGGCATAACCTAACCACTTAACCTTCAAGCGGCTGAAAAGCAGCAGTATGGTCTTGGAGGAAATAGGGAGGGTGCGTCCATTGATGAGTTGCACCAATGCATCGGCCGTCCTGACTTTGCGAAGACCATTTGCCACCTCAAACACACTACTAAGTTGTTCTGCACCAGAGGAGGGTTCAATGGAAGTGAGGTTGTGTACGTTCGAAGCATGTGGGGGGGGGTCTATATGTGCGAAGTTCAAGGTGACAGAAATGTCATGGGTAGGCACCGCATCAATGGAAAGGTCTCCCTTGGTGGTCACGGTACGGGCTTGCTCCTGCTCATCGGCTATGGTTGCGCCGTGTACATCACATAAGCTGCTCGATAAGTGCTCAAGGCTCGAGGGGCTGATTACAGCATGTGCCCCACTAAGCCACCGAATACTGTCCTGCATCATTACCACCGTTAGCAAACCCTGCACGCACCCACTATCTTCGCAGACAAAGACGAACACATGCATACCACGAATACAAGCAGGTGTGTCTGCTTGCTTGATCTTGATGAGGAAAGAAGGACAAGCAGGGAGGTGAGTGATGGCTCACTGGTGAGGACCGTAATAGCAGAAGCACCTCAGTGTGCGCAATCGGGAACGCCATTCATTACTCTGTTCCCATGGTGATTTTTCTCACATGTCTCTAACCTATCTGCACGAGTTACATATTACATCTTTATTGGACTTCATAGGCAGTCCTTTTAGTAAAGGGTTGGATTTTGGGTGCATCTTGGACCATTGGATAAAGCTTGCGGATTAGTGCCACGTGGCAAGCTAATGATAATGAACTGTTTTGTAAAATTATTTGTTTTAGGTTCTTGTGAGAGAGTGTTGGCATTTGTGTACCGTTCTCTTTAAAGACAAGCATTCTCATCCTCTTTCACTTCATTTTTTTTCAATTTTTTACAATACTTTCAAATGTTTTTCAATCATTATTTTTTATGCGTTTGGAATATATTGTATTTTAAATAGTTCATTGTTATAGTATTTTTTGAAAAAAAAAAATTTTATTGTGATACCACATTTTCTCTCTCACAAAGAAGCTCTTATTATTACATTCCTATATTATCTCTCCCCAATCTTGGAAAAATAAAAAACCTTTTAAAACTTCTTTTTTGCCTTTTTAAAAGAAGCCTCAGAGGTGAGGTGAGTTAGGCATACTTTCAATGTTTTCAATGTGATGACGAAGACTTACCTTAGATGTTATTTAAGTTTCAAAATAATAAATGGATCTTTTTATTTCACCTTTCATTTCACATCGGTGACATGTCTCGACTTCTCTTGCATTCTATTCTTTTAGTATGTTAAAGTGAAACTTTCACCTTGCATGATTCTAAAAAATTCTATATATACATACACACACGCACACGCACACACATATATATTTATTGATGAATTTTTTTTAGTTCACATTTCATTTCACAGCCTTACATTCTTGACTTTTCTTGCATTCTATAACTTAATTCTAATCAATATTCAGAAAAGTCTCTTTTACTAAACGATCATCCGTCAATGTTGGAATCAGGATTGCAGAGAAACGCACACAGCTTGGAGAAGACGAAGGAAGCTCAAGGCACACAATAGAGAGTGTGTAACTTAGTGTGCAATGGAAAGTTAGATAGCCCTAGAGTGATGGGCGTATATATAATGCACGGGGAAAAAACCTCCTAAAGAGGGAAAAAAACGCCCCATCGGTCCTCGTGTGTCCACACACATCACTACCACATGTATATGGTAACAAATCCCACCTGGAGTGATGCGGTGAACGAGAGCTGGCACATGAGTAAAGGGAAGTGCCATGCCCTGAGGACATGATTAGTCCACAAAGGAGAGTAAGCCCAAAGATTTGCGGAAAGCTTCAAGCTTCTCACGAGACAATGCCTTTGTGAAAAGATCTGCAAGGTTGTCATGTGTTGGCACATAAGCCAAGCTGATCTCTCCTGTTGAGAGCCTCTCCCTGACATAGTGATAATGCACCTCAATGTGCTTTGTGCGAGCATGAAAAACTGGGTTCCTCGCAATTGCCAATGCGCTCTGACTGTCAGTGTAGATAGTGTTGGCAGTGTCCTGTCCAACACCCAAATTAGCCATAAGGCGTCTGAGCCATACACACTCAACCGTAACTGTGAAGAGTGCCCTGTACTCAGCTTCACAACTCGAAGTGGCCACAGTAGGTTGCTTCTTGCTCAACCATGATATACATGAACTACCAAGCATGAAACAAAAACCACTTGTGGACACTCGCATGTCAAAACAACCAGCCCAATCTGAGTCCGAAAAAGCATGTAAGTCTGGCAGAAACGATCCCCCCTTGGGATAAAACAAGCCAAGATGTAAAGTGCCACTAAGGTAGCAAAAAATCCTCTTGACAGCTTGCCAATGCTTAGACCCTGGGCTATGCATAAATCTGATGATCTGTGAGACTGCCAACTGAATATCTGGCCTCGTGTTGCATACATAAATGAGGCATCCAACAACAGTTTGGTGAAGAGTGACATCTGCAGGATCACCAGCATCATGAAGACTCAAATTCAAACCTGTTTCCATGGGAGTGGCAATAGGTTTGCAATCCTCAAGTCCAAACTTACATAGCAATGTCTCTGTGTAAATTTTTTCATAGAAGGCAATACCACCATCACACTGCTTAAACTGTATACCCAAGTAATGATGCAACAGACCCCAATCTTTCATCTTGAAAGTAGCATTCAAATCAGCCTTAAATTCAACAATATGTCTCTCATTTGGTCCAGTGAACAACAAATTATCTACACAGAGAACCACAATGAGAAGTACATCACCTCACGCTTTACATACAATGTGCTTTCTGTTGGACTGTTACGAAAGCCTTATTTGACCAAATGAGTGTCAACTTTCTCATACCATGCACGAGGAGATTGCTTCAACCCATACAAAGCCTTCTTACATTTGCACACTTTGTCCTCTTGTCCTTTCTTGACAAAACCGTGAGACTGCGTTACATAAACTTCCTCAAATATGTCACCATTCAAGAAAGCAGTAACAATGTCTGATTGATGTACATCCCAACCAAAATGAGTTTCCAATGCGCATAGAAAACGCAAAAATATTCATACGACAAGTGGGAGCAAAAGTCTCTTCATAATCTATTCCTTTTTGTTGTGCATAACCCTTTGCAACAAGTCGAGCCTTATCGCGATCGATCTCACCATCCAGCTTGCGTTTCAACTTGTAAACCCACTTCATACCAATGGCCTTTTTGCCAGGAGGCAAATCACATAAAGTCCATGTGTCATTTCTATAAGTGCATCGTATTCTGATTGCATGGCAGCCATCCAATTTTCCGAATTCTGTGCTTCATCAAAAGACAGAGGCTCCTCAACATCATGTAAGCTAGACACAGTCAAAGCATAACAATCTGATGCATAAGATGCATGGCGAGAGCCTGAACGAGTACGACTAGACAAAGATGCATGGCAAGAGCGTGAACGAGTACGACTAGACAAAGGTGCATCCAATTTACTGTCATGCAAAGTGTGCACAACCATTTTGGCATACGTCTAGCTTGCTCCTTTTCAACCCTTTCCTCATCAAGTACATCATGTACATTTGCATCAGTAAGAGGCTGATCTGTAACATTTTCAGAAACCTCCATAGGCTGTACATTTGCCTCATTGGAACTTACATTCGTATTTCCACCATTGAAAAGAGGCAACAAAGTGTCACAAACGTCCTGTGAGCTTACATTATTGTCTCTAGTACATGACAGCAAGGGCTGAACAGAATCTTCCACAAACACTACATCCCGTGAAACCAGAATACGCTTTGTTTGCGGATGATACAACCTGTAACCTTTGCTTTCAGCAGTATAACCAACAAAAATACATTTGACAGCCTTATCATCCAATTTTCTGCGCTGTGTTTGTGGCACCAAAGCATATGCCAAACAGCCAAAAACACGCATGTGCTCAATAGAAGGCTTTCTATCATGCCATGCTTCATATGGAGTAATAGACTACAAAGCTTTCGTAGGACACCTGTTTAGTACATAAGTGGCACACACGAGGGCCTCAAGCTAAAAAGGATGCAGCAAAGCTTGACTTTTGACCATACATTGTGCCATTTTAGTAAGTGACCTGTTTTTCCTCTCAGCAACACCATTTTGCTGAGGTGTATAAGACACTGTACATTGGTGTTTTATCCCACGAATAGCCAGAAATGCATTGAATTCATGAGACATATACTCCTCCCCTCGATCGGAACGGAGGGTGCTCATACTACATTTCAAGACATTTTCAGCCATAGCCAAAAATTGTTTGAAGCACATAAAAACTTCGGACTTCGCTTTAAGCGCCAATAGCCATGCATGCCTGGAGTAATCATCAATGAAAGTCACGAAGTAAAGGTAATTGCCCAAGGACGGAGTTTGCATGGGCCCACAAACATCACTATGCACAAGTTGCAACTTGCATGTGGCCCGAACTGAACCATCCTTTGGAAACTTAGAACGCTGCATCTTACCCAAAATACAGCCTTCAAAAACATGTTTGACAGGTGCTTCAAGAGGCGGTAAGAAGCAACCATATCAGATTTCTGCAACAAACGTAGCAAACTGGCAAAATTCAGATGACCAAAACGTGCATGCCAAAGTTTTGCATCTGAAATAGCCATTGAATCTCCAACTGCATTTGCAAAATTTTGTCCACACTTGTCATACAAAGTGAGCTTATACAACCTACGGCACAAAAGGCTAGATGCAGCAATTTCATCACCAAAATTGAGATCATGAACTGTTCATCTGTCATCCACAAATTTGACTACAAGTCCAAGTCTAGCAAGTGCGGATACAGACAAGAGATTCTTCTTAATCCCAGGTACATAAAGTGCATCAACAAGTGTGAAAGAAATGCCATTTGCAGCAGTAAGCACAATCTTTCCAACTCCCTGAACTGGATAAGAGGCATTGTTGGCACAAGTGACTGAATTCCCATGAGGGACAGACTCAAGAGAGGTGAACAATTCACGATGTGAGGTAATGTGCTTTGTAGCACCACTGTAGAAATACCACACATGTGAATCTACAGCAACTGACAAGCATGCATCATGGACAGCAGGATTGTAAGTGCACGCTACGCTAAAAGACCATTCTGCATCAACATCAGCATCACAATCTCCTTTCACAGAAGACTCAACAATGGATGCATTTGTAGTGGAACCAGCATTTGCAGTGGAACCACCTCTTTCTTCTTAGCCTCTTTGGCCTTCAACTTAGGACACTGCTTGATCAAGCAATCATTTGCTTTACAATAATGGCAACACATCTTCTTTTTGCCCTCATCACTAGAGTTTCCAGACGAATTGCTGCCAGTAGAAGCATTAGGAACGAATCCTCAACATCGCCTACATCCTCAGAACCAGGACGTACATCAATGCCTTGCACAATATTCCAGATGCCCTTTGACACAAGAACATGTTGCATCATGTAAGCCCACATAGGGTAATTGTCCCCATCCAACCTGTCCTCAGCAGCAAACATCTTGAACACATCTGTGTTGTTGTCAGCCATGGTAAATGTTGCACCTGATGTGAAAACTGCCCGAAAAGAGGAGAAACGGAGCTGGATCAACACGTGCTATATAGCACAAACCGTAGAAGAGTATAAGGCACATGTTATGCATAAATTGGCACTGACAAAAATTCTGCACAAAATGACGAGATTGCTTGTGCATGCCTGCCTGTAGTGGAAACGAGGCCGAAATGAGCCCAAATAAAAAATCTGAGCAGACCAAGCTCTACCAGCTTTCCCGAAATATTTTTCGACCTACGGACGCTTGCCAAACCTCACTGTAATCGAAGAAAGTGAGCAGGCGTGTGCTGGAGCAGCTGATGACTAAGCCCGGGAGGATGCAACCTGCTCTAATACCAATTGTTGGAATTAGGGTTGCAAAGAAACGCACACACCTTGGAGAAGACAAAGGAAGCTCAAGGCACACAATAGAGAGTGTGTTACTTAGTGGGCAATGGAAAGATAGATAGCCCTAGAGTGATGGGTGTATATATAATGCTCGGGGGAAAAAACCTCCTAAAGAGGGAAAAAATGCCCCGACGGTCCTAGTGTGTTCACACATCACTACCACATGTATATAGTAACAGTCAAAGAGAAAACCAAAAATACTAGCAGAAATTAAAAATTTGCATGACTTTTGAACTATTTTCTCACATATTTCACTAGTTTTTCTTCCCTTACCATGGTTTGCAACCGGCTAGTTTCGATTTTCAACTGGCTCACGGCTAAGCTGAGGCAATCCTTTTCCAAATACTGATTCCAGTTGAACTCAACCTAATGATTTTATCACTTTCTTTGTCAGGACACGGGTCCTGCACCCTAAGAACTAGGCTAGGCAAGGACTACGGCCAAGGGCCAGGCTAGGCAGTGTGGACAGGGGATCCCTCTAGGGCAAGGGGCTAGGAGCCCACCTATAAAGGGAGGTTGGGAGGAGGATCCATCAGAGCCTAGTTGCCTAGTTTCTTATATTGGTATCAGAGCTCAGGGGGAGGAAGGAGCTATGGAGGAGGAGGAAGCCTTGCGGAGGAGGAGGAAGCCTTGTCCTCACAGGAGGAAGCCTTACTTCGATGCATGTTTTCTCTCTCTCTCTCTCTCTCTCTCT
Organism: Adiantum capillus-veneris; assembly: GCF_014529385.1. Taxonomy (NCBI): domain Eukaryota; kingdom Viridiplantae; phylum Streptophyta; class Polypodiopsida; order Polypodiales; family Pteridaceae; genus Adiantum; species Adiantum capillus-veneris. The sequence continues at coordinate 174,840,357 of NC_140934.1, read as the reverse complement.
CTCTCTCTCTCTCTCTCTCTCTCTCTCTCTCTCTCTCTCTCTCTCTCTCTCTCTCTCTCTCTCTCTCTCTCTCTCTCTCGCAGCCCTGGCGAAGTTCAGGTCTCATGAAAAACCATGCAAAGGAGGGTAATGTCGTGCATCAAGTTGCATAGCGGAAACGGCGTCAAGGCCTGACAGCAAGCATGGCTATGGGATGCAGTCCCTCCAGACCCGAGGAGGCCGTGTGTGAAGCCGACCTTGCATCGAATTTGGGAAGCCATCGGCCTGCGTGGAATCGTGTGGTGTTTGGCCTGACGGGAGCGCACCGGGCTGGGGAGCAAAGATCGTTTCATGAGCGCGCTGTGTCGAGCAACACAGGCCACGGGCATGGTGCTATCTCTGCGCGCAGTCGATCCGCCATAGCCAGGAAGTTCATGTTTTGTTTTGTTTTTTTTTCAAAAAACAAGGCTTTTGGGGCGCCCTATTTTGGGCACCCACTCTTACTAAGGGCGGCAGCCCATGCTATGCATGCACCTCTTGTTGCATGGCGGAAACGGCCACCATCTCACAGGCTCTAGAAGCCATCGTAGGTGCAGGCTTTTTCCATGGTGGGCTCGAACACACGCTGCGGGAGAACAATTGCCGCTCATCCATGGGTTTCCATGGCGGATAAAAGATGCGGGAATTGAGTTCGTGGCTTCAAGGAATTTTGGTCGAAAATTGGTACATGTTCAAGGATGTTTGTATCTAGGAGATACTTCACGGTGCATCCTCATATGGATGGATTACGAGGTTCTAGTTTTACCTTCTTATCTTTTCATAGCTTTGTGTATATGATGGTATTACAGGAGCTTGTAATTATCTTGACCATGGTGCCTAAGTGACTACCATGGTCAGTTCATTCCGTCTGATTTAGTTGGACGTTACCACAATTCGGACTACGAAGCAGGTCTCCAACAACACTACCCAGACCAGGAATGTTATGGGCTCCAACACGGAAAGGTTGCCTAGGAATATGTATCGGGGGCAGGATCCTGCCCAATAGGTATGTTAACTTGTTGCTTTTGATCAAGCAATATTTCATAATAGCTAACATTTGATAGCTCAGTGGTAGATCAGCATCGAGCACTGTTACAATTCTCAATATCATGTCTTTCGGCAAGGCCCTTGATAGCATGAAGTAGAGTAGTTATTGAGCATGTGCTTGATAAACTCTCATATGCAATGGAATGTATGATCACAGCTATCATTCATATAACCAAGCAGGTCTGAGATGCATACGTGTCGACTTTTTGTGCATAAACGACAAGGTCGTCTCTCTTTGCTATGACAGCTGTCGTTAATAGCATTTGTCAGCAACGAGACCAGACAGAGTTCTATGAAGCAAGGCTTCAATTTCTACATCTTTCATTGAAGCTGGCCACGTTTGGCATATGCTATGAGCATACACAAGGGGGAAGGAATAGAAAATGTACCAGACGAGTGTATACAACATCCAAGGGCGTCTGTGCAGATATGGCTATGGGCCGTTTTCGAATGAGTTTTTCTCCCAACTATCATGACAACGGGTTGCAGCAACAACAACCAGGTTAGCCAAGTTGAAGCTTTTCCTGTTTCTTCCTGTTTACACTTTACTTGGAAATTACTGTCATTGTGCAAAGCAAAGTGCTTTGGGAATTTTATAGGAAGCACGGCTTCACGGAACTGGAAAAATAAGGGATCTCAGCTCACAGAATCCCTACCAGTTTCAATTGTGCAAGATACTTACAGTTTTGGTTCTTACGGTAGAGGCCATCACTCTGCGCGAGAGCTTACCATTCTTTATGCACGGCATGCTAACCAGGTGGCATAAATTCCACCGCTTCATGGATTACGCTTCCGTGAACACACTCGCAACTCTGTCAAGGGCAGAGTCGGATGGATTGTTGGTTGCTATCAACACTCACCAATACTAAAACGAATGTACAATTTCGTCTCGATTCACCGGCAAGGTGCCCCTTTTAAGTCATCCCCATACAGTCACAACCCTACACGGTAGATTGTCAAGATTCAACTTGTGTTTTCTATTGCCTCTCTCGATGAGAGCGTCATACAGACAGATTGTGGAATGCTTATAGGATAAGCTGCAATTCGGGCATAAGATGTCTAAGAGCACACATTCTGGGCACGCACTCTACAAATTTAAGGAAAGTTCCTCAGCCCAGCATGCTCTTCTTTTCTCTCTTTTTCTTATTTCTTTCAAGAATAACGAAACTCTTCTAAGAAGCTTTTGCTACATATTCTGCTCGTGAGTCAGCTTGAGCCAAGTTGCTCTAACTCACAGCTAGCACGTGGCTAAGATGCTACTCAAATTAGTCTTCGTCGGTTCGTCGATTGAACACTATTTTGCATCAGGGCTATGAGCCAAACAGGCTAAGAGCCGATGTCAGGACACGGGTAAGATCCACCTATTGGCATTCTTTGGGTGATTGTTTTCAAGCCATACCCAAGGAAGTATACATCGCCGTTACTGGACAAGCAAGAGTCTTGTCATTACGGATGTTTACAGTGTCATTTTTGCACTACATGTTTTCAGTGCGACACTCAAGTTGACTTTTTGATAAGTCTTCAACTCACAGTCGCTGATCTCTGCAAGGAAGTATAGATGCAGCAATCAGTTGAGACAGCATGGCTGTCCACAAGAGATAGGCAGTTCACTTGTGTGGATGTCCTGCTCTCTCTATAGCACTACGGAGTGTCTACGAACATATTGTTTTGGGGTAAGACCCGGCGGGTGATTGCTACATCTCCCCATAGGCATCAAGGATCAAAGTTTGATCTACATTGAGGATCACAGTTTGATCTCTCCCAGTTAGAATTTCAAGGAAAGAATTCTGCAATCTACCACGCGGTAGCAGACAACTTCAACTTTCAAGTTGATTTCAATCATTACGTACACGGTTACCTCTGTTGGTTACTGTTACCTGCTACTTGAGCAGTTTCTACAAAGGGTCTTACCAAAGGGTTTGACTATGTAGATTTTAACCAAAGGGGTTGGATTGCGAGGGCAACACCCATGGTTCCCAGTGCAATGATTTTTGTTTTTTTAGGTAGGATACGTGCTCCTCTCCGTTTGAATACGGGTAAGTGAACATTACGTTCAAACCTCTAGGTATGCATCTATTGATTTGGTGTTATTCCATTTTTAGTATGCTTTGCTTGGTTTTTCAAGACATATAAGTACACTTGAATGTTACAGAGTCCTGCCAAGGGCATGTCGGCACAAAGTATTTTGGTCCAAGTAGCCAATCTATCTTTCTGCCTTATGCTGTTACGAACCTACTTGTAGGGTTCAATTTGGCACATGTTGTCACATGGGATACAACATGGTTTAAGAACTCAAGGAGTTTGGTTTAGCCAGTGTGGAGCAATGAATGAGGGTCCCTCTCACTCTTGTCGTAAAGTGTTTAGAGCTACCTCCACACACAAGTACATCTTGTACTTGTAGGATGTTCTTTTTCAAACATCCTTAGTTGAGACATATTCCACATGTGGAGAATATGAGTCTCTGGACTGACACTGGCGCCATTATTTCAATTCTGTGTCACGACAAAGTCCCTAGGTGCTGGTCACATCTGTTTTCTAGACCATTTTTAGCACGACGTATCAAGAGCAATTTCAGTGGCCAGAAATTGTCAGATACTTAGAATGGCTTGTTAAGGTACAAGTGCTACTAAACAACATTACAGATGGTTGTTTATACATATAGGAAATGACAAAGTTTCATTGTTTGTACCTAGAAGTGATCACAGTTTCACCTTCTATTATGGTTCAGACATTTCAACAAACCTTGCAAAAGTTTGCAAATGAAAGTATTTAGTTTTTTTTTATAACTATTTACATTCCTGTTAATGTGTGCTAGGTGCATCACATTTTTCCATAAGTATTGGCAAGGATCATTATGGATATACAGGTTCGGGTTAGTTTTTGGCAAATGCATGCACACTAGGTGTCATGGGCCCTAGTGTTTAGCAAGGGCTGATTTGGAACGGCATGCATATTCCACAGATTGTTGCTTATGAAGCATTTTGCACTTTATGTGCACTATCTCTATGAGATTACCTTTGAGTCTACTAATCACCAATAGAGCTCATGGCTCGGTTTGGGTGTTTGTGGATTTTTTCAAGTTAACCACGATGGTTATTTCGGACATTGCTGATTCTTCACCAATGTTAAACACTACTGTGATTTCCCGTTTACCAGTCATCTGGGACGACTGTCTATAAACCGTGAGGAAAACACACTTCACTACTGTCAGCTATCCAAGGGGATAGGCAGATCACAAAGATTACAAACAGCAATCTTGTGCTAAAGGATCTGCTAAGAGCATACGTTAACACAACGCATTTTTAAATAGATGATTTTCTCCCTATTCTAGAATTTGCTTAAGTACGATTTTCGACTTTGAACACCTCTTGTGGTGGGGTTGGAGATTGTGTCAATACTTTCATACGTCAAGGACTTACCAGGTGTGCTAACAAAGCATGTTGGCAAGTAACCTTCATTAGGGATGAACATGTAACGGACTGCTCAAGATACTCAGGCGAGTAGGAAATCTGGCTCACAACTGCATGGAAAGTTATGCCAAGGTTTCCTTGCATTATTCCAGTACCTTCAGAAGATCTGAAAAGTGGTTATGCCTTTGGACACCTCTTAGTTGTGGTTCCTCCTTTACAGTACTCAAGTGAGTTATAAATGGAGTTACCATTTAAACCCAAGTGACTCTTAGTTGTGGTTACTCCTTTACAGCACTCAAGCGAGTTATAAATGGAGTTACCATTCAGACCCAAGTGGTTGCAAACGGACAACAATGTTGAAAATCAAGATATTCATCTTGGTTTCATTGAACCTCCTCACTGCACCAATTATCGGTCATACAGACAATTGGCTCACGTATGGGATGCCAATAAAGAGAACACCAGTATTCTTAAGAAGATGTTACTACTTGTGTTTTCGAGGACGAAAAATCTTCCTTAAAGGGGAAGTAATGTTAGGACACGGGTCCTGTACCCTAAGAACTAGGCTAGGCAAGGACTACGGCCAAGGGCCGGGCTAGGCAATGTGGAGAGGGGATCCGTCTAGGGCAAGGGGCTAGGATCCCACCTATAAAGGGAGGTTGGGAGGAGGATCCATCAGAGCCTAGTTGCCTAGTTTCTTATATTCTTATTGTTTTAGAAAGCAGTCGTGACCCTTTCACTTTTGCTTTTTCTAGAAAAACTCACACCACATACTAGTGAGTTACACATATTGGTAGCTTTGTTATTTTATTCATTTGTTTCTAGATTCTACTGCAAGGACCAAATCTGCAAATCAAACGATGCTAGGGATGTTTCGTCACTCAGGGGAAGCGAAATTATGGTGGAAACAACATTATCGTGATATGGGAGTATTAGAGAACTCTCAGAGTTGGTGGGAAATCAAACAAGCGGTGAAGGAAAGATACTTACCCCCTGCCCATGAAGCAATAAAGATAAATGAATTCTTTAGCTTGAAAAAATATAGTTTATCATTGGAAGAGTACTACTCAAAGTTTGTAAGGCTTAGACGTTATGCACCACCAATGACCATAGAGCAGTAGTTAGTTCGCTTTTGTCAAGGTTTAAGAGAACCAATTACCTCGCGCTTGGAAGCCCTAAAACCTATCACTGTACAAGATGCTTTACTACGAACTAAACATTTAATGAAGGAACAAGGGATTACAAGAAGAATTGAACAGAATCAAAGCTTCAGGGATACACAACCACAAAGAGCTTATGCTACTAATGTGCAAGATCTTTCGCGCTTGAATGTTTGATGCTTTGAATGTGGAGAGTTGAACCATTATCGGAACACTTGTCCACGACTGACTAATGGAGCAGCAGTAGCAAGTGAAACAGACTAAGGACACCACCCTTTTGGACATAATGATTGTCGAGCTAGTATTAAGAGTAAGAGTATCCTCACTATTTCTCGAGATGAGGACATCTTGAATCCGTAAGTTGGAGAGATTGTAATGTACCCAACATTTTTCAGTAAAAGTATTTCATTTTCTTTGCAAAAGTGTTGAGGTTCGAATTTTGTTAAGTCATAAAGCGTTCCAATGGAACGATCGGATCAAATATCAGACTCTTGAATTATTATGGCATGTACTCACTTGGAAACAATAGGTTGATATGATAAACTTAAGCCTCAAGTCTATTTCTAAATATAAGAGTTGACCCTTAAGAAAGAAAGAGTATTTTTAGAAGAGAAAGAGTACAGGAATTATTTTTAGAATAGAAAGATTAGAAGGAGTATTTTTAGGAAAGAGGGAGTCTTTTTAGAGGAGCGAGAGTCTCTTTTCTTGGAATTCAAGCTTCTTCTAATATTAGAGACTCAAAATCGCAAATCGAAATGTTTGTCCAAAAAAAAAAAAGTCATAAACGTACGCGAACTTATCTTTCTACTTTTTGTTAGTTTGTGCTTTTGGCTCTTGAGAACCTATATAAAGGCCCTCTTCCCTCACTTTCACACACACAGACAAGTTTTCAGAAGCGGAACCTCTCTTGCCATAACGCCGGAGTTACCTTCTTTCCCTCAACCTATCTCTGTCTCCGTCTCCCTCTCTACCATCGTCATGCTGCCCTTCGGATTCTTGAGTTCTCTTTTTCTCTTTTCCCTCTTCTTTACCTCGATACGATGGCCCCGAGCGAGTGACTCGAAGCTCCAAGGACGCTCTTGTTGTTCCACCTCCAAGAAAGGTGCAAAGGAAGGTATCATCGTCTCCAATTATAACTCAAGCGGAGGTATTGACTCCACAAGAAGTTGAAGCCGTCCAACTGTTGGAATTAGGGTTGCAGGAAAACACACACATCTTGGAGAAGACGAAGGAAGCTCTGTTGGAATTAGGGTTGCAGGAAAACACACACACTTTGGAGAAGATAAAGGCAGCTCAAGGCACACAACAGAGAGTGTATTACTTAGTGTGCAATGAAAAGATCGATAGCCCTAGAGTGATGAGCGTATATACAATGCACGGGGGAAAAAACCTCCTAAAGAGGGAAAAAATGCCCCGGTGGTCCTAGTGTGTCCACACACATCACTACCACATGTATATGGTAACAAATCCCCCCTGGAGTGATGCGGTGAACGAGAGCTGGCACATGCATAAAGGGAAGTTCCATGCCCTGAGGACATAATCAGTCCACAAAGGGGAGTAAGCCCAAAGCTTTGCGGAAAGCTTCAAGCTTCTCACGAGACAATGCCTTTGTGAAAAGATATGCAAGGTTCTTCTGTGTTGGCACATAAGCCAAGCTAATCTCTCCTGCTGAGAGCCTCTCCCTGACATAGTGGTAATGCACCTCAATGTGCTTTGTGCGAGCATGAAAAATTGGGTTCCTCGCAATTGCCAATGCACTCTGACTATTAGTGTAGATAGTGTTGGCAGTGTCCTATCCAACACCCAAATCAGCCATAAGGCGTCTGAGCCATACACACTCAATCGCAGCTATGAAGAGTGCCCTATACTCAACCTCACAACTCAAAGTGGCCACAATAGGTTGCTTCTTGCTTAACCACGATATACGTGAACTGCCAAGCATGAAACAAATACCACTTGTGGACACTCGCGTGTCAAATAACCAGCCCAATCTGAATCCGAAAAAGCATGTAAGTCTGGCGGCAATGATCCCCCTTGGAATAAAACAAGCCAAATGTAAATTGCCCCTAAGGTAGCGGAAAATCCTCTTGACAACCTACCAATGCTTAGACCCAGATCGATCGCCATAAGGCTCGACTTGTTGCAAAGGGTTATGCACAGCAAAAAGGAATAGATTATGAAGAGACTTTTGCTCCCACTTGTCGTATGACTATTTTGTGTTTTCTATGCGCATTGGCAGCTCATTTTGGTTGGGATGTATATCAATCAGACATTGTTACTGCTTTCTTGAATGGTGACATATTTGAGGAAGTTTATGTAACGTAGCCTCGCGGTTTTGTCAAGAAATAATAAGAGGACAAAGTGTGCAAATGTAAGAAGGCTTTGTATGGGTTGAAGCAATCTCTTCATGCATGGTATGAGAAAGTTGACACTCATTTGGTCAAATAAGGCTTTCGTAACAGTCCAACAGAAAGCACATAATATGTAAAGCGTGAGGGTGATGTACTTCTCATTGTGGTTCTCTATGTAGATAATTTGTTGTTCACTGGACCAAATGAGAGACATATTGTTGAATTTAAGGCTGATTTGAATGCTACTTTCAAGATGAAAGATTGGGGGCTGTTGCATCATTACTTGGGTATACAGTTTAAGCAGTGTGATGGTGGTATTGCCTACCATCAAAAAATTTACATAGAGACATTGCTATGTAAGTTTGGACTTGAGGATTGCAAACCTATTGCCACTCCCATGGAAACAGGTTTGAATTTGAGTCTTCATGATGCTGGTGATCCTGCAGATGTTACTCTTTACCAAACTGTTGTTGGATGCCTCATTTATGTATGCAACACGATGCCGGATATTCAGTTTGCAATCTCACAGGTCAGCAGATTTATGCATAGCCCACACCATTCGGCTTGCCTTTCAACTTGTAAACCCACTGTGTACCAATGGCCTTTTTTCTAGGAGGAAAATCACATAAAGTCCATGTGTCATTTTCTATAAGTGCATCATATTCTGATTGCATGGCAATCATCCAATTTTTTGAATTTTGTGCTTCATCAAAAGACAGAGGTTCCTCAACATCATGTAAGCTAGACATAGCCAAAGCATAACAATCTGATGCATAAGATCCATGGCGAGAGCCTGAACTAGTACAACTAGACAAAGGTGCAACCAATTTACTATCATGCAATGTATGCACTAGCCATTTTGGCATACCTCTAGCCTGCTCATTTTCAGCCCTTTCCTCATCAAGTACATCATATACATCTACATCAATATAATAGGCTGATCTGTAATATTTTTGGAAACCCCCATAGGCTGTGCATTTGCCTCATTGGAGTTTACATTCAAACTTCCACCACTGAATAGAGGCAACAAAGTGTCATAAATGTCATGTGAGCTTACATTATTGTCTCTAGTACATGACAACAAGGGCTGAACAGAATCTTCCACAAACACTACATCCCGTGAAACCAGAATACGCTTTGTTTGCGGATGATACAACTTGTAACCTTTGCTTTCAGCAGTATAACCAACAAAAATACATTTGACAGCCTTATCATCCAATTTTATGCGTTGTGTTTGTGGCACCAAAGCATATGCCAAACAGCCAAAAACACGCATGTGCTCAATAGAAGGGTTTCTATCATGCCATGCTTCATATGGTGTAATAGACTGCAAAGATTTCGTAGGACACTTGTTAAGTACATAAGTGGCACACATGATGGCCTCAAGCCAAAAAGAATGCGGCAAAGCTTGACTTTTGACCATACATCGTGCCATTTCCATAAGTGACTTGTTTTTCCTCTCAACAACACCATTTTGCCAAGGCGTATAAGGCGCTATACATTGGTGTTTTATCCCATGACTAGCCAGAAATGCATTAAATTCATGAGACATATACTCCCCCCCTTGATCGGACCGGAGAGTGCCCCTAGTACTCTTCAAGACATTTTCAGCCATAGCCAGAAATTGTTTGAAGCACATAAAAACTTGGACTTCACTTTAAGCGGAAATACCCATGCATGTCTAGAGAAATCATCAATGAAATTCACAAAGTAAAGGTAATTGCCCAAGGACAGAGTTTGCATGGGCCCACAAACATCACTATGCACAAGCTGCAACCTGCATGTGGCCATAACTGAACCATCCTTTGGAAACTTCGAACGCTGCATCTTACCCAAAATACAGCCTTCAAAAACATGTTTGACAGGTGCTTCAAGAGGCGGCAAAGAAGCAACCATATCAGATTTCTGCAACAAACGCAGCAAACTGGCAAAATTCAGATGACCAAAACGTGCATGCCAAAGTTTTGCATCTGAAATAGCCCTTGAATCTGCAATTGCATTTGCAGAATTTTGTCCACACTTGTCATACAAAGCGAGCTTATACATCCCACGGCACAAAAGGCCAGATGCAACAATTTCATGACCAGAACTGTACATCTGTCATCCACAAATTTGACTTTAATTCCAAGTCTAGCAAGTGCAGATACAGACAAAAGATTAAGATTCTTCTTGATCCCAGTTACATAAAGTGCATCAGCAAGTGTGAAAGAACTGCCATTTGCAGCAGTAAGCACAATCTTTCCAACTCTTTGGATCGGATAAGAGGCATTGTTGGGACAAGTGACTGAATTCCCATGAGGGGCAGACTCGAGAGAGGTAAACAATTCACGATGTGAGGTAATGTGCTTTGTAGCACCACTGTCGAAATACCACACATGTAAATCTACAGCAACTTATATGCATGCATCATGGACAACATGATTGTAAGTGCACTCTGCACTAAAGCCCATTATTCTGCATCAACATCAGCATCACAATCTCCTTTTGCAAAAGACTCAACAATGGCTGCATTTGTAGTGGAACCAGTATTTGCAGTGGAACCACCCTCTTTCTTCTTAGCCTCTTTGGCCTTCAACTTAGGACACTGCTTGATCAAGTGATCATTAGCTTTACAATAATGGCAACGCATCTTCTTTTTTTTTATCACCAAAATTTCCAGACGAATTTTTGCCAGTAGAAGCATTAGAAACATGTGATTTTCCACTCGCAGAAGAACCATAGGAAGTGGCTGCATTGCTGTTACCACCCTTTCTTTGGGAAGCAATAAAAGCCTGTTCAACTGCACGCTGTCTAGTCTTGTTTTTCTGGAAAGTGACTCTTGCACGAGGAGATTGCTTCAACCCATACAAAGCTTTGTTACATATGCACACCTTATTCTCTTGTCCTTTCTTGACAAAACCGCGAGGCTATGTTACATAAACTTCCTAAAATATGTCACCATTCAAGAAAGCAGTAACAATGTCCGATTAATGTACATCCCAACCAAAATGAGTTGCCAATGCACATAGAAAACAAACAGTAGTCATACGACAAGTGGGGAGCAAAAGTTTCTTCATGATATATGCCTTTCTGTAGCACATATTCTTTTGCAACAAGTTGAGCCTTATGGCGATCAACCTCACCATCCGGCTTGCGTTTCAACTTGTAAACCCACTTTGTATGAATGGCCTTTTTGCCAGGAGGCAAATCACATAAAGTTCATGTGTCATTTTCTATAAGTGCATCATATTCTGATTGCATGGCAGCCATCCAATTTTTTGAATTTTGTGCTTTATCAAAAGACAGAGGTTCCTCAACATCATGTAAGCTAGAAACAGCCAAAGTATAACAATCTGATGCATAAGATGCATGGTGAGAGCCTGAACGAGTACGACTAGACAAAGGTGCAATTAATTTACTATCATGCAAAGTGTGGACCAGCCATTTTGGCATACCTCTAGCCTGCTCATTTTCAGCTCCTCATCAAGTACATCATGTACATCTACATCAATAATAGGCTGATCTGTAACATTTTCAGAAACCCCCATAGGTTGTACACTTGCCTCATTGGAATTTAAATTCGTACTTCCACCATTGAAAAGAGGCAACAAAGTATCATAAATGTCCTATTAGCTTACATTACTATCTCTAGTACATGACAACAAAGGGTGAACAGATTCTTCCACAAATACAACATCACGTGAGACCAAAATACGCTTTGTTTGCGGATGGTACAACCTGTAACCTTTGCTTTCAGCACTATAACCAACAAAAATACATTTGACAGCCTTATCATCCAATTTTTTGCGCTGCACTTGTGGCACTAAACCATAAGCCAAACATCCAAAAATACGCATGTGCTCAATAGATGACTTTCTATCATGCCATGCTTCGTATGGAGTCATAGACTGCAATGCTTTTGTAGGACACCTGTTGAGTACATAAGTGGCACACATGACAGACTCCTCGAGCCAAAACGAATGTGGTAAAGCTTGACTCTTGACCATACATCTTGCCATTTTCGTAAGAGACCTATTTTTCCTCTCAGCAACACCATGTTGTTGAGGCATATACGGCACTGTACATTGGTGTTTTATCCCACGACTAGCCAAAAATGCATTAAATTCATGAGACATATACTCCCCCCCTCAATCGGAACGAAGGGTGCCCATAGTACATTTTGAGAAATTTTCAGCCATAGCAAGAAATTTCTTGAAGCACATGAACACTTCGGACTTAGCTTTCAACTGATATACCCATGCATGCCTGGAGTAGTCAACATCAATGAAAGTCACAAAGTACAAGTAATTTCCCAAGGACGGAGTTTGCATAGGCCCACAAACATCACTATGCACAAGTTGCAATCTGCATATAGCATGAACTAACCCATCCTTTGGAAACTTAGCACGCTGTGTAGCAAAATACAGCCTTCACAAACATGTTTGACAGGTGATTCAAGAGGCGGCAAATAAGCAACCATATCACATTTCTACAAATGCAGCGAACATGCAAAATTCAGATGCCCAAAACGTGCAGTTTTGCATCTGAAACAGCCCTTGATTCTGCAATTTCATTTGCAAAATTTTGTCCACACTTGTTAGAGCGGATTCGGAAGCACAGCGGAAGAGGAAGAGAAATACACATGCACTTTCATTCCCAAAAACGCGGTTTCATTCCCAAAAATTGCTTCCGCACGTGCGTGCACTTTCAAGTGTGCAAATAGGGTTCCAACTTCGGCATCAGCAAATTCAGCATTCCGAGAGCATTTCCATCAGGTGTCGTGGCGTTTTACTCCCCTTTCGGAGTCATTCGTGCCAGTAGAAACTTCATTCGAGCTACGGTTTAGGAGTTGCATTTTTTAGCCCTCTTTTGGTAGTTTGTGTTGCTGAGCTTCCATAGCCATTACAGGTACCATTGTTGCAGTCTCTTCCATCTACGATAGCCCATGGCTCATTTGAGAGTGTGTAGACTCTTTTGGAGTGGCCTCATACACACACATAGAGTGGGAGTTTGACGGCATTGTCTTCTGCGACTACATGCACACAGATACATGTACAGGTACATAGAGTGGCTTGGTTATCTTCCTCTGTGCTTCGCGGCCTCAGTTTTGGCTTCGACTACGGCATCGACATCAAATCACAGGCTACAAGTTTTAGTGCTTGCGATATTCTAGTTCCAGGGGGAGGAGTTTTTTATGCGTACATGCATATGTTGGCACCTTTGACAATGTTTGAGCTCTTTTGAGAGTAGTTTGACTCCCCGCGGGGATATTTCTTTGCATGCACATGCTTCTGGTACCTGTTTGAGTGTCATGATAGACTTGTACGTCTTTGTGGATACTGCCATTGTACGCTTTTGTGGAGCCATCTTTTGGCTAGTACGGCAGTCCCGGCCATTTTTGAGACTTGGTCCAGATGATAGCCATTTTTGAGACTTGAGTATACGTTTTGCTGCATAACCTACATTGTTGAGGGTCCATTGCATGAGGTTTTCATTGAGCTGGGGTATTCTCAAATGTGGAGATACCTTCACTGATACAGGTAGCTGGAGCATCCCTTACGAGGCCTCACCATAGGACATGTATAGAGTGGTATAGGTGCTTTTGACGCCGAGTTGGCGATCTATGGTCAGTTTGATAGTTTATGTGCCTCAGTTGGTCTCTATATAGTGTGCTTTTGAGAGGCATTGCCCTCTTTTATGCTTTGTGAGTGACATACTTGGTCATTTTGTCTCCCCTTGTATTTTGGTTGACATAGTCCCAAATACAAAGGAGACTCTGCCGAAATTTTCCAAGAATATTTTGGTAGTTTTGTCACCATGTCTACTAGCAAAGACCGTGATATTTCTGACATAAAGAAGTTTGATGGCACTAATTTTTAGCTTTGGAAGAATCAAATGCATGATGTGCTTGTCCAAAAGAAACAAAAGTTGCTTATTGCCTATGCGGCTAGAATTGAAGATATGCACATGACTCAGTTTCAGTGGGAGAAGCTTGATGAACTATGTAGGTCTACGGTTAGACTGCACCTTGGTGAGTCGGTGTACTTTTCAGTGTTAGAATGCGAGACTACTCATGCTTTATGGTAGAAATTATGCGACACTTACGAAAAGGATACGACTAGCAATAAGGTTTTCTTGATGCAAAAAATTTTCAACCTTCATATGAAGAAGTTAGTGAGTGTTGCTAGCCATATCAATAATTTTGATTCTCTTTTTGGCCTGATTCGTGCACAGCCCATGACCATTGATGATGAGATGAAAGAAATATTTTTGCTTTGCTCGTTGCCACCCTCTTGGGATATATCTTTTGCACAATTGTTAGTAACTTTGCTTCTAATGGTACGCTAAAGTATGATGATGTTACTAGTGCACTTTTGTCAAAGGAGATGTGTCGAAAGACCATGACTAGCTTGCATCATGTTGAAGCTCATTATGTGCAGGGAATGAGAAGCAACGTAAGGGCCGGGCCGTTCTTTGCAACATGAGTCCAAGAAAGAGGGCAATAGAGATGCATCAAAGGGTAGATCAAAGTCTTGTGGTCCGCAATGTTCAATGCCATTTTTGTGATAAGTTTGGTCACATCAAGAAGGATTGCTATGCTTGGAAGTGTGACAAAGAGAAGGAAAAAGGTAAAAGAAAAGATCATGATAATAAAGAGGAGAAACCAAAGAGTTCGGTTAAGATTGAAGAACTGAACATAGTTCAAGATGACAGTGTGTGCAAGACATTAGTATGTTGATTAGCAATAATGATGTCTTTTATGATGCACAGGAAACTCTATCTTTATAGAGTTCTATGCCAGCTGAACTCCTTATTAGTGGTGAATTATTCCATACATGGATTCTTGATTCGGGTGCTTCGTTGCATGTCACACCTCATAGGCATTGATTTACTACATACGAGGAAACCATTGGCTCTGTTACACTTGGTGACAATTACTCTTGTGACATTGTTGGCGTAGGTGATATTGACATGGTTATGGCAAATGGGATGAAGTTTATCATCCATAATATGCATCATGTTCCAGCTTTGAAACGCAATCTGATTTTAATTGGTATTGGCGGATACACCGTGACGGACGTTAGCACAGCGAGAACTCACCTAACAAGATTTGTCAGCTAAGGACGAAGCTCGACCCGTAGGCGCGTGGAACCAAGCATAGAGTGTCAACCTACACTTGACCGACTATTGACTACTTTCTACAGAGGTCTCTACCCAATGTCTAAGTTACAGCCTTCAAGAGTGCACAAGAGGAGATTTCCTACAACGCTTTCAAGAGCCAAATACCCATCAAAACGTTCTCGAAACGCTACGGAACTTGAGGGAAACCCTATTAACACCAATAGGTCGCTCTCCCTAAGGTTCGTGACCCAAAACCCCAACCCTAAATACCCAGTGCAGAATCACGTAGGATGTCTGACAGGTTTTTGCAGGTCATTGTTTCTGAAAACTAAAGTGCCTAATGTGTAGCTCTACTCATTGTGAACGCGTCGATATGCTGAAATGCAAAAACGGACAACGTATGCTCACCGAATCACCAGATATAGCTCGTGGATCGATCTCGCAAAGCCGGGCCGTACACCTGCAATGCAGGTGTTGACACGTAGCTCTCTCTGGGGCAACACGCTGCACTTCTCCGCACTCGATTCCGACCACCAGTGTGCACGTCGCGTCAAGATAAACTCTCACTCTCTCTCGTACACAGAGTACGCTCAACTCACACATACAAACTTATGAAGAATGACAAAAGGGTCTTTTGCATTAAGGTCAAAAGTGGTATAAATACCTTACAATCTCAAACCCTAATGTTCCAATTTAACATTTACTAAAGTATAAATGTCAAAAATGGGATACAATTTGGAAGCTTCTGCAAGCCCCACTATTTACAAAGGTGAAATGACGGTTTCTTCTCAATTAAGGAATGATTACAAAGGAAATTAGTATCCGGCCGGGCAATCATCCTCCATTGAGTGTGTCCAGCCGCTAACACTCCTCCCTCCTAGATCATGTCATCCCCGACATGACAGTAGAACTGCTTCTTCAGTGGAGGCTTTCGTGCATCTTCAGAACAGACTCATACCGTGCATGCTGGGCCAGTAATGTAGGGCCGAATGTATCTGTATCGATGGTGAAGAAACCGGTGTAGAAGGCTTCTTCAAAGGCCTGGAGATGGTACGAGGGCAAAAACATTATTCGCTCGTAGAGGGCATGTATCACCTCATGGGAAGGTTGAGCAGACAGTTCATACGCACATCTATATGTATCTTGGAAGAAAAATATGATGTTTGTTGCCTGTCCAGGTTTAAAGATCTCAAAAACTGCCAGAAGGGTTATACATATCTTCCTTAGCATAATGCAAGAGAGGTCAGGCGAGCCAGTGAACAATTTAATGGCGCCCGTTAGGGTTTTCACCATGTATTGCTCACTCATTCTCTCACCTGCCTTCAAGCCTGGCAGCTTTGGGTAGTTGAGCCACGTGGTGTGGCTTTTCTTCAGCAGTTCTTGTTCTTTCCAGGTCCGCATCCTTGGTAGAGGACAAAAGCTAAGGTTTCTTTGATTATTTTAGGCGCCTCTACCAGATGTACTAAATACTGTGGGTATTTAGTTAGCCATGCCTTCCTCCATTTTGACTGAGAGTCCACAATTAGCTTAACACCTTCCGGTTTGGTGATATATTCTTTGTATAGTGACACTATCGGCTCCTCTTTAATCCTCTTGTTTAGTGTAGCAGCTTCATACTTGAGAAGAGGATATGGGAGGGAGGGTTTTAGACATTCATGTCGAATGACATTTGCATGTAATTTCTAAATGGTCATAGACTTCAATATCCTTTGCTCCCACTGCATTGCTTCTTTGGCGGTGTCTTTTATGGCCTCTTCTATTTCCTTTTGTAGATTGTCTTCTTCTTCTTGTGTCAGATCCCGGGGCTCTTGGGATGGTCCCACAAGGATGTACTCTTGCATTGTTGTGTCCACTGGATCTGACACATTGTCTATATCAATTCTTTCCATAGCTGTTGGCCCTGTGCTCAATTGTGGCTCTTCAGTCTGCTGTTGGCCTTTTAGATCATCAATCTGCTTTTGATATGCTTTCTTTTCCTATTCAGCTTGACCCCCCATGGTCACTAAAAGGTCGTTCAATTCAGCATTGGCTTTCTCAGCCTCTTCTAGCTTCCTCTTGGTGTCTTTATTTTCAGTTTGCATCTTCTTGAGTTCCTCGTCCATCTTCTTTTTCAAGGCTGCTAGCTCATCTTTCATGGCCTTGTTCTCATCCTCCAAACGGCTTTGCATCACTAGGGAGCCCTCGGCCAACATCAATCTTTGTCTCTTCTCTAGTGTCAACTCCTTTTGGAGTTCCTTCATCTGTTCTTCATACATATCCTTCTCTGAAGCAGTGTTAGTTGAGGCCGCGGCTCTGACTCTGCCCGGAGATGCCCTTAGCCTCTGGATTGTCTGATCTTTCACTTTTATTTTATCTTTCAGCTATATAACTTCGTCCTAGCTGGCCTCATGTTCTAGCTCAGGTTTTTCCTTAGCATTCCTCAAAGTCTCCACTTCTTTGCACTCATCGGCAAGCTGGAGTGTCAAGTTGTCCCTTTCTTTCTCTGCATCCGTCAGCGATTTGCTGATTTTCTTATACTCCTCATCTGCTCTTTGAAGCTTTTGGTCTGTTGCCTGATTTTGACTTTCTAGCTCTTGGCATCTTTTTAGTGCCGCGTCCAGATTAGCTTGCAGCTTGGCTTGCTTTTGTGTGTTCTCTTGATCCTGCTTTTGTAGTGAGTCCACCTCGGCTTTGATTTGAACTTCATTTACTTTGAGATTATCACACTCAATCTCAGTGGCCATAGACCTTGCTCTGAGCCCAGTGAGTCTTTGCATCACCTTATCCCAATCATTGGCTTGTGGCTGTAAATCCATTGTATCTGTGGCCATTTCCTTCAACTCTACCAATCGAGGGCTCAACATATATTCTTTGGGCCGAGTGCTAGACAACTCAAAAGATGCATGAGCTACCTCTTCTCGAGAGTATCCAACAACTAATAGATCAAGGAATATTCTATAGTTTTTTTCTTCTGGATCTGGCTTCTCCTCTTTTGGTTCAATTTTTGCCTTCTGCTCTTTCTCTTTGTTCTCCTCTTCCTTGGAGTCTTGTTGCCCATCAGATTTGTTCAACTCCTCAGTTTGTCGGGGTTGAGGAGGACTAGGAGGAGGTGGTGATGGTGGAGGACTTGACTCTCGGCTTGATGGTGGGGTTGATGGTTTTTTTTTTGAAATCCCGATCAGCCTTTGTTTTCCTCTCTCTTTCTTCCCCTTCCTGCTCTTCTAGTAGCTGCCGCTTCACATCATCAACCTCTTCGTCAGTATAAGGTATGTTTGGGATATTCTCAGCGGTAGCATCTAAGATCTTGAAATTCTTTATATAATCTTCAAAGTGATCCCTTTGAGTGCTTCGAGAAGATCCAGACATAGCCTCAAGTGAGGGTTTCCATAATTCGCTCAGATCCCTTTTAGCATCCTCTCAGCTCTGAAACTCTCCATTAGTCTTTCCAGCCTTGCTGCTTTCTGTGACTTTGTTTCCTTTACTGGCACATGTAGAGTTGCCTTCTTCCCCTTCTTGGGCTGTGGTGGCTCTTTTGGCATTGTCTCTAAACGGCGCTTCAACCTTGTGGCTACCCTTGGAGCCTTAGGAGGCTCTTCTTCTTTGTCTTCCTTTAGCTTGAGCCAATCATTTTGGGAGGGAGGTAGAGGCCAATTTCCCTTGCCATCCAATGCTCCATAGATGAATTTGGTTATCAACTCACCAGGCACAATATAAGTGGCATTTTTGGTCCCCATTCTCACAAGGTTGTAGTGAATGTAAGTGGCATAGTTTATCTCCTTCGGGCGGCTCTTCTGCATCGCCCAAGTGAAAGTGGTGGCAATAGCTCCAGGTGGCATCCTGTATTTCTGTGGCCGCTTAGTACACATGTGGAAGTACTGATTGTATAATTGGCTCATGATGGCCACCTTCGGGTTTGAAATATCTTCAAATGTATAGTTATTTTTCTTCTCTGAGTAGACCTTAATGGCATCCCGCCTCTTAGTCACACTGTCTCCTTTGTTAGAGAGGTCAAGTGTTGCTGCCACCACCTTCTCTGTGATGACAATCATCTTATTAGGCTTGCCTTGCAGATCTGTAACTCTGGCTATGCCGTCCTCTTTGATTGTGGTGAGAAATTCCCACACTCTTTTAACATCAATCCCTGCTGGCAAGGCTTCAAAGTAATTGTGGAGGTCCAGTTTCTCCAAGTAGTTTCCCATCTTGCTCCTGACAAATTCATTGAGCTCTAGAGGGATCATGGGTAGCTCCACTGCATTTCCCTCCAGATCTTTAAACACTCCTTGGTAGATTCTTAGATCATTGGCTTCTAGTAGGTCATCTTGAATCCAAGTGCTTGTGGGCTTCAGGGTTCCCTTTGGGATAACAAAAGGCTCCACTTCTTCTAAGTAGTCCTTGATAGCCATCCTCTTTTTCTTTGCACGCGACGTTGTGGCTACCATGGATCCTATTGCACTCAGTAGTCCAAAGTTAGCATTTTTTCACAGATTTGCTGGCAAACTGAGTTCTGACTACCCAAATTGTTGGGGTATAAAGCCCAATGTGGTCGCCCAGGCAAGTGGGCAGGCCGCCAGGTATGTACACATATTCTTTTGTTAAAACCTAATAAGAACTCACTATGCTCTACACACTACAGCAGAGCGAGTTCACCATATCGTCGTGCTCTTCTTCTCGCACTCTCTCTCGCGTCACACTTCCGCTCGTACTCCTTCAACTGGTATCAGAGCTCAGATCGAGGCTCGGGGCAGCACTGCAGGAGGCTAGAGTCACCAGCTCAGATTGGAGTGAAATTCGACAGGCGAAGACACGGCCCCAAATCTTGTGGGAAGGCCCAAAGGGCTTGGTGTTCTCATAATTTCATTCTGAGGTCATCTCGGCCACCGTTCGGCTTCGACAAAGTTCTGCGCATGC
Source organism: Adiantum capillus-veneris (assembly GCF_014529385.1). Lineage (NCBI taxonomy): Eukaryota > Viridiplantae > Streptophyta > Polypodiopsida > Polypodiales > Pteridaceae > Adiantum > Adiantum capillus-veneris. The sequence continues at coordinate 174,820,383 of NC_140934.1, read as the reverse complement.
CATTTTCGACTACGTGGTCTCGGTGGGTGCAGATCCGACTCTGTAAATTTGGGGTTTCGGCCAACGACTGCAGGTGCTGAGGATATCGGCACTCCCAGAGTGCTGATTTGTGGCTGTCTACACATCGAAGGACAGCTCACAGTTCTTGGAGGCGTGTCACATACGACACGGGGGCATCTACACACAGACTGTAGGCGACATCCACTAGTTCATAAGGTAGCTTGTGTTTGCTGCTTGATATTCAAGATTTCATCCTGACATTGCAGGTACTTCCACATGGGATGTATTGTCAGAGATGATGTATGTCTGTTGAGGGTTTGCTGGCTGTGAGTCACGCAGCAAAAAACTGCCGCAGCGATTACAACATATAGTGGGAAATTTGTGGATGTATGATTTTGTGGGAAGTTTATGTACTGTCAAATTGACTGCAGCCTTTGTTGAGGGTCGAGTGAGGTTTTATTGAGCTGGGGGATTCTCGAATGTTGAGATCCTTTCGGTGATACAAGTCTTGGAGCGATCCCTCGAGCACCCTTAGATAGGCAGCTAGGATGTATTGACTGTGAGTTAGAAAGTTGGGATTGCAACTTTGCTTTACTGCCGTTGAGGCATTGTCGCAGTCTATGCTTACAGGATAGTGACAGGACAATGAGAGACAGTACAGGTGCAGGACAGGTTTACCCACATCTTACAGTGTCAGAGAGACAGTGGTTTTTTGAGCTGTTTTTTGGTCTGTTTTTAGTACACCAGAGCCATTTTACAAAGGAGACTCTGCCGAAATTTCTGCAGAATCTGAAGCTTTCTTGGTTCATTTGACAGGTTGATATTGGTTCAGAGGTCAGTTTACAGGGGAAACTCTGCCGAATTTTTCCCAGGAAAGTAAACTACTGTGAACTGTAGCTATGGTTGGATCACAGGACACTGCTCTTTACAATATCAAGAAGCTGGATGGAACCAATTTCCCATTGTGGAAGAAGCAGATTTGGCACGTGTTGGTACAAAAGAAGCAGATAAAACCTATAAAGCTCAAGGGGATAAAACCAGAAGATATGGACGAAGATGAATGGAGCGAAATGGATGAATTGGCACTTTCTACCATTATGCTGACTTTGGCAGAAAGCGTTTACTTCAATGTAGCAGACGAGATGTTGGCTTATCAAGCATGGATAAAGCTGAGTGATCTTTATGAGAAGCAGAGCGTAGATTCACAGGTATACTGGCTTAAGAATCTTGTTGACTTGAAGATGAAAGAAGGGACACCTATGTCCAATCATCTGAATGAATTCAACACCATCTACAGTCAGTTGTTAGCTCAAGGTGTCAAGTTTGATGAACCTGTTAGAGCTATGTTCCTGTTGATCACATTGCCGAAAAGTTGGGACACTTTTCGCACAGCTTTGAGTAATTCTGCACCTCCATATGGTTTGAACATAGCAGGTGTAGAAGGAAGTCTGCTTACTGAAGAAACCAATAGAAAGACAATGGACAAAGGCAAAGGAACATCCTTAGTTGTCAGGGGAAGGACCAAAGAAAAGTACAAAGGTGGAAAGAGGAATCAGTCTCGTAGCAACTCCCGCAGTGCTAAAGGCAAGAGTGACATAGAATGCTACCATTGTGGCAAGAAGGGTCACATGAAAAGAGACTGCAGAGAATGGAAAGCAGAAAAAGGCAAAGAGAAAGCTGAAGACCATGGTGAGAAGAACAAGTCCTCAGTGAAGATTCAAGAAATAAATGTGACAAACACTGTTGCAAAGGATGACAGTCTAGTGTCAGGAGACATCTACTTCTTGAAGAATACAATGGACTCAGCTCTTCTTACAGCATCTGATGGAAATGCACTGAGTGAGTGGATTATAGACTCAGGGGCATCACTTCATGTGTCTCCAAACAAGGAGTGGTTTACCTCTTATGTGACCACTAAAGATCATGTTCGCCTAGGCAATGGGCAGACATGTGAGATCTTAGGTGTTGGAGATGTTCAATTAAGTTTCAGAATGGCTCTTCTTTCACGCTGAAGAATGTGAGACATGTTCTCGCAATTACAAAGAGCTTGATCAGCACAGGTTTACTTGATGATGCTGGCTACGTCACCACTTTTGGACAGAACATGTGGAAGATATCCAAGGGTTCTATGACAGTAGCACATGGAGTAAAGTCTGGAGGACTTTACATGATTTATGTATCAAATGTCTCTAAAAATGTAATCAATGTAACCGAGCAGCCGAACGTTTCTTTGTGGCATAGCCGGTTAGGACATATGTCCAAGAAGGGAATGGAAATCTTGTCTCGTTCTGGTTATTTGCCTGGCTTTTCATTTAATGATTTTGAATTCTGTGAACATTGTCTGTATGGTAAGCAAACACAGTAGCCACATAAGCATAGAAGCAGTAGAAGAGATACACAGTTGGCACTTGTTCATAGTGATTTGTGTGGACCTATGCCTAACCTATCTCTAGGGGGAGCTTCTTACTTTATGACATTTATAGATGATTACTCAAGGAAAGTATGGGTTTACTTTCTCAAGCACAAGGATGAAGCGTTTAGTGTTTTCTGTGATACTTGTGGAGAATCGGAGTGGCAAGAAGCTTAAATGCTTACGCACTGACAATAGTGGAGAGTATGTTTCAAAGGCCTTTCAGGACTTTTGTGAGTCAAAAGGTATAAAACGTGAACTTACTACTCCTTACAATCCTCCTCAAAATGGTTTTGCTGAGAGGATGAATAGGACCATACAAGAGAAGGTCAGAAGTATGTTGTCTAATGCACAACTGCGAAATGGGTTTTGGGCTGAAGCTGTATCAACAGCTCTTCATCTTATAAATAGATCTCCTAGCAAGGTTTTCCAGAAGGATTTAGTGGCAGAGATGGTATGGTCAGGCAAGGTGCCCTCATACAAGCATCTCAGTGTCTTTGGCTGTGAGGCATATACTCACGTTGCAAAGGAATTTAGGAACAAACTTGAGCCAAAGAGTAGAAAGTGCATCTTTCTAGGCTATGGCAATTCTGGTGAGATGGGGTACAAACTTTGGGATCCCTTATCCAGAAAGGTTATCCGCAGCAATGATGTTCACTTTAATGAAGCCAAATATCATTCTAAACTAGAGAAAGTTGAGGAGATCAGAAGAGTTGACTTCCAAGAAGATGGACCTGCACGTGCAAGACAAAATGTCAGGGCTCAAGAGGAGCAAGGACAGGATAGATTGGAACCACAGGTTGTGGCTGAGCCTGAGCCACCTATTGTGCGTAGATCTGGACGTGTCACGCGACCTCCTGATAGGTTTGTTCTATGTATGAACTATGTCATGTTGACTGATTGCAACGAGTCTTCATGTTACAAGGAAGCAGTGCAAATGAAGGACTCCGGGAATTGGAAATTGGCCATGCAGCCAGAGATGACAGCTCTGCATAAAAACCAGACATGGAAGCTAGTTAAATTTACCATGGGGCAAAAAGGCTCTACCCTGTAAATGGGTTTACAGGTATAAGATCACCGCTCATGATAGTCAGCCAAAGTACAAAGCAAGGCTTGTTGCCAAGGGCTTTAAGCAAGAACAAGGCATTGACTTTGATGAAGTCTTCTCTCCGGTGGTCAAAATGATTACATTGAGATGCTTTCTTGCATTGGTTGCCATATTATATTTGGTGTTGCACCAAATGTATGTCAAGACAACGTTCTTGCATGGTGATTTAGATGTGGAAATTTACATGCAGCAGCTAGAAGGTTTTGTTGAGAAAGGCAAGGAAGATTTGGTATGCCAGTTGTTAAAGAGTCTTTATGGCTTAAAACAATCACCGAGGGCATGGTACCATAAGTTCCACAAGTTTATGCTTTCTCAAGGCTACAAACGTAGTGAGTTCGATCACTGTCTATATACAAAGAAGGCTAAGGATGGCAGTTGGCTGATCCTTATTTTGTATGTGGATGACATGTTGATTGCTGGCAAGCACTTGGAAGAAATTTCAGCTTTGAAGTCAAAGATGGCAAAATCGTTTGACATGAAAGACATGGGTGAGGCAAGTCATATACTTGGTATGCGCATTGAGAGAGACAGATCAAAGAAGTTGATTTGGTTATCTCAAATAGAGTATATTGACAAGGTTTTGCAACGTTTCAATATGGAGAAGGGAAAGGCATTGAGTGTTCCATTGCCACCATATGTGAAACTTAGCAAACAAGATTGTCCCGTGTCTGAGGAAGAACAGGCTGAAATGGATAAGATTCCATATGCGTCTGCAGTGGGTAGTTTGATGTATGCAATGATTGCTACTCATCCAGACATTGCATTTGCAGTGGTAGTAAGTCGATACATGTCAAACCCAGGCAAGAAACATTGGGAGGCAGTGAAAGGAATATTGAGATACCTGAAAGCTATAAAGAGTATGCGTATATGCTATGGGAGTCAGGAGCTAAGTGTAAAGGGTTTTACAGACTCAGATTATGCAGGTGACTTAGACAACCAAAGGTCTACGTCAAGGTATGTCTTTACATTGGCTCGTGGAGCAGTATCATGGCGTTCTAGATTACAAGATTGTGTTACTCAGTCTACTACAGAGGCTGAATATGTTGCAGCATCAGAGGCATGCAAAGAATCCATTTGGCTTAATCGACTAGTAACAGATTTGGGAATCAAAGAAGAGATACCTGTGTTATATTGTGATAGTCAAAGTGCTATACAATTGGCTCACAATCCAATTTATCACTCAAAGACAAAGCATGTGGATGTGAAGTATTATTTCATCAGGGAAATGATTGAGGATAAGCAACTTCAGCTTGTCAAAGTTCACACCACAGAAAATCCTGCTGATCTACTTACAAAAGGACTTCCCTCAGAGAGCTTTGCGCATTTTCACAAGCAATTAGGTGTAGGGTAGTACATCACTTCTCTACATCTCTTGTATATTAGCTTGTATAGTAGCTTCTCTCAGAGTTAAAGTACCACATTGGACTTTAAGTGGGAGGTTGTTGGGGTATAAAGCCCAATGTGGTCGCCCAGGTAAGTGGGTGGGCCGCCAGGTATGTACACATATTCTTTTGTTAAAACCTAATAAGAACACACTATGTTCTACACATTACAGCAGAGCGAGTTCACCATATCGTCGTGCTCTTCTTCTCGCACTCTCTCTCGCGTCACACTGCTTCCGCTCGTACTCCTTCACAAATGACTTGAAAATTGAAATAAGAATTCAAAAGGGACTAGGGAAGCCATGCATGTGCCCACAGTAGGTTTTTGGCTGAAAAATAAGCATGTAGACATCCTACACGTATTATGTCTACTTCCTCTGATTTTGATGAAACTTGACATGCTTGTGGCCCTTGACCTATGCAACATGGCTATGTACTTGGAATTTGGTATGGGCATCAAAAAGTGCAATTTTGAGCAGATTTAGGCTTTGGCTCACAAATGGGTAGGATGTCCTATATGGATGGGCAAATGATATCCAATTGGATTGAAATTTGATATATAGGATTCTTATACCATGTAAAAGACTCCCATGATGTCAATTCCTGCACAGAAGGTCAATATGACCCTGGTGACATCCTACGCGTAGTATGTCTCTTATCTTAGAATGACTTGATTTTGGTTCTGTAGATAGCCCTTAGCATGTAGAACATGGCCCTGTTCTTAGATTTTGATTTGGATAAGTATTGGTGTTGTTAGAAGCATGTTTAGTGCTTTTAGGCTCAGAAAAGTGCATCTTTGAGGTTTTGGGGCCCAAATGTGATGGGTCTGGCTTGAAATTTGATATATATGAGCTTGTAAAGATGTTATAAAGGTATGTGGAACACAAAAAAATCAGCTGGAGGTCAAATAGGGCATTTAGCATCCTACACGTAGGATGTCTATTTTACTATTTTTCATATCTGACTCAACAGTTAGCTTGGCAATGTGATAATGAGTATCTTGTGCAAGTTTCATGTGATTTGGACTAGTTTTGGTAGGTTTATGACCCTTTATTGCCTCTATGCTCTGACTTTCCATTTTTTTCATGCATATGAGGTCAACTCTTGTCCACATGTGATGAAACTTGATGGCTAGCATGTATAAGCTATGTAGAAGCTGTGTATGAGGTGAGATATTGAGTTGGGTGCCCAAACATGGCCTTGAGACATCCTACGCATAGGATGTCTCCTGAGGAATTCTTTTGGAAGAAGTGTTACTAGTATATGCCCTTAGCCCCCCTGAGTCCCCTTTAAGCCTTATTTCAATAAAAATTTCAAAAAGATAGATAGAAACTCCGTGTTTGGCTTTCAGAGCCTCTGAGTCATTTTTTGACTCTTGGAGTGCTTTTCGGTGATGAAATTTCTTGATGTTAGTCTCCATAGCCTCATGGTTCCTTGGGGAACCTTGCCATATGGTTTTTGTTGGCTTTGGCTTTGCCGAAGCTCCGTTTGGCGATTTGTCGCTCTAGAAGCACGCATGGTTGCGTTTGCATGCCTTGGATGACTTGTGGTGGTCTACCACCATAGGACTTGGTTGTTGATAGTCTAGGCAAGTCGCTCGTGAAGTTTGGTGGCAAACGGACATCCGGTTTGGCCGTGAGAGCCAGTTGACGCTTTGTGTGTCCCATGCCGTTTCTGAAGCTTAGTCCCGCTTCGGGTTGCCTTGTGGCCATGTGGGCTATATAGACTTGTAGAGCATGTCGAGATGCTCCTACCCATGAGTTTTGGTAGCATTTGGGCGACTTTTCACCGATTTACCACTTGGTGGCCTCTTGCAGGGCTTGTGGTGCCAGGGTTTTTCCCAATAGTTTTTTGCTGCCTTTGTGCATTCAAGAGTGGTCTCCTATGCTAGGGTAAACCCCCTATGAAGCCTTATTGCTATCGGGTTAACCGTTAGGTGGCTACCTCTACCTGTAGGTCTCTACTGCTCGTTCCCCGTGTGAACCCTACACTAGTTTTCGCGATAAAACATCAAACATACGCGAAAAGCTCAAGGTGCTAAGCCTACCTCTCATATCTGGAGCCTGTCGAGTGGTCGTGCGCGTCGTAGAAGCAACTGGAAGTCCGGTTCGTTCTAGGTGGCTAGAGCTCTCTCTCAAGAAGGAAATAGTAGAAATGAGCTCTAAGTGAAGTGGAAAAATCTTATAATGGGGGTCCCCGGATTACTTTCCATGAGATTTGACGTGTTCTCCTAACTTTTTGCGAGATGCGGTTTAGGCTCGAAAAGTTCTTGATTTGGACTCCGTTTGCTCAGTTTTCGAGAAATTTGACGTTTCGGTCAAAATCTGGCCAAAACACGCCTCCCGCTCCATTCACATAATTGCACCCCCATTGTACCATAGATTGTCCTATAGTCACTGATTATCCCCATATTTTTTGTTTTTCATTACGATTGTATTTCACCTGCTTTTTGTATTTTTGAAGTTTTTTGCCGATAATTAGTAAAATTAAAAAGAAAATAGCAAAATAAACCCAGAAAATTCCCTAAAATCACGATAACTCAAAAACATCACCGCAAAATACTATGTACACTAATGCGCGGCCTTGTAATGTGGCCCTATTTGATGCATACTCAGTCAATGCATGGAAAAATTAATGTTGTGCGAGAGGAGGGAATAAGCAAGATGCTTATTGGCATTCGACGTCGAGGTTTCCTGTTTGTTGTTGATTGGGATGGCAGTTTTTCTTTGCAAGTAAAAGTTGTAACTCTACATCTCTTTGTTTGATCGTCTTCTTTGCAAAAGTTGCTTGGGTTGCCGCTACTGTCGATATGGCCGTGGTTGTCTCCGTGGAGAGAATTGTCATGGTTGATGTGGCCGTAATCTTTTTCACTTTTGCTTGCCATGTGTAGCTTTGTTTTGGATGCGTTTGTAGGTTTATTGCCTCTTTTTTTTATCTTGGTGGCTTTTCTGTTGATCGCCATCCACATAGATTGATTTGCCGATGTCGTTTGTCTAGCTGCTGATTTTGCTTGTATTGAAGGGAGTTCCTGTAGCATCACCTTGGGGATCCAAATGTGTTTCTCATGTAGTTGGCGATTGAGCATATTCTTCGGTATCCATATCTGTTTGATGACTTTGTTTGGTGTTTGATTAACCTGGTTTTTCGGAGGCTGTCTACTAGTGCACTGTGGTTTGTAGGCTGGTTCACATAGATTTTTCCGTACCCATACTTGTTGTTTCCTTATTTTGCTGACTTTGATCTATTCTTTGTCGCCTATGGTATCTCATTTTTTATTGAAGACAGTTGGTTTTTTCTTGTGTATTCTTCGTAGGTATCTTTTGCTGGTTAAGTGGCACCCATCTATTTTTCTGTTGATCAATTGATTGTGGCACCATTATTGGGTTCTTTCGGGTTGTCCTAGCAAAGGCTACCACTTGGTGTTCTTGTGCTTGTTGAATTCTGACTGTATTCAAACTCCAATCCATCTGCACATTATATTCTTTCTACCATGGTTGTCCCAATAACATTTGGTGTAGTGTGCTCGCATCCTCAACCACATAAAACTTGTGGGGATAAACATTCTGATGTACTTGTATATGCAATATCGTCCAGCCCAATGTGCTTAATGAATTTGAGGTACTGCTTTCCAGCACTTGTTAAGTAGGATGTAGTTGATCTTCGAGCTGGAGCTGATTATATAATTTGCAAGAGATCAGATTTGCTTGAGCTCCAGAATCAAGCAATGCCGCCGATTCAACTTGATTACTACCCACTTTGACTGCAATTATTGGTTCCACTGTGTCTTCACCAAAATTTGTTAATCGAATAGCATTTATTCGTAACGGTGATCCACTTTGTTGTTGTTGTCGTAGAAGCCTTCTTTTTGCAATGCGTTCTTTTGCTTTTGCTTGTGCTTCTTCTCGTACCCTCTGTTTTTCCTTCATCCGTTGTTTTTCTTGATGGATTTGTTGAAGCATATCCCGTGTTAGTGGTAAATGATACTTTTTTAACCGACATCCACTAATCCAATTTGGCATTTCTTCACCATTCAATGTCGCAAGTTTGATGGCTCCACTTGGTGATAAATCACTAATCACAAAGGGTCCCATCCCTCGCTTTTTAAGTTTCTTGGCATGTTGCTTCAAAGTGTAAACAAGTACATAATCACCTGTTTTGAAGTCTTTCGTACGCACATGCTTGTCAAAAACTATTTTTCTCTTCTCTTTTTAGCATAGATCGAAGCTATAGCTCTCAACCAAAGTTCATCTAGCTTTTCAAGATCATCTATTCTTGAAGAGAGCTCATGGCCTATCCATTCTAAGCGTTTTGCTACTCGTAGAGTTGGAACTGAAAACTCTATGGGTAATATAGCATTTAGTCCAAATACCATGTTGTATGGTGTGGTTCCGATTGATGTTTTGTAAGCTACCCTGTATGCCCATAGTGTTGAGTGTAATTGTTGATCCCAGTCTGTCCTTGATTCTGATACAATCTTAGTTAAAACAGTGCATAGTGTTTTATTTGTGGCCTCAGCTTGTCCATTTGCCTGCGGATGATATGGAGCAAAAATGTATGACCATGAATTCCTCTAGCAGATAATCAATGACTTCATTAAGAAAATGTCTTCCTCGATCACTGACAATTTCTATTGGTAATCCGTATCGTACAAAGACATTCTCATACAAAAATTGTGCAGTGGTTATTGCGTCTGCTTTTTGTGTTACTTTGGCTTCAGCCCATTTTGTGAGATAGTCCGTAGCCACAATGATATATTGGGTATGGGTGCGATATGCAGGGGGTAAAATAGTCCCCACAAAATCAATTCTCCATTTTGCAAATGCCCATGCTCCCATCATTGGCCATAGTGGCATCTCATCTCTTTTTATCGGCACCTTAGCGCGCTGACATGCGTCACAACGCTTTACAAACTCCTCAGCATCCATGTGCAATGTAGGCCACCATATTCCTGCGGTTAAGAAATTTTTTGCCGTCTTATTGCCTGAAAAATGTCCTCCATATATTCCTCCATGTGCGTGTTCTAGAATCAGCAGGTATTCACTTTCACTTGCATAGATTCTAAGTTGATTGTCCTTTCCTCTCTTGTAGAGTTGATTTCCAATTAAACTAAAGTCTCGAGACTCCAACTCTATAGTTCTTTTTTGTGCTTTTGTTATGTTTTCAGGAAATGTCCTTGTTGTTAAGAAATCAATGATATATTGACTCCATGCAGGTGCAATGGTTACCTGAAACAATGTCGCGTGATCCACCGGTCGTTTGGCACTACATATAGTACAATTGTTAACATAAGCATGTGTGTCAGCATACATAGTTGGCCAAAGTGTTTCAATCTTTGGTGTGTTTTCATTGTTGAACAATGAAATGCACAATCTTGGATGTGTGCTTCTTTAAGATAACACTCGAATTCCTTTGGATTTATACATAATTGTAGAATTTGGTCCGAGCCTAGATGGTACAGTCGTCCTGCAATCAACTAAAATTTTTTTGTTTGTCAAAATGTTTGTTGTTTGGTTCTGTCTTCCTTGTTATCAAATCTACCTCCAAAGGAAAGAATGCTAACAATTTCCTGAGACCATTTGGGTATCATTTCAATATTGAAAAGATAAGCATCAGGTATGTCATCATCTACTCCTTCAGGAGCTTCCCCGTTTTGTAGCCTTGAAAGATGATCCACTCGTAGATGAGTTTTACCTTTTTTTACTACCACTGTGAAGTCAAAATCTAGCAATATAATAAACCACCATACAATTCTCCCAGTATTGCATGGTTTATTTACTAGATACAAAAGAGCTTGATGATCTGTGAAGAACACAAATTTGTTTGCAAGCAAGTAATGCCAAAATTTCTTTACAGCATAAATCATTCCTAATCCCTCTCTTTCAGTGGTGGTGTAGTTCTTTTCTGCACTATTTAGCTGTCGGCTTGCTTAACAAACTGGGAAATCCATTGTTCCCTCTCCAGGTTGAGCCAGAATACTCTGAATTGCGTATGCAGAGGCATCAATGCGAACATGGAATATCTTTTCCCAATCTGGTGCTTTAAGTACAAGTGCTGATACAAGGTTTTTGTTGGGTTCAAGCCCGTGTTTGTTAGCCCGTGAGAACATGACTCAAAGCATACAGCTATAGGCCATCAAATTAGTTCAGTTTGCATAAAGAAAAAGGTGTGGTTGCTATCATCTTTCAAAAGCTATGTAAGAACCCTTTCATTAATAGAATTATAGAAGAAGCGTTATTTTTACTGTGTCGACTTCCCTCTCTCTCTCTCTCTCTCTCTCTCTCTCTCTCTCTCTCTCTCTCTCTCTCTCTCTCTCTCTCTCTCTCTCTCTCTCTCTCTCTCTCTCTCTCTCTCTCTCGCCTTCTGCTGTGCTCCCTCCATGCCATGGCTACCCACCACCTGCATCCTCCATAGCCACAATTACCAACAACTGGTATCAGAGCCTTGCTTGGCAACTGCCATAAGCTCTCGGCCTTGCATGCATCAACTGCCTCGCGGGAGCGGTCGCTTGTGATGAGAAGAGGAGGACTTACGAGCTTCACAAAATCAGGCACAAATTGCATCATCAGCTTCGCCATGGCCTGTATGGCACTTTTCGGTTCTTGAAGAACATCTAAATCTACCTGCTCCTCACGCTACAAGGCAATTCATCAGCGCGCAGTCATCTTCTTCGCTGTTTACTCTGTTTCGTGGGTTTTTTGCTTTCAATTCACACACAAGCTAACCTTTGGTCAAGTTTAATTTAAATCTTGGACAATTGATAAGAGGTTCATCACACACTAAGGCTTAAAATAGGGCGCTATTGCTTTTGACAGAGGAATTTGGCTCTTGTGAGTTCGACTCTTGTGCTTGGTGAAAGGGCAGGTTTTGGAGCTGCTGATTAGAGGCCAAAGAAAGAGGAGAGAAGCGACATCGAGCTGCCCTCAAATCGGATTTTTTTGGTAATACATCGAGCTCGTCATCAACAACAGCCTTTTTTGTTTTGGTACATCGGACTCAATTGAAAAGACCATATGGCATCAAAAGTCGACAAGTTCAATGGATCGGGCTTTCATACTTGGCAAATCAAAGTCAAAGGTTATCTGATGTGGAAAAATCTTTGGAATGTGTTCAAGCCTCTTGCAGAAGACGAATCCGGCACATCCGCTGCAGTTACAAGGGCACTATCTGCTGAGCTACAGAGGAAAGACGAACAAGCTTTTGGTATTATCCTAACCTCCTTAGAAGATGATTTTATTCATTATTTGGATGATGTCGATTCTTCAAGTGCTGCCTGGATAGAGTTAGAGAAGCTTTTCGGTGCCAAAGCTAAGTATTCAAAGAATGAGTTTAAAAATGGAATTATATTCCATCCGCATGCGTGAAGATGAAAATATTGCCGCTTTAGCCAATACACTGAAGAGTATTAGAACTCAACTTGTTTATGTCGAAGCTTCAGTACCAGAAGAAGATCTCATAGCCATTTTGTTAAAAAGTTTGAATGACAAATTTCATCAGATTGTTATTGTTTTAAAAGAGAAGGATCCGCTGCCCTCCTTGGATGGTATCATCAATTCATTGCAGGAAGAAGAACGCAGGGTACCTACTACCAATTCTACTATTATTCCTAGGGCATATATAGTCTCGAATGCCGTGTCACCCACCAGTTCTTCTGATACTTCCAGTGCATATGTAGTCACTAAATGTGCTGCTACAGCAGCTTCGTCTTGACCATTCAATGGAACCAGAACTTGTGCCATTTGTGGGCGCAACAATCATCAGACGAAAGATTGTTTCAAGAAGAATCCTTGTGTTCACTGTGGTAAAACAAATCATCCGTCAAATAAGTGCTTTCAAAAGGGTAAAACTCAAATTCATGTGGTTGAGGGAGACACTGAATCTCCAATATATTCTGTTGATGAGGAAATTTATTAGATCAACTCTTTTCATGTTGTTTAGTCAAAATAAATTTTACGGGTTATAGACACTGCCACAAAGATAAGTGGTAAGACCTCCCAATTTTTATCAGTTCTCATCCCATTTTTGTTGCGCTCTCATGAGGTTACTGGGTACGCCATAAACCCAAGGTTTGGCAGTGAACCAAAAACTCCATTTTTGGTAGCTAACTTTTTTGACCTACACCCTATCTGTTCAAGGGGGGGGTTACTGTTCTAGCACCAGGTTATGGATACACCAGAAATCCTTTGGTTGTGAGAAAACCTAAAACTCACGGTTGACGAGTACACCAAAAACTCGAGGTATCATGAGTTGCTTGTCCAGTTCGGGCTTGAGGGGGGGATTGTTGGGTTCAAGCCCGCGTTTGTTAACCCGTGAGAACATGACTCAAAGCATACAGCTATAGGCCATCAAATTAGTTCAGTTTGCATGAAGAAAAAGGTGTGGTTGCTATCATCTTTCAAAAGCTATGTAAGAACCCTTTCATTAATAGAATTATAGAAGAAGCGTTATTTTTACTGTGTCGACTTCTCTCTCTCTCTCTCTCTCTCTCTCTCTCTCTCTCTCTCTCTCTCTCTCTCTCTCTCTCTCTCTCTCCCCCTCTCTCGCCTTCTGCTGTGCTCCCTCCACGCCATGGCTACCCACTACCTACATCCTCCATAGCCACAGTTACCAACAGTTTTCCTTAAGCTTTTGGAATGAAGTTTCACACTCCTCAGTCCAATCAAAACTGACTAATAAGCGATATAGAGGTTGTGCAATGACTGCATACATATATATGAATCTTCAATAGTATCCGCAGTGTCCCATGAAGGATTATACTTGTTTGGCATTAGTAGGCCTGGGAAAGTCTGTTATGACTCTAATTTTGTCTAGGTCAATGGTTATGCCATGTCTTGAGACAATATGTCCTAAGATGCGGCCTTGCCTTACCATAAAAATGCACTTTTTCGGGTTGAGACAGATTCGATATGTTATGCACTTCTCAAATACCTTTTGTAAATGGTCAATATGTTCTTCTTGTATAAGAGAGTGGATACAGAGATCATCCATATATATTTCTAAGAATATTCTCATGTATTCTTTGAACGCATGAGTCATTAACCTTTGGAAGGTAGCTGGGGCATTGGTTAAGCCAAAAGGCATAACTCTATACGCATATATTCCCCACTCTGTGGCAAATGCTGTTTTGTGTTGATCCTCTATTGCAATTGCCAATTGGTTATACCCATGAAGTCTCCCCATGTCTGAGGTATATGTGGTCGTAACCCCAATCCTGGACCATCTTTAATTGTCTCATGAATGGTCTTCCCAAGATGATCTCGTAATTGTTCTTTTTGTCAAAATCAACTATTGCAAATGTATGCTCATACTCGATTCTGCAAGTGGTAAAAATTACTTTTTCTAAAAGTCCTAAAGGCTTTTCCATGAACCCATCTGCCAGTTGCAATTTCATTCTAGTAGCTCTCAAAGCCGGTTTTTCCCATTTTTTCTAGATTTCTTTGGTGGCGATAGCGACTCCCACTCCACAGTCAAGAATAGCTTTGGATAGTACTCCTTGGAATTCTACTGGTAGTGTGGTATTTCCATCTTCTCCCTCACAATATACTCCAACCTTGTTTAAAGGTTGGAGAATATTGTTTAAAGGCCAGTACCTTGTTTAAAGGTACTGGCCTAGTGTTTAGTTGAGGCTTGTCCAATTCTCTGATCCCTTCTTGAAACTTCAAGGTAGGGTCTTTTACTCCAAATTTTTCTAAGCATTTACCTACGGTGGTCCACATATTTGATCGTAATCTCAAGAGTACGGCTAACGTGATTGTGCATGCCACAGAGGTGGACAATAACTCAATCAACCCTTGTGAATCCATCACTCTATTGGAAGAAAGTCTTTGAGATGGGATTGCTCTCACCTCAGACTTAGTTCATACTCCCCTAGGTAGGAGGGTAGAGTTTTTAGCGAGTCTGGTTGGCTGTGCCCCGAACTAATTGAACCCTGGTCCCCCCCTTGTGAATGCATATTAAAGTTCATTTGTGATCTTGCCTCAAACTCTTCAATAGGAGGAAAGATCTCATTTTTCTCCTTTCTACTGCTATTTATTTGGTGGTTCACCCTGTTAGCTTCATTTGCTTCCCGGATTTGCTTCCACAGGTCATCTAAACTGTTACAATTCTTACCCATTTCTACCAATGTTTTAGGATGGAAACCATCAATTGTCTTATCTGTTGTATTTGGCACCATGATAGGTTCTCTCCTAGACTCAGAGGCAGTCGTGAATCTCTCCTTCATGTCTACTTGTTTCTCTAGAGTTGGTTTGATAGGGGTTGGAGTTGGTACCTCGTGTCAATTTGCAGGTTTACCAAGCAGATTTTCTATCAAGGATTGGGTTGTTTCAATCATCTTTTGACACATTTCCAACCTCTCTTTTTCTATTTCTCCATATCGATAAGTCATCCATCTTTGCTCTTGGTTTTGGTTGTTTTTTAGTCTGGCTTCGTATGCTTTTAAAAGTGCGTCCAGCTGCTCATTTACTTTTTCTACCAGCATTGATCCTCTCGATCCTGCACTTTTGGGTTCTACTATTTCCTTGGCTCCTTTGGTTGTAGCAATGTGCGAACTTAAACTAGTTAGATCGTCTAACCGCTCCAATCTATCCTTTGTGTGTTTTAACTCCTCGGATAGAGCCGTTTGCTCTCGTTCTCTCTTGGATTTCATACGCGCCTTTCTAGCTTTCCAAGTACTTCTCTGATTTTTCATTTTTGCACTTGGGACATCGGTCTTTGGCTCTTCAATTATGGGTTTGTTTGTCATTCGTTGAGCTTGTGCTCGTGTCACTACCTGAATAGGTATTACTGTCTCGTTTTCTGACCCTCCACTGGAAGGCACTACTTCCAGCATGTTCAAAGTAGTTTTTGCTCCTTTTCTCGGGTTCTTAGGTCAATTAGGAATCAAGTGAGTAATTCCACACTCAGTGCAATAAGTTGACTCTAATGATTTCATCGTGAGGACAATCCCTTAGCCAATGATCTCCGCCACACTTGTAGTAGGATCCCTTAGACTGTTGAGGTGCTCCTTGAGCTCCTCTTTATTGGTATGCATGCCTCTGCTCACCCATGCCTCCGTTGGCTATGAACAACAGTGTTCGTTCATCCAAGATGTATCTTCCTTCTCCTGCTATCTGTGCAGCTGTTGGTGGTCCTGTACTTCCAATCATGCTCCAAGGTTCTGGCATTGGGGATTCTTTTGGTGGATAATAGATAGGATTTGCTGCATATCCATTGGAATCTTCGTAATATGCATGCATAGGTACCAATGCCTTCTCTTCTGGTTCGTTTATCGTTGGTGTGTATCTTATGCCAACCAGTCGTAATCTTCGTAGGGGTAGTTGTTGCCCCAATACTGGTTATGGTCTTTCAACACCTACAGGTCCTGGTAGGTTGTTTACTTGATACCTAGGCATCGGTGGAATTTGAGGAGATGTTACCTGAGTTTGGGGAGCATAAGGTCGCTCTCTCACATATCCCTTCTTATAATAACATTCCTCCGTCACATGGTTTGTCCATTTTTGTTCAATAGCACACCACTTCGGCTGCTTAGCCTGAGGTTTGGCATACATATTAAATTTTTTTAGCACTTCCTCCACAAGCTGCTCCTGGCTTACAGCTACTTCTCCTTTCGGTGTTGTCTTAGCGGACTTGCTTCCACTTTGTTGTGAGGATGAATCGTCATCAAGATCCTTGAATTCACCCTCCTTGTAGACCTCACAATTGTCTACAAGGTAAAGAGCCTCCTTAGTTAACTCATTTAACGTCGTGCTCCTCTTCATATGTAAGTCCTTCTGGAGATCTGCATTCCTCAATCCTTGAATAAATATAAGCATAAGTCTTGACTGGGTAGGCAGTCCTTCCACAGGGCAGAACTTCACATATCTTTTTAGTCATAGGGCTACTTTTCGCACAGATTCCCCTTCTTTCTGTTTGAATTTATGGATTTGTGAGACTGTATTATGAGCTATCCCCCTTTGTGAGAATTCCTCAATAAACTCGTCAAAAACCTCCTCCATAGACTCAAAATCTCTACGCTCCACAGAGTCAAACCAAGTAGCGGCATCCTCTTCTAGGGTAAGTCCAAACCCTGCAAATTGAGTAGGGAAGTCCAACACTTCTTCAGCTCTAATTACACGCACAAAGGCTGCTACATGATCCCTAGGATCTCTGTTTCCCGTGTATTTCTTGTTTACCCATTTTTGCACCTGAGAAGGTCTAATTCTACGATGGTCTACAAATCTCATCATTGGTTCTCCTCGTCCTACTCAATATACCTCCTCTGGCCTTCGGTAGTGGGAGGGTTCCTCTCCCAGAGGTGCCCCTAAGCCATAGTTTCTGATGGTTCTTGCAAGAGGTGGTTCATCTCTTCGAACTCGTTCTATGGGTTGTCTTCTGGGCTTTGCCAACTCTTGAGTTTTTGGCTTACTCTCACCTTGATACTGTGAATAGAGTGGTGGTTCTTGTAAATCTCTTAGCCCTCTTGCGGCTGGATAGCCATCTCTGTTTCGGTCTTGTTCTAATGTCGCACTTTGTTGAAGACATGCCTGCAATGATGGTTGGGTTGCTTGTTGGTTCTGGTAGTTGAACGTCTGTTGTCGGTTAGAATGGGATGTTGTCTCGAACTCTTCTGAAAATGGATTTGATGACTTGCTAGGGGTATAGGTGGACCTTGGTTTTTCTTCTGGGGCATATGTTGATATTTCTGGAACTGTTGCATTTTCTACCTCCTCTGGGAGAATCCGTTTGTATTCTCGCCCGTACCTGTCAACAAAAATGATATCTTTCCCCATAGCAATTTCATAAGAGAACAAGTAAAGAACCTTGTCTTTGCTTAATTAATTTGGGTAGGGTTCTTTGCATTGAAAATAAGAGACTACTCCCTCGCTCTCATGCTTGTAAATTCCCACATTCTCATTATAGGTGGAGACCCTGGTTGTTTTTTTATCATACATAAAAACAGCTCCAGCTCGATCAACTTTTGGAGGCGGCTCTTGAGCCTCTGAGACCATTTTTCCTTTTGCCACATTATCTCCATATATGTTGTAATCCTCAGGGTTACTAACTATTAAATAGTGGTTCCCCTTTTCGTCTTGAAATCTATCTCCATCATCATAGACTCGAATTATCTCCACTCTCTGAGAAGGTCTTTCCTCTATACAAATACACTTGCGTCCACTATAGTCAGATTAAACTAGGACTCCCCTAGAGTTTGTTCCTTCTAATAAGATTATAGTGAACTTGGCATCATTCAAAGGGTTTTGGGAGGTACTTCCTCCTAGCATTGGTCCTTCACACGAGAAACCTCCTGGTTGTTGACTACCGATCATGAAGAAGGACTTATCTGATGAAGTGTCAGTATCACTACCCTCCTCAATGATCGGGGCTAATGGATCTAGCCTTGCTTGGGTTACACTTTCTTCAGTGGATACTAAGCTACCCTGATCACCTGCTACTTTTTGGTCTCTAAGAATGTGTCTTCCTGATCTTAAATTCATCAAACTTAGCAATACAATTTATCACAAATTCAACCACTCCCCTGGCAAGGGATCAGTTTCCGCACAACTTCTTGCCTTGCCGCTGAATATACCTGCACACAAGCGTTTAATTTCGGCAATCGAATCAAAGCATTTAACCGCTAGAGGTGGTCTTAGTAATGATCGGTATAACTGGAGGGTTAACCTCAACCACTATTGTACTCTATACACTTTGGATGTTCTTGATTAGGTCTGCTAATCTGGAACTGTACTTTACCCGAGTGTTTGTCAGTCTAGAGGTAAAGTCTTAATTCCGTCTTTGCTCCGTCAAAAGGTCAAACAAGGTCCAATTTCACTTCTGAAAGAAGTTTTGGAACTCTTAAGTCAATTGGAACGTCACTCTATGTCCACAGTCAGATTTTGACTTCAATATCATGCGTTAGACATACTACACGTAGCATGTCTAACTGCTCAAAATTGCTCCAAATTCAAACCACAGACTCCTCTTAAGGTGCTAATCACTCTGGTATGCTCACAGTTTTGGAGTGTTAATTCATTGTGAACACATCCTACATGTAGGATGTCTAAGTGCTCTGTTTAACTTCAAACTTAAACCACAGCTTCCCCTTGATGTCAGCAACCCAATGCTATGCTTAGATTTTAGTTTGGATTTCAAAAGACCCCAAATTTAACTATTCTAGCCTTTTTCACTCAAAAATGCTAAAGTCTGCTTGAAACCCAATTTTCTCACCCAATTGAGATGAAACCTTTCTCATGCACTCAATAAATCATGTAGATCATGCTCATGAAGACATCCTATGGTTTTGGTCTTAAAATAATGCCTTGGCACAATTTGGGTAGGATGTCTGGCAATTCCTTTCTTTTGGCCTTATCCTGTCAAGATATGGTCAAGTTCCCCCTTCCAACTGAATTTAGGGTAATTGCTACCTTCTAAACACACTGGTCAACTCAGATTTTCAAAATTCTCACCAGAACACCCTGTAGACATCCTACGTGTAGCATGTCTACTGCTCCTGTTCTCATACTAAAGTGCTACTTTGCCTTCCCTATGCTCTCAGCAAGTGCCAATATGCCTTACAAGTGCAAAAATATGCAAATTTCTCTCAATTCCAACCTTTTCTGAACTTTTACGTTTTTTGAGTCCACCTTTTAGCTTTTGGGCAATCCAATAAGGGAAAAACACTCAAGTCTATATGTTACTAGGGTGAAACCCACCCTCTAAACACACAGGTGACCTCAGTTTCCCCAAAGTCCCTGCCAAAAACCCCCTAGAGACATGCTACACGTAGGATGTCTACTGTCTTAAAATTTAAAATTTTTCTGACAGAAGTACTCCCTATGCTCTGCAGCTCTCTCAGAAATACTCACATAAACTTTTGAACTTCAATTCATCTTCTAAACACTCTTTTCCATCTTTTACAGCTCTTTGATGAGCCTAATAGCAAATATATCATGCATGAAGTGCTCCAGATCATAAATCATGATGTCCTACTTACCCTACTCCTACTCATCATGTGAGATGGTGATTTTGGTGTCTCGGTTGCTTCCTGGCCTCCCCGGACTCTCAAGCTATCCTTTCACCGCCTCTACCACTCCAACTCCTACTCTCTACACCACAACTTAACTAATACCTAAAACTACCTATGTCAGACGATCTAGGCCAAGCACACGCTCCCTAGACTCCTCCTAAGACCTAGAGAGTCCACCACCCTCTGATCCTATCTAAATGTAAAATAAGACTCTGGCAAGCCAGAGAATCCCTATCCTCAAGAACTAGTCTCGGTCACCTACCTAGGGCCCTCGTCCCCGGCAGCGACGCCAATGTTGGCGAATACGCCGCGACGGACATCAGCATAGCGAGAACTCACCTAACAAGATTTGTCAGCTAAGGACGAAGCTCGACCTGCAGGCGCGTGGAACCAAGCATAGGGTGTCAACCTACACTCGACCGACTATTGACTACTTCCTATAGAGGTCTCTACCCAATGTCTAAGTTACAGCCTTCAAGAGTGCACAAGAGGAGATTTCCTACAACGCTTTCAAGAGCCAAATACCCATCAAACGTTCTCAAAACGCTACGGAACTTGAGGGAAATCCTATTAACACCAATAGGTCACTCTCCCTAAGGTACATGACCCAAAAACCCAACCCTAAACACCAGGTGCAGAATCACGTAGGATGTCTGACAGGTTTTTATAGGTCGTCATTTCTAAAAACTAAAGTGCCTAATGTGTAGCTCTACTCATTGCGAATGTGTGGATATGCTGAAATGCAAAAACGGACAACGTATGCTCACCAAATCACTAGATATAGCTCGTAGGTCGATCTCGCAAAGCCGGGCCGTACACCTGCAATGTAGGTGTTGACGCATAGCTCTCTCCGGGGGGCAACACGCTGCACTTCTCCGCACTCGATTCCGACCACCAGTGTGCGCTTCGTGTCAAGATAAACTCTCACTCTCGCTCGTACACAGAGTACGCTCAACTCACATAGACAAACTTATAAAAAATGACAAAAGGGTCTTTTGCATTAAGGTCAAAAGTGGTATAAATACCTTACAATCTCAAACCCTAATGTTTCAATTTAACCATTTACTAAGTCTAAATGTAAAAAATGGGATACAATTTGGAAGCTTCTGCAAGCCCCACTATTTACAAAGGTGAAATGACGGTTTCTTCTCAATTAAGGAATGATTACAAAGGAAACTAGTATCCCGTCGGGCAATCATCCTCCGTTGAGTGTGTCCAGCCGCTAACAATTGGACATCTTGATGACTTTGGTTACAAAGTCACTTTTCATCAACAGTCTTGGCGTGCTGCAAAGGGTCATCTTATTATAGCCCATGGTTCTAAAGTTGGTTCACTTTATCCTCTTTGTATCTGATAAAAACAATGTTCTTTTTGTAACCGAGCTGTCAACCGTTGCTTTGTGGCATAGCCAGTTAGGACATATCTCAAAGAAGGAAATGGAGACACTCTCTCGTTTGGGCTACTATCAGGACACGGGTCCTGTACCCTAAGAACTAGGCTAGGCAAGGACTACGGCCAAGGGCCGGGCTAGGCAGTGTGGACAGGGGATCCGTCTAGGGCAAGGGGCTAGGAGCCCACCTATAAAGGGAGGTTGGGAGGAGGATCCAGTAGAGCTTAGTTGCCTAGTTTCTTACACTGGTATCAGAGCTAGGGGAGAAGGAGCCATGGAGAAGGGGGGAAGGTTGCATGAAAGCTCTTTCTCTCTCTCTCTCTCTCTCTCTCTCTCTCTCTCTCTCTCTCTCTCTCTCTCTCTCTCTCTCTCTCTCTCTCTCTCTCTCTCTCTCTCTCTCTCTCTCTCTCTCTCTCTCTCTCTCTCTCTCTCTCATTCCAACTGGAGGGCGTGCATGGAGGGGCCAGCCGAGGGCAGAGCCAAAGGAGTAACCTCTTATATGGGAGTTTCATGGCGAGCTCACAAAACCGAAACTGGGCGGGAACGAACCCTCTATTGGGGATTGCTTCGGCAGTCGACCGGGATGAAACTGAGCACAAAAAAGCTCGTTAGCATGGTGCTCAGAAGAGCTGCAGTTTTCGTCACTTCTCGACCATGCATAGAGCACGGGAGGACGCTCTGTCTCCTTCCTTAATCCAGCGCAGTTCGGAATTCACCATTGCTGTGCAGGCAAGTGGTATTTTTAAGTTTTTATTTTGTTGTGCTCTCACTCTGGCCACCCACGGCCATTGGCTAATAAGATTAAGGAGGGGTGCCCATAGTCGGCCCCCCATCCTCTTCTCCCATGCTACGACAACACAATCAAGGTCGTTCCTCTTCTCCCGTGCTGCGACAAGACAATCAAGGTCATCTTGGCATGGGCTGGAAAGGACTGTGAAATCGGCAAGAATCTCATGAGCGTCTCATTAGATTCAAGGACTATTAAGCGCTTGACTTGGGGATTGGAAACTAACAAGA
Source organism: Adiantum capillus-veneris (assembly GCF_014529385.1). Lineage (NCBI taxonomy): Eukaryota > Viridiplantae > Streptophyta > Polypodiopsida > Polypodiales > Pteridaceae > Adiantum > Adiantum capillus-veneris. The sequence goes on along the minus strand of NC_140934.1, from coordinate 174,798,075 downwards.
ATACGAGCCAAGCTTTGGGGATGAATTTACTCATGGCCAAGTGGCCGACAAGGCAAGTTGAAGTATACACTTCCTAAGGTTCTCGTCTTGATTGAACCTCCTCACTGCTGTATGACAATAAGGCCAGTGGGTACGACTCTCTTATCAGGTACACAATTGATTTTATTTTATTTTTCGCCAATGTACTCGATAGATAGTGCATGCACAAGACATGTATGCTATGTTGCCATCATTGTGCAATAGAAAACTCAAGCATATGGTTAACAAAGACCACGAATTCGTTTGACAACCACATGCATGCAAGGCTTGAGTACAAAATGGTTTTTCTAAGAAGCACATCTTCTCCCCATGCATGGCATCGGCCAAAATACCTCGCCTAAGTACTATTATCAGATGTTTTTATGAGTTTTTTAGTTTTTTGTATGATCTAATATTCTCAAAGTTTTCCCAGACTTTAACTTTTGCTGCAAAAGCGAGTTCATCTAGCAAGGCTTCAATATCTGAAGGAGATAGCTTTACGTTTCAGTTCTGTCTCATCTTACCGATCAACTTTTAGGAAACAAGGCTTCAATCTTAAGACATACTGCATAACAGCTTTCGACGTTCGTCATATGCGATCAGCATACGAACTTCGAAGTCTGCATGTTTTCTCACTAGAGATCGGATTAACTACTCGGATCTTTTATGAGTTTTTTAGTTTTTTGTATGATCTAATATTCTCAAAGTTTTCCCAGACTTTAACTTTTGCTGCAAAAGCGAGTTCATCTAGCAAGGCTTCAATATCTGAAGGAGATAGCTTTACGTTTCAGTTCTGTCTCATCTTACCGATCAACTTTTAGGAAACAAGGCTTCACTCTTAAGACATATTGCATAACAGCTTTCGACGTTCGTCAAATGCGATCAGCATACGAACTTCGAAGTCTGCATGTTTTCTCACTAGAGATCGGATTAACTACTCGGATCTCATGAAGATCCGCACGGCTTGTCCCTCGACTTGATGAACGGTACAAAATTGTTCGGCATGGCCGACTCTTTGCAGGACAGACAACACTATTTCCCATGAATACGGCAACCGACAACGACACACATAATCGGCATGGCCGAGTAATTGTCACCGTTTCTTGAAATCAGCGGTAAGATTCATTGAAAGGAGTACTTAATTAGATCTACCAGTATACAAGGTCTATTATTGGTGAATGATCAACAAGGTCAACTTTCTTTTGATATGACATACATCTGTTAGCATAAAAATGCAGTAGCTATGAGCTCTCAGGAACTCCATAATGAATTATGTGAAGCACGGCTTCAATTCATACATCTGGTATTGAACCTAGCCACGTTTGGCATATGCTATGAGCATACCAAATTGGGAAGGACTAGGCAATGTGTTTGTAGGTTCTTTCATATTGCAGGTTATTTCCTTATGTACCAAATGGGTGTATAGGATATACGAGGGCATTTGTGCATATATGGCTATGGGCCGTTTTGGAATGAGTTTTTCTCCCAACTATCATGACAATTGGTTGCAGCAACAACGACCAGGTTAGCCAAGTTGAAGTTTTTCCTGTTTCTTCCTGTTTACACTTTACTTGGCAATTACTGTCATTGTGCAAAGCAAAGTGCTTTGGCAATTTTATAGGAAGCACGGCTTCAGGGAACTAGAAAAATAAGGGATCTCAGCTCACAGAATCCCTACCAGTTTCAATTGTGCAAGATACTTACAGTTTTGGCTCTCACGGTTGAGGCCATCACTCTGCGCGAGGGCTTACCATTCTTTATGCACGGCATGCTAACCAGGTGGCATAAATTCCACCACTACATAGATTATGCTTCCGCTAACACACTCGCAACTCTGCCGAGGGCAGGGTACGGATGGATTGTTGGTTGCTATCAACACTCACCAATACTAAAACGAATCTACAATTTCGTCTCGATTCACCGGCAAGGTGCCCCTTTCGAGTCATCCTCATACAGTCACGACCCTACACTGTAGACGGTCAAGATTTAACTTATGTTTTCTGTTGCCTCTCTCGATGAGAGCGTCATATAGACATATTGTGGAATGCTTATACGATAAGCTGCAAGTCAGGCATAAGATGTTTACGAGGACATAGCTTGGGCACACACTCTAAAACCTTAAGGCAAGTTCCTCAGTCCAGCATGTTCTTCTTTTCGTTCTCTATCTCTAATCTTCTAAGAAGCTTTTGATACATGTTTTGCTCATGAGTCAGCTTGAGCCAAGGTACTCTAACTCACAGCTAGCACGTAGCTAAGATGCTACTCAAATCAATATTCATCAGCTCGTCGATTGAACACTATTTTGCCTAAGGGCTATGAGCCAAACAAGCTAAGAGCCGATGTCAAGACAAGGGTAAGACCCAACTATTGGCATTCTTTGGGTGATTGTTGTCCCGATATACACAAGGAAGCACACAGTTGAGACAGCATGGTTGTTAATACGAGCTAGACATCTGACTTATGTGGATTTCTTGCTCTCTCTATAGCACTACGAGTGTCTATGGACATACTGCTTTGGGGTAAGCACCGGCGGGTGATTATTACATCACCCTATAGGCATTAAGGATCACAATTGATTTGCATTGAGGATCGCAGTTGATCTCTCCCAGTTATACTTTCAAGGAAAGAATTTTGCAATCTACCAAACGCGGTAGCACACGAACACACTTTTCAAGTTGATTCCAATCATTCCGTACACGGTTAACTATGTTGGTTACCATTATCTACTAGTTAAGCAGTTTCTACAAGGAGTCTTACCAAGGGGTTTGACTACGTAGATTCTAATCTAAGGGCTTGGATTGCAAAGGCAACCCCATGGTTCCCATTGCAATGTTGTTTGTTTTTTAGGTAGGAGACGTGCTCCTCTCCGTTTGAATACGGGTAAGTGAACATTACGTTCAAATCTCCAGGTACGCATCTATTGTTTGGTGTTATTCCATTTTTAGTATGCTTTGCTTGGTTTTTCAAGACATATAAGTACGCTTGAATGTTACAGAGCCATGCCAAGGGCATGTCGGCACAAAGCATTTTGGGCCAAGTGTCCCGTCTATTTTTTTTGCCTTATGCTGTTACGAACCTACTTGTAGGGTTCCATTTGGCGCATGTTGTCACATGGGATACAACATGGTCTTGGAACTCAAGGAGTTCGGTTTAGCCAGTGTGGAGCAAGATAATGAGGGTCCCTCTCACTCTTGTCATAGAGTATTACAGTTACCTCCACACACAAGTACATTTTGTACTTGAAGGATGTTCTTTTTTACACATCCTTACATGAGACATATTCCACATGTGGAGAATATGAGTCTCTGGACTGACACTGGCGCCATTATTTCAATTATGTGTCACGACAAAGTCCCTAGGTGCTGGCCACATCTGTTTTCTAGACCATTTTTAGCACGACGTATCAGGAGCAATTTCGTGGCCAAAATTTGTCGGATACTTAGAATGACTTGTTAAGGTACAGGTACTGCTAAACAACATTACAGATGGTTGTTTATACATATACCAAAGCTATAAGTTGTTCATGAAAAAGTTTCATTGTCTGTACCTAGAAGTGATCAATGTTTCACTTTCTATTCTGATTCAGACATTTCAGCAAGGCTTGCAAAAGATTGCAACTAAAAGTATTTAGTTTCTTTTCAGAACTATTTACATTCCTTTTAATGTGTGCTAGGCTCATCACATTTTCCATAAGTATTGGCACGAATTACCATGGAAATACAGGTTCAGATCTGTTTTTTGCTAAATGCATGCACACTAGGTGTTATGGGCCCTAGTGTTTAGAAAAGGCTGATTTGAACCGGCATGCATATTCCTCAAGTTGTTACTTATGAAGCATTTTGCACTGTATGTGCACTATCTCTATGAGATTACCTTTGAGTCTACTAATCACCAATAGAGGTCATGGCTCAGTTTGGGTGTTTGTGGATTTTTTCAAGTTAACCACGATGGTTATTTCGGACATTGTTGATTCTTCACCAATGTTAAACACTGCTGTGATTTCCCGTTTATCAGTCATCTGGGACGACTGTCTGTAAACCGTGAGAAAACACACCTCAGTACTGTCAGTTATCCAAGGGGGTAGGCAGATTACAAAGATTACAAAGAGTAATCTTGTGCTAAAGGATCTGCTAAGAGCATACGTTAACACAACGCATTTCTGAATAGATGAGTTTCTCCCTATTCTAGAATTTGCTTAAGTACGATTTTCGACTTTGAATACCTCTTGTGGTGGGGTTGGAGATTGTGTCAATACTTTCATACGTCAAGGACTTACCAGGTGTGCTGATAGAGCATGTTGGCAAGTAACCTTCATTAGGGATGAACATGTAACAGACTGTTCAAGATACTCAGGCGAGTAGGAAATCTGGCTCACAACTGCATGGAAAGTTACACCAAGGTTTCCTTGCATTATTCCAGTACCTTCAAAAATCTGAAAACTGGTTATGCCTTTGGACAACTCTTAGTTGTGGTTACTCCTTTACAGCACTCAAGTGAGTTATATATGGAGTTCCCATTTAGACCCAAGTGGTTGCAAACGGACAACAATGTTGAAAATCAAGATATTCCTCTTGGTTTCATTGAACCTCCTCACTGCACCAATTATCGGTCACACAGACAACTGGCTCACTTATGGGACGTCAATAACGAGAACATCGGTATTCTTAAGAAGAAGTTTCCCACTTTTGTTTTCGAGGACGAAAACTCTTCTTTAAGGGGGGAGTAATGTCAGGACACAGGTCCTGTACCCTAAGAACTAGGCTAGGCAAGGACTACGGCCAAGGGCCGGGCTAGGCAGTGTGGACAGGGGATCCGTCTAGGGCAAGGGGCTAGGAGCCCACCTATAAAGGGAGGTTGGGAGGAGGATCTAGTAGAGCCTAGTTGCCTAGTTTCTTACAGCTACTTACTGTCTTTGTCATTTTTTTATTTTCCCTTTTGTGGGCACTGTCAATATGGAAAGCAAACACGGACACATCATACATATTCTTTTGACAAAGAAAGAAAACCCTTAGAGCTTGTACACAGTGATTTATGTGGGCCTATGCCTTCTAAATCCCATGGTGGTGCGTCCTATTATGTTACATTCATTGACGATGCAACACGGCATGTTTGGGTCTACGCCATGAAGTCTAAAGATGAGACCTTATCTTGCTTCAAGAAGTTCTTATCTAGTGTTGTAACTCAGTCTGAACATAAGTTAAAAGCTTTGCACTCAGACAATGGTGGAGAATATGTCTCCAAAGAGTTTACAGACTTCTGTTCAAGTAGGGGAATTAAGAATGAGTTTACAGCTCCTTATAGCCCTGCACAAAATGGTGTTCTGGAACGAATGAATAGGACCATCCAAGAGCGGATTATGTCTATACTATCACAGGCTAATTTATCGCAAGCGTTTTGGGCTGAAGCATTATACATAGCCGTGTACTTGATCAATAGATCACCACATGCTTCATTACAGTTTCGTGTACCTTTGGAGTTATGGTCAGGACATAAATTGTCTTATGAAAAACTCCGCACATTTGGTTGTGAATCTTATGCACATGTACCCAAGGAGTTGCGTGCTAAGCTAGATCCTAAGTCCAGGAAATGCATCTTCATTGGCTATGGTGTAGATGGTCAATTTGGCTATCATTTATGGGATCCGAAAAGTCAATCAGTGATCCGTAGCAGTGGTGTTTTCTTTAATGAGACTAAGATGTACAGCCAATGCAAGAGGTTGAATTTCGAAAAGTGACATTTTTCAATGTATCACCTCCTACCCAGACAGCTCCCGAGCCACTTACTACACAGGCTAGTACGAGTTCTGATCAGCTGCGGAGATCTCAAAGAGTCTCACATCCGCCAGAACGTTTTGCTCCAAGCGTAGATTTTGTTTTGCTGACAGATAGTGGTGAGCCTTCTTGTTACAGAGAGGCTATGCTAGCCAATGATAAGGTTCAGTGGGAACATGCTATGAAGAGGGAGTTGTCCAGTATTGCAAAGAACAAAACATGGAAACTTGTTCCATTTCCAAAAGGTAGGAAAGCATTGCCTTGTAAATGGGTTTACAAGAAGAAGATTGACAATTACAAAGCTCGTTCAGTGGCCAAAGGTTTCAAGCAAGAATATGGTGTCGATTTCCTAAAAAGATTTTCTCCAGTGATCAAGATGACCACACTGAGAATGTTGCTTACTTTGGTTGCCACTGAAGATATGGAGCTTGATCAAATGGATGTCATTACAACTTTCTTACATGGTGATCTCAAGGAAGAGATTTATATGTAGAAGAGAAGGGTTTGTGCTAAAGGCAAGGAAAATTTGGTATGTAAGCTTTTGAAAAGTCTCTATGGCTTGAAGCAATCATCCAAACAATGGTATCAAAAGTTTGATGCATTTATGCGTTCCCTAGGCTATAAGCGCATTAATGAGGATCCATGTCTTTACGTGAAAAGACAACCCAATGGACAACCTATTATGCTTATCCTTTATGTAGATGACATGCTTATTGTTGGTCATTCCAAGAAGGACATTGCTGACTTGAAAACCAAGCTAAAAAGTCAATTTGACATGAAAGATTTCAGTGAAGCCAATCACATTTTGGGTATGCTCATTACTCATAACCGTAAGAAGAGATTGTTGTACCTTTCTCAAAAAGAGTATGTACACAAGGTTCTTGAGTGTTTCAACATGCAGAAGGGGAAGGCTTTGAGCACTCCAAAGCATAAATTCTCTTTCTTGGCCACATAAAATTTTGTAGTAGATTGAAAATCTTTAGGTCGCATTGGCCTCCTTGGGAAACTTCGTGTAAGAAACAATAGATATCTGTTTATTGTAAAATTGGTCCATTTTGCAAATCTTCCTCATCTGCATCATAAACCAAATCTCTTGAGATTACAATAATGTATTCCAATGTAGGCGAGCGTTGTATTCTTTTACTTGGGTATACATGTCAAAGAAAACAAACATTTGTTGGAATTAGGGTTACACAGAAACTCACACAGCTTCTCCTAGAATGATGGGCGTATATACAATGCACGGGGGGAAAACCTCCTAGTGAGGGAAAAAATACTTTGATGATCCTAAGTGTGTTCACACACATCACTACCACATGTATATGGCAACAAATCCCCCCTAGGAGTGATGCAATGAACGAGAGTTGGCACATTGGATATAAGGAAGTGCCATGCCCTTAGGAAAGGATCAATCCACAAAGGAGCAAGCCCAAAGCTTTGCGGAAAGCTTCAAACTTCTAACGGGACAATCCTTTGTGAAAAGGTCTGCCAGGTTATCCTGTGTTGGCACATAAGCCAAGTCGATCTCTCCTTCTAAGAGACTCTCTCTAGCATAGTGATAACGCACCTCAATGTGCCTTTGTACGGCGCATGAAAAATTGGATTCCTCTCAATGGACAATGCGCTCTGACTGTCAGTGTAGATGATGTTGGAAGTGTCATGTACAACACCCAAATCAACCATAAGGCTTTTGAGCCATACACACTTAACCGTAGCTGTGAAGACTGCCCTGTACTCAAAATCACAACTAGAAGTGGCCACAGTAAGTTGCTTCTTGCTTAACCATGAAATCCATGAACTGTAGAGCATGAAATAAAAATCACTCATGGACACTCATGTGCCAAAGAAACCAGCCCAATCTGAGTCCAAAAAAGCATGTAAATCTGGCCGCAATGATCCCCCCTTGGGATAAAACAAGCCAAGATGTAAAGTGTCACTCAAGTAGGGAAAGATCCTCTTAACAACTTGCCAATGCTTAGACCCTGGACTACGCATAAATCTGCTAACCTATGAGACTGTAAACTGAATATTCGCCCTCGTATTGCATACATAAACAAGGCATCAGTTTGGTAAAGAGTGACATTGGTAGGATTAACAACATCATGAAGACTCAATTTCAAACCTGTTCCATTGGAGTGGCAATAGGTTTGCAATCCTCAAGTCCAAACTTACATAGCAATGTCTCTATGTAACTTGCCTGGCACAAGGAAATACCACCATCACATTGCTTAAACTTCAGGCCCAAGTAATGATGCAATAGCCCTGAATCTTTCATCTTGAAAGTAGCATTCAAATCAGCCTTATATTCAACAATATGTGCCTCATTCAGACTAGTGATCAGCAAATCATCCACATATAGAACAACGATGAGAAGTACATCACCCTCACAATTCACATACGAAGTTCTTTCTGTTGGATTGTTACGAAAACCTTGTTTGAACAAATGAGTGTTAGCTTTCGCATACCAAGCACGAGGAGACCGCTTCAACCCATTCTTACATTTGCACACTTTATCCTCTTGTCCTTTCTTGACAAAATCTCAAGGTTGCATTTCATAAACTTCCTTAAATATATCACCATTCAAGAAACCATAATGAGATTCCAATGCACATAGAAAATGCACAGTAGTCATACGACAAGTGGGAGAAAAGGTCTCTTCATAATCAATGCCTTTCTGCTGGACATAACCTTTTGCAAGAAGTCGAGCCTTATAGCGATCAATTTCACCATCCAGCTTACGCTTCAACTTGTAAACCCACTTCGTACCAATAACCTTTTTTCTAGGAGGAAAATCACTTAAAGTCCATGTGTCATTTTCTATTAGTGCATCATATTTTGATTGCATGGCAGTCATCCAATTTTTAAAATTTGGTGCTTCATCAAAAGATAGAGGTTCCTCAACATCACATAAACTAGAAACAGCCAAAGCACAACAATCTGATGCATAAGATGCATGGCAAGAACCTGAACGAGTATGACTAGACAAAGGAGCATCCAATTTACTGTCACACAAAGTACACACCAACCAGTTTGCCATACCTCTAGCCTGCTCATGCTTATCCCTTTCCTCATCAAGTACATCATGTACATCTGCATCAGAAATTGGCTAATCTGTAACATTTTCAGAAACCCCCATAGGCTGTACATTTTCCTCATTGGAATTTACATTCAAACTTCCACCATTGAAAAGAGGCAATAAACTATCGTAAGTGTCATGTGAGCTTACATTATTGTCTCTAGTACATGACAGCAAGGGCTGAATAGAATCTTCCACAAACACAACATCCTGTGAAACCAAGATACTCTTTGTTTGTGGATGGTACAACTTGTAACCTTTGATTTCAGCACTATAACCAACAAAAATGCACTTGACAACCTATCATCCAATTTTTTACGCTGTGTTTGTGACACCAAATAATAAGCCAAACACCCAAAAATGCGCATGTGATCAATAGATGGCTTTCTATCATGCCATGCTTCATATGGACTCATAGACTGCAAAGCTTTCATACATAAGTGGCATACATGATGGCCTCAAGCCAAAACTATTGTGGCAAAGCTTGACTTTTGACCATACATCTTGCCATCTCCGTAAGCGACATGTTCTTTCTTTCAGCAACACCATTTTGCTGAGGTGTATATGGCATTGTACATTGGTGTTTTATCCCACGACTAGCCAAAAATGCACTAAATTCATGAAACATATACTCCCCTCTTGATCGGAACAAAGGGTGCCCATAATACATTTATAGACATTTTCAGCCATAGCCATAAATTTCTTGAAGCACATAAACACTTTGGACTTTGCCTTAAGCGGATACACCCATGCATGCCTGGAGTAATCATCAACGAAAGTCACAAAGTAAAGATAATTTCCCAAGGGCGGAGTTTGCATGGGCCCACAAACATCACTATGCACAAGCTGCAACTTCTATGTAGCCCTAATTGAACCATCCTTTGGAAAATTCGAACGCTGCATCTTACCCAAGATACAGGCTTCACAAACATGCTTAACAAGTGCTTCAAGAGGCGGCAAAGAAGCAACCATATCAGATTTTTACAACAACACAGCAAACTGACAAAATCAGATGTCCAAAATGTGCATACCAATTTTTTGCATCTGAAATAGCCTTAGAATTCACAACTGCATTTGGAAAATTCTACCCACACTTGTCATACAAAGTGAGCTTATACAGCCCACGACATAAAATGCATGATGCAACAATCTCATCATTAGAAATGAGATCATGAACTTTACATCTGCTATCCACAAATTTCACAACAAGACCAAGTCTAGCAAGTGCAGATGCAGACAAAAGGTTCTTCTTGATCCTAGGTACATAAAATGCATTAACAAGTGTGAAAGAACTACCATTTGCAACAGTCAGCACAATCTTTCCAACTCCCTTGACCAGATAAAGAGGCATTGTTGGCACAAGTGAATGAGTTCCCATCAAGAAACATCCTCGAGAGAGGTAAACAAGTCACAATGAGAAGTAATGTGCTTTGTAGCACCACTATCAAAGTGCCACACATAAGCATCTGCAGCAGCTGATGTACATGCATCATGGACATAAGGATCATAAGTGCACTTTGCACTAAAAGTCCATCCTGCATCAACATCAACATCACAATCTCCTTTCATAGAAGACTCAACAATAGCTTCATTTGTAGTGGAACTAGCCTCTTACTTCTTAGCCTCTTTTGCCTTCAACTTAGGACACTGATTGATCAAGTGATCATTAGCTTTACAATAATGGCAACGCATCTTCTTTTTTGCCCTTTTCACTAGAACTCTCAGATGAATTGCTACTAGCAGAAGCATTAGGAACAAATGATTTACCACTCGCAGAAGAACTATGAGACGTGGTTACATTGTTGTTACCACCTTTTCTTTGAGCAACAGTAAAGACCTGTTCCACGCTATTTAGCCCTGTTTTTTCTCAAAAGTGACTCTTGCAATAGAAATGTGCATAATGCATCAAGCTTGAAAACTTTTGGATTTCCTTGGGTCATAAGTCTCCAAGTACTAGCAAAGGTCTAGTAAGAATATGGCAAAGCATCAAGAATAGTCTACACAAGGGAACTATCAGAAATGACTTTGCCTACAGAAATAAGTTGCTCATTAATATCCTTGAAACAAGAAAGGAAAGTGTACATCTCATCTTCCTCATGCATAATCTTTGACTCCATCTCTTTACGCAACAATGCAATTTTAGCCTCATTGCGACTTGCATAAAGACTAGCCACAATATTCCCAAGCCAGTTTTGTAAATGCTGTTGAACAAATGTGAGGATTTATAGAGCGCTTCATAGATAATGCAATCAATCATGAGTATGGGCATCTCTTACATCCCAATGAGCCTGCTGAGTTGTAGGCAAAACAGCTCTAGCAGTAGTTATTCTGCCACCAAAACCTGCAACATCCTCAACATCACAGGTATCCACAAAACCTTGATGTACATCAATGCTCTGCACAATATTCCAAACTCCCTTTGACACAAGGACATGTTGCATCATGTAAGCCCACATAGGGTAATTGTCCCCATCCAATCTATCCTCAGCGGCAAACATCTGGAACACATCTGTGTTGTTGTCAACCATGGTGAATGTTTGGACATGATGTGAAAACTGCTCGAAAAGTGGAGAAACGAAGCAAGAACAACACGTGCTATATAGTACAATCCATAAAATACTATAAGCAAAAAAAGACACTGACAGAAATTCTGCACAAAATAACAAAATTGCCTACGTAGCATTGCCTGTAGTGGAAATGGAGGCCAAAATGAGCCCGACTAAAAAATCTCAGGAAACTAAGCTCTATGAGCTGGCCCGAAGTATCAGACGATCACCAAAGCTCACTGAAATCGGAGAAAGTGAGCAGGCGTGTGCTGGGCGATGCTGGCGGCGATGCCCGAGAGGATGCAACCTGCACTGATACCAATTGTTGGAAATAGGGTTGTAGGAAAAATAAGCTGGTAAGAGAAAAATTGTGCCTGTGACAAGTGTCTTGGGCCTTATGCCAAAATATCTCATCCTCATTAGTAGAAAATCCTTTTGAAACATAATTTAAAATCGTATCCAAGACTTCTGATTTTTTATGTGTTTTGAGCCACATCCACCACTTCTGTGCCTTGTCTTCCATTGTTAAACTTGTTATTGTTGGTCAAGAAGTATCCAGTGTCACTTGTTCCTTATGCATGTTGGTTCACTTATGGAGCAAGATGTTAATTAAAACCTTGTTACGATCACGAGCCTCACCAAAAAAACAAGAGGTTTGAGATCATTCATCCTCGACAAAGTCTTCTAACAATCCAAAGCCACCTTGTCAATAGTTGGAATTTTGAAGTCTCATATGGGGGTCTACCATGCTGTGTAGAATATGTAGAGCAGTTGGCTGATACTTGTATCATAAAGGTGTTTAGCAGGATGAGATTGTCCTCAATGACTAACGAGCACAAGTTTCTTAAAATCTTGCAGATCCGTTAACATTAGGAACTGGATGGGGTCTAGGAGGGTCTCTTAGCTTGCCATGAGATTATAGAGGTGATTCAAACATGGACAAAGAGGTGTGTGCCATCTGTGCAATATTGTTAGGTGTATAAGAGAGATCAAAATCTTCCTAACAACCATGGTCGAGGTTGAAGTGAATTACACCGAGTTGGCAACAAGAACATAAGGTGACCTAGTTGCTCAAAATTAAACCAATGATCCATTGGTAGATCTTTCTTAGATGCCTTTGGACTTGCTCAAATAGCCTTGCCACTAGTGTGAAAATATTGAAAGAGAGAATTTGTGTCTCAACTTCTAATTTTGGCCTCAACTTGCGGCATTGCTTGATCTTTGGAAACCACAAACATGTAGCCACTACTGCCACTTGGCTTAAACATGCCTGCAATCACCCATTGCAAGTGCCTTAGTAGCCATTGAAAGGAGTATAAAATATCAAATCAAAATCTTTCTTGGCTAGCAATGGTGAGTAGGGGCTATTGAGAGAGAAAGAAGCAATGAAGCACTTCAAGAGGTGGATTTTAGCTTCAACCCCATAGAAGAGGGAAGTGTAGAATAGTCTTGATTGACCTTCTTTGGTCCAAGAAAAATCCCGAACCATGGACCTCCACCCTTCCCTTCTTTGTAGACAACATTTCTCTTGACAGCTTTGGTGTCAAATCAAAGGCCCGATGCTACAAGAAACTCTTTGATGGCAAAAAAAATTTGGCATGCCAAAATGAAATAAACAAGTATCCTACTCAAATAGGATATGCTCATTGTAGTGGAGGATACTCTATTAGTATCTTTCTCATATGGAAGTAGGTATAATGGCACGGTCTCTAAACATTTCTTGCTTGGTATTGCTCCTATCAATTTTGATTTTGAGAACCCTAGGCAAATAAAGCATGATATTATTGATAAAGACGCATCCACACTTGATGCGAAAGACAACGATATGTGCAAGATATTGCAATAGGAAATGTTAAGTGTTGATATGACCCAAAGAATTGCATTGTCAAACAAGTTTGTTAGCATGCATGTTTGCCCTATACCTCCTGCAGCTCAAGAGCTTCTTCATTTGGCCATAAGCTAATTGCATAATTAGGTGAATAAACTGGGCTTTGTACACCTTTATGCTCATATCTGCTACATATTTAGGCTACAATTGTAAGCACCAAAGGGTGAAAATTAGAAATTAAGCATCTTTATTCTTCATCCTACCATCCAAAGCATGTTGGTTTGGTTGAGAAGGCAAATGAATTGGTGTAAAATCATAACTAAACATGGATTCACAAGTCGGTGGCATTATAGGCATATAGAACCTCATTTGTAACAGTTCTCCACTTTACTATTTGCTATTTAGAGAGAAGGATCACTTTTGATGGTTGAAATAGATATACCACATCAAAAAGTCCTTGGAAAAACAGAGAGAAAAATAAGGAAACAATTTTTTGCTTTGCAAGATTTTAGCTAGTTAAGAAGATGGCAGGAGACTCACTTGGCCAACGCCTTTGACAACAAACGCAATGACACTGGAGCCAGGTATGCTATTAATTGAGAATATGAATGGTAGTGGCTTCATATCTAATAAGAATTTGTTGACTTCAATTTTTATGAGCATTGTGCATAAATATCTGACTACATACATGGTTTTGCTGAGCAAGCATAGTCAGGGAACTTCTCACTTCCTCCTCCATGTGCCACTTTGATCCTAAATGGGTGGCAATAGACTTGCTCAAGTACTGTACTCCAACACTTCTAACCTCCACATAAAAATGCCTCTAGTGACCAATGTTGTGCTTTGGCTGCATGCTCTCGGCCTCAATTGCAATATACATGTTCCACAAACCCGACATCTAACCATACCAAAACAACCTTTCAAACCTCAATGCCATGCAAAAACTGCACAGGGACGGCAAGCTGCTCTCAAGTTTGCAAGATGAGCGCAGTGATTGTGCTCTAAACATTGAATTAGTAAATCTATTACAGAATTGCAAATGCTCGAGGGTTATTTGGTTGTGTGACGCATGGGTGCACACACACATGCATGCATGCACACGTGTGCACGCACGCACGCACGCACACACATACATATATGCTCATATGACTGAATGCCAAAAGTGTAAATTCACCTTAGCCCTGCCTATCTACACTTGAGAAAAATCATAGTCTTTGAGCTGTCATTACTGCTTGCGGCCATAACATTATGTGTTTGATCATGTGATCACTGCACCATCATGAGGACGCAGGATGTAGTGTGCTGCTCAGAATGGCATCCACCAACATGCTTACTGACTGCTTGTCAGTTAAAATTGTGCTATGAGTTTTACCATGCAATATTATGACCTTGAAATCTTGACCATCGACAGAGTTCCAGCTCTTTGAAACCGCAGAAAGGCTGCACAAGTTGACAGTTCCATCTCCATCTCCATTTACAATAATCGGCTGCTCATCAAAACCTTTTTCGCTGTAGACAAGCATTTGAGGGGTATCAATCCCTTGACTAAAAACCATAGTTACAGGGATACAAGGAGCATCAAGGCAGTTTATGAGTGGAGGAATGCGCGAATTATACAAAAAAACGCCTTCGGGATATCCAATGTCCTCCAGGAACTTTGGTATCTCAAAAGCAGAAAAGCCCCCTTTTTCAGTGGTTACTAACACTTGATCCCCAAAGACAGTTGGAGCTGGAAGTAGCCACAAATTGCTCTCTGAGCTTCTCTGCTCTGCCCGCAGAACTAGGGGATCAATAAAGCGCGCTCCCTCCGAGTACCCTGATGCATAGATCCTCATACTCTGGACAGTTCCTCCCCATGGTGTTGACACAGGTATAAAATGGCCTATGTACTTTTGCTGCCAAGACGCCGTTTGCTGGTTCAAGAAATAAAGACCCCAAAGGCCACCTAGACTATGAGAAAGAATCACCACTGGTCGTTCTCCGTTCCTCATGTACACAACCTCAATTAAACTCTTCAGATTCTCAAGGAAGAGACTTGCGACAGGTGATGCATTCTTTCCAGGTGCGTACCGAAAATCATACGGAGCTCCAAATAAAGTTTCACCATCCACATATCCCTCTGCTTCCAATGCTTCTATCAGCACAGCCATATACACTGAAACTGCTCTGCAATTATTCATACGAAGGTCAATTTTATGAGTACAAATAATTATCTTAGCAAGATAAAAGCATAGAAAAGCAAAGCACCGTAGTCTTTCAACCTGCACACTAGTTCGCCAGGCAGAGCGATATATCATTGCAGGAAACGTCCACAACAAATCACAATAAAGGGGTACATTTTCTTTTTGCACCCCGGATAATTTCTGGTGACATGACGCAACCACATGCACATGACCTTGTAAACTATCTGTATGTGATGATAAACATGTCACAAGATCCAAGACTTAAATCCTCTCGTTCATGCAGGCAGCAGTGTAAGCTAAAACACTTAACACAACACAAAAGCAATTCACATAAAAAACAGATAGAAGAACAAAATATGACAACACAAAGATATTAACCTTAGATATTGTTAAAACAATGACGCGATGTAGGTGCTGTTATCAGATTCCCTGTCTCCAAGTGAATCTAGGAGGCCTTACATGTCAGAAGAGGCAATGGAAGATGAATGGGACACGACTGGCAACAGCTGCACATGTGCAAGTATGCCTCTACTTTGTAATGGAGAGCAGGTACACCTCCTTGAAATGACAAGCTCAAACTCCTGAAGATGGTATAAGGCCGGTACAATGCCGGTGGTGGATGCACACCAGGTCCTGCCCTCGCAAGAGGTCCTAAATGAAGGAGAGCAAGAGGAAATGGCAAATCCAGTATAGGGCTGTGATAGTACACCATGAGCGAGAAGATATCTTTGATGGAACTCCGTGTACAATCAGACCAAACACAATCTGCGGCAATCTCCACAATGGAAACACCCCTAATCAGGTCACATAGACTGAAGCAATGCAGTGAACCTCAAATGGTTTCCGCAAATCTGGCACTATCCGAATAGGACAGTGACTCAATAAGTACTTCAGCCTGTCAAAGGCAGCTTGTTGTCGCATTCCTCATTTGAAAAAGATCTTCCTGGTTAGGTCATGAAGGGGTCCTTCTACATGAGCAAAGCCTCAGATAATATGAACACAATCCCAGAAAGCTACGTACATCATGTACAGTAGTGGGAGTTGTCCAGTCTTGTACAACCTAGATCTTTGCTGAATCCATGCTCACTTGATTGTGAGAGACTATATGGCCTAAGTAGTGAATCTCTGTGAAAAAGAACTCACTTTTCATATAGTCTCTCACTTGATTGTGAGAAACAATATGGCCTAAGTAGTGAATCTCTGTGAAAAAGAACTCACTTTTCTTTGCATTTACAAGCAACTCATGCTTATGTAGTTCCTGAAACACTATATCCAATTCCTTCCGATGTTCCTCTTGTGACTTTAAGAAGATTAGTATTTCATCGAAGAATAATCCCGTAAAGGATCGATATGGACTGAAAATACAGTCCATCATTCCATTGAATGTGGCAGGAGCATTGGTTACGTAACAAACTTGGACACCCCAAGTCTAGATTCTACCGCGACACAGCAGAGATTCACTTCAAAACAATTCACAAAAGACAACACAGCCAGGCGTAGTTCCATGCCAAGATGTATTAGCCCCAAAGACTGGCGCCCCTTTCGGTATTTCTTTTTATATTAATCTTGGTGCAAAGTACAACTGAGCCCGTGGGTGCTTGCTCTCAGACTCTACGTCCAGATGCTCTGTAGAGTGAGCCCCTAAGGCCACTTACAAAGAGTTTACAAGGCAAAAGATTTTAAAATAAAAAGCAACTGTCCTAAAATCAACTTATCAAAAATCTGCCAACAAAAGCTGTCAGCGTAATCTGCGAAAATCCGTATGCTCTGCCATGTCAACAAGTTAGCGCAAAAAGCGGGATTTCCATACAACTTGCCACGTCAGCAACTGTCAGCGCATTACCCGGGCGTCCGTATTGGCTGCCACGTTAGCCTGCGTCTGTGTGTGTGGGGGGGCACTACCATGTCATCAGTTTGTGACATACCCCCCTCTTGAAAGAATTGTAATTACCCTCGATTACGCTTGCAAAACAGACAAAGGACATAAACTGTCTTAGTAGACACTGACTGTTAGTACCGACGCACTAGACACAACACATCTAGCACTTGTACAAATCAACAATCACATCATCGGACATCACATGACAAATCACATACAAATTCATTCCAAATCTCAGACCATGATTAATCGGGACCGTGATTAATCGGCAACGTATTTAGTAATCGCATCTAGATCTAGTCGGGACCTCACAGATGCCCGATTAACTACTCCTTATTGCAATCATGTCTATAGAGATTTATGAGACCGAAATGCTGCAGTCATTTCGTCTTTCAGTTCCTGCACTGAAACAAGTCAAATACAAATCAATCATTTTCATTTTCATTTTCGGGAATTCCAGTTCATAAAGTCATACAACAGAATGCTGTCAGCACATCAGTATCTTTGAAACCCAAAGGGACATCGCTGACTCTATTCAAAATCGGGGTAATCCGTTGACAAAGGAGTGGAGTGACTCCCCTTTTGTGCAAACCCGCTGCACTAAATTCACACATGTTGAAATCGGGGTTCTATTGGAGTAGACTATGCTAAACCAAATGCTTCAAGGTAAAGTTCCGAAATTTGAGGAGTATCTGCTAGCTCCTCCTCCATCCACTTCACATCCAATGCAGGAAAGTTCTTGAATTTAACCAAGAATCACCTAATCACTTTACCTTTAATCTTTCTATCCTTATGTGCCAATATCTGTTCTGGAACGAGTATCTCCTCGCTTTCCTCCACTTCGGGTTGCTCGTCTGGCTCCCCATCATCGGGCACATCGCCTTTAAAACGCTTCAATAGACTCACATGAAAAGCATTGTGAATCTTCCAAGTATCAGGCAGCTTCAGTCTAAAGGAGACATCATTTATCTTCTCTTTTATTTGGAAAGGGTCATAATACCTCATACCAAGCTTTGGAAAAAGGCCGCTCCTTTCCTTTTTGTTTTCTTAGGCGTGCCTTCTCAAAACGTAAGAGCACCCAATCGTCCTCCTTTAATTTCAAATCACGACGATATCGATCTACTGCCTTCTTATGTCTTTCTTGAGATTTCTCTAAAGCCTTCCGGACCTTGGCAAAAGCAATGTCCCAGTCCTCGTGTACTGGTCGGCTTCAAAAATCTTATCCTGGGTCTGAGGAATGTTTTGATTTACCAGTTGATTCCCTTTTTTCTTTATTTCCTTGTGCCCAGGGACTTGCGGGTAGCATCTTTCGCTTCCCTGTCCATTGGCACGTCAGAGTCAATCAACGAAATCCTAAGACGCACTATCATCTAATTCCTCTTTCTCTAGAATCCTTTGATGAACTTGCATATGGTTTCCTTAGTTCGTCGGAACCTCTGATTTGCCAGAATCCTGTGATGAGCTATCATCTGGTTCCCTTGATTCATTCTCTTCACTGGAAGACTCTTGCCTTTTTTATACTATCCTGCCCGTCGCATAAGTCAATGAGCCGGCATGCATTCCAAATCGTTGCTTAGTCATGTCCCATGGAGTCAGACTTCTGGTTTAAAGCATACTCTTGAATCTCTTTTAGCAAATCATAGCAAAACCGCTCAATCTGGTCTTTCAAAAGAATCTTCAACAAGTATCCCAAAATCTTTGGCAGTAGTCATCCAATGTATCTTTCTCAGTCATTTTCAAGTGATGCCAAGGCATGATGACATCTCTTACATATTCATCGTTCTTTTCAAGTAAGATGCCCCCTTTTGCTCCCTGGAATGTTCTGAGAACCACGATCCAGAGAAGGCGACGTCAAACTGTTGTTCAACTCAAGGGCTCGATGGGTGTCTTGGCCTGACTCCCTTCCTTCAACTCCTTGGTTTTCTTGATGATCTGGTCATTGTCAAAAGAGGACGACCTCTCCTCCTTTAAACGGCTAGATGGCTTTCCATGCCTTATAGACTTTGTTTCAAAAATCTTCTTCAAAAGAATCTTGTCTTAGGTGCTTAGAAATTGAAGAAGCTTCTTAGCACCCTCGAGCACTTCAAATGGCGTCTTTCCCATGTATCGTTGTACGCAAACTCCACCTAGGGCAAAGACTTTTTCCATTTTGTCTTTTGATCCAAAGAAGAAGACTTCAACAAATTCAAAACCATTGAATTGGCTATTTCCAAATTACCCATCTGTCTGTGGGTGGAACGAGGACGAGAACTGCAACTATGTGCCAATGTTCTCCCAGATTGCCGTCCAAAACAACTAGTAGATCGGGGATCTTTGTCCGAAACAATGGACTCAGACATACCATATATTCGAACAGTTTTGCCAAAGGATCGGGCTTAACTGTCTTCTTTACTGCAGAGCAGTGAGCCTACTTACTGAACCTGTTGATGACCGTCGAAAGGCCATCATGCGTACTCTGTGTCTTCGGGACATCAAAGATGAAATCCATTGCAATACTTTCCCAGGGGTGTGTGGGAATGGGTAAAGGCTATAGTAATCCCTGTGTCTAGTGCCTGTCAAACTTGACCTTCTGGCATACTAAACAACTGCGAACAAATTTGTCCACATCTTTCTTGAGTCTCGCCAAAAGAAGTAACGCTCCACACCTTTGAAGGTGGTGTCGATGCCCACAATGGCGCGGTTGTGTGACGCACAACATCCTTTTCTTCATCAAGTAGCCATCCTGTAACAAACTTGGGCATCCTAAGTCTAAATTCTGCCGCGACACGAGAGGATCACTTCAAAAACTTCACGACTTTAAAATTCATAGTTCAATTTGGTCGACACGGCCCGGCGTAGTTCCGTGCCAAGAGAAATTGGCCCCAAAGACTTGCGCCCCTTTCAGTATTTCTTTTATATAAATCTTTGAGCAAAGTACAACTCGCGCAGGAACCTCTGCTCTTAGACTCTGCGTCCAGATGCCCTGAAGAGTAAGGCCCTGAGGGCTCTTTTATTCTTACAAGGGATTCCAAAAGCAGAGCCCCAAAAGCAATTAAACTCAAAAGCATTCAAACTTTAAAAGCTTTTAAAATAAAGCAATGAGCCCAAAAGCAAACTAATCCAAAAATCTTCCTGAAAAAAAAGCATCAGCGTGATTTGCAGAAATCCGTACAACAACCAGTGTTTGTGCGTGTATGTGTGTGTGTCCGGGGACCTACCACGTCACTAGTTTGTGACATACCCCCCTCTTGAAAGAACTGTAATCGCCCTCGATTACACCTGCAAAACAAACAGAGGCCATAGACTGTCTTAGTAGACACTGACTATTAGTACCGACGCACTAGACATGACACATTTGGCACATGTACAAAAACGACAGTCACATTACTGCACATGACATCATAGGACAAATCACATTCAAAAATCGTTCCAAATCGTAGACCATGACTGTCAGCAACGTATTTAGTAACCACATCTAGATCCATTCCAGACTTCATTGATGTCGGGTTAACTAATCCCATATTGCGATCATGTCTATAAAGATTTTTCTTTTTCTTTTTCTTTTTCTTTTTCGTTCCGACTCAAACACTGTCATGTGCAAGTAGTCATTGGCCTCGAGCACTGTCGTGTACAAGAAATCTTTCATCTCAAGCACTATCGTGTGCGAGAATCTGTCGCCTCAAGCACTGTCGTGTTCGAGAATCATTTCCGGGATTCGAAATTATCACAAGTTCATTCTGAACTGAGTCGTCCAATCATTCATTCCATCGAATCAGTTGTGATTCATGATTCGTTATCAGGTTCATTCAGGAGCTGTCTCACTGCTCCATCTCATTCTTAATCCTGCTCTGTTTTTTTCCAGTTTTATTCAAAATTCAAAATCATCTTCCACAAAGTCTTGTTTCATAAATCCATAAAGTAAAATAATGCTAATTCATAAAAACTGTTTTGAAACGAGTATCGCCTCGTCCTATTGTTCTTTCAATGTGCCAGTCATTCTGATTCTTGTGCCCTTTTGGGACACTTTGTAGCGATATGTGCTTGTTCTCCACATTCAAAACACTTCCCTGGTTTGAAATATTCATCTCTTTGATCTTCTGTGAGTAACAGTCGTCTATCTCTTCGTCGATTGTTTCTGCTATGACTTGTTAAAGGTTCATATGATGGGTAAGTCAATTTACCCAAATGTATAGCAAATCCGCGCTTTGCATGTCCCATCAATTGTTGTATAGACTTGGACTTCTGTTCGAGACACTAGTCTCAAATTTCTTTGGGAAGCCCACAACTAAATCGTTCAATCTGCTCCCTGAAACTGACCTTCTAAAAGGATGAAACGGGTAGAAAATTTTCGCAAAATCTTTCACAGTAAGAATCCAATGATTCTGTCTTGACCACTCAAACATGGTTCCAATCAATAATCACGTCTCGTTTGTATTCTTGTGTGAGCCATGAAGAAATAAAAAGTTTTTAAAATTTCAACCACTTTGTCGGCACTTATTTCCTTAATAATAGAGTGGACCACCAAGTCCGTGCATTGCCTTTCAGAAAGGATGTCGCCGGTCTAATCTTGGAGTGCTCTGTATAGCGGCCTCCAGAGAATGCTATGTCAAACTGTTGGATAAAGACTAAAGTCTTGGGAGCATCTCGAAACCCTGAAAAGTGCTCAAACTTTACTGCCTGTCCTCCCTCCTTGAATTCTTTGGGCTTTTTGCCCTTGTTGTCAAGGAAATCATATTGATTGGCTCTGTAAAAATGCTTTCTTTTGGCATAAAACCTGTGATGGTCAAAGTCCGAACTGTGGAAGGATGAGTCCTCGATAGAATTGTCAGAAACTGGGAAAAATTTAGTCTTCTTTGCCTTTTTCTTGCCCTTTTCGAAGCTTTGCTTTCTGATTCGCATTTTCCCTTTTCTGTCTTCTTCGCTCGAATCAAAAGAGCTAGAAGAACCGTCAAAAGAAGAAGAAGAAGAAGCAGAACTGGGTAGTCCTTCAATTCTACACGCTTCTTCTACTTTTTCGCCGATATAAAAGTAGATTGACGACCCAAAAAACTTGGGAAGTCAATTCCTTTCTTTTGCTTTTTGTCATGCTTTTTGGCTTTATTGTTCACATCCTAAAGTTGACTGATCCATGTGTCAACCACCTCTTCCAATTCTTGCTCTGTAAACATCCTCAGAGCAGGAGGTTTCTTAAGTGCAAGTTTGATGGGTCGCCCTGTGGCTTTCTGCCACACTGGGTGTGCACTTCATCGAAGGATTGCCGAGTGAAAATTTTTGCAAATTTCGGATTCTTCGCAATGTTAACCATCATTTTTGTCGCCTCGTCAACTAATTGTCGACGTTCCATCTCTTCAATCTCTACCTGAGTAGGCTGAGGTGGGCCGTACTCTTCCTCTGATTGCTCATGAGTATCTTCTTCGCGATCTCCTCCCGCCTTCCCAGATGTAGAAGAAGTCGACTGATCTCTGCTGGAATCCATAAGTGTCGCGAGAAAAGGATTGGATTTCCCGATAGAAGAGAAATCGGCCGTGCTCTGATACCACTGTAACAAACTTGGGCACCCCAAGTCTAGACTCTGCCGCGACACGAGAGAGGATCACTTCAAAAACTTCACAACGTTAAAATTCACAATTCAATTTGATGGACACAGCCCGGCATAGTTCCGTGCCAAGAGAGATTGGCCCCAAAGACTAGCGCCCCTTTCGGTATTTTTTTTATATTAATCTTTGAGCAAAGTACAACTCCCGCAAGAACCTCTGCTCTCAGACTCTGCGTCCAGATGCCTTGAAGAGTGAGGCCCTGTGTAAGGTGCAGCGGAAGTGAATGTTGAACTTTGCTCAAGATGAGTGCTTCGAACTGTGCTCAAGGGTTCCTTTTACTTACGGAAGGGAGAGCCTTCCGTTCCTCTCTCCCTTCCGTTCCTTTAGTGAGAGAGTGCAATAGACACAAACAAAAGTGAATGGACACTGTGAATGAAGGTGCATGAGACTGAGAGATAGAGAGAGAAGAGAATACGGTACCAGAGACGTTGTAAACCCTCCTCCAAGGGCCCCACTCTGCTCCAGTTCCACAGTCGAACCAGGGGGCAAGGACATCTCCGGCTGCTAGGAGATCTCTTGGCAGTGCCTTTGCCACGAGTCGCTTGGTGAGAGAGGGACAGCCTTTCTTGCGACCCCCTCTACAAGTATAGACGTCTCCCCTTGCAACTATCCCTCGTGGTTTGACGAGCATCGACATCCGGCGCCGATGGGACTTCTTCGACTACGACTTTACTCGTTTTCTCGGCGACCCCTCAACAGACCATGAGGCAGCCTGCTTTAGGGTCCATATTCTGCTCCTTGCAGCTAGGGGGACAGAGGCCTTGGACTCATCGGTTGGCTTCTCTTTTCCCCTTTGCGGCAAGGACCAGACTGAGTGGACTCTCGACTTAGTGTTGGGATGGTTGCACACACAGGTCCTAGAGTTCTCTCACCACATGGGAGAACTAGGAGTTACAGACATGCTTCAGACTTTGTGGCCATTGGCCAAGTTTGCAGTGACACCTCCAGATACAGCAGGATGTAGACACATTGTGGTTTACTTCTTTGCCGATACACAATGCTTGCCATGCTATGTACACATTCATGAGGACTCCTGGACAGAGTAGGTTGCTTTACGTACGGCTCGCTCTGCTTGGGCTTGGGCCAGGCACTTGTTGCAGTCACGCCTATCTAGAGGACGCTCGGATGCGGATTACTCCCCATCCAAGCCAGCCTCGAAGATAGCCCGTTTAACTGCTGCGGCAGCATCTGTTCTCTCTCGCTCCCCATGAGGATCATCTCATGGAACGTGCAGGGACTTGGTGGGCCCCAGTTTCAACGTCAGCAGGGCCGACTGCGTCAAGAGCTTCAGCGCTGCCTTGTGGGAGGAGAGATTGATCTCCTTATGCTACAGGAGCACCATCTGTGTGAGAGCCGCATTAGACATTGTGGCCAGCTCTTGCATGGACGTTATGATACTTTTTGGTCAGCTGCGTTTGGACCTAGAGGCATCCAGGGTGGGGTATATATGACTAATGCGGATTCTTTGCAGCAGGCCATTGTGGGCAGAGGGATTATTGTGCCAGGCAGGGCTCAGTGGATCACTATGCATGTTCAGGGTTGCCTTGTAGGCTTCCTGAACATCTATGCGCCCAATGTGGCAAGTGCACGAGCAAAGTTTTGGTCACAAATAGTTGAGTCTCTGCCACAGGCAGAACACTGGTGCATAGGGAGGGACTTCAACATGTTGGAGGACCCTCCTGACAGGATTGGTGGTAGCCATGCTACTGTGCATGGATTTGAGTTGGCAGCTTGGGAGAGGTTTTGTATGACTCTGAGAGTCTCGGATGCGTGGCACCACTCTAGTTTTGTGAGGCCCCCAGACAACCTAGCCTTCTCTCGTTCAAACCGCAGAGTGGGAGGAGTGAATCTATCGCGGATAGATCGCTTCTACACTAGTGACCATTTCAGTGACTTGGGTGGGACAGTTGGCATTCTAGCAGGGACTTCATTCTCGGACCATGCGCCAGTGATCCTCACAGTGGTGGCAGACAGGCAGAGGAGGGGGAGCACGATGCTTCGCATCCTAGAGAGGGTCTTGCTGGACTTTGCACTCAGAGAGAGTTGAGGCTTTTTGGACAGAGAGCTTGGATATGCAAGATTCTCTTGCTGAGAGAGTGGCCTCAGGACTAGCTCAGATTAGTTGTTTCTTTCTCCAGGAGTCTTTGGCTCGCCTGGCTGCAGCGAGAGGAGCAGCGTCTCAGACAGGGCATTGCTTCGTTGCAGAGGATGCAAGAGCATCATCCAGACAGTCCTTGGTTGGAGGAGCAGCTACAGCAGGCTCGCCATGAGCTTGTTAGCACAAAGGAGCGGCGACATGAGTTTGTCTTCCATCGACAGGCATCTCAGTGGACACAAGTGGGCGACAAAGTGACTGGTGCTTTCTTCGAGGCAGTGGAACCTCGGCATTCGCATGCCAAGTTCAGTCAGTTGAGGAGGCCCGACGGGTCAATTGCTTCTGAGCAAGAGGACATGCGTGTAGTTGCTACTGACTTTTACCATGAGTTACTATCTGCAGAGCCTCAGTCAGAGCGTCAGGATACATGCAGGGAGCAAGTGTGGGCACAGATGCCTTGCCTTGTGACTAAGGAGATGCGTCAGAGGCTTGAGCTGCCACTTCAGCCTGAGGAGCTGCACACGGCCCTTAGTGCACTCCCCCGTGGTAGCTGTCCAGGTGAGGATGGATTGACTCCCAGTTTTTTCTTGGAGTACTGGGACTTGCTTGGCCCAGATCTCTGTAGTGCTTTTCAGTACATCTTGCACACAGGAGTGATGCCTGACAGCATGAGTGAGGGTCTGATTTACCTCATTCCCAAGGACGGTGGCTCCTTGGATGAGATTCAACAGTGGCACCCCATCACCATCCTCAACTCAGCCTACAAAATTCTTGCCAAGGCTCTGAGTTTGAGGATCCAGCCACTTCTAGAGAGCCTTATACCTGGGATTCATACAGGTTTTGTCAAGGAGCGCAGTATCCTTGAAAACATTTTGGGAGGCTTCTGCCCTAGCGCGGCTCCGTGGTGAGGATCTGGTGATGCTTCTTCTCGATTTTGAGAAGGCATATGACAGAGTTGGCTAGGACTTTCTCGAGGGCACTCTACGCAGGATGGGCTTCTCAGATGCTTGGAAAAGAGGGGTGTCAGCTTTGTACAAACAGGCACACAGTCAGGTTCTTTTGGCAGGAGGTAGAGGTGATCGGTTCATGCTCACACGTTCGATCAGACAGGGCTGTCCTCTTGCCCCCTTCCTCTTTCTGTTCTATGCTGAGGCGATGAGCAGGTTTTTGGTGTCGCAGCAGGTTGGTCTACAGGGCTTAGCACTCCCTATTCGGGGAGATGAGCTACTGGACGCTGAGTTTGCTGACGACTCAGCCTTGTACTTAGATGGCCGGGAGGCCAACCTTCACAGATGTGAGCAGGCTCTTGAGACCTTTTGTTGTGCATCTGGCGCACTGATCAACTGGAGAAAGACTGTGGCTTTCTCGGTTGGTAGTGCTCATGTGCCCAACTGGACGCCAGGTGAGGGTTTCAGGAGGATTCTCCCAGGGACTGCAGTTCGTACTTGGGCTGTCAGGTTGGTTTGGACTTGTCTCCCGAGCAACAGATTGCTCCCCTCCTCTTGTCCATCAGGAGGAAGTTGTTACATTGGAGCTCCGCGCGACTGTCTTTGGCTGGCGAAGCTGTAGTGGCCAACCAGGTGCTGTTGGCTACTATGTGGTACATCACTTCTTGCTGGATCTTCTCGAGTTCTTGTATCAGCCAGGTAGAGCGGTTGATCAGGAATTTCCTTTGGTCAGGGCGAGACACTTTGACTGCCCGAGCCAAAGCGGCTTGGCAGGTCATCACTCTTCCTTGTTCACAGGGAGGGCTTGGGATCATTGACCCAGCACAGCAGAGCAGAGCTCTTCTTGGGAAGTTCATCGTCCAAGTCTTCTTCCAGGCGAGGAGCACTGGAAGGAGCTCTTGTTACAGCGGCTTCGAGCTAGGGTGCCTCAGGCAAGAGGCCCCTGGCAACCTTCGACCAGATGGATCTTCACAAAGATGCGTAGAGTTGGTTTGAGCAGGAGACTGGAGGATCGCTTTGTTGGGGGGTTGCTTCGATCTTGGGAGCACTTGCGGCGAGGCCTGGAGCAGCGCCAGCCTACTTGCACGGAGGAGCGCCTAGACAGCCACTTGTTTGGAACCCCATGGTTAGCACTCAGAGAGGGCACTTGGTTGGTAGTCGGCCACATGTTTCCTGGGGTTCCATGGGAGCGGGTCCAACACGCTCTTTAGGTGACTCGTTATAATTTCAGGCTTGTTAGAGGAGCTACAGGGCTTTCAGCTACAGGGCATGAGAGGGGTGCAGAGCATGTGTCGGGACATTTCAGAGGCATTACCAACTGAGTGGCTCACGCCTCTCGAGTCAGCAGCGCCCAGATGGATGGGAGCCTTCACGCAACTGGAGGTTCTCATCTCTGTTCGAGCTTGCTCTCAGACTGTTCCCTCCCTGTTCTTCGAGCTACAAGGAGAGGGACGCTTACAGCGAGTTGCAGTAGAGGCCCCGCAGGTGGCAGAGTGCTGGTTTCAGAGGATCCGAGTGGTGGGCATCTGTGGGAGGACTTGTGTCATCGATCCTGACCCAGCAGCTCTTAAGACTGGACAATGGAGGCTGTGGGCCTGGGAGTGTTGTCCATTGGAACGAGTACAGTGGGACCATGGTGAGTGGCTCTGGATGGACCCTTTCTCTTCTACAGACCACCCAAGTGTCCCCTTCTTTCAGTACACTATTCGACTGGGACGTCACATACTGGCAGCACAGAGAGAGGCTCGCCCCGCTGCAGCACCTCATTGGCAAGAGGGGGGTCTCACAGCTTTGGCAGCTTTTTGGAAGAGGTTGTGGGACTCCATACAGCCGAGGCAAGTCACTTTGTTTCAGTGGCTAGTCGCACACAGAGCTACAGCAGTTGAGAGTTGGCTGGTGCATAGTGGTCTCTCGGCCGCATGTACAGCTTGTGGCCACCTTATAGAGAGTCAGCGTCAGTCTTTGGGACTGCCGTTTGGCATAGCAGGTGTGGCTTCGTGTTCTTCGGCTGATGCCTGCTCTTTCCACGGCTCGGCAGTACACTTGGGGGGGCAGCGGCTTGGTCCATTCTCACACGCCCGGCACTTCAGTTTGAGCTATCTTCCACCAGCAAAATGATAGTGATGCAGGGGGGGCGGCCTACACTCCAGCCTGCCACAGAGCTTACTGCACAGGAGTGGTGCAGTGAGAGAGAGGAGTGTTGGGAGCTCATCAATGGCCTGACACTATGGTTCATTTGGCGGGCCCGCTGTTTCCGCATCTTTGAGGCTCGCCCTGTACCACCAGCAGAGACTTCGCGATCTTTGGCTAGAGCTGATCCACACTCTTAGAGGACAGCTAGAGAGACTCCAGGGCAGCTCTAACCGCATGCAGGAGCGTAGAAAGGCCTTCCTTCGACTCTGGCGTCCTGGGCCTTTTTTCACCATGGTCCAGGGTGTACTCAAATGGCACTACCGTCCACCTGTGTGGCTTTTCCCTCCTCCCATTTCTTGATTTAGCCCCATTGTACATATGCTGTTTTTTGATTGGGAGAGTCTCCCCTTCATGGTTGTTGTAGCCCTCTCTCGAAGAGGCGGTTGTGGCCCTATGGACAGTTTCATTAACTAATAGAAGGATCTTTTTCTCGGAAAAAAGAAAAATTCCCCTAATGGATTCTGATGAATTCTGATGGGAATGCTGATGATCATGCTGTGTGCAACTGGAGGATATGCATCTAATCTAAGTGACTGGTCATGCACAGTCTGCGAGCAGACTCACAAAAGTGCCAGATCACTTCCTATTCTAGACTGACTTGACTGAACTGAACCCTGGTCATACTGTAGCTTGTCCACGGACACATAGGGTTGGATGTGTCACGTGACACCCTGAGGGCTCTTTTATTCTTACAAGGGATGCCAAAAGCAAAGCCCCAAAAGCAATTAACTCAAAAGCATTCAAACTTTAAAAGCTTTTCAAATAAAGCAATGAGCCCAAAAGCAAACTAGTCCCAAAATCTTCCCAAAAAAAAAGCATCAACGTGATTTGCGGAAATCCGTATAGCAGCCAACGCAATTTCCGACCCTACCACGTCAGCATGTCAGCGTGATTTCGGGGATCCGTACTACCATGTCAGCAACTGTCCGTACTGGACTGCCATGTCAGCATTTGTGTGTGTGTGTGTGTGTGTGTGTGCGCGTTTGTCCGGGGACCTGCCACGTCACCAGTTTGTGACACATCCCGTATGGAATATCCCGCTACTTTCTCCTCATTCTATATTCGAGTGATTACATCGGAAAAATCTAGATCTATGGCGTACTGATCGACCATGTCCTCGAAGCTTCTATGATGAATCACGGAAATAGCCAAGACTAATGGCTTCCGAGACAAAGCATCTGCCACAAGTTTTTCTGTCCCTCAACATGGACAATCTGGAAGTGAAACTGTGACAAGATGTTAGCCCACCGCACCTTCTTTTCCGAAAGCTGCTTCTGTGACAAGAAGTAGCGTAAAATCTGATGATCAGTTAAGACCGTAAAATCCGCTCCGAGTAGGTAATGTCGCCACTAAGTAAGAGCATAAATCCCTGCCAAAAACTCTTTCTCATAAATCTGTGCTGTCAATTCTGGCCTTGAAAACAATTGGCTTTCATAGGAAACTTCAAATGACTTTTGCAAGTCCAGCAAAGTCAACATTGGTCCAGTAGTCAGTTTTTCTTTAAGTGTCTGAAAGACAGTCACCTCTATCGTTCCCCACGAGAAAGGGACTCCTTTCCGAATCAAAATGTGCAAAGGGGAAGCCACCTCTGCAAACTTTCTAATGAACCACCGGTAGTAAGAACACAAGCCCAAGAAGCTTCCAACTTCATGAACATTCTTCAAGTCAGACCAATCGCGGACAATGTCATTTTTCGCCAGATCTATCTGTACTCTTTCTATTGAGATGATGTGTCCCAAGAACAGGCAAGAAAAACTCGCTCTTTTTCACATGTATAAGCAATTTATGCTTCCTCAGTGTCTGGAAAACCCACAAATGATCGGTAGTCTCTGAAAATCCAAAGAGTCGCCCTTAAAACTGTCTTGTAGACGTCTCCAGGAGCAATACAAATCTGATGATAATCACATCTTCATATTAATTCAGCAAGTAGAATTCTGAAGTCTGTCGAGTATATCATTGATCCTCGTAATGTGGAAATTTGTTCTGGTTCATTGTTTCTTTATCTTGGCCTCGGCTAACGCTATAAGGTGGCCGGTTCGCCTGTGTACTACCACGAATCAATCATGTGATCTTGTCACAAGACGGGAACCACGTGCCAATAGAAAAGAACAGATTGAACAACTTTAAGCACTTCAAATAACAACTGAACTGAAATGGAGAGAGACGACATGCGACACGGAGTGGCGGAATTCCACCCCAGAGAGTATTGGCCCCAAACCTTGGTGCCCCTTTCGGTATTTCTTTATATTGCATCAACACAGTACAAGCCGGTACTCCAGACTCTACACCTTCTCCAAGAAGCATGCCAGAGAATGAGCCCTAACCTCATATTTAAAGGCCCTTGGCTTAAAAAGCAATTACAGTGAAAAGCCTTCGAAACTCAAAAGCTTCTAGTCCAAAAAGCAATACCAAAAGCTGCCAACTTTTCGTAAATCGCGTTGGTGTCCGTAGAGCAGGCCACGTGTCAGTACGCCACGTCAACAAATCAAGGTTAGGGTTACGATTAGGGTTTCTGATTTTAAAGTTAGGGTTTTGGACAGAATTAGGGTTTTTGATTTTAGGGTTAGGGTTTGGACAAAATTAGGGTTTTTTATTTTAGGGTTAGGATTTCAATAAAATTAGGGTTTTGGGCAGAATTAGGGTTTTTTATTTTAGGGTTAGGGTTTCAACAGAATTAGGGTTTTAAGTAGAATTAGGGTTTTTGCTTTTAGGGTTAGGGTTTCAGCAGAATTAGGGTTTCGACACGTCAGCAGTTTGTTACATCTCCCTTCTTGAAGAAGAGTTATCGTCTGCGATTACAGCATATCTACAAAACAACTCAAGTTAGCTCAAAAATTTCCGAGGGTCATTCCGAGGGACATTCCGAGGAACAATCAGTTTGCTCTTTTTATTAAGGAGTTAGCTTCTCCTTTCTGCTCTTTTGTCAAGGAGTTAGCTTCTCCTTTCGGCTGTTTTGATCAAGGAGTTAGCTTCTCCTTTCGTCCAGATCGGAACTCTTGATATTCCGACGTAGTAAAATTAGCCATCACACCCAGACCGTCCTGATCTTCCACGGGTGTCTTGATGCACTAAAATTACATACCCAGGCAATCTCATCCAATTAGGAATATTCAATGGTTGGCACATCACAATGCAACACAACTGCTTACATATGCATGTTACAAGACATAGAAACATAAAGCCGTCGATGAACACTCCTCCCGCATAACCTAACAAGGTCCGGGCCGGGAGATATTCAACAACTCCCTCATCACTCCTCCCGCATAACCTAAAAAGGTCCGGGCCGGGAGATATAGGCCTCCCAGACTGCAGACTGCGTCGTTTGGAGGTGCTGAGAGTAACCACTACTCAGACTTCCTAATACTCCTCTCGCATAACCATCCAGGTCCGGCCCGGGAGTCACAACAACAATTATTTTACAAGCATACAATCAAACCCTCCCCAGGCATCGGCCTGCGTCGTTCGAAGGTTTTCAAACATACAACGAAACGCTCCCCAGGCATCGGCCTGCGTCGTTCCGAGGTTCAAGCAATACCAAAACAATATTTCTCACTTCTCCACCCGGGAGTAAAATCACCAATCATTGAAACCAGTATCAAACCAGAGTCAAACAATTCAAATCAGTACCAAAACAGGTTCAAAACGGATACCATCCATTTCAAACAAATTCCAAACAAGATCAAATAGAACTCAAACTTAAAAAGCAATCTTGACATCAGTCGAGCTCGAAAAGTCGACTGACTTTCCATCTTGAAACCTGCACCAAAAATTAGGGTTAGGTTCCTTCCATGAGGTCGTAGCTGAGCACAACACGGTCCGTCAGCTCTTGGACAAACAGTGTTGCTTTGGCGGCGATGGTAGTCCCAAGATAGCAATCGCACTAAACCTCCAAGGTCATTTGCTCGTGAAGAGACATCTACTGAGAGATGTCGAGAAATTTCAAGATATAATCTGCTAGGGTTTCCATGGCAAGCATTTCAAGATACCCCACTCTGCCAAAAGCTGCACTTCAAAGGAAGATGTCAGAAACCATATAACTTCGGGCAAAAAAAAAAAAAAATCTTGAAAGCTTGCCAAGTACTTGGAGTATGTTGCTTGGTAGCTGTAGACATCAACATCTACATGGCACTGCTTCTGAGAAAAACAGTGACTTGAAACAAATCTGGATCCTTCTCTTGCAAGTGATGTTAATTGGCTTATGCCTTGTATGACATGAGCGGTGAAGACAGGAGGGCGCCCGATGCACGATGAAGTAAGGGTGGGAGTCGCTAATAGGTCCGAGTTGGAGGGCGAAGATCTCTCAAATAAAATTCTATCAATAACTCTCTCTACTCTTTTGTAGGACCAGTATGCTTTCAAAAAAGCACACGCCTGATGCCCTGACACCACTGTCACAAGACGGGCACCACGTGCCAATAGAAAAGAACAGAGTGAACAACTTTAAGCACTTCAAATAACAACTGAACTGAAATAGAGAGACGACACGCGACACGGAGTGGCGGAATTCCACCCTAGAGAGTATTGGCCCCAAACCTTGGTGCCCCTCTCGGTATTTCTTTATATTGCATCAACACAGTACAAGCCGGTACTCCAGACTCTACACCTTCTCCAGGAAGCATGCCAGAGAATGAGCCCTAACCTCATATTTACTAAGAAGCAATTACACTGAAAAGCCTTCGAAACTCAAAAGCTCCTGGTCCAAAAAGCAATGCCAAAAGCTGCCAGCTTTTCGTAAATCGCACTGGTGTCCGTACAGCAGGCCACGTGTCAGCACGCCACATCAACAAATCAAGGTTAGGGTAGGGGTTAGGGTTTCTGATTTTAGGGTTAGGGTTTTGGGCAGATTTAGGGTTTTTGATTTTAGGATTAGGGTCTTGGACAGAATTAGGGTTTTTGATTTTAGGGTTATGGTTTCAACAAAATTAGGGTTTTGGGCAAAATTAGGGTTTCTGATTTTAGGGTTAGGGTTTCAACAAATTAGGGTTTTGGACAGAATTAGGGTTTTTGAATTTAGGGTTAGGGTTTCAACAGAATTAGGGTTTTGACACATCAGCAGTTTGTTACAGATTTCCACGACCTAAAGGAGGTAACCCGCTTTGTACGCCTTCCAAGAAACAATCAACCTCTATTGCAAAAAAATCTTGTCGTTTCTTTTCGAAGTCAAAACATATTCGACCTTCAATCATCATTCAGTTCTCTCAAGAAATATCGAGTAAAGAAAGTAAATTTCATCAAGTACAATCTCTTTGCCCTTTATTTGTCAAAGTCGCTTTCTCAGTCCGATAGTCAACCACGACGTTGTTCTTGTGGTACCAAGGGATTTCGAGGAGGACGTCATAACCTTCCTAAGAGCATTACGTAGAAGTCCTCATGCCCTAAATACTCTTGACATTGCAAACGAAGTTTGCCAATGATCGGTGTAAGGCAACATCCCGTCCGGGTGCCCGCTAGAACTGCCTCCGCCTGTCGGTGTAATTCCAAGTCCAGCCGCCAATTCAAGAAATGGGCCTTGGCTCCTTCATCAAAGAAAAATGAGGGCTTCCTGATCTTTCACTTTGCCCCAAGGGCGGCAAAGGTTTGTACTTCCATTGATCTGATTCAGTTCGGGCCCCACTCAACGTGGTACCAGTTGAAACCGGCCTGTTCAATCCAAAAAGGGCGGTAGACTTTACTTTAAACCTTGATTTAGCTTTCACCCATATTAGTCGTCTATTCTACCTGTACTTTCAAGACACAACAAAGGGGAGAGGGATACAGGCTGCTAGATTGCACCTGTATGAGTAGACCGACACCAGATTGGCCCCTAACTTAGGCGCCCCTTTCGGTATTTCTTTATTGTTTAAAAGAGGGAATAAACGTTGTGGTTCCCTACAAGCTGCCCCGCACAAACTTGGCTGAATTTCAACTGTTCCGGCCCGATTTCGGCAGCATAACTGTACTAGAACCCTTCACAGTCAGTATTCCCACGCATTGATTGACTTTCCCGACGCATACGGGCACTTTGCAAAACCTGGCGAGAATCTGCAGCACGCTGAATTCTCTGTTTTCGGCCCCGAAAATGCGCCAGATCACCTGTACAACGGTCCCCTCGCGTCCCCGAACCTCCTGGGGGTATTAGGGACCGTTTAGGGCCAAAACCCTAAACCTGCAAAAATACACAACAAGCTGTAATTTACTGTTTCGGGCTCCATTTCGCGTGCCGGTTGCATCCGTAGCAAGTCCTCGAGCTCCCGCACCTGTAGGGCTACTTGCCCTTTGAATCGGACGAGATTTCTGGCGTGAAACGGTGAAACCTCTCCGAATTCACCTGTACCTGCGGGGGGATTAGCCGCTAGCTAATCCAATACCTGTGCAAGAGGCTCTTGCCTCGGCAATCGCGCATGAACCCACACAACTGTACATTGGTCAATTGAAAAGCCCACTAGTGGGGCATAACATACTGCCATAGGGGAGAGAGAGGGCAGTGCGTAGCGTGCAGGGCATCACTCCTGGCACCGCACTGTACATAGGAGGGAAAGCAAGCACTCCATAGCTCTTAACCTGTGACAAAAATCTGCAAATGAGCCTCTCCCAGCTTAAAATTCAGCGCCACTTCTTCCTTGAGGAGGCAAGTGCACAGAAATGTGCCACTTGGCGCATTTACAAGCATTTTCCCGTTTCGGGGTTGCCGCCTAAAAATCTCCCAACCGGTTGCCCAGTTGACTTCACGGCAGAGTAAGAAAATGTTCCCCTTGTCATTCCGGAGGTAATGACGCAAACACATTTTCAGGTCCCAAAATAGCAGTTCCCTAAATTTTAGGAGATGCTGCCATTGTATCTTTCTAGGTCATCTGACCCCCTTTGTACACTGTAGCCACACCCAAAACTGAAATGTAGCCTCTGTAGCAAAGGATTCCACTTTGGCTAGTCAATGACCCCACTTTGGCTAACCATAGTCTTTGTCCAACCTTAGTGCTCTCTTGCCCTCAGGCCTGGACTCCCTCTGGACAGTTCCACACTAGCTATGCAATGCAGGGCAGTTAGATTTCCCGAGGGGTGTTTCCAAGAAGTGAAAGTAAATCAATAATAAGAAAGAAATCAACAAAAAGGATAGATAGTAGTGACATGCTGGTGACATACCCCCCTCTTGAAATCTCAAACGTCCTCGTTTGCATCTATGTCGTGCATGCTCCTAGTCAACACTGATGTATTCAACACCTGTCGACACATGTACGACACATACATGCTCATTGTCAACCCTGGTGTATTCAACACCTCGTCGACACATGTATTGCCTGCGTGTGAACCCTGTGCCAATGACATAGTGGTAGCTTCGCACTCTGCCATTGCTTTGAGTCACTAACTTTCCAATGACAAAATGGTAGCTACACATTTTGCCACTGTCTTATAGTACACGTTGGATCCCGTAACACTTTCCAGCATACCCAAACCGACAGTTTAAGAATGCAGTTACACATGTACTCTTTAATAGAAGCAATTACTGTATTCTTGACAAACTGACAAGAAATACTCACTTCTATAGCACTAAGCACACTTTTGGACATTCCATAAGAGCAATTGCCAAACTGACAATCTGTACAGCTCTAACATTCATGTAATAGGTATTTAATTTGAGTTCACTTTAAATACCCTGTACATCATTTCTTTCAAAAGCCATTGTCACACTGACAATCCATGTAGCTTTGAAACTCAAGGGGTCAAGGTAGGTTGCAAATCGAAGGCTTCAAGGTAAAGTGGTAACACAGTTGGTGACTCTGCAAGTTCACCTTCTTCCATCCACTTAGCATCCATTGGTGGATAGTTTCTGAACTTTACCAAGTAACGCCTAGCAACCTTGCCTTTCACTTTTCTTTCTTTATGTGCCAAAATCTGTTCCAGGACCAAGATCTCGTCAAGTTCCTCGACTTCCGGCTGATCTTCAGCTGGCATATCCTCTGGCACATCACCCACATAGGGTCTAAGAAGACTCACATGAAACGCATTGTGAATCTTCCAACTGTCAGGCAATTTCAGCCTATATGCAACATCACTGATTATGTCGCACACTTGAAAAGGCCCATAGTAACGCATGCCGAGCTTTGGAAACAATCTTTCCTTGCCCTTCATCTTCTTTAACCTTGCCTTTTCAAAGCATAAAAGCACCCAATCACCAAGTGAATATACCACTTCACGACGGTGACGATCAGCTGCTTTCTTTTGCTTTGTCTGAGTCTTTTCTAAGGCCACTTTGACCTTCTTGTACATTTCATCCATGTCCTGAACATACTTATCTGCTTCAAATATCTTGTCCTTTGTATGCAGTATGGGAGGAACTTTCTTGCCACCTTCAACTATCTCAAAAGGTGCCTTGCCAGTTGATGAATGCACTGCATTATTGTATGCATACTCCACCAATGGCAAATACTGCTCCCACTTTCCTTTATGCTCTAACACGTAGCACTTTAGCAGATCTAGGACAGTAGAATTTGCCTCTTCTGACTGCCCATCTGTTTGAGGATGAAATGACGAAGAGAATTTGAGCGTTGTGCCCATATTCTCAAACAAGCCTCTACAGAACAAACTTGTCATGCGTGGATCACGGTCGCTAACAATCGACTGTGGCATGCCATGATACTTGAAAATATTGCTCATAAACAAGCGTGCCATTTGATCTGGCTTTATCTTCTTCTTAACAGGAATAAAATGAGCCTGCTTGCTGAATCTGCAAATGATGGTCCAAATACCATCGTTTCCTGTCTACGTTCTCGGAAGATCAAAGATAAAATCCATAGCAATACTTTCCCATGGTTTATCTGGAATAGGTAGTGGTTGCAATAGCCCTGGTGCCTTTTGCCTGTCAAACTTGACCTTCTGGCAAATTAGGCATTCTCGCACAAAGGCATCCACATCCCTTCTCAATGTAGGCCAATAGAAGAATGTCTCAACCACTTTAATTGTAGCATCGATACCACGATGCCCTGCATACGGTGGGACATGACTCTCTTCCATAACTTTGCGTCGCAATGGCTTTGTGACACACAATCTACCATGCATCATCATGAACCCATCTTTGAGAAGATAGTGTTCATGACGTTGTCCATGCATTAGCTGCTCGAAGACCCTTGCAAAATCTTCATCATTTTCATACTGTTCCCTCATATCATCAAGTGCATGATGATAAGGAATCGACACAATTGAAATTTGTGGCTTCCTTGACAAGGCATCAGCCACAACGTTCTTCTTGCCTTCCACATGCACAATCTGAAAATGGAACATGGACAAGATATTTGCCCATCGCATATGCTTCTCAGATAACTTTGTCCGTGTCAAGAAGTATCGCAAGGTCTGATGGTCCGTTTGGACAACGAAATCTGCACCTAGCAGGTAGTGTTTCCAACTTAAGAGTGCATGAATAACAGCCAATAACTCTTTCTCATAGACCTGCATGGTCATCTCTGGCCCTTGCAAAATTCTACTCTCATAGGCTACTACCCTGCCATCTTGCATTAGCACTACACCAATGCTACTACCACAGGCATCACACTGGACCACAAATGACTTCCTAAGATCTGGCAACACAATGACTGGATCTGAAGTCATCTTTTCCTTTAAGAGATTAAAAGCTGAAATCTCTTTCTGTGTCCATCTAAAGGTGACTGCCTTCTTTTGAAGAGCATGTAAAGGTGAAGCAATCTCAGCGAAATTTCCGATAAACCTTCTGTAATAGGAGCATAGTCCCAAAAAGCTTCGGACATCATGCACCGTCTTCAAATCTGGCCATGACTTGATCGCTTCAACTTTTGCAGGATCCATTCTGACACCATCCTTTGAGACAATGTGTCCGAGAAAATGAATCTCTTCCAGAAAAAATTCACTTTTCTTTGCATTGATGAGCAACCTATGACTGCGTAGCTCTTTGAACACAATGGCCAAGTGATGCCTATGCTCCTCTTCATTCTTTGAGTAGACTATCATGTCATCAAAGAATGTACCAACAAACTGCTGGTGTGGACGGAAAATTCTGTCCATCATCCTATTGAACGTAGCAAAAGCATTTGTGAGACCAAAAGGCATCACTAAAAATTCGTAAAGGCCAAACGTTGTTCTAAAAGCAGTCTTGTGCACATCCTCTGATCTAATGCGGATCTGATGGTACCCACTCTTTAGATCTATCCTGCTAAACATAGCTGCTCCTTCTAATTTGTCCATAATATCATCAATTCTAGGTATAGGGAACCTATTCTTGATGGTATTCTTGTTCAGTGTACGGTAGTCGATGCACATAAGCCATGAGCCATCCTTTTTCTGCACCAACAACACTGGAGAACACAATGGGGATGAACTGGGCTGAATCAGCCCCTTTTCTCAAGATTAGTGATCTTTATTGCTCAAGGTTCCTTTTAGTTCTTAGGGAAAGAGAGCTTTCCATCTTATGGAGAGTTCTATGATCACGAACAAAGTGAGTGGATATTGTGCGTGCAAGTGAATGAGACTGAGAGAAGGAGAGAGAAGAGATACGACACCCGAGAGGTTGTAAAACCCTCCTCCGAAGGCCCCACTCTCGTCGACGAGAGTGGTCTACTTTGATTGCACAAAGTGGTACAATGCGTATGCAATTGATTGATGCAACTTGGACTATGCCGATGACGACGGCGATAACGATGACGATGACGATGACGACCTAAGGGCTGAAATCTGCAATCTTTTATCTGCTGAATTTCGGGACTGTTTCGGTGGCTGAAAATTACTGTTTTGGCTGCGTTTTCTTGGCTGAAAACGGGGGATCATCTGCAACCGTCTAGGGGCTGATCTGCTACTGCGTCATAGGCTGAAAACTGCGAAGATCTACTGCTGGTTTGGGCTGAGCATTAAAAACGCAGATGCTGTCCTGTTCTTGCCAAAAACGCCAGGCAGTTTGGGGGTCAGAAAACCAAAACGCTGGGCTTTGTGGCTGAGGTTCTGGCGTTAGTAATTAGCTGCAAAAACGCTAAGGGCTGAAGTGGTTCTGTCGCGGGAAACACAGAGAATGGGACTGATCTGCAAGCATTTGCTAACGCTAGGGCACTGTGGTCGATGGCGATCACCGCAAGAGAGGAAAACGCCAGGTCTGCTGAGTTGATGCAGAAACGCCTAGGGGAGAAGATGCAAAAACGCCAAGGGGTGGTCTGAGGGGGTACTGCTGAGAAGTTGCCTGTTGAGCGGGAAGCTCCTGCTGCCTCTTCTGCCAGAAAGTGTGAACTTTGGTTTGCTTATATATTAACTTAGCAAAATTGCCCTACCTACTTTTGTAGGAAAGCCACTTAAAAATAATAAGTGAAAATCCCAATAATAGGAAAATAGGCTAAATGCACTGGAAAATTCCCCTAACTGATGCTAATGGATTCTGATGGGAATTCCGATGGTCATGTTGTGTGCAACCGGAGGATATGCATCTATGCTAAGTGACTGGGCATGCACGGTCTACGAATAGACTCACAAAAGTGCCAGATCACTGCTATTCTAAACTGATCGGACTGACTGAACCCTGCTGTGGTGTAGCTTGTCCACGGACACATAGGGTTGGGATGTGTCACCTGACAAACTGGGCTGAATCAGCCCCTTTTCTAACAGCTCCTGTACTTGGCCCATTATCTCTTTCTGATGAGCCGCACTAACCCTGTACGGAGGCTTATTTGGTGGGCTACTGCCTGGCACCAAATCTATCGCATGGTCCTCGGGTCTCTTTGGCGGTAATTGAGACGGTAATGAATCGGAAAAACAGTCACTATACTGTTGTAAAAACATTGACCTTTCTTTATCTAGCATAGGTAAATTTGATTCATCACAATCTGACACTTCACGTGCAAAAACCAAGTACGCAGAAAGATGCTTTTTCATTACAGAAGTAATAGCAGAAGCTGATACAGTGGGAATAGACTCCCCTTTAAGCTTTACATCCAGAATGTGAGTCTTTCCCCTGCTCTGTACAGTGATCTTTTTGTTGTAGGCATCCATGATTCCCTGTACACGAAACAACCAAGGAATACCTAACAACACATCACATCCGTCCAGTGGCATGATGTAAAATTCTTCAGCATCTACATAGGACTGGATATGTAGGCGCAACTTTCCGATGATGGGTGTGTCAGCCTCTGTATGGCCAGGACATGCCAAACCTGCCTCTGCTGTATACCCCATCTCTTCAGGTCTGATTCCCAATTTTGAAGCCAATTCTGGGGAAATGAAGTTGGCTTTGGCACCTGCATCAAAGAAGATAAGCAATGTTTGATCCCTGACCTTTCCCCATGCTCTACAAAGCTCACTTGCATCTGAATTTGGCTTATCGCCCACCATATCTGGCACTAGACCTGCCATGGGCTTCTTTCCTTTCCTGTCCTCCTTGTCTTCAAAATCAACCGGCCTTTTCTTTGTAGGACAATTGTAAGCAATGTGGCCAAGCTGCTCACAGATGAAGCATTTGTTCTCTGTCCTCAGGACCTTCTTTTGCTCTTCCGACTTGCGAGGAAAACGTCTTTTCCATTTCTTCGCTGGTCCCTTTTCTGGTTCAGCCGTAGCTTTGTCTTTTCCTGCGTTGGCTAGCTCCTGAGTCCCTTTAGGAACCTCCTTGGGAACATACTTCTTCGCTGAATTTTTCTTGGATGATCCTTCCTTGACGCGAGTATTGAATTCACAATCCTCTCCCTTGAGCAAACCATTGCCAGTGTTTGCTACCTCGATGAGCTGCGTCAAAGAAGTGACTTTGGTCTTCGTGCAGTATTTCCTCAATCTTTTGGGTAGGCCACAACAGTATTTTTCAATCTGTTATGTCAATGGCACAAACCTATAGGAAGTTACTGGAAGTAGAGCTTTCCAAAACTTCCGATTATAGTCATCTAGATTCTTGCAAGTGGCAGCATTAAGCTGGTGCCATTCTGTCATGACATCTGCTTCAAAATCATCAGATAACCATGATGCTGCAAAAATCTGCTTGAAATAAATCCATGTGGACGGAGCTTGCCCTTGAAGCAATAAAGTTGTCCACCATTGTCCCGCATTCCCTGTCAAGAAAGTGGTTGCCTTGCGGACCTTTGAAGCCTCTGTAAAGTTTCCCCCTACATAGGCCTTGTCAAACTGCTGGAGGAATGAGAGAGCCTTCTTCCTGTCATCAAACCCTGTAAAGGTCGTGAAAGTCACACCTTTGCCACCTTCTTTGTACGGAGTTGGCCTCTCCAACAACGTTAAGTTGTCATAGGGTAGTGACTGAAACATGGGAACATTGTTAGGGTTCATTTGTGTTCCCTGACCGCAATTAAGTTGACCTGGAAATGCCATATTTGGCTACTGATTTGTTATTCCATCCATACCAAAATTTGCCTGCGGCATCCCAAATTGGCCCTGAGTGCTCTGAAACCCTGGTAGCATGCCCGTGACACCATACATGGGGTTAGGCATCATCGTTTGAGCACCCCCGAACACTGTTCCTGGCGTGTAAAACTGATTTCCAGGTGCATGACCAGCCATGCTCTGGAATACCGATCCACCTCAAAATAGCTAGGGTGTACTGAAGGTGGTGGGAAGACCTGTTGCATAGCCTGTAGATTGCTTCCCTGCCCATTAGAACCAGCTATAGGCTGCTGAAAAGTGGCTGGCTGAACT
Organism: Adiantum capillus-veneris; assembly: GCF_014529385.1. Classification (NCBI taxonomy): domain Eukaryota; kingdom Viridiplantae; phylum Streptophyta; class Polypodiopsida; order Polypodiales; family Pteridaceae; genus Adiantum; species Adiantum capillus-veneris. The sequence continues at coordinate 174,756,349 of NC_140934.1, read as the reverse complement.
GGTACAGCTTGAAAGACTGGCATCTCAGCCACCTGTTCTTGCACCTTAGGCACAGGTTGTGGAGACTGCATGTTCTCCGTCAAGTGTACAGGTGTTTCCATTGACTGTGCAGTATGAATCACCTGTGCTCGAGCCTTAACAGGCTTTTGAATATGATCCAGTGACCCAACTTGCTGAGACGGAAGAGGAGGTTGCAGAAAGGCTAAAAACCTCGGGTTCTGCATTACTTGTGTGAACATAGCCACAACAGTAGCCAACTGGGTCCTGAATATATCATCATCCGTCTGTGGTGGTCTTGAAGACTCACCCACTTCATGTGTCTGTTGACCCTGTGAAGAGGAAACCTCTTCAGTCACATCGTTTGGTCTGTCAACCATAATTGCGATTCCCTGTGTCTGGTCTATGATCCCCTGTGTCTTCAAGCCCAACTTGACCAAGGCTCACTTCTATGGGAAAAAGTGATTTAATCCCGGGGATGGAACCATGAAACCAGCCTGTTCAATCCAAAAAGGGCGGTAGACTTTACTTCAAACCTTGATTTAGCTTTCACCCATTATTAGTCGTCTATTCTACCTGTACTTTCAAGACACAACAAAGGGGAGAGGGATACAGGCTGCTAGATTGCACCTGTATGAGTAGACCGACACCAGATTGGCCCCTAACTTAGGCGCCCCTTTCGGTATTTCTTTATTGTTTAAAAGAGGGAATAAACGTTGTGGTTCCCTACAAGCTGCCCCGCACAAACTTGGCTGAATTTCAACTGTTCCGGCCCGATTTCGGCAGCATAACTGTACTAGAACCCTTCACAGTCAGTATTCCCACGCATTGATTGACTTTCCCGACACATACGGGCACTTTGCAAAACCTGGCGAGAATCTGCAGCACGCTGAATTCTCTGTTTTCGGCCCCGAAAATGCGCCAGATCACCTGTACAACGGTCCCCTCGCGTCCCCGAACCTCCTGGGGGTATTAGGGACCGTTTAGGGCCAAAACCCTAAACCTGCAAAAATACACAACAAGCTGTAATTTACTGTTTCGGGCTCCATTTCGCGTGCCGGTTGCATCTGTAGCAAGTCCTCGAGCTCCCGCACCTGTAGGGCTACTTGCCCTTTGAATCGGACGAGATTTCTGGCGTGAAACGGTGAAACCTCTCCGAATTCACCTGTACCTGCGGGGGGATTAGCCGCTAGCTAATCCAATACCTGTGCAAGAGGCTCTTGCCTCGGCAATCGCGCATGAACCCACACAACTGTACATTGGTCAATTGAAAAGCCCACTAGTGGGGCATAACATACTGCCATAGGGGAGAGAGAGGGCAGTGCGTAGCGTGCAGGGCATCACTCCTGGCACCGCACTGTACATAGGAGGGAAAGCAAGCACTCCATAGCTCTTAACCTGTGACAAAAATCTGCAAATGAGCCTCTCCCAGCTTAAAATTCAGCGCCACTTCTTCCTTGAGGAGGCAAGTGCACAGAAATGTGCCACTTGGCGCATTTACAAGCATTTTCCCGTTTCGGGGTTGCCGCCTAAAAATCTCCCAACCGGTTGCCCAGTTGACTTCACGGCAGAGTAAGAAAATGTTCCCCTTGTCATTCCGTAGGTAATGACGCAAACACATTTTCAGGTCCCAAAATAGCAGTTCCCTAAATTTTAGGAGATGCTACCATTGTATCTTTCTAGGTCATCTGACCCCCTTTGTACACTGTAGCCACACCCAAAACTGAAATGTAGCCTCTGTAGCAAAAGATTCCACTTTGGCTAGTCAATGACCCCACTTTGGCTAACCATAGTCTTTGTCCAACCTTAGTGCTCTCTTGCCCTCAGGCCTGGACTCCCTCTGGACAGTTCCACACTAGCTATGCAATGCAGGGCAGTTAGATTTCCCGAGGGGTGTTTCCAAGAAGTGAAAGTAAATCAATAATAAGAAAGAAATCAGTAAAAAGGATAGATAGTAGTCACATGCTGGTGACACCAGTTCTGCTTTTATCTTTCCTTTTTTTCCGTACTCGGCTGTTGCTCTGTAACTCTCAAGTCTTCTGCTGGTTCTTTGAGGTCTAGTCCATCTCTTCCTGCGATACAGGTTCCGCTTTTCTACACTCGTCTGTCCTCTCGGCTTTCCTCCCTACCTAAGAGGAGAAGCAATATACCTTCATAAGTTCAGAATAGTCTGAACTCACGAATTATAAGAAGGAATAAAGCACTCATAAAACTATAAAAGCAAGGGACACACGAAAAGAAAAGGAAAACAAAAAATAAAAAACTAACTAACTAAATCACTTTGATTGCTTCGAAACAAAACTAGATAAATTATTAACTTAAAAATGTTTTCAGAAAAGGCATGCGTAAAATAAGTTGACGCAACTTACTTGGCTTAAAACAAGTACTCAACTTTAAGCAAAAAAAAGGATAAGACATCTTAAAAACTTAATCCTAGAAATCAAACTTCACACAACCACCTATAACGGAACGCATTCTTAAGTCCTCAGGTAAGCTAAATATGAAATTGAAAAATGAATACTACTACAAACCTACGAAGAGCAAAGAACCAAACTTGACAATATGTTCACTCCTTGTCCAAACAGGAAGAATAAGATTATCACCTTTATCATGCATAGCTTGGACAACAGCTATGACATCCCTACTCACGTCGTCAGTGCCCAAGAGTAGGTGCAGGTCTATATAGAGATCATTCATGTTTTGAACGTACTCTACAAAACCAACGAGCTGAGTTTCTATCACCCTCCGGAGGTGATGGGCATACTCAGCCATGATAAAGGCTAGCAATTGTCAAGCTATAGTGAAAATACTAGAAGCGCTAAAGATCAAAACAACAACATAAGGTGTTATTAAGTCAAACAATAAGTGGGCTTTTTAGCTCCCCACTTCTATTGAATTTACTACTGATTATCTTGAACATTCCAAAGGAAGAAACACTAAAAATAAACTTACTACGATGCAAAAATGAACGAACTTTTTTCATGATTCTTTTGAATGAGTATCCTTTTTCAACTAGTAAAGAAATAAGATGGCAAGATTGAACAACAAAAGTAGATTTACTAGAACAAAGACGAGAAAATCTAAATAGTTGAGAGCAAATGACATCGTACTTAGCTAAAAGAGAAATGTTGGAAGAAATGTGAGGCATGCGGATGATTTTTAGATTGGCATATTCTGGTTCAAGGCGCTTATCATAGATATCTACTTCTAATCCCAAGGGAGTCTGAAAAATCTTAAGGTCTAAAAATGCACAGCAATCACTATTTGTGGTACAGTTAAGTTCACAAAACTCCTTGGGATAAATCCCTCCGCCTACAGAACTCGAATTCAAGTACATAAAATCTTGAAAAGAAGGAACGTCACGGACAAAAAGATCATCTACAAAGCGTCTTACATTGCATAACTTGTGCAAAAATATTGGGCAAGTGTTAGCAAGGACAAGACGCTCCATAAAATCAAACTCATAAGTAAAAAGATAAAAATTAGCAAGAAAAACAGCACAATTGGTGCCCATAGAGGAGAAGCAATGGCTACATGCCATCTCGAGTGAATCTTATCAGTCGGGTAATTCTTCAGGTGTCTCGCCAATCTCAAGTCCTTGGAGTACTTAATCAATCTGTTCACACATATGCCAATCTGCAGTTTGACGTTTGTACTCCGTTCTGGCAAACCTGTCCGTTGAAAAAAAAGTTGCCCGAATCTTCATTCTTTTCTTCAGTTCCCGCGCCGGATTTTCAACTTTTCTTTGCCTTACCACTGAGAGGTGTCATCTCTGTCAGATTCTTCACGAGAAACCATGTGTAATCTGGAATTCTTTACGGCTTTATGCCCTGTAAGACAGAGTGATGAAGATGGGAGCGCGTCGGATGCGCGATGTATGAAGGGTGGGAGTGGATAATAAGTCCAGGGTCAGGACATGATGATTCTTTCACAAAAGCTGTATGCGCTGCAAAAAGGATCGGATCCTCCGTAGAAGAAGAATCTTTCTGTGCTCTGATACCATTGCAACAAACTTGGATACCCCAAGTCTAGATTCTATCGCGACACAGCAGAGACTCACTTCAAAACAGTTCACAAAAGACGACACGGCCGGGCATAGTTCCGTGCCAGGAGGTATTGGCCACAAAGATTGGCGCACCTTTCGATATTTCTTTTTATATTAATCTTGGTGCAAAGTACAACTGAGCCCACGGGTGCTTGCTCTCAGACTATGCGTCTAGATGCTCTATAGAGCGAGCCCCCACTTATAAAGAGTTTACAAGGGATGCTAAAAGCATAGCCCCAAAAGCTTTTTAAAAAAAAAGTAACTGTTCCAAAATCAGAGTTTGCTTCGATCTTGGGAGCTCTTGCGGCGACCCCTGGAGCAAAGACAGCCTACTTGCACGGAGGAGCGCCTACGGCAGCCCCTTGTCTGGAACCCCATGGTTAGCACTCAGAGAGGCCACTTGGTTGGTAGTCGGCCTCATGTTTCCTGGGGTCCCATGGCAGCGGGGCCAGCGCGCTCTTTAGGTGACTGGTTACAGTTCTCAGGCTTGTCAGAGGAGGTGCAGGGTCTCCAGCTACTACAGGGCATGAGAGGGGTGCAGAGCATGTGCCAGGACATCTCAGAGGCAGTTCCAACTGAATGACTCACGCCTCTCGAGCCAGTAGCACCCAGTTGGATGGGAGCCTTCACACGACTCGAGGTTCTCATCTCAGTCAGGGCCTGTTCACAGACTGTTCCATCCCTTTTCTTCGAGCTTCAGGGTGGGGGACGCTTCCAACAAAAGTCACTTAAAAATAATAAGTGAAAAATGTCAAAAATAGGGAGGATAGGTCTATGCACTGTAAAAATGCTGTTGATGGGATCTGATGGGAATCTGATGGTCATGCTGTGTGCAACCAGAGGATATGCACCTAATCTAAGTGTTTGGTCATGCACGGTCTGCAAACATTCACAAAAATGTCAAATCACTTCCTATTCTAGACTGACTTGACTGAACTGAACCCTCGTCATGCTGTAGCTTGTCGCCAAGATCGGTTCTTCGTGTTGGATCGAATCTTCCTATGGGGGTTCTATGGACCTCGACTCGAAAGCCAAGCTCGGTTCTTCGTGATTGATCGAATCTGCAATGAGATTAGCTTCACTAGAGAAAGTATCAACTAACACATCATTCTAAATCACATCATCTTGATACAAATCATCTGTTGGGGTAGAGGCTATGGGGGACATAGTTACCGGGGAACGCCCCCTAGCCCCCGTTCCGGGGGGCAGTTCCCTTCCCGAACGTTCCGAAACGTCCTGGAATGTCTGACGTTCCGGGTGGCCAATGCAAACCGGAACGGCCGTTCCGGAACGTTCCGGAACGCCCCTGGACCGTTCCGGAATGCCCCTGGAACGGCCACCAGCTACAAACAAATTTGGCAAAAATTGAAAAAATTGAAGTAAATGTTTGGGCTTCTTTTGAAAGTGTGCGAGGCCTCAAGGACTCATAAAATGCACCCCCCTCCCCCTTTCTCTTCACAAGCTAATCCTCAAGGCTCAAGCTCTCTCCCTCTCACTCTCAAGATCTCTCCCTCTCAAGACTCACTCTCTCAAGGCTCAAGGCTCAAGGCTTCAAGCCTTCAAGCTCTCTTCCTCTCCCTCCCACTCTCTCAAATCTCTCCCTCTCCATCTCTCTCTCTCTCTCTCTCTCTCTCTCTCTCTCTCTCTCTCTCTCTCTCTCTCTCTCATCATCTAGTCATAGCAAGGTTGAATGGTCTTCAAAACGAGTTTTCTCTGAGTATTAGAGTCAAAGCACTCTAATACTCCTTGTATTTAAACACAAGGAGCTAAAAATTGCACTATTTGGGTGTTTTTTATACCTCCCGTTCCGCGACGTTCCCGTTCCGGACCCCTAGCCGTTCCCCCATTCCGCGGGGATCCCGTTGCCGTTCCCGTTCCGCGTTCCGGGTAACTATGATGGGGGATGCCGCTCGAGAATCACCATGGCTAGGAGCGTGCAGAGATGATGAGAAGAAGAAGCGAGAGAGAAAGGGAGAGAGAGAGTCGACACGCTGAGACAAGAAAAAATACACTATATTCTCTTTTGCGAAGCCTTACATATATAGGAGTCTGGATTGATTTCGACCATCCTTTATACATGCAATGTCCAGTAGCCTTTGCATGCTTTAAGAGTATGTTCCCATTTGGGCTTGACACCCAACAATCCCCCCCTCAAGCCCGAACTGGACAAACCCTCTCATGATACCTCGAGTTTTAGGTTCTCTCACAACCAAGGATTTCTGGTGTATCCATAACCTGGTGCTAGGTGAGTAACCCCCCCTTGAACAGATAGGGTGTAGGTCAAAAAAAGTTAGCTACCAAAATGGAGTTTTTGGTTCACTGCCAAACCTTGGGTTTATGGTGTACCCAGTAACCTCATGAGAGTGCAACAAAAATGGGCTGAGAACTAATAAAAATTGGGAGGTCTTACCACTTATCTGTGTGGTAGTGTCTATAACCCGTACAAATTTTGACATGGCATGACAATAGTTGACAATCTATAGGCTAAAATAAGGCTTTGACTGAAAGTTTATGATGGTTTTGACAATATATAAAAGCTGACAAAACTATGACACTAAAGGTCGATACTTTGTGAAATTTTGTACCACAAACTAGAAGCAGATCTTTATTTGCTGCATCTGTTGATATGCCAAGTGTCTGAAGCAAATAGTTGACAGAATCTTCACTAGCTTGCTTTCTTGATAAGTGTTGATTTTGAACTCACCCTTTTGCTTTTCTTCGACAGCTCGTTTGAAAAACCTTGCTATAGATTTCACAAAGATGTGTGTGCTCCGTGAGAATCTTAGTTGCTGCCAATCCACCAACTCGTATGATCCACCTTCACAATGTCATTTGTACTCATTTTTGAGTGTGCATTGACTGTTGTCGTCGCCCTTGAGCTGCTGCTATCACCACCAAAAGAGGGGCAACGTTTTGAGTTTTGATACCGAGCAAATAGTAGTTTTTAAACCCAAAAACAAAAGCTTGTTGCCTTTCTGGAAATGACTCCTTCAAGATCCAATAAAATTGACCAATATGGCTACTAGCAAACACCAAGTGTGTGAATGAGCTCTTCAAGGGATTGAATAAGTGGATGACTAAATCACTAGTGTGAAAATAAAAGAAAAATGAGTTTTGTATCTCTCTGTAACACAGAAACAGCGCAGACGACAGATGACGGAGCTTCTGTGTAGCCTGTACAGGCAGAGTTGGAGGCTCCTGTAGTGTCGAAACTTCCATCTCAAGCCAGGGCGAAATGAATGAGACAGCCCTCGTCAGATTCTATGCAGGTCAATCGTGCTCTTTCCCCTTCACAGGCGGCCTGTCCCACACGCTATGAGCACGGCCTTTGAGGCTCTGATACCAGTTGTTGGGGTAGAGGCTATGGGAGATGCCGCCTGAGAATCACCATGGCTAGGAGCGTGCAGAGATGATGAGCAGAAGAAGCGAGAGAGAAAGGGAGAGAGAGAGTCGACACGCTGAGACAAGAAAAAATACATTATATTCTCTTTTGTGAAGCCTTACATATATAGGAGTCTAGATTGATTTCGACCATCCTTTATACATGCAATGTCCAATAGCCTTTGCATGCTTTAAGAGTATGTTCCCATTTGGGCTTAACACCCAATATCATCATGCTTGTGAGAAAACACATCTTGATCATGCAAATCATCATGCTTGTGAGAAATCACATCTTGATCATGCAAATCATCATGCTTGTCATTATCATTCAAATCATCATGCTTATCATAACCATTCAAATCATCATGCTTATCATCATGCAAATCCTGTGTGTCATGATTTGGAGAAGAAGAGACTGAGAGAGTCTCCTGTTCCCGAATCTCTTACATCTGTGCCTACACTTGAGAAAAGAGTCGGAACATCTCTTTCATGTGCCGGGCGCTCTGTTCGGCCGCCAAGCGCACTTGCTCACGCTCACGCTCCAAGTCGGCCTTTCTTTTTTGCTTTTCTTAATTTGGCTTCCAAGCGGTACTTACGCTCTATGGCTGCCACTGTTTCTTCGTAGTCACAATCTATGGCTGCCTTTCTTTCTTCGTGTTCTAACTTCCTGTCCATAAACAATGCGGCAACTCCTTCATAAGAGAGTGTGCAATCCTTGGCGAAGATGGGAAGGGGGAGGGTCAGAAAAACCTCCTGGTGGGGAAAATTCTTCTTCGCCTCTCTCATGCTCATCACCTCCAAGCGAAGTATCCATTCCGCTTCGAGTGATGACCATCCACTGAAGTCGTGGGTTCTTGTGGTCTTGGGTTCTTAAGTTCACGAGGAACTTGGGTTCTTGGGGGTCTTGGTTCTTCAGGTTCTTGAAGATCTTGAGGGTCTTGAGGGTCTTGAGGTTCTTGAGGTTCTTGCGGTTCCTCTGTCGCTTGCAATCTGTGTTAGAGAAGGATCTTCTCTTCACCCGAATTCTTCTCTTTCCTGCGGGCGCACCCCTCGGCGGTCTTGCGCTCACACCAAGGTTTCTTTTTTCCACCTCACGTCGATTGGCCGGCCGCTAAGTGCACAGTCCGCTCTCAATGAGTGAAAAGAGGCACAAGGTGAGGCTGGACAAGCCCTTCTTTCTTGGGTTTCCTGTCACTCTTCAAAAACACGATGAGGAATCGACACGCCCAAGTGGACTTGGGTTACGTGCGACCTCAACAAGCAAAAACAATTCCTGTGGTTCTTGTGGTTTTTTCCTTGAGTGATACAGAACATTGCCAAAGCTCTGATACCAATGTAAGGTGCAGCGGAAGTGAAGGTTGAAAATTGCTCAAGATGAGTGCTCCGAACTGTGCTCAAGGGTTCCTTTTACTTACGGAAGGGAGAGCCTTCCGTTCCTTTAGTGAGAGAGTGCAATGGACACAAACAAAGTGGATGAACACTGTGAATGAAGGTACATGAAACTGAGAGATAGAGAGAGAAGAATACGACACCAGAATGTTGTCAAACCCTCCTCCGAAGGCCCCACTCTCTATGGCGAGAGCGGTCTACTATGATTGCACAAATCTCTACAATGCTTGGACTTGCCGACGATGTCAACGACGATGAGACTAGCTGAAATCTGAAAATCTTTATCTACTGAATTCTGACTCTATGTCGATGACGATGTCGATGGCGGCGATGCGACGACGACGCGCTAAAAATGCAGATACTGAAATCTGCGTTTTCCGGGCTGAATCTGCAAACTTCGCGGGATCTGACCGTGCGGCGAGGATCTACTACGGGAAGGTGAGATCTCCGAGGTTCGGAGGTTCTACTGCGGAGTTTGATTGCTGCGTGGATAATTTCAGCAAGTACACTTGGGCTTCATTCTTAAAAGCTGAAGTCGGAGGCTTTCAGTTTCATTCAAAATTGGAAGATGATGGTTGAAAAGGAGAAGGACTTGCACGTCACATGTTCGCCCTCGAAGGACTTTGCGCAGTGGTGCAAGTCAGAGGGCATCCAGCGCCAGCTGACTACTCCTTACACTCCTTCCCAGAAAGGAGTTGTTGAGTGGAAGAATCGGACTATCACGGAGAGGCTCGTGCGACGTTTGCACATGCTTATTTGCCCCAGGTTTACTGAACAAAGATGTGCAACACGGTGGTTTACATCCAGAACCGTTCTCCTACCCATGCTTTGCAGGACATGACTCCTTATCAGGCTTACTACGGGCGCAATGTCACAAACCGCTAACGTGTCAAGCCACTGAAGAACGGAGCCGACTTGCACGTTCAATGGGGCCCAAGTGACAAAGGAAATAAAATAAAGTTGGACCCTCACACACACACACAAAAGACTTGCGCAGAAACTGATGACGTGGCAGTTGTACAGACAACCCGGATTTTTCGCTGATAGTGCAAACGTGGCAGATTTCCGTAAAACGCATTGACAATGCTGACGTGGCAGTTGTACGGATTTACGCAAAATACGCCGGCAGATTTTGGCGCTAGTACTTTTTGGACCACATGCTTTTGTGTTTGAAGGCTTTTCATGTAAATTGCTTTTGGGCCTAGGGCCTTTAAATATGAGGCCATGGGCTCATTCTCTAGCATGCTTCCTAGAGAAGGTGCAAGGCATGGAGTATCGGCTTGTACTGTGTTGATGCAATATAAAGAAATACCGGAACTTTCTTATCACTAAGTGTGGCAGATAGGTTACCCCAATTCCCTCGAGTAATAGGTCTTGAGTTCAAGACTAGACGGATAGATGTTTAAAGTCCCTTGTGATTGTTCTATGATAATAAAACGTATGTTCTCTCCCCTCTCTCTCTCTCTCTCTCTCTCTCTCTCTCTCTCTCTCTCTCTCTCATGAGAGAAGGATGTGAATCAGAGAAAACCTGAAAGAAGGGTCTAAGTAAGCCATGCCACTGGTGGAACCAAAATAAGGGACGCGAGACTTGACACCAGGCGCATTCTCACAAGAGCCAGTTTCAGGATTGTAAGAGAGACGAATGCGTTCAGCAAAGCAGGTGGTGAAGGGGGGGAGAATACCAGGCACATTGAGCCAAAGCCTGAAGAAGCCATCCTCGTTCTCCTTTTGCTCTGCGCGTTGCTGTTTGAAAATGGTGGGGAGAGAGAAGGTTGCAGGACGGCAAAGCCAAGAAGAGGGCCTGTAGCGAGGGGTGAGCTTTGCTTCCAGCTGGTTTCCGCCCGCGCCCGGGATCAATATGACGGGAGCCAGCTGCTTGCTTACTTTCACCTGCTTCTTCATCGCCGTGGCAATACTGGCTTGGGGAACGCCTGCATTGCCTGCTGCCCTGCGCCACGCACATTGCTCACCCGTCGGGCACGCGGCGAGCATCATCGACTGCAAGCGGATAGGCCAGGATTTGACGGGCATCTACCAATCCAAGCGCTTTGAAAGCGTCACACGACATGCAAGAGGATGTGAGTGGAATGGAACAAGTCATAAAACTAGAGTGCTTCGTTAGCCGCGTTTGAAGTAAAAAAGAAAAAGAAATCAATAAGTTATATGATTTGATGCTATTAATTATGTTTAAGATATTTATATCGGGAGGAGAGAGAGAGAGAGTTTCTCATAAAATCCTGTTAGATTTTTTTACCTGGGAGTGTGTTTAGGAGGTGTACCTCGCAAAAAATCACAAAGAGGATTGGAGTTTTATCAAGCTCAATGTTCGTAATCATACAAGACATCAATGTTATTAATTGTTTGTTGTTCCATTTTTATGTTTCATATAAAAAGAAAACATGCAAGTCTCCTTGCATGGGAGAGTTTGCACATTGCTCCCCATTACCATTCCCACGGAAGTGTGCAAATTTCAATGTGTTTGTTTCACTGCGTTCTTAGCAATCAGTAGTAGAATGCGGTAGTTGTTACTCACCGCTCGCTCAAATATCTCGTGTTTGTAAATGTGCAAGAGTTGGGTTCAAGCTTCTTTATGTGTCGGCTGCAATGAAACATAATAACATTAGAAAGGTATGAAAATTAAGTACACTAAATGAAACATTTTTTTGACTATAAACATTGTATAATAAAAATAAGAATTAAAACAAGTTGTGAGTATTTGTACCAATCCAAATACAATGCTATTTCATTACAAAGATTTATCCTATTTCATAATGACTGGAATGTACGCAATTATTAATCTTATCATAATTTCTTGTTGTCTGGCGTTGAGTCCACATAGGAAGCTGCTCAAGCACTTCTTGTGCTTTTTCAAGCGTATCACATTTGGCGGGGACGAATCGACAAAGACATTGCCAAGCACGCCTTTGACTAACAATAACAAGTCGAGTTTTTGTGTCTATATCAGCATCTTGCACAGAGCCACATGCCTTCAGGATGCATGTGTAAGTGATTGCATCTGGAGAGAGGCTCTCGTTTTGCGCATCTACTGAAAGCAGACTAGAGATTTCTCATCTGGGGAAAATCATGCAATCAATGCATTCCAAGAACCCACACTCCAGAAAGGAAGCTAGAAAAATCTAGAGCTCTCTAGCCATGCTCTTGTGGTCCGTATCTTGTGACCAATGTATCCCAAGAGTCCACACTTCAGATATTCGGGTTCGAGCGTAGCAAAGCAAAGGACAATGAGCATGATTGTGAAGTTTTTGGCGTAGAGGTTGAGGTCGACCCATCAAGGGCTGGACTCACCGTCGCCCTGCGTGGGCTGATATAGGCTACTATCTGACCCAAGATGGGTGCTGCGAGCATGTTACTTCACGTTTGTTTTGAGAAGAAAATTACACTCTACAAAGCTCTAGTCTCTTCGCTGTGCTTGTGCTAATCTGCAACGCTTGCAATGGGCTATGGTTTAGGTAGCTTTCTTTGGGGATTGAGCAAATTTTCATCGAAGGAATGCAGAAGCAGCTGGTTATTACAAGTTTCAAAACTTAGGATCTTTGCATTCAGGCTGCAAGCTGTTGTTTCCATTTGCTGTGAGTTTTTATGTCCGCGTCCAGCAGTCTGTGGTTCTGGTCTCTATTTGGTCAATGATAATCGCTCTACAATTCTGGTCATTCACAGGGGTTTGAAGAGCCAGGTTGAGGGAGGCGAGGAGTGCTCTCTCACCCCCTTTTGCATTGAGCATTTGTTGCCTGCAGTGGGCTAAGAGATTTCTCCGCTAATCGGAGGTTTTTGCTGGCTTCTTTTGTTGATGTATAGCTGCGTAGCCGAGCTGAATATTGCGAGTTTATGCAAGTTGGATTTTGAGCAGTCGTACTCTCCAACAGAAATTGTGCGGGCACCTTCTAAGGGCTATGTTTGTGAAGCCGCCTGGTCTCCATACAGCCAAAGCATGTTGTGCTTTTCTTGAGAATCTTGCTGGTCTTTTTGTGTGGGTCTCTGACCCCTAGTTTTGTATGCCAATTGGGGATAACATTGTATGAGCTTGCGAGCTCTTGCTTGCATTTCATTTTGGTTGCAGATCCCGTGTAGGCTCTACGAGCTGAGGTGAGTAGACCCTCGCTCGATTTCTATCATTTTGTATCAGCTTTGCTGGTGTTTTCAGCCACTATAGACCCGGCCATAACTTTGCTCTTGGGCTCGATTGGAGCCCCGTGTCCATTGTCTTGAGTTCCTTGTGTGGTGTATGCTCAAGGGCTCTAACACTTATGACCAGACTTTAAAAATCTTTTGATGCATGTGAGAGTCGATGCACAAAAAAAGCATGGATTGTGGTTTCGCATCAGCTATGAATAGTGTAGAGCTCGTTTGCCCCGTCGATGTTCGGCACATCCCACTACAACCAGCTAGAGCTTGTTGGCCCTGTCACTGTTAGTCATATCCCGCAATCAATGCCCTAGAAGAGACAACATTCTGGACATGAAGGCAGTGCGACATGCTTTCAAGACAAAAGCATAGGTGATCGATTGCATATGGATGGATCTCATCGCTTCGCATTTGCTGAAAACAGCCCATCTTAGCATCTTACAAATTTCCATATGCCTTCAAGATGCAAGCACAGGTGATTGCATCTACATAGATATGCTTGCTTTATACGAAGAGATATGATCGCTTTGAATCAGTTGAAAATAGACTAGAGCTTCCTTGCCCCGCTGATGTTCGACATATCCCGCAATTAGTGCGTTTAAAGAGGTGGCATTCCGTACAAGAAGCTCCTTCACCTCTTTTTGTGCCTTCTGAAGAACGCCTCTTCTTTTTTGTTACGTGTGTCTTCAATTGAAAGCAAGAGTGCCAAAAATCCACTCATGAAGCTTAGGAAGAAGCAATATTTTCTACACAAATACAGACACATATTTGGAAGATCATGATGAGGAGTCAAAGCTTTTATTTCCTATCCAAACTGTAAGACAAGGGTTACTAGGGTATCAGAGTCCACCATCCAACCACCCATTATATAGGCAAGCCCCTGGCCCTTTTCCCTAGTTGGACTCCCCGTTCCACACCGCCTAGCCCGGCCCTGCCCTTGTCTAGTTCGGCCTTGCCGGTGTCCTGACATTACTCCCCCCCTTAAGAAGAGTTTTCGCCCTCGAAAACAAAAGTGGGAAACTGCTTCTTAAGAACACTACATTGTACTGGAAACCCTGGGTGTTGCCTTTGCAATCCAAACCTATTGATTGGAATCTACAGAGTCAAACCCCTTGGTAGGACCCTTTGTAGAAACTGCTCAAGTAGCAGGTAACAGTAATCAACATTGTCAACCGTGTACAAAATGATTGGAATAAACTTGAGAAGTTGAATTCGTTCACTACCGCGTGGTATATTGCGAACTTCTTTCCTTGAGGGTAGAACTAGAGTAGATCAAACCATGATCCTCCATGACGAGGGGGTGATTTAGCAATCATTCGTCGGGTCTTACCCCAAAACTGTGCTGCCACTGACACTCATAGTGCTATAGAGAGAGCAGGATATCTACACAAGTGAAATACCTAGCTCATACGGAGGGCCATGCTATTTCAACTGATTGCTGCATCTGTACGCTGTGTTATAGATGTGTAATTTTAGGAAAAACTCAACTCCATCGTTGCACCAAAACATGTAGTGCCTACGAAATACCCAAAAGATCTGTAATGGCAAGACTCTTGCTTGGCCAGTAACATCAATGGGAACTCCAAGGGATAGATCTGTTCAAGCTGGAGAACAATCACCCAAGAAATACCAGCCTTGGGTCTTACCCTAGGTCTAATAATGGCTCTTAGCATGTGTGGCTCATAGCCGTTATGCAAATAACAAATGAGTGTTCAATCGAAAAACCGATGAAGACAAATTGGACTGGCGTCTTGACCACTTACTAGCTGAGAGTGAGAGCACTTTGGTGCAGGCTGACTCTTGAGCAAAATATGTGGCAAAAAATTTTCTCAAAAAGTTTTCATTATTCTTTGAGAGGAATAAGAAAAAAGAAGAACATGCTGGGCTGAGGAATTGTTCGTAAACGATTGTGACGTCTATAGGTGATTGCCATGCCTCGATGCATCTTATTCCTAACGTGCAACTTATCCTATAAACATGCAAGAGTTATCTGGTAGGACTCTTAATGAGAGAGGGATTAGAAAAACAAGTCACAGAGTGACTCACCTATCTGGTAGGTGGTTGTGACGACACCATTGTGACTTAATGATAGCACGTTGCCTTTGAATTAAGTCCAAGTTTTAGGTTCTTTTTAGTGGTGTTGTGTTTGGATAGCAACCTAAACAATTGAGAATGATTCATAACTAATATTGTCCTTGACAGAGTGACTGTGTGAGAGCGTATTGTATACCACCTAGGTAACATGCCTTGCTAACAAAAGTGGAAGCCCATGGCTACCGTAAAAGTTAATGCCAGAAATGCCTTGCATCGAGTGGGCTGGTAGTGATTCGATGAAATAAATTTCTTACACCAACTGGACTGGTAGTGAGTTGGTGAAATGAGGTCCTGATTAATGTAGATGCCCTAAACTTGGTTGCCACTGCTCTTGGCGCCAAGTCAATGGTAACATGATTTAGAAACCATGTTGCACGTGAAATTGGTTAAGCATTTGGCGGTTCACAACAAATCATATTGTGACACGTATACCCTATTGCATAGATATTGTATGCATCTTAGAATGTTGTCGACGGATCGTATACGCCAAGATGATGAAACTAGTCGTACCAAAAACGATTATTTCATAAAAGAAATTAGGGCATAATCCTACCCAATTGAAAAAAAATGGACAATACTCTGAAAAGGCCACATGCACGTATAAAGACATATAACTACTGTGCCCTGCACCAAAACTGGAGTTTATGTCGAATCACTAACTAATGCATCATGCCTACGTTTGTCGGACATGTGGACACTGCTTTTTTGATGCGTTCCTAAGCAAATAAAGCATAATTTTTGACTTTTTGCACGTTGAAAGTCGGATTGTGATAGTCGCTTCTTGACCACATTGGTCGTGACCAGATTTGTTCCGACAACCGAATTATTTTGGACATGTTGGACCTCTTTGGTCATAACTGGTGGATTGACAACCCCTTGGGTTGCTGGCAAGTGGGAAGCTGATTCTGGTAGCATTTTGTAAATTATTTGTGTGAGATTTTCCACTTGCGTAGCCAATATTTGGACCCTTACAGCTAGCTTGCAAAATCAGGCATCAAAAGTTTGCCAGTCCAGTCGAGTGACAAACTCCCGGCATCGGGCAAGTTCCTGTCATCTTCTAGAATATCAAACACGCTCTGAGGAGGAGGGGTTGATAAATGAGGAGACAGAGATAGATTGCCTGAGTTTGCATCATCCATCCCTGTTGCCACGATGGTACCCTCCGTGAGAGTATCCGGCCCCACGACATCCACAGGTGGAGCCGATTCCAGGTATTCAAAATCAAATATATGTTGATCATCAACTTTCGCATTCATGGCAAAAACGTGTTGTGCGAACAAAAGAGAAAACAATACCTCCGATTGCAGAAAGGCTGGCAGCCGTAGTATGAACCACGCTAAGTAGATCCGTAATAAAAGATATAAAATTTCCGTCAAATCAAGTCGTGCTTGAAGTGGGAAAGAATTGAACTCGAATCCCAAGACGTTCTTGGATCTGTGGTTGTCCAGTTAACCGGCCGTTACAACCGGCATGGACTCTGACAAGCTGTCCGTCGTACCCTTTCCAAATAGTAATGCTTGAAGATTTCGAAAGGGCGCCAAAACTTGGCCACTGCAGAAAACCAGCTTGTTGACGATGTGCTCCAGGATTGCCAAGAGGCGGCTTGCGATACCTTGCCAAAACCTCCCGAGCCCAAGCCGTAGAGAATGTAGTCAAGAAGCCTGTGGGCACGTGCTCTTGAGGTTAAAAAATCCTTGCCCTAAGCCTGTGGGCGGCCCAATCTGGGAAGGCCGAAAAAAAAAACAAGAGTGGCTATGGCGGCAGAGGCCGTGATGACGAGCAAGAGGGAGAGAGAGAGGTCGAACACTCTGCTGCTCCACTGCGTCGGCCTGTGTGACGTTTTTTGCTCAGCACCCCCGCGCGCACCTACCGAGCCCAAGCACGCTCGTTTTTGCCTTCCTCGTCTCTGCTCGGATCCCGAGGGTGCAAGAGGGTTCGACGGTGCATGCTAAGCGGCCATGCCTGCACAGCCAAGCCTGGGCTTCGTATTTACCCTTGCTTGCATGAACATGCAAAAAAGGTGCAGATGAGGACCACACCCTGCCTTGAAAAAAACATGAGGCTCTGATACCAATGTAAGACAAGGGGTACTAGGGTATCAGAGTCCACCACCCATTATATAGGCAAGCCCCTGCCCCTTTGCCCTAGTTGGACTCCTCGTTCCACACCGCCTAGCCCGGCCCTGCCCTTGTCTAGTCTGGCCTTGTCGGTGTCGTGACACAAACACTAAGCAGGTGCTCAAAAGAAGGATTTGCACCAAGTCAAAAGTGAGTGAACATCACATATTTAGGATCATGCTGGTGAGTGTGTATGCTGATTAATACGTATGCAAGGTGTGGTGCCAAAAAATATCCATAGAGAGGCAAAAAATACACTAACAACTTTAGGGAAGAAGCAATACTTGCAACACAAATTGAGCATAGGTGATTGCATCTGGAGAAAGGACCTCACTTTGTATCTGCTAAAAACAGCTTACAACTTTCTCCTCTATGGGAAAAATCCTACATTCAGTGCATTCCAAGAGTCCACACTTTGGACAGGAAGCTCCGCAAGCACTTGCGTAGAGAAACATGCCTTCAAGATGTAAGCATAGCCTTCAAGACAAAAGGATGGGTGGATGCATTTAGATGGAAATACTTGCTCTTGTTGTGCACATCCCACAATCAATGCATTGCAAGAGGCGACATTCCGGACAGGAAGCTGCTCGAGAACTTTTTGTGCTTTCTCAAGTGCATCACATCCAACATACATATCGACCAAGACAGTACCCACCGAGCGGATAGAGAGCCTTGTTTTGCATCTATTTAAAACAGCCGAGGGATTTTTCCCATCTTTGCATGTCCCAAATTGGGACATGCCTTCAAGATGCAAGCATAGGGGATTGCATCTAGAGAGATGCACTCGCTTCATGTAGAGAGATATGCTCGCTTCACATCAGCTGAAAACAATCTAGAGCTTCACTGGCCCACTCATGTTTGGCACATCCTATAGTCAGCGCATTTATAGAGGCAACATCCTGTAGAAGAAGCTCCTCGAGCACCTTTTTTGCCTTCTGAAGAGCACCATATTTGGCATACACGCCGTCCCAGGCAAAGCCAAGTACATCTTTCATGAAGCAAAGCAAGAGCGTCAACAATTCACTAACGAAACTCTAGAAGAAGGATTGTACCTAGGCAACAGTGAGTTGACATCAAGAAGTCGCATATTTAGGATCATACTGGTGAGTGTGTATGTTGGTTGATATGTATGCGAATTGTGGTGCCAAGAAACATCCATAGAGAGGCAGAAAATACACTAACAACTCTAGGAAGAAGAAAACTTGAAACACAAATCAAGCATAGGTAATCGCATCTAAAGAGAGGACCTTGCTTTGCATCTGCTAAAAACAGCCTACAACTTTCTCTTGTGGGGCAAACCCTGCAATCAGTGCATTCCAATAGCCCACAATGCGGACATGAAGCTCCTCAAGCACTTGCGTAGAGCCACATGCCTTCAAGATGTAAGCATAGCCTTCAGGACGAAAGGATGGGTGGTTAAATTTGGACAGATAAACTTGCTCTTAGCGGTTGGCCAAATGGGAGTTGGGTCAATGGTTTCTAGTGTTGTCGGAGTGTTTTTGATAAGCTGCCTACTCAAAATGCAGGTTTCTATCCAAACCTAGCTATGTACCTTGGCGGCTTGAAAGCTTGCTATAGCATTGAAGCCGTGGAGAGAGGAAAACAGCTCCATGCCGATATTATCTATTATCAAGGGATGGCGTTCCATGAACTTCGCTTCTCGCAGCATCAGGACCTGAGCAAGCATCAAACTGTATGAAGGTTTTACAACTGGATGGTGTACATGCAGATGACTTCTCATGGAGCACCATCATTTTGAGCTATGCCGAGCATGGTGAGAGTAAGAGAACCTACGTAATGTACACCCAAATACAGGAGCAACGTATAACTTCAAGCACTAGTCCCTTTTTGAGTATGTTAAAAGCTCATGGGAATGTGCACGCTCTAGAAATGGGCAGAAGAGTACATGCTCCGGTGCACAAATCTTGAGCTCAAAAGTGATCAATTAGTGATGACCACTGCTCTAATGAGCATGTGTGGAAAATGTGGTAGCCTAGTGGATGCCCAACATGCCTTGGTTGAGATATCAAGAAGGGATGTTGAAGGCGAAGGATGGAATGCATGGGCTACTGAATATGCTTGAGAAGGTGAATGCAAGTGTCTTAACAACATGCAGAAGGAAGGGCTACAACTGGACCATACCACATTCCTTGCTATCCTTATGGTGTGTAATCATGGAGTAAAAACTCTGGGTGCATGATGTGTATACTTTAAGCTCATGAAAACTGTAATTCTAGTTGAAGAGAGGTCATCTAAATATACGCTTTGCATATATAAGTTCACGAAACAAAAACAACACACACACACACACACACACACACACACAGAGAGAGAGAGAGAGAGAGAGAGAGAGAGAGAGAGAGAGAGAGAGAGAGAGAGAGAGAGAGAGAGAGAGAGAGAGAGAGAGAGAGAGAGAGAGAGAGAGAGAGAGAGAGAGAGAGAGCTTGCTGCTGATTGTTGCTGGAGAAGATTGCATACGAGTTTGATGAGGCCCACTAGAGCATATTGCATGCGAGTTTGATGAGGTTGTTATGATTATTGTTGCTGATTGTTGTTATGCAAAGCAAGACAGAGCTGATGGAGATTTGCTATGCAAAGTAGGCCATGCAAATTTGCTTTATAAAGTTGTTATGTGCGTTTTTCTGTGCCCGATTCACTGCAATTTGAAAAGCCGCGCAATGATAAATAAAGGAAGACAGTCGTTTTAAAGCTCTACCACGTGAGTCTGAGGATAATTTTGGCACGTTTTGTGCTTTTTGAAGTGCATCACATTTAGCATACGTATCGACCAAGGCATGGCCAAGCACGTCCAAGCACGACAGTTTTTTGCAACAGCCCTTGTCTAACAATATCAGAGTGAATTTTTAAGCCCATATCAGCATCTTGCATAGAGACATATGCCTTCAACTGCACTCCTAGGTGATTGCATCTGGACAAAGGCCTTTACTTTGCATCTGTTGAAAACAGCCTAGAGGTTTCTATCCCTGCTCCTGTTGTGTGTATCCCACAATCATTTAATGCCATTCCGAATAGTAAGCTCCGTCCCTTGTCAGGCATATCCTACAATTCTTGTGTTACAAAAGACGACATCCTGCACCACATTTCACATACATATCAACCAAGGCATTGCCAAGCATGTAATTTTTTGCAACAACCCCTGACTAACAATATCAGAGTGAATTTTTAAGCCCATATCAACATCTTGTGTAGAGCCACATGCTTTCGAGATGCACACGTAGGTGAGTGGACAGAGGCCCTCACTTTGCATCTACTGAAAATAGCCTAGAGCTTTCTGTCCCTGCTCCTGTTGTGCGTATATTGCAATCAGTTAACGCACCTGCTGAAAACAGCCTATAACTTCCTGGCCGTCAGACATATCCTGCAATCAATGCGTTCCAAAAGACGACATCTTGCAATACGTTTGGCATACATATCGACCAAGACATTGCCAAGCACGGCAATTTTTTGTAACAACCCCTGATTAACAATATCAGAGTGAATTTCAAACCCATATCGGCATCTTGCGTACATCCACATGCCTTCAAGATGCACGCATAGGTGATTGCATCTGGATAGACGCCTTCACTTTACATCCGCTGAAAACAGCCTAGAGTTTTCTGTCCCTGCTCTTGTTGTGTGTGTCCCACAATCAGTTTTCACGTCGTTCCAAGTAGTAAGCTCCTCAAGCACCTGCTAAAAAGAGCCCATAGCTTCCTAGTCTGGCTCTTGCCGGGCATATCCTGCAATTCGTGCGTTCCAAAAGACGACATCTTGCACCACATTTGGCATACATATCGACCAAGGCATTGCCAAACACGGAGTTTTTTGCAACAACCCCTGACTAACAATATCAAAGTGAATTTTTAAGCCCATATCAACATCTTGCATAGAGACACGTGCCTTCAAGATGCACGTGTAGGGATTGTATCTGGACGAAGGCCCTCGCTTTGCATCCGCTGAAAATATCCTAGAGGTTTATGTCCCTGCTCCTATTGTGAATATCCTGCAATCAATTAATGTTGCTTTGAATAGTAAGCTCCTCAAGCACCTGCTGAAAACAGCCCAAAGCTTCCTAGCCTAGCCCTTGTCAGGCATATCCTGCAATCAGTGCATTCCATAAGGACGACATCCCGCAACACATTTGGCATACATATCGACCAAGGCATTGCGAAGCATGGAAATTTGTTGCAACAACATAGTCAATTTTTAAGCCCATATCAGCATCTTGCGTACAACCACATGCCTTCAAGATTCGCACTTATGTGATTGCATCTTGAGAGAGGCCCTCACCTTGCATCCGCTTAAAACAACCTAGAGCTTTCTGGCTCTTGTTGCACACATCCCGCAATCAATGCTGACATTCCAGCAGGAAGCTCCTGAAGCAATTTTTGTGCTTTCTCAAGCGCACCACATTTGATGTACATATTGACCACGATAGTGCCAGATATGACATCATTTTTTGACAATGTAGTTGTGAATTTTTGTGCACATATCAACATCTTTCGTAGTTTTGTGCCCGACATAAGGACCTATGCATAGGCAACAATATCCATGCTGATATTGTTGAATTATGGCTACTTCTCCACAACAATGAGTTTAGTAGAGGCGGTTACGTGATGCGATTTTTCTGTGATTAATAAAGCTTGTGACGTATGTGATTGCATCTGGAGAGAAGCCCTCACTATGCATTTGCTGAAAATAGCCTAGAACTTTCTGGCCCACCCATATCAACATCTTGAGTAGAGCAACATGCCTTCAAGAGGCATGCGTAGGTGATTGCACCTAGAGAGAGGCCCTCGTTTTGCATCTGCTGAAAACATCCTAGAGCTTTCTAGCCCTACTCTCATTGAGGGCATCCTGCAATCAGTCTAGACAGGAAGCTCCTGAAGCAATTTTTGTGTTTTCTCAAGCACACCACATTTGGCATACATATCGACCAAGACAGTGCAAAGCACAATATCTTTTTATAACAAAGTGTATCAGCATCTTGCGTAGAGCCACATGCCTTTGAGATGCCTATGTAGGTGATTGCATCTAGAGAGTTCTTGCCCTACTCTTGTTGCACAATCTTGCAATCAGTGCTTCCTTGCCACACGATCTTTATCAACCATAAAAACTGATGTGCAGTGAGCAAGCAAAAGCTGAGCACGCAGACGGTAAGGATAGGCGAGCTTAGTGAAAGTATAGGTGACTGAATCTGGAGAGATACTCTTGCTTTACATCTATTGAAAACAGCCTAGAGTTTTTTGGCCCTGCGCTTGTTGCGCACATCTCGCAATGAATACATCCCAAGAGGCGACATTCCGCATAGGAAGATCCTCAAGCACTTTTTGTGCTTTCTCAAACACACCACATTTGGCATACATATCGACCAAGACAGTGTGCCAAGCACGACATCCGTTTACATTTGACACACCACATTTGGCATACATATCGACCAAGACAGTGTGCCAAGCACGACATCCGTTTACATCCCACAATAAGTGCATTCCAAGAGGCGATGTTCTGGACATAAAGCACCTCAAGCATTTTTTGAGCTTTCTCTAGCACACCACAATTGGCATACATATCGACCAAGACAATGCCACCCACACCATATTTTTTCAACAGCCTCTGATTAACAGTATAACTGTGAATTTTTGTGCTCATATCAACATCTTGCGTAGAACCACATGCCTTCAAGATGCATGCATAGAGCCACATGCCTTCAACATGGCTGCATAGGTGATTGCAGTTGGAGTACGTAGGTGATTGCATCTGGAGAGAGGCCCTCACTTTGCATCTGTTGAAAACAGCCTAGAGCTTTCTAGCCCTACTCTCGTTGAGCACATCCTGCAATCAGTCTAGATAGGAAGCTTCTGAAGCATTTTTTGTGCTTTCTCAAGCGCACCACATGATGTTCATCAACCAAGAAGCAAAAGTTGAACGAGCAGATGAAAATAGCTGATAGCTAATAAACGTTAAAAAAGAGGACAGCCACATGGACACTCATCTTGCTCTCGTTGTGCACATTTTGGAATCATTGCATTGAGTGGTGGCATTCCGGACAGGGAGCTCCTCAAGCACTGTTTGTCCATGCCACATGATGTTCATCAACTAGGAAGTAAAAGTTGAACGCGCAAATGAAAATAGTTGATAGCTGATATACATTAAAAAAGAGCACATCCACATGGACGCTCGCCCTACTCTTGTTGTGCACATCCTGGAATCATTGCATTCACTGGAAGTGGTGGCATTTTGGACAAGAAGCTCCTCAAGCACTGTTTGTGCTTTCTCAAGCGCACCGCATTTGACATTCATATTGACCAAGATGGTAATAAACACAACATCTTTTTTCAACAGTCTCTGATTAATTGTGAAGTTTTCTGCCCATATCATCATCTTGAGTAGAACTACATGCCTTCAAGAGTCGAAGTGGAGCTCCTCATCATCAGTTCCTTCGATGAGCATCTTGACTCAAGACCGTGAAGGTTTCTGGGAGACGTGGAGGGTTTTCAATTGCAAATGTGGCAAGCATGCAATAAAAGGTTCATGCAACCATTCACGTTCCATATAAGCAAGAAGCATGCATACACAAAGTGTTTCACAATGTGCTACAGAAATAGGGAAGACCCGTTGAAAGTCAGACCACGTGGAACAATGTGCTGCGAGGTTTTTAAATGCCTTCATTAGTCATTTGCTCTCACAGAATTGGCTT
Organism: Adiantum capillus-veneris; assembly: GCF_014529385.1. Lineage (NCBI taxonomy): Eukaryota > Viridiplantae > Streptophyta > Polypodiopsida > Polypodiales > Pteridaceae > Adiantum > Adiantum capillus-veneris. Next base: position 174,732,486 of record NC_140934.1, on the reverse strand, counting down.
TGATGAAAATTAGTAGCGCCTCTTGCTACGTAGCGCCCTTCACGACCTCACCAATTCCTCAGAGTCAGAGGTGCGCGTGCAAGATTTCCCTTCCTGCTTCCCCACTTTGCTCTCATCATCAACAAAGCAATGGCTTGTAGAACCAGTTTGGTGCAGGCCCGCCTGGGGAGAACGGGTGGAGCTAGAGTCTTGGAAAGACCTGGCCTTGATCAATCTCAAAGTGGTCAAGAACCAAGCATGGAAGAAGGTAGAGAGAGAGAGGTCTCTGTCCACCTGTAAATTTCCTGCATTCTCATTCAGATTCATTTTGCCAACCTATTTGGATAAGAGGGCATTGCTGCAATGTTAGCAATGGAGTGGGTTTGGGTCTACCTTTGGCTTGAATTCCTCTGACTCTGCTCCCGCCGGTGATGGAGGCAACTACGGCATTGCGCTCTGCTGTGGCGGAGAGCAACACAGTGGGGCAAGCCAGTGAGCAGTGGGTGAGCAAGAAAGCGACGAGATGTGACAGCTTTGAGAGAGAGAGAGAGAGAGAGAGAGAGAGAGAGAGAGAGAGAGAGAGAGAGAGAGAGAGAGAGAGAGAGAGAGAGAGAGAGAGAACGGACTGGAAAAGTTGTTATTTTTAACAATGCCACATGGACGAACGTGGAGCCAGAATTGAGATTTTGCCCTCTATGCTAACGAAGTAATCAGAAGGCCTGCAATTTCAAGGTAGTAAATAAAGAGTTCTAAGATATTCTTAACCGTTGATAGTGATGGCTGGCTTTCAAAACCATGCCCGTGAGAACCACACCCTAAGGAAGGGAGGGTTTTGTTTTGCCACTTACCATACCCCTTTCCCAAAGATAACCACCAGTGGGGCGCCGCTAGGTTGGCCACACCCCCCAATATCACCACAAGACGATCTCTCTCTCTCTCTCTCTCTCTCTCTCTCTCTCTCTCTCTCTCTCTCTCTCTCTCTCTCTCTCTCTCTCTCTCTCTCTCTCTCTCTCTCTCTCTCTCTCTCACTGCCCGGCCCCGCCTATATTCCCTCTCTCCTACACACGTGCTGCATCATCCGGCCGGTAGGCACCGTTGGTATCTCTGCCACACTTAAGCCCGGCGGGCCGCCAATGATAGTATCTCTCTCTCTCTCTCCCAAATATTCTTTCTCTCTCTCTCTCTCTCTCTCTCTCTCTCTCTCTCTCTCTCTCTCTCTCTCTCTCTCTCTCTCTTCTCTCTCTCCAACCACGGTGGGGCGTACCCCCACCTCCCGCTCGTCCTCACCCCCCCCCCCCCCCCCCCCCACCCCCCCCCCCCCCCCCCCCCCCCCCCCCCCCCCCCCCCCCCCCCCCCCCCTTATCTACACCTAGCCCCCTCTCTCTTGGAAATAACCACGACGGGCCTTAGGGCAACTATCACCTCACCCTCTCTTCTCTCTCCCCTCTAACCCCCATCATATCCTCTCTCTCTACCCTATCTCCTCCCAACCCCCTCACTCTCTCTCCCTTCCCTCCCTTGGTGGGAACCACCCCCCCCCCCGTCTTCCCTCCTTGTCGCGCCCGCTGTCCACTACCCCGCCCCCGGGCCTTGCACTCCTCCCCTCCTGCTGCGCACGGTTCTACAACACCCAAACCTACCCTCATTTCATCCCCCCCTTCACCATCTCCCCCCTCTCCCCCACTCTCATTCCCTCTCGCGCCCTATCTCGTCCGTGCCCTGTCCGGCTCCACAGCACCGCAAGCTGCGCACTCGCGACTGCTGCAACCGCACGCACCAATACGCACGCACACACACACACACACTCACGCGCACACACACACACACCTTTTTTTTTCACCATCCTCACCCCCCCCCCCATTTTTTGCGTCGTTTGCACTGCCCGAAACCGAAAAAATATATAGAAAATAATATATATATATATATATATATATATATATATATATATATATATATAATTATTTTTTTGCATACAAGCCATTCCCACCGCACGCCAATACGCACATACATATACAAATACACATGCATACACTCACGCTTGCGCACTCGCACATACACACACACATCCGCCCTCATGCACCAATACGTACACACACACACACACACGCATATACGTACCGCACCACAAATAGAAATACAAAAAAAACAAAGGTCTACGACTACTTCATCGACAAAAGAAGGAAGGAACCCAAATAACGCGACACCAACAACAAAAAAGAGAAATGCGCAGAAGGTATGCCCCGACCGACCCCGAAAAGAAGTACGCTCTACACCGACGCACCGGCAACACACCATTTGCCGGCAACACGCAACCACGATGCCATCTTCAGTAAATTATAGGGTATTTTCATCATTTCTTCAGTTTTCACCAAGCCGTTGTAAAGAATCCCACTTTGTAAATTTCCTCTCTCTAGGTGATGGTCACAAAGGCCCACCTAGAGATTCTCATCTTTTAATAACCTCCCAAAACAAAGCAAGGGTCAACCACACCGGGCCCACCTCTTGCTTTGTCTCCTCGATTAAGCTTACCCTAATCACACTGAGATTACCATAATCCAAGCAGCCAACACCTATAAATTGGCACTGAGAGGTCACTATTGGAAGGGGGGGGCAGTTCATGAGAAGTCAGCACTTGGTAGAGTGTAGTGGGAAGAGTTGACACTATCACCATCACGGGGAGGGGGCTTGTGTGTTGGGTTTGCCTTGGGAATTGCACCATGCGAAGGGAACCACGTCCATCTCTCGACTCCAATGGTCGATGCACACACGTATACACGCTCTTGGTAGCAAGCTTCACAATCATTGAGTCGTCTTAGAGAACGCACCAAGTAGTTTGCACCACCTCCTCTCCCTACCTCTCTACCACCACGGCGTGCCATTTGTAAATACTGCAGAAATAATTCTCCCTCACACCCCCGAGGGTTTTCATCATTTGCAAATCTCTCTTTCTGTGTGTGTGTGTGTCTGTGTGTGTGTGTGTGTGTGTAAGTTTGCGGTGTTCATATCATCGTGGTTTGCGTCCTAGCTGCTCAAAGCTAGGTGGTGCCCCCTGTTCGCTTTACCGTAGAGGCTCGAGGTGCGCCATTCGGTCCCCGGCGTTTTAGAGGCCGTCGGGGCTCGGGGTTCGCTTTGCTCCCGTCATTTGGTGCCCCCACTGAGGAGGGCTTTCTAAGACCTTCAGTTTACAATGCTGAAAGTGACGCCCACTATCAATCATGGACGAATGGCTAAAGGAATTTTGTAACTGGAGGAAGGAAGAAGAGGAGACGAAGGAGGCACTAGCCGCCTTCATTGAGGTGCTATTGCTAGGCTGCAGGTCGTCAGCATTCAAGAGGTAAATTCTCTATGTCGTGTTGCTCGTTCTAACCATAAATTGAGAGCATCAAGTGGGAGGTTGGTGAAGTGCCATCACTGTTGTCAACCAAGACACACTGTCAATGAGTGCCAGCAACGAAGGCAGCGAAAGGGCTGAAATCGTCTACATCGACATTCATCGCGAAGAAGTCATTCACATCAAAGAAGGGAAGAAAACGGTGAGGCCTCTTTTCCCTAAAGAAACTACAGTCATAGTTATAACTCCAAAGTGGCCTAAAGGGGCTGCTCGTGCCAAAGGTAAGGAGAAGATAAGCCAGTCTGGAAACACATGACCCCAAAGGGAGAAGCATCTAGCCAAGCAAGTGCTTCAAGCTCAGAAAGCCGAATTGTACCCAGCTTGCCAAAGAGGAAATCATCCGAAGCTAAGCGACAGAAGGTCTCGCCTACCGATTTTCACGACGCATGCGAGTGCTACCAATCCACTTCGACAATCCGGAAGAAGAAGTGGTAAGAAGATTCCCATGTCCTAGAGAAGAGTGGTTTGGTTACTGCTCTCGTTGTTTTGGAAAGCGAGTGGAGGATCTTCCTCCTCTCCCTGTACAACTTATCCTGAAGAAGCTTTCTACCACGGGAGAAACCCAATGGGCTGGGGACGAGTTGCAATTGAATGGAGTAGAATTCATGCAACACGTCAACTACGGAAATTACTTGCAATTGCTATTAGCCAAGAGGCTGGGAGTGGTCAGACGCGTCGCCATCACCCCGTACGTGCTGAGCAACGAAGGAAAGGTAGAGCCCATGAAAGGTGACAACCTCTTGTGGATGTGCCGACTCATAAACACTGGCACGGTAAGAGTATAAGTAAGTATTCCACCCTCTGTGCATGATGGAAAACGGGCCGATGGCATTCCCGTTCAGATTCTTGCAGCACATGCATGTGAATATCTATGTAGATAGGAAAGTCTTCTACCAACAGAAGATCGTATACCTATTCGATGCGGCGGTACTAGGAGAAATCCTCAATTCCCCGAACCCTATCATTCTCCCCATATTGGATTACCATCATTCCTTTAATGTTTCTACCTTTATCCTGTTTTAACCTATCCACCCACCCCTATAAAAAGCCGCTATGAGCCGCTACTGTTGTTAATGTAAAAAAAAAAAGGGTTTGTAATTTCCTGAGTCACCACCATGGCAAGTGTTTCTTTCCCCACGTTCAGTGGAAAGAAAGGAGAGAATCTCACCACCGACTTTTTGGATGATTTCGACATTGCTTGTGTCGTCTCCAACAAAGATGAAGACGCTTCACGACTTAGAATTTTTCCTCTACTGATGAAAGTAGAGGCTAAGTCCTGGTATAATGCATTGCCCTAGGCTACCAAGAATGCATGGGATGTGTTAAGGGGTGCTTTTGTAAAGAGGTTTGGTGGAGGCACAACCTCCGAGAAGCTATGGCAGCTACTAACAGAATTAAAGCAGGGAGGTCTGCTGGAGTATGCCACCTACGAGTCCAAATTTGTGGACTTATGGGAGAGATGGGTTGCCTCAATGGAGGAAGGCGAAGGAGTGCCTAATTTCCTAAAGAAGAACCGTTTCATTGCTGGTCTATGGTCGCCGCTTAGAGAGAAGGTGAAGGTAAGGTTTCCTGCAACATATGAGTTGGCAGTTGAAGTAGCCCGCCTTAAAGACAAGAAGTTGCGCATGCAAACAAGAGTAAACGAGTCAGAGGAAACAAGCTCGGCCCGACCAACCCCAGTGACTGCAACAACCAATTATAGAGTCCAACCACAGGAGGCATTAGAAGAGTAACAAGACCTACTGAGTCGCATCACCACCCAACTAGAGAGTTTATCTGTGCATCTGGTGCATCAAGGGCATGCACCTGGCAGGAATCCAGAACAAGGAAGAGGACAACGAAGGCAGAACCAAGAGTACCACTGTTACAAGTGCGGGGAAGATGGCCATGGAATGTACTATTGCCCACACCCAAGGAGGCAGAACCAAGAGTACCACTGTTACAACTGCGGGGAAGATGGCCATGGAATGTACTACTGCCCACACCCAAGGAGACATAATTTCAATAGAGGGGGGAGACAGAATCAGATCTCTCCGCCAAGAGCAAGACCACCACCACCTAGGCAACCAAGACCGATCCCACCAGTCCAAATCCTTCAAACACCTGTACAATAGTAACCACCACCCCAACCTCTCATTCCGCCACTACCCCCACCACCTGCTGTGAACCAAGCGGTGAGTGTTATTAGCTTGGAGGCTAAAGGGAAGGCGAAGGTAGAAGAATCAATTCGAGAGAAGCACAAAGGGAATGCGAAGGTAGAAGAAGTGGATGCTATGGGAGTGAAGCGTGTCAGGCACGAAGAAGCATCTCAAAGAGAAGAGAAGATGAAAGGGAAGGCCGAGTCTAGCAAGCAAGCAGCTAAACCACGACGGAAGATAGACATCGTGGACATCTCAGTAGGTGAGTATGCAAAACCCTATGACTTAGTTCAGGATGTGTTAATGCAGGGCCCGAAGATAACTTGGCCCCAATTACTCCACCTAGCACCCAGAATGAGGAGGCAATGGACAAAAATGGTAAGTACCAGGAAATCAAGGCCCAGGATAGCTGGGCCTATCTCTGGGAGAGATCTCGACGACATCCTACCAACCATGGATGCTCATCTCAAACGTCTACATAGATGGTGGCGCGCAAATGTGCATCATGAGTGAAAAGATGATGCACCATCTAGGTCTAGAGGTAAGTAGGCCGGCACCCTGCTGAGCCAAGATGGCAAACAATGTAAGAGTGAAATGCGTGGGCATTATAAATGCGGTCAAAGTAAAAGCATTCAATACAAAAGTGGAGGTAGAAATCTTCGTCATGCCAGACAAAGGGAAGGGCTACCCCATCATTCTTGGGAGGCTCTGGCTTATGGCTATGGAAGCTAAACAAGACTGGAGCACCGGGATGATTCAAATGAAGGACGCTAAAGGGAAGTCCATATTCTACGACATGAGGACTGGAAAGCAGCGCAACATGATCTTGGAGGCTTCAGAAGATGATCCACCAGCGACTACTCATCTACCTCAGGAGAAGAGACGACCACCGACGGAAGTGACAGTAGCATCGAAGTGATGGGGGTCATTCTTAAAGACCCAAACAGATTGACACAATCTGAAACAACCTTGACAAACCAAGAGGGATCATCAGGTATGCAGTCCTTGGAGGATGCATGTAAGTTACAAAAAATGCTCTCAAATGAGTTAACCAATGAAGAAAGGAAGGAGTATGTCTCCATGCTAGGTAACTTCAATACTTTGTTCATTGATGGCTATGATAAGATCACAGGAATTACAGTAGTGCAACACCACATAAAACTTAAGGAAGGCAGTAAACCTGTAGTACAAAAGCTCAGAAGACTTGGAGTAATCCAACAAGAGGCCTGCTTAAAGAAGTGAGAAGTTTACTACAAGCAGGTTTTATCTACCCCGTCGAAGACTCAGAATGGGTCTCCCCAGTAGTAGCCACACAAAAAAAAAAGGTAAGTGGAGAGTCTGTGTGGATTATAAACCTCTCAATGCAGCCACGAAGAGGGATCACTTTCCCCTCCCATTGCAAGATGAAATACTCAATGAAGTGGCAGGTCACGAGCGATACACAGTGTGCAATGGCTACTCAGGATACTTCCAGATTAGCATTGCGGAAGAAGATCAGAAGAAGACAACTTTCATCACGCCTTGGGGATGTTTTGCCTACAGAGTGATGCCGTTTGGCCTCACTAACTCCCCGGCCACATTTCAGCGCTATGTGACTTTTGTTTTCCAACCCTACTTTGGAACATCACTACGGGTTTTCATAAATGATTTTTGCATCTATAGTTCACGAGCCCTTCATTTAAGCAAAGTCTATGATGGCTTAACCAAGCTGCAAACCTTGGGTGGCCAGCTCAATGTGGATAAGTGTCACATTGGTGAAAGCAAAGTCACTCTCCTTGGTCATGTAATTTCAGCAAAAGGGATCGAGACTGACCCTAGCAAAATTCAAGCCCTGGTATCTTTGTCGTCACCCACCACCTCTAAGCAGCTGGTTTCTTTCCTTCAGAAGGTAAGATACTTAAGTAGGTTCATTCACTTGCTATCTCAAGTGGTCCTTCCCCTACAACAACTCACCCAGAGGGATGTCTTCTCATGGAGTGAAGAGAATGAGCAGTAGTTTACTGAGGTAAAGAAAATCCTAGCTAAGCTGCCCACTATTTCACCTCCTAAGTGGGACGAGCCATTTTATGTGAACCCTAGTGTGGGAAGTAATTTCATAAAATCTAATATCTGACCAACCCAAATGATTTTCTCATATTAAACTGATCATTTAATGTGGGAGAATAAACGGGAACAAGGGTTAAGATATAGATGTTCTTATAGATCTATTTTAGCACGGGGCCAATGGTAAAGGGGCCCATATGAGAAAAGGTCTATCAAAGAGAAAGTTCAACTAATGGAAAGGGGCCACTTGTCAAGTGTAGAGACACACTACTCAAGCAAGTAGGGGTTGTGCTTAAGCAGGGGCTGTGCTTAAGCAAGGGGGGTGCTAGCTTAGCCTCACAAAGGGAAAGAAGGACACTTGTCATGAGGCTACACCCCTTTCCCCAAAGGGAGCCCAGCTCTCATTGGCTAGAGGGCTACATGTCCCAATCAACTTCAAAGGAACCCTAGGAAAGGGGGTCGACCTAGCTAGATCTCTCTCTCTCTCTCTCTCTCTCTCTCTCTCTCTCTCTCTCTCTCTCTCTCTCTCTCTCTCTCTCTCATTTGAGCCTCCCACGAGCTCTCTCTCCTTCATTCTTCCCTTCACACACTCTTGTGAAGCAAGGATTTCGCCTCCTTCTCCAAACCTGAGAAGTTGAGTGCCTACTACCACAAGCTCTTGGCTATGGATGCAAATCCACACAAGAGAATGCTTATGCTTGCTTATCAATCTCTCTAATCTCCATTAACTCTCTGTTAAGTTATGCTACAAGAGCTATGAGTGAATATGTGCAAGGGGTTATTTCTTTCTAGTAGAGCTACTTCTACTTCTCTCTTCTTCCTCACTCCCTGCTAGCTCTCCTCACCTTTCATGGTGTTTGAGGTCTTGGGATTGAGGCCGGGCATTTTTCAAGTTCATGCTAATCATGTTTATTGTTGTAGTTATTCTAATGCTAATTGGTGAGTGAAGCTTACCATCTTCATTTCATCAAGAAGGTCTCAAGGAACACAAATAGTTGTATTGTAAACAAGTCTTCCATCATGGAAGAATCTATAATGCAAATGCCTATTGGAGGGGGGACCGGATCCAACTAATCCGGTCCTCTATTGGTGTCAATTTCTCTAAACTCTCATTCTCTTTTACAAGTATTGATCATGCCATGTTAATGAAGTAATGTGGTAAGTGTTTCTCTCTCTCTACCCAAGCACTTTCTTTCTCACTATACATCTACACACTAAAGAATACTCAAGGAAATGCTCAATATGTTATTTACTTTCCGTTCCAACTCAAGTTAAAAGGCTAATTCCATTACATTGGTATCAGAGCATTTGGTTTCTCTTTTCTTGCTTAAGAAGAGAGGTCCTTAAGTAGCCTATAAATGGTTGATGTTGTTAATTATATTAGGGTAAGTGGAACTGGGATCTATTATCGGTTTTGTTGAGCCCTCTATGTGGGCTTAATAATGGAGTCTTTTTAGACTTGCCTACGGCTTTACCATTATTGAGCCATAAGAAGTCCGAAAGGAGCTAGCCCTTGGCAACTGTGCTATGTTAGACTTACTCCTCTACTCTCTATAATTAACCACTTCGAGCCGTGGGTGTAGATACTTAAGAGCCGATTTTCAAAGGCTAAGAGGAGTGGCAACCAAGGTTTTGAATTGCCAAAGCATACACTAATTACATACATAAATTTTGTTAACATGGCTGACAATAATCAAGAGAGTAGAATGAACATTGATAGCTTTGATTTTGCACATGAAGGTGCTAATGATGATGCTCCCATGTTTGTGAATTATCTCGTCACTAGGTTACAGCAAGCTATGGGCAACCCTGCTTTGCAAGCCGAAGTTACTCAACAACTTCGTGCTTATGGAATTTCCCTTCCTCTCCAAGAGGAGAGAGAGCTTAGGAGGCCTCCTGAAGAGACCCCCAAAAGAAGACTCTCTCCCATTCGAGAGGAGGAATCCAAAGAGCAAGAAGGCAATGAAAGTTTAAGTTCCTCTGAAGATGTGGCTCCACGAAGACGGCGGTCTAGACGATCGCCTACTCCTCCCAAGAGGAAAAGATCAACACATAGTCCTTCTCCTCATCATTCTGAAAGGCAAGAGAGGAAACAAAGGAAGAAAAGGGCTAGGAAGAGGTCACCCTCTTCTCCTTCTTCTTCACCTTGCTCCTCTTCCGATGAAAGTTATGGCTATTCTCCTAGAGAATACAAGAGGGGAGGACATCGCAAATCATTTCCTGCATGGCGAAGGTCACAAAAGCTAAAGATGTTCAAGGAGGGAGGAAAGAGTATCTCTTTTCTCACCTATGATGGCACCTTTGGTGCTACCGACAAAGTGTTGGCCTTCATTCAGCAATTTGATGTGGCCCTTGGAGATGAGGGCTTCACAGAATCCTCCAAGCTACGCCATGTAGCTATGCACTTCCAAAAATCAGCTCGTCAATGGTGGGCTAGCCTTCGTGGAAATGGTGAAGCCCCAAAGACATGGAAAACTCTGCGAGTTTCCATCATGAAGCAATTCCTTGCAAGAGATGCAAAGGACAAAGTTCTTACCGAATGGCGCAGCTTGAAGCTCCTCTCCCATGAGTCTATCCACAAATATGTAGACAAGTTTTGGGATTTACATCTCAAGGCTACTGTCTTTCAAAAGATAGACTTTGCCGAGCAAAGGCAGCAATTCTGTGTGGGATTACCTGAAGAGATGGCCGAATACATCAACTCTCAACGGCTTGGTACTATTAGTGAATTAATCCATCACACCATGGTTGCTTCACGCATCAATTTCCATCAAGGGGCTAGACGTAATGTCAAGCCCATGGAAAACAAAGACAAAAATGATGCAAAGGGAAAAACCAATGTTCAAAATACTTCCCAAGCCAATTCCAACAACAACAACAACAATCGGTCCAAGGAGAAGGGAGTTTACAAAGGTAAAAACAAACTCTCTCCTGAAGAGCTTGAAGATTTTCACAAGGACCATAAGTGTTTCAAGTGTGGGGAGCAAGGACATGGCTATCGTTCTTGCCCCAAGAAGAATGCTCGCAATGAGACTCCTAGGGCTTCTACCATCGAAGCTCCAAAAGAGGATGCTCATTGCAAAGGATCATCGCTTTCCTATGCTTGGGGAAAGGTAAGAGATCATGATGCCTTCATCTTGTTTGACCCTGGCTCTACTCTTAACTTCATATCAATGGAGCTGGCCACCAAGTTGGGCATTCAAGCTTTTGAGATGGGAGATATAGTAGTGGCTGATGCAGCTTTCAAGGGACAACAAGCCTCCGTTACTCCCTTGATTGGGAAGTTGAGGCTTCATGTCCAAAGCTATGTCGACAAGGAAGACTTCTTCATCTCTCCTCTCCAACATGAGGATGTTATCCTAGGGGCACCATGGTTTGATCGCATGGCTGCCAACATGAAGTTCCCTGAAAGGAGAATCTACTTCACCTACTACAGGGGAAAGAACATGTATATAAATTCTAGTGAGCGTGGTCGCACTATTCCACTTGTAAATCCTCTTGCTTTTGATAAGTCAATGAAGAGCTCAGTTTTTGCGTACATGATTTTTGTCAAAGAGTCTCTAAAAGATACTAATGTTTCATCAAATGTAAATGGTAGGAATCAAGAAGAGTTAGACTTGTCTAATTTTCTAAAAGGATTCCAAGATGTGTTCATCGATGATATCCCTATGGACTTACCTCCAAAACGAGGGGATGATGACCATCGCATTGAGCTCCTTCCTGGAAGCTCACCACCTAACAAGCCTCCTTATCGAGTCTCACAAGCTCAACAAGAGGAGATCATGAGGCAAGTACAAGAGCTGATAGACAAAGGGATGGTGAGGCCTAGTTCCTCTCCCTTTTGTTCTCCAGTCCTTTTAGTGCAAAAGAAAGATGGTACATACCGTATGTGTGTGGACTATCGAGCACTAAACCATATCACTATCAAAAACAGATTTCCCGTACCTCGGGTAGAAGATCTGTTTGATAAGCTACAAGGCTCTACCTACTTCAGTAGGATTGACCTTAAGAGTGGCTATCATCAAATAAGGATAGTGGATGAAGATATCTTAAAGACCGCGTTTCGCACAACGTTTGGTCTTTATGAATATCTAGTCATGCCTTTTGGCTTCAATCGTTTGATGGAGAAAATTTTTAGACCATACCGCAAATTCACGGGAGTGTTCTTTGATGATATCATCATCTACTCCAAGTCTTTGGAGGAACATAAGCAACATCTCCAAGTGATTTTTCAAGCATTGAGGGAGAACAACTTTTTCTCAACCAAAAGAAAAGCAAATTCTTCCTTCAAGAGATTCAATACCTAGGTCATATTATCTCTAAAGATGGTATCCAAATGGATCCATAAAAGTTAGAGGTAATAAAAGCATGGCCTAACCCAAGAAATCTACATGAGCTAAGAAGCTTTGTTGGTATGTGCGCATACTATAGACGCTTCATAGCAAAATTCTCTCAAGTAGCAGGGCCATTACACGACTTAACTAAGAAGGACGTTAAGTTTGTTTGGACTGCTAAGGAGAAAAATGCTTTTGAAAATCTCAAAGAGAAGCTTACTTCCCAACCAGTCCTCGTGCTTCCGGATCTCTCAAAGCCATTTGAGGTCCAATGTGATGCTTGTGGAGATTGCCTTGGAGCAATTTTGCTTCAAGAAGGGCATGCCATAGCATATGAGAGCCGAAGGCTCAATACTGATGAACGAGTCTTGAGCATTTATGAGAAAGAGCTTTTAGCAGTTCTACATGCCCTAGACACATGGAAGCACTATCTATTGGGGACTCCATTAAGAGAAAAGCAGACAAGCACAGAAGGAATCTCAATCTTGAAAAAGGACAATATGTCCTACTTCGGTTTGAGAAAGCTAGATTGAAAAAGCGGGTCGGCAAAGGGAAAGTTGTCAAACTTTCCCATAGATTTTACAGCCCTTTCAAAATTACAGATAAAGTCAATGACGTGACTTTCAGATTGGATTTGCCTTCTCACTGGCGCATCCATAATGCTTTTCATGTCAGTCTCCTCCGACCATATGTTGGACCTCCTCCAGTGGCGCCAGTACAAGAAGATCCTCCAGAAGTCGAAGAGACTGAGGAAATCCTTCAACCTGAACAGATAATACACCACTCAGAGAGACAACTCAAGTCGGGGAGTCTACATCGAAAGTATTTAGTCAAGTTCAAGAATTACACTCCTTTAGATGCAAAGTGGATGACTGAGTCCGATCTCAAGGACTACCCTGACATCTTGCACAGTTATGCTGACGCTCTACAGTTGAGGTCAACTGTTTAGAACCAAGAGGCATGTAACTAAGTCAGACTTTGTAAATAATTAATTTATTTATGAGAAAAGAATTATCTAATTAGTTGTGTGCACACCAGAATAGACCTAGCAGTTCTAAGGCCTCAGGTGAGCCTAAATGCGGGCTAGAACACCTCAGAGGGACCTTAGCAGAAATTACCCTGAAGCCCTAGTGATTGGGAAATCGGGTCTTTAGAAAGGGGTAAGCAGTAGCCTCAGATTTTAGGCTCAGAAAAATACGCGCGTCAGTACAAGCACATGAATGAGATGGGGTCCTTAGAACAGTGACCCTAAGGCTAATAAAGCTAATAAAGCCTTAGGGTAAGTTTCGTGAAATTAAATTTAACGGTCCGTGCCCGGGCGGGCGGCCGGACAAGTGTGAACAGGTAAAGGCGGTGCAGTGCCCGTGCGGCATTGCGCCGGCAGACCTTTGGTGTTCTCATAAAAGAATCATTGGTAGCAGTTGTTAGTTAGTTGCACATTTTTAATTAATGAGCTAGATGTTTTTAAAGTCAAAAGTTGAATGGTTTTTAAGTTTTTAAAGTAAGTGTGCCAAGTGCCACACTTACCAATGCAAACTAACTCTCTCTCACTCTCACTCTCACCCTCTCTCTCTTCCTAGCGCCCCCTCTCCTTGATGGCTATTTAGGAGCCCCCCCTCCGCCATTTCCAGGGCTGGCAGTGCACCTACCCCCCCTAATGTGAACGTGCTCTACGCGGTGGAGCCCTCCATTGAAGCTTGAGAGCAGCCCCTTGCGACATATGTGGTAGCCTTGTGCTCCCATTGTCAAGAACAAGGGATCTCACAGTCATAGACACCTTCTGGTGAAGTTTCATCGCGATAAGCTGCCGTAGACGCTCTCTTAGCAGAGTGCGGCTGCTGAAATTCTCTGTTTTCAGCCCCTAATCACCTCGATTAGGGCTGTTTTCAGCAGATCAGCCATAGAAATTCTCTTCTCTCTCCTTATCCTAAGTCTACATCAAGTTTGGCGCGATTCCATCGCGAAGAAGACCTCTGTTTCGGTGTAGGGGTGCGCACAGGTAAGAATTTCAAGTTATGTGCAGAAAATTACAGCAAGCATGTGCGTGTGCATTTTGCTTGTTTCTCTTTTGTGTTCGATGCATGAAGGAATGAGCATGAAGGCAACACATAACGGAAGATGGACTCTCCTCTGTGAGAGCTTCCGATGAGCTGTTTCGGAAGATAGACTCTCTTTTCGAGAGCTTCCAACCAGTCTCGCAGAAGAGGGGAAATCCCCTAAGCAGTAAGAAAGTGGAAACACTTTCTCAGTCAGTAGTCAGAACAGAACAGAAGAAAGAATAGAGGACGGGCGTATGCCCCGTTCCTGTGCTTGTAAAGATTCTCCCTTAGTAATGAAGATATTCTCTTTATGGGGGGGGACCAGCCCATCTTCTGGTCCCCAATGAAGTGTCAAGTTTTCTCGCTCCCTCTAATTCTCTTGAGTATTTGAAGTGCAATTAAACGTCAGTTTACGCTTCCGTATTTTTGTGACACTTTGTCACTGAAAATCTGCACGTTTAGGGCTGAGAACTGAGGTTTCTTTAGGCTGAAAACTGATGGTCTTTCCAGGCTGAATCTGCTACTCTATAGGGCTGACTTTTGCAAGTTCTTCACAGCTGAAAACCGCTGCACTTCTGTGGCTGAAAACGCTGCTGAAAACTATCAAAAACGCTAGGTTGATGTAGCTTTTCAAAAACGTTGGCTGATGGTATGTGTGGCGATGATGCTGATGCAAATCGCTAGGGCAAGAGGGTATTGTGGCGATGTTGCTGATGCAAAACGCCAAGCTGATGCTCCTTCAAAAACGCTAGGCTTAGGCTGTTGAAGAAAACGCTAGAGGATGAAGTTCTTGCTTGGAGGGGGAAACCGCCAAGGGGTCTTGTTGAGAAGTTGTCTGCTGAGCTTGGCTCCTGTTGCCTCTTTTGCCATTTAGTGCTAGCCTAGGTTTGCTTATATACAAAATTACTCAATTTGCCCTACCTACTTTCCAGCAAAAGTCACTTAAAAATAATAAGTGAAAAAAGTCAAAAAATAGGTAAAATAGGCAAAATGCACTGAAAAAATCCCCTGAAGGATTCTAATGGGAATGCTTATGATCATGTTGTGTGCAACCAGAGGATATGCATCTACACTAAGTGACTGGGCATGCACGGTCTACGAATAGACTCACAAAAGTGCCAGATCACTTCTAATCTAGACTGACTGGATGACTGAACCCTTATCGTGCTGTAGCTTATCCACGGACACATAGGGTTGGATGTGTCACGTGACATCCACTCCTTTTCAAAGTGAGGTACTGTTAACGAACTGTATGGCGTCGAGGGAGATCGCCAATAGCATCTGGAATCTTGGAAGGGGCTCTTCGCCGGCCCACTCTGATGTGTGGGTCGTGCGGTACTTGAACTTCATAAAGGTCTGCAATGCTTTGTTCTTTGGGCCGCGCCGAAAGCGACACAAAGTCTTCTGTGGCTCGTTCAATGTTTCAACTTCGTCTAGAGTCATGCTTCTTTCTTCTTCAAGAATCTCCATGGTTGAAAATTTTTAAAACCACAAAACCATGAACATACCTATTATTCCATGTAAAGTGACTGGAAAAACTCTTGTCTTCTCTAAAGACTGTGCATGCAATGTAGATGAACATAAAGATGGAGTGCCAAACCGTTCATCAAACACATACAAGCAATGGAATCGAAACTTGTGTTTCTGATCTAAATCAATCAACTGTGGAAAATCACAATGGAAATGCCGATACTTGATGCTCAATCTTTTTTGTGCTCTTTGTACGACGATGTCATGCCAGGGAAGAGACATGGAATGTGACTTCCTTGATGCATACTTTTCAGCTTTTCATGAGAAATCCGCATACATCCGTGCTCATTCATGAGTGAATCGTGCTCAATGAAAAATATGTCATGCCTAGGAAAAGGGATCACATAAAGACGCTGACTAAAATACAAGAAACGAACACGAATGAAACACTCGAACAATGCGTGCGTATCAATCATGCGAACACATAATACTTCCTGTAAGGGTTCTTTGAACCTAGGCTCTAGAGCGAAGATCGCTTCTTCTTGAGGGAGTTCTTTGGACCTCGACTTGAGAGCCAAGATCAATCCTTCGTGATTGATCGAATCTACAATGAGGTTAGCTTCGCTAGAAAAAGCATCCATTAACACATCATCCTTGTGAACAATCACATCATCGTCATGAAAATCCTCATGCTTGTGAGAAATCACAAGCACAATCAAGTGGCCGATGCACTTTCACGACGACCCAAAGTTAATGCGGTGTCTATAGCAACTCACAATGATCTATCCTCTATGATAGATGAGTATGCTACTGACCCTGACTTTAGAGACATAATGTTAGCCCTTGCTTTGGGGAAGAAAGAGGAACCATTCACCTTGCAGGATGGTTATCTTCTCCACGGAAATAGGCTATGTGTTACACATTCCCTTCGAGAGAAAGTTATGTATGAATCCCATGCTCCTCCATACGCGGGGCATAGAGGTATTCAACCTACTCTCCAAGGAGTAGAGACATACTTCTATTGGCCTACCATGAAAGTGGACATACAAGAGTATGTTTCAAAATGTGTAGTATGCCAAAAGACCAAGTATGATAGAGGGAAGCAACCTGGATTACTCCAACCATTACCTATTCCAAATTCACCATGGGAGAGTATATCCATGGATTTTATCTTTGGATTACCCAAATCTATCCATGGGAATACAGGAATATGGACAATAGTCGACAGGTTTAGCAAGCAAGCACATTTTATTCCTATCAAAAAGACTATTAAGGCACATCAAATGGCAACTCTCTTCATATCTCAGATTTTCAAGCACCATGGATTACCCACATCCATTGTGTCAGATAGAGATCCTAGAATGACCAGTAATTTCTGGAAAGGTCTCTTTGAAAATCTAGGAACAAGATTGAATTTCTCTTCGGCCTATCACCCACAAACGGATGGCCAAAGTGAGATAGCCAATCTTACGATACTCGATCTACTCAAGACTTATGTTACCGAAGTAGATCAACGCTCACAATGGGAAAAGTACTTACCTCTTGTAGAGTATGCTTACAATAATACTATACATACTTCTACGGGAAAAGCACCTTTTGAGATCATTGTGGGAAGACCTAAAAGTCCCTTGCTACTCAAAGTACATGGGAAGATCTTCGCGGCCGATGAGTATGGCCGTGACCTACAAGAATCTTTTCAAAAGATTAAGGAGGCTATATCCATCTCTCAACAAAGGCAAAAAGCTGCTGCTGATAAGCACAGAAGAGCCTTAATGTTCAAAGAAAATGATTGGGTCTTACTCAAGTTTCCTAAGGCTCCATTAAAGCAAACGACGGGCAAAAATCCTACGGGCCATCAAAAGTATTATGCTAAACTAGCAAAAAGATACTATGGTCCTTTCCAAATTTTGAAGCCCATCAATGAGACGGATTATCAACTCAAATTTCCCAACCATTGGCTCATACACAATGCCTTTCATGTAAGCCTACTGCCCTACAAAGGAGAGCCACCAACTGAACCAATTATTGAAGACCCTCCCGAAGTTGAAGATCAAGAAGAGGTGCTACAACCCGAACTGTCCTTCGGCATGAAGATAAGGTACTACGACATGGTAAGATTATCCGACGGTATCTTATTAAGTTAAAAAATTATCCTTTTGAAGATGCTAGATGGATGCAAGGAGTACAGCTTAAGGATAGTATGAACCTTGTCAATGCTTACAACGCTACATTAGTGTAAGCAAATGTACAAATTTCTTTTAAATGACTCATGTTTTTGTCTTATAAGACTAGTCCTCTTTTTAATTGTGCACAAAAATAACTAGTATGCATGCTTAGAATCATGTTTGTGATGACAACGTCTCTCAAACACCAAGTAGAATTTGTCACTCTACTTTGGGAGAATGAAATGGAGATAGTGGCTGGTAAGGAAGACTACTAGGTATCGCCTTGTAAACGACCACTTGTATTGTAAGGGCAAGGATCAAATTCTCAGGCGGGTGCCAACCTCCAGTGAGATCACAGAGGTAATTTCAAGTTGCCATGATGGCGTCTGTGGCGGTCATTTTGCGCTAGACATCACCAGTAGGAAGATTCTACAAACAGGATACTTTTGGCCTAGTTTGAACAAGGATGTACACCATTGGTGTAAAACATGTAAGGCTTGTCAAGTGGCCAGTGATCGCACGTTAACCTACGAGCCACAAACTCCTATCATCTCATATGGTCCTTTTGAGAAATGGGGAATAGATGCAATCGGTCCTTTACCGAGGGCCCAATAAACTATACATCATAGGGGGTGTAGATTACATGACTCGATGGGCAGAAGCAACGGCCACCACCCGCATTACAGCCCAAGAGGTGGCAAAGTTCATTTTTGAGCATATCTGTTGCTGTTTTGGCACCCCTCTTGAGATAATATTAGATAGAGGACCAGGATTCAGAGGTGATTTGGTGGGAGAACTGATAAAGAAGTTAGGCATCACACGCCGACATTCCACACCATACTATCCACAATGCAATGGTATGGTAGAGAAGGTAAACGGAATGATTTGCAAAATCATCACAAAGCAGGTGAACAATCACATAGGGGACTGTGATAAACATCTCATGGCAGCTCTTTGGGCCTACAGAACAACGTTCTGAACATCACTAGGTTTCACCTCTTTCCATCTAGTTTATGTGAAGGAGGCAATTCTACCCATTGAGGTACAAATAGCCAGCTTACGAGTTTTGGCTAGCCAGATACATCGTCTGATTGTAAATCTCCGAAACCACATCTTGGATCTAGAAAGACTCCAACTAGATAGGGAAGAAGCAATCAATCACTATGCAGCGCAGGCAGAACAATGCTGGCTCATATTCAATCAAGGGCTTAAAGAAAAGGGACTGGAAAAGGGTATGTTAGTGCTGAGATACGACAACAGATTTGATACCAGGAAGGATAAATAATTCAACCCAGATGGGAAGGGCCATTCATCATCAAGAAACGCTATGACAACAGCAGCTATAAGCTGATGGAAGCAGATGGAATAATTCACAAGACTAGGGTCAATGGATGGAGACTGAAAAGGTATTTTCTTAAGTTTGATCCAGAATTTATGCTAGACATTCTAGAAGAGGGAGAACCCTCTAACTCCACAACTAAAGATGCAGAGGAAGGGCTAGAAGCATGAATGCCTCTAGCCAGATGGGAGGGCTAATGATGGATGGCTTTCGAAACCATGCCTGTGAGAACCACACCCTAAGGAAGGGAGGGGTTTTGTTACCAAGAAAAAAAAAAAACAAAGAAAAGGCACTTGCCACTTACCATACCCCTTTCCCAAAGTTAACCACCAGTGGGGCGCCACCAGGTTGGCCACACCCCTCCAATATCACCACAAGACGATCTCTCTCTCACTACCCAGCCCCGCCTATATTCCCTCTCTCCTACACACGTGCTGCATCATCCGACCGATAGGCACCGTTGGTATCTCTGCCACACTTCAGCCTAGCGGGCCGCCAATGATAGTATCCTCCCTCTCTCTCTCTCTCTCTCTCTCTCTCTCTCTCTCTCTCTCTCTCTCCACCCCCAACCACGGCGGGCTGTACCCCCACCTCCGCTCGTCCTCCCCCCCCCCCCTTATCTACACCTAGCCCCCCTCTTCCCCCCCCTCTCTCTTGGAAATAACCACGGCGGGCCTTAGGGCAACTATCACCTCACCCTCCCTCAATCTCTCTCACCCTCTCTTCTCTCTCCCCTCTAACCCCCATCATATCCTCTCTCTCTACCCTATCTCCTCCCAACCCCCTCACTCTCTCTCCCTTCCCTCCCTCGGTGGGAACCACCCCGCCCCTACCTACTCTCTCTCTCCTCCTCTCGTTGACCACACCCCCCCCCTCTTCCCTCCTTGTCGCGCCTGTTGTCCACTACCCAATTGTCCACTACCCAGCCCCCCGGGCCTTGCGCTCCTCCCCTCCTGTTGCGCATGGTTCTGCAACACCCCAACCCTATCCTCATCCCCCCCCCACCATCTCGCCCCTCTCCCCCACTCTCACTCCCTCTCGCGCCCTGTCTAGTGCGCGCCCTATCCGGCTCCACAGCACCGCAAGCTGCGCACCCACCACTGCTGCAACCGCACACACTAATACGCACACACACACACACACACACACACGCTCACGCGCACAGACACACACACACACACCTTTTTTTTCACCATCCGCACCCCCCCATTTTTTGCATCGTCTGCACTGCTCGAAACCGAAAAAATATATAGAAATATATAGAAATATAGAAATATATATATATATATATATATATATATATATATATATATATATATATATATATATATATATATATATATATATATATATATATATATATATATATATATATTGCATACAAGCCATTCCCACCGCATGCCAATACACACATACATATACAAATACACATGCATACACTCACGTTTGCGCACTCGCACATACACACACACACACATCCGCCCTCATACACCAATACGTACACACACACACACACACACACACACACACACACACACACGCATATACGCACTGTACCACAAATAGAAATACAAAAAAAACAAAGGTCTACGACTACGTCATCGACAAAAGAAGGAAGGAACCCAAATCACGCGTTGCCAACAACAAAAAAGAGAAACGCGCCGAAGGCATGCCCCGGTCAACCCCGAAAAGAAGTACGCTCTACACCGACGCACCGGCAACACGCCATTTGCCGGCAACATGCAACCACGACGCCATCTTCAGTAAATTATAGGGTATTTTCATCATTTCTTCTGTTTTCACCAAGCCGTTGTAAAAAATCCCACTTTGTAAATTTCCTCTCTCTAGGTGATGGTCACAAAGGCCCACCTGGAGATTCTCATCTTTTAATAACCTCTCAAAACAAAGCAAGGGTCAATCACACCGGGCCCACCACTTTCTTTGTCTCCCCGATTAAGCTTACCCTAATCACACCGGGATTACCATAATCCAAGCAGCCACCACCTATAAATTGGCACTGAGAGGTCACTATCGGAGGGGGGGGGGCAATTCATGAGAAGTCAGCACTTGGTAGAGTGTAGTGGGAAGAGTTGACACTATCACCATCACAGGGAGGGGGCTTGTGTGTTGGGTTTGCCTTGGGAATTGCACCATGCGAAGGGAACCACGTCCATCTTTCGACTCCAATGGTCGATGCACACACGTATACACGCTCTTGGTAGCAAGATTCACAATCATTGAGTCGTTTTAGAGAACGCACCAAGTAGTTTGCACCACCTCCTTTCTCTACCTCTCTACCACCACGGTGTGCCATTTGTAAATACTGCAGAAATAATTCTCCCTCACACCCCCGAGGGTTTTCATCATTTGCAAATCTCTCTTTCTCTCTCTCTCTCTATGTGTGTGTGTGTAAGTTTGCGGTGTTCATATCATCGTGGTTTGCGTCCTGGCCGCTCAAAGCTAAGTGGTGCCCCCTGTTCGCTTTACTGTGGCTCGAGGCTCGCCATTCGGTCCCTGGCGCTTTAGAGGCCGTCGGGGCTCGGGGTTCGCTTTGCTTCCGTCAATAGTTTGTACTGATCAACAGAAAAAAGGTCGAGTTAATTTTCATCTTTGTTGCTACTAGAACTTTGATCTTTTTAGCAATACATATAAAAATGTTCATGTATGGTTTATATAGATTATAGACAAGAATGATGCGTTGATAGTTACTTCGTAGACATTGTCTGCAAATCAATCACGGTAATTATTAATATTCACACTATTTGTAATTTCTCCTTGTTCAATCACACTCACTTATGGTGAAGATTTGCTAGCAAAGGCTTCATCTTGAGAAGCACCCTCATTGTTTACTCCTTCAAGAGTTGAAAGAGTCTTTCTAAAAGCAAAAAGATGCATGTCAAAAATAACGTTTGCATGCAATGGATAAGATGATAAAACTAATTACTAATTAGACATCAATTTTAGTAGTATAAGATTCATAAAGGTAAAGTTCCAAGTTTGAGCACAAACATGAGTTAAAACATTGAGAATATGGCTCTCAAAAAGCAGGCATAGAGTAAGGGTGAAGCTGGCACCGCGCACAAGGTTGTGGAGGACCAACTAGCCACATGAGATCTACCTCACTATCAACATTAACAGATGCACTAGATTCTTATCACCAACCTTGTGCACACACGGCCTCATGCATCTACATGATATGTGCACAAACATCCACGCTACTGCTTATTTCTCAATAGATCTCATTTGAGCCCTTTATGCATGATAATCAAGCAGTCCACAACCCATAGTAAGCATCACCCAAGATGCAAATCCAACACACCAAGCCAAGAGTTGTCTATCCGCCAGCTTCAATGGTAGAACTCTAGCCACTATCATTATCTCTGGCCATAATTTTCCTCAGCTTGATCCTCAAAGCAAGAAGAAATTGCTGGCAGCTCTCGGTCTACCCAACCCGAGCTAATCATGCTCTAGTAGTTGCAACTATGTGTAGCCCATGCAATTAATGGGTTGATTGTTTCCACCACTTTGCTCACCAATCGATCAAATCCTCATGCCAGCAAGGGGAAAAATGAGGGCGTTACTGCGTGTGAAAGGGAGAGATACATTAGAAAAGAGGATGGCGCACTGCAAAGCAACAAAACAAAACAAAAAAGTTGCTTTGCTACAATTATGAGAAAATGCAATTAAATTCTCATTTTCGCATGGCTCGTTCTCTCTACCACACACACAGAGACACACACACACACACGCACACACACACACATGCGATGTTGTGAACTTGTGAAGGCGTCAAGAGAGAGACAAGAGAGATTGTGACATGTCTTAGTAGAGATCACTCTCAGTGCAGAGGGATGAATGTGCAGGAGGGGCAAGGGAGGGAGGTGTAGATGAGCCTTTGAAGTCAAAGCCGCTTCCAGGTGGCCGTTGCAGAATGGGGTCACGATTTTTAAAAAATCGTGGTGTTGAGGTTGCTGTGGCGTTTCATGAGTGAAGGAAAAGTAGTAATGGGCAATGCATTGCATGTGGCAAGGGGGGGACACAGCCATGTGGGGGCATCGCATTGTGCGGCTTATGGTCTCTCTCTCTCTCTCTCTCTCTCTCTCTTTGAAGAAAGCAAGTAAGCTCATTTTTGCTCTTTTTCTCAGGAGTGAAATACAATTTTCTTCCAATCATTGCAGGGGCTCAGAGTTTAGACAACACATAGGTGTGTGCATGCATACATACAAGCAAGAGGCGGAAAAAAAACCGCATTTAACTATACACCAAAAATCAATGTGCACTCACCCTTTTCTCCACAACCAAGCATGCATCTATGAGTATCGCATGATACCACAAACATGAGCATTATCTCTGTGCAATTTCCAATAGATTTGACCCGCATCTCAAAAAATTGTCGACCATTCGATCTATTTCCCTTTTCTTCAAGATTGAGCACATTCCAGCTACATATGCATTCAGTCGGGTTCCCAAAGGAGATGACAAGAAATCTTCTTCTATCCCCACACTTGCAAGCAACTGTATGAGCTGAGAATTTCAGCGCAGTTCAAATTTTTGGTATTCCAACTTTGCAGGGAAGAAAAAGCTCATTGGCTTTGTCAGCACACCATCTACTAGCTTTGCCTCCTCTCTTGATTTGCTCAAAAAGGCAAGGTTCTCCTGTTCTGGTCCTTCTATATTGATCACCAACATCTGGCCCTTGTCCAAACACTTGTGTAGGATTATGACTTGACCAAAATACATCTAGTAGATGTTCATATTTGATAACATCGGGGTTGAACTCAACCTCTACAGCTTCTACCTGATCCCCAATGTTACGATACTCTGAATTGGCTTTAGAGCCACCGGTGTATCCAACAGTAGTTCTAAGAACACCATTGAGGCACCCAAAGACAACCTCGCTGCACCAGAAGCTGCCCACCAAAGCGAAGATAGCAGTTCTGCCTATAGAGGAGGACTGATGGCAAAAGCCCGCTCTGGCTGTAGCAAAAGAAACCCGTATTTCAGCACCACCAACAACAAGGCAGACTCATCATTCCATTTGAGCTCCTCTCTCTCTCTCTCTCTCTCTCTCTCTCTCTCTCTCTTTCTCTCTGTGGCGCTCTAGCAACTTCCACAGAACCGCTTTCTTTCTTTGGCCTGCCGACTTGTGAAGATGTGGTGGTCTATTGATCTCTCTTGCTTGCGAAGCTCTCAATTGGGGTGGATGCTTAACATCAAGAAATGGTTTGGAAGATGGGATGCATGTCACTTGGTCAAGGATGCGTCGATCGACTCCCAAGTTAATGAGGCCTTCTTACAATGCCAATGTACCACGGCTTGGGAAAAATCTGGAGGTTCTTGCTTCAGCCATTACACCACACATGTTGCCCCAAACTACAAATCTCTCTTCTTCTCCGAATGAGGTAACCGAACCCATCCCTACATCCTTGAGCCCATCCCATTGAGAGCGATCCGTGCCATTGCCTCCATTCGTCTTAGCTCCCATTCTCTATGCTGCGAGACAAGACGTTGGGGCATTGGCGAGGAGTCTCATCGACTTTGCACCTTATGCCCTCGTCAAGTGCGAGAGAGTGAGTACCGCACACTACTTGAGTGCTCAGCTTTTGACCACATTAGGTCCTCTTTTCCCCATTTATTCAGCCATGAGCTCTACCTACATAACTTCCTCTCCCAACCACGATGTGGACTCTCTATTGCGACGCTCATTTCAGCCATTTTTGAGCATTGAGAGTCACTTATGACCTCCACTCACACCACGTGACATGTTCATTTGGTCCCATAGGTCATATTTGACCTCCAAGGACGATAATAGAACTATCTGTGTGTGTGTGTGTGTGCGCGCGCATGTGTAGGGCGCCTCTCTCTCTTTACAGGCTCTTGACGCGCAGAGCTCAACAGAGGGATGATGAGGTAAGGGAGGGGGGGGGGTGAGCGAGGTGAGGGAGGTGGGAGACAAAGATTGGGTGGCTTGGCTTGGGCTTGCAGAGCACGGGCAAAGGATGAGTTGTTAGGGGTGGGGGCGGACGTTGCTGCAGTAGGAGCAGCTGCATGCAAAAAAAAGGAGGGGGATTAACGGTGGCGGGGAGCTGGCAAAGGCAGGCAAGGTAGAGGAGCGGGACGAGGGAGGACACACTGATAGTGCACAAAGATCTCTCTCTCTCTCTCTCTCTCTCTCTCCCCGACCAGATGTGTTGGGGTATAAAGCCCAATGTGGTCGCCCAGGTAAGTGGGCGGGCCGCCAGGTATGTACACATATTCTTTTGTAAAAACCTAATAAGAACTCACTATGCTCTACACGTTATAGTAGAGCGAGTTCACCATATCGTCGTGCTCTTCTTCTCGCACTCTCTCTCGCTTCGCACTTTCGCTCGTACTCCTTCAACTGGTATCAGAGCTCAGACCGAGGCTCGGGGCAGCATTTGCAGGTAGCCAGAGTCACCTGCTCAGATTAGAGTGAGATTCGACAGGTGAAGACATGGCCCCAATTCCTGTGGGATAGACCAAAGGGCTTAGGTGTTCTCAGAATTTCACTCTGAGGTCATCTCGGCCACCGTTCGGCTTCGACAAAGATCTACGCAGGCCATTTTCGACTATGTGGTCTTGGCGGGTGCAGATCCGACTTTGCAAATTTGGGGTTTCGGCCTATGACTGCAAGTGCTGAGGATATCTGCACTTCGAGAGTGCTGATTTGTGGCTATCTACACAACGAAGGACGGCTTACAGTTCTTGGAGGCGTGTCACATACGACACGGGCGCACCTACACACAGACTGTAGGCGACATCCACCAGTTCATCAGGTAGCTTGTGTTTGCTGCTTGATATTCCAGATTTCATCCTGACATTTCAGGTACTTTCACATGGGATATATTGTCAGAGATGATGTATGTCTGTTGAGGGTTTGCTGGATGTGAGTCACACAGCAAACAACCGCCGCAGCGGTTACAACATACAGTGGGAAATTTGTGGATGTATGACTTTGTGGGAAGTCTATGTACTGTCAGATTTACTACAGCCTTTGTTGAGGGTCGAGTGAGGTTTTATTGAGCTGGGGGATTCTCGAATGTTGAGATCCTTTCGGTGATACAAGTCGTGGAGCGATCCCTCGAGCACCCTTAGATAGGCAGCTAGGATGTATTGACTGTGAGTTAGACAGTTGGGATTGCATCTTTGCTTTACTTCCATTGAGGCATTGTCATAGTCTATGCTTACAGGATAGTGACAGGACAGTGAGAGACAATACAGGTGCAGCACAGGTTTACCCACAGCTTACAGTGTTAGAGAGACAATGGTTTTTTGAGCTGTTTTTGGTCTGTTTTTTGAGTACACCAGAGCCATTTTACAATGGATACTCTGCCGAAATTTCTGCAGAATCTGAAGCTTTATTGGTTCATTTGACAGGTTGATATTGGTTCAGAGGTCAGTTTACAAGAGAAACTCTGTCGAATTTTTCCCAGGAAAGTAAACTACTGTGAAGCGTAGCTATGGCTGGATCACAGGACACTGCTCTTTACAATATCAAGAAGCTGGATGGAACCAATTTCCCATTGTGGAAGAAGCAGATTTGGCATGTGTTGGTACAAAAGAAGCAGATAAAACCTATAAAACTCAAGGGGATAAAACCACAAGATATGGACGAAGATGAATGGAGCGAAATGGATGAATTGGTACTTTCTACCATTATGTTGACTTTGGTAGAAAGCGTTTACTTCAATGTAGCAGACGAGATGTCGGCTTATCAAGCATGGACAAAGCTGAGTGATCTTTATGAGAAGCAGAGTGCAGCTTCACAGGTATACTGGCTTAAGAAGCTTGTTGACTTGAAGATGAAAGAAGGGACCCCTATGTCCAATCATCTGAATGAATTCAACACCATCTACCGTCAGTTGTCAACTCAAGGTGTCAAGTTTGATGAACCTATTAGAGCTATGTTCCTGTTGATCACATTGCCAGAAAGTTGGGACACTTTTCGCACAGCTTTGAGTAATTTTGCACCTCCAGATGGTTTGACCATAGCAGGTGTAGAAGGCAGTCTTCTTACTGAAGAAACCAACAGAAAGACAATGGACAAAGGCAAAGGAACAGCCTTAGTTGTCAGGGGAAGGACCAAAGAAAAGTACAAAGGTGGAAAGAGGGATCAGTCTCGTAGCAAGTCCCGCAGTGCTAAAGACAAGAGTGACATAGAATGCTACCATTGTGGCAAGAAGGGTCACATGAAAAGAGACTGCAGAGAATGGAAAACAGAAAAAGGCAAAGAGAAAGCAGAAGACCATGGTGAGAAGAACAAGTCCTCAGTGAAGATTCAAGAAATAAATGTGACAAACACTGTTGCAGAGGATGACAGTCTAGTGTCAAGAGATATCTACTTCTTGAAAAATACAATGGACTCAGCTCTTCTTACAACATCTGATGGAAATGCACTGAGTGACTGTATTATAGACTCAGGGGCATCACTTCAGGTGTCTCCAAACAAGCAATGGTTTACCTATTATGTGACCACTAAAGATCATGTTCGGCTAGGCAATGGGCAGACATGTGAGATCTTAGGTGTTGGAGATGTTCAATTGAAGTTTTAGAATGGCTCTTCTTTCATGCTGAAGAATGTGACACATGTTCCTGCAATTACAAAGAGCTTGATCAACACATGTTTACTTGATGATGCTGGCTACGTCACCACTTTTGGACAGAACATGTGGAAGATATCCAAGGGTTCTATGACAGTAGCACATGGAGTAAAGTCTGGAGGACTTTACATGATTTATGTATCAAATGTCTCTAAAAATGTAATCAATGTAACCGAGCAGCCGAACGTTTCTTTGTGGCATAGCCGGTTAGGACATATGTCCAAGAAGGGAATGGAAATCTTGTCTCGTTCTTGTTATTTTCTTGGCTTGTCATTTAATGATTTTGAATTCTGTGAACATTGTCTGTATGGTAAGTAAACACAGCAGCCACATAAGCATAGAAGCAGTAGAAGAGATACACAATTGGCACTTGTTCATAGTGATTTGTGTGGACCTATGCCTAACCTATCTCTAGGGGGAGCTTCTTACTTTATGACATTTATATATGATTACTCGAGGAAAGTATGGGTTTACTTTCTCAAGCACAAGGATGAAGCGTTTAGTGTTTTCAAAACGTTTGTGACACTTGTGGAGAATCAGAGTGGCAAGAAGCTTAAATGCTTATGCATTGACAATGGTGGAGAGTATGTTTCAAAGGCCTTTCAGGACTTTTGTGAGTCAAAAGGTATAAAACGTGAACTTATTGCTCCTTACAATCCTCCTCAAAATGGTGTTGCTGAGAGGATGAATAGGACCATACAAGATAAGGTTAGAAGTATGTTGTCTAATGCACAACTGCCAAATGGGTTTTGGGCTGAAGCTGTATCAACAGCTGTTCATCTTATAAATAGATCTCCTAGCAAGGTTTTGCAGAAGGATTCAGTGGCAGAGATGGTATGGTCAGGCAAAATGCCCTCATACAAGCATCTCAGAGTCTTTGGCTGTGAGGCATATACTCAGGTTCCAAAGGAATTTAGGAACAAACTTGAGCCAAAGAGTAGAAAGTGCATCTTTCTAGGCTATGGTAATTCTGGTGAGATGGGGTACAGACTTTGGGATCCCGAATCCAGAAAGGTTATCCGCAGCAATGATGTTCACTTTAGTGAAGCCAAATATCATTCTAAACTAGAGAGGGTTGAGGAGATTAGAAGAGTTGTCTTCCAAGAAGATGGACCTGCACGTGCAAGACAAAATGTCAGGGCTCAAGAGGAGCAAGGACAGGATAGAGTGGAACCACAGGTTGTGGTTGAGCCTGAGCCACCTATTGTGCGTAGATCTGGACGTATCACGCGACCTCCTGATAGGTTTGTTCCATCTATGAACTATGTCATGTTGTCTGATTGCAATGAGCCTTCATGTTACAAGGAAGCAGTGCAAATGAAGGACTTCGGGAATTGGCAATTGGCCATGCAGTCAGAGATGACATCTTTGCATAAAAACCAGACATGGAAGCTAGTTAAATTACCACAGGGCAAAAAGGTTCGACCTTGTAAATGGGTTTATAGGTATAAGATCACCACTCATGATAGTCAGCCAAAGTACAAAGCAAGGCTTGTTGCCAAGGGCTTTAAGAAAGAACAAGGCATTGACTTTGATGAAGTCTTCTCTCCGGTGGTCAAGATGACTACATTGAGATGCTTTCTTGCATTGGTTGCCATATTAGATTTGGTATTGCACCAAATGGATGTCAAGACAGCGTTCTTGCATGGTGATTTAGATGTGGAAATTTACATGCAGCAGCCAGAAGGGTTTGTTGAGAAAGGCAAGGAAGATTTGGTGTGCCAGTTGTTAAAGAGTCTTTATGGCTTAAAACAATCACCGAGGGCATGGTACCATAAGTTCCACAAGTTTATGCTTTCTCAAGGCTACAAATGTAGTGAGTTCGATCACTGTCTGTATACAAAGAAGGCTAAGGATGGCAGTTGGCTGATCCTTATTTTGTATGTGGATGACATGTTGATTGCTGGCAAGCACTTGGAAGAAATTTCAGCTTTGAAGTCAAAGATGGCAAAATCATTTGACATGAAAGACATGGGTGAGGCAAGTCATATACTTGGTATGCGCATTGAGAGAGACAGATCAAAGAAGTTGATTTGGTTATCTCAAACAGAGTATATTGACAAGGTTTTGCAACGTTTCAATATGGAGAAGGGAAAGGCATTGAGTGTTCCATTGCCACCATATGTGAAACTTAGCAAACAATATTGTCCTGTGTCTGAGGAAGAACAGTCTGAAATGGATAAGATTCCATATGTGTCTGCAGTGGGTAGTTTGATGTATGCAATGATTGCTACTCGCCCAGACATTGCATTTGCAGTGGGAGTAGTAAGTCGATACATGTCAAACCCAGGCAAGAAACATTGGGAGGCAGTGAAAGGAATATTGAGATACCTGAAAGCTACAAAGAGTATGCGCATATGCTATGGGAGTCAGGAGCTAAGTGTAAAGTGTTTTACAAACTCAGATTATGCAGGTGACTTAGACAACTGAAGGTCTACGTCAGGTTATGTCTTTACATTGGCTGGTGGAGCAGTATCATGGCGTTCTAGATTACAAGAATGTGTTACTCAGTCTACTACAGAGGCTGAATATGTTGCAGCATCAGAGGCATGCAAAGAATCAATTGGGCTTAATCAGCTAGTAACAGATTTGGGAAGTATCACTCAAAGACAAAGCATGTGGATGTGAAGTATCATTTCATCAGGCATGTGGATGTGAAGTATCACGCAATCCAGTTTATCACTCAAAGACAAAGCATGTGGATGTGAAGTATCATTTCATTAGGGAAATGCTCGAGGATAAACAACTTCAGCTTGTCAAAGTTCACACCACAGAAAATCCTGCTGATCTACTTACAAAAGGACTTCCCTCAGAGAGCTTTGCGCATTTTCGCAAGCAGTTAGGTGTAGGGTAGTACATCACTTCTCTACATCTCTTGTATATTAGCTTGTATAGTAGCTTCTCTCACACTTAAAGTACCACATTGGAATTTAAGTGGGAGGTTGTTGGGGTATAAAGCCCAATGTGGTCGCCCAGGTAAGTGGGCGGGCCGCCAGGTATGTACACATATTCTTTTGTAAAAACCTAATAAGAACTCACTATGCTCTACACATTACAGTAGAGCGAGTTCACCATATCGTCGTGCTCTTCTTCTCGCACTTTCTCTCGCGTCTCACTTCCGCTCGTACTCCTTCAAGATGTTGACGTGGAAAGTGGGAGGGGGAGGAATATCCGGGCGGCATCCCATTGTTAGATTGAGCCAGTAAATTATCATGATTCATAGAATGAGCTTACAACCACATCTCCGGTCTTCAATCCTCGTAATCAGTGTTTTTTATAGTCTATCTTTATGATGAGTGTCTCCTCTCTACACGAGGCCTTCCTCCTCAGGCCAAAAAAATCCTTGTAATGAATGTTTGCAAAGCTCTATCTTTCTAAATATTTATAATGAGTGTCTATTCTTGGAACTAACCAATCAAAAAAATCTACATTTTGAAAAACACTCTCCTTTTTCCTAATGAAAAAGGGAACACATCACTATGGCCTTAGCCGTTTGGGCAGGCCAAAAATGGCCGTCCCTAGAGACACTGGGGATTTAACCCAGAATGTCAGCAAATGAGCATTCTCCTAATCTACTCGTCCAAAACAAATATTGCATAAAAGTAAAAATATATGCAACCTTAGTGTGCATTGCCAAAGCCCCATTGCTCGATCTCTACATGTGCAATCTTCTCACTCACTCCATGTAATTAATCTATATGTTTTCATGCATGCATAAAACTATGGATCCAGATTACATTATCTTTGTAGCATGTACTCCCTTTTGATGGCCTACTTTTCTAAGTTTTGAATTTTGATAATCATTGGTAAAGTCAGAATGGTTGAGAAAATTTGCCATTCCATGTGGATTGTCCATTGAAATTCCAAGGTGGACGTCAAATCCTCTTTTTTTTTTCAAACTCACAATTTGTGAGTGAATTGTATTAAGCACACCATAAAAACACAAAATAACCTCAAGCTCATGTCAACCATTGAGGTGTTGAAGATTACCCGTTGTGGATGTCTATCGCCTCACATCGAGGCTTATCCTCACCGGCTTAATGAAAGAAGAAGTATCTGACAAATTGAGTGCAGATGAGAAGAGTAGGACTTCCCAACTTCTTGCCACCAAGGAACAGATCAGTCTTGAAGAAACTGATCTGCCATGTCCTTTGGACCCACTTACAGATTTTTGCTGCCAGGCCTCCGATCTCATGGCATTCCATGAATAGGTGGGCTAGATCCTCACTAGCTATCCTACACCCCAGGCATCAATCTGACCCAATTCCTCTCTCGTGGATCTTTACGCCCGTCGACAGAGCACCCACTTTGGCTTCCATATGTTCTCCATGACTACCTCCCATCGTAATTTTGACCATCGTCTCTTCCATATTTTGTTGAGAGGGTTGGACAATTATCCTCATGTATAATTGCATGATAAATGCCTTTGGACTGGCGTTTCCATAAAAGACTACTTCCAAGCCATCTCCATGCATTACACTCAAACCCAGATTCACAGATTGGCATTACAACCTTGTTAAGCTCTCTTAGCACTTTGTTGACTAACAAAAAATCTCAAAGCCATTGAGTTGATACTAAGTTGTGAGAAGGTCAATGGTTTTCTAGCTCTTATTGTTACCGTCCCAGAAGTGAGCAAGCCGATTCAGACCCTTATTATTCACTTTCCTGGCAGTTTCTATCCAATAGGGGTTGTGGTGGTCCTACAACTTTAGAGAACCAAGGGGACCAGTGCAATATGGAGTTCTTGAAGTACCTGGTTTCTCCCCCCTACTCCAACACCCCAGTTGCTCTTTTGCACTTCCTTACCAGTTCCCCTGAGATGCCCCCCAGACTTAGGCTAGACCACGTCGAGGCTAAGAGTTTGTCGTGAAACTCTAATCCTTTCCAATTACCCTCCTTCAAACCAAGTTTAGTTGCATCTAGCATATCTGTTATCATGATAGCCCAAGCTTGGTCCTGTTTAGCATGAGGCCACAAATTTGACGTAGTGGGCCTCGGCATGGGCAGTTGGGTTAAGAATTCCGAGACCTCCTTGGTCCACTGGTCGAGCGACTGACTCCCATTTGGCCCATTGCCATGGTGTGGAGGATTTTGTGTTGTTTTTCCATAGAAATATTTTTACTGGTTTTAGAAACTCTTCCCAATGACACTTAGCCATCTTGAGAAGTGGGCTGGTGAAGGTAATATAGGGGAGCATAAATGAATCTATCGCTTTGATCTGGCTCGAGAATGGGAGGAGGGCATACTTCCACCTCATTTTTGTTCTGACTTTTTCAAGGACCCAATGAAATCTTTGTTTGTGAGTTACATCCACCCCCAAGGGGCCCCAAGTGCCTGAAGATGTTCCCTTTTGAGACAATCTCACCTGCCAGTCAAAAGGGTCGAAGGAGTTGTTTCCCAACAAGGAAATCAGCCTTGACCCGAGGCCACAACAAACGTTTTCACAATCTCCAAAGCTTTCCTAACAACCTGGGGGCACACCTTCAAGAAGAGGAGTGAACATTTTTGCCAGGGGCTAATCCTTGCTCAATAAAGCCAGGCCTTGTAACTTCCCTCTCGCAACACTAGCTTCGAGCATCATGTGATGAGATGATGCGATCTTATGGAAAAAAGAAGGGGGGCAAGGGGGCATCCCTTCTTAATAGACCTTTTGACCTTGAAGAGCCCATAATTCGATCATTAAACAGAAACTCTAACTGACTGCCAGTCTCCCGTGTGTGAATTACGCGACACAGTCGAGGCCCAAAGCTAGAGCTTCCACGACATGTTATTCTGTCATAAGCCTTATCCAGGTCCACTAGCTGTAGCAGAATGCACTCTTGCGTGGTGAAGGCTACATATTCGATGCCCACCATTGTTGTCAGGAGGTTTTCATAAATGGATCTTCCTTGAACCCATGTTGATGGGGAGAGATGATCTTGTCTCGTAGGGGGGCTAGTCTGAGGGCTATTGCCTTGGCAATAATTTTGTAAGCTACTGACATCATCGTAATAGGGCCCCAATGCTTAAGTTGAGAGCAGCAAACCTGTTTGGGGATGGGTTTGATAAGCCCTCTCTTCACACTTTATCCAATGACGCTTCGTAATGGCTTGGTTAGCCAACTGCATGATTGGGACCTTGAGGTCATCCCAAAATTCTTTAAAGAATTTAGTCGTCATCCTATCCCAACTGGGGGACTTTTCCTTGCCAAGAGCTTGCAATGCTAGTGAACATTTGTCTTCGGAGAATGCCCCTTCTAGGCGGTTGGCTTTCGATTGGGGAGCCTCTTCTCGACACTCTTAAGCAAGGTCGCTCTGGCTTCATCTACTTCCTGGGATTGGATCTCTTGCTGGCCAATAATTTGTCTTAGATAGTTCATCACATTAGACCAACCATCTCATCTTGGTTCTGAACTGCGATCCCTTTCTCATCATAGAGAGAGTGGATGCAACCGAGTAGAGCTTAAGGATCTTTACTCTCCATTGTTTCCATTTGAGAGATTCTTGAATATTGATTACATTGACATCAATGGGAGCATCTCTCATCTCATGACATAACTTATAAGCATAGTGAGATAAATCATATTGCAGAAGTTTAAAAGGATAAGAAGAAGTGTGTCTAAATAGAATAGAGTTTCTATTTACTATTTATCTAGATGTGCAAAATAATCAGCCCTCTCCAAATATTCCATAGAGATACATTCAATCCCTTGTAGTTGCCTAGTAGCAAATAGTAAATCTCTAGAGGTTTTAGACAAATGTGAAAACATATTCTTTATAAGGCTGCTACAACTTTAACATTGGCCCTACAATAGAAGAGGAGATGAGTGCAATCCTCAATTGAACATTGACATCTCATGCATATCCCATTGCTAACACCTACTCTCAAGGCCTTGTCACCACTCCAAACACCTTGATGAATCATGAATCATAGTAGAGTACATTGCTTGTTGGTTGTAGGGCATTCCCATAGGCATTTGAATATGTATGTCCACTATTTGCAACTCCACTGCACTTTCTACTTTTTGTTTTAGTTTCTTCTTTAATTCATTCTTTGCTCCTCCTTTTGCTTCAAGATGATGGGAAATATCTACTGCAACATGGCTAGCAGTGTTTGCTATCTGACAGCCTCTTAAGGGAAGCCTCAACTTAGCTAGAATCTCGCTGGCTTTGTTTTGACACCATCTTGCATGTGTATTGCCATACTTGGTTGGAGTCCAATAAGATAGAAAATAGATCAGCAATGGAAGCAAATAATGGTTCAAGACAAAATCTCTTGAAGAAATGGAACTCTGGTAATGCTACCACCTAAGAATTTTTTGCATGAACTTAGAGAGGACCCACTCCCATCTTTGAGCAAAGGTTACTTTGAACCCCATAGGGATTCCAAGAAAACTAAAATTATGTCCATCCAAAATGCTATTGCATCATCCTGCATCTAGAAGAATGATCTGAGGGACTTGTCCTTTTGCTACCTTATAACCTATTTCAGAGTGGTTGTTAATAGAGCCACTAGCCATACACAAAACATCCAGGCATCCCAAAAAACTTCAATGGATTGCACATCATTTGATAAAAGAGAGTTGGTGTCATTAGCAAATTGCTGTAAAAGAAGGTCCTTATATGCACCTGGAATTTTGATGCCCTTTATGTGACCTTTCTCAATAGCATTGTGAACAAGCCACCCCAAAGCATCTGAACAAATGGCAAACAACAAGGGAGCTATAGGACATCCTTTTCTAATAGATCTCCTCAAAGGAAAAGCTTCATTGAGCTCACCATTAACTAAAATTCTTGCAAATGCATTGCCAAATAAAATTTAGATAAACTTAATGACCATCCTTCCAAAACCAATGTCAAACAAAAACTAGAAAATAAAATCCCATTTTATTCTATCATAGGCTTTGTCAAAATCTATTTTAAAAAATAATAATTCTTGGTCATTGTCCTTGACATGCTCAATGGCTTGCCACAAGGTAATAATAGCATCAAGGATAAACCTCTCTTTAATAAATCCTTTCTGATCTGGCAAAATAATTTGATGCATAATGAGACTAAGTATTTTAGCTAGAGAGAAAGCAAAAACTTTATACAAAAGTCAAACAAGTTATGGGTCTCCAAGTCCCTAAGTTTTCCTTTCCCCCCCCTTTATGTATGAAGCTTTTGTGAAAAGCTCTATGATCTTGTAGCACAAACAAAATCTCTTCACCAAGCTTCTTGGCTACAAACATTGTAGCCACTCTCAGAGGTTGTGCGTAATCAATCTTTCCTTATGTTGTGTACCCTGGTTCTCCTCAATATTGTGTAACATGTGTTTTTTTTCATGGATCAGTTTCTTCAATCACAAATAAAATTCGGTTCTCATGGACCAGATCTTTTTTTAGCTTGTAAATGGGAGAACTTAGTCTTTACTTTTGTACTGATAGCTTTGACCACTGGCCTAATGTGGGTTTCCATCATCTTGATTCGCCCTGCTCCAGTCTCAACCTTCATCATCGTCATCACTACCAATATATCCATTCTATCTATTGATGTAATCATCATGATCTCTATGAGTCCTTCGATCACCATTCCTATGGTTATAATCCCTTCTATAGTCATTATATCTCTATAGTCATCATATCTCTCATTGTCTAAGTCTTTCATACCTTCACTCATGTGGATCTTGTCTACAACGACCATCAGTAACATTAGCTCTATTGTATTGTCCTATGAGTATTTGATGTGGAGTAGTGCTTGCTTCCACTTTTTAGAGGATTTATGTTATCCTATAAGAGGTATCCACTCACTACTTTCCTAAATGATTTCTTTAAATTGGTCATTGAAACTTTTTTTTTGAATACTCAAAGGTTTCTTCAGTTCCAAGTTTGTTTGAAATGGCAAAAATCGACGATCTAACTTCAAACCAAAATGGCTTGGTTGTTGTGAACCTTTCCTTCTAGAATCAAGTCATTATTGAAAACACAAATCTTCCAAGTCTTTTGCACCCATTTGTAGATTTTTCCCGCAAGGCCTCCCATTGTCAGGCAATCTTTGAATAGATGGAGGGGGTCTTTAATTGTTTCTTTACATTCTAAGCAAAGGTCAATGCCTATTCCTCTGGCTTTTACTTCGATTCCTTGTTGATGAATCCCCCCACATCACCTTATTAAGGTATTGACAATATAATAGCGAAAAAATATTCTTTTCAATGACCCCAGGTGATGCAAAGCTCTAGTATCATAAAGGATGGTACAATGTGGTGGCTGATGCTCTCAGTTGTATGCTTGAGATGAACTCTCTTTGGTTCGTAGAGCTTAAAATTGAGTTTTTGGAATCTCTTAAGGGCACACATAAGCATGATGATGCATACTCCAAGGTGTGGAGTCATGCAAAAAAGAGGGATCCTTTTCATTCCAATGCTAGTAGTGAGTTTATTTCCTCTACAGTTGGTTCTTCTCCT
Source organism: Adiantum capillus-veneris (assembly GCF_014529385.1). Lineage (NCBI taxonomy): Eukaryota > Viridiplantae > Streptophyta > Polypodiopsida > Polypodiales > Pteridaceae > Adiantum > Adiantum capillus-veneris. Next base: position 174,695,547 of record NC_140934.1, on the reverse strand, counting down.
ATGAGTGATAAGCTAACTAGATGGAAGAACTTTTCCATTGAAGATGGGTATCTACTCCACAAGGGGAGACTTTGTGTACCAATGGACATAAACATTTGGTGCCAAATTCTTTATGAATTTCATGATAGTCCAAGTGCACAACACCTATGCATCAAAAAGACTTATGAACTTTGTATAATGACAGTTTTACTGGCTAGGTTTATATAAGCATGTTCAAGACTATGTCTTGCATAGCCAAAAATGTCAGATTAACAAAGTAGAGTGCTTGAATACAATAGGTCTCTTGCATCCTTTGGAGATCCCCAATGGCAAATGGAATAGTATCTTCATGGATTTTATTTTGGGTCCACCAACCATCGTACGAGGTAACCACTTGGTAAGGGTGTCTGTAGATAGGTTGACTAAAATCTATAACTTTATTCCAACCAAGTCTACCATTAAGTTAGCCAAGTGATTTGTTAACAATCTTTATAGACTTATAGGTTGCTTGGCAATATTGTCAGTGATAGTGATCCCAAGTTTAATGGTCACTTTTGGAGGTTTGTCTTTAAATGGTAGGGAACACAACTTAATATTCATACTACATATCATCCAGAGTGAGAGATACCCCTCCCCAAGGGTCTATTCAAAAAATATACAATTTATACTTTTTATACAATTTTCAATATACATTAGAGTTGCAAAATCGTTTTCATAGTGGAGGATTTCTCAGTGCTGCTCAACCTAACATGGAGTTTAAGACATGAGCTGGAGTGCATCCACAGACATCTGATGACTAGTACTACATCTGAATTGGTGATATAAATGAAAGCATACTCAAGAAAATAACATTGTGGAGGGTGAATATATGTATACACCACATTGCGGGAATAGAGAGAGAGAGAGAGAGAGAGAGAGAGAGAGAGAGAGAGAGAGAGAGAGAGAGAGAGAGAGAGAGAGAGAGAGAGAGAGAGAATAGTGGAGGGTGGAATAGAGTGTGTAGAGACACACGAGAAAGACAAAAAAGAATTCTTAAATGCCCCATCTAAATGAAATAGAAAATCATGAACTAAAGCAATACAAAATCTGGGTATACCATAACATCAAAAGTATAAAATAACTAGTAGAGCACCAAACCTTGTGTAGGGATCGATCGGTCCACCCATCCACTTTGGCTCTACTACGGATAGAGAGAATTTCACTTCATCGAGAGCGAGCCAGAACACCTCAACCTACTTGAGCCAAACATAGGTTGAGGCCCCTTCGCCTCCCTTTATGAACCCGAGCTTTGAAAGGATCTCAAATACCAATAGCTGGTAGGGTATCAACACCAACCATACCAGTTTAAGTGCCACGCCTCTTCGATGCCAACATTGGTTGTTTAGGCAAAGCCAAGGCAATATCCCCGCTATGTTAGCCGTGTAGATCATTCAACCCCCGATGCACTAACTGTGTAGATGAGCCTAACAAAAAAGAACACCTAGGCAGCACCCCTGATCCAGCAAAGCCCCAGGTCATTGACCCTTTTGTCTAAGGCTAAGCAATGTAAGTGATCTTAGTCTTGTAGCAATGCTGCCATGAGAAACATAACACATGAGTCACAATCACATCTTCCATATGCACAAACAATCTTTTCCAAGTAGTCAGGTTGTATAGGGTCTCTACCCTTACAAGTCCACCATAAACCATCAAAGCCACTTCATGATACCAATCCAAAATCATAAACCATAATCCAATCACATCACACGGGTGAGCACTCCACCCACTTAGGGCAATGCATATCCAATCCTGCAAAAACCACTTTAGCACATAGCATGGATGCAAAAATTTTGAGCATTTTGGCAGCATAACCATATCCCAAACAGAAGTTTCAAGAGACACACCGGCTTCCCCAATCAAAATCACACCCATAATCCATGAGGGATCTTAGCCCTTGACCATGAACTATTTTCTATATTGAACCGACTCCCACACTTAGAGTTTGATATATCTATTGCAATCAAACTGAGCCGACACACATGGCTCCACATGAACATTTTATGCATAAGAGAAGTTTGACCGTTTCCTAAAAATGAATTCAAAAGCCATTTTTGACAATGTTTAACCATGCATAAGTTATGTACTATGACCGCACCTACTCCACCTCACCCCGTTAGCACATAGAGCTAGTTTTGATCTTGGAGGGTGGAAAACACCTTATAACATCACTTTTCCCATATGAGACTCACACAAAAAATGGTAACACAAAAAGGAAGCCACCTTATTCATATGTTTTGGGTTTCCAAGCCTGTGGGTAACTCCCCTTATGGCATGCAAGCAAGCTCAGTTAAAAGTGGAGTTTTGCATGGTTAAAAGGTTTATATAGCTGTAAGGTTTTTTAAAAAGGAGACACAATATCATAGCGTTTTAACTTGGTGTGTCGAATCTCTCTCTCTCTCTCTCTCTCTCTCTCTCTCTCTCTCTCTCATTCCTCTGCACTTCCTCTCTTGCCATGGCTTCTCCTTGTCCGCTTCATCCTCCCTAGCCTCTTTAGTCCCAACACTGGTATCAGAGCCCAGGCGGGCCAAAGCAAGGTGCTCTTGGCGCTGACAAGCAAGCCTATGAAGATGCAGCTTGACCGCTTCTCAAAACTCCATCAAGGCGGTGCAGTTTGGCCACAGTGTTGGTAGGCGGTGCAACACACCAAGGCGGTGCGAAAGCCATAGTTTGGAAAGCTTTTTGAAACACTGCCATGTTGTAGTAGTTAAACTGCCTCTCAAAACACTGTCTTCAGCAGTGTGCAGTGTGATTTCAAGAGCATCTCAAAATGCTTTGTTAGTGGCCTTTATAGGGAGTTTTGTATTAGGCTTCTCAAAACACTCTCAAAAATCCCATAGACAGTTGCCAACATCTTGGCAGCATCTCAAAAGGCATTGAAGGCTCATGGGAAGTTTTTTGAGCATATCAAAATGCTGCTGCCTGCAGCTAGTAGGTGAGCAATCGGTGCTGCATATCAAAACGTCTGTAAGCAACTACACCAATAGAGTGGTGTCCGGGTTTGATGATGGAGATAAGTCTTGCAAAGGCATATGCTTGGTTTTGGTTGCTCCGAATTATGTGCACTTGTATGTATCAATTGAAGGGGATCGGGGAGCACCACAGACGGAGAGTGAGTGAGAGAGAAGGAGACACACACACGATGTGGGTGGGGAAACTGTGAAGTGACAGCTCCCCCTATACAGTATACTCACTATAAGTATAGGGTAACAGTGGGCGGGTGCCCATGATCTGGGCGACCGGTCAAGGCACATAGGCCTTAACCCCAACAACCTCCCACTTAAAGGCCAATGTGCCTTTAAGCAAGATCTACTAGTGTACAACTAATAGAAGGTGAGATATTCTCTCAACCTATGCCCACTGACTCTCGATGAGCTAGTGCATCCGGCTCTACTGATAGACAAACATCTCGCTGCGGAAGCCACACAGAGCTAGCTCCAAGCTCTGCAAAGAGTCTACAAGAGCTCATGCACTCCTGCAAGTATCGGTCCAATACCTGCAAACCTCCCCTATGCTCTATGCCGAGATCAGTCATCGAACAAATAATCAACCCTGCTGCAAATGCTCCCATTGCAGCTGCTATGTCGGGCCTCGAGATCAGCATCTCGTACATGAGGACACCGAATGTTGATGCAACCCTGGCAACCTCTGCCACCTCCAACTCAGAACTCAACTCATGGTAATCCTGTCCCCCCTATCATAGAGACCATGGCACTCTGACTCCGAGCTTTGGAGTGACTCCTCGTGCCCACCACATATCACATGTGTACCAAGAGTATCCATCTGTCGTGAATCTGCATCAAGCTCTGGCATAAGCATATCAAGAAATGACTCCACAATAGCCGACATCTCAGCATTCATGTGAGTCATCTCTGTCATCACCTCTGATGACTCATCCTGCTCTGACTCACTAGAGCTGTCCAGCTCTACCTGTGCATACGTAGACGCAACCTGCACAACAAGGTCACTGCTCTGCACTCCATGCAAAGCATCCTGCAACCCACAAGCAAAAGAGACTCGCCTGCTCTCTCGCTCTCTACCTGGCTGTAACAAGATTGAGACTCGACCATCTCGCACCAGTACTACGTGCAATGGGTACCATGTGCCAACTCTAGCACCTATCGCAATCACTAACGAACCCAAATGCAACGCAAAAGATCGCTCAAGCAGCGATACCCGACATCCACTATCCCATAATTGTCTGACTGAGATCAAATCCCGTCTCAGATCTGGCACATAACGCACATGACGCAAGGTAAATCTCATACCACTGGGCAAGGACAAACATACGTCTCCTGCACCCTTAATGTCATACACAACACCATCAGCCATGTGCACACAACCAAGTCTCCCACTAGAAAACGTGCTAAACCACTCACGATGTGACGTGACATGGAAAGTAGCATCTGAATCTAGTAACCAATGTGAAGACAATGTGCAATCCGATATGCAATCCGTAGACATAAGATCGTCTGAAGACAAGCTAGATGTAAATGTGACATCGCCGTCACAAGCATACTCAGTAACCACCGTACTGATCTCACTAGCATCTGTCATGCCCAAATCTGCATCACGCATCTGTCGCCTCCGTTGTCTCAAACGCCTGAAACATGGACGCCTAAAGTGCCCTCTATGTCCACAATGCCAACATGTCAAGTCTCTATGCCGTCGAGACTTGCGTGTGGGACCAATCTCTGCCATGGACATAGAAGTGGGACTAGACTCCCCTGTAGACATGGATGTCGCGTACATAGCATGTAAGCTCTGCCATAAAGCATGAGTTGTAGTCTCCCTCGAGACTTGCCAGTAAACAGACTCAACCAAATGCAAATGAATCGTAGAAATGGCTAACTCATCAAGATCTTGCCAATCATCATCACGCATAGACTTGGGCTTTGCCGATAAACCACGCAAGGGTTTATCCTGCCCCAAATCCGCCAATGCAACAAGCATATGCTCCTTCCAAGCAACAAAATCTGCACCATCAAACTGTGTCAGACCATAATGTTGGAAGTCAAATGAAAAATCAGCCATAATGCTCGCAAAAGAGCAACCAACAATGCGTAGCAAATGTCAACCAAATCAGCCCTAAACTGGCTCGAATCGCATCAAACAAAAGTCTGCAAATATGGCTATAAAATATGGCTGCAAATCAGCCCCAAAAAAAACCCCAAAATTCAGCTCTTAAACAACTGCATAAACAAGTCACAAACATGTCCCAGATCAGCCTACAACTGAGTCATACATGGACACCTGCAAAGAGGAAACAATGGCTGAAAATTCAGTGCCCAAATAAGCCCTCAAACCTGCCTGTAAACTTGTAAACCTGTAAAACCTGCTGAAAAACCTCAAGCCATTAGTGCTCGAATCCGGTTACCTAGCTCGTAGCCACACAAGCATACATCACAATACTCACTCCTGTGAGTGTGCCAAGATAACTGTACGCCTGTCAAACCGTGAGCTAATCACCAAGCCCACACTGTGCGGTAATCACCAAGCCCACACTATGCAGTATCGATGCATACACACGCACAAATCTCCCACCTGCAGAGAACACCGCACGCAAATGCTGAGTGCAACCCGCAATCTCTACCTAGATCGCATAAATGATGCGCATAAAACCTCGGGAAAATTTTGCGAGGGTTTTGTCAGTAAAATGGCCACAAAACTAGTGACCAAACTGACTGCACGCTCAAAACCATGAGCAACCAAAGCGCATCAAACCGCACTCCAAATGCATGCACCAATCTCCACACTTTGCATACATCATTGCAAACACCTACAAATCTAGTACACAAATATCTGCTCTACCTGTGACTGCCAAAAAACATGCTCGAGGCATACATTGCCGAGCTCAAAATGCAATCACATTAGTCTCCCTGAGCATCAAACCACATAAGGCATACATCGTATCCTCCCACTTGTGAGGAAACTTGCAGCAAATATCACTCTCACATCTCCTCGACACACAATAAACAACTGCTGCTGCAGAAAATTCAGCGTTCAGAATTTTAAATTTCTGATATAACGAGCGCGTCTGGAGCATGCCAAAACCCCAAGGTAGACTCCTGGATCACATGTATCCGAGTCCGGGTGTGAAAGCTATGCCAAAAACCTTCGTTTCGACCCAAAAACGCAGCATAAACTGCCAAAAGAGGGTTGAAAAATGCAGCTCCTCAACCGTAGCTCGAATGAGGTTTCTGATGGTTCGAATGGCTTCGAAAGGGGGGTAAAGCATCAGGACGCCTGATGGAAACGCTCTCGAAAAGCTGAATTTGCCAATGCCGAAGTCGAAACCCTGTTTGCACTCTTGAAAGTGCGCGCATGCGGACGCGATTTCGGGAATGAAACTGGCTCTCCGCTGTCGTCGTGACTGTGCACACATGCGCTCCCTCCGCACCTACGCTCTGATACCAATTGAAGGGGATCAGGGAGCACCACAGACGGAGAGTGAGAGAGAGAGAAGGAGACACACACATGATGTGGGTGGGGAGACTGTGAAGCGGCAGCTCCCCCTATACAATATACTCACTATAAGTATAGGGTAACAGTGGGCGGGCGCCCATGATCTGGGCGACCGGTCAAGGCACATAGGCCTTAACCCCAACATCAATTCTTCATAAACTCTACAAAGCTTCAAGTTTTGTGTTTCAACTCGGATACATATGTCACATCTGTCAATTTAGTGGTTTTTCTTGTCAATCAAACATAACTCACAGTGAAGCACCGACTATCATACATGAATATTTGCTTCAAGAACGTGGTATACTACTTCAAATTCAAACTTCATGCAAAAGGAAAGGAAAGCTCATTCAACGATTTGCTCAGAACACTTGCTACAACAACATATACAAAGTACAAAATTGTTTTTTTTCTTATTAAGTGTCATAGACTTCTAGTTTGTCTTTTGTCAATTTTCTTTTTCAAAATTTGTCTTTTGCAGTCAAAGCCTCTTTTACTTTATCTATTGTCAGTCATGCCACACATACATAAGTGGTAAGACCTCCCAAATACATTTGTTTTCAGCCCATTTTTGTCCTGCTTCTCATGAGGTTATTGGGTACAACATAAACCCAAAGTTTGGCAGGGAACCAAAAACTCCATTTATTGGTAGCTAATTTTTTTCAACCTATACCCTATCTATTCAAGGGGGTGGGCACTATCATAGAACCAGGTTATGAATACACCAAAATCCTTGGTTACGAGAGAACCTAAAACTCACGGTTGTCGAGTACACCAAAAACTTGAGATATCATGAGAGTCATATATCTAGTTCGGGCTTGAGGGGGGATTATTGGGTTTCCAAGCCCATGGGTAACCCCTTATGGCATGTAAGCAAGCTCAATTAAAAGTGGATTTTTGCATGGTTAAAAGCTTTTTATAGCTGTAAGATTTTTTTACAAAGGACACACAATATCATAACGTTTTTTACTTGGTGTGTCGGATCTCTCTCTCTCTCTCTCTCTCTCTCTCTCTCTCTCTCTCTCTCTCTCTCTCTCTCTCGTTCCTCTGCACTTCCTCTCTCGCCATGTCTTCTCCTTGTCGGCTTCATCCTTCCTAGCCGCTGCAGTCCCAACAATATGTTTATGGCTAATCATATACCCCCATATAAGTTTATGGCTTTCAAAGACTTAAAATCAAATCATCAAAACAAACTATAAGACATATATGAACAATGCATCCAACTCACGAATTCATATGGTACTCCCCCTTTGTAGTACCTTTACACGTGTAGGTAATCCCGTACATGGAACGGTTAATAACTTGTACTCACGAGTAATCTCAGAGGCTAAAATGCATTTATCAGTAAATTTAATCAAGCTGACTTGGTGAAGTGGTTTTTCTCATCCGATGAATCTATGTAGTGGTTCTCCAAGGAGCCTAGGGTCCAAAATTTTGACTAGGGCAACAAGCTATTTTTTGACCATAACTCTTTGCTTGTGTGGAATTTTCATGTGACACCCAAGAGAGAAAATGTTCTAAATGATGTGTTTAATCTTTGGTTTTCAAGGTTTGACCTAATTTATAGAGGTTTTAGAGATATAACACATTGTTCCTACCGCTTATGTGATGTGAAACGAAAAGATATGTACATGTGACCATAAACACATCATGTGCATAAATCAGTGTGCTAAACATGATGAAACAAACATGGAGAAACGTCATACACACCACCCACAAGTCCATAGATGCCCTCGTATATGAAACAGAAACCACTGAGAGGGTAGTTACTCAAAAAACAGACTAGAGAGAGAAACAGATGATGGCTATGGAGTTTAGAGCTTCTTACTGTGCATCAAGATAGATTATGGGCTTTCGAGAGGCTTCTTGCTTTGCCGCAAGAGAGCGGTGATGAGAGCTACGTAGAGGTTTTCACCACGAAGTCGTCGGAGAACGTGCACACCGTGAAAAGAGAAGAGAAGATAGTAAGCAAGTAAAGAGAGAATGTTCTTCTGCTTCTTCTCAAGAATGAGAGAGAATATCTTATGGAGATGGTGATAGAGAGCTTGCACCACTCTATATAATAGAGATTTATTGGAATGCGGTAGTAGTCGCAACTATCGACACTGAAAATCGAGCCTGCATATCAATTTGTAGGCACTCCTATGGCAGGTTGGAGTGATGCCTAAGGCAACATGTTGTTAACCCTCACGGCACACGGACACCCATCACCTACGATGGACGCGTATTATGTATTTGGTAGAGTCAGGTACCGGGCTTGTCGGACCAATAGGGAAAGGTAGAGTGATCGCCGATGAGAGGCGCACTTTAACTTGGACATTCAAGGGATTAGTTGGTTAAGCATGGGCGCCCAAGTGTGAATGGGGTGAGCTCCGATAAAAGCCAACTAAACCTAATTTTTACTCATTCTCTCATTTGTGCAATTGAAGAGTGCTCTTGCTCCATCTCCATCTTCTTCTTCTTCACCTCCTTGTGTGTGTGTGTGTGAGAGAGAGAGAGAGGGAGAGTGTGTGTGCGATCGAGCATTACGAAGGCACGACGGCGGCGAAGCGGTTGAGCGCGGCACGACTGCAGCTTCTTCTTCATCGCGGCGAGGAATCCACCACGAAGGCGAGCGTAGAGCGGTGAGTGACACACCCTTTGTTTTCTTGAGCTTGCTAGTTTAGGCTTGTTGTGTGCTTGGAGCCGTTTGTGGCTCGCACACGGTGTATTGGCAAGTCCCTTGCTTCGACAGTGCGGCAAGGAGCGCACATTTTTGGCGCCGCTGCCGGGGATATGCCCTACACTAAGCTCGGTTAGCACTTTACGCTTCCTTGTGGTGCAATTTCTATCATAGGAAAGGCAGGGAAGGAGTGTGTGGAAGATTTCTGTTTTTGCGTTTTCTGCAATTGCTGTCAAGTTTCAATTTCTGCTATTGTCTGCGTTTTTTCAATTTCTGCAATTTCTGCGTTTTCAAGTTCGGCGTTTTCAATTTCTGCAATTTTTTGCATTTTCTGTCAATTTGCTGCAATTTCTGCGTTTTTTCTGCATTTTCTGCAATTTCTGCGTTTTTTCTGCAATTTCTGCAATTTCTGCATTTTCTGCGTTTTTCTGCATTTTTTTCAATTTCTGTATTTTCTGCATCAACAAAAAAAGTTTTTTGAGAAAAAAAAATAATTTTGGAAAAAAAAAATTTTAAAAGGAAAAAAAATCGGAAATTAAAAACGCGAGCGAGTGGGCGGCGATATTTTTCGAAAATAAAAAACGTGACTCTTAAAACGGACGGGTTGGAAAAAATCGGAAATTAAAAACGCGAGCGAGTGGGCGGCGATATTTTTCGAAAATAAAAAACGTGACTCTTAAAACGGACGGGTTGGTTTGTATAAAAGATAGATCGGGATCGGGATCATTTTCCCAAGCCCAAGCCTCAGTCCTCAGTCTTAAAAGATAGATCGGGATCGGGATCATTTTCCCAAGCCCAAGCCCAAGCCCAAGCCCAAGCCTCAGTCCTCTGATATATACTAGACTCACTCTTATATATATACCCTACTCCCTCAAGAGAGAATGAGAGCATGTGGGACAAGTCCTCCACTCTCCTCCTTTCTCTTCCCACTTGCACCCTTAGACTTTCTAGTTTGGGCCTAGTTCCCTACTGGAAATTGACAGTTTTAGGGATTCCGAGGGCATAGAGTGACCAAACGGAGGGCTGTAAAGCACGGCACGACCCTCTGACCGATACGCTCGTTTTGAGCTATCACACGGTCCATTCCACGACACGCTCTAAAAAATCTAGCAAAAAAACAAACAAAAAACACGCTAAAAACTAGTCACAAGGCCTCCTAGAGCAGCTTTTTGACACCTTAGGGTATCAAAAGCACATGCACTTACGCTCTGGGCGGGTGCTAGAACACGAGCATATTGAGGGTGCCTCTGTTCATACGGACACCCATTACCCATCCACGATAAGCTCTAGACCCTCAGCGGGGACACAAGGTAGCACCACCCAAGACCCTAAAATAGCCGCTAGTGATTCCTCCTCCGACTCAGAAATCATGGAAGCATACCCTACCCAAAACACTGAGAGAGAAGGCCATGCACCTCCTGAAGCTCCACAGCCTAATACTAGTATGTTTAGCCGTTTCATGGAAACATTAGGTAGAGCTACTCGCTCGGAACCTGATGCAAATGAAGCACGCGAAGGGGGTGGGGAAGTGGAATCTCCTTTCACATCGCATGTGGACCCCACACCCCCAAAGAGTGTCCATGTGGATATCCTACCAACTTCTTACCAAGAAGGACCTGTTGAGCTGCCTCCTTCAGAAGTTCCCTCTAGAGTACCGTTGGTGACAAGTAAAACCACGGGGAGCAACATTGCTTCTACCTCACAAGAAACCGTTAACACGTCGACTCTAGAAGGATGGTTCATTAATGATCATTGGACATACGACCTCCACACTGAGGTGTTGACGGATCTACACTCTGGCCACGCCTACCATGTAGGATGGATAGAGATTGTACAATCCACCTCTAGTGCCACGAGCATCGAAGATCAACAGAAAATGATCTGTAATGTTATCCATGGCATTATTCAATCAGAAAGGCAAAACCGAGGGGTAAATATACTCTCAACTGGCCCCATGAGATTTCTGGATACGAGCAAGGCTCAACAGCCTACTCTATCACAAATGGAGACTCCTCTAATGAGCCCCATGGACCCATCTTACGTCATTTCACCTGGTGTCTCTATGCAATCTGAGCCTCCGAGCGAAAACTTTAGCTTCCCTAACTTGGCTCAACCCTCTATCAAGGAAAACACAGTGCTCACTCCAGGGATAAGCCTAACAGAGAATGTACCGATGACATCTACGGTTAGCGCAGTGCCACTACCTAGTGTTGTAGTACCTAATATGGGGCCTCGACCGTATGTGCCTCTAGCCCCTTATGCACACATGGCCCCCACACCTCCAATTGTACCACTTGCTTATGCTCCTCGAGTGCCGCTCCCTAGCTCTTATCCGAGTGGACCTATGCCCGGTTATGTTCCATATCCTGCATCATCTATACATATGCCGAGACCGGTACCCGTTCCTCTCCCACATATGATTCCAAGAGTACCTCCACCGGCCCTACCTCCTCACATAGGTGACTTGGCAGCGTTTGCTCAAACCATAGGTCGATCTATCGCGGAAAATATGCGTCATGCATCTGATAGAGAGCCTAGAAGTAAGGCAGTACAAATTGCCAAACTCACGCAAAAATTCAATGGGGACGAAGATGCTAGAAAACACATTGAAGTGTTTGAACAAGTATGTGATTCCTTAGGGGAACGCAACGAACTACATAAGTGCAATGCCTTAAGCTTGACATTAAGTGGGAAGGCTGGAGATTGGTATAGGACCCTAAGGGTGGACGAGAAAACAATCTACCCTACCCTTCGAAGGTTGTTTCTAAAGGAGTACATACGAGAAGGTGTGCTTTGGGGTGTAGCATCTCAGCTACAGAAGGCCGAACGTAAGGAAGGAGAGTCAGTAAGGGACTTCATTAGTCGTCTAAAGCACTTAAACTCTCGTTGCCCTGTAAATGAGCGCTTCAACAATAACCAACTGCTTGATCGATTCATTCGAGGGTTGAGGAATGAAGGAATCTATAATGGACTAGTGATTAGAGGTATCACAACCTGGGAAGATGTCACTGCCAATGCAATCCAATTAGAGGACAACTTGATGATAGCAGGCATGAGGGTGTCTACTGACACGAGATCCACTAGCTCACAAGCCATTGAGTATGAACCCATGACTGCAAAGCCCATTGCCAATGAGCCAAAGGTATTTGAGACATTCTTGACAGACCTCACCAAGGCAATCCAAGAGTCTCTTAAGGATAATCGACCCCCTCAAAATAGTCACATGTATCCAAGAAGGGAGCAACAATGGTGTTCCATTTGCTTAGGTCCACATAGCACTAGTGAGTGCCCTACGTTTAGAGTAAAATTTAATGGAACTTGCAACGCATGTGGTAGGTATGGTCACCAAGCTAAGGATTGTTTAATGATCAAACGTATGATGGCAAATAGACCACCTGTAGCCTGGACGGATGCACCTCGAGCTCCTGTATTGATGCCTGCTCCACCTGTTGAGCAACTACCGCAACACATGGTCCCTAGATCTCAAAATGTTGTACAAGCTACACCGCTACCACCTCCTGTGCTAGGACCGCAGCCCCCGCATCCAAGAGTCGCCCCTATGAACCAAGTGGGTTGCGAGCCATCAAACGCTTATGCAGATGGTTGTGAGGAGGAAATAGACACTAGTATTGCCTACGGACTTGATACATTGGAAGAATGTCCTATATACTACATGGAAGATTGTTGGGGACAAGTCAAGCCGGTTTATCAAGCTGCTGCTCTCGCATCCAGAGGTCAAAATATCAACACCCAGGCTAGGAGGCCACCTCTTCAATGCTACGAGTGTGGTGGACCACATCGAGTAGCGGAGTGCCCTATTAGGCTGCAAAAGAATGCTGCACAGATGCAAATGAATCAAGGGAGCACGTCTGCAATGCCAATACTCACATGTAATCGTTGTGGCATAGATCACTTGATTGCCCAATGCCCCTATAACCCAAATGCGCCTAAAATCACACCCCTGAATTTGGTCGAAATTGCTAGTGTGACATCGCCAATACCACCCGTCGCACCCACTTATGCGATTACACGGTCCATGCTTCAAGGGCCAAGCCATATCCTCGAAGAGAGAGATACCGCGTCAGTTATCCAAGCAAAGAAAAAGAAGACACGAAGGAAGAAGTCGCAGAATACGGAAAATTCAAAGCCAAGTTCCAAAACAAACATAGGAACAGGAGATGACCCCGTGTATATGAATGACCTCGAGGATGATTCAGATTCAGTCGACACAATGGAGACTAGAACCAATACCACAAAGGGAAAGACCGACAAGGAAAACCGTAACATGGGACCAAATGAAAACCGAATGAGAGAAAACCATAAAGAGCCTCTGAAAACACCACAAGTGTTTCCAAATCCAATCCAAGACCCCCAAGATAAACCGCAGGGGCAAAAAGGGAAGAATCGTAAAAAGAAGATTGGGACGTACCCAAACCCTGTAGACGAGATTAAGCAGGTGAAACATCTAAGAGGTTTAGTGGAGGAGACTCAAAGGAAACTAGAACCAGAACCCATGCAGGTCAAAATTCATGACACAGTGTTTCCCACGCAAGTTCATCCACCCCACATGAACCATAGACCGTTAGCCATATCTAGTATCATCCAAGAAGGGAGTGAGGACAGGACATCAGAAAGTGAGCATACACCCTTCTTGTTGGAAAGGATGTTTAACGAAGGAATACCTGATCCCATTGAGGAATATGAGATTCCATCCTCACCAGTTCCTAGTCAAGGACCTACACCCTGCAAAACACCAATGAATGTTGCCAAACTAGTGGACTTCATGTCTTCTGAGGTCCGAACCACGATCATAGCAAAGCTGTATGGAGATCCTGAGTTATTCCTTGCACTTCGAGCATTCCTTAACGGAGAGCTACAAACGGGATTACCGCAGTTTGCGCAACCAAATAGGCCTGACTCGATTATGATTGATGAGGAAAATCATGTGCAATCACTTGACTTAGATGGACACGAGTCTGTGATCGAGGTACCCATTAACGAATTAGGCCAGTATTTTGAAGGCGACGAGTCTAATGCGACCCTACCCATCACTACCAAGGGATTAACTATAAAGGGAATTCTTGATGGTGGTGCGGGAGTTAGCATCGTTACAAAAGATTGTTGGGAATCCATGGGAAAACCCCGCCTCAGTGTTACTAACATTGTGGTAAAGATGGCAAATGGTACTATAGCCAAACCTATGGGGATGCTCAAGGATCTTAAGATCAAAGTTCTAGGACACAAGGTACGACATACGTTCATTGTAATGGATTTCTCTAAACACCTTATGTCATATGAAATGATTTTAGGACGACCATTCATGAGGGAAGCACAAATGGTTCACGATTGGTCTAAAAATCATGTCTATTTGCAATTCCAAGACTCTGTCCTTAGAGTGGATTTGGTGACTGGTAAGGTACACCCCTTAGGGAGTAAAACCATTATTGATCATCGCTCTGACACCACAGTTCACTCGGCCCCACTACAATATTGTTACACTTGTAAGAAGGATACAGACATTGGCAAAGATTCTCCTTATATGGATGTCCTACCTGGGATGACTGAGTCGGACAATGTAGACTGGGTCCACCTAGCATCAACCATAGACACTTGGGGAAATAGGGGGACGACCTGGGTAACACTTGAGGGGGATGAAATGCCTATACCCTTAAATATGCTACAAGCAATGCATATCGCTTCCGACAAGACTCATCCTAAGGTAACGAAGAAAACATATAAGTGGGTCCCTAAAGCTTCTTTAGTGACCATAACTAGTGCTAAAAAACAGAAGCCTTGTAAGAAACGTACCACTCGCTCCAAGAAATGTAAAGAAATGTTGCGATGGATCCCTAAACGACTATTGGAAGCCCAAGGCTACTATCAAGGAAATGATCAAATCTGGGTGCCAAAACGTAGATTGTGCTCTTACCTATCACCTGACCCAAGTGAGCCCAATCCTGTAGCTCCAAAACGAATCAATGATCGTGGAAAGAAAAAAATCACAGAACGCTACACACCCGCTCCCGAGCTAGTTTGGGTACCAAAGAAAGAACGATTTGTTCCACCTAGCTCAAGAAGGGGGGAGTCCCATGAAGCTTCTAGCTCATCATGTAATACATCCATAGAGGTAAAAGCTTCTACACCGCCTCCATCTATAGTAGTGGACCTCCATGAAGCTACAAAAGAATCCACACCTCCCAGTGTTCAAGAATCACCTGATGAACCACTTCAAGTTCAATCCTGGGAGAGTACCTTACCACCCTTGCAGCTTGACAAGGCACCTAGGGTAATAGAAAATTACTGGCAAAAATCCTCACCTATTACCAACTGGAATAATTGGTTTCAAAGGGTGACAAGCTCATTTCAAACGGTATGATCTACCCAAGGAAGGGGGGAGTGTTTGCTGACAGTCATCATTCATTTGTTTCCCTCTTAACCTTTTTCCCTGACCTCTCAATTCCAATCTTAGGGAATGTACATATAAAGCTTTATACTCACAAAAAAAAAAAAAGAGCAAGAGCAATTAGCAAACGATTATGCACAATAAAAGTCAAAACATTGACTCAGACCTACACATGTCACATCTGGTACAGTGAAACAGAAACCTATGCCATAAAAAACCTTTGATCCTCATCACTTGAGTGATGGAGGGTAGGTAAGATTAGTACGATAGGAGTGTTTCTGTTTTAGAGTTGAGTGATTAGCAAAGATCTCTTTTCCCACTGATGTGCCTCCTGGAGGTATTCCTTTTGTTTCCTAGTGTGTACAGGAACGTGTTGCTATTGATAGGATTGGACCTTCATGGAACCTTCAAATCAAGTGCGACCATCAACACAAACAGGTGTTTCTTATCCATTAGCATTGCCTCTATCTTTTTGCATCCATGTTTGTCTGCTTTGATTGTGATTGGTAGCATAATATTCAGCGCATTGGCTTAGTATCAAACATTTAATTCAATGCAATCTTTTGTCATAATCACTTGTTTAGGTGTAAAAATCAAGCAGTCCGACTAAGCTAGTTTGACCAAGCTAGGTATTAGAGATCTTCTCTTAATACCATGGGGAATGCCTTCCTAATAAGCAATGGTTACTTAGGTTCTTAATCCGATTTAGGCAGCATTGTATGAAATGTACTAGGGCTTTCTAGTGGGCTTAACCCTATCGACCTTTAGCTTAAGTATTATAAAGGGAGTTTACTAATGTGATGAGCCTGGGGAGGGTAACAGTGTTATATGACCCCCCAAAGTTACAAAATTTAAATGCTGAAAATGAACAAGCAAAAAATCAAAGTGCCACAATGAAAAATTTTAAGCTGGAAGAGAAATCTCGGCTTGATTTGGTACTTCACTCACATGTATTGCCTATGGTACTAGAGCCCTAGAGGTTCCCAGCGTGGGCGCTTTTCCTTGAGAAGCAAAAAACCCAAGGCATACAAAATAAGCACACACATCATAATTGAATCAATGTGAAAAGACTTTGGGGGGTCAAAGAAAAAGTAATCAGTCAGGCGATGATTTCATGAGAAATTCCTTTTATGGTAGCTTAACTACAAGGTTTTCTAGATATAGCCTCTAGTCAGCCCTCGAACATGAATACTTGGCTCTCGCGATTAAACAACTTAATTGACCACAGAAAGTTAAGAAGCTTACCCATGGTATTAATATTCGATCTCTAGTGCCTTTCGACCGTCAAATTAGCGACCCCAGACTTGTTTAATTTTTTGCCTTTACATCTGTTTATGCATTTGATTACATTGCAATTTAATGTTCATTGCTAACCAATTGTTTGAAATTCTTTTACCAATCAATTTGTCTACCTAAAACTGCATATGCTTTTTAAGAGAATGCAATTACTGTGCCAATGTTGTTTGATTTTGCAGTGACTGAAGAAGGCTAAGGACATTCATTTCAAATGCTCTTCCACCTCGACGAACCAGCTTCAACTCAATAGCTTCCGAGGACGGAATCTACATCAGGAAGGGGGGCATGTTAACCCTCACGGCACACGGACACCCATCACCTACGATGGACGCGTATTATGTATTTGGTAGAGTCAGGTACCGGGCTTGTCGGACCAATAGGGAAAGGTAGAGTGATCGCCGATGAGAGGCGCACTTTAACTTGGACATTCAAGGGATTAGTTGGTTAAGCATGGGCGCCCAAGTGTGAATGGGGTGAGCTCCTATAAAAGCCAACTAAACCTAATTTTTACTCATTCTCTCATTTGTGCAATTGAAGAGTGCTCTTGCTCCATCTCCATCTTCTTCTTCTTCACCTCCTTGTGTGTGTGTGTGTGAGAGAGAGAGAGAGGGAGAGTGTGTGTGCGATCGAGCATTACGAAGGCACGACGGCGGCGAAGCGGTTGAGCGCGGCACGACTGCAGCTTCTTCTTCATCGCGGCGAGGAATCCACCACGAAGGCGAGCGTAGAGCGGTGAGTGACACACCCTTTGTTTTCTTGAGCTTGCTAGTTTAGGCTTGTTGTGTGCTTGGAGCCGTTTGTGGCTCGCACACGGTGTATTGGCAAGTCCCTTGCTTCGACAGTGCGGCAAGGAGCGCACACATGTAGTGCTACCTCTTCTCTTGGAATAGCTCCCAGCTTTTGGGAAACTTTGCTAAAAACACGGCCCTTGCTGTTGATGATCAACTCCTCCACTTTCCCTTCAATTTTTATAGAAAAATTTGGCTAATTGGATATTATCCCTGCAACTAATGTGACCGTGTGACTAGACTATGTTGCACCGTGGTGCCTTGACATAATTATAATCTTTTCGTACTACCGTGACGTATTTACGATGTCGTTTTTTATAAAAATAATTCTTGTAAAAGTCTCGTTTAATCTCATTTCTTCATAGGATGGTTGCTTCTAAACCCTATGATGACTAAAAATAATATTTTAATATTTAGGTTATCCTAAAAAGCATGTTGCTTTTTTCAAAACGCCAAAAAGCACAAAAAACTAAAAGTATCCTAAAAAGAAAAAAAATCAAAATTTTCTAAAACTGAACCACAGGTTCCCCGCATCCACGAAATAAAAAGGCGGGCTCGCTTTTCACTAAAAAACAATAAAAATCATAAAAAGCTAAAAATAGCATGAAAAAGCATTTGAAAAGCTATTTTTTTACAAAATTTAAACATAGTTCGAGACTCGTAGATTTTTGCCAAAAAGCACCAAAAGGAAAAAAAAGGCGGATTTTCTAACCAAACGTCCACTGAAACATGAAAACACCCTTGCTTTTCACTTTAGAATCTTACCGTAATGCTGTGAAACAAGCATTCTAAACCAAAATTTCACAAATCCAATATTAGAATCTATTTATTTAATTTTTAAAAGAGACCCAAAAATCGAGGATCTTACACAGAGTCAGATGGTCAAATTGAAATAGTTAACCACGTGCTAGAGGATATGCTACACACATACGTTAGAAAAAGCAATTAGATTAGAAACATTATCTTTCTATTTAGCAAGTCAACAAATTTATTCAAGATCACAGTATATGCTCAAGATTGCTCATCAAGATGTTTGACAAGTATAGGAAAGATAAAAGAAGCATGCCAATGAGAGACATTGGCAAGTAACTTTCATGGAAGGTGAAGAGATATTCTTACTTGTACCAGAATTTAAAATTGGTCCTACACCTAAGTTATATCCAAGATCATTGAGGCCCATTCAAAATACTCAAGTGAGTTGGATACATGTCTTATAAGCTTTTTTACCTACACACCCTCATATTCATCCAATCTTTCATGTAAGTTGTTAAATGTAAATCCTTACATAGGATGACAATGTAGTTGATCAACATGTTCTAGTTGATTTTATTGAACCTTCTACCCAACCGCATGAGCCTGAGTGCATTTTTGACTATTATGATTTACGTACTCGTCACCGCGATAAGGTGCCACTTAGGAAAAAAATAGTGTTCTTCAAAAGAAATATCCCACTTTTGTTTCTGAGGAAAAAAACGCTTCTTCAAGGGGGGAGTAACAAGGGTAGCAAGGCTATGAGCATGGCTCAATGGGAACTAGCACGGGGGCTCTCCGTTAAATAAACAAGAGAGGATGATTGGGTGGAAGAGAAAGGTTCCTACTCTTTGGTCTCAGATTTCTTGATGGCACTAGGCCAAGTATGGGTTCCATTGAGGCATGTATAAGAGGCATTGTAGCTCTATACTCAATTGCTCACATCAGGTATTGAGATTTTCATTGATGAGATATGTCAAACAGGGTGGCCTACGTGCCCTTGTTGATCTTGTTTTTGCAAATTCTTTGACCAATCATCTCATGGATGCAAAATTTGTTGATGACATTAGATTATATTTGGATGGAAAAGAGACCAATCTAAGGAGAGGCTAATAGGTCTGGAGACCTATTGTATGGCTTTGGATGAGCTGATCAAATGGTGCAAGATAGTTACATTTTAGATTGGTGGAACACCCACCCTAGACTTGCACCCTAGAGAGGGATTTAGATCAATTCCACCTAGGATAGTAGTGTGATATTTGGGTATGCCAAGTTGGGCTTGATTCGACACTAAAGAAGTAGATTTCTACCCTTCTCCAGCGTATTCTAAGGAAGTTTATACATTGGAGCTTGGATCACTTACCAAGTGCTTTTGGAAACGATGTGGTACATTGCCTCATGTAGATATTTTCAAGTTCTTGTAGAGATCTAATTTAGTGGCTTATCAAGAACTTCCTACAGTCACACATGCTAAAGTTGCCTAGTCGGTCATTACGCTACCCATAATACAAGGTGGTCTTGACTCAACCTCACAAAGTAGGTCCTTGCTAGAGAAGCTGATTGTTTGTGAACTCCTCTTGGCTGGTGATCAATCTTAGAAGGAGCTTTTCCTTGGCACGCTTCAGGCTCTAGTTCCCTTAGCGGGTGTCATGGGGTGCCCAAGTACTCATTGGATTTCATAAAGATGCACAAAGCTAGATGGAGTCAATGATAGGAGGATAGATTGGCCATGCAAGTTTACTCATGGTGTGAATATGTTGCACTCATGCTTGAGTCATACTAGACCACACGCATTTAGGGATCCCTTGATACTTGTTCTAGCTTGGAGTGTTAGAGAGTGGATATAATTTTTGTAGCATGCTTGAAGAGGTGCAAGTAGATAGATCGAGCCACATTGTGTGTGTGTGTGTGTGTGTGTGTGTGTGTGTGACAAGAAATACAATAAGTGCCCTTGGATAACTGATGCAAACATTTTAAACTATAGGCCATAATGTGGACAGGAGCTATCAAAAAACATTTCATGAGCTCATATGTGTATCCTTGGTACATGCTAGCAAAGGCTAAACTGCATCTTCCACCACAACTATATCTCTACTACTAAATTTATGCTTGGTTCATAGATAATACAAATACTCTTTGCTTTGGGAAGAACTATAGCTAACAAAAATACAATTTTTCTTTTTGTATCATCCAATTTGTTCTATTTTTGCTAAAGCACTAAAGCATGACTTTTTGATGAGGGGTATATGTCATTAAATACAATTTTGCTTTTTGTATCATCCAATTTGTTCTATTTTTTGTGAGGCACTAAAGCATGACTTTTTGATGAGGGTTATATATCATCGTAATTGGTGTTGACTCGCCAAAAACATGCTGAAGTATTTAGACATATACTTCCCCTTGTTAAAGTGAACTCCCCAATGTGATCCCATTATTTAGTTTGGCTTTTAGATATTTATTTTACTTATTTGTCAAAGTCTTGGGAAGGGAAATTTACTGGGTTTTCTATGCGTCCATTGTATACACATTCAGTTATTCATTGCCAAGGTTGATTGGTTTAGGAGCCTCTCTCTCTCTCTCTCTCTCTCTCTCTCTCTCTCTCTCTCTCTCATGCTCACTCCCCTTGGTCTCTACGCTTTTGTATCATCGACTTTGACATGGTATCAGAGCCACTTGATGTAGCTCAATGATCCTTGAAGGCCTTGGCGTGGAGGAGCAAAGAGAAGAAGAACCCTTGCTGGTCGTCGGTAGAACATGCAACCCATAACGTCTTAAAACGCTAAGCAATTTTCTCTTGCAGCGGCACCGAACCCCCTCTCTGCTCATGTGCATTTTAGAATGCAGCCTTGCGACACAGTCTCCCACCCCGTGATCCACTACGAGCGTTTCAAAACGCCCCCCTCCCCTTGCGACCCTCTGCCGATTTTTCCCCCTCAGCTCCTGCAAGCATTTCAAAACGTTACTGGTCAATAAGCACTCGACCCACACGTGGTGACAACATGTTACAATGCTATGTCCAATGACATCCCCCCCCTCTCCACAACGGCTTCATCATAAATGTCTTGTAGCATTTTAAAATGCTAGTGGCAGCCTTGTTTTGAGGAGCAACTTTGGCCCAAGAGAGAGGGTGTGAGCGACTTGGAAAGCGACTTCGATGAGAGCTTTTTTGCGGAGCGGTTTCGGAGAAGGGAATAGAAGCAGAGGGTGCGACGAGCATTGTACATGGGAGCGGCTTTGTGCCAATCTTGCGGCTCGGGAGAGGCAACCAATTTGGAGCTTAAAGGGACAAGAAATTGGATTGCAAAGGAGTGGATCGACATCAGCATGGAGTTCTTGCGGCTTGGAATTTGGAGCAGCAAGGAGATTGTTTGTGGCCTATTGGAGTGCAAAAAGGTACGAGATACCAAGGTTTGTAACTTCAACAAGGCACTCCCTTGCTTGAGTGCCCCCGATGACATCGACCAAAGACAACAAAAAGCTATGGATAACTGATCGTCAACCATCCATTTAGCAGCCTGTACATCGGCACAGTTCTCAAGGAACCTGACAAATTGTTTGGCTCAAGTTTGTATTCAAAAGCAAACAGAGGAGTTCTCTAGAGGACAACGGCAAAGGTCAGCTGGACACGGATGGCAGTACTAGTACTCAATTAGCTGCCTTCATACCCGAGAGGTAAAACCACAGTCATGAATGTGATTCAATGCTTTGTTTGGCTGGGGAGTTTGAAGCCAAAGGCAAACACAGAAACTCACAAGAATACAAGGATAAAGGTAAGCCAGATAGAGATTACGGTAATAAAGATTTGGCAGAGGACATCGACATGGCACTAGTGGTGGTGGCCACAATGGCCTTGACGTCAGATTTCTAGTCAAATGTCAAGTGTCACCACTAGCTTTAGCCAAAGACAAGCTTGTCAGTGGCAGAGAGGGGCAATGAATGCTTCCTATAATTAATTTGGACCCTTGTGTTGGAGTTTAAGTTATTGGTGTTTGGACCCGTAGGTTGAAGTTCAATGCACATGCATCTGGCATGGAACCAATCAGACGTCTAAGACACTATGGATGAGTGCACCAATCCGTTGTTGTTGGTCAAATTTTGGATAGGATGTGTTCCAATAGTTCATTATCTTGAAGTTTTATATTTTGGATGTGATGTGTTCATAGTTCACGAATGGGGATTATTGCACGTAGTGTGGTCTAAATTTCAAATTTCCTTATGCTCATTTTGTCCTTTCTCTAAACCTTTCTTTGCACCATTTCCAACTCATCATCTTTCCCATATCCAAAGCTTTGGCCATGAATCCTACTAAGAGAGGTATCTATCATGTTGGAAGATGAATATTCCCTCTTCGAAAAAGGAATAGGCTTTGTGAAACTCCTCCTGCCATAGAAGCATTGAGATTAGAACAAAAGAAGAACATTAACCTTTGGACGGGATGGTAGATTCTATTCATTGACCCCAACCAAATGCCCTACCATCTTTCAACTATTCTTCATTGATGAGATTTGTAGGAGATGGTATGAAAGGTCCATTAGGCTATACACAAGAATTTCTAGTAGAGAGGGACATTTATAAGCTGGAAAACAATTTGCTACTACAAATGAAGGATTCTCTTAATCATCAACTTCAAGAAAGCAAGAAGGTAAATAACATATCTTGGGCTTAGAAATAGACATAGGAAGTTGAAGAATAGTGAGCGTCTCAAGCGAGGAGGTGGATGCTGCAGTAGAAGAATCAAAGCAGTGAGAAAAAATTGATTTTTTTTCAAATTGTTATCTTTGTCTTACAAGTTGGTATCTTTGGGTGCTATAGTCTTTGTTTGTGTTTACCTCAGGTCCTTAGTTTATAGCCAGACTACTCACAAGGAAACATGAGAGGTGCATCACAATCATTTTGTGAAGTGATTCCACATGTTAGTGCTTGCAAACTATTGGATGAAAGAAGATTTAGGATTGCTAGGCAAAAATGCATTAATGGATGTTTACAAAGTTCTAATTTGGACAAGGATGAAGTTCAAGGAACTATGGAAAAGTTGGAATCAATAGAGCAGGTTACCGAAAGCTATTCAAGCTCATCAATAAAAGCTTGAAGTAGTTAAGAGTGAAGGGGTCCTTGGTAACAAATCCATCAGTGCTTTCAACAAGCCAGGCTCAAAATTAATTCCAAGGTCATAGAGATGCTCGGAGATCCTGTCCACATCAATGACATATATCTTGGTAAGAAGAAAGACCTCAAGTTTCACTCTTTGACTTGAGAACTTTGCAGAGGGAAGTGATAAAATTCTATGATTTTCAACATATGAGGTGAATGGGAAATCCATTTTTGTAATCAAGTTAGACGAGAGTGAAATTGTGACGGGTAGAAAGCTTGAGAGAGTATCAATAACCCTCATGAATAGATCTCTTCATACCACAAAGGGGGGGAAAACCTAAAAATTTCAGTGTGCATTCAGAGAAAAACATTTGGTGGTTGGGTGCTTTTGAGGTTGATAGTGAAGATTTCAATGTGGTGAATTGGGTATTCCACCACACTTGTATCCTTGCAATAAATAAACCTCAACAACTCATGGAGGAGCTAGATGTTGAGGGTTTTTGTAGAGGCAAGGTGGAATGGCACATAGGGAGAGACCTAAAGACACTAAAGTGTATGTACGATGTGTCAAGGGGTGCCAATGCCAAAATCCCTTGTATCTACTGCATGAGTGCAACAAAGGAGCTGAATCTTGCTAATTGGAACAAAGCCCTAGATAGACAGTCTAAAGATCCAAACTTTCAAGTTGTTTTAGATATTCCCCTTTCAAATGTACACCTCTACACATTGCATTCACTTTGTAGAATCATTGAGAAGATTTTGCACCTCTACATAGGGTTTTGGAAAGTACAACCTTTATCAGCCATAGAAATTGCCATAAAAAGTATTGAGAGCGCATTGTCCGATATTTGACTCTTCCTGGAGGGTATGTGGTGATTGAGTCAAACCCCAAGAGGTCATCTGGTGAAATAATGTTCCTAGGAAAGCTTCTATTGGTGGAATGAAGGCCATAACATTCTTAGGATTCCATGGAAAATTGGGTAGGGGTTCATCTAAAGTCCAATACAACCAATAGAAGGCTCTACACAATGCTATGAAGGACCATGACGTTGATGAAAGAGCAAGAAATGAGAAGGCAGAAGTGTGGGAGCCATGGATGTAATCTTTTCTTATAGTGATAAAAGTCATTGGGGAAAGAATGACCTCTGCAACTAAGTTTAAAAAATAGTTGAACAGATTCAAAAAACTCATTACAGGTGCTTGGAGCTTAGATCACTTCACACAGTACATGGTAATAATTATGAATTTTGATTCTACTAATTTCATTCTATGCATAAGTTGCTAAAGGAAGTATCTTATTTGTGTAGCACATTATCTAAAATCACACTCCTTGGTTTGTAAAGAAATATGGAAGCTTGTCAATCTGGTCTACTCAAGGTATGGAGAAGTCCCACTATTAGGCAAGAACCAAGTTTTTCAAACACACTAGACATGGTGGAGGAGCTCAATTTAAAGTTTAGCTTGCTTGAAGTATTCTAGTGGTTTTACAGACAAGTGTGGCACATATGAAGATCACAAGAGGCTAAAAAGTATTATTAGACAACTCTGATATTGCTACAATTATACAGAGGAGCATGCAAAAAAACAAGGATGCATACAATATCTCATCTGTAAGTGAAAGGTTTTTACAATGACTTTCCACTAGAGGAGTTAGTTCAACGAGCATGCAAAAAAAAGAAGGATGCACACAATAGGTCATTTGCAAGTGAAAGGTTTTTACAATGACTTTACACTAGACTATGTTAGTTCAACGAGCTAAAACACTCGAGCTACAAAGGACGAGCTTCCATGTAATGATTTTATATGTTTATATATTTTTGTTAGAAATATACATATTGAAAGGATTGTTTGCAAGATTGTGTAGATGGAGCTATTGCATAATTGCATGACTTTAGCAATGAACATAAGAAAGTATACAATGACGCTTCTCAAAAAACATGATATGCAAGCAATGTTCAAATTTTCATGCACTACCTATAGTGTCCAACACAAAATTATGGCATATAAGCAAGCTAAGAAAATATCAAACAGTCATCGTGATGGCTACCTACAAAAAAGATCCAAACCATCAATATCTTATGCCACATGTATTGCATCACCTCCTATGTTTAGCATTGCTTAAAAATTACATGCATTGCTTAGCAATGAAACCAATTTTGCTAGCAAAATAAAAAAATTTCGCTTATACCAAGATTATAAATAACATGTATTGCTTAGCAATGAAACCAATTTTTTATGCCTAAAAAGTACATGCATTGCTTAGCAATGAAACCAATTTCGCTATGCCTAAAATTTCAAGAGAATATTGGCTTATACCAAGATTATAAATAACATAAGTTTGGAAACACTAAACTACAAAAACCAACTTGTAGAAGAGTTTATAGATCATGAGTTACAGTCGTGTGTATTTAGAAGAGGGCAGACCCCATTTAGGGCGGGGGTTCAGAATGCCCACCCAAGAATAAGTTACAAGGGTGTAGAGAGGACTCATTGAAAACACGACACAAGCTTTTCGGAGCCACCTTTACCATCGGTGAATGTCTATGCACTTTTCAGTGTGAAACGTTGCCAAGGCCTTGATCACAAACCTCAAGCCCATGGAAGCATCAGATCTAACCATTTGCTTGTTTGAGGTTGTTGTTACATTATAGCGGTAGAGAATGTATCCAACATTGTGTGAACTAGAGAGCATGGACCTTGTGCTTGCTCATGCTATGGGTCTGAGAAGTCTGAACCCGCCCTTAACTCTGCTTGTTTGCTGCTTAGGCTATGGTCACACAAGGCTTAGTTCTCCGTTAGAACCGTCGACCATCTTTGACACGAGACAACTTTGCACTAGCTTCGTAGTGTTACTATTCTTAAAAAGGCACAATTTTCAAACTATGTCGTTCCCTTGCCGATCAGTTCTATTTTTCTCTCTCATATCTACGCCTTGCTCGGGCCTTGCTCTCCCTCTCACTACATGCTGCTCCTCGTGACACAATTAGCTGCTATACCTGTTGTGGTAAGAGCCTATCAAGTCTTATTGATAACTAAGAGTCGTGTGACTATATCCGTGATCTTTGCCAATAATATTGGCTTTTAAAAATCTTCTCCCAACATGCTGCAAAGTGATTGATAGTGGGTAGATGAGATGAGATCTTCAATCCAGCAGGTAAGCACAACTTTGCAAGCACTAGTGAATCTACCACAAGGTTTGGAGATCTTCAAGTTGGCAGCTTGCAAGTCTGGCCATGAGTAGTATAGTAACCTCCATCACAAAGTCTTATGCCTGACTGCATCGATCGGTCAAGAACCCAAAGCCTCTGTGAGTTTCGCTATGCCTATGATGGGATTATACAAAATATTTTCAAATTTCACGAAATTTTTTAACATTCATTTCTACCAGCAAAAAGACACTTCTTTTGGTAGAACTTTACTTCTTAAGCTATAGTTAGTTTGTCCCATTGGCCCTTAGGAAATTGTGCGATCGCAACTTGGTACTATAGAGAGAACTTGGCACGTCTGGAGTCTAGACTCTAGAGGAAGAGAGAGAGAGACTCTCTAAGAGAGAACTAAACCGCCTAAAGCCGACTTCAGACTTGAGAGAATTGCCAATTCTACTAGCTACTAGAGAGAGAGAGAGAGAGAGAGAGAGAGAGAGAGAGAGAGAGAGAGAGAGAGAGAGAGAGAGAGAGAGAGAGAGAGAGAGAGAGAGAGAGAGAGAGAGAGAGAGAGAGAGAGAGAGAGAGAGAGAGAGAGAGACTCCAGTGCTCGAAAACAACTTTTTTCCAAAAACTTGGCAAATGTACATATAAAAAATGATAGGGGTAAATCAACTATATTTGAAGGTTTTTACATTATTCTTTTTTTAATTTTGTAGACCTCAAAGCAGTGAAAGGAAATAAAGTTTTAGTGGCCTAAACTGTGTGCTTGCAAAAAATACTATTTTACCTTCGGGTTTTTATTATCTTAAAAAAGGTCCTCTTTTCAAAGGTCAATGAAAAAGCTTGGTTTATTCTCTTTTCTTTCTCTTGGAATTTCTTTGCCCATGTGTTCAGTCTTCAATCTTTTTTGAATTTTCTAGAACTCCTCCTCTGTGGGAAGCCCTTGCTCTTCATAGCTTTGAACAACATTTAGTACATGCTCTCTAGCATGGGACTGATCAATGAACTATTCAAATGCTGTATCAAGAAATGACAATGGGCATGGTGTGTTTTAATCCACAACACCTTTATCATGCTCTACCCACTCTGCCAAAATAGCAAGGCATTAGTCCTCTCTTATATCAAATAGATTTTGTATAGAAGCAAATAATCCTTTAATCTTGTAGGTGGGCATGGTTGTTATTCACAGCAAGGGGCCAAGCTCTTCCTCTAGAATATGAATTGACTCCTCCACCTTTGTGATGTTCTTGCCTTGAACTCTGCCATATCCAAAATCTCTTTTCTTGGAACCTTCTTCATTTTCTCTCTGAAATATTTAGGAGTTTTCTCAACCTCCTGATCATTCACAATTGATGTGATCTGTAGAGATTTGGACTCTCCTTCCTCTATTGGAATGAGAGTTAAAAAGAGAAAAAATGCAATGTCTTTAATCACAAGCTTACAACCATGGTTTCCATGCTACTCATAGTGGTTATGGACCTTCTTCCAATCATCTTGGAGTAATGCCAACTTCTTAGAGCCTGTGCTTGGTGTTAAATTGCCCGTTTTAAAAATATCATTTAAGTATACAAAGTTCTCAACCTTGTTCTCCTTTGTAAGGTTAGTAAAAACCTTCTAATAGTCAGGAATTTCATTGGTGAAGCCTTCCAAAAATATCTCCAATTCAAAGGGAACATTAAAAATTTCTGTGACATAGGCAAACTTAGATAGATGATTGACTTGGTAGAGTAGGTCCATCAATATGTCCTCAATATCTTCAATGTCCATACCCTCCAAACTCTTCCTAGGCATCTTTTCTGCAAAAATAGGAGAGGAATAAGGATGACATACATCAAAAACCTAAAAAAATGCTATATTTGTGTCGTCCTTACACGATTTTAAAAGCTAAAGAAGGACGTCAAAACATATATATTGCTCAAGGACGACATACATAAAGAAAAATTATATATTAAAAGTTTTGCTGTTCTAACACGATTTTAGAAGGCTCTAAAGCTCCCGGACATAAAGATTTTGTCTAGGGGAGACACTTAGACAATTATCAAAAGTTACCAAAAAGATAACATATTATATGAAGTGTCGTCCTTGTGCTATTTAAGAGAGATTGGAGAGGCATTCAACTACAATGTTTTTGCGTACAGATGACATGCTTTTAGAAAATTAGATGGAAGTTGTGTTGTCCTTACATGATTTATGAGTGTTTGAAGAGGTGTTTGTTCTCGCTGTATTTGTGTAGGGACGACATGTGTGAAAAAAAGTTATTTTTGAAGGTTGTGTCACCCTTAATTTATGAGACACCAAAGAGTCATCTGACTTCATTGTTTTTGAATAGGAACAACATGCAACAATCTTTTTTAAAAGTTGTGTCTTCCTTGCACAATTTATGAGACATCGAACGTGTATTCTAACCTTACAAAATTGTGTAGGGAAGACACATTGAAAAGAAATGCATGAAAAAAAATCGATTTTAAGAAGAAAACTGAAAAAAAAACGTACCTTTGTGCTTCTTTAGCATCATTTTGAGCTTTGAGTTCCACTTTTAGGGACAATCTCATGAGAAGTGAACAAGTCACAATGAGATGTAATGTTCTTGGTTGTGCTGCTGTCAAAATACCAAACATAATCCACAGACTCTATTAACATGCATAATAAAAAGAGGATTCCTATTGACACTATTTAATAAAAACACATCTTGGATCTTGTGAGACATTTGTAGAATCTAAAATTAAAGAAGCATATGCAATGGCTGCATTGGGGCTACATTTTCCTCTTGCTTGCAAGCTTCTTTTGCCTTAAAGCTTAGGGCATTTCTTAACAAGGCGATTGCTTGCCTTGTATAGTAATTTCATTTTAGCTTTCTTAGATTAATAATTACTATTTAAGTGAAGCAGTTACTATGGGCTTGTTATTGGAAGGAGCATTGAGGTGGTATCATTAGTATTCTTCTTCTATACTGCCATAAATAATGATTTAAAAGCATCGTACTTAGTGGTATTTTTGTCATGATTGTCCTTCTTGCAAAATTAAAGAGAAGAACATCAAATTTTACATAGCATTAGGTTTATTCTGTGTCACAATTCTCCTAGTGAAGGCACAAGTTTGATAAGAATATGACAATGCATCAAGATTTATCTGCATGAAGGTAATGAAAAAAATGACCTCCAACAACAATTAATTTCTCCTTAAGAAATATAATATTTGTGAGAAATACATCCATACTGCCCTCTTCGTGCATAATCTTTTATTCTAGCTCTCTATTGAATAAGCAAACATTGCCTCATTATGTCTCGAATATGAAGAAGCTAGTCTAGCCCATGCCTATTTTGCTTTTGATTTTTGAGTAAGTGTGAGTAATGGAATGCTTGAAGCTTGTGCATATTTAGCATTCCAATTCCTATTGCCCAATTGGAAAAAAACTCTAGTAGTAGAAATGGTAGAACTTGCACCATCATCCATGGGACCCATATCCATAGAATGTGGTCATACATTGTCTTCCTACAGTGTTTCAAATTCCCTTTTTAACATGAAAATTTTTCATAATGTATTCTCATAGTAAACACTTGTCCCTATCAATTTTTTCCTTGAAGGACAACACAAGAAAAAACATCATTATTGCTAGCCATGATTGATGATTACATCTAATGCAAAATCCAAGTTGCATGTATAAGGGAAAATGAGGGGAAAACCTACACAAAACCAATGTTTCGTATATACTACAACCCACAAAAGACTACAAAGTTCCTATTTTGCAAAAAAAAAGCACTATTAAAAAAACCTAGATAGAAGGACAAAACTACATGCAAAGTACTACAAGTAGTGAAAATGGAGGTTGAAATGAGCCCAAATCTAAATTTTGATGATAGTAAGCTCAAGTAGAATGTTAAAAAAGTATATCACCCTACAAATGAACACCACATATCATGTTGATCTAAGAAGGTGAGGCGAAACAATGATGGAAATGCTGCTTGCGATGCCAAAATCTTGCTACTTTGATATCTGCACACACAGATAGGGAAGAAGAAGGAGAACCTCAAGGGCACACAACATGGGAATTAGTACTTTTGAGTGTGTTTAGGCTACCCCTAGAATGCACAAACCAGAAAAAAAACATATTTAACAACCCAATGCCATCTAACAGGTCATTGTGGACTCTAAGACCAAAATAATAGGTACAATGGAACATATTCCTAGGTTGTGAGTAATGAAAAATCAGCTATAATCTCAAATCTTCCCAATCCAAACTTCTTTCTCAAATTTCTTGATCATATAGATGATTTTCTATAGGTTAAACCCCAAGGACAAGCCTTGACTATCTTGAGTCTATTACAACACATTGCTACCATAGTAGGGTATGCGCTTAAAGTCATAGGTAAAATAAGCTTCTTTCACCATTTGTATATGACACAGTGGTGAAAATCAACATTATAATAATCTAATACATGAAAAGTTAAAATTTCTAATTTTAATAAAGATAAATATTTGTAGATTCAAGTGTTATTTTTTCTCCTTTTGTAAATCTTGTTTTAATAAAGAAATATAGACTATTATGTATTTTCTAGATAGCCAAGATGTGGAATGGTATACACATCTAAATAGACTTAAAGAAGGTAATGTACTTGTTGTATATAACCTTGTACAGATTTTGAACATAGTAATAGAAGCTAAATTCCCTTATACATGAGAAGGATCAATAATTCTTAATAGCACGACAAATACAACTGAAGAATTTTTTGTTACAACCATGGGATTTGTTTCAAGATAAAAAAATCATGAATTTCAAAAAATTAATAAATAATTGAGTTTGATTACATTGAAAATGTCATTTTTACAAATAGTGATTCTAGATTGCACAAAATTTAGGAGGAATTAGGATATCCCCTTTGTACTAAGCTTTGAAGTTCATCTTCCCAAACATGAGCTCCACCTGTGGCTGGTGATTCCTGTACCACATGTTGCTATTTAAAAACCAATGAAAAGTTCAGTTAGTTGAATGAACTTAGTTTAAGAATTCATCAATTACCAATAATTTGACTAAATTAAGCAAGAACAAATGAACTGAATAAGAAATTATCTTTATGGAAAATAACTATTGTTCGTGAAAAATGTGTTTCATCTAAAACTTGAGAGTCATAAAGAGATGCTCCAATAAATACCTGTTGCATGTCCAATACAAGAGGAATTGATAGATGCTGGTGTTGAAGTTGATTGCGATGAGGATGTTGATCATGATTTACATTTCCGATCATGCTTGTTTGGCTTATATGATGCATCAATTGAGCATTTGGATTGCTAACAAAGGGGGTTGCATCATAATCATCTCTAGGAGGAGAGCTTATTGTTGATAACTTCATTGATAAAAACTACACAACACCAAAATGCACAAAATTTAGCAGTTGTATGAATTTCCTTCAAAGATACTTGATACATATGTATTAAATAAATTGATGTAAAAAGAACGTATAGAAAAATTATTTCTTTGAACATCCTATCTACACCTGAAATGGCGATCTTACTATTTATGGAGTGTTCAAATTGGAACAGGAATTGTTAACCTATATATTTGCAAGACACAACTTTTTGGTGCCATAATTTTGTCCTAGTTTGTCACCATGCACATATGAATTCATCTATTTTGGTATCTAGCTATACTTAGTGGAAGGTGTGAATCATGTGATACAAAAAGCGACAAACGATTATTAATAAATTTGTCGCTTTGTTGTCTTGATGTTGAATAAATAAGATTTTGTGCCAAATAAAATTTTGGTTTATCTTCTTAGCTAGAAATTTAGCTAACTTTATCCTTGAAGAATTTAAGAATGTGTTATTGAAACATTATGCTAAAGAGATGAGATGGTTAATTTGATTACTATAAACCTACACAATACAAATGCTGAAATTAAAGTTTCAGCCATTTTACTTATGATATATAATGTTATTCGAAGGTATAGAACATGATTGTGATTCCATTCATATTACACATTCATACTATAAGAATTAAGAAGAAACACAAGAAATATGAAAATTCAAACTTAGATTACTGTAGAGATGATAATACTAGCAATTGGTTCCCTATTTGTGGATAATAGCTCCCTTCCTAAAGTCAACTCTATCCTGGGAACAGGGAATTCACCTATTGCTAGCTCTCTTTCCCATTGTGGCTTGACTATGATTCTACAAGCCTAAAAGTTCTAATTCTCTATTCCAAATCCCATCATAATGTGGCACACTCTCTAGAGTTGAGATTCATGTTGCAGTATCACTATATAGAGATTGTCCATGTGCAAGAAAATCTTTCTAGTTTAGGTTCTAGCATAGCTCAAGAATTGGTAATGTGCCATTTTATAGATTTTATCCAAGGTAAAAATGAGCAATGTGAAACTAGTGATCAAGTCTATTCATCTTGACTATTGGCTCAACTTCAGGATCCAATTTCTCATTGACTTCCTATTTGATGAAAACCTCTAACAAGAGCAAAGCAAAAAATATTAATTGCACTCTAGCCCTCATTTGATGACATTATCCTCACCTTTTTAAATCAAAAGTATTTTAGCCTTTGTAGTTTTGACCACATTCTCACATGGTTATTTGAGAAACCATGAGGGATTTTCTTTGGCTTGATATCAACCAAGCAATAAGAGGCAGGTATATGAATGCCTGAAGATGTGGCTACCAATTTTTGCTTTGAGTTTAGACATTGACAAGATCATTTTTCTTGATTTTACTTTTTTGGGAGGACCCTCTTTGTCTACACCATCATTTTGGACAAATCATTTGGTGATCACTGAAATATAATACCTTGCAAATTACATAATAGGCTTAGAATGTGATAGAGGTAATAGAAATATCCAACACTAGCTCTTTATTCTAGGTTTTTCACACATGCACCTAGCCCATTCATTGTGGATGTATATGCAACCACATATGATGCACATGTGCCATAATGTGCACAACTAGTCCTGGACACACCTTCATAAGGTGCCCATGATGGTGTGTACACTTGAGGAGGTGTAGCTATCATGGGTAGTTAGGTGACGAACGTTTAAATCATTTGAAAGTTGAATGGCTTAATCCAAGTGCACACCGTGATTAGAAATTAGGAAAGTGACTCGGGTGAAAACCCTTTTTTCTTCTTGATGATATAGCTTTGATACATGCTTTGCACCTTGGATATTTTGCCACAGATTATTCATGCATTTGCCTTACATCCTTAAGAGATTACTTTTGACATAGTGTCCTGCCCATAGTGTCTATTATTGCACTATGGATGATATGGAAGACTATATGTATGCATTTTAAGTTCATCTCAACATATACCCTCAATGACATATGATTAGACATTGTACACCCTTTTTATAGCCATTGTGATAGATCAACATGCCCTTTCTAAGGTAATTACGGAGTTTTGTTTGGACCTTTCTAGGACGACCATATCTCACTGTGACTTTTTCCTACTTGGAATAAGGTCAAATCACATGGTGGTCTAATCCACTTGCACAACTCATTTTCATGACTCTTTTAGGCCACTTTGCTTTTGGAGCCTCTACATATCTCTTGTGAGATTTTCTACGGTTCTATCTCAATTCTATGATGACAAACTAAGCTGAGCATCCCCATGGACTTATGTACTAAAAAACACAATCATGCTTTTGTCCTTTCTTCATATATCAATGGGACCAAATGAAATACTTCACGTGCTGTATGTTAAGCTAGTCAAACAGATTTGATGCTTAAGGTATACAGACACCTTGACAAAAACATTTATGAAGGGACTCTTTCCTAGTGCCCCAAAACCTTGTTTGCATGGAAAGGATGGGAGCTTAAGCCAGATTTCAAAGAAGGGGACAAAATCAAGCATGTATCGATATCTATGTTCTCCACTCTTATTGAAGAACATTCTTTTGTAATTGGGGGAAATGATGGAGGTGTCCACTACATGTAAACCCTCCATACCATGCGCGTCCAAGGACTAATTCAAAACACCCCATTTCTCTAGATGTATCATGAATATAACACACCCTTTCCTAGTTCAATATGTGTATGCCCCCTTTGTGGGTATAAATAACCTCTTAGTTGAGATCATGATGTGCTCTCTATGTGCTATGTTTACATAGCATGTATTTTGCAAGTGACCCCCCAAGGGGAAATGTGTGTGGTGTGATACATGAAGGGCGAGCCTCCTTCTTTTTCCCATGGCATGATATATTAGTATGAAGGAAATCCTCAGTCACTATAGGCTCTTGTGATGCATCATGAAGAAATCATGTTGCATACCATCTTTCAAACTGCTTTTTGATGGCTTGCATCCATTACAAGCTCAATATCTAGCTTCTATGAGTCCTTTGTGTGTGTGTGTGTGTGTGTGTGTGTGTGTGAGAGAGAGAGAGAGAGAGAGAGAGAGAGAGAGAGAGAGAGAGAGAGAGAGAGAGAGAGAGGGAGACGCAGTGGAGGAAATTTAGTTGGAAGAGGGTGATTTGACTATTATGCTAGTTAAGCATCCAAGTCAGACGATCCTTAATCTATGGTTATCATCTCATTTCTATTTTGTATACTCGTGGAGAAATCTAGCATATGCAGTGATATTGGGGCCTCTTAGGGTAGAGGTGTTCTTCTTGTAGTATTTAGAAAGATGGGGCCTATTGTTTATTGGAACATAGATATGTAAGTAAACAAGATAGAGGGATATATTTTCATTCCATGTTGGCTCAAATGATCTAACCGTTTATGCCACATAGAGGCATTTAACTATTTGCACTTATGTTTACAACCTAATTTGAACTATATATAGATACAACCAATAAAGCATCCACAAGTTATTGTCTCTACACAAGACAAAATATCCCTTTTGAATCTTCCATGTGTTATTGCCAAAGCGTGTATGATTGCCATAACCATCCAAATGCCTATCACAAATAATATTCTTGGGGAGGTTTGTTTGGCACATGTTTCATATTCATGATAGCATACATAGGACCAGACCATTTGGCAAGCCTCATATATAATCTCCTACACCAGCTATCACAAGAAATATTTTTGCCCAAGTGAATGTGTCCATGTGTACTATCATATGTAGACAACCACTCTCTATGAAAAAACAAGGATATGCTAGAGTCCTATATCTAACGTTTTGCTTGTTAGCAAACATGAGGGTGATGAAGAGACCAACAAGATGTCACCATTATCATTGGTGACTACATTGACTTCTTCAACCTTCACCTTTCTCTTAACCTCTTTCTTGAGATCCTCTCACTTTTCCTTCTTTTCCTTCCAACAATCCTCCTTAATATGGCCCTTTTTCTTGAAATGATAGCACTCAATGTCTTTCTTATCGCAAGATTTACTACAATTTTCCACAAAACTTACTTATTCTATCGAACCTTCCCATGAAAGATTTTCTACCATTTCACATTAGTAAAAGCTGCATTTGGCTTGCCTTGTTCAATAAATTTTTCATTTTAGTCTCCTGATAAAGGTAGAAAGTTGCAATTTGGTTTCCTTGATCAACATAATTTCAAATAATCTCCTCTAAAAGAAATCTTTTAGCCACACCATCAATGTATGTGGCATAGCAAAGAGGTGCAAAATTTATATTTTGCAATCACACACGTGTCCCATGATGAAGGTAGAAAGCATAATAAGCATACAACCTCCATTTCTACATGTAAGCTCAAGCTACGAGCTGGCAATAGAGCATCAAAATAAGCGGTTGAGCATAAGGACTTTTTTATTATCCTTTCTCATTTCTCCCTCGTGTGTCGGTAGTGCTACACTCATCCCTAGGTTTCTTGGGAGGTATCAAAAACAATCTTTGATTTGGGTGACTTCTTTGGGAGATCATGCGGCTAGGAATTTTTTGAGTCCTTCGAAATGAACTTGTGTTGCTAGATTTTAGTTTTGGGCATGTTTTGGCCTTTGCTGTAGAGATTCAAAGCATTCACATATAAGAACCCAAGGTTTGGGTTTTTGCAAATCTTACATTCTCACAAAGCTCAATTGGTGTTGCACTTTTCATAGCCACTATAAAGTAGTGTGAAGCATTTTATTGGGTGTTTGTATGCTTATTGTGGTTATAGGCTATGATAGATAAATATAATTTGTGCTCCACTACACGGTTTGTAGACCTTTGATTTTCTGCAAACATATCTAACAATGATGGAATCAATGCTATTGTCAGTGAGAAGTTAGACAAGAACAAATTCCATGCCTAGAAGTTTAGAATGACTAATTTCCTAACAGATCAAGGTTATCGGGGAAGGTAAACATGAAAATGCACCAATGTTGCCAAAGGAGAATCCTACTCAAGTATAGGTAAAAGCCTTCCTACATTTGGAACAAGGGAGCACGGAAGGTCACATATTGCTTGTTCGTCAGTATGAAGAATACTCGGGGTGGGTCATATATGTAAACCCTTTTTATCACATGCATTCAAAGCATATTTTAAAAACCCCTTACCCATAGATTTTCCATACCTTCCTATTCAATCTGCCTAGAACTCCTTTATTTAGTACCCTATTGCATGTTAAATAAGGGTAAAATCTATGGTTTAAAGACCCCTTATGTTGAACTTACATGTTATATTAATATATTTATGGGCGACACCCCAAGGGAGAATACCATGATTATGTATACACAAGATGCCAATTTTTCCAAGGATTGACACGGTCTACCTACGAAGAATGATGGCCACTTATCTAGCCAACTCACTTACTAGTAGTTTCAAAGTCACCATTGTACACAATTCTTATTTTGGTGCATTTCCCACTCATGTTTTGTAGACCTTTTGTTTCTGACATACCAGAGGGCCCATAGGGGGAGGTGATTATCCCTTCCAAATATTAGCCATGTTACATGGTCGGGCAAGGGCCGCATACACCACAGGAGGAGGATGCACTCGAATGTCCAAGGGAAAGAGCCCTAGCAACGTGAACACCATGTGAGCACAAGGTGTCCATCTAGAGTGTGACCCAGTGGGGGAATTTTAGTTTTAGTAATATAAAATACTCTCACAGAATGTGAGAATTGCCAAAAAAAAAAGTTTGCATGAACTTCTGTACATTAGTCAATTATTCTAAAGAAGGGCAATATCACTTGACATATGCTACAATAAGGTCTTAGTAGCACTCATGGACGTTCTTTTGTAACATCAGAGGTAGGAATGCCCGCATTGCTACATAAAAAAAGGTCTTATAGTAAGTGAGTCTCACAACATATTGATACATTTAAGGTGCAAAACTTTACCAAGGTTATCTATGGCTCTTTGGCCACATCAACCATGATTTGATGTGCATGATAGGACCTATTAAGAAACCATGATTTTAATTAGTATCTTCTCCTTATATATGGATTAGTTGCTACTAGTGATAGCTGATACAAGTGTAGCTACCTAGGGTGACAACAACATTATTTAAAAAACTCTACAATTATTTAATGAGTATCTTTTTTTAATGGGCTATATTATGTAACCTATTGTAGAATCTCCTCCATCACTTTACCTCATCTCAATAATGAAAGGAACACAATGAATGTTTTGCATCAGTTTCTAAACCAATATACATACCTCCACTTGTCTTTGTAATGATTGCACATAGTTAATTATCTCATCGAGCATCACTGCCTTACCTGTTATCTATGTAAAATTTTAACAACACATAATATCTTGTAAGTAGGATTATATACACATTAAAAAAAACACAGAATAGAAGTCCCAAAATTGCAACTTACAAATCCAATAAATTGTGATATACCTTGTTGCATCCTGGAACCAAGTCTTGCAAGAATTTCATTCGCTCGCTTATTTTTTCTCGTCTAACCTGAACATTGCAAAGTTTTTCCTTTCACATTGGTATAAGACATCATGAATTTTTTTAATGATCTAATCATGTTCATTACTAAGTGCAATGTAAAGAAAAAGTACAAAAGAACCTTGAATGATGTACATAAAGACACCAACCTCTTATGTAAACATAGCTCCTTGAGTCCTCTCCCACTCTCTCTCTCTCTCTCTCTCTCTCTCTCTCTCTCTCTCAAGGCCTCTTAGAATAAGGGGGTCACAACTAGCTTTGTATGTGTGTATGGAAATGCCTTCTTTCCTAGCTAATTACCCATCCTTGGGCTGATGTGTGAGAAGTACTCTCCCTCTTTCTATACCTAGTAAAAGGGTAAGTAGCAAGCCAAATATATCATCTTTAAGATGCTCTTTAAATATGCCTTCATACAAAGTTTGTATTAGGTATGTAAAGTAGTTAATTGAGATGTTTACAAAAGAAAAAGCCACTAAGATCAAACGAGTGAGATTTCACAAGTTCTACCAAGGTTGTTGTGTTCACCAAATATAGCATGCAAGAAACCATCAGGCGCTGACAAATCCTTTGATTATCTACAACGAAAATAAAACTGTGTGTGTGTGTGTGTATGAGAGAGAGAGAGAGAGAGAGAGAAAGAGAGAGAGAGAGCATACCCTTTCAGCAAGGCTATGACTATCTGTGGCTTGGCCTCTCCTTGCTCGGACATGAATGTAGTCTTGCTTTGAAGCTAAAAGTTGAGGTTCAACGCTGGGAGATGTCTCCGTTGATGGTTTTGTCGTGGGGGCTGTTTGCAAATTTGCATTGTTGACTTTCTGATCCGAGCGATCTCCATCATCAAAGATGTTTATTAAGGGGCTATTGTTGGTGCTCATCTCCGCTTCGATATTAGGAACTGAATCAACCTGCTTTGCATTGTGATGAATGATGATGTTATAAAAATAATAAAAAGCATCCAACTATCCAAGGAGTGTGAGTGATGTGTGAAATGTGTGTGTGTGTGTGTGTGTGTCTGTGAGAGAGAGAGAGAGAGAGAGAGAGAGAGAGAGAGAGAGAGAGAGAGAGAGAGAGAGAGAGAGAGAGAGAGAGAGAGAGAGAGAGAGATGTTTGCGGGTCGCTGTGACGGACGTCCATAGCATAGCTCTCAAGCATCAACATAAAATTATCGATACAGGGGAAGCGACTCGGATGAGGCATGGAAACTCACTAGGGTGTCAATCCTAATGAAGTGAACTCGAAGAGATGCAACTACTAACTCTATATGCAAATCAAACGCACTAAAGCCAAGTAATCTACCTATGTCCTTCTACACAGCTCTACAGTCATCACACCCGTTCACCATGCAAATCATATCGGAATCGCACGAAACTTGAAGGGGAGCTACAGGGGACTGTCAAGAACATATCCTATCACTGTCACAGCATTCTAGAGAGGTACAAAGATCGCGATCGTTTGTCCCACAGTACGCAAAAATAGTAAACGGATGATGCTAAAGGGTCGTTTTTGGGTCCCTAAAGCCTCTCCTAGGGTCAAAACAACATAAAATACGCATTTAAAACTCAAAACAGCGATTTAACGCCTAAACGGATGCATTTAAAACCTTCACCGAATCTTGAATGCTTACACTTGAATGAAAGAGCAGAGTAAGAGGAACACAATGCAAGAAACAAAACTGAATTTGGATTACCGTAGCCACAGAAGCGATGATTACAAGTTGGAGCAAAGAGGTAGCTCTCTATGCGTAACGCAATAGTCCCTTATCTTCAAAAAATAATCTCCCTTTCCCACTAACCTTAGTGTATTATATACCTAGGGCTTTCTAAAGTGGCCGGCGGCCAACTTCTCATGGACCTTTACATACATCATTGGAAAAATTACATTTTTGACTTAGACTTGACATAGACGACTATAATTAGGCTTTTACAGGGTTTGATGTATTAAACATTGGAAAAATAATGTGACCACATCAAAACTTTGGCCGGCTGACCCAACGGGCGCCTTGACTGGGTGGGCACTTGTATGTTGTTATCACCTCCAAACACTCCCCCCTGCCTAGCTCGTGTCGTCTCTTTACACGACCATTTGTAGTCTAGTCTTCTTGTTGATGAGACTCCCCCCTTCCTTGATTGAGTTATACCTGGCATGTTTTGCTTGTTCAAATGGGGTGCCCATTTGCCTTTGATGGATGAACATGTGTTCTTCGTGATTTGGATGTTGTGGACGAGGCATTTGTGCATGTTGTTGCACGTCCTGATTTACCTTTCCATCTTGGTCGATGATACCTGCTTCTTTGGATAGTTTGCTTCCTTGTGCAATTGACTTTTTATTGGAGCTCGTACCTCAAAATGTTTGAGAGTTTGACGTGTGTGCACTGGCATCTCCAATTTGATTTTGTTTGACACTTTGTCAATAGAGCTTTGTTGGTATCTTTGAAGATAAGAGCTGCTCTTGTCGAAGCGTAGTTGAGAACAATGTGGCCCCAAGTCTTTATCTCTGAATGACCAAAGGGAAAAACCCAATGGGAAAAAATGTCTTTGGTATACGCTCTTATTGGGGTTGAACACTTGGAAGTTGAGTACCCGTTCATGCAATGTGAGTGCTTGGGAGAAATAAAGTAAGAGTGCGTAATGCAAGTGCCAATTATGGGACACTCTATATGCACACAAGAGTTCTTTCAAGAAAATCATGCGGTGTGAAAAATGAGTTGTTGGGTGCTTCAAGGAACAAATGTAGCGCATGTGATATCCAAGGACATCTCAATAGCTCCCACATTTCCAAGAAGGGTTTTTGATGTTGAAGCTTCTCCACTCATTACTCACTATGTACAGTGCGTGAGTGTCTTTTGGACTCTCTTTTTCACTTTACCAAACTTAAAATACATAGACTTGGACTCTTATGCGCACCTATACCAGCATGAGCAACACAACATAAATATGCTCAACTCCTCCACCTTGAGCAGTACCTAGAATAGCTAAGACTCTTACACCACAGAGAATATTACTTGAAGCTTTGGGACTAATGCCTTGCTCATTTAGTGGCTCAGCTGCCCGACTCTTGAGTTTTATGCCATGTATTTTTAATGGCGACTTGGACTTACCTGTTCATGGCCTGAAACCCAATGCCATAAGTTCTTGAGATTAAGGTCTCTATCATTGTGTTGGTCTTTGGATGCCACCATCTTTTCAAGTAAGTTGGCATACTTCGACTCCTCTAGCTTCTTTTGGTGCATGGGATGTTCCGTAAGGAGGCCGCATTGTTGTACCTTTACTTTTCCTTCTTTGTGAGGAGCCTGAGTTTTCAATAGTGGCTTTGGGACCCACTTTGTTCTTGCTTCATGAGTTGCTCCCTTGACTTGATGGACACTAGGCTTTTGTATCCATACTTGACTATTACCATTGTAAAAGCCTTGCTTTTGTAGTAGAAGACGAGGGATCCATTTTGAGGTTGTTTCTCCCTTGGTTGTGCTTAGTCTCCATTGGCTCTTTGTTGTTGTTGATTGTCTTTGTGTGGGGTCCTTCGCTACTTGGTTGGTCTTAGTGGCTCTAGGTTGAGCAACTACTTTGGGTAACCATATTTGGGTGTTACCTTCATAGAATCCTTGTGCTTCAAGTAACTTCACTGGAATCATCCGCTGATTCACCTGTTTGTGTTGGGTATCTTCGTTGAAGTCTGATTTCGGTACCCAAACTTTTCGCGTTGCCTGCTTGGAAGGTCTTTTTGTTTGCCTTTTGTTGGTGTTCTTTCGCTTGCCTGAGTATTTTGTATTTCGTTGATAGCGCGTCTTGTTCCTTGTAGAACTCGTTGGTTGAGGTGAGTAGGTCCAGGCTGTTACTTTAGGCTTTTTGGCCCAAACATTAGTGTTTCCTTGGAAGTAGCCTTGAGAAATGATTGACTCATTTGATGCTATCCACCTTGTCACCTTTTGTTGTTGTGGTTGAACCCGTGTTTCATGTATCCAAACTGGGTCTTTGACTTGGATGTGCTCTTTGGATACCAACAGTTGGTTGACATTCTTCGGCTTCTTCTGGATGCTTTTTTGTGATGGAAACTTTGGTTGATAGAGTTTTTTCTTTGGTTTCCATTGCATTGTTGATGCTGTGGCTCTTGATGTAGAGGCTTCGTGGGAAATTTTATGGAAGCTCGTTGAAGGTAAAGTCTTGTGGCGAGGTTGATATACTTCAATGTTTACCTTTGCTTTAACTTTTTCTGTGATGGTTGGCGATTTCTTCTCTGCATGGATTTGAGAAGCTTCATGGAGTCTCACCGTTGTTGTTGTTGAAGCTTTTGATTGTTGTCAAAAGAAGATGTTCCTCCATCTTTTTGTCAGGACCAGACTCTCTTTAATATGATGGGAGTTGATTATGTGGAAAGTATCTTTATACTCCCCGGTACTCAATTTGAGTACAGCTTCTGCCACTCCAAAGCTAGGAATCGGCATTTTTGAACTTGTGTAAACTGTTTCTTCTAGCTCATTGATTGGTGGCTTTCCCATCATGATCCACGTTCCATAAGTCATTAGATTCTTAGTAGCATAAGGATCAATTGCGGCCGAACATGTAACCTTGAGCCCTGTTTGTCCGCATAAATTGAATTTGATCATCGTTGGAGATAGTCCATCTTCTTCCTTGTCCCTGTTCTTCTTTTCATCTTGCGTTTGTTGAAGATTTGCCGTTGAACTTGGAAGCTTAACTCCTTCATCTACTTTCATTTGCACTTTTTCGGGAGTCGTCTTCTTTGAAACAGCTTTTGTTGTTTCTTTAGGTATGTCAATAATGACATATTCACGTTGTTTCTCTGCTTTCTTCATGTGCACTTTGGCATCATGCTCCCTGACGTAGCTATCTGTTTCACCTTTTCTGCCTTCACACTCACAAATCTCGTTAGCTTTCTTCAACATCTTTATCGTAAATACAGGAGTTATATCATACCCTTCCTCATCACAAAGTTTAGTCAGGGTCACCTCATTCACACACACATCAAGAGTCGCCAGTATTTGATCCCATCCAAAGGGTTCAAATAATTTCTCTGGAAAGGGTTCCGGTATGTAAGCTTCATTGTCCATTGATCTTTCTAGGATGCAATCCTCCTTCACTGAGCTTCCACACTTCGAAGCACCACACATCCAAAGTTCTTGTTTGGTTTGTAGCCACACAGGTATCTCTTTCCCATTGATTATAGTAGAGTCAATTTCTTCTAAAGGAGTTCTATTCACATCTCTATAGCTATGGTCTTTTATGCTTATTTTTGTGGTGATCTTTATATGTCTCAAGTAGATATAGTCATAGCCCCAATCTTGAACCATCTTAAGTTGACGCATGAAAGGTCTTCCTAAAATGATATCAAAATTGTTCCTTTTTCCAAAATCTACTATTGCAATTCCACAAGAAGTCACAATAATTTGCTCTAGGATACCCAGAGGTTTTTCCTTGTATCCATCTGCGAGTTGCAGCTTCATTCTAGTTTTCCTAAGCGCTGGTCTACCCCATTTTTCCCAAATGTCTTTTGTGGCTATGCCTACTCTAGCCCCACTATGAAGTACATCCAATGTTTTAACTCCTTTGTATTCCACAGGTAAGGTGGTGTTTCCTTCTTCTCCTTCGCAATATTCCCCCACCTTGTTTATTGGCACAGGTTTAGCGTTTGCACTTTCTTGTTGAGTTTTGTTTGATTGTTCATTTGAGGGTAGATCTTGAAGAGGTATCTTTAATCCCATCTTCCCCAAATTGCTGCCTACTTCATCCCATACATGTGGTCTAATCTTAAGCAGTTCAGATACAGTAATGGTGCACTGTATTGGAGCTGACATCAACTCTTGCATACTCTTTGTATCCATCATCTTGGATATGGTTTTCCTCCAAGATGGAACCACTCTAGTCTCTGAGTCTACCTCATGTTCTCCTATGTATGAGGGTAAGGTCTTCAAGGACTCTGGTTTGAAACTTTCGTCCCTGCATCTCCGTTTAGAGATTGAATGTCTCCCTGATAGACTTCATGCCCTGTATTGACCTCAGTTATGGGTGCAGATTGGAAAGTCGCACTTCCATCTTTTGCACTTCTAATTGCTTCCCACAATTCATTTGGCCATGGCTCATCTATCTCTGGGATAGGTGCCATAAATTGTGATCTTGACCTTGCATCATTAGTGGTGTTGGCCACTACTTGATCATCTAGTTGAATTTCTAGGTTGTTGGTTTCTTGTGTTGTAGTCTTTGCTTGCACATCCTTTTGTGATTCTAGCTCAATGTTTCTTTGAGTTAATGTTTCAACAACCTTTGCCTTAGGCATTTCAAATCCAACACTTTTTGGTTTTGTTTTGGGAGGTGGAATTGGTGCTTCAGGCTCCATCATGGCCTGTGCAGTTTTACCAATTCCTTACACATTTTCAACCTCTTAGTCTCTACCTCAGCATGTGGATATTTCATCCCTCGTTGCTCTAGGGTTTGGTTGGGTTTCAATCTAGCCTCATATGCTTCCAGTGCAGCATCTAATGGCTCTAGGACTTTGTCTACCAACACAAATCCTCCGGAAGACGACTTCCTTGGTTTCTT
This sequence comes from Adiantum capillus-veneris, assembly GCF_014529385.1. NCBI lineage: Eukaryota > Viridiplantae > Streptophyta > Polypodiopsida > Polypodiales > Pteridaceae > Adiantum > Adiantum capillus-veneris. The sequence goes on along the minus strand of NC_140934.1, from coordinate 174,650,591 downwards.
ATCGCTCACCACCACTGTTTTGTTTTCCCGTTCTTGTTTTAACTGCTCCTTTGTCTCTTGTAATTCTGTTTGTAGTGCAGTTTGATTTGTAATTGTTTTTGTTTTAATTCTATCTCTTTTGGCTTTCCAGGATTTTCTCCCAGTCCTCACTGACACACTAGTTGTTTCCCCTCGTTTGGGTTGTTGATCTTTCTCCTCATTAGCTTGGTCCTCAACATTTTCTTTTGCTTGGGCTCTAGTCACTACCTTCACAGGAATTTTGGGTTCTGCCTCTGATTCACTTGGAGAAGGTAATACTCCCACAACATTCATTGTTGTTTTCCCCTGTTTGTTTGGGTGTTTTGGACAATTAGGAACAACGTGTGTAATGGCACACTCCAAAAAATATCCAATTATCTCTACACGAGAACAATTCTTGGCCCAATGATTACCTCCACACTTGTAGCATGGTGCATCTTGTTGAGTCAATGGTGGCACAATTGATGGTTGTTCTTGCTTAGCCAGAATGGTCTCTGGTCTACGCTCTTGATTGGCTATGGACATCACAGTGTCCTCATTCAATGAATAGAGTTTTCTCATAGGTTCTTGCCCTAGCCTAGGTTGTGATACCTCAGCTCTTTGTGAAGCCCTTGATACAACCCTATTTTGAAATAATGGATGATTTGGTAATGGCATTTTTTTTTCTATTTGATGTCCAAATAGTATCCCCCTCGTGTAGGTTTGATTATAGTAGCACTCACTCATCTCATGATTGGTCCATTTTTGCTCAATGGCACACCATTTTATTCGTTGTGCTACTTGGGCTGCTAGCTCATCTAGGTTGGTCATTAATTGATACATAACCACTTGCCTTGTGTTGGTTTCACTAAATGCTAAAGGAGCATTATCCATAGTGATCTTTGTATCACCAATTTTCTCGCCATAGGCTTTACATTTGTCAACTAGGTATAACACTTCTCTTGTGACTTGTTCAAAGGAAGTACATCCTTTTAAGTGAAAATCTTTCTTGAGAGTTTCATTTTTCAAACCCTCTATGAAGAGAATTGATAATCTTTCATCCTGTGGTAACTCGCGTTCCGGACATCTCTCTATATATTGTTTGAAGCGTAGCGATGCTTCCTTCACTCTCTCATCTTCTTTTTGCTTGAATGCATAGATTTGGGACATTGTGTTATGCTTGATTCCCCTTTTAAAGAACTCCACAACAAATTCTTGCAACAGTTGTTCAACGTTTGAGAAGGCATTTTTGTCCAATGGTTGGAACCAATTCAATGCTATCCCTTCCAAGGTTAAGCCAAATCCCTCATACTGTGTATGAAAATAAAATACTTGTTCGGCTCTTAACACTTGTTTGAACAAGGATGCATGTACGTATGGATCCCTTAATCCATCATACTTCTTCTTGACACATTTGGCCAATTGATATAGTCTCATTGGTTCTGGTTCAACCATGTATCTTAGCGTGTTGGGGTCTCTCACAAAGACATCCCTCGTTCCTTCTTCTCGTCTTGGAGCAAATCCTGGTGGAATCCCCTTTGAGACATATTTTGGAAATGTTGATGGATTTGTAAGTCTAATTGGTGGTCTCTTGGTTCCACTCAATGAGGTAGGAGCTACACTCCCGTGAATAGCTATTTTGGATGTTTGAGGTCCATTTGATTCCATAGTTTCAATGTTAGCTTCTTGCAAATCAGTCTCAAAAAACCCTGGTATGCTTACACTCGGTTGAAAGTAGTAAGCAGAGATTGGAGTACCCATGAATGAATATCTTTCTAGCTCAATTGGGTTGATAAGTTTGTACTCTCGTCCATACTTATCTACCATTAGAACTTGCACTCCCTGGTCATCTATGTATGTGAAGGCATAGAGGTTCTTGTAGTCTGCCAACTCTTCAATGATGGAATTTAAACATCTATAGAAGTTGTTTTGATTTCCAATAGGTAACCTATAAAGGCCATCATAAGTGTAATCCGTTAGAACTCTCGTGGCTTCATTGGTTTTGATGAACCTCACGTTGGGTTTGTTGATTAGAGGACGCTTCTCCTCTAAGTCTCCAGCAATTTCCACTTTTGCTCTTTCAAACTCCCGCATTTTAGTTGATTGGTTTGGCTTCCAGTGAGCTACATGATCACTTGACAAATATCCATGAGCCATGCCTTGAGGTTTGGCTTGATATGATTGATAAGCCTCATGGTCTTGTCTCAACCCTCTTGTTATGGGTGTTGCAGTATTTCTAGCTGTTTGTGTAGGTGGCATAGCTCTGAGTTGAGTGGAAAACCCTAATGATGGATGAGTTGTCATGTTTAAGCTTCACTCAATACTCTCAAGATGGTCCTTGATAAGAACACCTTGGCTTAGTGCACACAATCCCTTTTTGCCCCTGGTCAAGTCTCTAAAAAGTCAGGAATTTGTGACTTTTTTGTCTCTGGAAACTAGTCTTGGGATACCCTAAAAGTTTGGATTTACGAAACCTAGTAAAATTCAGCTCTAAAACCAAGCTTTCTTCCTAGCTATAGCTGACTCAATTTGGAGTTGTCTATCAAAAGTTAGAGCAATTTTAGTGAACTCCACTTGAAACAACACTCAAAACAGTCTTAGGACCAGAACACAGGAACTTTGGCTTGTATCTTGGCTTCTAGAGGGTATTTTTCACTCAAACTTGAGATTTGGGATGTACTCAAGTAGATCTACAAACTTATGAAGTCAAATACCCTCACTATGTAGAGGTACACAGATCGCGATCGTTGTCCCCATGTCACAGATTTGGAAGATTTTTGCACAGTAGCTAGCCCTTGATGTCTTGATACCAAGTGTCTTTGTATTTTTGAATTTGGAGATGTTTTGACCAATGAAAACCCAAATCCCAGGTGGTTTTGCGGTTATTGGCCTGATTGTGTAACTAGGACTTTTGACCACTTTCTTTTGCTTTTTTGACCTTGCTCCTTTTGGAAAATATGTTGCACTAGATGTCAGCTACCTACTCATAAATTTTCAGTCCAAAATGTCACTATGGTACACCGATCGCGATCGTAGTACCAGCTCGTTTTTGCATGAAATTTTAGGAGTTGATAGACATGGGTATGATTAGTCTATTCCCAAACCCACTTTGCATTTGGATCACAAAAACTTGAATTTTCTCAAAATTTTGGTATGAAGGATCAGTGATCTGTGTTTGCCCTATTTGACAACTGTCTTTTGATTTTTTTACCCTGGTTCTTTTGAGAAAGTTGTTTGTCTAGTCATCAGCTACCTACTCACCAAGTCTCAACTCAAAATGTCACTATGGTACACCGATCGCGATCGTACTTTGGAGCCCAAATTGGATGAAACTTGTGATATGGTAGACAATGATGTGTACAGTCTACTCCCCAAATCTTTTTGAATTTGAACAAGAAAAAGTCAAGTTTTCACCAGATCTTGGTCTGCTGCAGTGGTTTCCTGATTGTCTGCTATTTTTGGCTATTTTGGTCACTTTTTTGAATTTTGATAACTCCTGGTATCTTATATAACCTAGGTGTATGTGTGGGTAAAGTCTGGTCAAAATCTGGCACTGAGGTACACCAATCGCGATTGTAGTTTGGAGCCCAAATTGGATGAAACTTCACCAGCTTGTTCACTAGGCTATTTTAAGACTACCTGCCAGACACTTTTGTATTTGGACTCAAAAAAGTCAAGAATTTGCAGTTTCTTGGTTTGAAGTGCCTGATTTTCCTGAATCTGTCAATTTGACTTGATTTTGGTGTTTGTTTTGGGATTTGAAAGCTATCTGGGGTGTTCCTGTGTACAGGCTATCCCTTTGTATGGTTTCTTCCCAGTCTTGATGTGCTTTGGTCGTCTGAAAGTCAATTTCTATGCCAGTTTAGCAGTTTTTGACTTGGATCTGTATTCAAATGGTTTGGCAAGTATTTTGAGGTTTCTGGCTCTAGGTCCTTTAGGCTTTTATGTTTGTATACACCTGAGGATCCCACAGATGAAATCTGGCACTTAGGTACACCGACCGCGATCGTAGTTTGGAGCCCAAATTAGACCAAATTTGGCATGTTTGTAGACACTGATGTTTTAAGGCTATCCCCCAAGTCTTTTTGCATTTGGATCACCAAAAGTCAAGATTTTACAGTTTTCTGGGTCTGTCAGGCTAGTTTTACCCAAGTGACCTGATTTCTTTGATATTTTTGGGTGTGGTTTCTTTAGACAAACTTGTTTAGAATCTTATCAGGAAGGCACATGTCAAATCTTGTACAATTCTGACACTGAGGTACACCGATCGCGATCGTAGTACCTGGGCCAAATCTGATGAAATTTTGTCTGCTCCCTCTGACAAGTGTTTCCCAGTGTTTTGTGCTACCACTTTGTGATTTGAATGAATTTCAGCTCTGTTTGGTCAGATTTTCTAATTTCAGAGTCTTGTGGCCCTTTTGCCAAAGTTATGGTTTTTCTCGTTTTTTGGCTCTGTCTTTTGTCCCAAATCTGACTGGAATGTGATTTACTTATCCTACTCCTAAGTACAAAAATGAAAGAACATAAGAAAATGAATCAAACAAAACAAACAGGATAAAAAACGGATGATGGATCAGTACTCAATCAATACAAAGAAATTTGAAGAGAAAAAATGCTTAAAGCAACCTCACTCACGACTCCCTATATCTCTCAAGAGTAGATCTAGCCAGTCCACCGACCCTAGACTCCACTAGGCACTAAACCCTTGTCTAGATGCTTCACTGAAATGTAAATGGAATGGAAATTATCTTTTGGAACAATAAGAAAACTCTGAATATGCACTCGGTCAATCATCACCTAAGATTCATTCCACGGCAACGGCGCCAATGTTTGTGGGTCGCTGTGACGGACGTCCATAGCATAGCTCTCAAGCATCAACATAAAATTATCGATACAGGGGAAGCAACTCGGATGAGGCATGGAAACTCACTAGGGTGTCAATCCTAATGAAGTGAACTCGAAGAGATGCAACTACTAACTCTATAAGCAAATCAAACGCACTAAAGCCAAGTAATCTACCTATGTCCTTCTACACAGCTCTACAGTCATCACGCCCGTTCACCATGCAAATCATATCGGAATCGCACGAAACTTGAAGGGGAGCTACAGAGGACTGTCAGGAACATATCCTATCACTGTCACAACATTCTAGAGAGGTACAAAGATCGCGATCGTTTGTCCCACAGTACGCAAAAACAGTAAGCGGATGATGCTAAAGGGTCGTTTTTGGGTCCCTAAAGCCTCTCCTAGGGTCAAAACAACATAAAATACGCATATAAACACTCAAAACAGCGATTTAACGCCTAAACGGATGCATTTGAAACCTTCACCGAATCTTGAATGCTTACACTTGAATGAAAGAGCAGAGTAAGAGGAACACAATGCAAGAAACAAAACTGAATTTGGATTACCGTAGCCACAGTAGCGATGATTACAAGTTGGAGCAAAGAGGCAGCTCTCTGTGCGTAACGCAATAGTCCCTTATCTTCAAAAAAATAATCTCCCTTTCCCACTAACCTTAGTGTATTATATACCTAGGGCTTTCTAAAGTGGCCGGCGGCCAACTTCTCATGGACCTTTACATACATCATTGGAAAAATTACATCTTTGACTTAGACTTGACATAGACGACTGTCATTAGGCTTTTACAGGGTTTGATGGGCGCCTTGACTGGGTGGGCACTTGTATGTTGTTATCACCTCCAAACAAGAGAGATTAGCTACATAAACATAAAAGGGAAACACTTAGGCGGTATACTTTTGAATGTATACCTCAAGATAAGAGTGAAATTTCTTAGTCTAAATTTTGAAAAGATTAATCTTTTTTTATTACATCAATGCAAAGCAAAGACAACCAAGACTTTAGATTTTTTGGTTTTTTGGCCATACCCAAAATTGTGAGTGGGTGTGTTATATTCACTCAGGAAGGAATGTATAATTACCTCAATCATGTCATGTGCTTTGAGGGATCATAACATACCTTTTAGATCTACAGAACCCCTCACAGATGAGAGATACTAGACAACTACATTTTATGGGCTGGTTGATACCAGAACCATAATGGTATCGATCGTTTGAGTCCATTCTTCAGAGTTCTTATGGTTTCCAATAGAGATGATCACTTCCCTGATTTCTTGAATAATCTCTTCAAAGTTGACAATCAAGTGGTCGTTTTTGACGGCACGCTGGTTCCTAGATTTTCAAACTTGTTTGAAGTAGGAGAAGCGAACAATTTGTGTGCATATAAGGTGGTAGATGGCTTGGCTTTTTCGTTTCTTTCCTTCCAAGAGTAAGTCATTCTTGAAGAATAGAATCTTTGTATCCATTTACATATTTTACCTGTGAGGCGTCTTGTAGTTGGACATTATTGGAACACGTGAAGGGGATCCTCGCTAGCCTCTTTGCAGCATGAGCATCTATTAGAGCATATCCCTCTGGCTAGTATTTTGATCTCGATAGGCATGGCTCCCCCCATAGAGCCTTCTTCCATAGGGAGATCTTCATTGCTGGAGGACCTCAACATTTTTGGGATGGCGGAGAGACCACTTCTTCCTCCTCCCTTTGGGAGGTTATTTGATGGTCGGTTATTGGTTTCCTCATGCTTGCGAGCTCCTGCAATTTGTGGTCCTTGTCAAACAAGGACAAGATCTTGGCTAAGTTCTTTCGGACAATTACCTGCTCTTCCTCAAAGCCTGCTTGCAAACTATTTGAAGGGATTTGAATATTTTTCAAATGTTCACCCTAGCCTCTGGATCAAAATGTGATATTGAAAAATCTAGATTGGTCTCCTTGTCTGAAAATGACTCTTTTGATCCTTCTATGTGGTCTCGAGAGATTGTACCTGAAGGGAAGGTATTCTGATACCTTGGTGCTCTGCTTCCCAAGCAGGGTCAAAGTGATCAACTCTTTTCTGATCCTGCACATAGCCTTCAACAACCCGCTTCTTAAATTAGCCAAGTGCAATTGGAAAGAGTTCTTGAAATTGGTAAAAAGATTCCTATGGAAAAATAACACCAAAGCACTGCCCCTTGGTAGTGGGAAAGCTAGGATACTATCACAAGGTTGGTGGAGAGAGGACGTATTGGGATTCTGAACCCTGCTATCCATGCAGAGGCCTAGTGTGCCAAGTTCTTTACATCAATCACGCTGCAAGACCAAGCATGGGCCATCATGGCAAATGACTTGATTGACAAGGAAAAACTAAATCTAAGGGTGGATAGTGGAAACATTTAGAGGTTCACGACAAGATGCTCACCCCCCAATGGTCTAGATTAAGATTGGGAGGCACAATAGGAGAGATCATTCAAAAGTGTAATAGAGCTTTAGAGGCATTGGAATACGGAGAGGTGATAAGATACTTCCACAAGTCCGTCTCTCATTAGCCCCCGTGGCTCTCAAATGTGGGCAGTCTCCAGCTTCACCCTTTCTGGAGAGAGGTATCTAGGAAGGTCAACAATAAAGGGCTCATTCATGTGGGCCATCTTTGGGATAACATGAACAAGAATTGGAAAGGTGCTGACCTCCTAGTTACCCAATTTTGTGAATAATTTAAGCCAAAATAAGGGTGTTGATGCCCTTGTGATGCAAGTTGACTTTAGTTTTGACATTGCTTGACAAAGTTTTAAAGCGTGTTGTGAAAAATTGGTAGTGTTATACTTCATGGGAAGATGGATGACAACCCAAGGGTTATGGGATTAGGTGGCTACTATGTTTGGTAGTAAAAATGAAGTACAACATTTCATAGCGGTGGAGCAAAGGCTTTTATGTGGGTGCATGTACCTTTGAATAATTAAGTTTCTAAACAATGTGAATAATTTAAGCCAAAATAAGGGTGTTGATGCCCTTGTGATGCAAGTTGACTTTAGTTTTGACATTGCTTGATAGAGTTTTAAAGCGTGTTGTGCAAAATTGGTAGTGTTATACTTCATGGGAAGATGGATGACGACCCAAGGGTTATGGGATTAAGTGGCTACTGTGTTTGGTAGTAAAAATGAAGTACAAAATTTCATAGTGGTGGAGCAAAGGCTTTTATGTGGCCACATGTACCTCTGAGCAATCAGTTCAAGAACTGGTCATAAGAGGAGGGGTATGGGGTGCATCCTCTTTTTGAATATGCAATGCCATGGACACCAAAGTTCTTGCCAAACGGTGAGATTATGCACTCATGTAATATATGGGTCACTTTTGAAAGCCTCTTGATATAGCTACATGAGCATGTTTAGTCCATTGTCTCAGGGTTGGGCCATGCGCTTTTCATGCCCAAATTGCAACAAATGAGATCCATTTTGGATATGAGGGTATGCATTTAATGGAACAATGGACAGATCCATCCCAAAATTTGTGGATCTAAACATGGGAAGCTTTGGAGCCTATCAATAAGACCTGGCACTTGCTTCGTTCCCCACTGCATGCTAGACACATTGAAGCGAGGTTTCTTTGGAGGAGAATACTTGCACATGATCGGAGAAAGTATGTGATAAGGCTATGGTTGAGGACCGTTGAGGATGTTGGTACACTAACTGTGGGAAAGTAGAGGAAAAGAGAAATATTTGTGAGTCATCGCATGAGGCTCTGTGAGCCAGTGAAATCTTAGAGCCACTTGATACAGAGAATGATCCTCTTGGGCAAAAGATTGACTCTTTAGTCTCCTAGTGAGTGTCTTTGAGCTGACTAGAAATGCCAGTGAGACCAAAAGGAAGAAGGAAATAAAAATATCTTGATTAGGCCCTTTGTGTTGTCTCTTGTGGTAGGGTGGCTCTCTTATTAGCGAGACCTAGTTTGGTTGTTTTTCATGGTCTATTGTCCCCTTCATGGCAGGTCTGGCATGAGGGTATGATGTGTTTAATAAATTACTATCACATAACATGAGAATTGCTTTAAAAAACAGATTAATCTTTCCAATATGTAGACTAAGAATCTTCACTCTTTTTCTTTTTTTTGCAATACCCACACCAACTATTGTGGGTGGGAAGTATATATGAACAAAAAATAATAACAAAGAAAACCCATGCACCAACAATGCCCTAAGCATCAACAATCATAAACAATGTGAGAGCACTAGGTGCAAAAGCAATGTGCGGTGCGTGCAGAGTGCAAGGGAGGAGAAGAGAAGAAGACACATTGTGTGGGTGGAGAAACATTCAAGAATGTGGTGAGGAGCTCCTTATTCTTTGTTGATATGAAGAATAAGAAATGGTATGTACATAGAGTGGGCGGTCGGACATCGGACGTCTGACCTTGGGAAAAAGCGCAATGCCTTTATCCCAACAATCTCCTACTTGAAGGCGATGCACCAAAGTGAGTGCTACTAGCTAAACTACTAGTAGTGATAGATTAACATGCGTATCCACGCTAGATCCTGCATGTAAATTCTGCAGACAACTTTGTATGGTCTGCAAAACACCACTATGTATCATGTTATTGTTAGTCATTGTACGAATGACAATACCTGCTGCAAATGCTCCCACTACAGCTGCTAGGTTGGGCCTCGGCACTAGTAGGTCATACATGAGTCACCCGAGTGTTGATAAAATCTATGAAAAACTGGCTATACTTGCCTCCCATACGCTATCTGCTTGTACCGCATCATCAAGACTACCGATCGCGTATGGATGTGTCAACACTGTCACTGGGATGGTACATCCCTCTCACCCATAGGCGAAACTATTTGTCTTGACACCAACTCATCAGCCTCTAGCATGAGCATATTAAAGAACTCCATGTCTGTCATCTTTGCTTGTGTCTCTAGGGAGAAAACCTACTCTACCTCTATCTGCACAGACCTTGACAACACTTGTTGTGTCTCACTAGAGCATTGCCGCCTTCCTTGTGCTATCTGCATGCACCGCATCATTAAGACTACCGATCGCATATGGATGCGCCAACACTGACACTGGGATGGGTACATCCCTCTCACCCATAGGTGAAACTATGTGTCCTGACACCAACTCATCAGCCTCTAGCACGAGCATATCATAGAACTCCATGTCTGTCATCTTTGCCTGTGTCTTTAGGGAGCAAACCTACTCTACCTCTATCTGCATAGACTTTAACAACACCTACTGTGTCTCACTAGAGCACTGCCACTCTAGCTTTGTCTCTATAGAGTCTAGTGGAACGCCCTACAAAGCTAAATGCTCTATCACATGAGTATGGTGGAGCTCACCCATGAAGGAGACATGTCTTGTCTCTCACTCAAAGCATGCCAACAAAACTGAGAGCATGCCGTCTCAAACCTCAGACACATGCATAGGATATACCAAGCCACGACGGGATCCTCTAGCAATCACTAATGAACCACAATGCATCTCAAAGACTGCTCTCTAAGCGGTGTTTGACACCCATAATAACTATCTCACGGAGATCAAACTATGTCTCAGCTGAGGAACATAGCACACATGTTGTAGCGTATATGATGCACCACTGGGCAATGAAAAGCAAACATCTCCTACACCTGCAATGTCAAATGCCGACCATCTACCAAGTGCACACAACCAAATCTTCCACTAGAGAAGATACTAAACCAATCATGATGTGGTGTGACATGGAAGACTACATCCTCATCTAGCAACCAATATGGAGAAGTGTCACCTCTCAAAGACAAGTAATCAGGAGGAATGGTAAAGGCAAACGTGACATCATCATCACTCGCATATGAAGCCACCTCTCTAGCATGTGTCAAAACCTCAACTGCACCACACATAAGATCTTCACTTCTACCTCATACGTCGGGAACAATGGTGCCTAATGTGCCTTGTATAACCACAATGCCAAAATTGCATATATCTGCCAGAACGAGACCACCATCTCTCATGAGTTATCACTGTAGACTCTAAGCTATCACACATGTCTGAAACAATAAGTGAATGTAAGGGAACTATGGTGCAAAAACCTGGGAGAAATCTGGTAGAGTCTCCCTTGTAAACCGAGCAAAAACTCAAGTACATTCTCTACCATAAACCATGCTAAAAATGGCAACAAAGTGGGAGATAGCTCGACCACTACACAATCATGAAAAGCATGATCAAACACATCAAAATTGATGCTCACATAGCATAGAACGATTCCACAATCTGCTACATTGCAAGCATACACTCTGGGACAAACATCTCAACTAAGCGTAAAGCGCATAATGATATATGCAAGTAGTGAGCAAATTAGCTCAAAACACATCCCACAAGAGAAACTACCTGCAAAAATTTGTGAAACCTGTGACTGTCTATCTATAGCCAGAGAAGCATACAGGAATTTTAGTTCTGCAAGAGTGTGTACAAGGCTGACAAAACTTGTCAAAATGGGTAGTCAAACACTTGATTACTAAGTCATCAGAGAGTAAAACTATAGATATGCATAAAACATGATGAGAATCTAGGAAAAATCCTGTAGAGTTTCCCCTGAACTAAGTGAAAACTAAAAAATCTAACCAATATCGCATAAAGCATAGACATACATTCAATGTCGTAGTAAACAGATCCTCAAATGGTATACATGAACTGCCAAAACCCTGGCAAACTAGCTCACTCCTGAACGAATGGCTCTATGGATGTATACCTATCCAAAAACAATGTAAACCTGTGAACCTAGTACTTGTGAGATATACCTAGCTCAAACTATATCCACAAATATATTCATAGCATAAATTGCACAAAATCGTGCTAAAACCACTCTTTGGAATTCCCCACACAGTCATACAATGCATACAAACCGCATCCAAATGTGTAACAATCTGAAAGTCACATCCCAAAGCATTACTTGTATACAAAAAAGCAAGGTGAATTCCCTCTGAAATAGGACCATAGTGTGCCATACATAGCCATAGATGCAAACCGCACAATGCTCTATAATGTAGAAATCAAACTACCAAGCTTCGATATGTCGAGGTTGCTGTAGAAAATTTAGTGCTCAAAATTTCAAAGTTTTGATATGAATAACACATCCAAAACATTCCAAAACCCCAAGATAGACTCTTGGATCACATATATCCGAGTCCGGGTGTGAGAGATATGTCAAAAATGTCCGTTTTTGACCCAAAAACGCAGCACAAACTTGTTGTTGTTGCACCTACTATGATTTTGATCAAAATCTCAAAAAATAGACATCATCATTGCATTTAGAATGTGCCAAAACCTCAACCAAGACTCCTGAATCATATCTATCCGACTCCGTATGACGGAGATATGCAAAAAACTTTGTTTCGAGAGCCGAAAATAACAAAAATGAGTTGCAACACTTTTTTGCTCCTGCTTCTTCTCTATAAAATTTAGCAATGGCTTGCTATACAAGCTCTATATAAGCTAAATATACATGCCTAAATTCAAAGCTGCAATATGGGCTTCTCTTGCACTGCAATTTGTATGCACACAATGCCGGCGTAGAACCTTTCGTGTACACGAGCAAAACCGTTCTAAAACCTGTGATATGCACACATTTCCAAGCTGATCCCTTCTCCCTTATCTTGAATTTATTTCCATCAATACACTTGTCAGTCCATGTGCACACATTGCCAAGCTGATCCCTTTTCCCTTATCTTGAATTTATTTTCATCAATACACTTGTCATTGCAAAGCCGTCGGCTCTATTGTGGCACTACACCTGTGCAAAACCGAAGCTCTGATACCTTTGTGAGAGTGCTAGGTGCAGAAGCGATACGCGGTGCGTGCAGAGTGCGAGGGAGGAGAAGAGTAGAAAACACTCTATGTGGTCCAAGAATGTGGTGAGGAGCTCCTTATTCTTTGTGTATATGAAGAATAAGGAATGCTTATGCATATACATTGTATATGCGTATGCATATACAGTGGACGGTCGGACATTGGCGTCTGACCTGGGGCAAAGGTGCAATGCCTTTATCCCAAAAAACAACACTGCCAACAACAAATACATATGATAACTACTTAACCCCAAAGGTGCCACTCAGCCTAATCCAACTACTACCCGTTGTAGACCTGCCCTCAAAGGAGAAACAAAAAGATATCAAAGTTTCACCACATTTTAGCTGCTCAGCTAACAAGATCATCACTATCATCCTTTTATCCCGTTAGCCAATTATTGTATCAAAACCCCATTCATTAATTTGAATTCCAAAAAAGTCTAAACTTGTTGTGTCACATTTAATTGCCAAGAGTGTAAAAGGGGACAAGAGCTTCTAGAGTTGTAATTATTTGCAATTCCTATCGTTTGTACCTCATCATTTAGTTAGGGTTTCATTTCTCATACCTTGGATAAGGTATAAAAGCCAATTTTGTAGCTTTAGACTAAAGTTTTGGATAATGAAATTTGAGTGTACGCTGTAGTACAACTCGGTGAACTCTCTCGTGTTTCATTCCTTTGTGTCTCCCTCGTTTGAAGCTGCATTGCAATTCTTACCAATACACTCATAGGTAAAAGCTCTTCCTTTCTATGTAAGTCTCTCGCGATGAAGTTGTGCTTTTAGTAGTGTTGATCTGTGAGCTATTTTCATTCCTTATGCTGCATACATGTATCAAAAATTGTCAAAGTCATCTTTGGCATGCAAAGATAAATAGACATGCCCACTACACAATTTTAAGGTTTTCAAGTACCAAGGGTGTTCAAACATATGGGAAAAGACATCCAGAACCCTAAAAGTGAAATTGGCTTTGCAAATTAGGCAATTCTATCTTAGGCGTGCCTAAGATAAAAAGGGACTTTTTGGATTGAACTTGGGAAATTGAACTTGCAGGGTGTTGAACCAACTTGTTTTGACCATCCCTATTAATTTTGGTACATTTTGAACCACTGGAAAACCTAGTTGGACATAAACTTGGTAAAAATTGCCATTTGTGAGAAATTGGGGAAGTCACAAGTCACTTTTTGGCCACATTGAAATCGGAGGATGGGTAAGCTTTAAGCATTGGGGAAAATTAGACTGTAAAATAAAATTTGCAAAAAGTTTAAACCTTGGAGAACTTTATCTTTAGCGCGCCAAAGATAGATTTTCTACCAGAGATGTGATCTTGGCAAAATTTTCATTGACATAGTCTCCTTTGAACATTATAGAGCTCTTGAGCAAGTTTGAACAACTTTGAAGCTGTGTAAAGACTAGAAACACCAAAACAATTGTAAACCTTCAAATCTGGACAAAAAGGGGTGATAAAATAGTTACATACACTCTAAATTTTGTGAAACTCAGTTGAGAGACTTGAAATTACATGTGAAAACCCAAGAAAATCATATCGGACAAAAATCTCTTGAAATAGTGAAATTTTATCTTTGACGTGCCAAAGATAGAAATTCTACCAAAAAGGCGATTTTTTAATCAGGGTTAGCTTTGTCTGATCATAAGAACCCCATTCAAGTAATCAAAGTCAGATTCCATCTCTCAAAAAGGGTGTAGCCATCTTTCGCATGCCCAAGATAGATTAGTTGGATTTTGGCTCATTGAGTGAATCTAGTGATAAGTGATAGGAATTCTCGGATACTTTATGACTTTAAATTAACAATTATGGAATCATAGACAGCTTGAAGTGCTGGTGTGTAGGAAATCATGTCTTGTCAAAAAAGGGCAAGGCACGGCTCATAAGCACTGTGTCTGAACCAAAGAGCATCTTTTCGGGTTTGAAGTATCTTTTAATTGCTTGTGTCCATTTATGAACTTGAGATCTAGTAGGGAGTTAGTGTTCTCTACAATTTGGGAGAAAATTTGAGTAGGACATCCACCAAAGAGAGTGTAAACCAAGGGAGACCTTTAGAGACTATAGTGAAAGAAGTGTCAGACCATTACTCCAACTCAAGTTCTGAGATGTCTTCTTTTTTGACATAATCAGGGACTGGAACCTCACTCAAGTTCAAGCACATTCTGACCTTTTATAAGACTAACAAGCATGGGGCCCATATTTATATGGATCCTAACAAGGAATATGTGATAAGTGTAGATGACCATATTCTCAAGTTTGAAGAGGAGATTAGAGCAAACAAGCAAGATACCTTCTACATGGACCGAAATGGGGTGCAATACCTCAAAATACAAATCCTGACACTATAGATAGATGGGGATTGGAATTTGACACTTTGATTCCAAACAAGATCATGAATGAAGGACCACCACTATTAGAGCTAGAAGGATATGACTTGATAGACATTAAACCTCTAAAGTTCATATCTACCGACAACCCAAGGATTGGAGTCTATTGTTAGGAGGACGACAATGTTATAGACTTGATCTGGATTGATCATGCCAAACCAAGGCAATTTCCATCCTTGAGAATCATGTATATTTTCAAGATAAAGGAGAAGGGCTTAGCAAACCTTCCCGTCCACCTCTTTATGAATTGTTCTAACAATACTTTTGTTATGGTGACTCCAAAGGAGATTGAACATACAAAATACCAGGGATACTCAATCCAAGAAGTAATTATGGGAACAATACATGAAACAAAATAGAACTTGGGGCCAAATGAGAGAACCTATGGTAGCATGGCCAATCAGTGGGAAAGCACAACCCGAGGCAGTCACCTCAACGATGGAAATGGTGGTAGAGATGCAGAAATCACCTTTAACCGAGGAAGAACGAGAGACACCAGGACAAGAAGAGGTCCACACGAGTCACGCCTTCCAAGCAACTGGTTTTGAAGGCTTAATGAGAGAAACACTAGCCAGGAGAGCGGGTGTAGAAAGTTGATTTCCAAAAATGGGTTAAAAAATACAGTGGGTCAAGAGATTCATATGACCATTTAGCCAGCTTCAGACAAGTTCTAAGAGTTGAATGTATAACAGACTTCCATATGCAATTTTAGGGGCTTGGGATGACTTTAGAAGGAAAGGCTTTGCCTAGACTATACCTCCTAGATCAATACCCAATCTACCAAATTTGGCTATAAGATTTGTTGCCACTTGCTCAAAAATGGGAATCAAGCATAGCACAATGGCACAAATCTATAGCTTCAAAGAAACAGAATAGAACTTGGGGCCAAATGAGAGAACCTATGGTAGCATGGCCAATCAGTGGGGAAGCACGGCCCGAGGCAGTCACCTCAACAATGGAAATGGGGGTAGAGATGCAGAAATCACCTTTAACCGGGGAAGAACGAGTGACACCAGAACGAGAAGAGGTCCACACGAGTCACACCTACCAAGCAACTGGTTTGAAGGCTTAATGAGAGAAACACTAGCCAGGAGAGCGGGTGCAGAAAGTTAATTTCCAAAAATGGGTCAAAAAATGCAGCGGGTCAAGGGATCCGTATGACCATTGTGCCAGCTTCAGACAAGTTCTAAGAGTTGAATGTATAACAGACTTCCACATGCAATTTTAGGGGTTTGGGATGACTTTAGAAGGAAAATCTTTGACTTGGTTCTAGACCATTGTTTCTAGACCATACCTCCTAGATCAATAACCAATATACCAACTTTGGCTATGAGATTTTTTGCCACTTGCTTAAAAATGGGAATCAAGCATAGCACAATGGCACAAATCTATAGCTTCAAAGAAACAGAATAGAACTTGGGGCCAAATGAGAGAACCTATGGTAGCATGGCCAATCAGTGGGGAAGCACGGCCTCAGGCAGTCACCTCAACGATGGAAACGGGGGTAGGGATGCAAAAATCACCTTTAACCGGGGAAGAACGAGTGACATCAAGACAAGAAGAGGTCCACACGAGTCACACCACCAAGCAACTGGTTTGAAGGCTTAATGAGAGAAACACTAGTCAGGAGAGTGGGTGTAAAACATCACCATAGAGTCAAACTAGTTGATTTCCAGAAATGGGTCAATAAATACAGCAGGTCAGGGGATCCATATGACCATTTAGCCAGCTTCAGACAAGTTCTAAGAGTTGAATGTATAACAGACTTCCACACGCAATTTGAGGGGTTTGGGATGACTTTAGAAGGAAAAGATTTGACTTGGTTCTAGACCATACATCCTGGATCAATAACCAATCTACCAAATTTGGCTATGAGATTGGTTTCCACTTGCTCAAAAATGGGAATCAAGCATAGCACAATGGCACAAATCTATAGCTTCAAAGAAACATAATAGAACTAGGGGCCAAATGAGAGAACCGACGATAGCATGGCCAATCAGAGGGGAAGCATGGCCCGAGGCAGTCACCTCAACGATGGAAATGGGGGTAGAGATGCAAAAATCACCTTTAATCGAGGAAGAACGAGTGACACCAGGACAAGAAGAGGTCCACACGAGTCACACCTACCAAGCAACTAGTTTGAAGGCTTAATGAGAGAAACACTAGCCAAGAGAGTGGGTGCAGAACATCACCATAGAGTCAAACTAGTTGATTTCCAGAAATGGGTCAAAAAATACAGTGGGTCAAGGGATCTGTATGACCATTTAGCCAGCTTCAGACATGTTCTAAGAGTTGAATGTATAACAGACTTCCACACGCAATTTGAGGGGTTTGGGATGACTTTAAAAAGAAAAGATTTGACTTGCTTCTAGACCATACCTCCTGGATCAATAACCAATCTACCAACTTTAGCTATGAGATTTGTTGCCACTTCCTCAAAAATGGGAATCAAGCATAGCACAATGGCACAAATCTATAGCTTCAAAGAAAAACTAGGAGAAACAGTAAGAGATTGTGTGAGTCGGATGAGGCAATACATTGATAGATGCGTGGAGTTGGAAATTCCAACCGAGGAGAGGCTTGTCTCTTTATTCCAAGAGCGATTGCTCAACAAGGATTTACATGCTATTTTGTATAGTAAGAAACATATGATTTGGAAAGCATGCAGCCTAGATGCAAATGACTTGGGTGACAATTGTGAGATTTTTGATGAAGAAAGAATTAAGTGCATGAATGAGATGATGAACAACATGCAAAGGGTGGCCGTGAGAGGGCCGTGACAGGGTCCACCACAGGGACAACCTATGGGAGAACCCAGACCATTGAAATGGTGTGTGATCTAAGGAAAATGGATAAACCACAAATTGAATGAGTGTTATTATAAGCCTAAATATGACAAAAATGTCCAGTATGTACCAATGATACAACAAGGATAACCCATGTATAGGTATCCATCAAACATGGCACCAGTTCAAAAACCATCTATGGCTATAGAGAGACCACAACCCGTATTAGGCTAGCAACTGCAACTACTAGGAAACAATGTTGTACCAGTCAAGTACATGTTTTCTGAAGGCAAGTGGATGAGCAGGTGCTAGTCCCGATCACGTTGTATAATGAAGAAAGCTTTGCAACTATGGAAATAGAGGACAAGTGGTACACTTAATCAACTCCCGCCACAATAAAACAAGTTTATCAGGTGTTAACCCTCACGGCTCACAGACACACCATCACCTACGACGGACGTGTATTATGTATTTGGTAGAGTCAGGTACCGGGCTTGTCGGTCCAATAGGAAAAGGTAGAGTGATCGCCGATGAGAGGCGCACTCTAACTGGGACATTCAAGGGATTAGTTGGCTAAGCATGGGCGCCCAAGTGTGAATGGGGTGAGCTCCTATAAAAGCCAACTAAACCTAATTTTTACTCATTCTCTCATTTGTGCAATAGAAGAGTGCTCTTGCTCCATCTCCATCTTCTTCTTCTTCACCTCCTTGTGTGTGTGTGTGTGTGTGTGTGTGTGTGAGAGAGAGAGAGAGAGAGAGAGAGAGAGAGAGAGAGAGAGAGTGTGCGATCGAGCATTACGAAGGCACGACGACGGCGAAGCGGTTGAGCGCAGCACGACTGCAGCTTCTTCTTCATCGCGGCGAGGAATCCACCACGAAGGCGAGCGTAGAGCGGTGAGTGACACACCCTTTGCTCTCTTGAGCTTGCTAGTTTAGGCTTGTTGTGTGCTTGGAGCCATTTGTGGCTCGCATACGGTGTATCGGCAAGTCCCTTGCTTCGACAGTGCGGCAAGGAGCGCACATTTTTGGCGCCGCTGTCGGGGATATGCCCTACACTAAGCTCGGTTAGCACTTTACGCTTTTTTGTGGTGCAATCTCTATCATAGGAAAGGCAGGGAATGAGGGTGTGTAGTTGTGTGGAGATTTCTGTTTTTTGCGTTTTCTACGTTTTCTGGTTTGCACTGCACAGTTAGCATTTCTTGCGATTTTGCATTTTCTGTCAAGTTTCGAAAAACGCGAGTGAGCGGGCGGTGAAATTTTTCGAAAAACGTGACTCTTAAAACGGACGGGCTGGTTTGTATAAAAGATAGATCGGGATCGGGATCATTTCCCCAAGCCCAAGCCCAAGCCCAAGCCCAGGCCCAGGCCTCAGTCCTCAGTCCTATGATATATACTAGACTCACTCTTATATATATACCCTACTCCCTCAAGAGAGAATGACAGCATGTGGGACAAGTCCTCCACTCTCCTCCTTTCTCTTCCCACTTGCACCCTTAGACCTTCTAGTTTGGGCCTAGTTCCCTACTGGAAATTGACAGTTTTAGGGATTCCGAGGGCATAGAGTGACCAAACGGAGGGCTGTAAAGCACGGCACGTCCCTCCTAGCGATACGCTCGTTTCTAGCTATCACACGGCCCATTCCACGACACGCTCTAAAATATCTAGCAAATAAACAAACAAAAAACACGCTAAAAACTAGTCACAAGGCCTCCTAGAGCAGCTTTTTGACACCTTAGGGTATCAAAAGCACATGCACTTACGCTCTGGGCGGGTGCTAGAACACGAGCATATTGAGGGTGCCTCTGTTCATACGGACACCCATTACCCATCCACGATAGGCTCTAGACCCTCAGCGGGGACACAAGGTAGCACCACCCAAGACCCTAAAATAGCCGCTAGTGATTCCTCCTCCAACTCAGAAATCATGGAAGCATACCCTACCCAAAACACTGAGAGAGAAGGCCATGCACCTCCCGAAGCTCCACAGCCTAGTACTAGTATGTTTAGCCGTTTCATGGAAACATTAGGTAGAGCTACTCGCTCGGAACCTGATGCAAATGAAGCACACGAAGGGGGTGGGGAAGTGGACTCTCCTTTCACATCGCACGTGGACCCCACACCCCCAAAGGGTGTCCATGTGGATATCCTACCAACTTCTTACCAAGAAGGCCCTGTTGAGCTGCCTCCTTCAAAAATTCCCTCTAGAGTACCGTTGGTGACAAGTAAAACCACGGGGAGCAACATTGCTTCTACCTCACAAGAAACCGTTAACACGTCGACTCTAGAAGGATTGTTCATTAATGATCATTGGACATACGACCTCCACACTGAGGTGTTGACGGATCTACACTCTGGCCACGCCTACCATGTAGGATGGATAGAGATTGTACAATCCACCTCTAGTGCCACGAGCATCGAAGATCAACAGAAAATGATCTGTAATGTTATCCATGGCATTATTCAATCAGAAAGGCAAAACCGAGGGGTAAATATACTCTCAACTGGCCCCATGAGATTTCTGGATACGAGCAAGGCTCAACAGCCTACTCTATCACAAATGGAGACTCCTCTAATGAGCCCCATGGACCCATCTTACGTCATTTCACCTGGCGTCTCTATGCAATCTGAGCCTCCGAGCGAAAACTTTAGCTTCCCTAACTTGGCTCAACCCTCTATTAAGGAAAACACAGTGCTCACTCCAGGGATAAGCCTGACAGAGAATGTACCGATGACATCTACGGTTAGCGCAGTGCCACTACCTAGTGTCGTAGTACCTAATATGGGGCCTCGACCGTATGTGCCTCTAGCCCCTTATACACACATGGCCCCCACACCTCCAATAGTACCACTTGTTTACGCTCCTCGAGTGCCGCTCCCTAGCTCTTATCCGAGTGGACCTATGCCCGGTTATGTTCCATATCCTGCATCATCCACACATATGCCAAGACTGGCACCCGTCCCTCTCCCACATATGATTCCAAGAGTACCTCCACCGGCCCTGCCTCCTCACATAGGTGACTTGGCAGCGTTTGCTCAAACCATAGGTCGATCTATCGCGGAAAATATGCGTCATGCATCTGATAGAGAGCCTAGAAGTAAGGCAGTACAAATTGCCAAACTCACGCAAAAATTCAATGGGGATGAAGATGCTAGGAAACACATTGAAGTGTTTGAACAAGTATGTGATTCCTGGGGAACGCAACGAACTACATAAGTGCAATGCCTTAAGCTTGACATTAAGTGGGAAGGCTGGAGATTGGTATAGAACCCTAAGGGTGGACGAGAAAACAATCTACCCTACCCTTTGAAGGTTGTTTCTAAAGGAGTACATGCGAGAAGGTGTGCTTTGGGGTGTAGCATCTCAGCTACAGAAGGCCGAACGTAAGGAAGGAGAGTCAGTAAGGGACTTCATTAGTCGTCTAAAGCACTTAAACTCTCGTTGCCCTATAAATGAGCGCTTCAACAATAACCAACTGCTTGATCGATTCATTCGAGGGTTGAGGAATGAAGGAATCTATAATGGACTAGTGATTAGAGGTATCACAACCTGGGAAGATGTCACTGCCAATGCAATCCAATTAGAGGACAACTTGATGATAGCAGGCATGAGGGTGTCTACTGACACGAGATCCACTAGCTCACAAGCCATTGAGTATGAACCCATGACTGCAAAGCCCATTGCCAATGAGCCAAAGGTATTTGAGACATTCTTGACAGACCTCACCAAGGCAATCCAAGAGTCTCTTAAGGATAATCGACCCCCTCAAAATAGTCACATGTATCCAAGAAGGGAGCAACAATGGTGTTCCATTTGCTTAGGTCCACATAGCACTAGTGAGTGCCCTACGTTTAGAGTAAAATTTAATGGAACTTGCAACGCATGTGGTAGGTATGGTCACCAAGCTAAGGATTGTTTAATGATCAAACGTATGATGGCAAATAGACCACCTGTAGCCTGGACGGATGCACCTCGAGCTCCTGTATTGATGCCTGCTCCACCTGTTGAGCAACTACCGCAACACATGGTCCCTAGATCTCAAAATGTTGTACAAGCTACACCGCTACCACCTCCTGTGCTAGGACCGCAGCCCCCGCATCCAAGAGTCGCCCCTATGAACCAAGTGGGTTGCGAGCCATCAAATGCTTATGCAGATGGCTGTGAGGAGGAAATATACACTAGTATTGCCTACGGACTTGATACATTGGAAGAGTGTCCTATATACTACATGGAAGATTGTTGGGGGCAAGTCAAGCCGGTTTATCAAGCTGCTGCTCTCGCATCCAGAGGTCAAAATATCAACACCCAGGCTAGGAGGCCACCTCTTCAATGCTACAAGTGTGGTGGACCACATCGGGCAGCGGAGTGCCCTATTAGGCTGCAAAAGAATGCTGCATAGATGCAAATGAATCAAGGGAGCACGTCTGCAATGCCAATACTCACATGTAATCGTTGTGGCATAGATCACTTGATTGCCCAATGCCCCTATAACCCAAATGCGCCTAAAATCACACCCCTAAATTTGGTCGAAATTGCTAGTGTGACATCGCCAATACCACCCGTCGCACCCGCTTATGCGATTACACGGTCCATGCTTCAAGGGCCAGGCCATATCCTCGAAGAGAGAGATACCATTTCAGTTATCCAAGCAAAGAAAAAGAAGACACGAAGGAAGAAGTCGCAGAATACGGGAAATTCAAAGCCAAGTTCCAAAACAAACATAGGAACAGGAGATGACCCCGTGTATATGAATGACCTCGAGGATGATTCAGATTCAGTCGAGACAATGGAGACTAGAACCAATACCACAAAGGGAAAGACCGACAAAGAAAACCGTAACATGGAACCAAATGAAAACCGAATAAGAGAAAACCATAAAGAGCCTCTGAAAACACCACAAGTGTTTCCAAATCCAATCCAAGACCCCCAAGATAAACCGCAGGGGCAAAAAGGGAAGAATCGTAAAAAGAAGATTGGGACGTACCCAAACCCAGTAGATGAGATTAAGCAGGTGAAACATCTAAGAGGTTTAGTGGAGGAGACTCAAAGGAAACTAGAACTAGAACCCATGCATGTCAAAATTCATGACACAGTGTTTCCCACGCAAGTTCATCCACCCCACATGAACCATAGACCGTTAGCCATATCTAGTATCATCCAAGAAGGGAGTGAGGATGGGACATCAGAAAGTGAGCATACACCTTTCTTGTTGGAAAGGATGTTTAACGAAGGAATACCTGATCCCATTGAGGAATATGAGATTCCATCCTCACCAGTTCCTAGTCAAGGACCTACACCCTGCAAAACGCCAATGAATGTTGCCAAACTAGTGGACTTCATGTCTTCTGAGGTCCGAACCACGATCATAGCAAAGTTGTATGGAGATCCTGAGTTATTCCTTGCACTTCGAGCATTCCTTAACGGAGAGCTACGAACGGGATTACCGCAGTTTGCGCAACCAAATAGGCCTGACTCGATTATGATTGATGAGGAAAATCTGTGATCGAGGTACCCATTAACGAATTAGGGCAGTATTTTGAAGGCGACGAGTCTAATGCGACCCTACCCATCACTACCAAGGGATTAACTATAAAGGGAATTCTTGATGGTGGTGCAGGAGTTAGCATCGTTACAAAAGATTGTTGGGAATCCATGGGAAAACCCCGCCTCAGTGTTACTAACATTGTGGTAAAGATGGCAAATGGTACCATAGCCAAACCTATGGGGATGCTCAAGGATCTTAAGATCAAAGTTCTAGGACACAAGGTACGACATACGTTCATTGTAATGGATTTCTCTAAACACCTTATGTCGTATGAAATGATTTTAGGACGACCATTCATGAGGGAAGCACAAATGGTTCATGATTGGTCTAAAAATCATGTCTTTTTGCAATTCCAAGACTCTGTCCTTAGAGTGGATTTGGTAACTGGTAAGGTACACCCCTTAGGGAGTAAAACCATTATTGATCATCGCTCTGACACCATAGTTCACTCGGCCCCACTACAATATTGTTACACTTGTAAGAAGGATACAGACATTGGCCAAGATTCTCCTTATATGGATGTGTTACCGGGTATGACGGAATCAGACAATGTGGATTGGGTCCACCTAGCATCAACCATAGACACTTGGGGAAATAGGGGGACGACCTGGGTAACACCTGAGGGGGATGAAATGCCTGTACCCTTAAATATGCTACAAGCAATGCATATCGCTTCCGACAAGACTCATCCTAATGTAAGGAAGAAAACATACAAGTGGGTCCCTAAAGCTTCTTTAGTGACCATAGCTAGTGCTAAAAAACAGAAGCCTTGTAAGAAACGTACCACTCGCTCCAAGAAAAGTAAGAAAATGTTGCGATGGATCCCTAAACGACTATTGGAAGCCCAAGGCTACTATCAAGGAAATGATCAAATCTGGGTGCCGAAACGTAGATTGTGCTCTTACCTATCACCTGACCCAAGTGAGCCCAATCCCGTAGCTCCAAAACGAATCAATGATTGTGGAAAGAAAAAAATCACAGAATGCTACACACCCGCTCCCGAGCTAGTTTGGGTACCAAAGAAAGAACGATTTGTTCCACCTAGCTCAGGAAGGGGGGAGTCCCATGAAGATTCTAGCTCCTCATGTAATACATCCATAGAGGTAAAAGCTTCTACACAGCCTCCATCTATAGTAGTGGACCTCCATGAAGCTACAAAGGAATCCACACCTCCCAGTGTTCAAGAATCACCTGATGAACCACTTCAATTTCGATCCTAGGAGAGTACCTTACCACCCTTGCAACTTGACGAGGCACCTAGGGTAATAGAAAACTACTGGCAAAAATCCTCACCTATTACCAACTGGAACAATTGGTTTCAAAGGGTGACAAGCTCATTTCAAACGGTATGATCTACCCAAGGAAGGGGGGAGTGTTTGCTGACAGTCCTCATTCATTTGTTTCCCTCTCAACCTTTTTCCCTGACCTCTCAATCACCAATCTTAGGGAATGTACATATAAAGCTTTATACTCACAAAAAAATAAAAATAAAGAGCAAGAGCAATTAGCAAACGAGTATGCACAATAAAAGTCAAAACATTGACTCAGACCTACACATGTCACATCTGGTACAGTGAAACAGAAACCTATGCCATAAAACACCTTCGATCCTCATCACTTGAGTGATGGAGGGTAAGGTAAGATTAGTACGATAGGAGTGTTTCTGTTTTAGAGTTGAGAGATTAGCGAAGTTATCTTTTCCCACTAATGTGCCTCCTGGAGGTATTCCTTTTGTTTCCTAGTGTGTACAGGAGCGTGTTGCTATTGATAGGATTTGGACCTTCATGGAACCTTTCTCTCGTTCACACTTCAAATCAAGCGCGACCATCGACACAAACAGGTGTTTCTTGTCCATTAGCATTGCCCTTATCTTTTTTGCATCCATGTTTGTCTGCTTTGATTGTGATTGGTAGCATAATATTCAGCGCATTGGCTTAGTATCAAACATTTAATTCAATGTAATGTTTTGTCATAATCACTTGTTTAGGGGTAAAAATCAAGCAGTCCGACTAAGCTAGTTTGACCAAGCTAGATATTAGAAATCTTCTCTTAATACCATGGGGAATGCCTTCCTAATAAGCAATGGTTACTTAGGTTCTTAATCCGATTTAGGCAGCATTGTGTGAAATGTACTAGGGCTTTCTAGTGGGCTTAACCCTAGTGACCTTTAGCTTAAGTATTATAAAGGGAGTTTACTAATGTGATGAGCCTGGGGAGGGTAACAGTGTTATATGACCCCCCAAAGTTACAAAATTTAAATGTTGAAAATGAACAAACAAAAAATCAAAGTGCCACAATGTAAAATTTTAAGCTGGAAGAGAAATCTCAGTTTGATTTGGTACTTCACTCACATGTATTGCCTATGGTACTTGAGCCCTAGAGGTTCCCAGTGTGGGCGCTTTTCCTTGAAAAGCAAAAAACCCAAGGCATACAAAATAAACACCCACATCATAATTGAATCAATGTGAAAAGACTTTGGGGGGTCAAAGAAAAAGTAATCAGTCAGGCGATGATTTCATGAGAAATTCCTTTTATGGTAGCTTAACTACAAGGTTTTCTAGATATAGCCTCTAGTCAGCCCTCGAACATCAATACTTGGCTCTCGCGATTAAACAACTTAATTGACCACAGAAAATTAAGAAGCTTACCCATGGTATTAATATTCGATCTCTAGTGCTTTTCGACTGTCAAATTAGCGACCCCAGACTTGTTTAATTTTCTACCTTTACATCTGTTTATGCATTTGATTACATTGCAATTTAATGTTCATTGCTAACAAATTGTTTGAAATTCTTTTACCAATCAATTTGTCTACCTAAAACTGTATATGCTTTTTAAGAGAATGCAATTACTGTGCCAGTATTGTTTGATTTTGCAATGACTGAAGAAGGCTAAGGACATTCATCTCAAATGCTCTTCCACCTCGACGAACCAGCTTCAACTCAATAGCTTCCGAGGACGGAATCTACATCAGGAAGGGGGGCATGTTAACCCTCACGGCTCACGGACACCCCATCACCTACGACGGACGTGTATTATGTATTTGGTAGAGTCAGGTACCGGGCTTGTCGGTCCAATAGGGAAAGGTAGAGTGATCGCCGATGAGAGGCGCACTCTAACTGGGACATTCAAGGGATTAGTTGGCTAAGCATGGGCGCCCAAGTGTGAATGGGGTGAGCTCCTATAAAAGCCAACTAAACCTAATTTTTACTCATTCTCTCATTTGTGCAATAGAAGAGTGCTCTTGCTCCATCTCCATCTTCTTCTTCTTCACCTCCTTGTGTGTGTGTGTGTGTGTGTGTGTGAGAGAGAGAGAGAGAGTGTGTGTGCGATCGAGCATTACGAAGGCACGACGGCGGCGAAGCGGTTGAGCGCGGCACGACTGCAGCTTCTTCTTCATTGCGGCGAGGAATCCACCACGAAGGCGAGCGTAGAGCGGTGAGTGACACACCCTTTTCTCTCTTGACCTTGCTAGTTTAGGCTTGTTGTGTGCTTGGAGCCATTTGTGGCTCGCATACGGTGTATCGGCAAGTCCCTTGCTTTGACAGTGCGGCAAGGAGCGCACATCAGGCACCTTCATACGCAACACCAATTTACTTCATTGCAAAACCAGGGGCCTAGACCACCCATGATGAAACCAATGCCTAAAGAAAAAACCAAAAACTTTCATAACTCTGGATCAGAAGACCACTGGAAAAATGATTGTTTTGAGCCATGTAAGAATGCTAGACCAATTGAGGCATATTGCTTGCAGTGTGGTCGCGAGGGCTGACATTTTCCAAATGATTGACCAAGGAATCCAATTAACAAAGGGAAGGTGCAACCATAAATGTAGTTTAAGTCGTGCCAAGTAGCTCATCAGAGGAAGAACCCACAATTCCAATCCGGGTAGTTACTAGGGCTCAAGCTAAGGGGAATAGACAAAAAGAATGCAAGCAGGTCAGACACACCCAATAAACCTTCAAAAAGAACGACACAAACGATACGATCTTAGAAGATAAAAGCAATGAAGGGAGATTGAAAAGAAATTTCAAAAGAAAATAGAGGAAATGACGAACACATTGTCATCAGAATTTAAAGAATTTCTCTCTCTCTCTCTCTCTCTCTCTCTCTCTCTCTCTCTCTCTCTCTCTCTCTCTCTCTCACATGCGACATACTTGAGGTGCATCTAGAGTTGGCCCATGTATAGCCCAGCTTTGTCATAAGTAGACAATCCCTCTCTCTTCGTAGAAACATACTCAATGTTTGAGTTTTTGTTAGTGTCTCTTTGGTGTGCATGCACATATGTAGACACACTCACTGTAGTGATCGATGAATTAGGGGAGGAGGGGCAACAATGGAGGTGCCTAATATTTAGCAATTTTTCAAGCACTTCATGAAAGAGTATAGAAGTGTCTCTTTCTAGTTATAATTTTTTAAAAATAAATTGAAATATGAATTTGTACAAAATTTTAAGAAATATCGATATTGGTCTCCAAAAAAGCCCCTTGAAAAGACAAAACCAAATATATTTGTAAAAATTAAATTTTTATTAAATAACAAAATGTCCATCAAAGCTTCCTTTTTTGTTATGTACACTTAAATCGGTACATTTACCTTATGTAAAGTAGAAAAGGCTTTTCATTTCCTACAATCTTATCCTTCACTTTTGTATTTTGAATCTTTTTTTTTTTTTGCAAAACTCACATTTGTGAGTGAATAGTATTAAGAACATAAAAAATATACACCAACCTCGAGCTCAGACCGAACCTTGAGGGTCAAAAGATTACAAGTTTTCTGCTTGACAGAGAGACCACAACTACTCCTAGGCTTTACTTATTACAAGATGTCATGTATTGTTCTAGATCAGTTCTCTGAGGCTTGTTTGCCTCCGATCACGTGGATCATTACTCTGCTCTCTTGTATGATTTCACAAAAGCTTGCCAAAGCCAGATTCCCCTCAAACACGCGGTGCTTCCTTGCTTGCCAAATATGGTGAAAGAAGTAGTACCTGATTATTTGAGTGCAGACAAGAAGAGAAGGACTTCCCAACCTGTTACTATCAAAGAACAGATCATTCTTGAAGAACTTAATTTTCCATGTCCTTTGAATCCACTTACATATTTTCCTAGCCATGCCACTGATTGCCTGGCATCCCATGAAAAGGTGGTTAGGTCTTCACTAGCTATTCTGCACCCCGAGCAACGATCGGACCCGATTCCTCTTTCTTGTATCTTCACGCCCATCGGCAGAGCACCCCACATCACTTTCCATAGAAATATCTTCATATATTGAGGCCACCTTGGCTCCATATGTTCTCCATGACTCCCTCCCACCATTATTCCGTTCAGTGCCTCTTCCATAATTTGTTGAGGGGACTACACAAATTAACCTCGTGCATTGATGCATGGTAAATGCCTTTAGAATGGTTTCCAAAAGAGGCTACTCCCGGGCCATCTCCAAGCGTCCCATTCAAAGTTGGATTCACAAATTGTCATCACCACCTTATCAAGCTCTTTCATCACCCTGTAGACTAGTAAGATCTCAAAGCCATTCAATTGAAATTGGGTGGCTAAAGAGTCAACAGCCCAAAATTGCTCAAGTCGAACAAGCCCCTTATTATTCACATTCCTGGCCATTTCTATCCAATAGGGGCTTTGCGGCGGCCGCAATATTTTAGAGAGCCAAGGGGACCAACTTTTGTATTTTAAATATTCTTACCCTTCACTTTTCCATTTTAGATTAGAAGTTTTGTAAGGTCTTCTTTGAAGTCAACCAGTGTGTGTGAGTGTGTGACATGTGTGAGTGCGTGACGTGGATGCTCTCTCCTTCCTTGAAATTTTTAAACTCCATCATATATAGTATAGATAGATGCAGATAGATTGGTTTCTATTTCCCTTGGGAGTGCCCTCTTTTGATGCCTATCTTCCTTATAGCTAGTATGCCTTGATCTTTTTTCTTTAAAGGGTGCTTATATTTTTAATTTTTGGTAACATTGACAGATCCTACAAGCTTTGACACACTTGATCTCGTGATCAACACATTATTCATTGTGCTTCCTCTCTCTTTTCTATGGGGTGGCAATGGAAGGCAATATATAGCATAGATCACATGTCTCGGGTACTTCAAGGGCTCCTCTCTCCAGTGGTCTTCCTGGCTATTCAAACTTGGAAGGGGTTCCTTGAACCCTTTTTGGAGGGAAGTTGCTCGCCAGGTAAGCAACAAAGGAATAGGCTCTAAATTACTTCACCTTTGGGATGATAGAAACCTTTGTTGGAAGGATGTGGAGCTCTTAGTGCTACCACATAATCTGGGTTGGTATGAAATACTTCTAATCAGTAGACTCTTGGAAGTGTTGTCATCATCACCCTCACCCATCTTTGTGTCTACGATAGACTGGAAATCTTGGCATTAGCCGAAGAATAAAGTGTTTTCGCTTCCCAAGACCGAAGATATCTATAGAAAGCTGGTATACAAAGCAGATTGGTTTGCCTCACTCACCAAAATATGGAAGAAAAATTGGTTGGAAGAATGTTGGCAAAGAAGTGTTAAGGCCGTATGGGAGATAAAATGGCCTAAATACATGGAGTGTTTTGTCTGGAAGGTGTTGTGGGGAGCCATGCCTACTGGGATTAAGATTTGCGCTAGAGGAATCAAAACTGACACTTGCTTTGGTGGGTGCAGAGCGGCTCCTGAGGACCCCCTACATCTGTTTAGCAAGTGCCCACCCTCGCGGGACTAGTCACTAAAGTATGCAAATGGGTAAGGAAGAGATGCAAGATTATCTTCTTTACAAATGACCCGATTCTAGGAGGGCATAGCTTCAAAACCACGCCGTTATGTGTGTATCCAAATCACCAGATATTGCTATCTTAACCAAGTCTAGAAGTTTAGGAATCTTCGGGTGTTTGAGGCTAAACTGGTAGCTGCTCATTTTGATGATGTTGTGTGTCTCAGCACCAAGCTCATCCATGTGGTAGGAGCTAATAAGAGAGGGACAACATGCAGAGATAAAGAGTGGCACCATGGACTGAGTTGCCTACCCTTATCTTAGCACCCATGTTTTGGTTCGAGGTGTGGGCTGGGTTCATGGGTATTATGGAATTGTTGACACCTCAAGGAGCATGTTGTGCTTGAGGACAATTGTAGTTTTCTTGAGTTAATCTCCAGTCACAATTGTGAGTATGGCAAAAAAAAAAAAAAAAGCACAAGACACTACGAGCATCAAGGGGTTCATCTCTTTGGAATAACGTGAGTTCCATGGGTATTTGGGAAAACCTCTACTTATGGTAATAAAGTCTTAAATAAGCTATCCCCTTTTTCTTGGAAAACTTACAGTTTTTGCAACAAAAACCACTTTTGTAGATGTAATTTTATGAAACTTCAAATATCTTGATAGATAAAATACCCCTTGTTTTGAATTCTCATGGTATATTTCCATTTTTAGGGGTGACCTCTTGATCTGGGGTTGTAGTTAAGAGTAGTTGTGCATAGAAGCCTTAACAACCATCCATCTCTCTCTCTCTCTCTCTCTCTCTCTCTCACACACACACACACACACACACACACACAAAACCTTCTAGAGAAAAATAAACATGCATATAAAGCAGGATTAACTCCAGAGTGCTTCAAACTAATACAAAAGAAATCACTTCCGATACGATAGTATGGCCTATGTATGGACGCTAAGCTATGCTTTGATAGCTTGAGTATGTGGAGATTCATGCAATGTTGAACTTCCTTATTGATGGCTTTGTTTCCCCCCCTTTAGCAAATAGTGTGTGTGCATTTGTTTGTGTGTGTGCACGCGCGCATGGGTGGGGGGGGGCGCGCATGGGGGGGGGGGGGGGGGGGGGGGGGGGGGGGGTGTTCTCCATCTTCAGTTTGTTGAACCAATGTAAATAAGGTTACTACTGTCATCTGTCTTTCTTTCTAACTATGTGTCCTAATCTCGCAGCACAACAAGCATTGTACATGCCCACATGGACTTCTCTTTTTTGCAATTATTATGAGGGGGCAATGTGCGCCCCAAGTTACTTTTTGGACCACGAAAAGACTTTGAAGTCGCGATGCTAATAACATGACAAAATGTGCATGCTTCAATATCAATTTTCATTGACACGAGAATGGACTAGTGGGCCATTATGTTGGAAAAAGACGAGAGGCTCTCATGTTAAACTTCCTTCCAAGGGGAAAACTAGCAAGCAAAAGCACAAGGTAACCATTGACTCTACTAGCACCTTAAATGGATGTGAGGATTTTTGTACAGTCTGTCTGCTTTCACACATTTTTAGTGGCAATTTTTTGATCACACACTTTTGCCTCAAGACCTCCCATTGGTGGGACTCGGCCCTAGATGTGGCCTATGGTCGATTGCCACCCCACTTTTTAGGTGGGATCAATGGTTGCCAAGTGTTGGGGACGGTGGGATTGGTTCTCCGCCGTCATCCGATCCCCAAAGTAAACACTAAGCGAACCCAAATGAAGCGAATGTCCAATCTATACTATAAAGAACTAGGGAGGGATCCCCCCCCCCCCCCCCCCCCCCCCCCCCCCCCCCCCCCCCCCCCCCCCCACAAACACACACACACACACACACATGGCGGAAGCAGGTTGCTTAGGCGGGTGTGCCTTGCGCCTCTCGTCCAGGGCTAGAAAAATACATTTTTCCTAACCGATCAAAATAAGGGGAAACTTGAAATTCTCTCGGTTTTTAGGTCAAAATTTGAAGCTTTTGCCGGTAATTACTCTAAAACTTGTGTACATTTGCCGGTTTTTTTAAAGGCAAGCTCAAAATCTAACCGGGATTTTATAATTTCAACCGGTTAAAATACACTAGACCCCGGTTTTTTTCTAACACTGCTCCCGCCTAAGAACCTGCTTAGGCATGAGAGAGAGAGAGAGAAGGAGAGGTGGCTGAAGGCCGTCGGCCACACTAGTAGACATAATGTGAACACGTTGCGAGCTGCCAAATTCCATGTGAGCACATTGATTGTGAAGTGAAGCTATGTGAACCCTATGTGAACTTCATCATGTTAACTAGTGTCCAATAGGTAAATGGTAGGGCAAGTGCCTTGAGAGTGGGATGTAGTGCATTCCAGACCCGGAGGCACATTAGAGCGCCAAATTTCTTTGATCCGGGTCTCGAAACGGTTGTGCATCATTGTTCCGTTAGGAAAAAGAGGTGTCCAACAGTCACCAAGCTAGGAGGGGGCAAGCAACAGGGAATTTAACCATTGTCAAAGACTACAATATTTCAGTGTAGCTGTTGCTACTGTTGAACTCAAAACATCAAAGCATTAATAGGAAAAATGGTTGTAAAAGGAAAAAGAGAGAGAGAGAGAGAGAGAGAGAGAGAGAGAGAGAGAGAGACGTACGTGATCTAGTGCGGCGGCGGCAGCAGCAGCAGCAGTGACATCGCTTGTGAAGGGATAGAGGTGGCGCTGTTGCAAGCGCCGCTTCTTTGCTCCGTCATGATTAACTGCTCCATCATAATTAGCAATATGGGTGCTGCTACTACTAACTGGGTCGACGACAACGACGACGTTGTTGCAATTGAAATTAGTAGGAGTTGAATCGCTGCAAGATGCCGTGGAGAAATTCTGTGCACCAACATAGACGTAGTCATTACTGGGCGCAGCAGCTAGCTGATTGGAGGCGCAGGAGGATGCCAGGTCCAAGCTAGCTGCAAGCAGAGACGTACAATCATTAGCGGAGAGTGAGGCACTGGCCGGGCACCGTATTTTATCGCTAGTATTGAAGCCAAGCTGCAGCTCATAACATTGAGCAGAGAATGGATCCTTATAAGCATCTGGCCCCGCACTAATGTTGACGCTCGCTAAGAGGTTGTTCCTTTGAAGATTGTACATGTCAGACGACGTAGCGAAGGTGGGCGAGCTGGGCACTGATTTGGAGATGGGCCTGCCCCCATAATTTGCTGCTGCACCGGAGCCAGCCATGGACATGCTAGCGTAGCTGATGGTGCCCGCAGCGCTGGTAGGGCTTACTGGGATCCTGTTCACACGCCACGCCGCCGCTGGAGGCAGCTTCGCCGCGCGTACTAGCTTATCCTCACCCTTCATCGTGTATACATTACAATTGGCTGGCGCACATTTGCTCATGATCATCATGTCCATCATGCTAGTACTGCCTTCATGCCCCTCGCTCACCTCCATTAATGCTGTGCTAATTATCTCCTTCATCAGGGACTGCAAGCTGCTGCTGCTGCCGCTTGATTAATTTTGCTTGCCGGTCTCATCTCCAGCTAGGGTACTATATTTGTTGCACCCTTCGATCCATGGCAGCCATTGCTGACATCTACAGCACCTTCCCACTCTTCCCCCTTCCTCTTCGCCACTACCTCGTCAGAACTACCATTGCTCCGCAGAACAGCGCTTAAGCTTAATGTATCGCATTGTTTATATACAGCAGAGTAGAGAAATCAGAAGACAAGAAAGGGGCTCTACTGCTAATATTGCAGCTCTAAGATCATGACTCGGCATGCTACACCTCCTGATCAGAGGGCCTTCCCTCCTGCTCGAAAACCCATGTGCTTTTTGAGGTGCACGAGAAAGCAAGACTGCTGCATGATCGCCATCGCCATCCAGCATACTGCTTTCGGTCTAGGAGGGCTCAAAAAAGTGAGCAGAAAAGAGTGTGCACGCTTGAAGAGGTAGACAGCAGGCTGTGAGCTGCAGGGCAGTCAGACGTCGAAAAACTTTAAGATGTACAGGTTATATTCAAGATACTTTGGGAGATAGTCAAATATACATTTTGCAACCACAACAAATTCAACATCGTCCAAATAGACGTAGAGTCTACTGCATTTAGGAAAGTTGGTTAGGTACTATCCAAAACACTATTAAGAATGCTAAAACAAATTCCTAGCACGGAATCAAAAGAAGTCCAAGAAGGTGTGAGACTCAGCTAACCGTGCGCATAGCTATGGGTTTTCGCTCGAGCTGCTAACCCTTTGTGCCGCCTGTCACCTAAGACATGGTAGCTATTAGCTTTCTCGATTTTTTGTCATGTCACACTTCTTCTCTTTGGGAGAGGGGGGGGTGTCACTAAATTGTGTGAATTGTGTGTATTCAAGGGGTATTTATAAAAAAAATTATTTGTGAATTTTGTAGTTTGTTTTACAAATAAAATACACTCGTCTCTTATTCTATCTGTAATTTTTTTGCCCATTCCATTTTACGGTACCCTCTATATGTGAAAATGTGACAAAAAATAAAATTTAATAACCTTTTTTATTGCACTCATGTGATAGTCACATAATTGTTAATTAGTGACCCCCGAGCATCTTCTCCGATAACTAATTAATGCATAAAAGTACCAATTCTCTCGACTACCAATGCTATGCAAGTTGAGTAATATGGGTCTAATGACCTCCTCCTGGCAAATGTCCCACTGGACCAGCTGAAGCAAGCTCTACATACTCATGAGCTCTCATACCCTAGGCATAGAATGATATCCATTAGGAAGGGAATGGGGTCAAAGGGGACCTCTTTATTTGCCATGGGATAAATAAGGAGATTATGGAAGGGGCAAATGGGTGGATGCCATGTGGACTGAAATGGTGGGTATGACAGAGCCTAAACATAAGTGGTCAAACTTGTACTTTTTTATAAAATATAAAGAGAAAATCTCGTATAAATTCAAAAGTTTGAACTTTTCTCTAAATAGTTGGGTAAAAACCAATCCTTTCTCTCTCTAGTGACTGCCATCTTCTCCCCCCTCTCTCTTAAAAAGGGGTCCCTCCAAAAATGTGCAGATCATTCCCTCCAAAAATGTACAATCTCTCACTTCTCTTCCCTTCACCTTGCAAGTTGCTTCTCTTTCCTTCTTTTCACTTTTGCCTTCCCAAAGCTCTGCAATAGTAGAAATTTGAACCTTCTTTCCCTCCTCAAGCTTATTGCATTCTCCTCAAGTTGAAGTTCTCCATTTCTCCATGAGCCTCACTAAACACCTCTACCTAAAGATGAAGATTTGTAGCATATCCTTCTGCTAGATCATCCATCTTTCTTTTCTCAACATGTTTCTTGCTCCTTCTCCATTAAGCTTTCTAGAGAGGAACTACTTCCCTCTCAAGTTTTGCAACATTATCTTCCCCATTAAGCCAGCAAGCATGTGGAGCAGTATAGCAGTAAGTGGCATCAACCGTCTTTGTGTACCATCAAGAATCTTGCTCTTTATACAACTGAGAACATGGATGTGTAGGTGGAGCAGTATAGGTGTAAGTGGCATCAATCATCTTTGTGTATCATCAAGAATCTTGCTCTTTTTACAAATGAGAACATGGATATGCAGTGATTAATCATAAGTGTTTGTCTACAACTTGTGCCACTATTCCCCATGGAATCATCAGGTGCTCGACGACCTAGGAGTGTCATTGACTCCATTTCATGCAGTAATGTACAAGACGACAGTGGATGTTGGTGATGATGGAGTTCAAACGAATGATGTGGGTGACAATGCAGCCCAGCTCAAGAGGTGCACACAAGGTCTCAAGGAGACACATGGCTTCTCTAGCACACCATTGGAAGGGAATAATCGTGGAGTTCAAGCAAACACAAGATGGCAAGAGACTTGTGAAGGTGTGCGATGTGTATATTGCTTCATAACTAAAGCTAGAGACAGCAATGGCTCCATCGAGGTTTCCTGCAAACTGTAATTTTACTCCTTTGTCAAGTTTCTAGATTGTCTATTTTGTATTTCGACAGTTGTTGGGAGTTGGGGAGACCAGTTTCTTGAAAAATTCAATAATTCTTACATACTTCACCATCACATTCTCTCCCAAAAAATCCAAGTACCCACACACACCTAGCCTATGACAAAACACACACACACACACACACACATACACACACACACACACACACACACACAATAGAATAGATTAATAAGGACAAAGTGTAAGAGAGTGTAAGAGATGTAGACATAATTAGGGAGTACATAGAATAACACAATATAGCATAAGAGAGAGGGAAGGAAAAAAATTAGGGCATCTACACAAGAAAGGCCTAAAATCATAGCCCCAAACTCCAGGGCACCCTTCTTGTGGAGTTTGGTATTTAATTTATTATTTAAGTTATGGGTGCCAAAATTGGAGGTCCCCTCCCTCTTTTACAACTAGTCCACTTTAGTACTTGAGTGGAGCACATCACTTATTGTATATCCCCTAAGGGTGAGTTCTCACTTGAGCTATTTACAGCAGCCATAGTGGCTTATTGAATAAAAGTCTAAAATATTGTACAAAGGTAAAATGACCAAAAGGATTATTATTTGTCGGCATCTCCTTCTCAACTCCCATAATTCCAATCTACAAATCATCATACACTCACTATTAGTAAAATCAAATAGATAGAACATAATTAACCATTAACCCCGCTATCCCAATTGTAGTTAACCACATACAATAGGAGGGTCCCCAGTCTTGTAACCTCCCTCCTACCAGGATATCAACTATTCTTAGTTTCTCTATAGAGAATCATTTGGACCGCGAGTGATAGAAAGTGTGGAGAAGGTCCAGATGGGAAGTTGCGGAAAAAAATTTCAAGCATCCATTTGGCATCCCCTCTAGGGTGGCCTTTAAAGTTCAAAAGATATTGGTCATAAACTATGCTAGTGCGTATGGTGGTGGTCTCATGATCAACTATTTGTGCAGGGATGAGTTGTTCTTCTTGGTCCACAAGTGAAGGTGGATCCTCATAAATGTGATGTGTAGGTAGGGGTCCTCTAGAAGGTCTTAAAAAACTAATGTTGAATGCATTGTGATGTGCCAATGTGAAGTTAAGTCTAAACGAAATGAAACATCATTGATCACAACAAAAAATTTGAATGGACCGTAAAAGCAAGGAGCAAGTTTAACAAAAACATTAGTATCAACACTTTTGATCCTTCGTTTTTCAATGTGAAGCATAACATAATCATCTTCCTTAAACTAGTGTGCCTTTTGGTGCTTTTTAGCATGCTTAGTGTAAAGTTCCTATGAGAGTTTAATGGCACAATGCACACTTGCATAAATATCATGAAAATTAGCAGTAAAATCATCAGCGATAGGCACAACATTAGAAAGACGTGAAGTAGGAGTAGGAAGAGAGTGACCATACACAATTTCAAATGGATATTTACATGTGGTAGTTGAGTGGTCTTGCTCTATGAAAATTGTAGAATATGCAAGTAATCATCCCATTTCTTGGGTCAAGGTAAGCTTTTACCAAGTCAATGATAATGTGATTAGTGACTTCAGTTTGACCATTAGACTCATGATGGAATGCAGAAGTAAAATCAAGTGTAGTTTCAAGATTTTCAAAAACAGTAGTCCAAAAAGCACTATAAAATTTTGAATCTCGAACAGATATTATGACTTTAGACAAACCATGATGTGGAAAGACAGCTTTAAGAAATAGAAGCGCAGCTTGATGTGCTATGAGTGGAATGAAGTATGCTTGTTTAGAAAAATGGTCAATTACAATCCAAATCATATCATGCTTGTGAACAATGAGTAGAAATACAGTAACAAAATCCATTGTAATATGTAGGTTTTTCAAGAATAGGCAGAGGGTGTAAAACTCCCAATTTCTTACCTGTTGTTGTTGCTTTGATATTTTGATAAATCAAACAAGTTGAAACATACTGTTTAACATCACCCTTCATAGCAGGCCAATAGAAATCACGACATAAGTTTTGAAAAGTAGGGTATAAGTGTTAGGCATTGAATCAAA
This sequence comes from Adiantum capillus-veneris, assembly GCF_014529385.1. NCBI lineage: Eukaryota > Viridiplantae > Streptophyta > Polypodiopsida > Polypodiales > Pteridaceae > Adiantum > Adiantum capillus-veneris. The sequence continues at coordinate 174,612,522 of NC_140934.1, read as the reverse complement.
TGAAGTACCCGTAATAGTTGATAATTGGCTTCCACTTCATTGTCGTTGGGATTAGCATCTTCAATGAGGTTAACAGTAGCACCGTTGAGGCAGTTGTTGTTGAAGGGTCTTTGGTTTGGATTTTGGCTGGCTCCATTGGATTGGCCATCGTTTTTAGTAGGACCATTTGGGCACTTATCTACATAATGACCATACTAGAAACATTTAAAACACTTCACCTTTTTGTTTTCATTAGAGTTTTGAGCATGACGTTGGTTGGAAGAATTTTGGTTGCCTCGCTGCTGTGTGTTGCTATTGTTGTTGCCATAGGGTTGAGAAGTTATAGAAGAATTGTCAAATCTGCGTCTCTTGAAAACGTACGGCTTTGATGTTTGTTCCTATCAAAGTTAGGAGAGAAAGAATCTCCCTTGTTATGGTTAGTGTTAGGCCCTTTTGTTCAGTGTGAAAGGGTTGTCCACCTTTCTTCTTCTCCGCATTAAGGGCCAAATTAATAGCCTTTGATAGTGAATCCGATTCAAACATATCTACCTCAACACCAATTTGTAGTAAGCCAAATATACTTATGTTTTAATTTCCTGCAACAACTGACATGTTCAATATCTTGCAAGTGAATTAAACAGTTCAAAAAAAAATCAGTGTAGCCTTGTACATCTTCATTTCGACCCTGTCAAATTAAATCCCAATGGCGTCGTGCTTTAGGTCAATATTGTGTGGGCAAAAATTGAGGTAAAAACAACTTTTTGAATGCATGCCAAGTACGTGGTCTTATACCATGTTGTTTGGTGGCGTTCCACCATAATGCATCACTATTGGTAAGATGATTTGATTCACACTTTACCATTTCATGTTTGGCAAAATCTTCATCATGAAAATAGTCATCTAACTGACTAACCCATGCTAGAACCGTGCTAGCATCTTTATTGCCATCAAAATCCTTGAAAGTGAAGGCTTTCCTACTAATTTTGGTTTTCTTTGGTGCAGGTGCATATTTGATGCGTGCAAAATGTACTAATTTATCTTCAAGTTTTTTCATTTGCATGCGTTTATAAGTGATAGATTGTTGAAGATTAGTGAGTTGTTCAACAATTTTGGGTGCTTGTGGAAGGTATGCCATGATTGTGAGCTTCTTTTCCTTTTTTTTGTTAATAAAAGAAAATGACTATGTATGTCCAAAAGGTGGGGTGCTGGGATGAGGTAAAAAACGGTGAGCGATTAAGTAATTCAGGTGCAAATCAATTGAATTCTCGGTGTCCGATCTCCCTTATCTGGTTCATCTCCGATTGAGTAATGTCAAGTGATGAAACCCAGGGTAATTGAATTGTGTATAACTTGAGAAATCTTGGACAAGATGAGTAAATAGCTCCAATAGGATTGATATATATGTATGTATTTATCTCTGATTAATGATTTGAAGTTGTAGCTATGGCCAAAAGGGAGTTGAAGATTGGGCAATAGAGAGGTTTCAAAAAGGATCTGCGATGATAGATGATGATGGGCGGCCAATCTTTCTGCCTGTGTTTGTGGTGGCTAGCTAGGGAGATTTAAAGGGGGGGTGACTGCACCCTTGAGGAGTAAAAGTCCTTGAGGGTCAGTGGGCAGTCAATTGATTTGGAGCCACACTTTTTATGGGTAAAATCTTGTGAAAAGGAGGCCAACATCGAGCAGGACTGGCAGAGACTGCATGCGAGAGAGAAAGCAAATATGGTGATAGTGGTCAATTCTGGGCCGCGAGGCAGGAGAGAAAACTTGTCAGAGAACCAGGACATCCCTTTTGATGTAGGCCTAGTGAAGTATGGCTGTGGTCGACAGAGGGATTTCCTGCGTGCAAGAGGTGGTTCCCACTGCGTCTCTCGTCAAGAGAAAATCTTGTATGCAATCTTGAATTTATCGATGGTTTGGATCCTTGGAGCAATCTTGAGATGGCCCTTAATTCTCTTCTTCCTCTCTTCAAATTGAAGGAGTTTGACCTTGTGTGCTTTACCTTGTACCTTTTGTAAACCTTGAAAGCTCTCAAAAGGCTATCGATGTCGTTCTTAACCTCCTTCCTGCTTCATATTCCCAATGGGTCGGTAGCCAAATTCGTTACTTCTTCTTCTTTTATTTATGGTGCCAAGCCCAAGGGCCTCATAAATTTCCTTCAAATCTCTCTGATTTTGAGTACAAATAAGCAAAAATTGCTAATTAATTTTGATTAATTGCCGATTAATATTCTCCGATTTGATGTCCAATCCAAAATCTCTTGCTTCTTCAACTCTCGTTATTACACCTTCACAATCTATGAGAGTTAGCTAACAGATTGATATTTAAAACTTGACATATCGAATCTCAATCTATTAAGAAGCAACATTAATTAATTGATTTGTCGATTAATCATTGATTAGCCTTGATTTGCAAATTTGATGCTGCAATTTTGTACATTATGCCTTCAAATTTGACATTGATTGTCGATTCTCTCGAACCCGAAGCTACGATACCACTATTGAAGGGGAGATGGGGAGAACGATCGCTTCCATTTTCCAAACTTGCTTGCACACCTCCTTGTCAACCTCTCACCATCTCTTCCAATTTTCCAAGTACACACACACACCCAGGCTATGACAGCACACACGCGCGCACACGCACACACATAAGAGAATAGATTTACAAGAACAGAGTGTAAGAGAGTGTAAGAGATGTGGACATAATTAGGGAGTACACAAAATAACACAACATAGCATAAGAGAGAGGGAAGGAAAAAATTTAGGGCATCTACACAAGAAAGGCCTAAAATCCTAGCCTCAAACTCCACGGCACCCTTCTTGTGGAGTTTGGTAATTAGTTTATTATTTGAGTTTTGGGTGCCAAAATTGGAGGTCCCTCTTTTACAACTAGTCCACTTTAGTACTTGAGTGGAGCACATCACTTATTGCATGTCCCCTGAGGATGAGTTCTCACTTGAGCTATTTATACCAACCATAGTGGCTTATTGAATAAAAGTATAAAATACAGTGCAAAGGTAAAATGACCAAGAGGATTATTATTTGTCCGTGCTTCCTTCTCAACTCCCATAATTTCAATCTACAAATAATCATGCACTCACTATTAGTAAAATCAAATAGACAACACATAATTAACCATTAAGCCAGCTATCCCAATTGCACTTAACCCCAGGGGGATTCACCATGGAAAAATTACCGCACTACGTAAGTGCATGGGAGGGGGGTTCTTTTACAAGTTACATAAGTGTATAAGTAATTAGGGACATGCCCCCAAACATTATCACTCAAGCTTAAAAATAAGGGACGGGAGTATCTTATTTATAGGGGGAGGGGACCTGACCTGGGTTGATTACTTGTAACAATTGGTCACCGGTGTGTACTAGAATTCGAATGAATTTAAGAGAAGTTTTTTTTTAGGTCACATATCAAATTTTGCATCAAGCCGATCATAGATAAGGGCTTATTTGGAGCAGGTCAAGGGTTGATTTACACCAGCTTTGGATGGATCATAATTGGATGAGTAGCTAGAGTGCAGGCTGATTGAGCACAAAGTTTGAAAGTCAAACTAAGACACATTGAGGGTAGTAACATCTAGTTATCAATAAAAGTGGTTCCTTAGTACGTTACTCTTTGACTAGTTTTACTCAATTAGATAATGTGAGACCTAAATTTTATATGTAAGATAGGGGTATGAGACTTTTCTTTATTGATTGTAATATAAATGTAAAAAGGTGGTTCATATTCCCTAATATGAGTCGTACATAGGGTTTTTATCAAAGTTGTCCGCTCGTCGCAGGTAGCGTCTCGTTTTGTATATAGAATGAATTCCCCGGGAGTTAACCGCATATAACAGGAGGGTGCCCACAACCGTGTATGTTGCTTTTGATGATTGTAAGATTTCCATTGCTTGTTCATGTCTGCAGATGTTTTTCCATCCGATTTTGTAGAATGGGAGCCAATAGAGTCCTTGACAGGAACTTTTGAGGCCATCCATGCTGACTTTGGCAAGTTTCTCTATGATGGTTGTCCATCCTCTGAGCTTGCCTCATGGGACTTTTTTTCTACCGTACTTATGTCACGCCTAGGCGAAATGGGTATGATAATCTTTCTCCAGTTCACTTGCCAACCTTGCAATCCGGAATGGCCTAAGCTAGACAGTGCCTTGATCGCAACAATCAAAAGGAGAATCGAAGCGGATGCGCAAGCAGCAATGAAGTGCACCTATGGTTCCCACAAAGCCACGATAACATGGTTTATGTCTCTTCATGTGTTTGTGTTTATCTTTCAACTGGACACAAAAAATGTGAACTTGCAAAGGGGAAAATTCGATCAACGAATTCCTTGTAGTTGGATGGGAGACTTAGGTGGTCAACCACCAGGGAGATGGAATCAAGTGCTCTGTAGTTGCTGAGAATGTGGTGTTCAAATACCATATTGCAAAGAAAATATTTTCAATGGTCTTTCCCTACAGAAGATGGAGCTGAAGATGGGAGAATGGGAGGCACTAGACTTTGATGTTTCTGCTAGAGAATCAGTTGACCTGCAAATATGCCTCCATGAGGATGCAATGCACAACATTGTAGTAAATAACAATTGGCACCCAGTCACCTTTGCAAGTATCTTAATCTCAAATATACCTTTCCCAAGAAATATCTCTTTGTAATAATCACTGAAAAGGTTGTTCGCTCCACAAAAGAGACAAGCTTTTGTGTGAGAACATTTCGTAGATGAGATGTATTTTTGTGAAAGTTTGTAAAACTGACACGGATTTTGCTCCCATTAATACATACGGTGTTTTGAATCTCGTCTCTATGCATTATTTTATTCTCAACTTGTTCAAGTTTTCAATTGAAACGTGCAATTTCCTTGATTTGGAGTGCAAATGTTTTCAATGTTGGCGTCTTTCAATGCTTTATCACGTGATTTTTGTTAAATTAATATTTTTAAGTTATTTTTATAATTTTAAACTTTATTTCTTACATTCACAAAACTCTAGCTCTAATCTCTCCTCGCGAATGAACCCATGGCAATGTCTTTTGATGCACTTCTCACACAACTAGAAAAGGTAGGATTTGTGGATCAAGCACATGAACTACTGAGTGTGTTCGAGGAGACAATTGACATTCATGCCACTACCAACCTTCATGCAAAGGCATTCAAAAGCTTTCTTGACTACATGGCGTAGCACATGGAAGAATATGCCATAGTCTTTGAGGGATCCGACATGGTGTGGCTGCAAGTGGATTTCCTCAAACATCTCTATGTGGCCGACAAAAACTTTTGTTTTCACTTGTTGAGGTTTATTAAAGGGCTCACGAAATGGGACTACAGGACAGAGGATGAAGATGATCTCATAGACTTGGACATGGGGTGCATAGGCACCCAATTCATTTCTCTCTCTCTCTCTCTCTCTCTCTCTCTCTCTCTCTCTCTCTCTCTCTCTCTCTCTCTCTCTCTCTCTCTCTCTCTCTCTCTCTCTCTCTCTCTCTCTCTCTCTCTCTCTCTCTCTCTCTCTCTCTCTCTCAAGCTTCTCACACTCCAGCTCCAAGTGAGAGCAATGGAAAACTCCATTATCTTTGTGTGCAAAAACATTTCTCTCTCTACACTCATGATCAACAATTTGAATTCAAAGGAGATTGAGCTGCAGTCCCTCTTTTTCTTCCCTCCACAACATAATCCATTTCTCCTATCTCTGAGTACTCTTGACTTCTTCCCTCCATAGCCAGCTTCACCTGCTTGTAGCCATCACCATTATGCATTCTCTCTCTAATTTGCTTGATTAGCTAACACGAATGTCATTCAATCCCCTACCGTTGTAAGACATTACTAAGAAGACAAAATGATATTGATTAAACACTGATTTGGAATAGGAGTATGCTACTGTGCAATTTGGCACATCTAATGCCAATGCTGCAAATCAGCTATGGAACATTGGGTACAAGGCAATCAACTTATGGGTTGATGGCCATATTTACCCTAGCCATCCAATGACCAATGCATCACCACCCTTTTGTAACGTCACTGAGCTACTTTATTTTATTAGAGATGGGAGATTGTTTGGCTATTGCTGGAGATTGTATTTATCTTTTGCCAATGAAAGGGAAGCAAGAAAACATCTCTTTGTTGCCTATTTGTCATTGCAAGAGAAGTATATGAAAGACATTTTGCAAGTCAGAGAGGAAGCCAATGAGAGGATGAAATAGCTGAATGATGAGATGGCGGAGCTTAATAAAAAGGACAGCATCAAAAAATCAAGCAAGAGCATTGGCTATACAATTACGTTCAGCGACAACACATTGCACGTAATATGCACCGGTGAATCAATCATCTCACACACATTAAATTGGGCTACCACATTTGTAGGCACAAGAGACACGCAATGTCGATGCTATCTTCAAGTGGTGGAGCTCGAAAGAAACGTATCCATCAAACTCGATAAGGATATAGATGCAAGCTTCTAATTTCTTACAGTTTTTACACGTTGCTGTAATATTATGTCAATATGCAAAAACTTGGCTCGGATGATGATGGGAATCGATTCTGATGCTCGAATCACTGGACGTACTATGCTGCAGCATATCATCAAGCCAAAGGAGTTGGTGGAGCTATTGAATGATCCATCCAATACTGGCATTGCTAATGTTTTGCACGAGAAGTAATTCAGTGAGCTAAAGAGAATTGTGTTGCCTCAGGAGATGATGGAGGTGTGTGACAATGCAAGAATAAGTTTCAAGTCCAACGAAGATTTGTACAAAATCGTCACACTAGGGCAGAGGACAAAGGTTTGTTTATGTCATAATAATCAATATCTAATTCTCCTAAATGATTTTCTCATGTTAAACCGATCATTTAATATGGGGAAGTGCCTGTTGGAATTAGGATTGTAGAGAAACACACACAGCTTGGAGAAGACGAAGGAAGCTCAAGGCACACAATAGAGAGTGTATTACTTAGTGTGCAATGGAAAGATAGATAGCCCTAGAGTGATGGGCGTATATACAATGCTCGGGGGAAAAAACCTCCTAAAGAGGGAAAAAATGCCCCGGTGGTCCTAGTGTGTTCACACACATCACTACCACATGTATATGGGGTAACAAATCCCCCCTGGAGTGATGTGGTGAACGAGAGCTGGCACATGAGTAAAGGGAAGTGCCATGCCCTGAGGACGGGATCAGTCCACAAAGGGGAGTAAGCCCAAAGCTTTGCGGAAAGCTTCAAGCTTCTCACGAGACAATGCCTTTGTGAAAAGATCTACAAGGTTGTGCCGTGTTGGCACATAAGCCAAGATGATCTCTCCTGCTGAGAGCCTCTCCCTGACATAGTGGTAATGCACCTCAATGTGCTTTGTGCGAGCATGAAAAACTGGGTTCCTTGCAACTTCCAATGTGCTTTGACTGTCAATGCAGATAGTGTTGGTAGTTTCCTGTCCAACACCAAATCAGCCATAAGGTTTCTGAGCCATACACACTCAACCGTAGCTGTGAAGACTACCTTGTACTCAGCCTCACAACTCGAAGTGGCCATAGTAGGTTGCTTCTTGCTCAACCATGATATACATGAACTGCCAAGCATGAAACAAAAACCACTTGTGGACACTTGCGTGTCAAAACAACCAGCCCAATTTGAGTCCAAAAAAGCATGTAAGTTTGGCGGCAATGATCCCCCCTTGGGATAAAACAATCCAAGATGTAAAGTGCCACTAAGGTAGCGGAAAATCCTCTTGACATCCTGCCAATGCTTAGACCCTGGGCTATGCATAAATTTGCTGACGTGTGAGACTGCAAACTGAATATCCGGCCTCGTGTTGCATACATAAATGAGACAGCCAACAACAGTTTGGTAAAGAGTGACATCAACAGGATCGCCATCATCATGTAGACTCAACTTCAAACCTGTTTCCATGGGAGTGGCAATAGGTTTGCAGTCCTCAAGTCCAAATTTACATAGCAATGTCTCTATGTAACTTTTCTGACACAAGGCAATACCACCATCACATTGCTTAAACTGTATACCCAAGTAATGATGCAACAGCCCCAAATCTTTCATCTTGAAAGTAGCATTCAAATCAGCCTTAAATTCAGCAATATGTCTCTCATTTGGTCCAGTGATCAGCAAATCATCAACATAAAGAACCACAATGAGAAGTACATCACCCTCACGCTTTACATACAATGTGCTTTCTGTTGGACTATTACGAAATCCTCGTTTAACCAAATGAGTGTCAGCTTTCTCATACCAAGCATGAGGAGATTGCTTCAACCCATACAAAGCCTTCTTACATCTGCACACTTTGTCCTCTTGTCCTTTTATGACAAAACCGCGAGGCTGCGTTACATAGACTTCCTCAAATGTGTCACCATTCAAGAAAGTAGTAACAATGTCTGATTGATGTACATCCCAACCAAAATGAGCTACCAATGCACATGGAAAACATACAGTAGTCATACAACAAGTGGGAGAAAAAGTCTCTTCATAATCTATGCCTTTTTGCTGTGCATAACCTTTTGCAACAAGTCGAGCCTTATGGCGATCGATCTCACCATCCGGCTTGCATTTCAACTTGTAAACCCACTTCGTACCAATGGCCTTTTTGCCAGGAGGCAAATCACATAAAGTCCATGTGTCATTTTCTATAAGTGCATCATATTCTGATTACATGGCAGCCATCCAATTTTCTGAATTCTGTGCTTCATCAAAAGACAGAGGCTCCTCAACATCATGTAAGCTAGACACAGCCAAAGAATAACAATCTGATGCATAAGATGCATGGCGAGAGCCTGAACGAGTACGACTAGACAAAGGTGCATCCAATTTACTGTCACGCAAAGTGTGCACCAGCCATTTTGGCACACCTCTAGCCTGCTCATTTTCAGCCCTTTCCTCATCAAGTATATCATGTATATCTGCATCAGTAATAGGCTGATCTAAAACATTTTCAGAAACCCCCATAGGCTGTACATTTGCCTCATTGGAACTTACATTCGTATTTCCACCACTGAAAAGAGGCAACAAAGTGTCATAAATGTCCTGTGAGCTTACATTATTGTCTCTAGTACATGACAGCAAGGGCTGAACAGAATCTTCCACAAACACTACATCCCGAGAAACCAGAATACGTTTTGTTTGCGGATGATACAACCTGTAACCTTTGCTTTCAGCACTATAACCAACAAAAATACATTTGACATCCTTATCATCCAATTTTCTGCGCTGCACTTGTGGCACCAAAGCATATGCCAAACAGCCAAAAACACGCATGTGCTCAATAGAAGGCTTTCTATCATGCCATGCTTCATATGGAGTACTTAATAGAATGAAAAGCTTTCGTAGGACAACTGTTAAGTACATAAGTGGCACACATGATGGCCTCAAGCCAAAAAGAATGCGGCAAAGCTTGACTTTTGACCATACATCGTGCCATTTTCGTTAGTGACCTGTTTTCCCTCTCAGCAACACCATTTTGCTGAGGTGTATAAGGCACTGTACATTGGTGTTTTATCCCACGACTAGCCAGAAATGTATTAAATTCATGAGACATATACTCCCTCCCTCGATCGGAACGGAGGGTGCCCATAGTACATTTCGAGACATTTTTAGCCATAGCCAAAAATTGTTTGAAGCACATAAAAACTTCGGACTTCGCTTTAAGCAGAAATACCCATGCATGCCTGGAGTAATCATCAATGAAAGTCACGAAGTACAAGTAATTGCCCAAGGACGGAGTTTGCATGGGCCCACAAACATCATTATGCACAAGCTGCAACCTGCATGTGGCCCGATGAACCATACTTGGGAAATTTAGAACGCTGCATCTTACCCAAAATACAACCTTCACAAACATGTTTGACAGGTGCTTCAAGAGGCGGCAAAGAAGCAACCATATCAGATTTCTGCAAACGCAGCAAACTGGCAAAATTCAGATGACCAAAATGTGCATGCCAAAGTCTTGCATCTGAAATATCCCTTGAATCTGCAACAGCATTTGCAAAATTTTGTCCACACTTGTCATACAAAGTGAGTTTATACAGCCCACGGCACAAAAGCCCAGATGCAACAATTTCATCACCAAAACTGAGATCATGAATTGTACATTTGTCATCCACAAATTTGACTACAAGTCCAAGTCTAGCAAGTGCGGATAGAGACAAGAGATTCTTCTTGATCCCAGGTAGATAAAGTGCATCAACAAGTGTGAAGGAACTGCCATTAGTAGCAGTGAGCACAATCTTTCCAACTCCCTTAACTGGATAAGAGGCGTTGTTGGCACAAGTGACTGAATTCCCATGAGGGACAGACTCGAGAGAGGTACACAATTCACGATGTGAGGTAATGTGCTTTGTAGCACCACTATCGAAATACCACACATGGGAATCTACAGCAACTGACAAGCATGCATCATGGACAGCAAGATTGTAAGTGCACTTTGCACTAAAAGGCCATTCTGCATCAACATCAGCAACACAGTCTCCTTTCACAGAAGACTCAACAATGGCTGCATTTGTAGTGGAACCAGCATTTGCAGTGGAACCACCCTCTTTCTTCTTAGCCTCTTTGGCCTTCAACTTAGGACACGACTTGATCAAGTGATCATTGGCTTTACAATAATGGCAACGCATCTTCTTTTTGCCCTTATCACCAGAATTTCCAGACGAATTGCGGCCAGCAGAAGCATTAGGAACAGAATTTTTTCCACTCGCAATAGAACCATAAGGAGTGGCTGCATTGTTGTTAACCACCCTTTCTTTGAGAAGCAGTAAAAGCCTGTTTAATTGCACGCTGTCGAGTCCTGTTTTTTCTAGAAAGTGACTCTTGCAAACAGCAATGTGCATAATGCATCAAACTTGACAACTTCTGGATTTCCTTGGGTCATAAGTCTCCAAGTACTAGCAAAAGTCTGGTAAGAATCTGGTAAGGCATCAAGAATAGTCTGCACAAGGGAACTGTCTGAAATGACTTCACCTGCAGAAATAAGCTGCTCATTGATATCCTTGACACTAGCAAGGAAAGTGTCCATATTATCTTCCTCATGCATAATCTTCGACTCCAGCTCTTTACGCAGCAAAGCAATTTTAGCCTCATTGCGACTTGCATAAAGACCTGCTAGAATATCCCAAGCCTGTTTTGCAGATTTTGCTGAACGGATGTGAGGAACAATGGTGCGCTTCACAGACAACGCAATCAATGCATGAGCCTGCGCATCCTTAACATTTCAACGAGCTTGTGTTGCCGTAGGCAAAATAACTCTAACAGCTGCAATCCTTGCAGCAAGACCTGCAACATCCTCAACATCGCCTACATCCTCAGAACCAGGACGTACATCAATGCCCTGCACAATGTTCCAGACGCACTTTGACACAAGAACATGTTGCATCATATAAGCCCACATAGGGTAGTTGTCCCCATCCAACCTATCCTCAGCAGCAAACATCTTGAACACATCTGTGTTGTTGTTGTCAGCCATGGTAAATGATGCACCTGATGTGAAAACTGCCCGAAAATAGGAGAAACGGAGCGGGAACAACCTGTGCTATATAGCACAAACCGTAGAAGACTATAAGGCACCTGTTGTGCAAAAAACGTCACTGATAGAAGTTTTGCACAAAATGACGAAATAGCATGTGCAGTACTGCCTTTAGTGGAAACGGAGGCCGAAATGAGCCCAAATCAAAATTCTGAGCAGACCGAGCTCTACGATTTCTCCCAAAATATTTGTCGACCTACGAATGCTTACCAAAGCTCACTGAAATTGAAGAAAGTGAGCAGGCGTGTGCTGGAGCAGCTGGCGACTAAGCCCGAGAGAACGTGACCTGCTCTGATACCAATTGTTGGAATTAGGGTTGCAGAGAAACACACACAGCTTGGAGAAGACGAAGGAAGCTCAAGGCACTCAATGGCAAAGGGGTCCAATGAGAGTTTAGTTGAATTAAATAATTACCTAAAGCTATCACAAAATGGGAAAGGGGTACACATGCCAGAAGGCTATCACTTATGCTACTTAATTCCTATTGGCTAAGTCTAGGGAGATCCAATGAGGTGCTAGCAAGAGCAATTAGCAAGAGGGGTCGACCAAGAGAGAGAGGGGGCTGAATTTTACAAGGCATTATTCACCTACACACTCACACTAGCTCATGTGTGGTGTAAGAAGACTCTCTCTCTCTCTCTTCTCAAGCTTTAATGGAAAGCTTATCACCTACTCCAAGCTTGTGAGAAGAGAGGCCTACACCAACAACTCTTGGCTTTGTGATGCAAATCCAACCAAGAGCCAAGCTTCAATGCATGCTCATCTCCTCTATCATGCTAATTACTAAGCTAAGCTATGCTAATATGAGTGATTATGTGAGGAGATGTACATCTTTCTCGTAAGAATACTCCTTCTTCCTCTCAATCTACTCTCATACCCCGCTAGCTCTCACCATCTTCGAAGGTGTGTAAGGTCTTGGGTCTGAAACCGTGAGGGAATTGATGTTGTGTTTGATAAGTGTTTTGCTTAGTGCATGAAGTTTTCATCTTCATTCCACTAGCTAGTATTGAAGGAACACAAAGAATTTTATTGTGAAATGTCTCTCTTGATGGGAGAAACCATAATACAAAGCCTTTCGGCTCCATACAAATCTGGTCCTCAACTAGGTGTTATGCTTTTTTTTTCTCTCTCCACCCAAGCACTCTTGTTATTCTCATTAGGAAGCTATTCTAATGAAATGCTCACTATGTTCATGCTATTTTTCACTACACACTGATCCGAGCCTATCACAAATTTTTGTTTATCATATTTTGTTGGTTTTCCTTGCTTCTAGAGGTTTACAATAAAAGAAAGAGTGAGAACAACCTCTTGGAAAAATTTTAAAAAAATGATTTTTTCTTGACTAGTTCACCGGAGGTGAAAGGTAGAGGGAGAACCTAGTGGTAAAGGGAAGGGAAAATATGTAAATGTGAAAAGAAAAGATATGATGTGGTTGTGGAGCCATGCACCCATGATTCAAGGGTCATGAGTGGCTCATATCATCATGGCTTTGGAGCCATATGATGATTCAAACAAATGGGACCCAAGTGGAAGACTTGGTAAAGGAAGAAACCAGGCACATGATTTTGTTGAATTTTTAAAAAATACTTCCACTCCGATCCAAGAAAAGTTGTCTTCATCAAAGTTGTAACTGACGAGCTGAAGATTCTGGCCATATTTTTTTTATAATTTTTGCATCTACGGTCTAGGAGATATGGCCAAAATGGTGGACGGCAGTTTTTTCAACTGTGGTGGAGACCACCCCCCTACCTTTACACACACACACCCTTCCTTTTCCGCATTGAGACCTTCTTTTAAATCAGCCATTAGTCTTCTCACCCTCCTCTCCTTCCTCCTCTCTCTCAAGCTCAAAAACCCATCAAAGTTCCTCTTCTAATCACCTCTCAAGTCATGCTTAATCTTGTTGTAATTCATAAGTTCTCACTCAACCCCTTTCTATTATTACTAGATATGTATTGATTTTATGTAGATTCTTTACATTTTAAAATAAGGAAGCTCTTGGACTCAAGCTATGGAGGAAGGAGTGAAGACAACACAAGTGATGATGGAGCTAATTGGTCAACAAATCACTTGGAAGGAGCTTCTTCATTGGTTGAATGTCCCTAATCAAGCTTCATTTGTACAAATTACACTTGTATCTTAACCTCACTCCTAATCACTCTCTTTCCTATATAAAGAGGCCTTCCCCTTTGTAATTTCAAGCCTCCCTCAGCCCATTGAGCCTTTGTATCACTCACCATGAGCCCATAAGCTCATTCATTCACTCTATTCTTGCACATTCTAGAGTGCAAATTGTTTCATGCTAGTAACCTCTCCTCCTCTTACTTATGTTAATTAAGAGAAATGTTTTATATGCGTGTGAGAGTGCTTGATGTGATCTTGGCTAATCCTTGAGTGATTGTTTGGTAATCTATATGCTATTTTTGTTGGGAGTGTTTGAAGTCATCCATTCCTTGTACACACACCACGGTTAATGCTTCATTCATAGTGATCTCTCTCTCTCTCTCTCTCTCTCTCTCTCTCTCTCTCTCTCTCTCTCTCTCTCTCTCTCTCTCTCTCTCTCTCTCTCTCTCTTCGTGTAGCGGTCCTAGTTCACGCTTCCAAGACTAGGTGGTGCCCTCATCTCATTTCCCTTGTGGCGCAATGGAGTTTGTTTTGGTGTAGAGGCCGCCATTCCAAATTTCCTTCGTCAACACAAGTTACTAGACCATTAAATGTTACATTGGTATCAGAGCACAAGGTTTCTCTTTTCTTGCTCAAGAAGGGAGGTCCTCAAGCTAGCTATAAATGTTTGGTACTATTAATTGCATGTGAGTAAGTAGAATATGGATTTTTCAGCCTTGCACTGCACCTCCCTTTGTGCAGTTAACGGGGCCTCACCGTCGAGAGCTATGGTCTTAATAGTGGAGTCCTATGGGGCTTGCCTACAGCTTAACCACTATTGAGCTATTAGAAGCTTGACAGGAGCCAGTGCTATTTTGGTGTTGAACGACCCTCTCTTCTATTCCTTGCAATTAATGGTATTTGAGCCAGGGGTACAGTAGCTTGAGTGCTTTTTCTAAAGGGGTAAAGAGGAGTAGCAACTAGGGATTGAAGTGCCAAGGTACACCTAAAAGTTGTTAGAATGGCTAACAATAGTAAAGAGAGTGAAAATAATGTTGATAACTTTGATTTTGCTAATGAGCAAGCTACTAATGATGCCCCGATGCTTGTTAACTATCTTGTTCTAGGCTTCAACAAGCCATGGTCAATCCATCCCTCCAAAGTGAAGTGCAACAACAGCTTCGTGCTCATGGGATTCTCCAAGCTCTCCACCATGATGAGAGAGCACCTAGGAAGCCACCTTGCAAGACTTACAAAAGAGGTCTCTCTCCGATTCGGGAAGAAGAAGAGGATCCCTACGAAGGGCTCAGGAATTTTCTCCTTGATGACACATCTCCTTCCCAAAGGAGAACTCAAGAGCCTCCACCGAAGGAACGAGAAATAAGTGAGTCTCCCACCACCTCGGGGGAGATGGCTCCACGAAGACGGTGTGCTAAACTCTCTCCATCGCCTCCAAAACGGAGAATACCATCGCATACTTCTGCACACCATACTGCAAAGAGGGATGACAAAAAGCAAGAGAAGAAAAAGGCAACATCTTCTTCCTCTTATGAAAGTGATGGTGAAGACAACGAAGATCAAGGCAAGAAAAAGGAGAGAAATAGGTCACCCTCTTTTCCATCTTCCTCAAATTCTTCATCTTCTGAAAAAAGTGATGGTGGAACCTTTGAACCATAAAAAAGAAGAGGCCATAGGAAATCCAATGCTGCGTGGAAGAGGTCGTCCAAGCTCAAGAAATTCAAAGAAGGAGGAAAGAGCATCTCTTTCCTTGCCTACGATGGCACTTTTGGTGCTACGGACAAAGTCTTGGCCTTTATCCAACAATTCGATGCGGCATTTGGAGATGAGGGCTTCATGGACTCCTCTAAGCTACGCCATGTAGCTATGCACTTTCAAAAGTCCACCAGGCAATGGTGGTCTAGCCTACAGGCCAATGGTGAAGCTCCATGAACATGGAAAGCTTTAAGAGCTTCCATTATGAATCAGTTTTTGGGCACCAATGCCAAAGACAAAGTTACTTACCGAATGGTGAATCTTAAAGCTCTCTCCTTACGAATCCATTCACAAATATGTAGACAAGTTTTGGGACCTACAACTCAAAGCCACTGTCTTCAAAAAGTTGGATTTTGGAGAGCAAAAGCAACAATTTTGTGCGGTCTTAACTGAAGAAATGGTGGAGTATGTTAACTCCCAAATGCCACGCACCATATCGGCGGTTACACACCATACTATGGTGGCCTCTCGAATCAATTTCCAAACAGGGGCTAAAAGAAATTCTAAGCCCACGGAAAACAAGGGTGCCAATGAGCCTAAGGGCAAGGACAATGTCCAAGGGAGTTTATAAAGGCAAAAATAAACTCTCTCCTGAAGAGCTCGAGCATTATCGCAAGAATAACCGTTGTTTCAAGTGCGGCGAGCAAGGGCATGCCTACCGTGCTTGTCTTCAAAAGAACACCCGCCATGAACCTCCTAGAGCTACCTTGGTCGAAATCCAAGAGGAGGAAATTCATCACAAAGGATCTCCTCTATGCCATGCTTGGGGAAAGGTAAGAGAACATGATGCTTTTATTCTCTTTGACCCTGGTTCTACTCACAACTTTATATCTATAGAGTTGGCCACCAAGCTAGGCATACAAGCCTACAAGATGGGAGATGTCCTACCTGCAAACGGTGCTTTCAAGGGGCAAGAAGCTCCAGTTACTCCCTTAATCGGGAAATTGAGGCTCCATGTCCAAAGCTATGTGGACAAAGAGGACTTCTTTATCTCTCCTCTCAAGCATGAGGATGTAATCTTAGGGGCACCATGGTTTGATCGCATGGTTTCCAATGTTAAATTCCCTGAAAGGAGAATCTCCTTTAAGTTCAGGAAAAAAGATATGTATATAGATGCTAAGGAAATGGGTAACACTATACCCATTGTACATACACAAGATTTCAACAAGTCAATAAAGAGCACTATTTCCGTGTACATGATTTTTGTTAAAGATTCTCAAAATGAATCTAATGTTTTAGCAAAAGAAAATATACACAATCAAAAGGAATTAGAGTTATCCAATTTTCTCAAGGGGTTACAAGATGTCTTTATTGACGGCATCCCTTGTGAGCTACCTCCTAAACAAGGCAATCATGACCATGCAATTGAACTTCTTCCAGGAAGTTCACCGCCTAACAAACCTCCTTATAGAGTTTCTCAAGCTCAACAAGAGGAGATTATGCGGCAAGTACATGAGTTAGTTGAGAAGGGCATGATTAGGCCTAGCTCATCTCCATTTTGTTCTCATGTGCTACTAGTGCAAAAGAAAGACGGCACATATCGTATGTGTGTTGACTATAGATCACTAAATAGGATCACTATCAAGAATAGGTTTCTCGTTCCACGGGTAGAAGACCTATTTGATAAGCTACAAGGGTCCACCTACTTCAGTAGGATTGACCTAAAAAGTGGCTATCATCAAATAAGGATAGTTGATCAAGACATTGTAAAGACCGCATTTTGCACTATGTTTGGTCTTTACGAATACATTGTCATGCCTTTTGGCTTGACCAATGCACCAGCCACATTCAACTCCTTGATGGAGAAGCTATTCAGGCCTCACCAAACCTTTACTGGAGTGTTCTTTGATGATATCATCATCTACTCTAATTCATTAGACGAACACAAGCAACACCTCCATGTAATATTTCAAGTTCTAAGAGAGAATAAACTTTATGTTAATCAAAAGAAAAGTGAATTCTTCTTACAAGAGATTCAGTATTTAGGTCACATTATCTCTCAAGATGGCATCCAAATGGATCCTCAAAGTTAGAGGTATAAAAGGATGGCCTAAACCAAGGAATCTTAATGAGTTAAGAAGCTTTATAGGTATGTGCGCATATTGTAGATGCTTCATAGAAAATTTCTCACTAATAGGAGGACCATTAAATGACCTAACAAAGAAAAACTTTAGGTACACATGGTCTGCCAATGAGAACAATTCTTTTGAAAAGCTTAAAGGAAAGCTTATCTATCAACCTGTGCTTACACTACCGGATCTCTCAAAGCCATTTGAGGTCCAATGTGACGCTTGTGGTGATTGCCTTGGAGCTGTTTTGCTTCAAGAAGGGCACGCTATAGGCTATGACCATGGAAGGCTCAACCCTGCTGAGCAAGCTCTAGGCATATATGAAAAGGAACTCCTTGTAGTTCTACATGCCTTAGACTCATGGAAGCACTATTTATTGGGGACTCCTTTCATTCTGTGAACGGATCACCAAAGTCGTACTTCATGACGCAGACCAAGCTCTCCGACAAACAAATGAGGTGGGCAAATTTCCTTTCGCAATTTCATTTTCGTACTGCTCACATTGCTGGCAAGCATAATCAAGTAGCCGATGCACTGTCAAGACGGCCGAGAGTGAATGCAGTTTCCATAGCAACTCACAATCATCTATCTTTTATGATAGATGAGTATGCTATTGATCCCGATTTTAGAGATGTGATTTCAGCCCTTGCACTAGGGAAGAAAGAGGAACCATTTACTTTACAAGATGGTTATCTTCTCTACGGCAATAGACTATGCATTACTAGCTCACTACATGAGAAAGTAATGTATGAATCTCATGCTCCTCCTTATGCAGGGCGTAGAGGGATTCAGTCTACCCTAAAGGGGATTGAAACATATTTCTATTGGCCTACCATGAAAGCAAACATACAAGATTATGTTTCTAAATGTGTGGTATGCCAAAAGACAAAGTTTGATAGAGGGAAGCAACCTGGATTGCTTCAACCTTTGCCAATCCCTAATTCACCATGGGAGAGCATATCCATGGATTTTATCTTTGGATTGCCTAAGTTTATACATGGGAATACGGGAATATGGACGATAGTAGACAGGTTCAGTAAACAAGCTCATTTTATACCTGTCAAAAAGACTATCAAAGCCCATCAAATGGCAACCCTCTTCATTTCACAAATATTCAAGTACCATGGCTTGCCAATGTCCATAGTGTCGGATAGAGATCCTAGAATGACCAGTAATTTTTGGAGGGTCTCTTTGAGAATTTAGGAGCAAGGCTAAACTTCTCTTCGGCCTATCACTCGCAAACGGATGGCCAAAGTGAAATAGCTAACCTAACAATTCTTGATCTACTAAAAGCCTATGTAACGGAAGTAGATCAAAGATCCCAATGGGAGAAGTACTTACCTTTAGTGGAGTATGCCTACAATAACACTGTACGTACTTCCACAGGAAAAGCACCTTCTGAGGTAATTGAGGTAAGATCAAAAAGCCCCTTGCTACTTAAGGTACACGGGAAGATCTTCGTTGCAGATGAGTATAGCCGAGACCTATAAGAATCTTTCCAAAATATTAAGGATGCTATCTCTATCTCATAGCAAAGGCAAAAGGCTGATGCTGACAAGCACAAAGAGCCCAAGCCCTTAAAGAAAATTATTGGGTCTTACTCAAATTTCCCAAGGCTCCCACACGACGGGCAAGAATCCTACGGGACACCAAAAGTACTATGCTAAGTTAGCAAAAAGGTACTATGGTCCCTTCCAGATTCTTAGGCCAATTAATGAGATGGCCTATCAGCTCAAGTTGCCCACCCATTGGCTCATACACAATGCTTTCCATGTGAGCCTACTAAAGCCTTACAAAGGAGAGCCACCTCAAGAACCAACTATTGAAGACCCACCGGAGATCGAGGACCAAGAAGAGGTGTTGCAGCCCGAGTCCATTCTCCAACATAAAGACAAGGTACTAAGAGGTAGTAAGACTATCCGATGATATCTTATTAAGTTTAAGAATTATCCTTTTGCAGATGCTAGATGGATGTGAGGCATACAATTAAAGGATAACCTAAACCTTGTCAATGCTTACAATGCTTCCCTAGAGTAAGCAAATTTACAAATGTTAAAAATAAACAAAGTTTTTTTCTTATAAGACTCTCTTTTTCTTTATTGTGCACAAAAATGAAGTAGTATGCATGCTCAGATCAAGTTTGCGGAGATGACGTCTCCCGAACACCAAGTAGAGCTTGTCACTCTACTATGGAAGACTGATAGGACTAATGTGGAAACATGCTTGTGGCAGATTAGGCTCTCAAGCGCCAAATGGACTAGTCACCCATTTTGGAAAGATGTCGTAGGGTAACATAGGGATCCTCTACCCGCTAGGAAAAGGACTAATGAATATGCTTTATCTTCTCTACCCCATAGTCGAGGATGACTATGATTTCAAGAGAGAGGTAATGTTATAATAATCAACATCTAATTCTCCTAAATGATTTTCTCATGTTAAACTGATCATTTAATATGGGGAAGTGACATGGGAGAAAAAGCTAGAATATTGGTTAAGCTAGCAGACCAACCACAGTAGGGATCCAAAGGAGGGAAAATAGGGATCCAAAGGGGGGGCCATCTGCAAAAGATCAATGTGCAACAATGGGCTTAAAAGACCGTAAGGTTCAGCCCATTAAGACATCCAAAATGCTAACGTTCCAAAATTCAATTGTTTTGTTAAATGTCAAACATTAGGGGAATTGGATGCTTTGTGTGTGTCACAAAAAGTCTTCATCATCCCTACAGAGGAGGGGGCAAGCCTTGCAAGTAGGGGATGAGAGAGAAACTCACACACGCACACAAGCTCCCTTTACACAAAGGGAATGAGGGACACATGTCAGCTCCCTAGCCCAGATGCCCACAAGGTGTAGAACACTTACTAAAAGAACCGATAAAAATTAAGCTCTTTAGAAGATGATTGGACAGTCTCCCACCAAGGGGTCCAATGAGCATTCAGCAGCCCAATGGCTTGCCTAATTCCATTTGTCCAAAAGGCAAAGGGGTCCAATGAGAGTTTAATTGAATTAAATAATTACCTAAAGCTCTCACAAAAGGGAAAAGGGGGACACATGTCAGAAGGCTATCAATTATGCTGCTTAATTCCTATCGGCTAAGCCTAGGGAGGTCCAATGAGGTGCTAGCAAGAGCAATTAGCAAGAGGGGTCGACCAAGAGAGAGAGGGGGATGAATTTTACAAGGCATTATTCACCTACACACTCACACTAGCTCATGTGTGGAGTAAGAAGACTCTCTCTCGCTTCTCAAGCTTTAATGGAAATCTTATCACCTACTCCAAGCTTGTGAGAAGGGAGGCCTACACCAATAACTCTTGGCTTTGTGATGCAAATCCAACCAAGAGCCAAGCTTCAATGCATGCTCATCTCCTCTATCATGCTAATTACTAAGCTAAGCTAATAATGCTAATATGAGTGATTATGTGAGGAGATATACATCTTTCTTGTAAGAATACTCCTTCTTCCTCTTCTACTGTCATACCCCGCTAGCTCTCACCATCTTCGAAGGTGTGTGAGGTCTTGGGTCTAAAACTGTGAGGGAATTGATGTTGTGTTTGATAAGTGTTTTTCTTAGTGCATGAACTTTCCATCTTCATTGTACTAGCTAATATTGAAGGAACACAAAGAATT
The DNA here is from genome assembly GCF_014529385.1 of Adiantum capillus-veneris. NCBI lineage: Eukaryota > Viridiplantae > Streptophyta > Polypodiopsida > Polypodiales > Pteridaceae > Adiantum > Adiantum capillus-veneris. The sequence continues at coordinate 174,591,453 of NC_140934.1, read as the reverse complement.
GTATTGTAAAATGTCTCTCTTGATGGGAGAAACCATAATACAAAGCCTTTTGGAGGGGGGACTGGCTCCATGCAAATCCGGTCCTCAACTGTTGTCAATTGCTTAATTTCTCTCTCTTTTGAAGTATTATTCATGCTATCTAACTAGGTGTTATGCTTTTTGTTGCTCTCTCCACACAAGCACTCTTGTTATTCTCATTAGGAAGCTATTCTAATGAAATGCTCACTATGTTCATGCTATTTTACGCTACACACAAGCTACTAGACCATTAAATGTTATAGTTTAGGTTGTTGCCAATACCTTACAATGTTAGCATTGCAAAAAGGTGCGCCAATAATGATGTTGCAAGCTTATTGTATGGATTTCAATATGTGGAGGATTCCATGCGATTAGAAGACAACAAATCCTTCCGTTACAACGAGTTCAACATTGTCTATGTTGACTTGTTGAAGTTCCAAGAGTCAATGATTAGATTTTATAGATTGAAACAGGAAGAGTGTGATGGCAAAGTTATATTTGTAATGAAGCTTGATTGCCAAAGGTCAAAGGCTCAAAAGGGTAAGCGTTATGCTTATGAACAGAGCCTTGTTGGGTGACGATGTTGAGCTAAATGCCAACGAGAAGAGAAACACATGTTTAGGTGTTCAGTCAGAGAAGAATATTTGGTGGCTGGCAACTTTTTGTCTCTCGCACAAGACACATGAGTCCCTAAAATGGCATTTCAATCACATCCCAGTCGTTGATGTCATTCGAAAAAAACAAGAAGGACAACGATTGCAGGTTTCACGTCTGGGTATATTCCAAGTTGAGTGGAATTTGGGCGGAGACTTGGAAACTCTCAAGTGTATGTTAGGGTACAAGCAAGGTGCAATTTAGCACTCAAGGCATGGAGAAGTCCCATTATTGAGCAAGGAGGTTTTACTTCAAAAATACTCAACATGGCGGTGGAATGATGCAATCTAATTATTTGGAGGAGATGTTCAACTAGATTTTTCACACAATTGTTGCTCGTAAGATCACAATGGAGTGTGCACGAGAATCCAAGATTGCTATTGAAGTGTGGAAATGGAGTTGTCAAGAGCATAGCAACAAGTGGCAAATGTCGCAATGCCCTGCCAAGCATGTTGCATGGTGCCAATGCAGAGTGCAACAAGGGTCAAAGTGGATTCTACACGAGTGACTACACGTGAATGCAGGGTTCAACTCTTAACGACATATTCAATTAAAAAATAATAGTTTTTTTTCAAAATTAGTGTGAAAAGGGCCCTTTTTAAATGGGCCCTTATAAATATGGCATGCTCTCATAAACCACTCATTTCTTAAGCACAGGTGAGCTCTTACCATACCAAATGGCGCGCACCAAACAAACCACAAAAGAGCATCCGCCTCAAACAAAAACACCCTCCAAGGATGTGAGAAGCCAGCATGGCTTAAAGGCACAAGAAAACGGCCACGAACACCTGGCTGTTCTAGGCACTCTTCTAGCTGTGGGCATGGTAGTAGGACATAAGAGTCATCGAGGGTTGAAGAATCTTTACGTCCACAAGAAGAAACACCTAGACAAAGAATGAAGCAATGTGCCCAGCACTGGAGAGAAGAAGAGGCCCAACAAACACTAGAGTCCGATAGGGAGGAGCCACCACACCACAAATCACAAGCAGGACCATCCACGACTCGAGTGGTTCATACAGACACTAAATCAGAGATAGAGCCACCATAGTCAGTATAAGATGCAAGCAATAGCGCTAGAGGCTATTCAAGAAGCTGAAGAGGCGCACATCATTTTGGAGTTGGAAGATACCAACCTATGAGCCATTCATGCAAAGCGAGTGACAATACAACCAAAATATATGCAGCTTGCACATCGATTGCGATCGGACTTTGAGCATTAGCCAAAGTTACACCTCTTTTTGTATTGCACACCCTTATCTTTGTAATGAGATGACTTTGCAATGACAAAATGATTAACAGTTGTGTCTACTGTGTCTATTATCCATGTGTTTTGAGTTTATTGTTTCTGAACATGAAGATTTAAATATAAATCAAATATTAACTTTTTGGGTATCCTATGGGGCAGACAAGCCTAGAAAGTGCAGAAAAAATGGTGGCCACAAGGGCGTGCAAATGGCCCATCCGTCAGTTTTGGATGACCTATTTGCGCGTCCTTGTGGCCACCATTTTTTTTGCACTTTCTAGCATTGTTTACCCTATAGGATATCAAAAAAGTTAACATATAGTGAAACCAAGTATTTATGCAACATTAAACTAGATTTTTCAACTATCCAATGTAATTAGGCCTTTTGGTGCAGGGAACTATTAGGTAGAGCTGAAGGAGGTGATAGTGTGCTTGAAAACTTAAATCCTGAGTTGATCTTACCTTTTCTAGTGTCCTTGAGTGAAAACATAGGTTCCATATGCAAAAAAAAGGGTGGCCACAAGGGCGTGCAAATTGGCCATTGCATCAGTTTTGGATGACCTATTTGCGCGCCCTTGTGGCCACCATTTGTTTTGCACTTTCTAGCTTTGTTTACCCCATAGGATACCAAAAAAGTTAACATATAGTGAAACCAACTGTTTATGCAACATTAAACTAGACTTTTCAACTGTCCAATGTAATTGGGCCTTTTGGTGCAGGGAACTATTAGGTAGAGCTGAAGGAGGTGATAGTGTGCTTGAAAACTTAAATTATGAGTTGATCTCACCTTTTCTAGTGTCCTTGAGTGCAAACATAGGTTCCATATTCAAAAAGAAGGGTGGCCACAAGGGCGCACAAATTGGCCATCCAAAACTAATGGATGGGCCATTTGCGCGCCCTTGTGGCCACCCTTTTTTTGCACTTGGTAGGCTTCTTTGCCCCCCAAGATACTTTAAAAAATATAGATTAAGTGAACGCAATTGTTTTTACAGCATTACTGTAGAGATACCACTTATTTTCACTCAGATGTGTTTTATACTTTTCCCAGAATTAAGGTAAGTTGAAAGGAGTATCATGTGCATCCAACTTTCATTGTGATGTTACTTCAAGCAAAAAAGACACAGCTTATTGAAACATATCACCAATTACAAAAAAATTCAAGATTGACAGATCACATTTAGAAGAATGTACAAGATAGAGAGACAATTCAAAATATTTTTTATTACTTCCAAAACGTTGATTTTACATCATACATCTGAGGAGTTCATACTTTTCTTGACCATTTCTGGGCTCCTCTCTTGCGCATAAGTCAACTCCGTAGCCAAGAGGGACTGTGCTATGGCCTTTGGGTCAATTGAGCCAATGGAAGCATGTATCCCTATCTAGGCAAGCACTTCACCAAGAAAGCTAGTGCCAAATGTTGTGCATACAAGGGATCTACGCACTGGGAACACAAGATGTGCAGTTTGAGCAATGGTGCTCAAACACAAAACCTTGCTCAAAGCTTTCAATGACCACGTCATAAAATGGACTTGGGAAGTAAATCCATTATGGACAATGGTACCATCTCCAGGGGGGGAGTTTGCCCTAGTTTATGCTTGCAGATAGCAGATTGTGGAAATGTTTCATGCATATGTGAGCATCAATTTTGATCCGTTTGATCATCCTTTTCATCAATGTGTAGTGATCGAGTTATCGCCCACTTTGTGCCATTTTGTCATAGTATATGGTAGAGATTGTACTTGAGGTTTTACTCGGTTTACAGGGGAGACTCTGTCAGATTTCTCCTAGGTTTTCTCGCCATAGTTTCTTGACATTGACTTATGGTTGCAGATATGTGTGATAGTTAAGAGTCTACATCGATGACTCTTGAGAGACTATAGTCTCGTTCTTACCGATACTTGTGTTGTTGGCATTGTGGTCACACAGGGCACATTAGGTGCCGTTGTTTCAGATGTATGAGACAGCAACGGAGATGTATGTGTGATGCAATTACGGATTTGACACATGTTAGAGAAGCAGTTATAGTGGCAGTCTATGCCAGTGATGATGATTTCATGCTTGCCTCAAGTGTACCTCTTGCAGATATGTCTACGAATAACACACTTTCTCCACAGTGGCTAATAGATAGCGACGCTCCTTTCCACATCACACCATGTCGTGAGTGGTTCAATGCATTTTCTAGTGGGAGACTTGGTTGCGTGTGACTTTTTGATGGTTCAACATGTGACGTACATGGTGCATGAGATGTTTGTTTTTCATTGCCCAGTGGTGCATCATACACACTAAAACATGTTTGCTACGTTCCTCAGTTGAGAAAGATCTTGATCTCAATGAGACAGCTAGCAAATTTTGGTTGTTACACACTTCTTATTAGAGAAAAGCCTTTCTAGATTCATTGAAGTTCATTAGTGATTGCCAGAGGAGCTCGTAGCAACTTGGTATATCCTATGCATGTGTCTGAGGTACGAGACAACATAATCTCAATTTTGTTGCTAGTATGTTTTGAGCGAGAGACGAGACATGTCTCCTTCACGGGTGAGCTCCACCATGATCACGAGGAGATAGAGCATTTAGCTATGCAGGATGTGCTAGTAGACTCTATAGAGACATAGGTAGAGCGGCGGTGCTCTAGTGAGACACAACAGGTGTTGTTAGAGTTTGTGCAGTCAGAGATAGAGCATGTCTATTCCCTAGAGACACATGCAGAGATGACAAATATGGAGTTTTTTAATATGCTCATGCTAGAGGCTGATGAGTTGATACCAGGGTACATGGTTCCGCTTATGGGAATGAGAGGGATGTAGCCATCCCAATGTTGGCGTTGACACATCCATATGTGATGAGTAGTCTTGATGATGCAATACATGCAGATAGCACTGGGAAAGCAAGAACAACCATGTTTGCAAAGATTTTGTGAGTGTACGGGTGTCTCATGTACGACCTACTAGTGTCAAGGCCCAACCTAGCAGCTGGTAGTAGGACCATTTACAGCAGGGATTGTCAGTCGTACTGTGACTGACACTAGCATGACGCTTTGTGGAGATTTGCATACCATACAGAGTTGTTTGTGGGATTTACATGCAAGATCTAGCATGGATATGCACGCTTGCCTATCACTAGAGCGGATACGACTGCATGTAGATCGATTGAGTGAGCCAGTGGACATAGGTTGAGAGAGTCTCTCACCTAGTTTCTTGTACATACTAGTAGTTTAGCTAGTAGGTCTCACTTATTGGTGCATCACCTTTAATTGGGAGTTTGTTGGGGTAAAGGCGTTGCACCTTTGCCTGGAGCCGTTGCCTGGAGCCGGGCATTCGGTGTTCGGCTGCGCACCCACCGTGAGTGCGTACCCTTATTCATTATATACATATGAATAAGGAGCTCCTCACTTATACACTTTGAGGTTGCTCCTCCCCTTCCCCACACGCACTGCACTACACCGCGTACACATGCCCTCATAAGAAGTGCCTCGAGGAGTGTTGCCATGAAGGCAAATGGGAGAAACTAGTGTAGAAAGCACAAGATTCATAGGTCTGTGATGACAAGGAAAAATGAACTTTAAAACTTCACAAATGATTTATATACCCAAAATCATTTAAAAAACTACTTTAAAAAATACAAGTGCTTAAAATTGAATTTTATATTAATTTTTGATGGAGAGAACAAATAGAAAACTTAAGTTGCGCACTTGCATAATAGTAATGCAACTCTCTTGCACACCATTTTCTAAGACTTGATTACTTTCAAAGTTGACACATTCCACAACTAACAAAATTTAATGAACCACCAAAAGCATCATCTAAATTAATTAAAAAACTAAAAGAACTTAACTTTAACTTTCAAATCAACAATTATGCATAGAGATGGGATGCAAAACAAAATTTTCATTAAGATAGGATGCCTTGTGGATGAGCTTGTACAATGATACATCGCGAGAATAAGATATCCTTACAACAAGTAAAACCCTTCTCTTTTCTAGACCATATAGCCTTCCTACTCGCATAAAAGGAATACTATTCAAGCAATTTATACTAAGATTAGGTTACACACAAATATGGCCGAGATGTCACTCATCATTGACACAGATGTCGAGCACAATATCATTGTGGGGTCATATTTGAAGGTCCACAATATTTTGAACAACAATATCAAGTGGAGCACCTTCCATACTCCCATCATTTGCTTCCATATACTATATGGAAATTTATCTCCAACAATAGAGCACTTGATTATATTGATTTGGTGGTTGACCACCTTGGTTTCCCATCCTTCTGTAAAGAACCCATTAATTGAACCATTGCCTTTGTAAATCCACATTGTTGGTATCCTATGAACACCTTGCAACTGAAAAATGTTTAAACAAACATGGACGGAGGAATAAACCATTTTAGGGTTTCTTTTTGTGATACATAGGTACATCGTGGCATGCATATCCACCTCCATATTCCAACATGTCCAAGCGTGGTAAGTTAATAGGAGACATATTACCACATCCATTTTGCATTGGTGTGGCATAAGCATGGCTATATAGAAGAATATATTTTTTGAGGCAAGCTCTCAAGGTAAACACTATGCATATATAACAACTTGCCAAGGTTCGCATTGATATCTTCAAAGATGTCTATAAAAGATTCCACTGGCTTCCACTCTACAAAGCTAGATGGTAAAAGCATAAATGATACAATCCAAAACATTTAAATAGAAGTAGGACACATACAGTTTTTAGGAAACCTAGGTTGATTCAAGGATGTTTCAAGCTTCAACTAAGAAGCTATACATGCAGGTTGTACCTTTGTTGGCTTCTTGCCATCTTGGGTCACTTGAGAAACTTTATGTCTCATTGACATCTTGTGTACATCTCTTGAACTTGGATGCATTGTCACCCACATAAGTCGTTTGTAGCTAGCTAACAAACCAAGAACAACTACCATCTTGCACATTGTTGCAACATGTTGAGTCAATAACACTCCCAGGTCGATAAGCACCTGGAGAAGCCATGAAAGGAATGCAACACACCCTTTGAAAAAAATTCACCATTAGTTCATGTACACAATTATTCTTAGTGTGTCGTAACCAACAATGCTAAGATGTCTACAAAGATAGGCAATGGCGCCGCTACAAATCTCTACATGTAAGATGGAAACAAAAACTTGTATTGTGAGCAAAGTTATGAGAACATTGGGAATAGGAATGAAGTTCATTGTTCTTACCAACATATATGATGAAAGAAGCCTCAAGCTATGACCAAACAATGCTCATGTGACTAATCTTCAAAACCATGTTGATAAGTGAAGGGAACCATTTTAAATTTAGATTACGAAGAAGGAGGAAGGAACGTGTTAAGGAAGATATTCTAGAACTAGCAAGTGCTTCAGATCTACAGCTTTATGTGGAGGTGTGAAAGTGAGGTTGCACCACAATTAGGGTAGTAACATTGAGGTTGTAACACAATTAGCCTAGTAACATTGATTGTAGCACAATTAAAATGACAGCAATGAGCATTTCATTAAGAGAATTGCTAATGAAGATAGAGAGGGAGTTTTAGATTGAAGATAACAATATAATCATTACACCTAGTTAGCTTGGCGTGAGAAATACTTATAAAAGAGAGAGAATTAGAGAATTTGGCAACATTTGAGGATCGGATTTGGAGACAGTCCCCCCTCCAAAGGGCTTTTGTATTTAAAGAGAGACTTAGTACAATAAAAGGTTTTGTGTTCCTTAAGACCTTGTTGATGCCATGAATATGGAAAGCTTCATGCACCAATATTATTCCCAAAACAACAATTTAACTTACTTGCAATAGACATAAACGTGTCCTTGGTCTCAATCCCAAGACCTCAAACACCTTCAAAAGTGAAGGGAGTTGGCAAGGAGTGAGGAAAGTGAAGAGGAAGAAGATGTAGCATACGAGAAAGAAGTATTATCCTTACATATCATCACTCTTAGAGCATAGCTTAGCATAGTAATGAAGGTTGAGAAGATGATGAGAATGCTTTGAAGCTTGACTCTTGCTTGGATTTGCATTCCATAGCCAAGAGATGTTAGTGTAGGATCTCTACTTCTCAAGCTTCGAGAAGGAGGTGACTTTTTGCTTCACACAATGAGACTTTGTGTGTGAGGGCTTGTGGGCTACAAGAGAAAGAGAGAGAGAGAAATCAGTCTTCCTTCCTTACTCTATCTCAAAGCCCATTGGCCCAAGCTAGAGGCTAACCAATGAAAGACCTAGGCTAAATCAAGCAAGGGGTGTAGCATTTAGACAAGTTTCTTTCTTTCCCACTTTGAGAGAGAGCTTGATTTATTAATTAATTGAAGCTAAATTCTTATTGGCTCTCTAGGTCAACTGGCCAATAGGAATTAAGCTTTGAAATGGTTTGCTCAATTCTCATTGGACCCTTTGATAGACTATCCAATAGTCATAAAGGGAGTTGTAATCTTATTGGTCCTTTTTATTATGGGCTCTTCCATAAAGTTTAAGCTTAATTCTCATTGTTCCTTTCCATAGGCCATCCAATAGCATTCAAGCTTAATTGGGGGCAGCTTCACTAGGGGCCTGGCATGTGTCCTTTATGCCTCATGTGGAAGGGTGACTCTTGGGGTGTGTGTGTGTGTTCTCTCTCATTCTCCTAGACTAGGGATCCCCCCTCCTTTGTAGGACTTGTGTTGACGTTTTGGCTCAAGCACCTCAAGTTGGTCAAAGTCTTACCTAAAGGTTCTAGGCCTAAGGACTTTTAACACTGACCTTTGGAGGCTTTAATGGAGCTTAACCTAAGGTCTTTTAAAGCTCCATTTGGTGTACATTGATCTTTGGTAGACCTCTCTCCATTTGGACCCTTATTGAGATAAGCTTATCTCTCCTCTTGATCCCCTGTTGAGGATGGGTCTAGTAGCACATATCCATATCCTAACTCTTGTTCTCATTTATCTTCCCACATTAAATGATCAGTTCAATATGAGAAAATTATTTGGGACAGGTAGATATTATATTTTATGACATACCTCCTTGAAATCATATTTGTCCTCAACTAGGAGGTACAGAAGGTAAAGCCTAGTCATTAGTCCATGGTTTCCTAGCGGGTAAAGGATCCCTTTCTACCCTACAACATCATCTCAAAATGGATGACTAATCCATTTGGTGCTTGAGAGACTCAGCTTCCACAAACATGTCTACTCTTTAGTCCATATCATACTTGAAAAGTAGAGTGACAAATTCTACTTGGTGTTTGGGAGACGTCCTCACCACAAAGATGATTCTAAGCATGCATACTTCTTAAATTTGTGACAATAAAAGAAAAAGAAAAAGTCTTATAAGACAAAAACATTGTTTATTTAAAATGGATTTACGTTTGCTTACTCTACTGTAGCATTGTAAGCATTGACAAGGTTCATATTATCCTTAAGTTGTGTTCCTTGCATCCATCTAGCATCTTCAAAGGGACAATTATTGAATTTAATAAGATATCATTGGATAATCTTACCATGTCTTAGCACCTTGTCTTAATGTCAAAGGATGGATTTGGGTTGAAGCACCTCTTCTTGATCCTCGATCTCTACAGGGTCTTCAATTATTGCTTCTATTGGTGGATCTCCTTTGTAAGGCTTGAGTAGGATCACATGAAAAGCATTGTGTATGAACCAATGATTGGGAAACTTTACTTGATAATCCATCTTTTTGATTGGCTTAAGAATTTGAAAAGGGGTGTAGTATCTTTTTGCTAACTTACCATAATACTTATGGTGGCGCGTAGGATTCTTGCCCGTAGTTTGCCTTAAACGAGCCTTGGGGAACTTTAGCAGGACCAATCATTTTTCTTAAAAGCTAAGGCTCTTCTTTGCTTGTTAGTAGAAGCTTTTTGCCTTTGCTGTGAGATGGATATATCCTCTTTAATCTTTTGAAAATATTCTTGTAGATCTCGGCTATACTCATCGACAGTGAAGATCTTCCCATGTACCTTAAGTAGCAAGGGACTTTCAGATCTTCCCTCTATGACCTCAAAAGGTACCTTTCTTGTAGAAGTATGTATAATGTTATTGTACGCATACTCTACAAGGAATAAGGACTTCTCCCATTGTGAGCGTTGATCTACTTCCTTGACATAAGTTTTTAGTAGATCTAGAATCGTAAGGTTAGCTATCTCACTTTGGCCATTCATTTGTGGGTGATAGGCTATTGACAAATTTAACCTTGTACCTAGGTTCTCAAAGAGACCCTTCCAGTAATTACTGGTCATTCTAGGATCTCTATCCAACACTATGAATGCTGGCAAGCCATGGTATTTGAAAATCTAAGATATGAAGAGGGTTGCCATTTGATGTGCCTTAATAGTCTTTTTGACAGGTATTAAGTGTGGTTGTTTGCTAAACCCTATCAACTATTGTCCATATTTTTGTATTACCATGGATAAACTTGGGTAATCTGAAGATAAAATCCATGGATATGCTCTCCCATGGTGAATTAGGAATTGGTGATGGCTGGAGCAATCTAGGTTGCTTTCCTCTATCATACTTTGTCTTTTGGCATACCACGCATTTTGAAACGTACTCTTATATGTCTACTTTCATGGTATGCCAGTAGAAGTAGGTCTCTTCTCCTCAAAGAGTAGGTTAAATCCCTCTATGCCCTACATAAGGAGATGCATGGGATTCATACATTACTTTCTCACGGAGTGAGTTAGTAACACATAGCCTATTTCCATAGAGAAGATAACCATCCTACAAGGTGAATGGTTCCTCTTTCTTCCCTAGTGCAAGGACTAAAATCACATCCTTGAAATTGGGGTCAGTAGCATACTCATATATCATACAAGATAGATCATTGTGAGTTGCTATAGATATTGCATTTTCTCTTGGCCATCATGATAGTGCATTGGCTACTTGATTGCGCTTGCCAGCAATGTGAGCAATATAAAAATTAAATTGCAAAATAAAATTTTCCCACCTCATTTGTTTGTCGGAGAGCTTGGCTTGCATCATGAAGTACTTGAGGCTTTGGTGATCCATGTGTAGAATGAATGGATTTCCAAAAAGATAGCGGTTCCATGAGTCTAGGGCATGTAGAATAGCTAGTAGCTCCTTTTCATATATGCTCTCATTGGAGTTAAGTCTTTGACTCTCGTATGCTAGGCATGACCTTCTTGAAGCAAAACTACTCCAAGGCAATTGTCACAAGCATCGCATTGGACCTCAAATGGCTTTGAGAGATCCGGTAGTGTAAGCATAAGTTGAGAGATAAGTTTTTCTTTGAGCGTGTCAAAAGCACCTTGCTCTTTTGCAGTCCCTTTATACCTATTGTTATTTTTTATTAAGTCACGTAATGGTCCTGCTATTAGCAAGAATTTTTCTATGAAATGTCTATAGTATGCGCACATACCAATAAAGCTTTGTAGCCCATGTAGATTCTTTGGATTAGGCCACCCTTTTATTACCTCTAGCTTTGTTCGATCCATTTGGATGCCATCTTGAGAGATAATGTGACCCAAGAATTGAATCTCTTGTAGGAAAAATTCACTCTTTTTTTAATTAATGAAAAGCTTATTCTCTCTCAGAACTTGAAAGATTTCCTGGAGATGTTGCTTATTCTTCTCAAGAGAATTGGAGTAGATAATATTATCATCAAAGAACACTCCAATAAACTTGCGGTGGGGCCTACAAATTTTCTCCATTAAGAGGTTGAATGTGGCAAGATCATTTGTCAAGCCAAAAGGCATGACAAGATATTCATAAAGACCAAATGTTGTGCAAAAAGCGGTCTTTAAAATATCTTCATTGACTACCCTTATCTGATGATAGCCACTTTTAAGTTCAATCCTACTAAAGTAGGTAGAGCCTTTTAATTTACTAAATAGATCTTCTACACATGGCACGGGAAATCTATTTTTGATAGTGATCCTATTTAGTGCTCTATAGTCAACACACATAGGATATGTGCCGGGTCTTTTTTTATACTAAAAGGAGTGGTGAACAAAATGGTGAAGATCTAGGCCTCACCATCCCTTTTTCTACCAGTTCATGGACTTTTCTTATGATCTCCTCTTGTTGAGCTTGTGAAACTTGATAAGGAGGCTTATCGGGTGGTAAGCTTCTTGGTAGAAGCTCTATTGCATGGTCATCATCCCCTCGTTTTGGAGGTAATTCTCTAGGGATATCATCAATACAAACATCTTGGCATTTAATTAGGAAATTAGACAACTCTAATTCCTCTTGATTCCCACCATTTTTATCTTGTAAAACATTAGGATTATTGACATATTCCTTAACAAAAATCATGTACACAAAACTGAGCTTTTCAGTGACTTATCAAAAGCAAGCCTATTTACAAGGTGTATGGTGTTAAAAGAAGAAAAAGGAGAGAAAGAGTTTACCTTCTTCTCCATCTTCATCACCTTCTTCCTTGGAGAGAAAGAGGTCACCCTCTTCTTCATCCTCATCACCTTCCCCTTCTTCCGATGAAAGTAATGGCTTATCCCCCAAATATCATAAAAGGAGAGGGCATCGAAAGTATTATGCTTCTTGAAAAAGGTCCAAGAAGTTCAAGGAGGGAGGAAAGCACGTCTCTTTTCTCACCTATGATGGCACCGTTGATGCTACCGAGAAAGTCTTGGCCTTTATCCAACAATTAGCCTTTGAGATGAGGGCTTCACGGAGTCCTCTAAGCTACGACCTGTAGCTATGCATTTTTAAAAGTCTACCAGAGAATGGTGGGCCAGTCTACGAGCTAATGGAAAAGCTCCAAGGATGTGGAAAGCCCTAAGAGCTTCCATAGTGAAGAAATTTCTTGCAAGCGATACCGAAGACAAAGTTCTTACCAAATGACAAAGTTTGAAGCTATCTCCCTACAAGTGTATTCACAAGTATGTGGACAAGTTTTGGGATTTGCATCTCAACAACACTATCTACAAAAAGGTAGACTTTGGAGAACAAAAACAATAGTTTTGTGTTGGGCTATCTAAAGACGTGGCCAAATATGTTAATTCTAAAAGGCCTAGGACCATCTTTGTGGTCATACATGATACTATGGTAGCTTCACAAATTAATTTTCAACAAGGGGCTAAGAGGAATTCTAAGCCCATGGAAACTAAAGACCAAAATGAGCCTAGAGAGAAGAACAATGCTCAAAATTCTTCTAAAGGCAACTCTAGCAACAACAATAAAAAATCTAAGGAGAAAGGAGTCTACAAAGGTAATAATAGACTCTCTCGTAAAGAACTAGAGCATTTTTACAAACACAACAAGTGCGGGGAGAAAGGACATGGATATCGCACTTGTTCCCCAAAGAAATGCACACAATGAGCCACCTAGAGATTTTATGGTTGAAACTCCAAAAGGGGATGCTCATTGCAAAGGATCTCCCATTTCCTATGCTTGGGGAAAGGTGAGAAATCATGGTGCCTTTATCCTTTTTGACCCTGGCTCAACTCACAACTTTATATCAATGCAGTTGGCTACCAAATTAGGCATACAAGCTTATGAGATGGGAGACACTATGACCGCCGATGGGGCTTTCAAGGGGCAAAGTGCCTCCATTACTCCCTTGATTGGGAAATTGAAGCTTCATGTCTAAAGGTACGTTGACAAAGAGGACTTTTTCATCTCCCCTCTCCAGCACAAGGATGTTATCTTAGGGGCACCATGGTTCAATCGTATGGCTACCAATATGAAGTTTCCTAAAAGGAAAATATATTTCAAGTATAGGGAAAAGAAAATGTACATAGATGTTAATGAGTCGGGCCTTCTTGGGATTAGTGGAGCCACATCTTCCAAAGGGTTTGGAGACTCACTTATTTCTCTTTTGTACGGTTCCTCCTCTTCTTTCATAGGAGAGAGTATTCTTTTGGAAGTTTCACCAAGAGGATTCCTAAGTACTCTCTTTCTTGGGGAGTTTGGAGAATCCCATAGGTGCAAAGTTGTTGGACAACTTCACCTTGCAAAGCGGGGTTGCCCATGTCTTGTTGTACCTTGGTGAAAAGATAATTCACAGCATAGGGGCATCATTAGTAGCATCTTCATGTGCAAAATCAAAGTCATCAATATTCATTCTACTCTCTTTATTATTGTCAGCCATGCTAACAAAATTTAGGTGTATGCTAACTTATTCTTTGGTAACTTAAAAAGCTTAAAGATTAAGGACCTCTCCTGTTAAGCACAAAAAGAGAAACCAATATCTCTGATACCAATGTAACAAAATTAGGCTAGTAACATTGATTGTAGCAGAATTAAAATGACAATAGTGAGCATTTTGTTAAGAGAATTCCTAATGAAGATAGAGAGGGAGTTTTTGATTGAAGATAACAATATAAACATTACACCTAGTTAGCTTGGCATGAACAATACTTGTAAAAGAGAGAGAATTAGAGAAATTGAGGACCGGATTTACTTCGATTTGATCTCCCCTCCAAAAGGCTGTTGTATTATTGCCATCATAGGTGAGAAAAGAGATACTCTTTCCTCCCTCTTTAAACTTCTTGAGCTTTTGTGACATTCATGCAGGGTAAGATTTGCAATGTCCTCCCCTCTTATATTCTCTAGGAGAATAGCCATAGCTTTCATTGGTGGAGGAGGAAGGTGAAGAAGAAGCAGAAGAGGGTGACCTCTTTCTTGCCCTTTTCTTCCTTGGTTTCCTCTCTTCCCTTTTGGAGTGATGAGGAGAAGGACTATGGGTTGACCGTTTTCTCTTAGGAGGAGTTGGTGATCGTTTAGTCCGCCTTCTTCGTGGAGCCACATCTTCGGAGGAATTTAGGGATTCATTACTTGCTTGATCTTTGGATTCCTCCTCTCGTATGGGAGAGAGTCTTCTTTTGGAGGTCTCATCAAGAGGCCTCCTAAGCTCTCTCTCCTCTTGAAGAGGAAAGGAAATCCCATAAGCACGCAGTTATTGAGTAACTTTGGCTTGCAAATCAGGGTTGCCCATAGCTTGTTGCAACCTGGTGACAAGATAATTAACAAACATGGGGGAATCATCATTAGCACCTTCATGTGCAAAATCAAAGTTATCAATGTTCATTCTACTCTCTTGGTTATTGTCAGCCATGTTAATTAAACTTATGTGTTTACTTAGTGTATGCTTTGGCAATTCAAAACCTTAGTTGCTACTCCTCTTAGCCTTTGAAAATAGGCACATAAGTATCTACACCCACGGCTCAAATTGGTTAATTATAGAGAAAACTGGAGTGAGTCTAACATAGCGAAGTTTCCGAGTGATAGATCCTTTTGGACTTCTTATGGCTCAATAATGGTAAAGCCGTAGGCAAGTTTAAAAAGACTCCATTATTAAGACCAAATCTCCCGAGGTGTGCACCATATCCCACATAGTGGGCTCAACAAAATCGATAATAGATCCCAATCCCACTTACCCTAATATAATTAACAAAATCAACCATTAACAGGCTACTTAAGGACCTCTATTCTTAAGCAATAAAAGAGAAACCAAATGCTCTGATACCATTGTAATGGAATGGCCTATGAAATTTGAGAGTAGCAAAATTAGGAAACTAGGTGAAGCACTTTTGAGAGATTTCTTTGTGAGCATAGCGGGTGAACTTAATTGATGGTAGCAACATAAACATGGTACTTAGTTAACTTGGCATGAACAATACTTTTGCAAGAGAGAGTTTAGAGAACATGACAATAGTTGAGGACCGGATTCATATGGAGCCGGTCCCCCCTCCAATAGGCATTTGTATTATAGTTTCTCCCATCAAGAGAGGCTTGGTACAATACAATCTTTGTGTTCCTTGTGACCTAGGTGATGCAATGAAGATGGAAATCTTCATGCATCACAAGCATAACATAAACTTTGTAGAAATCATTAACTATCCTAAGCCTCAGTCCCAAGGCCTCAAACACCTTTGAAGGTGGAGAGAGGTAGCAGGGAATGAGGATAGGGAAGAGGAAGAAGAAATATTTCATAGGAGAATGAAATAGTCCCTCACTTATCATCACTCTTCTTGCTAGCATACATAATAGCATAGTAATGAATATGGCAAGCTTAAGCATTGAAGCATGGCTCTTGGTTGAATTTGCATTCCATAGCCAAGAGTGTTGGTGTAGGCACTCGTTTCTTACAAGCTTGGAGAAGGAGGTGGAGTTTCTCAACTTTCACCAAGTGAGAATGATCCACAAAATGAGTGTGTGTGTGTGTGTGTGTGTGTGTGTGTGTGTGTGTGTGTGTGTGTGTGTGTGTGTGTGTGTGTGTGTGTGTGTGTGTGTGTCCCCCTAGCACCCCCCTTGCTTGCTTGGGGTGAGTTGTAGCTTTTCCACATGCTTCAAGCTCATTGGACCCCTCTCCCCCTAGCCAATCACATGCAACATGCATTCAAGTACATGGGTACCCCTTAGAGAGAGAGAGAGAGAGAGAGAGAGAGAGAGAGAGAGAGAGAGAGAGAGCTTGAAAATGTCTAGTTATTTGTTGGATGGAACTAGAAGCTCATTGGACCCCTCTTTAGCCCAACCAATAGCATTCAAGCACACCATGTGGTTAAGCTTAGGGAGAGTCTGACATGTGTCCCATGTGCCCTTTGAGAAAAGGGGTACCCTTTGGATGAGTGGAAGGTTAGGTCAAAGATTCCCCTAACTTTGGGACTTTCCTGCATAGGAAGCTTCTCAAGCACCTTCCTCATTAAGTTTGTAGGGTCTCTTTTTTACTCAAGCACCTTACCCCCCATGCATGGGAAGCTTCTCGAGCACCTTCCTCATTAAGTATGACAAGTACCTCAAGTACCTTAGTCATCAAGCATGACAAGCACCTTAGGTCGAGTTCCCACCTCAAGCTCAGCCCTAGCTTGCCTAAGGTCAAAGGCAAGTTTAGGTCGGGTTCCCATCTCAAGCTCATCCCTAGCTTGCCTAAGGTCAAAGGAAAGTTTAGGTCAGGTTCCCATCTCAAGCTCAGCCCTAGCTTGCCTAAGGTCATAGGACTTTTAACACTAACCATTGGAGGTCTTTAATGAATCTAACCCTAAGGTTTTTAAAGCTCCATTAGTTAACCTTTCTCTTTGACATATCTCATTTGGGCCCGTTTACCATTGGCCCCGTGTTGAGATAGATCCATAAGCACATGTTATATTCTAACCCTTGTTCCCATTTATTATCCCACATTAAATGATCAGTTTAATATGAGAAAATCATTTGGGGTGGTTAGATATTAGATTAACGACAGTAGAGGATGAGGTTGAGACTAATGAGTGGATAGATGGTCTTGATATGCGAATCAATGTGAATCTAGACGAGGATTACAAAGTCAAAGCTTTAGCAGATATATGAGCCCGCGAGTTAATGCGGCCAGCTATTCTACTTATTGCAAAGTAAGTACTGAACCACTTGAGTATTGTCAAGCCACTATCAAGGGTTGCAACAAGAGCATCACTCCAACTCTAGAAAAAATCAACTTGAATATTATGGTTCATGGATTGTCTTGCATGTATATTTCATATGTATAGCAGATGAACACATGAATGAAGACCTAATATTAGGTGTTTCGTGGATGAGAACCTACAAAGAAATTTAGGATTGGGATGCCAAAATTTTGGAACTCACACTCAAAGGAGGACAACGAAAAATACCATTTGACAATACTCAAGTACTGAACCACTTGAGTATTGTCAAGCCACTATCAAGGGTTGCAACAAGAGCATCACTCCAACTCTAGAAAAAATCAACTTGAATATTATGGTTCATGGATTGTCTTGCATGTATATTTCATATGTATAGCAGATGAACACATGAATGAAGACCTAATATTAGGTGTTTCGTGGATGAGAACCTACAAAGCAATTTAGGATTGGGATGCCAAAATTTTGGAACTCACACTCAAAGGAGGACAACTAAAAATACCATTTGCATCAAGTAAAGAGGAGTGAAAGAAGCTCTTGGTGATTTCCAATCAAATAAGCATGAGTCATCAGCCACAATTACAACTATAGCTCCATTACAGACTTCTTCTACTCAACTCATGCAGGGAACCAGGAAACTTTGGATACCCAAAAGTCAGTTCGTCAACCGACCTCAACAACCCTAAGGAAAAACCATCGTATACACCATCTCAATAGAAACCACCGCTACTAAAGATGAACTGGATATGGAAACCAAAGAAGGAATGTACAGCTCAGAGCACAAGACCAAGTGCCCAAAGTAGACAAAAACTATGGGTACCAAAGATCCCACTGCAACTCAAGCCAACCTCCATCAGGTACAAGTGGATACCTATAATCAAACCACCCACCGTGATTGAAGCCACCATTTCTAGTCATCACACAACAGACAATGCATATTGCACCATAAAAGAACAAGCTCAATTTCTACAGGGCTTACTCTTCAAGAGAGTTCAATCACAACCTACCTTGCCATCGGAAACCCTTGAGTGCAATACTCAAGATCCACCTCTTGCACAACATAGCATTTTTCATGGCATTTATATCAATAGCATTATAAAGCCAATCAAGGCCATGCATAGACACAACTTTATAACCTACACACTTCACAACCAGGGTACTCTATCATCCCGGAGGATTAAAGCAGGGAGGGGGGGAGACAATTTGAACATGGACAGAAGCACATGAATCTAGAAGAGATAAGGGAAATGTTTTGAAGTAATTGTGTGTTAACGTATGATCTTTCTTGAACATGTATGTATATATTGTACATATCTTCCAAAAGCCATAAAATAGTGTAGTTTTTACTCATATTGCGTGTTCTCTGGCCAAGATCATTATGAAAATGGAGCAATCCACAAAAATATGGCCAAATAATAAAATTAGAAGTATTTTAGTATTTTTGAGTATAGAATGGAATTTTTTGAGCAGTCTAGTTAATTTTCGTTAATTTTTTCTAATAAAAACTAATAAATGCCAAATAAATAAATAATAATAAGCAAGAATGTCAAAATTGGATTTTGACTTCAAACGCCAAATTTTAAAGTTTCATGGAGAAACCAAATTTTTCTTGGGGCAATTCTGATCAAAAAACTTGGCGGCCACTCCGACTCACTAATCATCCGGAACAGATTGCAAGAAAAAGGTCCATGGATGTCAGTTTTCATAAATTTTTGATCCAAAAGCACACAGTAAGGCCTATTAAGCTCATTGAGTAGGCATTGGACGGGGGGTGTTGAAAAAGTCCAAGTATGTCTAGTCCCTTGGGCCATTTTCCCTCTCATTTGCATTCTAGCCTTTAGAGAGAGAGCTATGGGTTGTGGATTTTGGCGACCTTCCACGCTCTCCTACACCCTGTCTATTAGCTCTTACTCACTCCAGCCATGAGGTGTAAGTTCCTGACTATGTCTAGAAGCATTTTGATTATCACATTGCCAATCACAAGAGTTGTATGGGGCACGGTAATACATGACAATCTGGGAACTTTTGAGATTGAAAACACTAACACCGGCCACACCAGACATCCAAATTGCACCAAAAGTGAAACATGGGCTCATCACTAGTAGGGCAACACATTGCTAGGGTCAAAGATGAAAAATGTGTCAGAAAAGTTGACCTAGTATGTTCGGTGCGTCGAAGATGAAGGACCCAAATCTGGACCAAATTTCACATATGTGTTGGGACCATCAGGTTAGGGAACTGTGGAGAGTTAGGGGTGGATTGGGGGCCCAATCATCAGTATAGGGCAAAATGACCATATCCTTACCGTAAAGCTACATTTTGCACCACAATGAAAAATATTGATATGTTTGACCTCCAACTCAAAGGGGGCACTCTATACATTACATTGGATCTTTACGAACCTTCAGTGGGCATACAAATAGTGGTTAATGACTCCAAGTCAAGCTCGGCTCAAAAGGGGACTATCAACCTAATCGGAAACAACACCAAGTGCAAGAAACACAACCAAGTGCTTCAACCTTCATAACTAACCTAGTAGAGGCTATATGGGGCAAGATTAGGGCCTAAATTGCAATAATTTGTAAAAATTATCTTATGCGTGCCAAAGAGGATTTGCTAGGATGAAAGCATATTTTGCACACATTTTCACATTGGCATGATTCCCATACCCCTCACAAAGCCTACATCACACTGACACACTTCCTTCATGCATAACTACTCTCAAATGCACTATACCCGCACCGAATAGACTCAAGTGCCCAAAAATTATTTTTAGCCTATCAAATCAAACCCAAGTTTATGGGACATAAAGAATCAGCCCTCCACCACCAATCAAGGTGCCACAAGCACAAAATGACCCTAAATCAATCATTTTTTTTATCTTAGGCGTGCCTAAAATAAACGTGCTAAAGGGGGGACCTGACTTGCAATTTGAGGACACAGATATGCCCACAATGGTCAAATAGTTTCATCAAGATTGGCACAATATAACTCTATCAGTCACCAAAATCTTAGAAAGCAATAAAGTGGACACAAATGTGCGCACAACTCTCACCACCAGTGTCCAAAAGCGATCAAATTGTTTCCATATCACCAACAACCCATACACTTCCTATGCATTCAATTTGACACCAATTTGTAGGTACCTGCACCCATCTATATCTTAGGCATACCTAAGATAAATTTTGCCAAGATTGTGCTTTTTAGAGCTCATTTTTTTTCCTTATTAGGTTTTGTACTTGGATGGAACTTGCTAGACTTGGTCTGACCAATGAATTGGATGATGCTCTGCCACATACACTCTCATCTACCTCCAGAGCTCTAAAGAAGAAAACCATGAAGGAAAAATTTATCTAGCTTCCACCATACCAATTAGAGGAAGACTCCTTGAAAGAAGCAAACGTCACCTGGTTGGCAAAAGAACAGCTAGAAAGTCAGCATGTCAGTGTTTACGATGGATCATTAAAAAGCGCACAAGGATCCAAAGTGGAAGTTCATATGTTTCCAAAAGAAAGTAAAGATCTTGTCAAAGAAGAGGCAACCATGCCAATTTGGGGAGAGAATTGGCCTTAAAGATTACCGCGAGCTGGAGCCCTGCTGTGTGTACTACAAGAGGGCTTATGAACTCTTACATATTATCACAGAAGAAGGAAGGGCAACCATCTCAGACTTGAATGACTCTCCAATTGAAGTACACATCACAAAGGATAAGGTTGCCAAAGCCCTAAAGCTACAAAGAAGAGGAAAACCCATGAGAGACTGACAATTGCCCACAATTGGAATATTCACCAGGTGATCAACCTCTTTCTCGGATCTAAATCAAAGAGAGATAGAGTGGGCACTTTGTCTCTATCATCAACACTTTCATTCCACTTCTAAAAGACCTCCCAGATACATGGTTCCAAATCATGTTGTGGCTTCCACTTTCACACAAGCCTCAAAGAGAGAAGGAGTGACCGAAGTGAACCACACCCAATATATTTACACAACTCTCACTCATGGGAAAAATCCAGATAATATCACCTTCTTGGGAGCTCCAAAAGTGCTAACACAAATTTCTTACCAGGCTATAGGCCTAGTAGAGCATCTACCACCTGCCTCAGAGCAGAATCTATGGCTACTGAGCAAGACTGCCGATGAAGAAGAAGTGCAGACAAGAGCTCCACTAGTGGCAACAAGACTGAGGACAAGATTAGTTGATGTCCTCAGCCAAGAAACAACTACTACAAAAAGGGCTGCATAAAGCAACAAGGAAGAAGAAGAGATGGTGGAGGAGGACACTCCTCTCAAAAGAAAGAAGAGAGAAAAAGGGAAAGCTAAGGTAGATGATGCAAAAGCCACATCCTGCAGTAGCAATAGAGAAACCAGCCCAAAGAGCTGGAGAGAGAACTGAAAGGGGATTTTGAGGAGAAATGGAAACCATCTCCTAGAAGGATCAAAATTCAAACCAAGCACCCCATGTTTGATATGAAGAACGATCCTCGGACTAGCTTAGAACATCTCTATCACCAAGCAGAATGTCAATGAGAGCAGGCCAAATCACACAAAAAAAGACAATACACCACCTAGAGAGGACTCACCTAAAGAACAAGTCAACTCTCGTGAAGAGGTTCCACACTTCTCTCCTCCAAGTAGATCACCACGACCAGAGGAGACTACTCTCATTGCTAGAAATATGGAAACAAAATCAGAACCGCCCAAAGAAACTACCAATGAGCAAGTGGTTTTGAAACAGGGATCCCAACAGAGACAGCAATCACACATAAAACCAGCCAGATGAGCCAACCACAATTGAGGCTCATGACACATCAACGGATCAACCTAAAGCAAGCAACACAAGAAGGTTGGAGAGTCTAGAAGACATAGATGAATACGCCGAGAGTGTGCACATGATGTGGTGGTCAAAATGCAAGACGAGATCTATGCTTGCCACCAATAGCTCCATAGTTTGTATAAGTGACTACGACTCTCAAATGAAAGGCTTGACATGGCCAACATTTGTGTTGAATCGTACAAAGAAGCTATGAAATTCAAAGATAAGGAACTGGCTGAATTAACTACCAAGTTACTAGTGGACTTGGAAGCTCTCCACACCAGGAATCAACAGTGAGAGCAATAATTTACAGAGGCCACTTCGCTTTACAAGAGCCAGATTCCACAATCATCCGGCTATAGATTCAACTAAAGATTGCAAATACTCAGCTAGCACAGTCACAAGCTCGATTCTAAGAGAAAAATACATTGCTAAATCAGCTCAAGGAAAACCCTACAATATCCACACTACAAGGCACAGAGGAGGCATATAAAGAGGTGGAATAGAAGGTTAAAGACCTTGAGATGGAGCTAAAGCTAGAGCAAATGTAGAGAAGAGAACTCTCCATTGGATTTATGCAGTGGGAGGAGAGATATCAAACGCAAATTGACCAACTTAAAGCAGAATTGAGCAAAGCTCAAGCAGCTACCACAACACATGCAACCACACCAAGGGAAGAACAAATAGATTCTACAATGCAAGATAAATACACCTTGCAATTTATGGAATTTGAAGCAGCTACCACCGAAGAGTCCGGTCTTCCAGAGCTAGATATTTCTCACGATGAAGTTGGACCCTCTACTCAACCGATGCTGAGGAAGAAGCGACATTGAATAAGCATGTGGAAGAGGAGATCAAGACCGTCTAGAAAGAAGCCATGCAGTGGAAAGAGTGGATACTACACTCCATTAATGTCAACCTCCTCACACCATCCGATATCAATGAGGAATGCCATCAACAATCTCTACCCTTTCCCCTCATAAAGTTTGTAGTACTCCAAATCAAAGAGAGACTACTCATGGGTTTCCAAGCCAAGCCAACACTAGCACATCCCAAATGGTGGAAAATCTGGCTAAATTAGCACCCCAGGTATCTTATTTTGTATACAAATTCACCAACACATATCAAACAAGATCTTGTGTAGTGCCCGATACCAAGAGTTAGAAGCAGACAACAACATTCTGTCCTCCAACAAAACAAGCCCACTTGGCTCAACTACCCCAGGTTTACACCACCCCCAAATAACCAACCCACAAAAACATACATGGTGGAAACATTATTCTCAACCATTCAACTGTTTTGAGGAATTTTAAATTTAGCGTGCATCATGTGTAAGGTTTCCAGTTTCTGAAACCTTAAAGATTGTATAAAGCTTAATCAAACTGATATGATTATTGAAAAAGCAATGTTGAACTGTCCGACCATGGCAAATATTGGTATTTTTTAGCAAACCTCCGGCTAGAAATTTTCAGAACAAAATTCTGATAAAATTCAGAAAAGTTACGGGCTTTGAAAGATTACACTAGGAATTTAATTAGTTAAGTAAAACTGGATGGTTTCAGTAATTATTATCACTAAAGACTTTCTTATCCTAAGGTTTTAGAAATTACTAATATTTCCAATTTTCATCATTAAAAATCAGAGAAATTAGTAAAAAATCGATTCTGTGTATCTGGGGGGCTGTGTGGGGTAATGATGAACTCTCCCAGACTAGATTTAGCAGCAGGGGGCGTTTTTTGACCTGTAGGGCTGCTTGGGATGCAAGTTATTGCCATTTTCCAGCCTGTGAGTGCCCAGAAACCTATAAATATGACCCTTGCTTCACAATTTCGGAGAGACTCGGAGCCTTGACACACTCTCTCTCATCTAGAGAGACCGCTACGCAGAAATCACTAGAGACTAATCTCTAATTGATTAACCTAAATGGTAATTAGTCTAATTAATCCTTCTTAATTAGCAAGGCTAGATTAATCTATTTTCTCAATAATTTAAAGATTAAGCCTATGTATACTCATAAGTTCTCTCTTAATTAAATATTCTCTACTGATTGTTGTAGTTAAAGCTTGGAAATATTAAGCTAATTAATTATCCTATCATATTAGGGCTGAAATTATCCAAATTAACCATAAATTAATGGAACATATATTAATTAAGTTGAGGTAATTATCACAGTTGCATTAGATAGTCATTAAGCTAGAAAAATTATCGTATAATTTTCTAAGTAATTTTCATAATTAATTAGACAGAATTACATTGTTTTTTAGAGAAGATTAAAGGGGGAAATTAGTAAATTAATTCAAATTACTTTGAGTTATTTATCAGAGGTTAATTATATGTTAGGGAACCCGTGATAATTATGTGAAACTCAAATAATTAATTTACCTAATTACTTTAGCAAAAAAACTCTGATTTTATGATAAATTAAAAGGAGAAAATTAGTAAATTGATTCAAAATGCTTTGAGTTATTTATTAGAGTTTAATTACATATTAGGGAACCTGTGATAATATGTTAATCTCAGATAATTAATTTACCTAATTATTTTAGCAGAATTACTCTGTTTTTAGGACAAATTAAAAGGGAGAAATTAGTAAATTGATTCAAAATGCTTTGAGTTATTTATCAGAGGTTAATTACATGTTAGGAAACCCATAATAATTATGTTAACTTCAGATAATGAATTTACCTAATTACTTCAAAAGAATTACTCTGCTTTTAGGACAAAGTAAAAGGGGAAAATTAGCAATTGATTCAAAATGCTTTGAGTTATTTATCAGAGGTTAAATACATGTTAGAAAACCTATGATAATTATGTTAACCTTAGATAATTAATTTACTTGATTACTTTAGTAGAATTACTCTGTTTCTATGACAAATTAAAAGGGAGAAATTAGCAAATTGATTTAAAATGCATTGAGTTATTTATCAGAGGTAAATAACATGCTAGGGAACCTGGGATAATTATGTTAACCTTAGATAATTAGTTTACTTAATTATCTTAACAGAATTACACTGTTTTGAGGACAAATTAAAAGGGGGAAAATAGCAAATTGATTCAAAATGCTTTAAGATAATTATCAAAGGTTAATTATATCTTTAAAAATCCATGATAATTATGTTAATCTCAGATAATTAGTTTACCTAATTATCTTAGTAGAATTACAATGTTTTGAGGACAAATTAAAAGGCGAAAAATAGCAAATTGATTCAAAATGCTTTAAGATAACTATCAAATGTTAATTACATCTTTTAAAACCTATGATAAATATGTTAACCTCAGATAATTAGTTTACCTAATTATCTTAGCAAAATTACACTTTTTTAGGACAAATTAAAAGGGAAAAAATAGCAAATTGATTCCAAATGCTTTAGGATAATTATCAGAGGTTAATTACATCTTAGAAAATCCGTGATAATTATTTTAATCTCAGATAATTAGTTTACCTAATTATCTTAGCAAAATTACAATGTTTTTAGGACAATTAAAAGGGGAAAAATAGCAAAATTGATTCAAAATGCTTTAAGATAATTATCAGAGGTTAATTACATCTTATAGAATCCGTGATAATTATCTTAGTCACAGATAATTATTTTAGATAATTATCCTAGTAGAAAACCACTATTATTGAGGGTAAATTAAAGGGGGAAATTCGTAAATCATGTGCTATGATCAGACCTGGACTATAGGATAAAGAGGCCATGATAATTATGTCAAGGTTAGAAAAGTAGTATAGATATTTATCTAAGTCAAATTATGATAATTTTAGCTGAAAACTAAAGAGGGAAACTAGTAAATCATGCTATATGATTACATGCTATTTATCAAAGCTAGATTACATGATGAAAAGGCCGTGATAATTATTTCAAAGTTAGGAACTTAGTATAGATATTTATCTAAGTCAATATATACTAATTTTGGTTGAAATTTAAAGGGGAAAATTAGTAAATCATGTTATATGATTACATTCTATTTATCACACTTAGCTTACATCATAAAGAGGCCGTGATAATTATGTCAAGGTTAGAAAAGTAGTATAAATATTTATTTAAGTCAAAATATCCTAATTTTAGCTGAAAGTTGAAGATGGAAATTATATAATTAAGTTGGAAAATAATAAGATAACTACCAGGGGTCAAAATTATCTTTATCTACTTGTGGTAATTATACCATTGATAATTAGTGAGGTTAGGAAATTATAATTGACCAAAAGTCTTATTTTTAGCAAATGATTAATTAAAATAAATAGACTTTGTGGTCAAAAGTTTTTAGGAAAACTATAGTAAGTGTAAACTTATGATATCAAGTTGAGGAAATGAAATCTTTAAGATAAAATAAATAGAATAATTATTAAGCCCAAAATAAGTAGATTCCAAGCTTAAAAGTCGATGGGAAAATTAAGAAAAAGATATAGACAATTATAAGAAAATTAGGAGAGCTTAGAAAACCCTTACGAAAGCGGTGGAAAAAGTTATCATGCCTATATAAACAAATAAGAAATTACTAGGCCAAGAATTTACCCATTAAGACTATAAATTTAACCTTGAATGGGTTACGATTGAATACAAAGGTTAAGTTTAGATTTCAAATAATTTACCTAATGATTAGACGTCCTTTTTATAAGGATAATAAGTTATGGCACCTAAAAGGACCCAAGCAAATCCTACATATGATGATGAGGACATAGCTCCAAAGCGAACTAGAGCTTCGCATGATGACGAAATCGGGCCTAGTAGTAAGCCTACATAGGAGAGTCTTCAGGCGCCAGCACAGCAGCAGATGGTTGATCAGTCTCAAGTGGGTTTTCCATTATTCAATTAAGTCTTTAAATAGTTTATGTTCTTTTATGAGTTAACATTGCATACGTAAGGAGTGAGTAAGAATCAGAAAAGGAATAATTGGTCAAAAAGGTAACTTCCAAGAAACCAACGTGCATTCGTTTATAAAGTAGGAAAGAATTGTTTGGGTTAAAACCGGTTGAATTAAGAAAGATATGATTGATCATCCTTAAGACAACTTGTCTCAAGACACCTCCGACTCCTTAGTATAAATTGATGATAATGATGGCTTTCTAGCCACGGATAAGTCGGTTACTACCATGAACATTGAGTTTCTACTCCGTGTCATGTCTTGATGTTTTTACATAAGTTAGGATACCATTTTTTTAATCCTAGGGGAGCTGCCCGGTTGTATGGGAAACTGGTTTGGTGTATGGACACTCGGAACCTTGGGTGGGGGTTTATCCACTCCGGATTATGAATAAGGAATGGGTGCCGTTTTTTCACCCTTAGGTGGTCTTGAGACAAGATGAGTACTGGTCATGGTTATTATGGACAATGTTTTGATTGACAGTACCCTGTCTTAAGTTTAAAGATGTCTGTTTGATAAAAGAATGTTTTCAATACTGTTTTCAAGGGCTATTTTAATAAAATCCTGTTATGAAGAATAAAAGGAATCATTATTTTAATTGTGATAAGAACGTGGTAGTAATTAAATAACAAAAAAATCATGTGTGAGTGCGGGGTGGTAAGTGGGGATTGACTAAGGTTGTCAATCATGGACGGGTGGACCTGATTAGTCAGGTAACTATCCATCCCTACGCACTAAAACGTTTAGAAAACTTCTTCACTTGGAAGAGGAGTCCACCAACGGTTGTGCCCTCACATCTGTAAGGGGGGAAAAAGCGTTGGTTGAGGATACCTTAGCCCAATTGTGGCAGTTATAGGGCCGAAATAGTTTTTTTGGGACTTTTCATACGTTGTCCCGTTTCCGCTGCAAGACAGGACTAGGTCTTCTTCTAAGGCTATAGACCCAAGCCATTGTCAATGGTAAAGGTCTATTCCTTGGATTTTTCTTGTTACCGACTCTGATTTTTATCAGACCTAGAGACATGTCAAGGATCCCATCCCGATCTTGGTATTGGTGGGTTGGGGATCTCACATCATGTTGGTAAAGATTGATAAATTTCTCCTAGCATGCTTGTAGACTTTTCATCGTGCAGAGCAAATGGATATAGCATGGATGTCATTCCTTGAGGGCACCATGGGTTTATGCTATGATTTATTGGGCCAGCCTTTGGAAGATGTGCTCCATGGATTCTATGGCTAGGGTGATGTTTCTACCATCCTTCTATATGCAGACATTTCTAGAAGCATTCTACACGGGCTTCTTCACTTATCGAACCAAGATCTTTGGCCCAGTCATCACCAACCTGTGAGCACGATTTGTCAATTACTCCGCAGTTGAGCAAAGAAACAAAATAACCATGCAATTTATATACACTAAAGATAAAGAACTCTACCTCAGATACCAACAAGGTCTTGAGCAGCATGCACAAAGGACAGCATCAAGCAAGCCCGACCACTACTTAGCACCCTAAGTAGCTGTGTGGCGGACGACACAGGCAAGGAGGGGGGGAATGTTAGTTGGCCAACTAACAAGAGACAGAGAAAGAGCATAAAAAGGGACTCCACTCATTTTTTGAGGCCCATTGATTGTATTAAACCCCTTTATATTACTGAGAAATCCCACAAAGTCCAAAGCCATTGTAATATTATTGATTGCCAACTAGTCTAAAGGGGTTGATAGGCCTCCAAGTTTGTAACTGTATGCATTTTTTAAGCTTTGTATTGAGCCCAAATGGCTAGGAATCCATTCTTTGAACCTTGGCTAAGGTATAAAAGCCAGCTTTTGTAATTAAAACGTAAGTTATTGGATAATGAAAGTAAGTGTTTGCTGCAAAAGCTCAACGTGAGTCTACTGTTTCTTCAATTCCTTGTGTCTCTCTCGTACAGTGTTGCATTGCTATTTCAAGCATACCAACGTCTTTGAAAGTGAAAGCTCTTCAATTTAACATAAGTTTCTTGCAATGAAAGTGTGTTTTTGGTCGTGCTATCTACAAGCTATTTTTTCTTCTTATGCACAATACACACACCAAAACTGGTTTTTGACTTTAGAAATAGGTAGAGCACGTCTAGAGGAAGCGGTAGAGTGCTTCGGGTTCCAAAACTGACTAACCTAAAATAGGTTGTTTATCTTATGCAGGATTTTTTCCGAGTGTTAGAAATGACATTTGAGTACATGAGAGTGTAAATGGTACTAAGCATTATGTTGCATTCAATGACTCGTAGCTATGCCAAATCATCAAATCAAGCTTGCGGTAAGGAAAGTAGCATTTGATGTCTGTCAGACTTTTGAGATTGAGTTGGGTAGGAGCAGCTTAGACTTGGGTTTTTCAAGAGATTAGCTATCTCTTGTAGCCTCCATGCACTAGTCGGGTTAGCTACGTCCCACAGATTGACAATTTTTATGTCTGTGGTTCTTGCTTTGCTAGCATCGATATAGTGAGGCTTGGTAGCTGAACGACACTTCTTGCTAAAACTCTATAGAACCAGTTGAACATCGCTTGCACTTGAGGCATGATACAATTTTGATCACCTTACATTTATCACTTTTGTTATCCTGCATTTTAGACTACTTTTGACTGTAGTTTTTTTCCTCTATAGAACTAGTTGAACATTTCATGCAGAGCATTTCTCCATTTTTTTTCACCTCCATGATGTATATTTTTGAAGTAGACCACTTTTCTTGATAGTGTGAGTGCTCCATGCCCAATGAACCATACATGTTGAGGAAAAATACACAATGTGCAAAAAGTAGGTGCTGCAAACAAATATAGATGATTTTAGTTCAGACCCACAAGCAATTTGACTGAAGAGACTAAGTATTTTTCCCACCATGTAATGTGTTATGAACGTTTCCCCCTAGGCATTAACCATTTGGATTGTGGAACTATTGATTGAACACGCATGTGAGCACACTTAATTTCAAGGTATGGCTCGTTACCTCTATAGGTGGTTATGGCACACAAAGTTTTCCATAACTGAAACTCATTGGAACTTTGGGAGTCAAAATATGTTAAAAGAAGATGCCTCGCTTTACTGCCACCCATACATATTTTATTGGGGGTGATATTGTGTAGCTTTCGATGCCTTCTTGTTCTTTGTTAGCTCAACCGCACTACCATGAAGACCGACACTTGCTAGAATAGCCTCAAGCTCTCTTAAACACTCTTTCCTTCTTTCTATAGGCTCCATATTCCAAGAATAATTAATGTGAAGCATTAACAACTTATCAAGAAGTCTTAAAAGTGCATGAAGGGTGTACATATGTACATTTGCCAATGGTATGTGTAGAATAGGATCCCAATTTGGATCTTTTATTTCCCAATTAGGGGGTATAGTTTGGGCACAACTAAGGATACCTTGAAACCATTGTTGTAGAGATTTACTTACTATTTGTGTAGTGGGAACGTCTTTTTTAGAGTTGGCTCCAATTTTTATACACTTTACCTTTCCACCATTTGACTTCTTGGACTTTGCACCCTTGCCTTGATTGATCATTGAGACTTTACTATGGTAGTAATAAATGCATAGAAAGAGGGTCATGGCACCTGCTTATACCCTAATATATACTTCAAAATTTTTAAGTCTCCTACCAAGTGCCTTTCAACTTGGAACATACCCAAACATGAAACCTACAATCTTTGTCCTTCCTATTGTTGTCAAATGACATCAAACAATTGGAGTGTGATTGAAATACCATTTGAGGGACTCATGTGTCTCATGTGGGAGATGAAAAGCTACTAACCACCAAATATTCTTCTCTAATTGAACCCCAAAGCACATGTTCCCCATCTCAGTGATATTTAGCTCAACATCAATATCCACCAAGGCCTTGTTCATCAAGGTAATGCTCACCCTTTTGAGATGTTGACCTTCACAACCTGGCACTCATCGAGCTTCATAATTATTATGAATTTACTGTCATATTCTTCCCGTGTCAACCCATAAAACTTGATCATTGACTCTCAAAGTTTTAACAAGTCAATATAAATATTATTAAACTCTTTGTAACAGAAGGATTTGCTATCTTCCATGGACATAACATCATCTACACATTAAAACTCACCTAATAAGCTAGAAACATCATTATTAGCATATTTCTTTGCAAGTCTCACACTATAAGAAGGTGTTGGTAGTAATTCAAATAGTCCCTTTTTCCTATGTCCTAGTGGGTTGACTCTATACAAGACTTTGTAAGCTTTGAAATTTATTCTTGCACTATCACATATCTCCATCATTTTCTAAGGTGACACACTGTTCTTCAATTCAATAAAATACTTGTGGTGCAAAACTTTGGTAATGCTAGCATTGGATGGGTTATCCAATAGCTCCACATCCTCCTTTGGCTTAATGCTCTATGACATTAGAGTTTATCACATTGCTTGAGCATCGGAATCGATTCCTATCATAATGCATGACAAATGCCTGTAAGCTAAAATAAATTATACAAAAGTTATAGAATACATGTGGACAACGTGCACCCTTGCCTATACTTGCTTTAATGGATACATTTATTTCATGATTTGTCACCTAAAGATAGCACTGTCATTCCTTGTCTCTTGGATTTCTAAATGTGGAAGCCAAGGAAAATGTGTGTGTGAGATGATCAATTTGATGCCACATATTACATGCAGTGTGTTGGACTTTCTATTGTGAACCCATTCACATAGAATGAAACCAAAGGGCAGTTGAATGGGTCACAGAGATTGATAAGGCACTAGGATTTTCCAGCCTTTGGGTTGGTATGGGCTAGATCCCATTGGGTGAAAAATCATAGGGAAGTGCATCTTGACCCTCTATTGTGGTCTGAAGTGACCCATTTAAAATCTTTGGTAACTTCTTTGGATTTCTCATCAAATCACTACTTGTGTTTTTGAGCTCTTGGAGAGCCACTACTCCACAACTATTGTTCCTTGGCCACTTTGCGGATCTTTTTGGATTTGGGGGATTATTGTTATCCCCTTGATATTCCAAGAGAGAATCTTCATTGTAGGACATGTTTATCTTTTTTCCCACTACTCCCATGCCTTTGGGGGTTTTGAGACACATTGGCATGGTGCCCTTCTTGTCTTTTAAGGCATCCATATGAGAGTCTTCTTCTAGGCTAGGGAGGATTTTCTCACCGGAGCATTCATTTCCTTGGTTTTCTTTGTTGAGGTTTGATTTTTCTTGGTGGTCAAGATTTTGAATTAGGCTTCAAGGATGGATGCACTTTCAGCTTCTTGCTCTCTAATAAGTGGAAGCTGGGTGGGAGGGATAAACTTCCCCATTAGAAAGGGAATGGGGTGTAGGAGGGCCTCTTTATTTGCCATGGGATTATAAATGAGATTAAGAAATGAGCTTATGGGGGACTACCATGTGGACTAAAATGGTGGGTGTGGTAGGTCCTAAAAATGAGTGGTCAACTTACATGCCTATAGGTGGAGGGTATTTTTATTTATTAATTAAATGAGAAAATAAAAGAAATTTAAAGGCTTTTTCCATAGAGTTGGCTTTAAAATCACTCTTTCTCTCTCTAGAGGCTGCTTACTCCCCCTCCCCCCTAAAAGGGGATCTTTCAAAAAACATGTTGACATTCTCTAACTCCTCTTTACTCTCTCCAAGGGTGCTACCTCTATCATCTCTACCTTTTAGCTATGAAACCTACATCACCTTCTTCAAGATCTCCTCTTTAATCTCTCTAAGGTTGCTACTTCTATCCTCTCTCTCCTCTAGCTATGAAATGTGCATATCCTTCTTCAAGCCCACTTTTCCCTCCAAATATCTATTGCAATAGAGGTTTGAAAACTCCCTTCTCCATTGATCATTCAACCTCTGTAATAAAATATACTATTTACCTATCCCAAATGATTTTATCATATTGAACTAATCATTTAATATGGGAAGATAAATGAGAACAAGAGTTAGGATATGGATATGTGCTGCTAGACCCATCCTCGGTAGGGGATCAAGAGGAGAGATAAGCTTATCTCAATAAGGGTCCAAATGGAGAGAGGTCTACCAAAGAGCAATGTACACCTAATGGAGCTTTAAAAGATCTTAGGTTAAGCTCCACTAAAGCCTCAAAAGGCCAGTGTTGTTAAAAGTCTGTAGTCCTAGAACCTTTAGGTAAGACTTTGGCCAACTTGAGGTGCTTGAGCCAAACGTCGACACATCCTACAAAGGAGGGGGAGATCCCTAGTCTAGGAGCATGATAGAGAATACACATACACACCCCAAGAGTCACTCTTCCACATGAGGCATAAAGGACACATGCTAGGCCCCTAGCGAAGCTACCCCTAATTAAGCTTGAATGCTATTGGATGGCCTATGGAAAGGAACAATGAAAATTAAGCTTAATTAAATTAAGCCTAAACTTTATGGAAAATCCCATAAAAGGGACCACTTAGATTACAACTCCCTTTATTCCTATTTGACAGTCTATCAAGGGGTCCAGTGAGAATTGAGCAAACCATGTGAAAGCTCAATTCGTGCTACCGACAAAGTATTGGCCTTCATCCAACAATTTGATGCCTCTTTTGGAGAAAAGGTATTCATGGAGTCCTCCAAGCTACGCCATGTAGCTATGCACTTCCGAAAATCGGCTCGTCAATGGTGGGCTAGCCTTCGTGGCAACAGTGAAGCCCTAAAGACATGGGAAACTCTACGAGTTTCCATCATAAAGCAATTCAATGCAAGCACGCAAAGGACAAAGTGCTCACCGAATGGCGGAGTTTGAGGCTTCTCTCTCATGAGTCTATCCACAAATATGTGGACAAGTTTTGGGATTTACATCTCTCTATGCTTTCAGAGTGCTGTTCCGTTGTTGTTTCGACTTTATTTTGTACTGTTTTGTTTGTTTTTGTTTCATGTTTCATTTCAGTACTTAGGAGTAGGATAAGTAGAAACTAATCAAATTTGGGCTAAAAGATTGAGGGAAAAAATGGTGAAAATCATATTTTGGCCGAAATGACCATAACTATGAAATTATGAAAAATTGATGGTAGAGACCTCAAAAGTGATCCAAATTCAAAAATTTGTGGATCAAGGGTATCAACAGACTCTCTAGAAGCAACCTGAGAAGTTTGGCTAGATTCTGTGGAGGAACATGGATCGTGATCCATGTTTAGAGACCATTTTTTGTGAAAAGTGATAATTGTGACATTGAGCATCAGTGGGATACTTCTCTGATCAAGTTTGCTTGAAAGAAAAACTCAAAAATCACATCAAAATTGACTGTCAGGGAAAAAACAACAAAACTGTGATTCATACACAAAATTCGGTAAATCTTGAGATTTTGGGATCCAAATTCAAAAAGGGGTGAGATTTGGCTTCTACAGGGTATAGAGAACCTGCATAACAAAATTCATGAAAAAATGTTGTCAAACATGGATCACGATCCATGTACCTTTCTGGCATTTGGGGCCAATATTTGACAAGTACATTCATAATAACTAGTGGAACAACTTTGCCAAAAGAAAGCATGTCAAAAAATTGAAAAAAGTTGTTCAAAATAGCCAAATACAAAAACTAGTCAAAAACTCAAAAAGGGGTGAGATTTGGTTTGGCTTCTACAGGGTATAGAGAACCTGCATAACAAAATTCATGAAAAAATGTTGTCAAACATGGATCACGATCCATGTACCTTTCTGGCATTTGGGACCAATATTTGACAAGTACATTCATAATAACTAGTGGAACAACTTTGCCAAAAGAAAGCATGTCAAAAATTGAAAAAAGTTGTTCAAAATAGCCAAATACAGAAACTAGTCAAAAACCGCAGGACAAATAGAAAAACTTGCTTTTGAATGACAAAAACTGGTCCAAATAAAAACTTTTAATACCATAGCATCTACTAAACATGTTGATCCTGATGGTACCAAGAAATGTCAGTTTGGCTTCCAAACATGGATCGCAATCCATGTACTTCATGAAAATTTTTTTGCTGAGATTTGAGCAGTAGGTAGCTGGTACCATTTGGAACAACTTTCCCAAAGTGTGCAAAAAAGTTGCAAAAAGTGGTCAAAAGAGCAAAACATTGAAGAATGTCAAGACTGTCACAGCAGACTGTAGAAGTCAGATTTGGTAGGGCAAAACTTATCCAAATTCAAAAAAAAAAAGAGCAGTCTACAAACATCATAAGCTATCAGCACACTAAAAATTCAAGTCTAAAAGTGGTGGAACATGGATCACGATACATGTACCCCTTGAAGTGCGCGAGCGAGAGCGAGCGTGTGTGTGTGTGCAGCGATGGAGAAGAGAGGAGAAGAGGAGACCTTGTTTTTGCAGGGGCTAAAACTTACTCTCTACATGTGAGCCCCCTTATTCTATTATGTACATAATGAATAAGTATAGTGGGCGGGCACCTGGCCTAACCGGCCACATGGGGTTTTACCCCAACAACCTCCCACGTAAAGGCCAATGTGGCCATGAGAGAGAAAAGAAAACCGTACAAAACCTGTACAAGGCCATCACAAGTATGACCTCAGCCAACGCCCACTGGCTCACTGAATCTGTGTGCATCCAGCTCTAATTGTAGAGGAAGTATAGAGAGATCAACACCATACTCCTCACCAAAGCCGCACACATCTTGCAGGTATCTCACCATACACTGCAAAGTACCCCTATGCTCAAGGCCAACGTCAGCCGCTGCATGACTAACTGCTCCCACTGCAAATGCACCTACTGCAAATGCAATCTCGGGTCTCGAGATGAGTATCTCGTACATGAGACTCCCGAATGCTGATGCAATCCTAGCAATATCTACCAATTTGATCATCTCAGTCAAATCTGGCTCAGAACTCCACTCATGGAAATCACCCTGACACCCGAACTCCAATCCCTAGAATCCATCCTCGTGTCCATCGCATGTCACATGCGCACTAAGAGCATCTATCTATCCTGAACCCTGTGTGGTAAGAGCAATGCCTAGCTCTAACTCACATACATCAGCCTCTGGCCTAAGCATATCCATGAATGACTGAATCACGACTGAATCCTCAGCACTCAAGCCATCCATATCCGTCATTGTATCCACAAATGACATGCCTTGTTGCACAACTATCTGCACAACTGGCTCAACATGCTCACAAATTGGAGCATCATGCAACCTATCCGCAAAGGAGACATGCCTCGTCTCTCTGCATGGCTGCGTACTCACAAAAACTGTGCCGTCTCGCACATGACGTACTCGCATCGCATGAATCGTGCCAACACTAGAACCTCTAGCTATGACTAGCTGTCCACGATGCAATCAAAAACTGTGCTCATCCAACACTACCTGGCATCCACTGTCTCGTAAGTGACTTACAGAGATCAAGCTCTGTGTCAAACCTGGCACATGGCGTACATCTCGCAACACATATGATGCACCACTCGGCAACGATAGTCTGACATCTCCTGCACCAACTATGTCATGCACTGAACCGTCAGCTAGACACACATGTCCAAGCATACCACTAGCATATGTGCTAAACCACTCACGACTCGGCGTGACGTGAAACCTAGCACTCACATCTAGTATCCAATGCGAAGGTAATGTGTCGTCAAAAACCAACATAAGAAAGTCAAGAGTAAACATGGAAGAAAAGTTGACATCTCCGTCATACGTAGCCACATACGCTATAGCTACTCCCACATCATCCAAAGTGATAGCATCCCTCTTGTGTTGTCTCCTGCGCTATCTCATCCACCGAAAACAACACCTACGTACATGCCCTGTATGACCACAATGCCAACACACAACATCTCTATGTCTGCAAGATCGTCCTTTGACCATAGACATCTCTCTAAACTCATTTGTGCCAAAAGCATTGCACAATCTTTGCCATAACTCTCTAGTTGTACATGCATCCAAACCAATGCGATAAACAGACTCACCAAGGTGTAACATGATCGTCGAACGTGCAAGCTCATCCAAGTCCTCCCACTCATCGTCAATCATAGAGTCTGGCCTAGCATCCATGCCCTGTAGTGGAAGGCCCAACTGAGTCAATGCATCATGCATACCTGCTTTCCAATGCTCAAAGTTTGAACCATCAAACTTTGTATGGAAAAGCACAAACCCTGACAATGATGTACATGCAAAATCCACGGTGATAACCTGTGACAAGACCAAGCACAAGTCGATCAACTGACAATAGCCAAAGCCTGGCTAACTCATACACCAAGTACTGTCAAAATACAACATAAGCTAGCATAAGCTGTCTAAGAGAAGTATCAGCAAATATGGCGATCAATGTAACAAACATGTGAGCAAAACCGCTCAAATGATACCAAAACACCCGCTCTAATCCCAAGAGCACTGTGTGGTAAGCAATGAAACTATCATCAACAATCTCCCTCCTGAAGAGATTACCACATGTATGTCAAACGACATAATCCAGTGAGCAAACACTCTCACAATGCAATGCCAAAACACTATGGCAAAGCAGCCACTGAGTGCCAAATGTTGAAGAGTGCGTGCGAGAGCGTGTGTGTGTGTGCAGCAATGGAGAAGAGAGGAGACACAAGTTTGGGTGGACTCCAAACACAATAGCGTTAGGGTTATGAGTCCTTATTCTTTTGTATAGAATGAATGGTCAATGTTAGTTCTCGGTTAGTGTCCGGCCGCCCAACACTCAGGCGCGGCACATTAGGCTTTACCACCCCAACAACCTCCCACTTAAAGGACAATGTGCCTTTAAGTTGGGGTGATAATCTATATATACATACAATACAAGTAGACAATGACCATGACTATCCACTTAATGCCCATGAGTGCCTGACAATGTGCAAACCACTCTGAAGGTAAGCCCTTTGTTAGAAGATCAGTAGGATTCTCAGTGGTGTGAATTTTGGCAAGCTGCAATCGCTTGTCCTCAAGCACCTCACGAATGAAGTGATACTTCACATCCACATGCTTTGTCTTTGCATGAAACACTGTATTCTTTGCCAATTGTGTAGCACTTTGGCTATCACAATGTAACACGGGCATCTCAACATTGATTCCCAAGTCTCCCACCAGCCGACCAAGCCATATAGCTTCCTTGCAAGCTTTTGAAGCTGCAACATATTCAGCCTCTGTAGTAGACAAGGTAACACAATCTTGCAAATGAGATCGCCATGACACGGCACCTCCAGTGAATTCAAAAACATAGCCTGAAGTGGACCTTCTCTTGTCCAAGTCTCCTGCATAATCTGCATCCGTGTAACCAATTACACATGCTTCCTTTCTTCCAAAGCAAATGCACATGTCTTTTGTACCATTCAAATATCACATAACCCCTTTCACTACCTCCCAATGTTTCTTGCCTGGATTTGACATATATCTGCTAACAACTCCCACTGCAAAAGCAATATCAGGACATGTAGCAATCATAGCATACATCAAACTTCCAACTGCATATGAATAAGGCACTTTTTCCATTTCAGCCTTTTCCTCTTCAGACTTAGGACAATCATTTTTAGAAAGTTTCACATATGGAGGCAATGAAGTACTCAATGTCTTCCCCGTCTCCATATTGAAACGCTTGAGCACTTTAGCAATGTACTCAGATTGAGACAAATAGACCAATTTCGTGCATCTGTCTTGCTTAATGCTCATGCCAAGGATATGGCTTGCTTCACCCATGTCTTTCATTTCAAAGTTTGCATGTAACTCTGACTTCAAAGCTGAAATCTCATCCGTGCATTTCCCGGCAATTAACATATCATCCACATAAAGGACCAAAATCAGCAAACTACCATCTTTAGCTCGCTTAGTGTAGAGGCAATGGTCCATATTGCTACGTTTGTAGCCTTGAGAGAGCATGAACGAGTAGAATTTACGATACCACTCCCTTGACGATTATTTTAGACCGTATAGAGTCTTTTCTAACTGACACACCAAGTCTTCATTGCCCTTCTCAACAAAACCTTCTGGCTGCTGCATATAAACTTCTTCTTGAAGATCACCATGCAAGAACGCCGTCTTGACATCCATCTGGTCAAGTTCCATGTCGTCTTTAGCAACCAGCGCAAGTACACACCACAGAGTAGTCATCTTGACAACCGGAGAAAAGATCTCATCAAAGTCAATACCGTGCTGCTTAAATCCTTTAGCAACAAGTCGTGCCTTGTACTTGGGTTTATTATCATGAGATGTAATTTTCTTCTTGTACACCCATTTGCATGGTAATGCCTTTTTACCTTTAGGCAACCGAATCAACTTCCAAGTTTGATTCTTATGCAACGAGTCCATTTCTAATTGCATAGCCTTCTCCCACCTCGCATTGTCATCCATTGACATGGCTTCCTTATAGCAGGAAGGCTCTCCGCAATCTTTCAACATAATGTAGTCCAATGAGGGAGTAAATCTATCAGGAGGCCTTGAAACTCTTGTAGACCTTCTAATAACTGCTTGAGCCAGTTGTCCCTCAGCAACATCTTGTACTACAGGAGGATTTTGCACTTGTTGTCTGACATTAGGCACTTCAGCCCTATTGTGGACAATTACATCTTCTTGGAAGATAACTCTCTTGAACTCCACTATATGCACAGGCTTCTTATGCATCTTTTCTTCATTGAAGTATACATCATTGCTACAAACTGTCTTTTTAGCTTCAAGATCCCATAAGCGAAATCCCATCTTGCCAGGATTGCCATAGCCAAGAAATATGCATTTCTTTGACTTAGGAGCCAACTTGCTTCGAAACTCCTTTGGAACATGGCAATACGCTTCACAACCAAAGACTCTAAGATGCTTGTAAGAAGGGGGCTTCCCAAACCAAAGCTCTTCAGGTACCTTCTCATCTAAACCCTTGTTAGGAGATCTATTAATAAGATGGACAGCAGTTGCTAACGCTTCCGCCCAAAATCCGTTAGGTAAATCTGCATTAGACAACATGCTACGTAACTTCTCTTGTATGGTACAGCTCATCCTCTCAGCAACACCATTTTGTGGAGGTTAAATGGAGCAATCAGCTCTCTTTTTATGCCTTTGGAATCACAAAAATTCTGAAAGGCTTTAGTGACATACTCACCACCATTGTCTGACCTCAAGCACTTTACTTTCTTGCCAGACTGATTCTCCACTAATGCCACAAAATTTTGAAATTTTGAAAGAACTTCATCCTTCTTCCTAAGAGGATATACCCACACTTTCCTTGAGAAGTCATCAATGAATGTAACAAAGTACAATGAACCTCCCATGGATACGTTAGGCATAGGTCCACAGACATCACTATGCACTAACTCTAATGGCTCACTTTTCCGAGTGCTTCCCCTTTTGTGTGGTGACTATGTTTGTTTACCATAGACAATGCTCACAAACTGAAAAGTCTGAGAAATTGAAGCCAGGCACATAACCAAAACGAGATAAGATTTTCATTCCCTTTTGAGACATATGTTCTAACCGGCGATGCCACAAAGAAACACTTGGCTACTCGGTTACACAAAGTACATGGTTTTTAACATTGGATACATGTAGCATGTACAAAGTCCCAGACTTTGAACCATGTGCTACTACTAACGAACCTTTGGTGATCTTCCACGAGCTATCACCAAATGTGCAGTAATATCCTGCGTTATCCAATTGTCATGTACTAATCAAGCTTCGGCACATGTCTCACATTCTTGAGCATGAATGAAGAACCATTCTGAAATTTCAGCTGCACATCACCGACACCAACTATGTCGAAGGCAAAATCAATGCCAAGACGAACACGACCTTTACGGGCTGCATCATATGTACTGAACCACTCTCTGTGAGGAGTCACATGAAACGATGCACCTGAGTCAATAACCCAATCCTGTAAAGCATAGTCATCAGTGGCAACCAAAAAAGTTGAATCCATGGCAGATGTGAGATAAATATCTCCATCAGAATCTTCAACAAAAACATTGTTGATCTCTTCAATCTTTATACTGCTTTCCTCAGTCTTGCCTTCTTCCGAATTCTTGTCTTTACCTTTCTCTTGTTTCCACTTTCGACAGTCTTTCTTCATATGACCCTTTTTGTAACAATGATAGCACTCAATGTCTTTTCGGCCACCTGATTTTCTACGAGATTTTCCTCTATGATTCTGCTTGCCCTTTTCTTGTGATCGACCACGAACAACGAGAGCATTGCTAGTACCACGAGAAGTATCAAGATTCTTCCTACTAACCTCTTCAGTGAGCAAACTGCCCTCAACATCAGCACATGTTAGACCATTAGGAGGTGTTGAGTTACTTATGGCTGTGCGAAAAGTATCCCAACTTTCTGGCAACGTAACTAGCAAGAACATTGCTTTGACCAAATTGTCAAAATTGACTCCCTGCGCAGAAAGCTGACTGAAAATTGTGTTGAACTCATTGAGATGGTTGCACATAGGTGTGCCCTCATCCATCTTCAAATCAACTAGCTTTTTCAGCCAATAAACCTGTGATGCTGTACTTTGCTTCTCATACAGGTCACATGACTTCTTCCACAGCTCATAACTAGTCTTTTCCATGTTCACATTGAAGTACACATTCTTTGACAAAGTCAGCATGATGGTGAACT
Organism: Adiantum capillus-veneris; assembly: GCF_014529385.1. NCBI lineage: Eukaryota > Viridiplantae > Streptophyta > Polypodiopsida > Polypodiales > Pteridaceae > Adiantum > Adiantum capillus-veneris. The sequence continues at coordinate 174,550,016 of NC_140934.1, read as the reverse complement.
TGGCAAGCTCATCCAACTCCTCCCAGTCATACTCATCCATATCCTCAGGCTTTATCCCCTTCATCTTTATCGGCCGGATCTGCTTCTTCTATACTAAGAAATTGTAAATTTGTTCCTTCCAAAATGGGAAGTTAGTGCCATCCAACTTCTCAATGTTGAACAAAGAGTTCTCCGATGATGAAGCCATCACTCGACAAGGAACAAAAGTGTAGATCCACTCTACTAAAGAAGATGATAGAAAACTTGGAAAATTTCGGCAAAGTCTCCCCTGCAAAACTGACTTCTGAACCCAAAACAAATGTGTACAATGACTGAAATGCTGAGCAAAGTGGCTAAACCGGCAAGATAAAATCTCAAAGAACTGTCATTGTCAATGTCTCCAACTCTAGAAGAGTGTCTCTGACCAACTGAACACTATCAAAGGCATACGCATAAAGATGACAGCAATGCCAACAATGGCGGGTCAGCAGATGCACACCAATGTTGCACTAACCGCATAAACATACATCCTATGTCGATGCCGAAACTATGGTGATGTCGGGGCTCGCTCCAAAACCTGTATCACCGAAAGGATCTCCATGTTTGAGAATCCCCCAGCTCAATAAAACCTCACTACGACCCTCAACAATAGGCTTTGCATATTTCCATCACAATACATAAACCGCATAAGATCTTACATCAACCACAGAAACCCTTTTCTGTAACCGCTGCGGCGGTTTGTCTGATATAACAAACCCTCAAGACCTTACATCAAATATGCATGTGACAGACATTGCAGAAAGAGTCTGCAATGGAAACCTGTACGCAGAAGAATCGACGAGGGTAGACCACCCTGAATATCTCTCAAACTGTGCAAAATTTGCAAAAACTTTCTTCTGCAAAGTTATAGACCACACAAAAACAGATCAAAACATACGTAGGTCAAAACAGATCTGTAAAAAATTGCACCTATGTACCCTAGACGTGCAGGCAGTCTAAGTGACATATCTCAAAATTGGTGAGGATTTTGAGAAAACGTTCTTCTGCAAGGTGAAGAGGACGAAAAACCGGTCAGGAATTTTGAGAATTGGCTTGAATAAAGACATTTTGGTAGGCCAAAACAGATCTGTAAAAACGTGCTGCAGTTTTTGCTGCTTCTCTGCTTGCTTCCCCGCTGAGCTCCAATGGAGCTCCCAATCCCTGAGCTCTGATACCAGTTGAAGTGCGCGAGCGAGAGCGTGTGGGTGTGGGTGTGTGTGTGTGTGTGTGTGTGTGTGTGTGTGTGTGTGTGTGTGTGTGTGTGTGTGTGTGTGTGTGTGTGTGTGTGTGTGTGTGTGTGTGTGTGTGTGTGTGTGTGTGTGTGTGTGTGTGTGTGTGTGTGTGTGTGTGTGTGTGTGTGTGTGTGTGTGTGCGCGCGCGCAGCGATGGAGAAGAGAGGAGAAGAGGAGACCTTGTGTTTGCAGGGGCTAAAACTCACTCTCTACATGTGAGCCCCCTTATTCTATTATGTACATAATGAATAAGTATAGTGGGCGGGCACCTGGCCTAACTGGCCACATGGGACTTTACCCCAACACCCCTGAGAAATTTTTCGACAGAAACTTTTCCAATCTGTAGCAAAGACCATTGTGAACAAAAGTCCCCAAAGAATTTTTGTCAAAAAAGTTCAAAAATTGGGTGAAAAGAGCCAAAGCAGTTCTAGGTGAAAACCTTAAAACAGACCTGGGGATTGACTTTTGCCAGGCCTAAACAAGTCCAAGTCACAGAAAAGCCATATAGCAGGGATCAATGGACCAAGGGGAAGCTGTGTGCCAAGTTTCAGTGCAATCTAACACATAAGTACATGGATCGCGATCCATGTTCCTTTGTCATAGATTGATACCAAACTTGTACCATAGCTAGAGCACATCACAGGGAGTCTAGTGGTCTTTTCAAAAATGAATTTGGATACCAAAAACCAAACCAAAAGCCCTGAACTACCAAGTACTTTGACAAAGTGACAGAATTGACCTAACTTTCAATCCAAAAGTCCATTTTCAAAAAAAATGATACCATAGGACCTCTGAAGCATGTTGAATCTGATGGTACCAAGAGAAGTCAATTTGGGCTCCAAACATGGATCGCGATCCATGTACCCATGGTGATAGCTTGACTTGAAAATTTTCAGATCAGTAGTGCATACACAAGGAAACATATCCCCAAGTCCAGTTTTGGAAAAAATTGAGCAAATTTGGGTCGGGAGCAAAACATGTGACAGACTGAAAACCGCATTGCAAACCTTGTATTGGCCATTTGACCTATCAAACCAAGTCCAAATCCAAACAGATTTGAGATTTAGCTTGTGGACATAGTCAGGAACAAACTCCTAAGAGGAAAAGTCCAGATGTGGTTGAACATGGATCGCGATCCATGTACCTCAACCTCATAATTTGCTGAAAATTGGTATATAGCCTGCTTATGACCTTGTCTACACACAGTAAAAATTTGAAAAATTTGGAGAAAAAAATTTGAGAGGGAACATGGATCACGACCCATGTACCTCTCAGCATAGTGGGGGTATCTGACTTGGTGATCTTGTAGACATACTTGAGAACATTCCAAATCTCAAGTTTGAGCTAAAAATACATTCGGGAGGCCAAGATACAAACCAAAGGTCCTGTGTTCTGGTTCTGAGACTGTTTTGAGTGTTGCAGTTCACTAAAAGTGCTTTAACTTTTGATAGACAATTCCAAATTGAGTCAGGCATAGCTAGGAAGAAAGCTTGTGGGCCAAAACTAGTTTTCAAAGACCAAAAGAGTCACAAATTCCAGACTTTTGAGAGACCTGATCAAGAGCAAAAAGGGATAAGTTGCATTAAGCCAAGTTGGGCTTGTCAACTACTATCTTGAGAGATTTGAGTGAGTCTTAACCATGACAAATCATCCTTCACCAGGGTTCTCTACTCCACTCAGAGACATGAAAAACGATGCAATGCCGACAACAATGGGATTGGGAGAATACCTAGAGGAGAAGCATCCACTAATCAACAAACCGAACGTGAGATTCATCAAAGCCAATGAATCCATGAGAGTGCTCACAGATTATGCTCATGAGGGCTTATATAGATTCACAAACGGGGATCCATACATCTTCTACAGGTGTGTAGAGCCCAATGCTAGAGAGTTGACCACACATAAGAACCTCTATGCCTTCACATATATAGATTCTAACGGAGTGCAAGTTTTGATGGTAGATAAGTATGGAAGAGAGTACAAACTTGTCGACCCCATTGACCTAGAGAGATATACGTACAAGGGTACTCCAATTTCTACTTACTTTCAGCCAAAACGATGCCAGAGTACACATTAAAGAGAATTCCATCGGGATTCTCTCCAAGACGAGAGGAGAGAGTGAGAGACATCTTTCCAACAGACCACGAATTGGTTAGATTAGTGACTAAACCACAACGGTTAAGACCATATCAAGTGTCTCAATGTGTCAAGACAAAGTACAGTGGGTCAGGGGATCCATATGCTCATGTCTCACTCTTCAAACAAGTTTTGAGAGCTCAACAGATTGCGGATTTTCATACTCAATATGAGGGATTTGGGTTAACATTGGAAGGAACAGCCTTGACTTGGTTCCAGCTATTGAGTAGGGATGATTTTCCAAACATAGCACAACTCTTGCAAGAATTCACAGGGGAGTTCTCAAAAAGGGGAATCAAACATAACATAGTGTCCAAATCTACGCTTTCAAATAAAAAGCAAACAAAAACGTGAAGGAAGCTCTGCTTCGCTTCAAACAATACATCGAGAAATGTCTTACACGAGAGCTACCGCAAGATGAGAGGCTATCAGTTCTCTTCATAGAGGGCTTGAGGAATGAAACTCTCAAAAAGGACCTACATTTGAAAGGATGCACGACGTTTGAGCAAGTCACTAGAGAAGCTCTTTATCTAGTTGACAATTGCAAGGCCTACGGAGAGGTGAGTGAAGATATAGACAACACGACTAGTAGTGCCTCATCTCCGAAGAGCGAATCAACAACAAAGAGAGATGTTCAAACTCCTTGGCAACCAATCGTTGAACAAGTGGTCGAGGGGATGATTAGAAGAATAAACCAAGGCTACATACAGAACCCGATTGTACGACAGCTTCAATTGAGGATATGTAATACTTGTGGAGGGGATCACCCCACTCCATGGTGTAGCACTCAACCAAAACCGCAACAAATGCTAGGGCAACATCCACCTCTTATGAATGATGGTAGAGTAGTAGTCAACTATGCCCAACCAACGTATGTGCCACAACCCATGAGAAACCAGTACTCCATGGATGCAAATACGCTCATGTTCATAGCCAATCATCAGGAGTATGGTTCAAAGAACATCCTCACAAGGCAAGAACAACCATTGGCTGGATCACCAGCTATGAAACAAGAAGGTCCATGCTATGAGTATGGAGGTGATCATTGGGCACAAAGTTGTCCAAACAAGGGTCCACAAATAGAATTATTTGTGTTCTGTGACAATTGTGGGACCGACCATCTATGCCAACACTGTGCTAAGAATCCAAATTACAGGGGGAAAGCAACAATGAACGTTGTAGGCGTAATGCCTTCTTCAAGCGGATCCGAGGTAGAACCCACCATTCCTTTAAACGTGATGACTCGAGCTCAAGCTTAAGAAGCTACCAAAAACAAACCGGCTAAAAAAGCCACATTGCCTGTTCAAACAGAAATCGAGAACATATCGGTGAGAACTTTTGGAAGAAGATCATGGAAAGGCAAACGAAACAAAATGAAATTGAAGAGGCTGAAGGAGAAAAGCGGCTGTGGAAACTGAACTGAATCAAACAAGAGAGCAGCTTAGACAAGAGCAAGAAAAGAACAAAACCGCAAAGGGACCTAAAGAGTCAAAGACTAACTCGGGAGGTTAAGTCTTAGTGGACAAAGTGTTTGTACCTTTGGATGCGATCTTGAAAGATTATGATGCTAGGTTAAAGAATAACCAAACCCAAGAGAATAGATGGCTAACATATCCTCATCCAGGGTATGAAAAAGAGAGGTTGCAAATGTGCAAGGAGCTCATCCAGAAGGCCCAAGCTCTTATGGAACCAGCTCCAGATGCTTCAAAGATGGAGGTGCTAGTCGACGAAAAATTTCAAGAATTGGAAAGTCGTGGTATTGTAAACAAAGACCAGGAAGAGCCAGGAGTTGAGGCACCTTTAGATACAAGGGAAGTAGCCAATACCACAGATGGGGTGGACTCACAATCAAAAATGCCAATTCCTGAAGTAGAAGAATTGTGGCCACAATCCTTGTGGGAATCAATTAGAAACCGAAAAGATGGTAGTGCTACTTTACAGTCAGCACCTATCCCTGAGATAAACATGGATCATGAATTTTTCCCAAGGGATATAAGATCTTATATGGGGATGTCGGGTCTGTCACATCTGAAGAGAGTAAACCACGCTCTCTGAAGACTTTGCCATCTTTCATAGGAAAACAAGATGGTAGTGCTACTTTACAGTCAGCACCTATCCCTGAGATAAACATGGATCATGAATTTTTCCCAAGGGATATAAGATCTTATATGGGGATGTCGGGTTTGTCACATCTGAAGAGAGTAAACCACGCTCTCTAAAGACTTTGCCATCTTTCATAGGAGAACACGAAACAAAATCGGAGGTTAAAATGGTACCTTCTCAGTGGAAATCCACACCACAAATGATGGATACCAAGAGCTTGCATGAATTGATGTCTTCTCCTATACAATGCACACTTTATCTCTCAGAGCTACTAAAAATTAGACCACGTCTATGGGGCCAAATGGACAAACACCTGGAAAACATGGGGCTGAAAATCCCTTCACATGACCAACTTGCATATGAAAACATGGATGACACCTTGCCTAAGAAACCACAGACGAAGCCAATACCAATGAATAAGGTTGGTGATTATTGTGAAGGAGAAGAAGAAAACACCACCTTACCACTTGAGTACAAAGGAGTAAAGAGGGTTGCTATATTAGATAGTGGAGCAGGAATTACCATTGCAACCAAAGAGATATGGAAAACATGGGGAAAGCCTGCTCTTAGGAAAACTCGAATGAAACTGCAATTAGTGGATGGATACATGGAGAAACCAATTGGAATATTAGAATAAATCATTGTATCCTCATGTAGCATCGAGTATGAGCATACCTTTGCCATAATGAATTTTGACAAGAGCAGCAACTTTGATATCATATTGGGCAGACCATTCATGCATCAGCTCAAAATGGTACAAGAGTGGGGCTATGACTATTCTACTTGAGACACAAAAAGGTCACAACAAAAATTGGTGTCAAAGATCATAGTTATAGAGATGTAGTGTGAACCCCGGGGGAAGATTTAAACTCCACAACCGATTTTGAAAGCAAAGCACATATTTGGATGTACGGAGCTCCTAAGAGTGGAAGTCTTAGAAAGCAAGATTGCATCCTAGAGCATTCAGTAGAAGATGAGGTATACGTACCAGAATCATTTCCAGAGGAGTTATTTGAACCCTTTGGATGGGATCAAATACTGGCCACTCTTGATGTCTGCGTGAATGAGGTGACCCCAATTAAATTTTGCAATGAAGATGGATATGATATAACTCCCTTATTTACAATAAAGGTGTTGAAGGAAGCTAATGAGGTTTGTGAGTGTGAAATCAAAAAAGGTGAGACAAATAGCTACATCATGGACCATGATGCCAAAGTGCAAATGAAAGCAGAACAAGGAGCAAAGTTTCCAATTTCACTGTCAAATGTTCAGCAAACACAAGATCAAAATAAGAACAGGGATAAGGACGAAGATCAACTGTCTCCTACGATGATCAAATTCAGCATATGCGGAGAAACAGGACTCAAAATCACATGTTCAGTTGTGATAGATCCAAAAGCAACAAAGAATCTAATGACATATGGAACTACAATCATGATGGGAAAGCCGCCAATCACAGAGCTAGAGGAGATCATGTACACAAGTTCAAAAATTCCAATTCCTACCTTCGGAGTGGCAGAAGCTGTACTCAAGTTGAGTACCGGGGAGTATAAGGATACGTTCCACATAATCGACTCCCATCACATCAAAGAGAGTCTGGTCCTCACAGAAAGCTAGAGGAACATCTTCTTTCAACAACAACCAAAAGCTTCACAATAAAAAACCCCAAAAGCAGCTCAAGTCAATGCACAGAAGGAGCAACCAACCATAGCAGAAAAGGGTAAAGCTAAGTTACGCACTGAAGTATATCAACCTCGCAAGACGACTTTACCGTCAACAAGCCTCCATCAAACTTCCCGTGAAACCTCTACATCAAGAGCCAAACCATCGGCAATGCAATGGAAAATAAAGCAAAAAGTCTATCAACCAAAGTTTCCATCACAAAAAAGTATTAAGAAGAAACCGAAGAGAATCAACCAAGTGTTGGTATCCAAAGAGCACATCAAAGTCAAAGACCCAATTTGGATACATGAAACACAAGTTCAACATCAACAACAAAAGGTGACATGGTGGGTTGCATCAAATGAGTCAATCATTGCTCAAGGCTACTTCCAAGGAAACGCTGATGTTTGGGCCAAAAAGTCTAAAGTAATCACCTGGATCTATCCACCTCAACCTACGTGTTCTACAAAGAACAAGATGAGCTATAAACGCAAGACAAACAACTCAAATAGGAGAAAGAAAAACCACAAAAGGCAGAAGAAAAGACCTTCCAAGCAAGAAATGCGACAAGTTTGGGTATGAAAGTCACACGCTAGTCAAATTACCCAAGAAAGAGAGGTGAAGCAGCGAATGATTCCAGTTAAGCTACTTGAAGCACAAGGATTTTATGAAGGTAACACACAAATATGGTTACCAAAAATTGTAGCTCAATCTGGAACAACGAAGAGAAATCAGGCAGCACAAGCTTCTACCCCAAAGCAAGCAATGACAACCAAAAGCCAACAGAAGCCAATTACAACCAAGGCTGCTGCAACCTATAGATGGATACCTTGTCATCAATTACAAAAGCAAGGCTTTTACAACGAAAATCATTAGGTTTGGATACCGAAGCCTAGTGTCCATCAAATTATAGAAGAAGATAAAATGTCAAAGACGGTCACACAAGGACCAAAAACAAGATGGGTTCCAAAATTGCTAGTGGAAACTCAATCACAGAGAACCCACACATCTCGACAATCGCTTCTCATGGAAATTAACGCAAAGGCTACATCAATCCCTATCAGAACTGAAGGACTTGTTTTACAAAGAAGTATCAACATACAACAAGCAAGTCAAGAGGAGCCAAAATATGCCAACCTTCTCGACAAAATGGTGGCATCCAAAGATCAACACAATGGAAAAGGCCTAAATTTCCAAAATTTATGGAATTGGGTTTTTGACCTTGAACAGGTAAGTCCAAGTCGCCATTAAATATACATGGCATAAAAGTCAGATTCGGGCAACTAATCCACCAAATGAGCGAGGCATTAGTCCCAAACCTTCATGTAATAGTCTCTGTGGTCTAAGCGTCTTAGTTATTCTAGGTACTGCTCAAGCTGGAAGAGTTGAGCATAATTACGTTGTGTCTCTCATGCTGGTATAAGTGAGCTTAAGAGTCGAAGTCATTGTAGTATAGTGGTAAGTGAAGGAGGAAGTCCAAAAGACACCCATGCACTCAACACAGTGAGGAGTGAGTGGAGAAGCTTCTACATCGAAAACCCTTCTTGGAAACATGGAAGCTATTGAGGCGTCCTTTGATGTCACATGTGCTACATTTGTTCCTTGAAGCACCCATCAACTCCGTCTCTTACACTACATGCTTTTGTTTGAAAAATTTTCATATGCATATAGAGTGTCCCATAATTGACACTTGCATTAGACACTCTTTCTTTGTTTCTCCCAAACACTCACCTTGCATGACAGGTACTTCAAGTCCAAATGCTCAACTCCAATAAGAGCATATACCAAAGGCACTTTTTTTCCACCGGGTTTTTTCCCTTTGGTCATCTAGGTTTTAAGACCCTAATCTAGAAACCCTCATCATCAACTTCTTGTATATATTCCTTCTACATCAACAATAAGAAAATAGCTACCCAAATCAATCGACGACGACTTGGAGCAAACACAACAGGTCTCCATATGCTTATCAAGACCATCTTTTATCTTCAAGGGTGACAACAAAGCTCCATCCAACAATGGCAAGTCAAAGAAGGGCCTACAATACCAAGCAATGATAAGTTCAGCAAGCGAGCTATCCACAACAACCATACGTAGCTCACACAGTGCTTCAACATTGGCTACCTATTGTGGAAAACTCAAATTGCAGTGGACCTTGAAAGAAAATCCAACATAAAGTCCATGCCACAAAGAGGCTCGGTTCTATAAACAAAAAAACATGAAAATCCCTCTTCACGGCAGTGAAGTCTGGCAACAAAGAGGAGAATGCGCAACACAAAGAAAAGTTGCCTCACAAATCAAAGCTCACATCACGTATCAACAACACGACAACTATGAATCACTCTAGGAAGGGGGGAGCGTCATCAACACCAAAGCATTTCCCAAGCTGAAGACCAACCTTCAAGACAATGCTAAAGGCAACCCTATGAAAAGACTGCACAAGGTCGTGTCAAGGGACGACACGAATTAGGAAGGGGGGAATGTTTTGAGGACAGATCAAACGGACGTCCACCTAACCGGACACGTAACCGGACACCACATTTGTACTCTATTAATTGTCCAAGCTAGTGTAGTGATACTTTATGTAAATCCTAATTCTAGAGTAGCAGGTCAATTCCCTGAGTTGTAATAATGGCATGATAATTGTAAAGGTCCGTGTGAGCCAGCCACTGGCCATTTACAATGCCCTAGGTATAAAGGTCAATAAGTTTAATGTAAAAAGAAAGCTTATCTTTGGAGGAAGAAGGGAGCTCAAAAAACGTACTCTCAAGCTACGAGCTCCTCCACCTTGTAATCATCACAGTTAATGAATGGGTAATCCGTTTTCGATTCCGAAACTTGTATTGTGTTCCTCTTTCTTTTCTCTTTAAATTAAGTGTAAGCATTGTCAATTTTTTTGTGGTTCGTGACTACACGTCTGTGAGCTATAATTGCAGATTTGAGTGCTTAAATTGCTGTTTTTAATCGTTTTGACCATAGGAGAGTGTTCTTAGACCATAAGAACAATTCTGGATAGTTCTGTTGCAGTTTTCAAGACCTTTTTCATGATGGATCGTAATTTTGGTACCTTGTCGGATTGCGACCAGACTTGGTAGGATTGTGATTGTAGGTGTCCTATACCTCCTCCTAAAGTTTCGTTGCATTTCGAGTCCGTTCAAGTGCCGAAATGGCATGATAACTTAGAGCTGTGAGAAAGGACATAAGCAGATTTTCCTGATCATTGAGTGTTGGTTTGCTTGTAGAGTTGTTATGTTTGTTTGTTAAGGTTCACTTCTTGAGATTGACAATCTCATAAAGTCTCTGTGTCCCATCCGAGTCACTTTCCTTCAATATTGACATTATGTTAGTGCCAGAAAGCTATGTTGCAGACGTCCGTCGCAGCGACCCGCTAACACCTATATAAAGACTCACGAGCTTGATGCACACACAATTGATTTGATGGAAAAGATTTTGGTTTTCTTAGTATGAATGGCTCTCTGGCTAATCCTCCCTGACCCTTCACTTGCCCCACTAAAAAAGATACACAAGGCCTTATGTAGCATGCCATCAGCTTTGCAACTCGATAGTCATTATAGAAGTGTTTTGAAACATTTCTCTCTACTTAAAAATAGTCGAAGTCTCCACAAACAAGATGATGGCATAAGATTCAAGATTCAAGCATTCCATAGCCAAAATGTACTTGGATATTAGTTCTAGTGCTTCACATCCTATCTACTGCTATATATAGTCTTCATGTAAGTTTTCTTTAATTTTCATCTTTTTCCTCTTCTTTTAGCTTGAGCTAAAGAGTCAAGCACATGTAAACACATTATTCATGATGATCATAAGACTTCAAGTCTAAGACTTTACCGAGAGTCTCATCGGATAATGGAATGTAAGCCCTTGTGCTATATCGACAAAAAGTGGAGAAACCTATAGCACCAAAACCCTCTTTGAACTATAATTCTTAAGTGTGTTGAAAAGTGTATATTGTGCACCAAAAAACGACATACCGTTGTAGACATGTCCTTGGTAGCGTGTGTGAATACCTAGCGCAGATATTTAGTGGTGTGTTGACTAATTATGTAGTCATGTCATGTTTATATCCCATGTTGTTACATGTAGAATATATAGTGTATTTTCAAGGCCACCAAGTGATTGCACAAATGTGTGTAATGTGCGATGTTAGCTCAATTGAGTTTCAAGTGGTATCATTGTAGCTCCTAGATTTCACCTTTAAGTTAGTGTCTAGCCAAACAAGATCTAGTGAAAACCCTCAATTCATATACTAGTTTATGCAATCTAACAAGGCTTTTTTCTCTCTATTCTCAAGCACTCAAGCTGAAATTTCCCCCTCCTCTTCTACTCTCTTTATCTTTTTATTGAATGCATACTTGTATATGTGTGTAAAGAGGTGACTTCTCCATTGTGTGCATCTTCATGGTACATTGATTTGAGGTTGTAAATGTGTGAATTACGTCTTTGCGAGAAAGAGAAGAGCTTCATGATCTTGAAGCTAGGTAGACAATAAGAGAGCATTATGTGACTATTCGCGCGCGCATGTGTGTGTGTGTGTGTGTGTGTGTGTGTGTGTGTGTGTGTGTGTGTGTGAGAGAGAGAGAGAGAGAGAGAGAGAGAGAGAGAGACGGCCGTGTCTTCACATGCTGTCCTTATACCCTAGCTTGGTTGTTGTGCTTTACATGGTGACATTATTGATGTCAGTCGTGTGTATAGCTCTCTCAGCTTAGCCCTAAGCTACGCTACATTAGCTATACGTCTACACATTGAAATAATATAGAGCTCCACATGAGTAAAATCTTACAAAATAAAAAAAAAGCCATACATTTATAGAAGCATGAGCTTTAGAAATTTCTAAATTTCCAATTAAGAGGCAGTCAAAAGGCTCGGCTCCAATTTTTTTTGTAGGCAAACTAAAATTCCAGTTTTCTTACACATGACAAGCAATAAGATTTGGTATGTATATGTCGAGCTTCAACTCCATCTCATCAAGATTCCATTTTTTGTGCCTTCCAAACCCTTCCGAAAAGGCACATGCAGGACTTGAACTCAAGAACCTAAACCATTGGCTCCATCTGCTCTAGACTCCAACAACCGCCCATGGTACTCCCTACGGTGTCTAAATTTAATCTAAAAAATAACGCTTCCCTGCTTGTAGCCCACTCAACCACTCTATAAAAGCTTCCTCTAGCAAAGAACAGGCCCAATTTGGAACTAACGAGTTTATGTGCTTCAACCATACAAAATTTGTTTTAAGTACAAGGTATTCACAGGATGGTATTATTGGGCTATCTACTCTTTCTAATACTCCAATGTGGTTCTCCACTGCGTCACATCTTGTTTGAAGACATACATGGTTATCTTTGCTATCTTCAAGTGTTTTTGGTTTGGCATTTGTAGTCCATAGATGAGCTGTTGAACCAGCATTTTCCCATTAGTACACACCCAAGTTCTTGTTGTTAGTCTTCAATCTCCTCCCAATTCGTGCCATTTAGCCCCACAAGAGGGGTGATTTTTCAATTATATCCTCAATGGGATCTAGCAGTGTTGCAATTTGTCCCCAAACATTCATGTTTTTGGGATTTTCCACCTTCAAAAATCTCATGCCCTTGGATCCATGTAAATAGTTTCCACTTGACAAGAATAACAACGTCCATCAACATACAAACTCATCAAACCATCAACAACCATCTTTTACAAGCAAATAGACAACACCACGTGTATACAACGTCTGTCTACATCTGTCGAGCGTTCATGTAATTGAAACCTAAATCATGGTGTTTTGTTTTAGGATCATGTTCCAGAAACCAAACCTCCAAAAAATCAGCTGTTCGAGTAGAATTATGCAAACTAAAAAGTGTATATCACACAAATCCAAAATGCTCCATAATTCAACTTGGATATTATTTCTATACAGCGTCTAAAATCTCTTTTGCCTTGAGAAATAGTTCTCTCCCAATACAGACAACAAAAGCAGAATGAAGGTATAACCACACTCGGGGAAAACGCAGTAGTACACACTAAACCTACCACAAATGTAATCACAAACCAACACCCAGACGTGTGATGTTCCCTTTACTCAACTTTGAGTGATTACAATTTCCACGTTACAAGACCATGTGAACAAAACTGCACATTGAAGCAAATGCAGTGGCGCCTTTCCCTGTCGATACTTGCTCACTGGCACAGCCAAACAATCTTATGCTTCCCATTTCTTCATCTCCATGCCTGAGGGCGGACTACCTTCAACATACTTCTCACCAACATCTTTCCAATTAGTAGACAGCACAGTCCCATTGGACTCCACCTGCAACAATGTGAATCATAGTATTGTAAGAGACAACATTGGATGAAGGTCGAGATACACTACCAAGGCTTCAATATGCACAGCAAGAGCTTAACAAGGTGAAGGTTTACATTGGCATTCTAAAAGAATAAAATGAAAGGAAAGTCAAGTCATTTAAGGCTGTGAAATGAAAAGACCTATCAATTAACAAACTAAAAAAGCATGAAAAGGTAGGTCCAATGAGCAATAAAAATAATAAAATCTCAAATGTCAGCCTAACTTTCTCCTCCTCTAAGGCTTCTTTTAGAAAGCCAAAAATATACTGCTCTACATGACCTTATTAACCATTGACATAACCATTTGAATTTTTCCATGAACTTACAAAAGACTTGTTCATAGCTCTCCGAGTATCTTCATCTGCATTTCGATAAATGTCCCTAAAGAGTTTGTTGAGAGCTGCATCACCTTCCAATTTCTCATCTTTCTCCTGCAAAGCAGCAGACATTAGTAGCAGCAATTTGAACCTAACAATTCCTGCAGCCTCCAGAGAGCGACCTACCTCCTTTATTACTTGCGCTTCTAGCTTGTCCCAATCTTTGTGTCCCTTCTTGCTTGAGGAAGGATAATCCAATTTTGTATTCACAGTGGCTGAATCCGAGAAACAAAATAATCAGGCAAATTTTTAAGTTAAAAGATCAAAACAGAGGTAGTTAGCAGCCATTGCTTCTGAAAAGGAAGAGATAAGAAAAACCAGAAGCATGTTCATTGTCAGATAACCTGGTTTTACTCACTATCGTCTCATGTAGCTAAATCACAAGTTTCACTAGACTTACCTTTTCAATTGGCTGAAGTACCTTGATACACAGCCTCAGATGCAAAAACTTCCTATGCATGGACTTGCAGCCATAACACTTATAGACCTCTCTTAAGGATGGTTAGAGCGCCAACCTTATGGAATAGAGGGTACAACAACAACCCTTTACCTCGATATTTTACCAACATGGGGGTGAGCGCGCATATGCATGCAGGTGCACGCAGGTTGTGGGTGAAAGCTGGTGCAGTTTTTCTCACTTTTTCAGACTCCAAAGGTCTTTATAAATACTGTCCTCACTTATAGCCATAACCTGATGAGATAATATAAATGACATCAACCCAAACCTCAGAAAGTGTCAACATGGAACTAGCCCACATCACAAGGGCATGGCTGTGAGCAGAAAATGTTGATTAGACATCCTTAATCAATGACTTGACAACATAATTCCCGAATTGAGCGACAGGGGAGCAGTAAACTCTTTTCAACCTCAACTATGTCAAAAATGAGGCATGAAGAACTTCAACTTCACCAACAAAAAATGGAGCAGCTGGAAAAGTTTACATAGCTGCACTCAATTTTGAACAAACTGAAGACACCCATACTTACGTTTGGCTATAACTGGAGTTGGTACAACCACCTCATTTTCATTAAACTCCAGCGAACTCCAGTTCACACTTTCGGCTTTTGCAAGTCGTATTTCAACTTTTGTGCCGAGGATAGTATACTTGCATTTATCAGTCAGCACCTGCAAGAACCAGGAGAAAGTACCGACTTCAGGTTACATGTGAATAAAATTACCACAAAGCAAGAGAGAACATGGTTTTCACAAAAAGCTTACTTTTCGGTTGAGCCTTGTTTGAAATATGTAGGGCTCATGTGGAGGACACTCAATTACAACCTTCAACTGACGATGAGAAACAAGAAATCAACTCTCAAATCAACTTGGAAATGAAGTATGTCTAGAATTACGCCAGACTGCTTCATTTCACTTACAAGTTGAACTCCAAATTCTACTGCAACCTGCTCCTTCCTTAATCCTTTCGCCAGAATTTCTACCACAGCCTCGTTTGTGTTCTGGTAGAACGCATGCCTAAAGTGCTCATTCCACATACAAGCTATTAAAAACAGCATATGTTCAAAAGGAAATTAAGAAACAGAAAGCAGCTTTCCTACAGGAACCAAGTCACTTGCCTTCACCTGAAATTTTGTGCAGGCTTAGGTTGCGGGGGAGATGAGGGTGAACTGGCAGGAAACACTGTTTTGTGCTCATTTAAATGTTCTTCATTTCTGCTATCGGATAACCCCTCCTCTGACTGGGATTCATCTGTGAAATAGAAACTTGAAAGTCTCAGATCTAAACAAGTCTCTTGTAAAAGTTTGGAAGTCTCAGTTCTAAACAGAGGTCACAATCCTTGGTACATAATATGTGAAATGTGTTACTAGTCCCTATACCTGTCAGGAAGAACCACATGAGAAATTGCCCAATTTCTATAATCTCAATGTGATTTCTGCTACTTCTTGCAATGGACAAATCAGTAGAATACACTCTATGAAAACGAGACACAACTGTCTAAAGGATAGGAAACCAAAGTCATGCAGTACATCCGTAAGGATGCACAATCTCAAAAGGTTATGAAAACTTTAAGAGATGATCTCCACATACCAGCTATAGCATTATCACATTTCATTATCCAGTTCTGAAAGTCAGAATTGGATGGTTCCAAATTTGCCCCTGCGGTGAATGCTGCTTTTGCAGTTTCATACTCCTCAAGTTTATAGCAAGCAACTCTGTAAAAAGATAGGGATCAGAAACTCCAATCAGATAACACAGTAGTCAATCAGATAACAACCAGGAGTAAAGCAATGACAAATCTTGCCCTTTGCAGCGGAAGGCCTTCGCCGAAGAAGCATTCAGCTCTATAGCCTTATTTGCATCAGCAATAGCATCTGTTTCAAGCTCTTACATGGTCAGGGCCCTAAATAGTCAAATGGATAACTCCACAAACAAAAGAAGAAAAGAAGCAACAGTTTTCAAAGCCCTAATATCAATCAGGGCAAGGAGAATCCAGTTTCTCACAGAATGACTAAGCCAAAGTCCTGCAGACTCATCTAAAATCTACTGCCTTTATCAATGCTCTCCCATATCCAAAACGCCTCCATTATCTCCACCCAAGTCCTCAGTCCCACATTGAAAGTATGACATTGTGCATGATCTCCTCTAGCCTAGAGATTCAAGAATCCAGTCACCCTAGCCACATGGATTTGACAGCCACAGAAGCCATCATAGGCTCCGTACACAAAATGTGAGTCCGCTCACACCTTATTCTACCTCAAACATGATGCCTCAGATGCCAAGGTTTGGTGTGTACAAGCTCTTGAGTCTCTTGATCCCTTGATATCCATGCCACTTATGAGTTCCATTTCGGTAAGGAATACCATGATTCTAGCACATCAACAACGCGTACTACTTAGCCCCTACCTTTGTTTATGCCATACCTTCCATAAGTCTTCTTTGAACTTAAAAGTTCTCTTTAATAACCCTATGCTAAACCTCCTTAGTGAATCCAAATTGTGTCATCACAGATTGCTTATTTACATAGGACTATCAATTTTGGAATGTGTTTAAGCTTTCAGAATAAATCATTAATGAGCTTAATCCATAAGTTTTTGAATTTTTCAGCAAACCCAGTTTGCTAAGAATGCAGCAAGCTTTAAAGACGAGCAAGAATAAATGACCAACTGGTTAGCTCAAGCAGTCCATACAGAGCAAGTTTGAATCATACTTGAGGTGCTTTACTTTTCAGGCCTGCAGCTGATGCAACAGCCAGTAAACTCATAGGTGGGCTGACACAATCTACTTTTTTGAGGATACACACCCACATCCTCCATATAATAAAGGAAGTGTGTACGAGACTCTACTTGCTGATACTTACTTTGACTGACCAACTAGTATTGAGAAAACCCTCTTTCAATTTGAGTCCAAAAGCCTTTCAAACCCCTGTCCTCATGCTTCTACAAGCAGTAGTTTGAACTGGTTTCTGGTTTATCTAAGTTAGTGACAAATTGTTAATCAGCTTGCAACGAATGTGCATCTTGTTGTGGATATTGAACATGTTGATCCAACAACAATCAAGGTGGTAGATCAAATGCAGAGGAGGTCAAGGACCAGATCAGAGATGTGCAGCAATCAGGATATCCTTCGAGAGCTACGTAGAGCTGGACTGAGGACCAACATGCAACCAAGTAAGACAAAAAATCCCTTCCGCACACTTATCGTGTCAAGTTAGCAGAAGGCAGATCCTTCCTTAGCAATGTAACCTTCTCCTACAAAAAGAACTTTCATAAAGGTACACAATTAAGGCAGATTCAAAGTTCCAACTACATTGCAAGAACAAATGGGATCCTGCAAACAAAGTTTCCAGCGTGCAACCTAGCCGGAACAATCAACGCTTTCTCACATAGACAGAGATCATCACATGGAGAACACGTTACCAAGAACTTGAACAGATGCGCAATCCGCATTCTAGTATGATACCTGTGAAATTCTGCAGTTTGATGTGCACCTGCGCTCTGCTTGGAAGAAGAGAGGCAGCCTTACTAGGATCTGCCGCTATCACCTTCGTGTAGAGGTCCAGAGCCAAGTCAAGGTTGTCGTCCAAGATAGCGTCAGTAACTTGCTTCTCCAGGTCCTCCGCCATCGCACGCAACTCACTGCGAACAGAAAAGATGAGATGTGTATCTTTGACTCGAAGCTTGTCCAGAAGCTTCTGTGTACGCGCCCAAGAAAAATCACCAAAGCAACAAGAGATTGAAATGCCAAGACATTTGAAGCGTTGCAGGGTATTAAATGGGATGGTCAAGGTCATCATAATATATTCCTTCTACTAGCTCGTGCCACTCGCCTACCAACGGGTTTTGCTCGCTCTTATCACCTCACTCTGTATGTGTTTGTGTGTGTGTATATATCTTTATACATCTCTCCATGACACACATGATCGACACTATCACCAATGACGTACGAATACTTATTTTCCCATTGTTCAAATGCAAGTTTTTATCTCACTCTGTCTTTGGTCCCTTTAGATTACTCCCTTTAGATTACTCATGCTAATTTAACCTTTTCGTATCTTTCTCTTCTCCTTCTCCCTTCCGCGTGCATGTGCACGCGCGCACGCGCGCACACACACACAGATTACATAAATGCAAATCACTAAAGAGACATATTTCAAAAAAAAAACAGTTTACATTATTGCCAAAAAGGTTCAGGAATGTATCTGGATAGCACTCTTAGTCGTGCTATTTCAATGGAATCAAGATATTGAGTTGGAGCTCTACAAACTTCTCTTAAATCTATTTTTTGAACCCAGCTCAAGTAAATTTTGTAATGACGAATCAACCCAAGCTCTTGCTTTAAGAGCATGAGCTTAAGATTGAGAAAGAAATAGAGATCAAGCAATTTGATGTAAATCGTGTCCAACTCTTCATCTACATATGACCCCCAAACAGTGTAGTTTTTTTCGATCACTTCCCATGCCCATTGCCATCCCCATTCAGCAGATAACAAACTTTCTTCAAGGACATCATGTAATGTACCCAACATTTATCCATATAAGTCATTTCAGTTATTTTGCAAAGTAATTGAGATTCTCAATTTTGTGAGTCATCGTGAGTTTATCAAAGCAATCGGATTGAAAATCGGGTTCAGAATCCATTTATTTATGATCTTTCTTTATGTGGAACAATAAGTTTATGTGAGAACCTAATCTATGTGTGAAGAAAAAGCTTATAGATAGTATTTTTAGGAAAGAAAGAGAGGTGAGTCAAAATTAAGATACTTCTTTCTTTCTCTCTTTCAAAATAGAATGGGAACTTGTAAGTATAGAGCTTTTTAAAATCACGTATAAAATTCGCGTACCCACAAAAAAAAAAAAAAAGTAGAGCCGCGATGATGCGCGAGCTTTTTTTTCCTCTCCTATTCTTGAAACCTCTCAGTATTCTTAGCACCCCCCTAGGGCCTATATAAAAGACCCTTCTCCTCTCAATTTGAACACACATCTACAGAAGCGGAAGCTCTCTTGCAACGACGCGTCGGAGGAAGCCTCTCTCCCTTAACCTCTCACCTTCAAACCATCTCCATCTCCAATCTTCGACGTGCCTTCACCCGATTTGTGAACTCTCTCTCTCTCTCTCTCTCCATCAACGCGCTTTTCTTTTCTCCATTCCGAAGCTATGGCTCCAAAGCGTGTAACACGAAGTTCTAAGGACGCCCATGCCGTTGCACCACCAAGGAAGGTGGAAAGGAAGGTGTCTACTCCGAACAGATCTCATGCGGAAGCATCAACCGAAGAAGAAGTCGAAGCCGTCCAAACTCCAGCACAGGAGTTATCTGTAATGGAATTAGCCTATTCAACTTGAGAATAGCGGAAATTAATGAGAATACTTTCGAGAAATAACTTTGTGAGCATAGCGGGTAGACATAATTGAAGATAGCAACATAATCATAGCAATTAGTTAACTTGGCATGAACAATACTTTTGCAAGAGAGAGAATTTAGAGAACATGACAACAGTTGAGGACCGGATTTATGTGGAGCCGGTCCCCCCTCCAATAGGCATTTGTATTATGATTTCTCCCATTAAGAGAGACTTGTTACAATACATTCTTTGTGTTCCTTGTGACCTAGGTGATGCAATGAAGATGGAAAGCTTCATGCATCACAATCATAGCATAACATGAACTTGAAGAAAGCTTTAATTGTCCCAAGCCTCAGTCCCAAGACCTCAAACACCTTCGAAGGTGGAGAGAGCTAGCAGGGAATGAGGGTAGGGAAGAGGAAGAAGAAACATTTCATAGGAGAAAGAACTAGTTCCTCACTTATCATACTCTTGTTGCTGGCATACATAATAGCATAGTAATGAAGAAGAAGGAGATGACAAGCTCAAGCATTGAAGCATGGCTCTTGGTTGGATTTGCACTCCATAGCCAAGAGTGTTGGTGTAGGCTCTCAACCTCTACTTGCTTGGAGAGGGATCTCTTGCACTTTGCATAGCACACAATGAGAGTGATTGTGAGTGTGTGTGGGTGAGTATACCCCTCAAGCAAGCCCCTAGCTAGCTTGGGTCGACCCCCCCTTGTAGCTCATGCTTGAAGCTCATTGGACCCTCCCAGGCCTAGCCAATCATGAGCAAGAGGCATTACAAGCAGTAGGGGTAGCCTTGAGACAAGTGTCCCCCTTTCCTTTTTGAGAGAGAGGGCTAGATAAATGCTAAAACAATTAGATAATTCATGTAATTTATCATTGGACCCCTTTGAAGCTTAGCCAATAGGCTTCAAGCAACACATGAAGGTAACATGGGTAGGGGCCTGACATGTGTCCTTGCTGCCTCTTCAAGTTGGGGCTTCCCTTGTGTGTGTGAGTGGGTGTTCTCTCTCTAGCCCCAAGGAAGAAAAGGGCTCGCCCCCCCTCTTGTAGGAATGCTTTTGACTTTAGGTGATCAAGCACCTTACTCATCAAGCATGACAAAGCACTTGAACTAGGGGGTGTTCCCACAAGCATCTCAGGCAAGCTTCTCAAGGCACCTCAAGTACCTTAATCATGCAGCAAGTCAAGCACCTCAAGCATGGAGCCAGTCAAGCACCTCAAGCATCTTAATCAAGCACCTCAAGCATGACAAACACCTCAAGCACGACAAGCACCTCGAGCTTGGGCCGGGTTCCCACCTCAAGCTTAGCCCTAGCTTACCTAAGGTCAAAGGACTTTTACACACATTTATTGGAGGTCTTCAATGAAGCTAACCCTAAGGTCTTATGCTCCATTGGTTAGCCTTGCTCTTTGATAGACCATCTCCCTTTTGGGCCCCTTTACAATTGGCCCAGTGTTGAGATAGATCTATAAGCACATATCTATATCTTAACACTTGTTCCCGTTTATTCTCCCACATTAAGTGATCAATTTAATATGAGAAAATCATTTAGGTTGGTTAGATATTAGATTTTATGACATTACCTCTCTCTTGAAATCATAGTCGTCCTCGACTATGAGGTAGAAGAGATAAAGTCTTAGTCATTAGTCAATCGTACTTAGCGGATAAAGGATCCCTTTTTACCCTACGACATCTTTCCAAGATGGATGACTAATCCATTTGGTGCTTGGGAGACATAGCTGCCGCAAGCATGTCTGCTCTTTAGTCCATTTCATTCTCCCAAAGTAGAGTGACAAATTCTACTTGGTGTTTGAGAGACGTCGTCATCACAAACATGATTCTAAGCATGCATACTAGTTAAATTTGTGCACAATTAAAAATTAAAAAGAGGACTAGTCATATAAGACAAAAACATGAGTCATTTAAAAGAAATTTGTACATTTGCTTACTCTAATGTAGCATTGTAAGCATTGACAAGGTTCATACTATCCTTAAGTTGTACTCCTTGCATCCATTTAGCATCTTCAAAAGGATAATTTTTGAACTTAATAAGATACCGTCGGATTATCTTACCATGTCGTAGTACCTTGTCTTCATGCCGAAGGATAGCTTCGGGTTGTAGCACCTCTTCTTGGTCTTCGACTTCGGGAGGGTCTTCAATAATTGGTTCAATTGGTGGCTCTCCTTTGTAGGGCTTAAGTAAGCTTACATGAAAGGCATTGTGTGTAAGCCAATGGTTGGGCAACTTGAGTTGATAAGCCGTCTCATTGATAGGCTTCAAGATTTGGAAAGGACCATAGTATCTTTTTGCTAGTTTAGCATAATACTTTTGATGGCTAGTAGGATTTTTGCCCGTCGTTTGCCTTAATCGAGCCTTAGGAAACTTGAGTAAGACCCAATCATTTTCTTTGAACATTAAGGCTCTTCTGTGCTTATCAACAGCAGCTTTTTGCCTTTGTTGAGAGATGGCTATAGCCTCCCTAATCTTTCGAAAAGATTCTTGTAGGTCACGGCTATACTCATCGGCGGCAAAGATCTTCCCATGTACTTTCAGTAGCAAGGGACTTTTAGGTCTTCCCTCTATGATCTCGAAAGGTGCTTTCCCCGTAGAAGTATGTACAGTATTATTGTAGGTATACTCTACTAGCGGTAAATACTTTTCCCATTGTGAGCGTTGATCTACTTCGGTAACATAAGTTTTGAGTAGATCGAGTATCGTAAGATTGGCTATCTCACTTTGGCCATCCGTTTGTGGGTGATAGGCCGAAGAGAAATTCAATCTTGTTCCTAGATTTTCAAAGAGACCTTTCCAGAAATTACTGGTCATTCTAGGATCTCTATCTAACACGATGGATGTGGGTAATCCATGGTGCTTGAAAATCTAAGATATGAAGAGAGTTGCCATTTGGTGTGCCTTAATAGTCTTTTTGACAGGAATGAAATGTGCTTGCTTGCTAAACCTGTCGACTATTGTCCATATTCCTGTATTCCCATGGATAGACTTGGGCAATCCAAAGATGAAATCCATGGATATACTCTCCCATGGTGAATTTGGAATAGGCAATGGCTGGAGTAATCCAGGTTGCTTCCCTCTATCATACTTGGTCTTTTGGCATACTACACATTTTGAAACATACTCTTGTATGTCCACTTTCATGGTAGGCCAATAGAAATACGTCTCTACTCCTCGGAGAGTAGGTTGAATACCTCTATGCCCTGCATATGGAGGAGCATGGGATTCATACATAACCTTCTCACGAAGGGAATGAGTAACACATAGCCTATTGCCGTGGAGAAGATAACCATCCTGCAAGGTGAATGGTTCCTCTTTCTTCCCCAAAGCAAGGGCTGACATTATGTCTCTAAAGTCAGGGTCAGTAGCATACTCATCTATCATAGAGGATAGATCATTGTGAGTAGCTATAGACACCGCATTAACTTTTGGTCGTCGTGAAAGTGCATCGGCAACTTGATTGTGCTTACCAGCTATGTGAGCAATATGGAAATTAAATTGCGAAAGAAAATTTGCCCACCTCATTTGTTTGTCGGAAAGCTTGGTTTGCGTCATGAAATACTTGAGACTTTGGTGGTCGGTTCGTAGGATAAATGGAGTCCCCAATAGGTAGTGCTTCCATGTGTCTAGGGCATGTAGAACAACTAAAAGCTCTTTCTCATAAATGCCCAAGACTCGTTCATCACCATTGAGCCTTCGGCTCTCATATGCTATGGCATGCCCTTCTTGAAGCAAAACCGCTCCAAGGCAATCACCACAAGCATCACATTGGACCTCAAATGGCTTTGAGAGATCCAGAAGCACGAGGATTGGTTGGGAAGTAAGCTTCTCTTTGAGTTTTTCAAAAGCATTTTTCTCCTTAGCAGTCCATACAAACTTAACGTTCTTCTTAGTTAAGTCGTGTAGTGGTCCTGCTACTTGAGAGAATTTTGCTATGAAGCGTCTATAGTATGCACACATACCAATAAAGCTTCTTAGCTCATGTAGATTTCTTGGGTTAGGCCATGCTTTTATTACCTCTAACTTTGATGGATCCATTTGGATACCATCTTTAGAGATAATATGACCTAAGTATTGAATCTCTTGAAGGAAGAATTCGTTTTTCTTTTGGTTGAGATAAAGCTTGTTCTCCCTCAATGCTTGAAAAATCACTTGGAGATGTTGCTTATGTTCCTCCAAAGACTTGGAGTAGATGATGATATCATCAAAGAACACTCCAGTGAATTTTCGATATGGTCTAAAAATTTTCTCCATCAAACGATTGAACGTAGCTGGTACATTAGTCAAGCCAAAAGGCATGACTAGATATTCATAAAGACCAAACGTTGTGCGAAGCGCGGTCTTTAAGATATCTTCATCCACTATCCTTATTTGATGATAGCCACTCTTAAGGTCAATCCTACTGAAGTAGGTAGAGCCTTGTAGCTTATCAAACAAATCTTCTACCCGAGGTACGGGAAATCTGTTTTTGATAGTGATATGGTTTAGTGCTCGATAGTCCACACACATACGGTATGTACCATCTTTCTTTTGCACTAAAAGGACTGGAGAACAAAAGGGAGAGGAACTAGGCCTCACCATCCCTTTGTCTACCAGCTCTTGTACTTGTCTCATGATCTCCTCTTGTTGAGCTTGTGAGACTCGATAAGGAGGCTTGTTAGGTGGTGAGCTTCCATGAAGGAGCTCAATACGATGGTCATCATCCCCTCGTTTTGGAGGTAAGTCCATAGGGATATCATCGATGAACACATCTTGGAATCCTTTTAGAAAATTAGACAAGTCTAACTCTTCTTGATTCCTATCATTTACATTTGATGAAACATTAGTATCTTTTGGAGACTCTTTGACAAAAATCATGTACGCAGAAACTGAGCTCTTCATTGACTTATCAAAAGAAAGAGGATTTACAAGTGGAATAGTGCGACCACGCTCACTAGCATCTATATACATGTTCTTTCCCCTGTAAGTGAAGTAAATTCTCCTTTCAGGGAACTTCATGTTGGCAGCCATGCGATCAAACCATGGTGCCCCTAGGATAACATCCTGATGTTGGAGAGGAGAGATGAAGAAGTCTTCTTTTTCGACATAGCTTTGGACATGAAGCCTCAACTTCCCAATCAAGGGAGTAACGGAGGCTTGTTGCCCTTGAAAGCTGCATCAGCGACTACTATATCTCCCATCTCAAAAGCTTGAATGCCCAACTTGGTGGCCAACTCTATTGATATGAAGTTAAGAGTAGAGCCAGGGTCAAACAAGATGAAGGCATCATGCTCTCTTACCTTTCCCCAAGCATAGGAGAGTGATGATCCTTTGCAATGAGCATCCTCTTTTGGAGCTTTGATGGTGAAAGCTCTAGGAGTCTCATTGTGAGTATTCTTCTTGGGGCAAGAACGATAGCCATGTCCTTGCTCTCCACACTTGAAACACTTATGGTCCTTGCGAAAAGCTTCAAGTTCTTCAGGAGAGAGTTTTTTTTTACCTTTGTAAACTCCCTTCTCCTTGGACCGATTGTTGTTGTTGTTGTTGTTGTTGGAAGTGCCTTGGGAATTATTTTGAGCATTGGATTTCCCCTTTGCATCATTTTTATCTTTGTTTTCCATGGGCTTGACATTACGTCTAGCCCCTTGATGGAAATTGATGCGTGAAGCAACCATGGTGTGGTGGATTACTTCGGTAATAGTACCGGGCTGTTGAGAGTTGATGTATTCGGCCATCTCTTCAGGTAATCCCGCACAGAATTGTTGTCTTTGCTCGGCAAAGTCTATCTTTTGAAAGACAGTAGCTTTGAGATGTAAATCCCAAAACTTGTCTACATACTTGTTGATAGACTCATGAGAGAGAAGCTTCAAGCCGCGCCATTCGGTAAGAACTTTATCTTTAGTATCCCTTGGCAGAAATTGCTTCATGATGGAAATTCGTAGAGTTTTCCATGTCTTTGGGGCTTCTCCATTGCCACGAAGGCTAGCCCACCATTGACGAGCTGATTTTTGGAAGTGCATAGCTACATGACGTAGCTTGGAGTACTCTGTGAAGCCCTCGTCCCCAAAGGCCGCGTCAAATTGCTAGATGAAGGCCAAGACTTTGTCGGTAGCACCAAAGGTGCCATCGTAGGTGAGAAAAGAGATACTCTTTCCTCCCTCCTTGAACTTCTTTAGATTTTGTGACCTTCGCC
The DNA here is from genome assembly GCF_014529385.1 of Adiantum capillus-veneris. Taxonomy (NCBI): domain Eukaryota; kingdom Viridiplantae; phylum Streptophyta; class Polypodiopsida; order Polypodiales; family Pteridaceae; genus Adiantum; species Adiantum capillus-veneris. Next base: position 174,524,163 of record NC_140934.1, on the reverse strand, counting down.
ATGCAGGAAATGATTTGCGATGTCCTCCCCTCTTGTATTCTCTAGGAGAATAGCCATAACTTTCATCGGAAGAGGAGGAAGGTGAAGAAGAAGGAGAAGAGGGTGACCTCTTCCTAGCCCTTTTCTTCCTTTGTTTCCTCTCTTGCCTTTCAGAGTGATGAGGAGAAGGACTATGGGTTGCTCTTTTCCTCTTGGGAGGAGTAGGCGATAGTCTAGACCGCCTTCTTCGTGGAGCCACATCTTCAGAAGAGCTTAGACTTTCATTGTTTTCTTTCTCTTTGGATTCCTCCTCTCGAATGGGAGAGAGTCTTCTTTTGGGGGTCTCTTCAAGAGGCCTCCTAAGCTCTCTCTCCTCTTGGAGAGGAAGGGAAATTCCATAGGCACGAAGTTGTTGAGTAACTTCGGCTTGCAAGGTAGGGTTGCCCATAGCTTGTTGCAACCTAGTCACAAGATAATTCACAAACATGGGAGCATCATCATTAGCACCTTCATGTGCAAAATCAAAGCTATCAATGTTCATTCTACTCTCTTGATTATTGTCAGCCATGTTAACAAAATTTTATGTATGTACTTAGTGTATGCTTTGGCAATTCAAAACCTTAGTTGCCACTCCTCTTAGCCTTTGAAAATTGGCCCTTAAGTATCTACACCCACGGCTCAAAGTGGTTAATTATAGAGAGTAGAGGAGTAGGTCTAACATAGCAGAGTTGCTAAGGGCTAGCTCCTTTCGGACTTCTTATGGCTCAATAATGGTAAAGCCGTAGGCAAGTCTAAAAAGACTCCATTATTAAGTCCAAAGCTCCCGAGGTGTGCACCATCTCCCACATAGTGGGCTTAACAAAACCGATATTAGATCCCAGTTCCACTTACCCTATTATAATTAACAACATCAACCATTTAAAGGCTACTTAAGGACCTCTCTTCTTAAGCAAGAAAAGAGAAACCAAATGCTCTGATACCAATGTAATGGAATTAGCCTATTCAACTTGAGAATAGCGGAAATTAATGAGAATACTTTCGCGAAATAACTTTGTGAGCATAGCGGGTAGACATAATTGAAGATAGCAACATAATCATAGCAATTAGTTAACTTGGCATGAACAATACTTTTGCAAGAGAGAGAATTTAGAGAACATGACAACAGTTGAGGACCGGATTTATGTGGAGCCGGTCCCCCCTCCAATAGGCATTTGTATTATGATTTCTCCCATTAAGAGAGACTTGTTACAATACATTCTTTGTGTTCCTTGTGACCTAGGTGATGCAATGAAGATGGAAAGCTTCATGCATCACAATCATAGCATAACATGAACTTGAAGAAAGCTTTAATTGTCCCAAGCCTCAGTCCCAAGACCTCAAACACCTTCGAAGGTGGAGAGAGCTAGCAGGGAATGAGGGTAGGGAAGAGGAAGAAGAAACATTTCATAGGAGAAAGAACTAGTTCCTCACTTATCATACTCTTGTTGCTAGCATACATAATAGCATAGTAATGAAGAAGAAGGAGATGACAAGCTCAAGCATTGAAGCATGGCTCTTGGTTGGATTTGCACTCAATAGTCAAGAGTGTTGGTGTAGGCTCTCAACCTCTACTTGCTTGGAGAGGGAGCTCTTGCACTTTGCATAGCACACACTGAGAGTGATTGTGAGTGTGTGTGGGTGAGTATACCCCTCAAGCAAGCCCCTAGCTAGCTTGGGTCGACCCCCCCTTGTAGCTCATGCTTGAAGCTCATTGGACCCTCCCAAGCCTAGCCAATCATGAGCAGGAGGCATTACAAGCAGTAGGGGTAGCCTTGAGACAAGTGTCCCCCTTTCCTTTTTGAGAGAGAGGGCTAGATAAATGCTAAAACAATTAGATAATTCATGTAATTTATCATTGGACCCCTTTGAAGCTTAGCCAATAGGCTTCAAGCAACACATGAAGGTAACATGGGTAGGGGCCTGACATGTGTCCTTGCTGCCTCTTCAAGTTGGGGCTTCCCTTGTGTGTGTGAGTGGGTGTTCTCTCTCTAGCCCCAAGGAAGAAAAGGGCTCGCCCCCCCTCTTGTAGGAATGCTTTTGACTTTAGGTGATCAAGCACCTTACTCATCAAGCATGACAAAGCACTTGAACTAGGGGGTGTTTCCACAAGCATCTCATGCAAGCTTCTCAAGGCACCTCAAGCACCTCAAGCATGGAGCCAGTCAAGCACCTCAAGCATCTTAATCAAGCACCTCAAGCATGACAAACACCTCAAGCAGGACAAGCACCTCAAGCAGGACAAGCACCTCGAGCTTGGGCCGGGTTCCCACCTCAAGCTCAGCCCTAGCTTACCTAAGGTCAAAGGACTTTTACACACATTTATTGGAGGTCTTCAATGAAGCTAACCCTAAGGTCTTACGCTCCATTGGTTAGCCTTGCTCTTTGATAGACCATCTCCCTTTTGGGCCCCTTTACAATTGGCCCAGTGTTGAGATAGATCTATAAGCACATATCTATATCTTAACACTTGTTCCCGTTTATTCTCCCACATTAAGTGATCAATTTAATATGAGAAAATCATTTGGGTTGGTTAGATATTAGATTTTATGACAATATCTATACGCGCTCCAAATCCGGTAAGACAAATTTATAATTCTGTATCGCTATTCATGTTTGGCTTGGGAAGCTAAGCATAGGGAACCCCTTAAACCGTCCGAAAAACGTGATTCTATCACATGAAACAAGCATATGTTTTCATAGACTAGTGAAAGGACTATTTGATAAATTGTTACTATTTGTTGGATTGTTATTGTTTAATCAATTGTTATTGTTTGATAAGCGGTTTTTGATTGATATAAAGAATTGGTTGATCATGTTTGATGAATCATCTAATGAGAAGAATTGTTGAAAGAATATATTTTGTTCTCGCGGGTAGTGGGATGCCTCGCGGGTAGCGAAATGACTGGCGGTTAGCAAGATGCCTCACGGTTAGCGAGATGCCTCGCGGTTAGCAAGATGCCTCGCGGTTAGGGAGATGGGAAGGTTGCGCAATTCGCGGTTAGCGAATAAATCCTTTGCAAAGGCTCTGTTGGTTAGACAGAGAAAGTCCGCGGGTAGCGGCAAAATCATGAGAAATTGGAAAAGTTGTTTTTGTTGAATAATAGGGTTGCCTTCATTAGCATTGTTTGGATTGTTTTGGTATTGTTTGAAGGTCTGTATAAAAGAACCTATGTTTGGAATTAATTAAGGAACATTGTTTGTATATGTAAAACAGTGTGGAAAAAAAGTGTGCGTGTGGGGTGGAAAGTGGGGACTGGCTCAGGTTGCCAGTCAAGGATGGGTGGACTCGATTAGTCGAGTACTTTTCACTTTGTCTCAGTTAGTTAGAGATTTATCCCATGTCATATTTTGGATTTAAGGATGGCGGCCGTGCCCCTTAAACGCGGGGAAAAAGGCGTTGTTTTTGGATCCTTAATATGTGAAAGGGATTTCTTCTCTTATAATGTAAGATCTAGAGTCCATAGAACCTTTAACCTCATCGACCTGGCTTGTGGCGTAGGGTCTTGCAACTACGAACACAATAGGTGGAAGTCTTCTTCTCTTTCGTTGCTCGTATCCTTGCTTCGCTTTATCGGAGTAGGGTGTCGTCAACGGATTTAGAGGATAAAGAAGGCTATCTTCCAAGTCGCCCCGATCTTTTAGGACGGGGACCTTACACATCAACAATAAGATTTTTTACACTTGAAAAAATATTCACAATTTCGTGGGCCATTTATTGGCTGCAAGAAAAGAGGGCAACATTAGTACTCAAAGCTTAAAATTATAGAGAGAGTGAGAGAGAGAGAGAGAGAGAGAGAGAGAGAGAGAGAGAGATGGTCAACATGGCCACTTGTTAAAAGTGCACTTAAGCACAATACGAACACTTCAAGTACTAATCGTCATGCCAAAATAGAGCTGCATTGCCAAAGAATGTCAAGAGATCTATTAGCTCAAAGTCTTTACAACAACTTCAATGTTTTTGTTTACAACGACTCATATTTCTACTCTATACTTGGACGGTTGAGGATCACTCCAATATATCCCATTGATAAACTTGATAATTAATTTCAAAACTTCAAACTCTTCATCTAAAATATAAGATTTATGATTCTGATATATCTTTCGCAATTGAATATCACAACCACAAACATTGTGAAGGAGTACGAGCGGAAGTGCGATGCGAGAGAGAGTGCGAGAAGAAGAGCACAATGATATGATGAACTCCCGCTACTGTAATGTGTAGAGCATAGTGAGTTCTTATTAGGTTTTTACAAAAGAATATGTGTACATACCTGGCGGCCCACCCACTTACCTGGGCGACCACATTGGGCTTTATACCCCAACAACCTCCCACTTAAAGTCCAATGTGGTACTTTAAGTGTGAGAGAAGCTACTATACAAGCTAATATACAAGAGATGTAGAGAAGTGATGTACTACCCTACACCTAACTGCTTGCGAAAATGCGCAAAGCTCTCTGAAGGAAGTCCTTTTGTAAGTAGATCAGCAGGATTTTCTGTGGTGTGAACTTTGACAAGCTGAAGTTGCTTATCCTCCAGCATTTCCCTGATGAAATGACACTTCACATCCACATGCTTTGTCTTTGAGTGATAAACTGGATTGCGAGCCAATTGTATAGCACTTTGACTATCACAATATAACACAGGCATCTCTTCTTTGATTCCCAAATCTGTTACTAGTCGATTAAGCCAAATTGATTCTTTGCATGCCTCTGATGCTGCAACATATTCAGCCTATGTAGTAGACTGAGTAACACAATCTTGTAATCTAGAACGCCATGATACTGCTCCACCAGCCAATGTAAAGACATACCCTGACGTAGACCTTCGGTTGTCTAAGTCACCTGCATAATCTGAGTCTGTAAAACCCTTTACACTTAGCTCCTGACTCCCATAGCATATACGCATACTCTTTGTAGCTTTCAGGTATCTCAATATTCCTTTCACTGCCTCCCAATGTTTCTTGCCTGGGTTTGACATGTATCGACTTACTACTCCCACTGCAAATGCAATGTCTGGGCGAGTAGCAATCATTGCATACATCAAACTACCCACTACAGACACATATGGAATCTTATCCATTTTAGCCCGTTCTTCCTCAGACACAGGACAATCTTGTTTGGTAAGTTTCACATATGGTGGCAATGGAACACTCAATGCATTTCCCTTCTCCATATTGAAACGTTGCAAAACCTTGTCAATGTACTCTATTTGAGATAACCAAATCAACTTCCTTGATCTATCTCTCTCAATGCGCATACCAAGTATATGACTTGCCTCACCCATGTCTTTCATGTCAAACGATTTTGCCATCTTTGACTTCAAATCTGAAATTTCTTCCAAGTGCTTGCCAGCAATCAACATGTCATCCACATACAAAATAAGGATCAGCCAACTGCCATCCTTAGCCTTCTTTGTATATAGACAGTGATCAAACTCAATATGTTTGTAGCCTTGAGAAAGCATAAACTTGTGGAACTTATGGTACCATGCCCTCGATGATTGTTTTAAGCCATAAAGACTCTTTAACAACTGGCATACCAAATCTTCCTTGCCTTTCTCAACAAACCCTTCTGGCTGCTGCATGTAAATTTCCACATCTAGATCACCATGCAAGAACGCTGTTTTGACATCCATTTGGTGCAACACCAAATCTAATATGGCAACCAATGCAAGAAAGCATCTCAATGTAGTCATCTTGACCACCGGAGAGAAGACTTCATCAAAGTCAATGCCTTGTTCTTGCTTAAAGCCCTTGGCAACAAGCCTTGCTTTGTACTTTGGCTGACTATCATGAGCGGTGATCTTATACCTGTAAACCCATTTACAAGGTAGAGCTTTTTGCCCTGTGGTAATTTAACTAGCTTCCATGTCTGGTTTTTATGTAGAGCTGTCATCTCTGACTGCATGGCCAATTGCCAATTCCCGGAGTCCTTCATTTGCACTGCTTCCTTGTAACATGAAGGCTCATTGCAATCAGTCAACATGACATAGTTCATAGATGGAACAAACCTATCAGGAGGTCGCATGATACGTCCAGATCTATGCAAAATAGGTGGCTCAGGCTCAGCCACAACCTGTGGTTCCAATCTATCTTGTCCTTGCTCCTCTTGAGCCCTGACATTTTATCTTGCACGTGCAGGTCCATCTTCTTGGAAGACAACTCTTCTGATCTCCTCAACCCTCTCTGGTTTAGAGTGATATTTGGATTCATTAAAGTGAACATCATTGCTGCGGATAACCTTTCTGGATTCGGAATCCCAAAGTCTGTACCCCATCTCACCAGAATTACCATAGCCTAGAAAGATGCACTTTCTACTCTTTGGCTCAAGTTTGTTCCTAAATTCCTTTGGAACGTGAGTATATGCCTCACAGCCAAAGACTCTGAGATGCTTGTATGAGGGCATTTTGCTTGACCATACCATCTCTGGCACTGAATCCTTCTGCAAAACCTTGCTAGGAGATCTATTCATAAGATGAACAGCTATTGATACAGCTTCAGCCCAAAACCCATTTGGCAGTTGTGCATTAGACAACATACTTCTGACCTTCTCTTGTATGGTCCTATTCATCCTCTCAGCAACACCATTTTGAGGAGGATTGTAAGGAGCAGTAAGTTCACGTTTTATACCTTTTGACTCACAAAAGTCCTGAAAGGCCTTTGAAACATACTCTCCACCATTGTCGGTGCGTAAGCATTTAAGTTTCTTGCCACTCTGATTCTCCACAAGTGTCACAAACGTTTTGAAAACACTAAATGCTTCATCCTTGTGCTTGAGAAAGTAAACCCATACTTTCCTCGAGTAATCATCTATAAATGTCATAAAGTAAGAAGCTCCCCCTAGAGATAGGTTAGGCATAGGTCCACACAAATCATTATGAACAAGTGCCAACTGTGTATCTCTTCTACTGCTTCTATGCTTATGTGGCTGCTGTGTTTGCTTACCATACAGACAATGTTCACAGAATTCAAAATCATTAAATGAAAAGCCAAGCAAATAACCAGAACGAGACGAGATTTCCATTCCCTTCTTGGACATATGTCCTAACCGGCTATGCCACAAAGAAACGTTCGGCTGCTCGGTTACATTGATTACATTTTTAGAGACATTTGATACATAAATCATGTAAAGTCCTCCAGACTTTACTCCATGTGCTACTGTCATAGAACCCTTGGATATCTTCCACATGTTTTGTCCAAAAGTGGTGACGTAGCCAGCATCATCAAGTAAACCTGTGCTGATCAAGCTCTTTGTAATTTCGGGAACATGTCTCACATTCTTCAACGTGAAAGAAGAGCCATTCTGAAACTTCAATTGAACATCTCCAACACCTAAGATCTCACATGTCTGCCCTTTGCCTAGCCGAACATGATCTGTAGTGGTCACATAAGAGGTAAACCACTCCTTGTTTGGAGACACATGAAGTGATGCCCCTGAGTCTATAATCCAGTCACTCACTGCATTTCCATCAGATGCTCTAAGAAGAGCTGAGTCCATTGTATTCTTCAAGAAGTAGATGTCTCCTGACACTAGACTGTCATCCTCTGCAACAGTGTTTGTCACATTTATTTCTTGAATCTTCACTGAGGACTTGTTCTTCTTACCATGGTCTTCAGCTTTCTCTTTGCCTTTTTTTGCTTTCCATTCTCTGCAGTCTCTTTTCATGTGACCCTTCTTGCCACAATGGTAGCATTCTATGTCACTCTTGCCTTTAGCACTTCGGGACTTGCTACGAGAATGATTCCTCTTTCCACCTTTGTACTTTTCTTTGGTCCTTCCCCTGACAACTAAGGCTGTTCCTTTGACTTTGTCCATTGTCTTTCTATTGGTTTCTTCCGTAAGCAGACTGCCTTCTACACTTGCTATGTTCAAACCATCTGGAGGTGCAGAATTACTCAAAGCTGTGCGAAAAGTTTCGCAACTTTCCGGCAATGTGATCAACAGGAACATAGCTCTAACAGGTTCATCAAACTTGACACCTTGAGCTGACAACTGACTGTAGATGGTGTTGAATTCATTCAGATGATTGGACATAGGTGTCCCTTCTTTCATCTTCAAGTCAACAAGCTTCTTAAGCCAGTATACCTGTGAAGCTGCACTCTGCTTCTCATAAAGATCACTCAGCTTTGTCCATGCTTCATAAGCCGACATCTCGTCTGCTATATTGAAGTAAACGCTTTCTGCCAAAGTCAGCATAATGGTAGAAAGTGCCAATTCATCCATTTCGCTCCATTCATCTTCGTCCATATCTTGTGGTTTTATCCCTTTGAGCTTTATAGGTTTTATCTGCTTCTTTTGTACCAACACGTGCCAAATCTGCTTCTTCCACAATGGGAAATTGGTTCTATCCAGCTTCTTGATATTGTAAAGAGCAGTGTCCTATGATCTAGCCATAGCTACGCTTCACAGTAGTTTACTTTCCTGGGAAAAATTCGGCAGAGTTTCCCCTGTAAACTGACCTCTGAACCAATATCAACCTGTCAAATGAACCACGAAAGCTTCAGATTCTGCAGAAATTTCGGCAAAGTCTCCTTTGTAAAATGGCTATGGTGTACTCAAAAACAGACCAAAAAACAACTCAAAAACACTGTCTCTCTAACACTGTAAGCTGCAGGTAAACCTGTCCTGCACCTGTACTATCTCTCACTGTCATGTCACTGTCCTGTAAGCATAGACTGCGACAATGCCTCAATGGCATTAAAGCGAAGATGCAATCCCAACTGTGTAACTCATAGTCAATACATCCTAGCTGCCTATCTAAGGGTGCTCGAGGGATCGCTCCAAGACCTGTATCACCGAAAGGATCTCAACATTCGAGAATCCCCCAGCTCAATAAAACCTCACTCGACCCTCAACAAAGGCTGCAGTAAATCTAACAATACATAGACTTCCCACAAAGTCATACATCCACAAATTTCCCACTATATGCTATAACCGCTGCGGCGGTTGTTTGCTGCATGACTCATAGCCAACAAACCCTCAACAGACATACATCATCTTTGACAATACATCCCATATGGAAGTACCTGCAATGTCAGGATGAAATCTGGAATATCAAGAAGCAAACACAAGCTACCTTATGAACTAGTGGATGTCGCCTACAGTCGGTGTGTAGATGCGCACGTGTCGTATGTGACACGCCTCCAAGAACTGTGAGCCGTCCTTCGATGTGTAGACAGCCACAAATCAACACTCTGGGAGTGCCGATATCCTCAGCACCTGCAGTCGTAGGCCAAAACCCTAAATTTGCAGAGTCGGATCTGCACCCGCTGAGACCATGTAGTCGAAAATGACCTGCGTAGAACTTTGTCGAAGTCGAACGGTGGCCGAGATGACCTCAGAATGAAATTCTGAGAACACCAAGCCCTTTGGGCTTACCCACAGGATTTGGGGCCGTGTCTTTGCCTGTCGAATTTCACTCCAATATGAGCAGGTGACTCTGGCTATCTGCAAATGCTGCCCCGAGCCTCGATCTGAGCTCTGATACCAGTTGAAGGAGTACGAGCGGAAGTGCGACGCGAGAGAGAGTGCGAGAAGAAGAGCACAACAATATGGTGAACTCGCTCTACTGTAATGTGTAGAGCATAGTGAGTTCTTATTAGGTTTTTACAAAAGAATATGTGTACATACCTGGCGGCCCGCCCACTTACCTGGGCGACCACATTGGGCTTTATACCCCAACACATTGACATAATAAATATCAACCATAAGTAGTTCTTGTAGGACTCTCATCAATTTTATTTCGCTCAATATTTGTGGCACTTTGCATAGTGAAATGCTTAAGCATCCACAATTTCCACAATTTCCATACCACCCTTCTGCATATGAATACACCCAATGATGCCATCAACACCATGTACCATTTCCTTGACAAATATACTCTTCCTTAAATTTCAAATAGATATGCATCTTTATATGTATTGGGAGAATAGCCAATACATCATGACCCATGTTAACCTACATTAGCAATTAGCAAAGCTCTCTCTCTCTCTCTCTCTCTCTCTCATTAACCTATGTAGTAGATAAAAACCCACTTCAATAAGCCAACAATAAGGAAAAAAATATGGTTCTTAGAATGCATAAACAATGGATCAAAGTGTTCGATCTTCTAGAGAAGTTGAGCCTACGACACACTCTACTTGGAACTCTCAAGATCCAAGGTCCAACACGTCGAACACTGCGACCGAGGCGTCGAGGTGAGTCACCCAAAGAATAGATTCTAAACATCCATTCATTCACTCCATAGGGACCATATGAAAAGTTGCAATTGAGAGGCCGTTGCATACCTAACTCTCGTACAATGATTCGCATATCATCTATATTAAAATTTATGTGATAGTAACCTACAACACTTCTAAAATATCGTGCTTCATATAATGCCAAGACAGAATGTCTGCAATAATATTGAAGCTTGCAATGAAGATAGCAACCATTCAGGCATAAAAGGTAACAACACATTTAGCGTCACATGGATTCAAGTTCAAGCTATACGCACCGAAGGATCTCAAAATCCTCGATAATATGAACAATGTCCTTAGCATGTGCAGGACCCCTCCACAATGGAGGATCTAGAGAAAAACGTCACACATGTAATTACAAAATAAAGACCACAAAGTTCTCATTCATGGTAAAAGTAAGTATGATAAGATTTTACATACCTCCAATATAAAAAGGTACATCATTGAGGGTGTACGAAGCCATGATGTATCGTGCCATTCTTTATTTTCTCTAACAATGAAGATTTAGAAGTTTAAGAGTAAGAGATATGAAATAGAATAAACAAGACTTTGACGATCATACCGTAGAGAATTTGTTTAAGTGAAGAATTTGAGAGAGAGAGAGAGAGAGAGAGGAATGAAAGCAATTCAAAAGACTTTGAAATTTCACAACTTATAAAGATGCTTTGAATATTTTGAATGTAGCAGAGACAATCCAAAAGAGTTATTCAAAGTGTAGCCTTCGAGAGACCACGTTAGGGATTCTATAAGTCCAAGGACCTATGTTGTATACATTTTGTAAGATACGGGGGGTGTTTCAACTAAGGTAAATATCCTCAATCAATATGGTGTCGTGAGATCTCCAGTAATCCCACTTATTGTACATTGACTGGCCTCTCGTCACTCACAAACCAAATATTAACTTAAATTCAATGATGCTCGTGGTCCGGAGAAAGGCAACATGGTAGTATCCAAGAACTTCCATAGACATATCTCTACCTAAGTATAGCATTTCATAAACACGTACAATGATAAATCCTCGATGGCAATGATCTCTGCAAAGGCATCCATGAATTATGCAAAGCAATAAAAGCTTAAAACTACAAATATACCATATAAAAACTCTTACACTATAATATGAGTGGTATCAAATAAGATCACCAAAAACATAGCAAGAACTCTTCCCCTCCATTGTAGTGGATCTTCAACAAAGTAAGTCAATGTATAAGCCAATCTTTTCAAGAAAATAATAGGTCAGGTTAATACACTAAATTAAAAAGAAGATAAATACCTCGAATGAATTCAGTGATGTGACCCACTATATAGGATGCACTGCGTCAAGGATCCATTTGTGGTCAATACTTTGATCTAAGAGATATCAATAAAATTTAACATCAACTGTGTCTGACTTTAAGTGAGAGCCACAATGTCAATTTGAACTTATTATTATTAGTTCGCTAGTTGTAATACTTCCTTGAATAGAATGCTTGGAGTGTAGTAACACTCCTCTTGAGTGTTTTCAGTATTGACAACAATTCTCATAGTAGCTGCACTTTGCACACGTGACATTGCAATATACAATTGTCCGTGAGAGAAGATTGATGATGCAAGATATAGACCGAGAATTCCCAGTGTTTGCCCTTGTGCTTTGTTGATAGTCATCCCAAAAGCAAGCTTGATTGGAAATTGACGACGCTTCATTTGAAATGGAAGTCCCTGATGGTTTCCAATAATAAATTCAATCCTTAGAATAAAAACTCTCTCTCCAACATTCGATCCTGTAACTATCTCTGCCTCAATTACCTTATGATGAAATTGCTTGCATATCAATCTGGTTCCATTGCATAATCCACGTCTTGGATCTAAATTTCGCAGCAACATTATAGGAGCATTTTCTTTCAAGACTAAAGCATGAGGGGGAAAACCACCACCAAGAGTAAGGCTATTCAAATATTCAATTGTGTAAAAATGTGTGTTTTTCTCTAAGATACAAATTGAATATGCACTCAGATACTCTTTGAAAACTCCATGCATTCTTTGCAATGCATAGTCATTGATTAAATCCACCTCTTTATTCCGCGGAGCAAGTATTGCTCGATCTCTGAAAAAACTTGCATGATCTGGCACATGACACAAATCTCCATATATAAAGCTTAGAAGATCTGCCAAACTATTTCCAGGAAGCATCATGTGTGAAGGTATTTTGACTCTGTTTAAGTCTCCTCCATCATCCATATCCCCATTGCCAATATCAAGCACCCAACGCGAAAAACTTTGTTGAAGTGAATTTGAACCGCAATCAAGTATACACATATTTCTGGTAAGCCTCAATATCTTCGTATATTCCATATGTGAGAATGACACAATGAAGCATTTACAATGTCTGCACGACTCCCTTTTGGTACAACAGGTAGTATTCGTCGAAACTCGCCTCCAAACAAAATGAATTTTCCACCAAACAAAGTGTCTCACTGCATAATATCTCTTAAAGTTATGTCCACTACTTCAAATGCATAGCGATTGGTCATGGGAGCTTCATCCCATATAAGTAAAGATGCATTCCTTAGAAGTTCTGCAAGTTGACTATTTACCTTTATATTGCAAGTTGCTTCAGAGTGAAGCTCCAAAGGTATCTTAAACCTAGAATGAGCAGTTATTCCATTACTCAAAAGCAAAGCTGCAATAACTGAGGATGCACATGCAAGAGCAACTCTACAACTTCCTCGCACTCGTAAAAGAAGTGCATTATATAGGTAAGTTTTTCCTGATCCACCAGTACCTTCCCTAAATGTGTGTCAACAGCTTGCAGCACTTGGTGGTAAGCATCTCGCTGATTCTCATTTAAAAAATTCTCCATACGATCTGCTATATTACACTACTCATCAACATTAAACATTGTTTCTTCAGCCATAGCACCATTTTCACTTAAGGATACCATTTTTGAGTCTATTGCAAGCAACATATAATCGTAAAGCCCCTTGCCATGTTGTTGCAAAAAACATTCTATATGAAGCAAAGCTTGATTTTTTGACACATCAAATCGTACACTTGCATTCAAGATACGCATCCTTACGACATAAACATAGTCCTCACAAAATTTGGTACAAAACCTGTCCCAAAGAGCAGCTGGATGAAGTGGCTCACAAAAGACTAATATGATTGCAAACAGTTGTCTCAACTGCATTCCAGTTTGAAACTTGAAGAATACAATGGACTCAGCTCTTCTTACAGCATCTGATGGAAATGCACTGAGTGACTGGATTATAGACTCAGGAGCATCACTTCATGTGTCTCCAAACAAGGAGTGGTTTACCTCTTATATGACCACTACAGATCATGTTCGGCTAGGGAATGGGCAGACATGTGAGATCATAGGTGTTGGAGATGTTCAATTGAAGTTTCAGAATGGCTCTTCTTTCACGTTGAAGAATGTGAGACATGTTCCCGCAATTACAAAGAGCTTGATCAGCACAGGTTTACTTGATGATGCTGGCTACGTCACCACTTTTGGACAGAACATGTGGAAGATATCCAAGGGTTCTATGACAGTAGCACATGGAGTAAAGTTTGGAGGACTTTACATGATTTATGTATCAAATGTCTCTAAAAATGTAATCAATGTAACCGAGCAGCCGAACGTTTCTTTGTGGCATAGCCGGTTAGGACATATGTCCAAGAAGGGAATGGAAATCTCGTCTCGCTCTGGTTATTTGCCTGGCTTTTCATTTAATGATTTTGAATTCTGTGACATTGTCTGTATCGTAAGCAAACACAGCAGCCACATAAGCATAGAAGCAGTAGAAGAGATACACAGTTGGCACTTGTTCATAGTGATTTGTGTGGACCTATTCCTAACCTATCTCTAGGGCGAGCTTCTTACTTTATGACATTTATAGATGATTACTCGAGGAAAGTATGGGTTTACTTTCTCAAGCACAAGGATGAAGCGTTTAGTGTTTTCAAAACGTTTGTGACACTTGTGGAGAATCAGAGTGGCAAGAAGCTTAAATGCTTACGCACTGACAATGGTGGAGAGTATGTTTCAAAGGCCTTTCAGGACTTTTGTGAGTCAAAAGGTATAAAACGTGAACTTACTGCTCCTTACAATCCTCCTCAAAATGGTGTTGCTGAGAGGATGAATAGGACCATACAAGAGAAGGTCAGAAGTATGTTGTCTAATGCACAGCTGTCAAATGGGTTTTGGGCTAAAGTTGTATCAACAGCTGTTCATCTTGTAAATAGATCTCCTAGCAAGGTTTTGCAGAAGGATTCAGTGCCAGAGCTGGTATGGTCAGGCAAGGTGCCCTCATACAAGCATCTCAGAGTCTTTGGCTGTGAGGCATATACTCACGTTCCAAAGGAATTTAGGAACAAACTTGAGCCAAAGAGTAGAAAGTGCATCTTTCTAGGCTATGGTAATTCTGGTGAGATGGGGTACAGACTTTGGGATCCCGAATCCAGAAAGGTTGTCCGCAGCAATGATGTTCACTTTAATGAATCCAAATATCATTCTAAACCAGAGAGGGTTGAGGAGATTAGAAGAGTTGTCTTCCAAGAAGATGGACCTGCACGTGTAAGACAAAATGTCAGGGCTCAAGAGGAGCAAGGACAGGATAGAGTGGAACCACAGGTTGTGGCTGAGCCTGAGCCACCTATTGTGCATAGATCTGGACGTTTCACGCGACCTCCTGATAGGATTGTTCCATCTATGAACTATGTCATGTTGACTGATTGCAATGAGCCTTCATGTTACAAGGAAGCAGTGCAAATGAAGGACTCCGGGAATTGGCAATTGGCCATGCAGTCAGAGATGACAGCTCTGCATAAAAACCAGACATGGAAGCTAGTTAAATTACCACGGGGAAAAAAGGCTCTACCTTGTAAATGGGTTTACAGGTATAAGATCACCGCTCATGATAGTCAGCCAAAGTACAAAGCAAGGCTTGTTGCCAAGGGCTTTAAGCAAGAACAAGGCATTGACTTTGATGAAGTCTTCTCTCCGGTGGTCAAGATGACTACATTGAGATGCTTTCTTGCATTGGTTGCCATATTAGATTTGGTGTTGCACCAAATGGATGTCAAGACAGCGTTCTTGCATGGTGATTTAGATGTGGAAATTTACATGCAGCAGCCAGAAGGGGTTGTTGAGAAAGGCAAGGAAGACTAGGTATGCCAATTGTTAAAGAGTCTTTATGGCTTAAAACAATCACCGAGGGCATGGTACCATAAATTCCACAAGTTTATGCTTTCTCAAGGCTACAAACGTAGTGATTTCGATCACTGCCTATATACAAAGAAGGCTAAGGATGGCAGTTGGCTAATTCTTATTTTGTATGTTGATGACATGTTGATTGCTGGCAAGCACTTGGAAGAAATTTCAGGTTTGAAGTCAAAGATGGCAAAATCGTTTGACATGAAAGACATGGGTGAGGCAAGTCATATACTTGGTATGCGCATTGAGAGAGACAGATCAAAGAAGTTGATTTGGTTATCTCAAACAGAGTATATTGACAAGGTTTTGCAACGTTTCAATATGGAGAAGGGAAAGGCACTGAGTGTTCCATTGCCACCATATGTGAAACTTAGCAAACAAGATTGTCCTGTGTCTGAGGAAGAACAGGCTGAAATGGATAAGATTCCATATGCGTCTACAGTGGGTAGTTTGATGTATGCAATGATTGCTACTCGCCCAGACATTGCATTTGCAGTGGGAGTAGTAAGTCTATACATGTCAAACCCAGGCAAGAAACATTGGGAGGCAGTGAAAGGAATATTGAGATACTTGAAAGCTACAAAGAGTATGCGTATATGCTATGGGAGTCAGGAGCTAAGTGTAAAGGGTTTTACAGACTCAGATTATGCAGGTGACTTAGACAACCGAAGGTCTACGTCAGGGTATGTCTTTACATTGGCTGGTGGAGCAGTATCATGGCGTTCTAGATTACAAGATTGTGTTACTCAGTCTACTACAGAGGCTGAATATGTTGCAGCATCAGAGGCATGCAAAGAATCAATTTGGCTTAATCGACTAGTAACAGATTTGGGAATCAAAGAAGAGATGCATGTGTTATATTGTGATAGTCAAAGTGCTATACAATTGGCTCGCAATCGAGTTTATCACTCAAAGACAAAGCATGTGGATGTGAAGTATCATTTCATCAGGGAAATGCTCGAGGATAAGCTACTTCAGCTTGTCAAAGTTCACACCATAGAAAATCTTGCTGATCTACTTACAAAAGGACTTTCCTCGGAGAGCTTTGCGCATTTTCGCAAGCAGTTAGGTGTAGGGTAGTACATCACTTCTCTACATCTCTTGTATATTAGCTTGTATAGTAGCTTCTCTCACACTTAAAGTACCACATTGGACTTTAAGTGGGAGGTTGTTGGGGTATAAAGCCAAATGTGGTCGCCCAGGTAAGTGGGCGGACCGCCAGGTATGTACACATATTCTTTTGTAAGAACCTAATAAGAACTCACTATGCTCTACACATTACAGTAGAGCGAGTTCACCATATCGTCATGCTCTTCTTCTCGCACTCTCTCTCGCGTCGCACTTCCGCTCGTACTCCTTCAGAAGGCATGTTGATCCCTGTGTTCTGTCTTTCTAACTCGACAATCCTATGGAGGACATCACAGACTTTCTTTTGTTGCTCATCTATGCTAGTAGCACCCGATGTGGATTGTAGAACATCTGACCAACCCACATGATAGGTGTGTCCTGTGTACCGATCAGTTAAAGCTTCTGCTTGTAGGTCATACTCCCAATTTTCGTTTAGGAATATCCCATCTAGGCCTGGCGTGTTGGAGGTTTCCCTTGAAGTGGAAGCATTATTGCTCCCCATAGCTTGCCCCTCCGTGACTGCTACCTTGGGAGCACTCGGTTGCTCGGCTGGCATGATTGTTGTCATAGGAGCCTTTGCTTTTAGGGCTCGACTTTGTTCTAGCCCTCGTAGGTTCTCAATTTCCCTCTCCCTTGTTGCTTGCATATAGCGTTCGATCTCTTGCACTTCGGCAAGACTCCTACCATCGGGTAGTAAAACCTCAGAGGGAGATATTCCTAAGGGATCAGGAGGTGCAGTGGATGGAACATTCACATGCACACTCTCAAGAAGCATAGGGTCCATTTTAGGCATGAATGACGAATTTACTTCCCCACTCCCTTCATTTATTTCATTAACCGCATGTTCGGATCGAGTAGCTCTACTAAGGGTCTCTTTTAAGCGGCTAAACACGTTGGACCCGGGCCGTGGGCCCATGGCATGCATGTCTTGACTTGAACTATCAGGGTTTGGTGTAGGATACCCCTCCATGACTTTATAGTCAGAGGAAGAATCACTAGACGCGATAGAAGGATCTTGGGTCGCGCTACCTTGAGTCCCGGCCGAAGGTCCAGAACCTAGGGTGGAGGAATAATGGGTGCCCGCGTAAATGGAGGCACTACCAATATGCTCGTGCTCTAACACTCATCCAGAGCGTAGATTCATATGACTTGGATCCCCTAGAAGTGTTAGTGAGGGCCCGTGAAGGCTGCTCACCTAGTTATTTTGGGTGTTTTGCAACCCAAGTCTTTTCTTATTTTTTGATTTTTTGGTCCTTTTTTTCTGACCCAGCTATAGAATAGAACGTATGATAGCTCAAAATGAGCGTCTCGATCAGAGGGACGTGCCGTGCTTTACAGCCCTCCGTTTGGTCACTTTATGCCCTCGGAATCCCTAAAACCGTCAATTTCTAGCAGGGAACTAGGCCTGAATTAGAAAGTCTAAGGGTGCAAGTGGGAAGAGAAGGGAGGAGAGTGGAGGACTTGCCCCACATGCTCTCATTCCCTCTTGAGGGGGTAGGGTATATATATAAGAGTGAGTCTATTATATATCATAGGACTGAGGCCTGAGACCTGGGCGTGGGCTTGGGCTTGGGCTTGGGCTTGGGGAAATGATCCCGATCCCGATCAAAATTTTAGTGTAGCCCCCCAGTCACTCACGCTTAAATATTTTCGGTTTTTTTTTTATATACATTTTTCGGTTTTGGTGACCCTTTCTTGGCCACACACACTGTCACCTACCTAACCTCCCACTCAACAGCTCACTGCCTTATCTACTTACTAACAGTGCTGTTAACCACTAACTAATCTACTAACTAATCTGTTAACTGCTTACGGACAGTGAGCTAAGTGTCCACCTACTTCCTCTCTCACTACCTTACTGTGCAAAGACTGTGTGCAGGCCAACCTTGACAGAAAACTGTGTACAAACTGTGTGCAAGCAGAAATTGCTAACTGCCTTCCTACTTGTTCATTCACTGCAAACAAGCTAACGACTACTAACTGTGCAAATATTGTGTGCAAACAGAAAACACAACATTATGCAGAAATCACAGAACTTGCAGACAATACAGAAATTAACAACTTGCAGAAAAACAACTCATTCCTCTTCCTCTTCCTCTTCTTTCCTACTACAAACAACTCATAGGAGAAGCACAAAGTGCCTCTTGGGCTTAGTGCAGGGCGATTCCCCGGCAGCGGCGCCAAAAATGTGCACTCCTTGCCGCACTGTCAAAGCAAGGGACTTGCCGTTACACCGTGTGCGAGCCATAGACGGCTCCAAGCACACAACTAGCTTAACTAGTAAGCTCAAAAGAGGGCAATGGTGTGTCACTCACGGCTCTATGCTCCTGCCGTGGAGGATTCCTTGCCGCGATGAAGAAGAAGCTGCAGTCGTACCGTGCTCAACCGCTTCGCCGCCGTCGTGCCTTCGTAATGCTCGATCGCACACACACTCTCCCTCTCTCTCTCTCTCTCACATACACACACACACGAGGAGGTGAAGAAGAAGAAGATGGAGATGGAGATGGAGCAAGAGAACTCTTCTATTGCACAAATGAGAGAATGAGTGAATTTTAGGTTTAGTTGGCTTTTATATGAGCTCACCACATTCACACTTGGGCGCCCATGCTTAGCCAACTAATCCCTTGAATGTCCCAGTTAGAGTGCGCCTCTCATCGGCAATCACTCTTACCCTTTTCCTATTGGTCCGACAAGCCCGGTACCTGACTCTACCAAATACATAATACACGTCCGTCGTAGGTGATGGGGTGTCCGTGAGCTGTGAGGGTTAACAAATACCCTTTGTAGAAACTGCTCGACTAATAGGTAACCGTACCCAACAGAATTAACCATGTGCAAAATGCCAGTGATGATGATTGTGGATGATATTCATGAGGAGTTTTACATGTCGAGCTTGATATCTCAACACTCCCTCTCAAGCTCAACGCCATCTCTTGTATGCCAAGCATCACTAAAAATCACCGTAGATTCTCTGCTCCAAGGGCCTTCGAGAAGATATCTGCAATTTTCTCATCCATCAGCACATACTCAAGGTTGATGTCATCTACTAGATTACCACAATTCCTACCTCATTCTTTTGCACATACAATGAATGATCTACATCAAACATGTCAAAGCCCAATGAAATAAGGAATGCCTCAATCCTCTCATACCAAGCTCTAGGTGCTTGCTTCAGCCCATGAAATGCTTTCTTAAACCTGCATACAAGGTCACATGGAGTCATATTTGCCTAACCTTGTGGCTACTCCATATACACAACTTCTCCACGTCTTCATTCAAATAAAAATAAAAATTATCATTTGTTTCAACACCCATCCTAATGTTGCAGCCACTGCAATAAACACATGAATGGTAGCCATCATGGCTACGAGGCTGAATGTCTCCTCATAATCAATCTCGTAAGTCCGTGCATAACCTTTTCCCACAAGCTTGGCCTTGTACCTGCTCATCATGCCATCAACATTATGCTTTATTTTGTAAACCCACTTACAGTCAATTTCCGTCTTCCCTTTGGTAATGGCACCAAATCCCATGTACCATTTGCATCAAGGGAAACCATCTCTTCATCCATAGATTGTCACCATTTTTCATCTTTAACGGCATCCTCAAAACACATGGGTTCTACCTCTTTTGTAATCTTCACCCTATATGCACAATGACGAGCCACATAACTGTCATAACTTAATCTCTGCATAAGAATTCTTGCTCTTTTAGACGTGCATGGCCCAAGATCACTTTTAGGTGCCTTGTTCCCTACTTGCATTCTTCTTACACCCGATGTTTTCATAGAGGGTATGCCAAACTCCTCATCTAAACTCTGCTTAGAAGCATTGCTATCACCATCATCATAACCAACACTCAAATTTGGTAGCTTAGGGACATCATCAACCTTTTCTTTCCCTTTTCTTGATACAAGACTCATTCTTTCACGCAACCTACCACTCCATGGATTCTCACCATGACCTGCACTAGGTGACCCGTGTGTCCCACTCAAAACCTACAACTGTGCACCTACATTTTTTGCAGCCATATTCTCTCTTACATCAGTCCCAAAACCTTCCTTTACATGAGCATACCAACATGCCATTTCATAAAAACAACATCTTTGCTTACCCTCACGTGTGACATGATTGTAACATTTATACCCTTTTTTCTCAAGGCAATATCCAATGAACGCACATTTTTCTGCCTTTGACTCAAGCTTACTTTTTAGTTCATTCGACACATTCACATAAGCAATACATATGAACACTTTAAAATACATATGTACATATGTGCTTATGTGCCTAGGAGGTGAGCTCAAGCCGAAGGAATCTGAGAAAGTAATGAATAAACTAAGATACGAACCAATAGATAAGAACTTTAGAAGAAATATATTATCATGACCTTGACCATCCGTTATTAATACCCTACAAGGCTTCAAATGTCTTGGCATTTCAATCTCTTGTTGCTTTGGTGATTTTTCTTGGGCGTGTACACAAAATCTACTAACATAATATGGCAGAAGCACTACCCTTGCCACGTGTTCGTTTCTGCGAGATGAAGGTTGGAGACAAAAAGCTTTTCAGCGATTTCACTTATGGAGGCTCTGTGTCAGGCTTTCAAGTACTACATCTGGGGGCTCTGCCTGGCTTTCAAGCCGTCTTGCAAATTGCAAGCTCATTCAGAACCACGCGAGCTCATAGAGCCATATTCGCAAGAGAGAGAGAGAGAGAGAGGACGTCGCCTCAAGACAGAGAGGAAGCAACTGTCGGGGACACACACATACACACAATACCAATCTGCTTCTTCTTCTTCTTCTTCTCCTCCCTCTCTCTCTCTCTCTCTCTCTCTCTCTCTCTCTCTCTCTCTCTCTCTCTCCCCCCCCCCCCCCCCCCCCCCTTCTGCATGGCACGAGGGGCTCCTAGTCTCCATATCACAGAAGGCAAGTACGTGACATAAGAGGCCATTCACCGCTTTTGTGCAATCCAAGGACATGCACCAGTGAGACTGGAGGAGGCTGGAAGATCCTAAACACAGAAAAAGGTAAATAAGAGGTGGAAACTCATGAAGAGGGGATCTAGGTCGTAGGGGTTGCAGATAATAGCAAAATCTAAACCTACAGAGCTCGAGGAGGGAGAGTGTGAGGTCCCCACCCCGTCGTCTCAAATGATGGATCTGATGGTAAACCTGGTGGCCACTAGATCTACAACGGAAGTAAACACAGTGGTTTATGGTTCATCTAGTGGACGATCTCTCATCACAAAGTGAGTCGAGTTCGAGCCTACTAGCATCAAGATCTAGTTCCACCCCGCACCGGAAGCGTGATTAACTTATCTATCAATCCTAAGACCC
Source organism: Adiantum capillus-veneris (assembly GCF_014529385.1). Lineage (NCBI taxonomy): Eukaryota > Viridiplantae > Streptophyta > Polypodiopsida > Polypodiales > Pteridaceae > Adiantum > Adiantum capillus-veneris. Next base: position 174,502,255 of record NC_140934.1, on the reverse strand, counting down.
ACCTTCCAAGAGGAGAGAAATCGCGAGTGCCTTTTTCCCCATTTTCAGAGGCACGTACACTTGAGGCTTCGCCGGTCTTGGGGCAATGAGTAATGCTAGCGTCGATTTATAGTACTATGGGGACAGAGAGTTCTCTTAGGCATTGGCAACCCGAGCCAAGCCCCCATACTCACACTTCCTTTGTTACCTAATTACTACCACAATGGTTGTTCAACATATAAGTTCTTTGTTTATTTTCTTGATTCACAAGTTCTTTAATACAACCCTTCAACCAGTATTGCAAAGCGGCACCAAGACAGTAATTCTAGTAAAAATTCACTCAAAAACTCATTCATTTAAGGTTCCAATGCTCTGGAGGTACAACATCCCCCCTCCAGCGAGAGTTTACTCCTCCCGTTGTCGCCTAGCTGCCCATACAACTAGGTTGTCCACCGCTTAACCAGCAGTCGTGGACTTCCACCGCTTAACCAGCAATCGTGGATATCCACCGCTGAACCAGCAGTCGTGGATTCAAGAGCCCTTAACCAGGAACTCTAGCTCCTGCGAATAACTTCGCAAGCTGCCCCCTGTGATCAAGAGGGGGTTCGAACTAGATTATCATTGGAATTGAAAATGAACTAGCTGAGCTAAATTTTCCCTAGCAACCAATCTTTCCTACTTCAGACAGTATATTCCGAAAGCATTCTTTCCTACTTGAATATAAAATACAATTAATTTAAATGCCGTGGTTTCTGTTGATTTCCAACATGTTGGGAAATGTGTTTTTCATCCTACCTTATCGAATGCAATGTTGCTTTAACAAACTTGAATTAAAACTTGACCTACCTCCACAATTTCCTTGTCATTGCTCCGTGAGATGGCCGGTACTTGGTCGACCATGGGAGTTTTTCCCTTTCCATTAGTGTTGCTCGTCCCCGCCTTGCGGTAGTGGGAACCATCGAAACGAGTTCTCTTTATCGGGGCCATTTTATACTCACTACTTAATTGACAACTTGGAAAAAGAGAGCTAACATTCGAGAGTAACATACAACCATGATGACGAATTAGTTTCAATAAGCAAATCCCCTTGTACCAGAGGTTAGACTTACTTCAAGACATAGAGAATCCTGATAGCACCATACTTGTTCTATGGGAATAGGCCCTAAGGTTAATTACTTGGCCTAGATAATTATGAAATTCAGATTTTTACTTAATCAATTCTACTAGAGATGAAATAGACGTGCTTAATCACTTCTTAATGCAAGTAGAGAATTGCAGATTTACTGTATGCATAGATGAGAGGGTTTCTCCCTTCCTAGTGATTAATGATGGATTAATTTCACTAATTACATCCTAATCTATGAGCTAATTGATTCTAATTTAGTTGTTTAAACATTGTGTAGCAATAGAAAGCAGTTGACCATCTCTACCTCAATGCCGACTTGTTCTTAATTACAATGGTGACTAGCGGTTGATTCCTTAATCATGCATTAATCTATGATTAAGAGAGACTAACTGCTTGCATAATTACTGATTAGATTAAGATTTATGCAATAGAACAATGATACGGAGAATTAGAGAGTATCCATTGAGTAATTTAGCTAGGGTTATGTACAATAGATGCGGGATTAAGAGAATATTGGAGAGAATTGCAACAAGCATGAATTAAATTGGATATTGCCGAGATTAGGCTGAATTCCTCTCAAAATTCTGATGCAATGGAGTCCTCGGGACGAGAAACGGGCAGCGCTTTCCTCCTTAGCTCTTCTTCCAAAGACTATGTCTGCCGGCAGCACCTCCCCAAGGTATGTGTGTGTGTAGGAGTGTGTGTGTGTGAGCATACATGTGTGTGTGTGTGTGTGTGTGTGTGTGTGTGTGTGTGTGTGAGCACACTCTTATATAGGCTCTCCCAAGCTGAAAATCGAACCAGGCTGCTAAATACATATGAGGGAGTACTCACCTCATGCAAGGCAACTTAGTTACATACCTACCCAAGTGTTCAGTTAGACTAACATGCAAGGCAACTTAGTTACATACCTACCAAGTGTCCAGTTAACTTAGTCTAACTGACTCTCACAGTCTCTCTCAAGCATGGCAAGTCTCCCACAAGTCCCTAGAGGTGTGAGGGCGCCCCCTAGCTACTAAAGCAAGCTCCCAGTGGCCTGGGACCTGTTCCCACACAGCCCCCGAGCCCCGGTGCTCCCCGCACAGCCTTAGGAAATTCTGACTTTAGGCTAAAACGGACGATACGAATCGGAATTTAATGTCGTAAATTGCTATACTAAGCTCTAACTAAGGTGTATCTGTTCAAGTACCTGCCATATTTAGCAGCCTCCCCCCGGTGTCCAAAAATGCATTTTTTCAAATTCGGGGTACGGGTGCAGTTTTTCGAGACGGTTAAATCTCGACGTGTCGGGTGACCAAAAACTTACTATTTTTGGAAAATTTCCACAAAAATTATTTTAATTCACTTTTGGAAGCTTTATGACATTCTAAACATCATGGCATCGACAGATTTTGGAAAACTGCTAAAAATAATAACTTTTTCTATTATGATTGTTTCATGGTACAATGGTGTTCTTTTAGCTCGGGGTCGGAGACCTTACATCCTCCCCAACGTGAAAAATTTGAGATGTCCTCGTCTCAAGAATACATCTGGTTAAACTCTATGCTAACTACTTAGGTACATATATCCTTTGTCTAAAGTAAAGACATCCTTTGATAATAAAATAGTCTTTAGCTTTATGCATCTTATTCTGTTGAACTTTGATGAGATCCTGGTGCTTGAATTATTGCTCACTAGGATTAGCAGTTGCATCATACAGAGTTTCTCTCCCATTAGCTTTGTCACCCACAATTGGTTGTCTCACTGCGGCATTAGCGAAAGCTCCGCTTCCTTGTCCTATGTTTCCTCTTCCTCGGCCTCCTCTTCCGTTTGTTTGACCTCGCCCATTGACGTTCAGAGGTACATTATTAGCACCGGTTGTTTGGGAAATACTTTTTGGACATCGGCTTTTGTAATGTCCATACTCTTGGCACTCAAAGCATCTTATATTGAGAGACTCAGTAGCTGCCGTAGTAGCTACTACCGAACGATGGTCGTATGCAGGGTTGATTGGTCTGTTACTCCAGTTGTCTGGCCTGGCCCTCTTTGACAAATAATATTGACTATCTTGGGTAGTCCTCTGAATCTCTTTAGCTAACGGTTTGGCCCTTAGCAAGGCATCTTGCAGAGTTGCTGGCCTAAGAGCTTCTAGTCGGTTGTTCAAGGGGTCGATGAGTCCTTGACAGAACCGTGCTACTTGCTGTTCCAATGTCATCCTAGGAGCATATCTCCGAAGTGTGACGAACTTCGAGTAGTATTCTTCGACGACAGAAGTCAGCTGTCGAAGTGAGAAAAACTCATTCATCTTCAAGGCTTTGTGAGCGAATAGTAAGTATCGCTCCATCACAGCATCCTTGATGTCTTCCCATGACTGGGAAGATCCCTTGATATTCAAGTCCCTGCAATGTTGTTTCCACCAAATCTTGGCATCGCTAGACAAGAGAAACATCGCAAGCATGGTTTGGTTCTCAGGTTGAGTTCCCGCAGCTTCGAAATAGTCGTCCATTGCTTCCATCCATACTTCCGTATCTCTCTCCACATTAACCCCTTCGCCTTTAAAGGTTGGAGGCTGAGCTTGCTTAAGGAGAAGCTTTTTCTCCTGAACGGCGGTATATAGCGCAGTAGACGGTACCTATCCAATGGTATAAAACTCATTACTATAGCACTCTTCTCAAATGAACCTAGGATTTTCCATACTCAAGAAGAAATTTAACTTTTTGGGCTTAACCAACCTACTTAATCTGTACAGCTATCACAAAGGATTTAACCATCCCACCATTAGTTTAAAATCCATTGAATACATCCAAAATTGTTCGATAAATAATGGTAAAAACTATACTCGAGAGCTTTGATCCATACTTATAACTTTATGTGCATCAACAGACTACCTGCCCACACCAACGACTTCTCAAAAAACATCATGTGGAACCCACTGAATCCCAACAAGCTCAACAAGTAAAACTCTTTAACATCACTCAGGAGAGATAATCCACTAGACAAATCCAATTTCATTATTCTGGGAAACATCATGCTCAAGCTTTGAGTATGAGCTATCCTACTATCCCTTATTTTTAAAAATTTCAAACAACATCATTTTCCAGTTCGTAAAACTATAGCTCTGATACCAGGTGTGAGGTCCCCACCCCATCGTCTCAAACGACGGATCTGATGGTAAACCTGGTGGCCACTAGATCTATAGCGGAAGTAAACAAAGTGGTTTATGGTTCATCTAGCGGACGATCTCTCATCACAAAGTGAGTCGAGTTTGAGCCTACTAGCATCAAGATCTAGTTCCACCCCGCAGGGGAAGCGTGATTAACTTATCTAGCGATCCTAAGACCCACCTTCCAAGAGGAGAGAAATCGCGAGTGCCTTTCTCCCCATGTTTCAGAGGCACGTACACTCGGGGCTTCGCCGCTCTTGGGGCAATGAGTAATACTAGCGCCGATTTATAGTACTATGGGGACGGAGAGTTCCCGACCAATCGGGACCACCCTTCTCTTAGGCATTGGCAACCCGAGCCAAGCCCCCATACTCAAACTTCCTTTGTTACCTAATTACTACCACAATGGTTGTTCAACATATAAGTTCTTTGTTTATTTTTTCGATTCACAAGTTCTTTAATACAGCCCTTCAACCAGTATTGCAAAGTAGCACAAGACAATAATTCTAGTAAAAATTCACTCAAAAACTCATTCATTTAAGGTTCCAATGCTCTGGAGGTACAACATCCCCCCTCCAGCGAGAGTTTACTCCTCTTGTTGTCGCCTAGCTGCCCATACAACTAGGTTGTCCACCGCTTAACTAGCAGTCGTAGACTTCCACCGCTTAACCAGCAATCGTGGATATCCACCGCTTAACCAGCATTCGTGGATTCAAGAGCCCTTAACCAGGAACTCTAGCTCCTGCGAATAACTTCGCGAGCTGCCCCCTGTGATCAAGAGAGGGTTCTGACTAGATCATCATTGGAATTGAAAATGAACTAGCTGAGCTAAATTTTCCCTAGCAATCAATCTTTCCTACTTCAGACAATATATTCCGAAAGCATTCTTTCCTACTTGAATATAAAATACAATTAATTTAAATGCCGTGGTTTTCATTGATTTCCAACATGTTGGGAAATGTGTTTTTCATCCTACCTTATCAAATGCAATGTTGCTTTAACAAACTTGAATTAAAACTTGACCTACCTCCACAAATTCCTCGTCATTGCTCCATGAGATGGCTGGTACTTGGTCGACCATGGGAGTTTTTCCCTTTCCATTAGTGTTGCTTGTCCCTGCCTCGCGGTCGTGGGAACCACCGAAACGAGTTCTCTTTACCGGGACCATTTTATACTCACTACTTAATTGAAAACTTGGAAAAAGAGAGCTAACATTCGAGAGTAACATACAACCATGATGACAGATTAGTTTCAATAAGCAAATCCCCTTGTACCAGAGGTTAGACTTACTTCAAGACATAGAGAATCCCGATAGCACCATACTTGTTCTATGGGAATAGGCCCTAAGGTTAATTACTTGGCTTAGATAATTATGAAATTCAGATTTTTACTTAATCAATTCTACTAGAGATGAAATAGACGTGCTTAATCACTTCTTAATGCAAGTAGAGAATTGCAGATTTACTGTATGCATAGATGAGAGGGTTTCTCCCTTCCTAGTGATTAATGATGGATTAATTTCACTAATTACATCCTAATCTATGAGCTAATTGATTCTAATTTAGTTGTTTAAACATTGTGTGGCAATAGAAAGCAATTGACCATCTCTACCTCAATGCCGACTTGTTCTTAATTACAATGGTGACTAGCGGTTGATTCCTTAATCATGCATTAATCTATGATTAAGAGAGACTAACTGCTTGCATAATTACTGATTAGATTAAGATTTATGTAATAGAACAATGATACGGAGAATTAGAGAGTATCCATTGAGTAATTTAGCTAGGGTTATGCACAATAGATGTGGGATTAAGAGAATATTGGAGAGAATTGCAACAAGCATGAATTAAATTGGATATTACCGAGATTAGGCTGAATTCCTCTCAAAATTCTGATGCAATGGAGTCCTCGGGACGAGAAACGGGCAGTGCTTTCCTCCTTAGCTCTTCTTCGAAAGACTATGTCTGCCGGCAGCACCTCCCCAAGGTATGTGTGTGTGTAGGAGTGTGTGTGTGTGTACTTAGTGTGTGCATGAGCATACATGTGTGTGTGTGTGTGTGTGTGTGTGTGAGCACACTCTTATATAGGCTCTCCCAAGCTGAAAATTGAACCAGGCTGTTAAATACATCTTAGGGAGTACTCACCTCATGCAAGGCAACTTAGTTACATACCTACAAAGTGTCCAGTTAACTTAGTCTAATTGACTCTCATACTCTCTCTCAAGCATGGCAAGTCTCCCACAAGTCCCTAGAGGTGTGAGGGCACCCCCTAGCTACTAAAGCAAGCTCCCAGTGGCCTGGGACCTGTTCCTACACAGCCCCCGAGCCCCGGTGCTCCCCGCACAGCCTTAGGAAATTTTGACTTTAGGCTAAAACGGGCGATACGAATTGGAATTTAATGTCGTAAATTGCTATACTAAGCTCTAACTAAGGTGTACATGTCCAAGTACCTGCCATATTTAGCAGCCCCCCCCCCCGGAGTCCGAAAATGCATTTTTTCAAATTCGGCATACGGGTGCGACGGTTAAAACTAAACGGGTCGGGTGACCAAAAACTTACTATTTTTGGAAAATTTCCACAAAAATTATTTTAATTCACTTTTGGAAGCTTTATGACATTCTAAACATCATGGCATCGACAGATTTTGAAAAACTGCTAAAAATAGTAACTTTTTCTATTATGATTGTTTCATGGTACAATGGTGTTCTTTTAGCTCGGGGTCAGAGACCTTACACACACACACACACACACACACACACAGATCACCCTGAAGAGAAGTACAATTCTAGCAAGCATTCTTGGGCTGCATGAGTAGTTGCAACTCGAGGTGAGAAGAAGGAAAAAAGAGAGAGCACTAATGTCGGGATTGGCTGCAGCTCGAGGCGCATGCACGTACGCAAGGGCCCGGGAGAGAGAGAGAGAGAGAGAGAGAGAGAGAGAGAGAGAGAGAGAGAGAGAGAGAGAGAGAGAGAGAGAGAGAGAGAGAGAGAGAGAGAGAGAGAGAGAGAGAGAGAGAGAGAGGTCAAAATGTGTAGAGTTGGCCGTTTACCCACGTCCATCATGCATGGTGTGAGACACAGAGGAGAGCTGCAGCTGCGAGGGGAGTGCAAGGCATGGGTAGCGCCGTTAGTGGCAAGTGCCTGAGAGCAAGCTCCAAAATAATGGGCCTTGGCCTGGCAACTCGACGTCTCTCTCAGTGAGGTACTACGGCTGGGTATTGCCATGCAGCAGGGGAGCGACTGGGTAATGGCACGTGAGCTCTCTCTCTCTCTCTCTCTCTCTCTCCCCCCCCCCCCCCCCCCCCTAAGCATGCAGAGCTTCAAATTCAAATATGAAATGCAAATGCCCGTAGCATGCAGAGCTTCATTTGCCTCTGCAAAATGGTCTCTCTCTCTCTCTCTCTCTCTCTCTCTCTCTCTCTCTCTCTCTCTCTCTCTCTCTCTCTCTCCGCATAGCATGCAGAGCTTCAAAATGAAATGTTATATTAACATATTTGCAAAACGGTGTCGCGAGCTCTCTCTCTCTCTCTCTCTCTCTCTCTCTCTCTCTCTCTCTCTCTCTCCCCCTAGCATGCAGAGCTTCAAATATGAAATGCAAATGAAACGTTATATTAACATATTCAAATCTGTGCATGCAGCAAGAGTGCAAGCCTAGGCGGGTGGAGTGGAGGTGTGTGTGCAGCAGCTCAACCATTTAGCTCAACCAGGTACCTTTTTAATTCGCAGAGAGAGAGAGAGAGAGAGAGAGAGAGAGAGAGAGAGAGAGAGAGAGAGAGAGAGAGAGAGAGAGAGAGAGAGAGAGAGAGAGAGAGAGAGAGAGAGATGACATTACAATGATATGAAATGTGAAATATGATATGAGATGATTTGTTTATTGAGAGAGAGAGAGAGAGAGAGAGAGAGAGAGAGAGAGAGAGAGAAATGAAATGTTAAATTAATGTCTTCAAAAGGCTAAAGTGGCCTATGAGACCAGAGAGAGAGAGAGAGAGAGAGAGAGAGAGAGAGAGAGAGAGAGAGAGAGAGAGAGAGAGAAAGAATTTATAATGACCTGATTCATTCATAAATCAATGACAAAGACAATGATTAATGTTATGGTAATTTAATGTTTTTAGATTAATGTTATGATTTGTTTATTCGCACAAAGAGAGAGAGAGAGAGAGAGAGAGAGAGAGAGAGAGAGAGAGAGAGAGAGAGAGAGAGAGAGAGAGAGAGAGAGATAGATAGATTTTATTATTGTCCTCGGAAGTCAAATATGACCTATGGGACCAAAGTTACATGTGATGTAGTATGCATATGGCTGATGAGTGACTCTCGATGCTCCAAAATTGTGGTGACGAGAGTCGCAATGGAGAGCCCACACTTTGGTTGGGCAAGGAAAGTGTGTAGGTCTAAGTTATGGCTGAAAATGTGAGAGAAGCAAATTCGGATGTTACCAAAAGCTGAGCACTCTAGTAGTGTGTGGTACTCAGACTCTCGAACTTGCAGTGAGCATAATGTGCACAGTCGATTTGACTCTTCTCCATTGCCCCAATGCCCTATCTCGCATCGAAGGAAATGGGAGCTAAGCCGAATGGCTGCGATAGTGCGTATCACCGACAAGGGGATAGGCTCAAGCATGTAATTGTGAGTACGGTTTTGTCTTTCAACAAAGAACATGGTTTTGTAGTTGGGGGCAATATGGGTGGTGTAATGTATGAAGCGTGACCCACCGGATTTCTCCCAAGCCGTAATACATTGGCATTGTAGAAAAGCTTCATTCACTTGGGAGTCAATTGAAGCATCATGTACCAAGTGTAATGCATCCCATCTCCCAAACCACTTCTTTATGTCTTGCATCCATCCCGTGCTCAAGATCTTGCTTTTATGCATCTTTTGAACTTTTTTTCTTGCTTCCCATGCAATTGTAGTAAGTCGATGTGAAGGGTTTTGACGCATCTTTATCATGTACTCCACAACCCTTTCCATGCCCATAACCTCAATTGGAAAACATCCCGACTTAAGAAGTAGGAGCATCTATGGTGTTTGTGTCTTCACTTGGAGCAAGTGAGAGTTTTAACGTCGTAAGAAATTATACACACAAGGAGTTGAACTCGAGAGGGCACACACACTCACCCACACACACACACACACACCCGAGAAGAGAGTTTTAACGATGTAGGAAACTATCCGAAGAGATCTTAAAGATGTAGCAGCAGAGAGTTTTAATGTTGTAGGACACAAAATTTTCCATAGGGCTTCACACATAGAAATAAAACATGCACACACCCACAAAGACACATGGAAAGACAGAGAGATGAAAAGGAACTCGATTTTATGGTACTTACATACACACACACACACACACACATGTATCCATCTCTCAATCCTCCACTCGTTCTTTCTTTGCACCCAATTATCTCTCCCTAGCTTGCTCTCTTTCTCTCCCTACACACACACACACACACATGTAATGTGCATTTTTAATTTGAATTCTCACATGTATGATAAAACTCCTTTGCAACCCTTTTTATAGGATCTCTCTCTCTCTCTCTCTCTCTCTCTCTCTCTCTCTCAAACACACACACACGCGCACACACACAATTCTAAACATAAAACTAACACATATACTCCTTGCACACATATGTGCACTTTATACCACTTGATATGTGCAATTGATATCACTTGCACACATATGTGCACTTGACATCACATCTTAATTTTGTCCTAATCTCTCACAAAATAGCTCACTATGCAGTTGGGATAGTTGGGGACGAGTGTCTGGGGAAAACCATTTTTCCAAACATACAAAATTCCTTTTCTTGAATTTGCCAAGAGGAAATTTTGAAAAATTGGGACATTTTTAAAATTTTCTACTATTTTTTCCTATTTTGGGACGGAACTTCTCCTTTTGCGTTTGCCCTCAACCGACATTTGTGAAATCAAAAGCGACACAATATTAAGCTAAGACACATTTTTCTCGAACACGGTCGGAACCATTGCTAGATATATTATAACCCTTTGCACAATAGGCAACAAAAAAAGAGATGGTTTTTAAGGTACCAACGTTGGGAATAGTAAATCAATGAAAAGAAAGGCATGAAACTTTATGCTCTCAAGCCATGTTAAGCCATGTTGGGAGTAGTAAATCAATATAAAGAAAGTTGAAACCTTATGCTCTTAACTTAGCCTTAAGCCTGCCGCCTTTTGATTCCCTTGTGGAATTATTTTAAATGTGGTAGTTGACTTTTGGAAGAAACAACTCAAATGGCACATGGATGCCATAAAAGCCACCTTTCTTGGCCTTGTATGCATGCAGCTTCACAACTAGTCTTGCTTGGTGGGCCTTGCTATATAACAACTATAGAATATAAAGGACATATGTTTACTATCTAGCACTAAAGGAAACAAGATTGTGACTAACTCGGCAATGATGGTGCTGCCTCACAGGGTAATACATTTAGAAATGTTATATATTTTTGGTCAGAGACAAAGTTACGTGGGATCAATTAATAGAGATTATAGGGGTGATTTTTAAGAGAGTTAGTTGAGTTTTAAAGAGAAGCATGCACATTTTAAAATTGTTATTGTGTTCATGGGAGGATACAAAGTTAAGCGCATCAATGAACTGCAACAAGAAATGCGGTGCTTTACTGACCTGCAATATCGTACTTGTGCTTTTTGATTGTCGAATCTATAGGCCGATATTTGAGTCAAGCTACAAAAAAGCAATGTGAATAGTTAAACATATCGTCTTATAATGAAACCTCACAGACTGAAAGTGTAAAATATACGGTGCACGTCATGCAGAGGTGCCATACAAAAGTATGGTGGAGAGTTGGCATTGTGGTCTTTCCAAAAAATTATAAGAAACGGAAGTCGTGCCCTACCCTGTAGCGTTTATGTGTTGCGCCAGGCAAACGGATGCGCATGAGAAGTTGGATGCAAATTGACCTTGTAGTGTTTTCGAGCTAGAGACACGCTTGCAATCACAACATCCAGTGTTGTGAATATGTCCTCCCTGCCATACACAAAACACACATTAAGACAAATACAAAAGATGTAGGATATTGATTGAGCTTAAAGAGCAGCAGATGTAACTTTATGTTCTATGTCCTTTGATCAATATTATCTTCTCTCTCTCTCTCTCTCTCTCTCTCTTTTGTAAGCTACTTCCGTCGTCAATTTTGTCTTCTTGGCTCCATGATGAGTAACCTGCATCATGTATCCTCATTTCCAATTGTCCATGATAATGGGCGTCTTGAGTCCGATGTCCCCATAGCAGAAGGCATCATATTCACTCTATTGCATGCACATCAAATTCACTACCTTGTGCTATCTAGAAACTATATGTGGAATTAAGGGCGAGAGTCATGCAAGTGTGAACGTACGAGGACCTGCATACTAAGATTTACCAATCAACTTTGCTACCAGAGCTGGTGCTCCCTCCTCCCCTCGGAAAAGTTTCTACTACCATACCCTTTTCGGGGTGAAGTGCGGAGAGCGTGTTTTTGGTTGTTGCAGCCAATAGCGCAAAGATCATAGGCAACCTGATTTGTTGAGGGAGTTATGTAAGCTGCTTATCTCCGCCTCGTCTAAACTAGTGAAGGAAAAAGCTTTCAAAGCACGAACTTGTACTTGATATTGACAGCGTTTTGGAGGTCACAAAGTAATTTTCTCGAGGTGGAATTTGTGATATATTTCGTCTTTGTTTGTTACTCTTAAGAGTTGAGGAGGAAAAGCTACTTTTCCTTTTTGAGCCGATATAGAATAAGTTCTCAAGGGAGAGTTTTGAAATCGCTAGCTAACATGAGGACTAGCAACCTGACCAAAATCTTGTTTGGGGTTGATGCCCTCATGTCTAGGAGATGAGCAACCACTAACGTTCCTGAATGAAAAGGGTTTCAAAGGAATGGGTTTGGGTAAGTGCAAAGCATTAGGCAAAATTTGGACTCACAAATGGGCCTTATAAGGAGTTTGACTTCCTCTCTCATGTCTAAAACGGGCGTGCGGTAAAATTTTTGCAAATCAACTCTAAACTTGGCGAAGATTTGACAGTTAGAATCTACTCTTCAAGCTCTTTCTATTGATATATAGCACTGTTACCATATACATGTGGTAGTGATGTGTGTGAACACACTAGGACCGTCGAGGCATTTTTTCTCTCTTTAGGAGGTTTTTTCCCCCGTGCATTGTATATACCCCCATCACTCTAGGGCTGTCGATCTTTCCATTTGCACACTAAGTAATACACTCTCTATTGTGTGCCTTGAGCTTCCTTTGTCTTCTCCAAGCTGTGTGCGTTTCTCTGCAACCCTAATTCCAACAATTGGTATCAGAGCAGGTTGCGTCCTCCCGGGCTTAGTCGCCAGCTGCTCTAGTACACGCCTGCTCACTTTCTCCGATTTTAGTGAGATTTGGCGAGCGTTCGCAGGTCGACAAATATTTCGGGATAGCTCATAGAGCTTGGTCTACTTACATTTTTTATTTGGGCTCATTTCGGCCTCCGTTTCCACTACAGGCAGTACTGCACAAGCTATTTCGTCATTTGTGCAGAATTTCTGTCAGTGCCGTTTTCTGCATAATAGGTGCCTAATAGTCTTCTACGGTTTGTGCTATATAGCACGTGTTATTCTCGCTCCGTTTCTCCTATTTGTGGGCAGTTTTCACATCAGGTGCAGCATTTACCATGGCTGACAACAACAACGCAGATGTGTTCAAGATGTTTGCTGTTGAGAATAGGTTGGATGGGGACAATTACCCTATGTGGGCTTATATGATGCAACATGTTCTTGTGTCAAAGGGCATCTCGAACATTGCGCAGGGCATTGATGTACGTCCTGGTTCTGAGGATGTAGGCGATGTTGAGGATGTTGCAAGTCTTGCTGCAAGGATTGTTGTTGTTAGAGTTGTTTTGCCTACGATAGAACAAGCTCGTTGGGATGTTAAGGATGCATAGGCTCATGCATTGATTGCGTTGTCTGTGAACCGCACCATTTTTCCTCACATTCGTTCAGCAAAATCTGCAAAACAGGCTTGGGATATTCTAGCAGGTCTTTATGCAAGCCGCAATGAGGCTAAAATTGCTTTGTTGTGTAAAGAGCTGGAGTCGAAGATTATGCATGAGGAAGATGATATGGACACTTTTCTTGCTGGTGTCAAGGATATCAATGAGCAAATTATTTCTGCAGGTGAAGTCATTTCAGACAGTTCCCTTGTGCAGACTTTTCTTGATGCCTTTCCAGATTCTTATCAGACTTTTGCTAGTACTTGGAGACTTATGACCCAAGGAAATCCTGAAGTTGTCAAGTTTGATGCATTATGCACATTGCTATTGGAAGAGTCACTTTCCAGAAAAAACAGGACTAGGCAGCGTGCAGTTGAACAGGCTTTTATTGCTTCTCAAAGAAAGGGTGGTAACAGCAATGCAGCCACTTCTTATGGTTCTACTGCGAGTGGCAAAACTTCTGTTCCTAATGCTTCTGCTTGCAACACTTTGTCTGGAAATTCTGGTGATAAGGGAAAAAAGAAGATTCGTTGCCATTATTGTAAATCCAATGATCACTTGATCAAGTCGTGTCCTAAGTTGAAGGCCAAAGAGGCTAAGAAGAAAGAGGGTGGTTCCACTCCAAATGCTGGTTCCACTACAAATGCAGCCATTGTTGAGTCTTCTGTGAAAGGAGACTGTGTTGCTGATGTTGATGCAGAATGGGCTTTTAGCGCAAAGTGCACTTACAATCCTGCTGTCCATGATGCATGCTTGTCACTTGCTGCAGATTCACATGTGTGGTATTTCGACAGTGGTGCTACAAAGCACATTACCTCACATCGTGAATTGTTTACCTCTCTCGAGTCTGTCCCTCATGGGAATTCAGTCACTTGTGCCAACAACGCCTCTTATCCAGTTCAGGGAGATGGAAAGATGGTGGTTACTGCTGCTAATGGCAGTTCCTTCACACTTGTTGATGCATTTTATGTACCTGGGATCAAGAAGAATCTCTTGTCTGTATCCGCACTTGCTAGACTTGGACTTGTAGTCAAATTTGTGGATGATAGATGTACAGTTCATGATCTCAGTTGTGGTGATGAAATTGTTGCATCTGGGCTTTTGTGACGTGGGCCATATAAGCTCACTTTGTATGATAAGTGTAGACAAAATTTTGCAAATGCTGTTGCAGATTCAAGGGCTATTTTAGATGCAAAACTTTGGCATGCACATTTTGGTCATCTGAATTTTGCAAGTTTGCTGCGTTTGCAGAAATCTGATATGGTTGCTTCTTTGCCGCCTCTTGAAGCACCTGTCAAACATGTTTGTGAAGGTTGTATTTTGGGTAAGATGCAACGTTCTAAGTTTCCAAAGGATGGTTCAGTCCGGGCCACATGCAGGTTGCAGCTTGTGCATAGTGATGTTTGTGGGCGCATGCAAACTCCGTCCTTGGGCAATTACCTATACTTCGTGACTTTCATTGATGATTACTCCAGGCATGCATGGGTATTTCCGCTTAAAGCGAAGTTCGAAGTTCTTATGTGCTTCAAACAATTTCTGGCTATGGCTGAAAGTGTCTCGAAATGTACTATGGACACCCTCCGTTCCGATCGAGGGGGGGAGTATATGTCTCACGAATTTAATGCATTTCTGGCTAGTCGTGGGATAAAACACCAATGTACAGTGCCTTATACACCTCAGCAAAATGGTGTTGCTGAGAGGAAAAACAGGTCACTGACGAAATGGCATGATGTATGGTCAAAAGTCAAGCTTTACCACATTCTTTTTGGCTTGAGGCCATCATGTGTGCCACTTATGTACTTAACAGGTGTCCTACGAAAGCTTTGCAGTCTATTACTCCATATGAAACATGGCATGATAGAAAGCCTTCTCTTGAGCACATGCGTGTTTTTGGTTGTTTGGCATATGCTTTGGTGCCACAAGTGCAGCGCAGAAAATTGGATGATAAGGCTGTCAAATGTATTTTTGTTGGTTATAGTGCTGAAACCAACGGTTACAGGTTGTATCATCCACAAACAAAATGTATTCTGGTTTCACTGGATGTAGTGTTTGTGGAACATTCTATTCAGCCCTTGCTGTCATGTACTAGAGACAGTAATGTAAGCTCACAAGATATTTATGACACTTTGTTGCCTCTTTTCAGTGGTGGAAACACGAATGTAAGTTCCAATGAGGCAAATGTACAGCCTATGGGGGTTTCTGAAAATGTTTTAGATTAGCCTATTACTGATGCAGATGTACATGATGTACTTGATGAGGAAAGGGCTGAAGATGAGCAGGCTAGAGGTATGCCAAAATGGCTGGTGCACACTTTGCGTGACAGTAAATTGGATGCACCTTTGTCTAGTGATACTCGTTCAAGCTCTCGCCATGCATCTTATGCATCAAATTGTTATGCTTTGGCTGTGTCTAGCTTACATGATGTTGAGGAGGCTCTGTCTTTTGATGAAGCACAGAATTCAAAAAATTGGATGGCTACCATGCAATCAGAATATGATGCACTCATAGAAAATGACACATGGACTTTATGTGATTTGCCTCCTGGCAAAAAGGCCATTGGTACGAAGTGGGTTTACAAGTTGAAATGCAAGCCGGATGGTGAGATGGATCGCCATAAGGCTCAACTTGTTGCAAAGGGTTATGCACAGCAAAAGGGCATTGATTATGAAGAGACTTTTGCTCCCACTTGTCGTATGACTACTGTGCGTTTTCTAGGTGCATTGGCAGCTCATTTTGGTTGGGATGTACATCAATCAGACATTGTTACTGCTTTCTTGAATGGTGACATATTTGAGGAAGTTTATGTAACGCAGCCTCGCGGTTTTGTCATAAAAGGACAAGAGGACAAAGTGTGCAAATGTAACAAGGCTTTGTATGGGTTGAAGCAATCTCCTCATGCTTGGTATGAGAAAGATGACACTCATTTGGTCAAACAAGGCTTTCATAACAATCCAATAGAAGGCACATTGTACGTAAAGCATGAGGGTGATGTACTTCTCATTGTGGTTCTTTATGTTGATAATTGCTGATCATTGGACCAAATGAGAGACATATTGCTGAATTTAAGGCTGATTTGAATGCTACTTTCAAGATGAAAGATTTGGGGCTGTTGCATCATTACTTGGGTATATAGTTTAAGCAGTGTGATGGTGGTATTGCCTTGTGTCAGAAAAGTTACATAGAGACATTGCTATGTAAGTTTGGACTTGAGGATTGCAAACCTATTGACACTCCCATGGAAACAGGTTTGAAGTTGAGTCTACATGATGCTGGCAATCCTGCTGATGTCACTCTTTATCAAACTGCTGTTGGCTGCCTCATTTATGTATGCAACACGAGGCCGGATATTTAGTTTGCAGTCTCACAAGTCAGCAGATTTATGCATAGCCCAGGATCTAAGCATTGGCAGGCTGTCAAGAGGATTTTTCGCTACCTTAGTGGCACTTTACATCTTGGCTTGTTTTATCCCAATGGGGGATCATTGCCGCCAGACTTACATGCTTTTTCGGACTTAGATTGGGCTGGTTGTTTTGGCACGCGAGTGTCCACAAGTGGTTTTTGTTTCATGCTTGGCAGTTCATGTATATCATGGTTGAGCAAGAAGCAACCTACTATGGCCACTTCGAGTTGTGAGGCTGAGTACAGGGCAGTCTTCACAGCTACGATTGAGTGTGTATGGCTCAAACGCCTTATGCTGATTTGGGTGTTGGACAGGACACTGCCAACACTATCTACACTGACAGTCAGAGCGCATTGGCAGTTGCGAGGAACCCAGTTTTTCATGCTCACACAAAGCACATTGAGGTGCATTACCACTATGTCAGGGAGAGGCTCTCAGCAGGAGAGATCAGCTTGGCTTATGTGCCAACACAAGACAACCTTGCAGATCTTTTCACAAAGGCATTGTCTCGTGAGAAGCTTGAAGCTTTCCGCAAAGCTTTGGGCTTACTCCCCTTTGTGGACTGAGCATGTCCTCAGGGCATGGCACTTCCCTATACTCATGTCCCAGCTCTCGTTCACCGCATCACTCCAGGGGGGAGATGTTTCCATATACATGTGGTAGTGATGTGTGTGAACACACTAGGACCGCCGGGGCACTTTTTCCCTCTTTAGGAGTTTTTTCCCCCCGTGCATTGTATATACGCCCATCACTCTAGGGCTATCCATCTTTCCATTTGCACACTAAGTAATACACTCTCTATTGTGTGCCTTGAGCTTCCTTTGTCTTCCCCGAGCTGTGTGCGTTTCTCTACAACCCTAATTCCAACAAACACACCATGAGATTCCTCATATTTTGAAAGATTCTATTTTTTATTCTCTTGTGATGTGACAACTCCGTTTAGAATCTAGAGAATCAAAAATAAAATCTTTCAAAATACGAGGAATAAAAATTTTACTGCACGCCCGTTTTGGACATGAGAGAGGAAGTCAAACTCCTTATAAGGCCCCTCTGTGAGTCCAAATTTTGCCTAATGTATTTATAAAATTACAATTGGATTCCATGCCCTTGCTTACAACTCCTTGATTAAGAGCTTTGAGAATATTTGCATATACTTGTCCCTATTTGCGTACAATTTTATTTTTCTATGCATCCTTATGATTCCTTACTAATCTCAACACAACTCCCGATGCCTAATTCTCAAGATTTACCCCCATTTTTTTCTGTGCTGTTGCCCATACAGCAGCAAGCCGGACAGAATCGAAAGTAGTATCGGAGACCTTGCAAAACTTGGTTATATTTCGCAGATCATCAAGCTGGAAGGTACTTCGGATGCTTCCCGAAGTAATGAGCACTCTCAAAGATCAGATATTTTGTGCGATCAAGCCATGGCATAGGTCAGTTCTACTCATCAAAATATGACCTTGTAAACCTTGGTTATATTTCGCAAATCATCAAGCTGGAGAGTAGATCATATATTTCGTGTGATCAAGCCATTGCAGAGTCTGTTCTAGTGCTACTGAAACAAAAGATATCAGATTTCAATCAATGATCAGTTGGCCTAATCTGGAGTTGAATCACCAAAACTCATTGCCTTTGGCTCACTAAGTAAATATAAATCTCAGATGAATGCAGTAGTAGGGTCTCTCTCTCTCTCTCTCTCTCTCTCTCTCTCTCTCTCTCTCTCTCTCTCTCACACACACACACACACACACACACACACACACACACACACACACACACACACACACACACACACACACAAACCTACTGCTTTTGAGGATCAACCTATGAACTGCCTGTACTGGTGCTTGTGGAGAAGTTCTAAGTACTGGTGGACGTCTTTGTATTCTGCAAATTGCCTGTACTTCGCTAGCTGCGGCTCCAGATGCCTCAAAGGAGGTCTCCTCTTACACGTATTGGGTGCGCAGGAGGACGGAGCAGGCTGCTCCTCGAGTCTCTACGTGAGGAGATCAAATCTGAGCGCATAGCAAAAGGGCTTGATGAAGTGGGGATCATCCCTCTCTGTCTTCTGGGAACCTGCGATGCTGTATAAGTCTACATTGTCTACGTGAGAAGCTGCAACGATGTTTTTTTCTATTATTAATCAGTCCTTAGCTTTTTGGTAGCGTGAAAGCAGCCAGTGAGACGTCGCCACTTGGTGGCTTGTGCGATCAGATAGGGAGAGAAGAGCCTTTGGCTCACCAAGTAAATATCACGAATTTCTTTGGTGGGTGGGGATAACTCTCATCATCATATGTGCCTTTAAAATCTTCAAATGGATGTAAATTTTTTCCTCTCTCTCTCCCTCCCCCTCCCCGTGCCCATTTAAGCCTTAGTTTTTCTTTTGTAAACTCATTACCCCCTCTTATCTCAACTTGTATTCTCAATAGATAAAGGAGGCTTTTCTCCTTAGGCTCAAGCTTGTGTGCATCATTTAATTACTCTCCTTGTGTATTATATCTTCATCCAAATACTCAGAGATCCCCCCCCCCCCCCCCTCTCTGTATTATATCTTCATCCAAATACTCAGAGATCCCTCTCTCTCTCTCTCTCTCTCTCTCTCTCTCTCTCTCTCTCTCTCTCTCATGTGCACAATATGTGTGGTGCTTCATGGAAAACACTTCCGGAATGTTGTACAAGCATACCATTCTCTTTGATCATAATGTTTTCGCACCAATGCGGGTGGATTCTTGGATCGCCTCAAGAATCACACTTTACACAAATAACAAGGGTAAGAATCATCAGGTTGGTGTACAACTGGGCTTAATAAATGTTGTTTCTTACTATCAGACATGGGCTTGCTATGTTGGTTGATATGTTTTAGCATCCATCTGACTTGTTTTGATCTTTTGAAGTATGAACCTACACTCACTTTTATGCACAATTAGATAGTCAAATGTGGTAAGGTTTCAATTAAAATGATTTTGGATTATGATGTTGAAGTGAAATTTGCTTGCTCATGAACACACTTTAAGCACTATATCTCACACATTATATTGTAGCAAGCCTTGTCATATATCCTTTTTTTCCATTCTATTTTAGCATAAATCAGATACTAGATTCACTACATTCCATGCAAAAGAATATGATGCTTATGTACTTTGGTAGCATAGGGATCTTGTATATTTTGGTTTTTTAGGCTCATCTCAAAGACAGTGAAGTGATTAGATTGGTAGGAAAGGAGGATGCTATGGAATACAGGTTTAACATAGTGATATGCTTCCCTTTTACCTTGGTGAGTTGGTGAAGCCTTGAAGCACATATGCAAAAATAAATACTTCTAGAATCCCTCTTGCTTTCTATTACCCCCCCTTGTTTCCTTTTTTCTCCCTCCATCTCTCTCTCTCTCTCTCTCTCTCTCTCTCTATCTCTCTCTCTCTCTCTCTCTCTCTATGCAATAATTCCATAATAGCAATATTGAGTGAACAAACACACACACACACACACACACAAACCACTTATAATGACTATCATGATGGATTCAATATGTATGAGAATTCTATAAAGATTTTTGCAAAATTGGGTTGTAGTAGCAAAATTTGTATCAATATAAATCAATCCATACCAAGATATGTATATAGAATTGGATTGTTTTAGCAAAAGTTGTATCAATACAAATCAATCCATGTATTATAGTCCTAGGGCTCGTGCTAGCAGGTTCTTCGACGGTGACATGGATAACAACTGGGTTTTCAGCATTGACACCTATCTTCCCATCAAAGATATGCCAAGTTCTAACTTGATGTGTTTTTTGGATGATGGCAGGTAAGAGTTGGACCCTTCCGCAGTAGGATCTACGTAGGATCTTCTCAAAGGACTCACAAAAAGGATCAAAATACTATTCAACTTGAAGATACTCATTGAGGCTTGTGACAATGTGGCCATTGCAAAGTGCTAATCCATGTAGTTTTGGTTCAAGAATTTCTAAGAAACACACAAAATCTACTTTTTCCCCTTTTTTATGCTTCTAAATTTAACCATCAATTTGTTATTATTTTATTTATGTATAATGATTTTGTCATACTATTTTACACAACCTGCACACATGTTGGTTTCTTAAAATTAAAATCAAGAGAGGATTTTGTCTCCTTTGTTAATTATTCTTGATAGCTATCATTAGAATATGACTAACATCTAGAGTGTTATTTTGTCTCCCTTGTTAATTTTGAATATGACTAACATTTTGTCTCCTTTTACTTAATAGCTAACATTAGAATATCATTAACATTTAACGTGTTATTTAATACAATTGTACTTGTATGGTTCATATAAATGAGGGGATATTCACTCATAAACACACCCAAGAAGAAGAGAGTTTTGATGTCATAGGAAACTATTCCAACAGACCTTAAAGATTTAGCCGACGAGGAGTTAAACTCAAGACCTGTTATTCAAGAGGGGAATGGCATAACCAAACTACCACACTTGGGAGAGAAAAAGGTTATACCACGTTTCTCTTTTTATTAGGTCACACACACTCACCCACACACACACACACACCTAAGAAGAAGAGAGTTTTAACGATGTAGGAAACTATCCTAAGAGACCCTAAAGATCTAGCAGACGAGGAGTTGAACACAAGACATTTTATTCTAGAGGGAAATGGCATAATCAATCTACCACACTTGGGAGTCCACAAAGGTTATAACCATGTATGGCCACTATGAAAAAAAACCCATAAAGGTTATACAATTTTTCTCTTTTCATTAGCGCGCCCACACACACACATACCGATGTTGTAGGACACACACACACACCCGAGAAGCAGAGAGTTTTAACGTTGTAGGCTTCACACACATAGAAATAAAACATACACACAAGCACAAAGACACATAGAGAGGCAGAGAGATAAAAATGAACTCAATTGGAGGGTACTTACACACATACATGCACGCATACTACACACACAAACAAAAAAAGAGAGGGGGAGAGAGAGGGGGGGGGGGGGGGGGAGAGAGAGAGAGAGAGAGAGAGAGAGAAAAGAAAAGAAACAGACCAAAGAGAAGTAAAACAACTGGAGAGAGAGAGAGAGAGAGAGAGAGAGAGAGAGAGAGAGAGATGATGAGGGGTTGAACTCAAGAGCGTTATACCATTTAACTCTTTTCATTAGCGCACGCACACACACACACACACACACACAAGAAGAAGAGAGTTTTAACATCATAGGAAACTATCCCAAAAGACCTAAAAGATTCAGCTGACGAGGAGTCGAACTCAAACCTACTATTCAAGAGGGGAATGGCATAACCAAAACTACCACACTTGGGAGAGAGAAAGGTTATACCATTTTTCTCTTTTTATTAGGGCACACACACTCACCCACACACACACCCAAGAAGAAGAGAGTTTTAACGATGTAGGAAAGTATCCCAGGAGACCTTAAATATCTAGCAGATGAGGAGTTGAACCTAAGACATGTTATTTTAGAGGGAAATGGCATAACCAATCTACCACACTTGGGAGTCCACAAGGTTATAACTATGTATGGCCTTTGAGAAAAAAACCCATAAAGGTCATACCATTTTTCTCTTTTCATTTGCACGCGCGCGCACACACACACACACACACACCCGAGAAGCAGAGAGTTTTAACGTCGTAGGACACAAAATTTTCCATAAGGCTTCACACACAGAGAAATAAAACATACATACACACACACACACACAAAGACACATAGAGAGACAGAGAGATGAAAATGAACTCAATTGGAGGGTACTTACACACATACTACACACACACACACACAAAGAGAGAGAGAGAGAGAGAGAGAGAGAGAGAGAGAGAGAGAGAGAGAGAGAGAGAGAGAGAGAGAGAGAGAGAGAGAGAGAGAGAGAGATAACAAGGGGTTAAACTCGAGAGGGTTATACCATTTTAGCACACACACACACACACCTAACACACACCTGAGAAGAAGAGAGTTTTAACGTCATAAAAAACTATCCCAGGATACCTTAAAGATTTAGTAGACGAAGGTGTTTGAGTCCTCCCACAATTTGATCCTAAAATGCAGATTTTAATGACATATGTTACAAAATTGTGAAGATGGGGAGGAAGAAATGAAATGAAATGAAATGTTATATTAACATCTTCAAATGGCTAAAATGACCTATGAGACCAAACTGTTACAAAATTGTGAATCTGATACCATGTCTCGGTACTAAAAGACTATAACAAAAATACTTCTACTACTAGAATCCTTCCTCATTTGCAATGTGGATCTCCATAGCTCATGTGTTCTCTAGAGAGAGAGAGAGAGAGAGAGAGAGAGAAACACAAACTTGACCATAAGGCCTCACACACATAGAAATAAAACACACACAGTAACACACATAGAAAGAAAGAGAGATGAAAATGAACTCAAAGCAGACCTTACAAGATGATTCCATCCAAAGATGTAAATTTTAATGTCATAGAGAGGGTTTCCAAAGATCTCGAGCTTCATGTAAATGCCTAGAGCAATTCCAGTTGACCTTAGAACTTCCCCACGTAGTTTTGAAAATCAAGGCATGATACTCAAAAAGGCAATCCCAAGAGAGCATGATAATGAATCAAGAGGCCTTAAACTCAATATTCTTATCAAGAGGATATTCGAATATCCAAGATAGCAGTACAATCTACCACAAATGACGGGAGTAATTCAAGAAACCCAAGATGGGATTTTTGTCTTTACCCTAATATGGAAGAGGTTTTTAGTGTCCTGTCTGTGGAAGTATTGAAAGATCTATCTGATGATACGGCTCCATAGCCAGCTATGCTATTCAAGTGACAATTAACATAACCAGTTTGTCACTCTCATATGAATAGTTTCAAAAGATCCCAAGGATGTAACTGCCATGATGCTAGCATTTATTCTATTATATTAATCATAAAGAACTCTAACAAGTTTTGTAATGAAGGCATGATACTCAAGAGGACATTTGAATAATCAACATCTTATCCTTAACAATAAGATAAAACACCTGGTTATTATATACATCCTGCCATGTTTGATAATCGTGGAAGGAGATGATGTTAACATCATAGAAATAAAAGCATTTCTATTTTATGAGTCTTGAAAGATTCAGTGCTACTTTCAAACCCTACTAATTTTATATACAAAGTGACAGAGAGAGAGAGAGAGAGAGAGAGAGAGAGAGAGAGAGAGAGGGGGGGGGGGGGGGGGGGGGGGTGGGGGGGGGAGGGAGAGGGAGAGGGAGAGGGAGAGAGAGCTAGAAATCTATACTGCTTTGAGCACTTATCTACACTTATATGAGCACTTACCCTAGAGCAACTACACTTACAGTGTCTCTTTTTTTTTCTTAGGAATTTTATGGCACCTAGGATATCTGCTAAATGTTTTGGTCATGGATTGGAAGTAATGGAGATAGTATTGGATCATATAATGATCCACTACTTTCCGGAAAAGAAAGTTGACTTCTTTCAAAGCATCGTCCGAGGTTTCTTTCCGGGTGTTACTATAGAGGAAGCTTGAAGAACCTACCATCACACTTCCATGACTCGAGATGGGGTACCCTTTCGCCAGGTGTTTGTCAGAATCCAGAATGATCCCAGCCAATGGTTTTGCAACCTAAACCTTTTGCAAATTCGAGTAAAGTTGGGATACTCAGATGCCCTCGACCTGGATTTTGAGTTAGGTTGTTGTTCTATATCTGAAGCTTACAACAAAATTAATTAATGCTTTAAAGAGCACTGTAGGACCTGATAAAATAGAGAATCATAAGGAGCCTATTTTCAAGCATCCCAGCGCTAAATGCTCTTTTCCCATTTTCAAATGTAGATGGGATTGAACATGTATTGAGCAGAACTTTTAACTACTGACAAAAATGATTCATGAGCATTTTGGTTTGTTTTCCACTTCTCATGGAATCCTTTGTTCTTTTTTACATCTAGAAACATATGATGTTTATTTTTGTTCCTAAAATAGAAAGCACTTAAAAAGTGAATATTCTAGGAGGGTTATTTTTAATTTACAAGTATTCAAACCTTTCTCTTTGGTTGTCACATTTCTCTTTGCATCCTCTTGAGTGTTTCGTGTACTGTAAAATGGAGATTGGTCGTGCCATTCCACTGGCTATTGCAACCAACGGCTTGATATCTTCTGGAATGGTTGTAAGTGAATCAGCGAGTGAAGAGGAGATATTGTCATCTCTTCCTATTCGCAATGTGCATGCAGCAAAGAGAGCAGCTCGAAATGTCAAGAGGAATAGTGCATCAACTAATGAAGAGGAGATACTTTCATCTCTTCCTATTTGCAATGTGCGTGCGGTAAAGAGAGCAGCTCGAAATGTCAAGAGGAATAGTGCATCAGCTAATGAAGAGGAGATACTTTCATCTCTTCCTATTCGCAATGTGTGCGGTAAAGAGAGCAGCTCAAAATATCGAGAGGAATTATAAAAAGCAAATTATTGAAACCCTGCTAGAGATCAAAGCCTCCTGCAAATAGGATGGAGACAATGCAAACCAATGTCTCTGATGTGGGTGAAACTTTAAGCTCTGCATTAGAGATTGAAAGTGGGATACTATGGAAGTTGCAAGAAGAGACAAAAGCATCAAACTTGCATAGATTAGAGAGTGAGGCATACTTGAGAGAGAAGCTTTATAAAATTGAGGATTGGCAAAAGATGATATTGGAATCTATTGAGAATCTTCAAAAAGAGGCTTCATGGAGTCAACGTGAATCAAAAGGACGAATTCAAGATAATATCGTAGGACAAATTGTGCCAGGATTGAGAAGTATTGTCAACAAGCTAGGTGCTTTGACAAAGGTTCAAGGTTCAAGAATTTCTGATATTCGAGCTACCTCAAATAAATTAAGTGCTTTGGCTAGATTAATTCGACCATAGCGTCAAGTTTCTCAGCGATTTGATCCTACTAATGGAAGAAATATGTAATGCTATGTTGTTTCTTGATCAAACTGTACTTTTTAATTGAGTCACTATCAATGTGTCTGATGTATTCATTTTAGAGGCTATATTTTGATGTTGCAGTTTACATTGTTTTTTTATTATACATAAGAATGTCTTTTTAGTGACTGATAAAAATTATACCATCTATTTGCACGTGATTTCATAGATGGTATCTGTACCACATATATTATCATCTGGTCATGCACGACGTAGCCACCTATGTGATGAATCACGAAGGGCGAGATGCCAAATAGCACGAGAGAGAACAAGGCATTCACTACAAAGTACTATTGGAACTTTATTGGAGTGCAATGAAAGGCAGAGCATGAATGATGTGCATGAACGAAACTCTGAATCCATGGACGTTGGGAACATAACACTGCAATGTAATCAAGAGACTATAGAGCCTATTGTTATCCTTGAAGAGGGGAAGTATTCTAAAGTAGAAAAGCATTGTTTGTCCATCCGCTTTGAATATCCAACTTCTCCCCTTTTACATCACAAGTCTATGGCACCAGTTCTATCCAAAGAGTGTGTGTTTCACAACTTAGGAAGCTTAGATTTTGTTTGCTCCAAATGTGGAGCAAAGGCCTGGAAGGACGAAGGAAAGACTATCCAAACATTTGTGGGTAAATATTGCTGCTCTGATGGAAGAGTCCGATTACTTCCCTTGGATGAGCCATCAAATGAATTGAAAGATTTGATGAGCTCAACCACAACAAGAAGTAGACAGTTCTTACAAAACATTCGGGGATATAATAATGCATTGGCATTTGTGTCTCTTGGTGCCCATGTCGATGAGACTATTAATTATGGTGGGAGAGGTGTGTACACTTTTAAGGTTCATGGCTCTATTTATCATAGCATTGGTTCTTTAGCACCGGCTGAAGGACAAAATAAAGTTCCACGCTTTGCACAATTTATTTTTTTTGATACTGAAGATGAGTTGAGCAACAGATTACATCATGTTTCAAATTTAGATCGTAGTACTCTGGAGTGTTTACAATTGATGATGCATAGAGTAAATCCATATGCAAATGCTCTTCGCTCTACTGCTTCTTTGTCTGGAGATGTTATTGTACCCATTATGAGGATGGTTATTGCGGAGAATCGTTGTGAAGGTTGGCAATATCTTGCTCCAAGGGGCTCTGAAGTTGCTGCAATTATGCCAGGACAAGGGGATGATAGAAATATTGGCTATTGCGACATTGTACTGAATTTCCGACACGGGGGATTGAAAAGAATCTCTAGCATGCATCGAGCTTACATGTTCTTATTGTATGTTTTATTTCCAAGTGGAGAGGATGGGTGGCATTTTTATTTACAAACTACCGATGGAAAAAAATTGAGTCAAAAGCAATATTATGTCTTTCGCTTATAAATAAGAGATGATACATTGGAGTGTCTTCTTCGAGGGGGTAGGCTACTACAACAGTATGTTGTGGATGCTTATAGTACTCTAGAGGAGTCACGGCTTTTGTGGATGAGAAATAACCAAAAAACACTTCGTGGTGAAGTGTACCAAGGATTGGTTGACATGGTTGAGGCTAGAGATGGCTTAGAGAGGGCTGAAGGTCAAAATGTTGGTCGTAGAATTGTTTTGCCTTCGTCTTTTGTTGGAGGTCCAAGTTATATGTGCCAACTATTTCAAGATGCAATGGCAATTGTTCATAGTAGGGGTAAACCGGATCTCTTCATCACATTCACATGTAATCCACGATGGAAGGAAATAGATGATGCATTACTACCTGGACAAAGTGTTGTTGATCGTCCTAATGTGACTATACGTGTGTTTTATCAGAAGTTCCAAGATATGATGCATTTATTTATCAAGCAAGTTGTATTTGGGGAGGTGATTGGACATGTTTCAGTGATTGAGTTTTAAAAGAGAGGTGTTCCTCATGCTCATTATATTGTTGATACTTGCATTTGAATACAAGCCCATAGATACGTTACACTATGACAAGTTAGTTTGTGCAGAGCTCCCTAACAAGAATGTGTTTCCAGAGTTATTTGATGTAGTGAGATGTTGTAATGTTCATGGGCCATGTGGTCCTTTGAACCCAAGTTCTCCATGTATGGTTGATGGAAAGTGTAGATTCAGGTTTCCAAGAACATTTTCTACGTCTACGAATGTAAATGAAAGTGGATATCCTGTGTATATGAGACGAGATGATGGAAGGTTTGCTCCATCTAAAAATTATAATTTAGATAATCATTGGGTTGTTCCCTACAACCCTCTCTTATCACTGAGATACAGAGCCCATATTAATGTGGAGATTTGCTCAACTATCTCACTGCCGTTAAATATCTTTATAAGTATGTCTACAAGGGACATGATCGAGCCACTGTTGTTCTTCAAGATTCTGAAGGAGCTATTGATGAGATCAAGAGTTATCTCAATGCACGTTACATTTCTGCATCTGAGGCTATGTGGAGAATATTTGGCTTTGACATGCATAGTGAAAGGCCAGCTATTCAACGATTGCAAGTACACCTTCCATTGCAGAATATGGTTACATTTCAAGATGGTGATGATGTATCAGATTTGCTAGATAATGAGCAAAATCAAAAAACTACCTTGACGAAATGGTTTATTGCAAATCAAAAATATCCAGAAGCAAATAGCCTCACATATACTGACTTTCCAAGTGGTTGGGTATGGAATAAAAGTCAAAAGGCATGGTCTCCATAACAAGATGGTGTTTCTATTGGAAGAATGTATAATATTGTCCCTATTGCCGGTGAGGTTTATTACCTACGAATGCTACTCAATATTTGCAAGGGATGTAAATCTTTTGAAGACTTGCAGATGTATGATGGTCACATTTATGATACACCTATCCAAACCCAACAATGGAAATTGAACGAGTCCAACAACTGAGGGGTTTGGTGGAAGAAACTCAACGAACATTAGAACCTGAACCCAAACATATCCAGATGTCGGACACAGTGTTTCCCACACAAGTTCAACCTCACAAGAACTACAGGCCGTTAGCTATACCCAGTATCATTCGGGAAGAGAGTGAGGGTAGGACATCTGAAAGTGGACACACACCTTTCCTACTAGAGAGAATGTTTGGTGAGGGAATGCCCACCCCCTTGAGGAAGTGGAGATTCCATCTTCACCATTCTCTTGTGAGAGTCCTACTTCCCACAAGATGCCATTAAATGTTGCCAAATTGATGGATTTCATGTCTTCAGAAGTTAGAACCACCATCATGTCCAAACTATATAAAGACCCCGAGCTAGTCTCAGCTCTTCGAGCCTTCCTCAATGGAGAATTACAGGCCGGATTACCACAGTTTGCACATATGAACAAACCTGACTCGGTAATGAATGATGAGGAACATTTAGCACCACCATCTGACCTAGCGGGACATGAATCTGTAATTGAAGTACCCGTTAACAAGTTGGGGCAATACTTTGAAGGTGATGAATCTAATGCTACTCTGCCAATCACTACTAAAGGATTAACTATAAAGGGAGTCCTTGACGGTGGTGCGGGAGTCAGCATGGTGACAAAGAGTTGTTGGGAGTCTATGGGGCTACCTCACCTTGAAGCCACAAGCGTAGTGGTAAAAATGGCTAATGGATCTATAGTTACGCCTATTGGAATGGTTAAGGATCTCAGGATCAAGGTCTTGGGACACAAGGTAAGGCAGACTTTCATTGTTATGGATTTTTCCAAGCATCCTATGTCATTTGAGATGATCTTAGGGCGTCCATTCATGAGGGAAGCAAAAATGGTGCATGACTGGTCCAAAAACCACGTCTACTTACAGTTCCAAGACTCTGTCATTCGAGTTGATCTTTTAAGTGGTCGAACGCATCCTCTAGGAAATAAATTCATCATTGATAATCGATCAGACACAACAATTCACTCAGCTCCATTACAGTATTGTTACATGTGTAACGAAGACACGGATATTGGGGAGAACTCTCCTTATATGGATATCCTACCCGGAATGGCCGAGTCAGACAATGTCGATTGGGTACACCTAGCGGCAACTATAGATACATGGGGAGCTAGAGGAACAACCTGGGTAACACCAGATGGGGAAGAGATACCACACATTGCACCAGTAAACATGTTAGGTGTAGCGCATGTAACATCCGATGATAAGAAAGAGGCACACCTACCTGAGAGTGAAACCGATGATTCCTCAAAGGCTTCAGGCCAATACACATCAGAAATGGAATCTCAGGGAGAAATGGATTCAGAACCTGAGGAAACATCGAGTGAGCCAAGTATAGAAACTGAACACTCAAGGTCTAGTACGACCATCTATGGTAATTTATATGAGAGTGAAGAAGATACAAGCGAAGACCTATCAAGCGAGTCGAGTTCAAACATTTACCAAAATCAAAACCTTAACAAGAAACAAAGGTCATATAAGAGACGACGATATCGAGCAAATGTGAGAGCTAGGATAAACAAGGAAAGATCTACTGCAGAATGGCTTAGCTATCTAGGGGCATGTGATGCTCATCGAAAGCTAGTAGACAATTGGGGTGAACATCTCCAGAGTGTCATGTGGTGCAGCCCGCGACCCATTGACCTCGCTCAATTGGAGGTTACAGAGCCGAAATTGAGTCGAACTATAAGAAGACGTCAAAACCGAGAGTTAGCACAACAACAAAAGGAGGCAGAACTAAAAGAAAGGTCTCCGTCAGGACAAGAGCCTGCTGACTTACATACGGCTCCTGAACATTTTAAATCTTATACCACGGGGGAGCGAAAGGTAGTGTATTCCAAGGCCCAACGAATATCTACCAATGAAAGCAGTGGAGTCTATGATGGTCCAGCGGTAGTTAAAGAGATAGAATTAGCAGAACTAGGTGAAGAGTCTAAACCAGTCTTTATTGCTCAAGACCTTACCGAAACTGAAGAGGCTGTACTTAAGGAGCTCCTCAAGGAATACAAGGATATCTTTGCTTGGACATATCATGACATGAAGGGCGTTCCACCTTCTGTGGTGCAACATACAATTCCCATGATCAACACTGCTAAACCCGTGCAGCAACGACCCTATCCAATGAATCCTAAGTATGCCAAAATTGTACAAGAGGAGATTGAAAAACTTATCCAATGTGGATTCATATACCCTATTGAGCACTCAGAATGGGTTTCTCCAATAGTCATTGTGCCAAAAAAGAATGGGAAACTAAGAGTGTGCGTGGACCTCAAGAAAGTTAATGCAGCTACTAGGAGAGATCATTATCCCTTGCCATATTCAGAACATGTGCTTGAAAGAGTTGCGGGCAAGGAAGCTTATAGCTTTTTAGATGGGTACTCTGGTTACAATCAAATCACAATTGCATTAGAGGACCAAGCTTTTATCACAGAGTTTGGAGTGTGTGCATTTCGTGTTATGGCTTTTGGCTTAATGAATGCCCCTGCTACATTCCAACGATTAATAAACACTGCGTTTAAAGAATTTCTAAGGGAGTTTTGTGAAGCTTTCCTAGACGACCTTTGTGTTTATTCTTCTTGGGAGAAGCATTTGTTATATCTACGAAAAATATTTGAAAGGTGCAGATTTTATCGCATCTCATTGAACCCTTTCAAATGCCAATTTTGGGTTAAGCATGGAGTCATTCTAGGGCATATAGTGTCCAAGAACGGGATATCCACAGATGAGAGTAAGATTAAAGCCATTGCCGATTTGCCACCACCTATGAACTATAAAGGAGTTCAAAGATTTATGGGCCATGTTGGTTATTATCGAAGATTTATTTTAAACTTTGCCGAGATAGCCCGTCCATTGTACAAGCTTCTTATCGAGTTTCACTGGATGGAAGAATGTCATCAATCTTATGAGTTATTAAAGAAGGCCCTAACAAGTGCTCCAATCCTGCGAACACTTGATTGGAATGTACCTTTTCATGTGCATATTGATGCATCAAATTTTGCTATTGGGTGTGTTCTAACTCAACCAGGAGAACATAAATTGGACTACCCTATTAGCTTTGCAAGTCGCCAATTAAATGATGCCGAGATGAGCTACACTACTACAGAGCGCGAAGGTCTAGCTATGATTTACGCAGTAAAGAAATTTCACTATTATCTTCTTGCTACCAAGTTTGTGTTTTATGTTGATCATCAAGCATTGCTATATTTGGTAAACAAGCCGTGTTCCACAGGTCGAATTACACGATGGTTGTTAATTCTTCTTGAGTTTGACTTCACCGTTGTTGTGAGGCCTGGGAGGAAACATGTCATGGCGGATCATTTATCTCGTATCCCTAATGGAGAAGCTCCTACGGGGGTTGATGATGAATTGCCTGATACTCCTTTGTTCATTGTTGAGACAATGCCTGAATGGAGTGAAAAGATTGTTAACTTCTTAGTTAATGGTTTTCCACCCAAAGAACTGCGAAAAGATATAGCTCGAAAATTAATCAAGGAATGCGAACCCTATTGCTTACTAGCTGGAACTCTCTATAAGAGAGGAAAAGATGATGTTCTTAGACGCTGTGCCCGTGAGGATGAGTATTTATATATTCTACAAGAGGCACACATGGGCGTAGCTGGAGGTCACTTTTCAGGAAAGTTGACTGCCCGAAAGATCTTACAGTCAGGCTATTGGTGGCCCACTCTATTTAAGGATGCATCACTTTTTGCAAAGGGATGTGATGAATGCCAGCGCTTCAACAAGCCACAAAGAAGGGATAGGATGCCTCTACATCCCATCAAGGTAACCCAACCATTTGAAAAGTGGGGCTTAGACTTTGTAGGACCGATTAGTCCGGCTGCACGTAACACGCAATCACGATATATCATTGTGGCTACCGACTATGTAACCAAATGGGCTGAAGCAAAAGCAACACGGAAGGCGGATGCGAAAACAACAGCTAAGTTCCTCTTTGAGAACATTATCACACGTTTTGGATGCCCCTTTGAACTTGTGAGTGACAATGGAACTCATTTTATAAATGAATTAATAAAAGAACTCACATCAAACTTCATGATATCACACCACAAGTCTACACCCTATTATCCCCAAGCAAATGGCCAAGTTGAGAGTACCAACAAAACTCTCATCTCCATTTTGACAAAGACAGTCGAGGCTCATCGCACTGATTGGGACCTAAAGCTTACATCAGCTTTATGGGCTTATCGTACTGCGTATAAATTTGCTATTAATTGCACACCGTTTAAGATGGTGTATGGTCAAGAAGCAGTTATGCCATGGGAGTTTGTCATTCCTAGTCTTCGAGTAGCTTCTCAAGAAGGTTGGGATGGTAACCCCTTAGTGGAGCGATTATATATCCTGGAAAGGCTAGATGAAGAGAGGCAATTAGCTGTGCAAAATGCTCTAGTGGAGAAGGATAGGAGAAAGAAGTGGTTTGATAGCCATTTAAAGGATAAAGACATCAAGGTTGGTGATAAAGTTCTTATGTACGGGGTACGTAATGAAAAGAAGAAATTGAAATACGCTGGTAAGGGACCATATCGAGTGTGTGAAATTACCCCGCAAGGTACCATTCGTATGGAGACTCTAGATGGAGTTGAAACCATTGGATTCCTTAATGGGAGTAAATTCAAAAGATATTATGATCCTCTAAGCCAGGAAGAGTTGCAAGCAGAGCTTAAAAAAATCCAAGCAAGAGTTGAGGCTCGAGAACGACAACAACGTCTTAGACGCCAACGAGAGGATAATCTGGGAATCACGCAAGCATTTTTCGAGGACACAGATGACGACTCATTAGAATCTGAGCCACCCCTACGATACCCAATTGAGCTAAATAGCCCCTATGGGAAAGTACTATACAATGCCTTATTAGATACGGGAGCTAAACACAATTTGTTATCCTATGGAGTTTGGTGTCAATTAGGGAAACCGACCCTATCCCCGAGTACGATGCAAGTCAAGGGCATTAATAAAAAGAAAACTGCTGTTCTTGGAGTCCTTCAGACCCCTGTTGTCTATGACAATGGAAGCATAGTGCAGAGGTTTCTAGTCATGCCCGCGGGAGCTATGGAAGGCAACGTAAACCTAGGACGCACGTGGATGTTGGCAACCAAATGCACTATTGATTGGGATACTGTTAGTGTCACGACGCGACCACCGACTCTTACCCCTATCATTCAAGCAAAGTCACCTACGTTTCAAACTCTAGCAAAGTTGAAGGATAGCCAACATTCACAAGCCAAGGTGGTTAACTCGTCTTTGCCAGCTACCCATGAACCTAGCACTTCAACACTTGTAGTTGCAGCAAGCAGTAATATTGCAAGTACTCATCCACGACCTAAGAGTACATATCAATGGGTCCCCAAGGCCTTACTTCCAACTACCTCAACCCTCCCATCCATTCCGAGAAAAAATTTCCTAGGAAAACCAAGAGTGCGCCCTAGGAGAGTCAAGACCAAATCACGATGGATTCCAAAACAACTATTAGAAGCCCAAGGCTACTATGATGGAAATGAGCAAATTTGGGTACCTAAACGTAAAATGTGTCCTTCCCTATCGACAACAAACCCATATAAGTCAAACAGTGTAACGCTAAAGCCAATGGTAGACCGTGGGAAGGGAAAGATCACAGAATGCTACACACCTAGTCCAGAGCTAGTTTGGGCTCCAAGGCATAACCAATTTATTCCACCTAGCTCAGGAAGGGGGGAGTTCCATGAAGCTTCTAGCTCCTCATGTAATACCTCCATAGAGGTAAAAGCTTCTACACAACCTCCATCTATAGTAGTGGACCTCCATGAAGCTACAAAAGAATCCACACCTCCCAGTGTTCAAGAATCACTTGATGAACCACTTCAAGTTCGATCCTGGGAGAGTACCTTACCACCCTTGCAACTTGACGAGGCACCTAGGGTAATGGAAAACTACTGGCAAAAATCCTCACCTATTACCAACTTGAACAATTGGTTTCAAAGGGTGATGACATCATTTCAAACGGTATGATCTACCCAAGGAAGGGGGGGAGTGTTTGTGGACATCCATCATTCACTTGCTTCCCTCTCAACCTTTCTCCTTGACCTCTTAATCTCCGATCTTAGGGAATGTATATATAAAGCCTTATACTCACAAAAACAAGATAAAAAAGTAAAAGAGCAAGAGCCATAACACAAATCATAAAAACAAATTATGCACAAGAACACGACGCTTGTAATATTTGCACTCTAACCATCATCTATTTGCGTGTACAGATATGGCTAGTACGCTAGAGTCATCCACTCCTGCCTTGGGTGAGAGGTACCCTCGTTACTTTTTGCAAATATTTCACATGGTCTTTCCAGTGCTTGCATGTGAATGGGATTTGATAGGTACGCTAGCATGTGAGAGGAATTTTGAGGAGTTAGAATGGCTGATACGTCTCTTGACCACATTTGATCCATACTTAGCAGAGAGTGTTTCTCCCATTGCACAAGCCTACCCTTTTGACCAAGATGACTATAGGCGTCTAGTGACCTTCTTAGTAAACATGGGCACCTATGATGAAGAAGAAAATTTACACGACTACACGGATGGCACATATGGTCTCATGGATGATGACTTTGTTTATCTTGACGACGAGGATAGGGGTTTAGCCTTAGGGGTTCCCCCCAACCTCTACAATATCCTATTCCCTTGACTCTCTAGGGGGAGTGCAAATAATTAGGTTAGGGTTACTTATGTTTTTTGTTGTGGTCAATAAGTGTTAGTACCTTTTTCCACTAATGTGCCTCCTGGAGGTATTCCATTAGTGTGTACAGGAGCGTGTTTCTATTGGTAGGATTTGGACCTTCAGGGAATCTTTATCTCGACTCACTCTTCAAATCAAGCGCGACCATCGACACAAGTAGGTGTTTCTTGTCCATTAGCATGGCCCCTTATCTTTTTTGCATCTATGATTGTCAGCTTTAATTGTGATTGGTAGCCTAATATTCACCGCATTTTCTTAGTATCAAACATTTAATTCAATGTAATTTTTTGTCATAATCACTTGTCTAGGTTTAAAAATCAAGCAGTCCGACAAACTAGTTTGACCAAGTTAGGTGTTAGAAATCTTCTCTTAATACCATGGGGAATGCCTTCCTAATAATTAATGGTTACTTAGGTTCTTAATCCGATTTAGGCAGCATTGTGTGAAATGTACTAGGGCTTTCTAGTGGGCTTGACCCTATTGACCTTTAGCTTAAGTATTATAAAGGGAGTTTACTAGTGTGATGAGCCTGGGGAGGTGTATCAGTGTTATATGACCCCCCAAAGTTACAAAATTAAAATGCTGAAAATGAACAAACAAAAAATCAAAGTGCCACACTGTAAAATCTTAAGCTGGAAGAGAAATCTCAGCTTGATTTGGTACTTCACTCACATGTATTGCCTATGGTACTAGAGCCCTAGAGGTTCCCAGTATGGGCGCTTTTACTTGAAAAGCAAAAAACCCAAGGCATACAAAATAAGCACACACATCAAAATTGAATCATTGTGAAAAGACTTTGGGGGGTCAAAGAAAAAGTAATCAGTCAGGCGATGATTTCATGAGAAATTCCTTTTATGGTAGCTTAACTACAAGGTCTTCTAGATATAGCCTCTAGTCAGCCCTCGAACATGAATACTTGGCTCTCGCGATTAAACAACTTAATTGACCCAGAAAATTAGGAAGCTTATCCATGGTATTAATATTCGATCTCTAGTGCCTTTCGACCGTCAAATTAGCGACCCCAGACTTGTTTAATTTTTTACCTTTACATCTGTTTATGCATTTGATTACATTGCAATTTAATGTTCATTGCTGACAAATTGTTTGAAAATCTTTTACCAATCAATTTGTCTACCTAAAACGGCACTGTGCCAATGTTGTTTGATTTTGCAGTGACTGAAGAAGGCTAAGGACATTCATCTCAAATGCTCTTCCACCTCGAGGAACGAGCTTCAAGTCAATAGCTTCCGAGGACGGAATCTACATCAGGAAGGGGGGCATGTTAACCCTCACGGCTCACGGACACCCCATCACCTATGATGGACGCGTATTATGTATTTGGTAGAGTCAGGTACCGGGCTTGTTGGACCAATAGGAAAAGGGTAAGAGTGATCGCCGATGAGAGGCGCACTCTAACTGGGACATTCAAGGGATTAGTTGGCTAAGCATGGGTGCCCAAGTGTGAATGAGGTGAGCTCATATAAAAGCCAACTAAACCTAAAATTCACTCATTCTCTCATTTGTGCAATAGAAGAGTGCTCTTGCTCCATCTCCATCTCCATCTTCTTCTTCTTCACCTCCTCGTGTGTGTGTGTATGTGTGTGAGAGAGAGAGGGAGAGTGTGTGTGCGATCGAGCATTACGAAGGCACGACGACGGCGAAGCGGTTGAGCACGGCACGACTGCAGCTTCTTCTTCATCGCGGCGAGGAATCCTCCACGGCAGGAGCATAGAGCGGTGAGTGACACACCATTGCCCTCTTTTGAGCTTACTAGTTAAGCTAGTTGTGTGCTTGGAGCCGTCTATGGCTCGCACACGGTGTAACGGCAAGTCCCTTGCTTCGAGAGTGCGGCAAGGAGCGCACAGTCTTACAAAAAGGTTGACTATGTAGAGCCTAATTGAACCCATGCCAAGTCATGTCAAAACAAGTATTTTGGGGCGTAGTGTCCAATGTACATTATGTTGTTATTAATCCACTTGTAGGATCCGATTTGGCACATGTTGTCACATGGGATATAACATGGTCTAGGAACTCAAGGAGTTCAGTTTAACCAATGTGGAGCAAGGATAATGAGGGTCCCTCTCACTTCCGTCGTAGAGTGTTTGCAATTACCTCCACACACAAGTACATCTTGTACTTGAAGACTGTTCTTTTTTAGACATTCTTACATGAGACATATTCCACATGTGGAGGATATGAGTCTCTGGGACTGACATTGGCGCCCACTATTTCACATTTGTGTCACGACAAAGTCCCTACGTGCTGGTCCAATCAGTTTTCTCGACCATTTGTAGCACGACGTATCAGGAGCAATTTCAGTGGCCAGAAATTGTCGACGAATACTTGGAATGAAACAACATTGACAGATAGTTGTTTATACATATAGCAAATGAAAAGATTTCATTGTTTATACCTAGAAGTGATCACTGTTTCACCTTCTACTATGGTTCACACGTTTCAGCAAGGCTTACACAAGATTTCAACTGAAAGTAGTCAGTTTCTTTCCAGACTTTTTAATGTGTGCTAGGCGCATCACATTTGCCATAAGTATTGGCAAAGATCACCATGGATATACAGGTTCGGATCTGTTCTTTTTGCTAAAGCATGCACGCTAGGTGTTATGGGCCCTAGTGTTTATCAGAGGCTGATTTGAAACGGCATGCATATTCCTAAAAACTAGTTGCTTATGAAGTATTTTGCACTCTATGTGCAATATCTCAATTATTTTACTTTTTGGTCTATCAATCACCATTTGAGATCATGGCTCGTTTTGGGTGTTGGTGGACTTTTCACGTTAACCACGATGGTTATACAGCCAATTGTAGAATTCTCAGCAATATGGTATGATATTGTGATCCCCGTTTACTAGCCATCTAGAACGACTGGCTGTAAACCGTAGGGGAAACCCTTTAGTACGGTCACTTGTCCAAGGGGATATGCACATTACAAAGTGTAATCTGGTGCTCAAGGATATGCGAGTGCGTATGTGCAAGCGATCTAATTAGTAAGCATTTATCGCTCTACTTGGAAATTGCTTACCATCAGTTAAGCATGTTTGTGATTAGGTATAGTCCCTTCATGTTTAGATCAAGTTCTCAACCTTGAACACTAGTTACGGTGGGGTTGGCAACCGAAAAACTCAAATAGGTTAAGGATTTTCTCCAAGACCATATGGATATGCTGAAACTGGCTCGCCAGAATGTCCGGCAAGCACAGGATCAGTATAAGAAATACGCTGATGAGAAACGTCGGCAAGTTACCTTTGAAGAAGGGGAGGAAGTATTTTTAGGTGTGCCAAACATTGACCAATAGGTTTTGGTTGATTACATTGAACCTCCTACCTTACCGCATGAATTTGAACGTGTTCTTGATTATCACGAGTTGCGTACACGTCATCACGTACGACAACAAGCCTTAATCAAGTGGAAAGACCGACCTGAAGAAGGTGCCACTTGGGAAAACATTAGTGTTCTTAAGAAGAAGTTTCCCACTTTTGTTTTCGAGGATGAAAACTCTTCTTAAGGGGGGAGTAATGTCAGGACACCGGCAAGGCCGGACTAGATAAGGCAGGGCCGGGCTAGGCGGTGTGGAACAGGGAGTCCATCTAGGGAAAATGGCCAAGGGCATGCCTATATAAGGATGGTTGGGTGGAGGACTCTCAGGCTCTAGTCACCCCTGTCTTACACACATAGCTATGCTACAGACATATGTAATAGCGACCCGCTAACATCGACATCGTTGCCTGGGATAGTGATCCTTAGGTGGTGAGTGACCTAGTCATATCTTTTACTTTAGAGACCTTTGATTTTGATTTCCATTCCATTTACACTTTAGCAGTCACGAAGCTAGACTCAGGGTTTAGTGTTTGGTAGAGACTAGAAGTCGAGGACTTGCTAGATCTATTCTTGAGAGGTATTGGGACTTGTGAGTGAGATACGAAAGCATTTCATTTGGCTTTTTTTTAATGCTTTAAAAGTATTGTTCCATCATCCATTTTTATTTCAAATTTGCACCATTTGTTGGTTTTTGTTCATAAGATTCATTTTAGTACTTGAGAGTAGGTTAAGTAACAACCAAAACCATCAACTTGGACTAAAAAGATCAGGGAAGAAACTGTCAAAACCATATTTTGATAGCCGAGACCATAAACTCTGAAATCTTGGAAATTTGATGGTCAGAATTCAAAAGTTGATACAAACACAAAAATAAGTGCAAAAAGGGATAAACCAAGCCAGGGAGAGATGATCTGGAAAGTTTCAAGCCAATTTGTGCAGGAACATGGATTGCGATCCATGACCCCATGTGAGATTATGATCAAAAATTGATACCATTGGTCGAGTGAGGTTCTAGATCATTGGATATACACTTTTGGTGAAAATTTGACACAAACGACTCATGCAAATCAAGAAATTGGAAAAAACCTTCAAAGTTCTTGGAAATTGACCAAAATTTGGTCCTTTTTGACTTTTTGGAATCCAAATCCAAAAGGAAGTGAAAATATAACCTCTATAGGGTACAATCATATAGCTGACCAGATTTCATACTAAGGAGTCGTCAAACATGGATCATGATCCATGTCTCCCTCGATCATCTGGAGCTAAAATTTGAGCAGTGAGTAGGTGACACAACATTTGTAAAGGTCATCATAGCCAAAAACAACAAAAAAGTTGACCAAAACACCAAAAGACCAGTTGCAAGTAATAAAAAAAACCGCAAGACAGATACAAAAATTTGCCTTTGTTCAATAAGAAGTTTTCCAATGCCAAAAGTGAGTGGTGGGGTAGACTCCTTAGAATGCAAGTAATCACCGAGCCAAGTTTGGGGTTGAGATTTGATGGAGCAGAGACTATACAACCTTGTAGCAAAGACCAATACAAACAAATAATTCAAAAGCATGGGTATCAAAAAACCTTAAGAAGTGGGTCAAAATAGGGTAAAAGTCATTCAAGGCCAAAAATCGCCAAACAGACCTAGGAATTGACTTTTTGGTGATCTAAAGTGACCCAAACCACATAAAAACTGCATAGAAAGGATCAAGGAATTGTGAGGAACTTATGTGCCTTAGTGTCTTCTGGCATTGGGGTACATGGATCGCGATCCATGCCCCCCTATCACAGTGTGGGCCTAGATTCATACAAGAGCTAGCATCAGTCCCTAGAAACACAGTGGTCTTTTCAAAATTCAATTTGAATTTGATTTGTGCAATGTACAAGAAGAATACAATTTTGTGTCGAAAGTGCGATAAAATTTTGATTTGAGTAGATTTTGACTAACAGAGTTGTTGTAGACTTATAGCCACCAAATGATTTTTGTACATGTTGTGAAAATCAGGGTTTTGTAGCTCAATTTGCTGTTGATTGGAAGGTTGGATGCACTATAAGAGGTAACAGATCAGGGTTTTGCAAGAGTAATTTTGTCATAATAATCAATATCTAATTCTCCTAAATGATTTTCTCATATTAAACTGATCATTTAATGTGGGGAAGTGCCAAGGGAGAAAAAGCTAGAATATTGGTTAAGTTAAGCAGATCGGCCACAGTAGGGATCCAAAGGAGGGAAAATAGGGATCCAAAGGGGGGGCCATCTGCAAAAGAGCCATGTGAAACAACGGGCTAAAAAGACCCTAAGGTTCAGCCCATTAAGACTTCCAAAATGCTAAGGTTCCAAAATTCAAAGGTTGTGTCCAAAGGTCAACCTTAGGGAAAATTGGATGCTTAGTGTGTGCCCAAAAAGTCTTTCTACATCCCTACATGGGAGGGGGCGAGCCCCAAAGCTAGGGGATGAGAGAGAAAGCCACACACACACACAGGCTCCCTTTACACAAAGGGAATGAGGGACACATGTCAGCTCCCTAGGCCAGATGCCCACAAGGTATGCCCAATTCCTATTGGAAGACCCTTGAAGTGGACCAATGAGAATTAGGCTAGAGTAAATCTAGTTTAATTGATTTAAAAACATTTAATAAAAGAACCAATAAGAATTAAGTGTCCTAGAAGACTATTGGGCAGTCTCCCAAGGGGTCCAATGAGCATTCAGGAGCCCCATGGCTTGCCTGATTCCTATTGGCCAGGAGGCAAAGGGGTCCAATGAGAGTTTAGTTTAATTATTTAATTATCTAAAGCTCTCATAAAACGGGAAAGGGGGACACATGTCAGAAGGCTATCACTTATGCTGCTTAATCCCTATTGGCTTGACCTGGGGAGGTCCAATGAGGCA
Source organism: Adiantum capillus-veneris (assembly GCF_014529385.1). NCBI lineage: Eukaryota > Viridiplantae > Streptophyta > Polypodiopsida > Polypodiales > Pteridaceae > Adiantum > Adiantum capillus-veneris. The sequence continues at coordinate 174,460,821 of NC_140934.1, read as the reverse complement.
AAAGCCAGACTAACTTAGCAGCTAGGGCTCGCCCAAGAGAGAGAGGGGGCTGATTTTTGCTTGGCATTGACACACACACTCTCACACTTGACCATGTGTGAAGGGAAAATACTCTATCTCCTCCCAAGCTTTAATGGAGAGCTCATCACCTACTCCAAGCTTGTGAGATAGAAGCCTACATCAACACTCTCTTGGCATGTGGATGCAAATCCAACCAAGAGCCAAGCTTCAATGCATGCTCATCTTCTCTACCAAGCTAATTACTAAGCTAAGCTATGCTAATATGAGTGATTATGTGAGGAGATGTACTTCTTTCTCGTAAGATACTTCTTTTTCCTCTCAATCTACTCTCATACCCTGCTAGCTCTCACCATCTTCGAAGGTGTGTGAGGTCTTGGGTCTGAGAACGGGGATAATTCAAGTTGTGTTTGATTAAGTGTTTTGCTTGGTGTATGAAGCTTCCATCTTCATTGCACTAGCTCGTCTTGAAGGAACACAAAGAATTGTATTGTACAATGTCTCTCTTGATGGGAGAAACCATAATACAAAGCCTTTTGGAGGGGGGACCGGCTCCATGCAAATCCGGTCCTCAACTGTTGTCAATAGCTTAATTGCTCTCTCTTTTGAAAGTATTGTCGATGCTATCTAACTAGGTGTTATGCTTTTTGTTGCTCTCTCCACCCAAGCACTCTTGTAATTCTCATTAGGAATCAACTCTAATGAAATGCCCACTATGTTCATGCTAATTTCCGCTACACATAAGATTTTAGGCCATTAAATGTTACAAATTTTCTTGATGTATTTGCGATCCGGCAAGTTATATCAGAATAGAAATCCTGTTGTTAGAGACTAGTCAAGTCATATTTTGACATAAGGAAGTGTCAACCAAGGAACATTGCCAACCTTAGAGCCTATTTAGAAGAAAGTCTTTCTAAAACTCATCAGAGAGATCTTATACCTCTATGGTTGAGGGATCCAAATGTCTGAGTTTCAAGGAGGAAACCAGAATGGGAGTGGGACCATCACAAATAGCACCAATTACTAGACTCTTGCACCTACAATAGTTTTAAAATGAACAGAGTGCTAAAATCTATAAAGAGAGACCTAGTGCGCTCAAGCTCATGGTGCACGTAGACTATAGTGGCGATCGATACTTTGATGAGGAAGGAAACATGTATTCAGTTGTGCACAATCCCTTTATTGTGGACAAGTGGGAACTAACAGGCACAAAGGAAAAGATTGATGTCGAGCCTGAGAAAAAGTCACCGAAGCTAGACAATCCTAGTGCAAAGCTTCGGTGAGTGAATGTGGCTAATCGAGTCAACACTGACAACATGCATGTGGGTTTGTATAGGTACAACAATGGAGAGAAAATGCTCTATTATAGGTGTGATGAACCTAATGTGAGAGAGTTAACAAAGTAGAAATGCTTGTATGTGTTCATGTATGAAGTGGAGAGAGATATTGAGGTGATCATGCTAGACAAGTATGGTCAGAGATAAGATACTCCAGAGTTAACCGCAAAGATCTTGATGGATATACGTACTTTTGGGGGACCACTCGGCTAGTACTGTCACCCGTGGCCCGTGTAGACCAACTGCCTCTGAAACGAGGCCATAAACTACGAGAGTGAGTCTGTCAAGAACCCGAGTGGAAGATACTTTTAGTCGACCACATTTTTTTGAACCTAGACCGATGAGATCCTTGAGTTCAAGGGTTCCTATGTCCATGCATCAAGGTAGTGATATTCCAGACAAAACTTTCAGCGCAAGGGTGCCTGATACTAGAACTAAGGGTAGAGACATGCGACTTGAGGAGAGAGTAACCGAATGAGCTCCCTCAAGAGCCCTTATCAACAGATATAAGACGTGATATGTTTTGGTAGGAGAGCTTAGAATGATAAGAATGGTAGAAAAAATGTGAAAAATGCAACCTTCTCGAGTGGGAAAGTGTGTACCGAAAAAGTATAGAGAATCAAGAGATCCATACGCCATGTTTCCATATCTACTCAAGTATTTAGAGCGGAGCAAGTCGTGGATTTCCATACACACTATGAAGGATTTGGATTGTCATTGGGAGGGATGATGTTGACTTGGTTCCAACCACTAAACAATCAAGATTTCTTAAACACTGATCAACTCTTGCAAGAGTTTACCGAGGAATTCTCCAAACGAGGGATTAAGCACAACACGGTTTCCCAAATTTATGCTTTTGATCAGCATAAGGAGAACAAAAAAGTGAAGGAAGTCTCACTTCAAACAATACATTGAGAGGTATCCAATGCAAGAGTTATCGCAAGACAATTGATTGTCAGTTCTCTTCATAGAGGGCTTGAGAAACAAAACTCTCAAAAAGGACTTACACTTGAAGGCATGCACCGAATTTGAACAAGTCACTAGAGAAGAGTTGTATCAAATCGACAATTGCAAGATGTACGGAGAGGTAACAGAGGTCGTGGACAAGTGGTGTAGTACGGCCAAACTCACTAGCATCTATATACATGTTCTTTCCCTTGTAGGTAAAGTAGATACCTCTTTCACAGAACTTCATGTTGGCAGCCATGCGGTTGAACCATGGTGCTCCTAGGATAGCATCCTCATGTTGGAGTGGATAGATAAAGAATTCATCTTTGTCAACATAGATATGGACATGAAGCCTCAACTTCCCAATCAAGGGAGTAAGGGAGGCTTGTTGTCCCTTGAAAGCGGTATTTGTAGTTATAGTATCTCCCATCTCAAACGCTTGAATGCCCAACTTGGTGGCCAACTCCATTGATATGAAGTTGTGAGTAGAGCTAGGGTCAAACAAGATGAATGCATCATGTTCTCTTACCTTTCTCCAAGCATAGGAGAGAGGTGATCCTTTGCAATGAGCATCCTCTTTTGGAGATTTGATGTTGGAAGCTTTAGGAGTCTCATTGCGGGCATTTCTCTTGGGGTAAGAATGATAGCCATGTCCTTGCTCCCTTACTTAAAACATTTATGGTACTTTGCAAAAAGCTTCAAGATCTTCAGGAGAGAGATGGTTTTAGCCTTTGTAAACTCCCTTCTCCTTGGACCAATTGTTGTTCTTGTTGTTGTTGAAATTGCCTTGGGAAGAATTTTGGCCATTGGTTTTCCCCTTTGCATCACTTTTGTCTTTGTTTTCCAAGGGCTTGACATTCCGTCTAGCCCCTTGTTGGACATTGATGCGCGAAGCAACCATGGTGTGGTGGATTACTTTGGTGAAAGAACCAGGCTATTGGGAGTTGACGTACTGGGCCATCTCTTCAGATAATCCCGCATAAAATTGTTTCTTTTTCTCAAGAAAGGTTATCTTTTGAAAGATAGTAGCCTTGAGATGTAAATCCCAAAACTTGTCTACATATTTGTGGATAGATTCATGAGAGAGAAGCTACAAGCTACACCACTCCTGTAAGCACTTTGTCCTTTTCATCGCTTGCAAGGAATTGCTTCATGATGGAAACTCGTAGAGTTTTCCATGTCTTTGGGGCTTTTGCGTTGCCACAAAGGCTAGCCCACCACTAATGAGCCGATTTCTGGAAGTGCATAGCTACATGGTGTAGCTTGGAGGACTCCGTGAAGCCTTCGACTCCAATAGTCGCATCAAATGTTGGATGAAGGCCAATACTTTGTCGGTAGCACCAAAGATGTCATCATAGGTGAGAAAAGAGATACTCTTTCCTCCCTCTTTGAAATTTTTGAGCTTTTGTGACCTTCGCCATGCAGGGTAAGATTTGCGATGTCCTCCCCTCTTGTATTCTCTAGGAGAATAGCCATAGCTTTTGTTGGAAGAGGAGGAAGGTGAAAAAGAAGGAGAAGAGGGTGACCTCTTTCTTACCCTTTTCTTCCTTTGTTTCCTCTCTTCCCTTTTGGAGTGGCAAGGAGGACTGTAGGTTGACCGTGTCCTCTTGGGAGGAATTGGCGACCGTCTACACCGCCGTCTTCGTCGAGCCACATCTTTAGAGGAACTTAGGGATTCATTACTTTCTTGTTCTTTGGATTCTTCCTCTTGTATGGGAGAAAATATTCTTTTGGGGGTCTCATCAAGAGGCCTCCTAAGCTCTATCTCCTCTTGGAGAGGAAGGGAAATCCCATAAGCACGAAGCTATTAAGTAACTTCAGCTTGCAAAGCAGGGTTGCCCATAGCTTGTTGCAACCTAGTAACAAGATAAATTGACAAACATGGGGGCATCATCATTAGCACCTTCATGTGTAAAATCAAAGTTATCAATGTTCATTCTACTCTCTCGGTTATTGTTAGCCATGTTAACAGAGTTGGTGTGTTTTCTTAGTGTATTCTCTTTGGCAATTCAAAACCTCAGTTGCTACTCCTCTTAGCCTTTGAAAATCAGCACTTAAGCATCTACACCCATGACTCGAATTGGTTAGTTATAGAGAGTAGTGGACCGAGTATAATATTGCAGAATTGTCAAGGAATTGCTCTTGTTAGACTTCTTATGGCTAAATAATGATAAAGCCATAGGCAAGTCTAAAAAGACCCCATTATTAAGACCAAAGCTCCCAAGGTGTGCACCATATCCCACATAGTGGACTCAACAAAACCGATAATAGATCCCAATCCCACTTACCCTAATATAGTTAACAAAATCAACCATTAATAGGCTACTTAAGGACCTCCCTTCTTAAGCAACAAAAGTGAAACCAACTGCTCGAATACCAATGTAATGGAAATGGCCTATTAACTTTGAGAATAGCGGAATTAGGAGAATTAAAAGAGAGCATTTTTGTGAGACTACTTTGAGAACATAGAGGGTGAACTTAATTGATGGTAGCAACATAATCATAGAACTTAATTAACTTGGCATGAACAATACTTTTGCAAGAGAGAGAGTTTAGAGAACTTGGCAACAGTTGAGGACCGGATTTATGTGGAGCCGGTCCCCCCTCCAATAGGCTTTTGTATTATAGGTTCTCCCATCAAGAGAGACTTGGTCCAATACAATCTTTGTGTTCCTTATGACCTAGGTGATGCAATGAAGATGGAAATCTTCATGCATCAAAATCATAACATAAACTTTGCAAAAATCATTAACTATCCTAAGACTCAGTCCCAAGGCCTCAAACACCTTCAAAGGTGGAGAGAGCTAGTTGGGGATGGGGGTAGGGAAGAGGAAGAAGAAACATTCATAGGCAAAAGAAATAGTTCCTCTCTTATCATCACTCTTCTTGCTAGCATACATAATAAATATGGAGAAGGTGGCAAGCTTAAGCATTGAAGCATGGCTCTTGGTTGGATTTGCATTCCATAGCTAAGAGTGTTGGTGTAGGCTCTCAGCTTCTCTTCTGGCTTGGAGAAGGAGATGGAGCTCTTGAACTTTTCACTTCACAGAATGAGAATGTCAAAATTTATCCCTTCTCTTGCTTGGTCGACCCCCCCCCCCCTCTCTCTCTCTCTCTCTCTCACACACACACACACACACACACACACACACACACACACACACACACACATCTCTCTCTCTCTCTCTCTCTCTCTCTCTCTCTCTCTCTCTCTCTCTCTCTCTCTCTCTCTCTCTCTCTCTCTCTCTCTCTCTCTCTCTCTCTCTCTCTCTCTCACACACACACACACACACACACACACACACACGCACACGCACACGCACACGCACACGCACACGCACACGCACACGCACACGCACACGCACACGCACACGCACACGCACGGGCACGCGCACGCGCGCGCACACACACACACACACACATACACACACACACACATATCTCTCTTGCTTGATCCCTATTGGCCCTTGCCATGCTTGGCCAATCACCTTAGGTGGTCATTTCAAGCAATAGGGGTAGCATTTGGACAAGTGTCCTTCTTTCCGCTTTTGAGAGAGAGGCTTGATAATTGCTTAGATAATTAATCAATCAATCTAAATGCTCATTGGACCCCTTTTAAGCCTATTTAATAGGATTCAGGCACTTCATGAAGGTAACATGGGTAGGGGCTTGACATGTGTCCTTACTGCCTCTTCAAGCTTGGCTTACCATGTGTGTGTGTGTGTGTGTGTGTGTGTGTGTTCTCTCATCCCGCTAGCTTTGGGGCTCACCCCCTCCTTTTTAGGGATACCTTTGACTTATGAGACACAAGCACCTTAGTCAGCAAGCACGACAAATCACATCAAGCTTGGGTAGTGTTCCCACAAGCACTTCAAGATCCTAGTCGACAAGCACCTCAAGCACCTTAGTCAGCAAGCACAACAAGCACCTTAGTCATCAAGCACGACAAGCACCTCAATCACCATAGTTAACAATCACGACAAGCACCTCAAGCATCTTAGTCATCAAGCACGACAAGCACCTCAAGCACCTTAGTCATCAAGCACCTCAAGCACCTTAGTCATCAAGCATGACAAGCAGCTAAAGCTTGGGCCGGGTCACCTCAAGAACAACCCTAGCTTACCTAAGGTCAAAGGACTTTTAATACTAACCATTGGAGGTATTTAATGAATCTAGCCCTAAGGTATTTAAGCTCCATTAACTAGTCTTTCTCTTTGACATATCATCTCTTATTTGGACCTATTTACCATTGGCCCCATGTTGAGATAGACCGGTAAGCACATGCCTATATTTTAACCCTTGTTTTCGTCTATTCTCCCACATTAAATGGTCAGTTTAATATGAGAAAATCATTTGGGTTGGTTAGATATTATATTTTATGACATTACCTCTCTCTTGAAATCATAGTCATCCTCAACTATGTACGAATTAGGGTTGCAGAGAAACACACACAGCTTGGAGAAGACGAAGGAAGCTCAAGGCACACAATAGAGAGTGTATTACTTAGTGTGCAATGGAAAGATAGATAGCCCTAGAGTGATGGGCGTATATACAATGCACGGGGGATAAAACCTCCTAAAGAGGGAAAAAATGCCCCGGCGGTCCTACTGTGTTCACACACATCACTACCACATGTATATGGTAACAAATCCCGCCTGGAGTGATGCGGTGAACGAGAGCTGGCACATGAGTAAAGGGAAGTGCCATGCCCTGAGGACAAGATCAGTCCACAAAGGGGAGTAAGCCCAAAGCTTTGCTTCAAGCTTCAAGCTTCTCACGAGACAATGCCTTTGTGAAAAGATCTGCAAGGTTGTCCTGTGTTGGCACATAAGCCAAGCTGATCTCTCCTGCTGAGAGCCTCTCCCTGACATAGTGGTAATGCACCTCAATGTGCTTTGTGCGAGCATGAAAAACTGGGTTCCTCGCAACTGCCAATGCGCTCTGACTGTCAGTGTAGATAGTGTTGGCAGTGTCCTGTCCAACACCCAAATCAGCATAAGGCGTTTGAGCCATACACACTCAACCGTAGCTGTGAAGACTGCCCTGTACTCAGCCTCACAGCTCGAAGTGGCCACAGCAGGTTGCTTCTTGCTCAACCATGATATACATGAACTGCCAAGCATGAAACAAAAACCACTTGTGGACACTCGCGTGTCAAAACAACCAGCCCAATCTAAGTCCGAAAAAGCATGTAAGTCTGGCGGCAATGATCCCCCATTGGGATAAAACAAGCCAATATGTAAAGTGCCACTAAGGTAGCGGAAAATCCTCTTGACAGCCTGCCAATGCTTAGATCCTGGGCTATGCATAAATCTGCTGACTTGTGAGACTGCAAACTAAATATCCGGCCTCGTGTTGCATACATAAATGAGGCAGCCAACAGCAGTTTGATAAAGAGTGACATCAGCAGGATTTCCAGCATCATGTAGACTCAACTTCAAACCTGTTTCCATGGGAGAATCAATAGGTTTGCAATCCTCAAGTCCAAACTTACATAGCAATGTCTCTATGTAACTTTTCTGACACAAGGCAATACCACCATCACACTCCTTAAACTGTATACCCAAGTAATGATGCAACAGCCCCAAATCTTTCATCTTGAAAGTAGCATTCAAATCAGCCTTAAATTCAGCAATATGTCTCTCATTTGGTCCAGTGATTAGCAATCATCAACATAAAGAACCACAATGAGAAGTACATCACCCTCACGTTTTACGTACAATGTGCCTTCTATTGGATTGTTACGAAAGCCTTGTTTGACCAAATGAGTGTCAGCTTTCTCATACCAAGCATGAGGAGATTGCTTCAACCCATACAAAGCCTTGTTACATTTGCACACTTTGTCCTCTTGTCCTTTTATGATAAAACCGCGAGGCTGCGTTACATAAACTTCCTCAAATATGTCACCATTCAAGAAAGCAGTAACAATGTCTGATTGATGTACATCCCAACCAAAATGAGCTGCCAATGCACCTAGAAAACGCACAGTAGTCATACGACAAGTGGGAGCAAAAGTCTCTTCATAATCAATGCCCTTTTGCTGTGCATAACCCTTTGCAACAAGTCGAGCCTTATGGCGATCAATCTCACCATCCGGCTTGCATTTCAACTTGTAAACCCACTTCGTACCAATGGCCTTTTTGCCAGGAGGCAAATCACATAAAGTCCATGTGTCATTTTCTATGAGTGCATCATATTCTGATTGCATGGTAGCCATCCAATTTTTTGAATTCTGTGCTTCATCAAAAGACAGAGCCTCCTCAACATCATGTAAGCTAGACACAGCCAAAGCATAAAAATTTGATGCATAAGATGCATGGCGAGAGCTTGAACGAGTATGACTAGACAAAGGTGCATCCAATTTACTGTCACGCAAAGTGTGCACCAACCATTTTGGCATACCTGTAGCCTGCTCATCTTCATCCCTTTCCTCATCAAGTACATCATGTACATCTGCATCAGTAATAGGCTAATCTAAAACATTTTCAGAAACCCCCATAGGCTGTACATTTGCCTCATTGGAACTTACATTCGTATTTCCACCACTGAAAAGAGGCAACAAAGTGTCATAAATATCCTGTGAGCTTACATTACTGTCTCTAGCATGACAACAAGGGCTGAATAGAATGTTCCACAAACACTACATCCAGTGAAACCAGAATACATTTTTTTTGCGGATGATACAACTTGTAACCTTTGGTTTTAGCACTATAACCAACAAAAATACATTTGACAGCCTTATCATCCAATTTTTTGCGCTGCACTTGTGGCACCAAAGCATATGCGAAACAGCCAAAAACACGCATGTGCTCAAGAGAAGGCTTTCTATCATGCCATGCTTCATATGGAGTAATAGACTGCAAAGCTTTCGTAGGACACCTGTTAAGTACATAAGTGGCACACATGATGGTCTCAAGCCAAAAAGAATGTGGTAAAGCTTGACTTTTGACCATACATCATGCCATTTCGTCAGTGACCTATTTTTCCTCTCAGCAACACCATTTTGCTGAGGTGTATAAGGCACTGTACATTGGTGTTTTATCCCACGACTAGCCAGAAATGCATTAAATTCATGAGACATATACTCCCCCCCTCGATTGGAACGGAGGGTGTCCATAGTACATTTCGAGACATTTTCAGCCATAGCCAGAAATTGTTTGAAGCACCTAAAAACTTCGGACTTCGCTTTAAGCGGAAATACCCATGCATGTCTGGAGTAATCATCAATGAAAGTCACGAAGTATAGGTAATTGCCCAAGGACGGAGTTTGCATGGGCCCACAAACATCACTATGCACAAGCTGCAACCTGCATGTGGCCCGGACTGAACCATCCTTTGGAAACTTAGAATGCTGCATCTTACCCAAAATACAGCCTTCACAAACACGTTTGACAGGTGCTTCAAGAGGCGGCAAAGAAGCAACCATATCAGATTTCTGCAAACGCAGCAAACTGGCAAAATTCAGATGACCAAAACGTGCATGCCAAAGTTTTGCATCTGAAATAGCCCTTGAATCTGCAACAACATTTGCAATGTTTTGACCACACTTGTCATACAAAGTGAGCCTATACAGCCCACGACGCAAAAGGCCAGATGCAACAATTTCATCACCAAAACTGAGATCATGAACTGTACATCTGTCATCCACAAATTTGACTACAAGTCCAAGTCTAGCAAGTGTGGATACAGACAAGAGATTCTTCTTGATCCCAGGCGCATAAAGTGCATCAACAAGTGTGAAGGAACTGCCATTAGCAGCAGTGAGCACAATCTTTCCAACTCCCTGAACTGGATAAGAGGCGTTGTTGGCACAAGTGACTGAATTCCCATGTGGGACAGACTCGAGAGAGGTAAACAATTCACGATGTGAGGTAATGTGCTTTGTAGCACCGTTGTCGAAATACCACACATGTGAATCTGCAGCAAATGACAAGCATGCATCATGGACAGCAGGATTGTAAGTGCACTCTGCGCTAAAAGCCCATTCTGCATCAACATCAACATTATAGTCTCCTTTCACAGAAGACTCAACAATGGCTGCATTTGTAGTGGAACCAACATTTGCAGTGGAACCACCCTCTTTCTTCTTAGCCTCTTTGGCCTTCAACTTAGGACACGACTTGATCAAGTGATCATTGGATTTACAATAATGGAAACGCATCTTCTTTTTGCCCTTATCACCAGAATTTCCACACGAACTGCTGCCAGCAGAAGCATTAGGAACATAATTTTTGCCACTCGTAGCAAAACCATAAGAAGTGACTGCATTGCTGTTACCACCCTTTCTTTGAGAAGCAATAAAAGCCTGTTCAACTGCAGGTTGTCTAGTCCTGTTTTTTTTGGATAGTGTCTCTTGCACCAGCAATGTGCATAATGCATCAAACTTGACAACTTCTGGATTTCCTTGGGTCATCAGTCTCCAAGTACTAGCAAAAGTCTGGTGGGAATCTGGTTTGGCATCAAGAACAATCTGCACAAGGGAACTGTCTGAAATGACTTCACCTGCAGAAATAAGTTTCTCATTGATATCCTTGATACTAGCAAGGAAAGTGTCCATATCATCTTCCTCATGCATAATCTTCGACTCCAGCTCTTTATGCAGCAAAGCAATTTTAGCCTCATTGCGGCTTGCATAAAGACCTGCTAAAATATCCCGAGCCTGTTTTGCAGATTTTGCTGAACGGATGTGAGGAACAATGGTGCGCTTCACAGACAACGTAATCAATGCATGAGCCGGCGCGTCCTTAACATTTCATCGAGCTTGTTGTGTCGTAGGCAAAACAACTCTAACAGCTGCAATCCTTGCAGCAAGACCTGCAACATCCTGAACATCGCCTACATCCTCAGAACCAGGACGTACATCAATGCCCTACACAATGTTCCAGACACCCTTTGACACAAGAACATGTTGCATCATATAAGACCACATAGGGTAGTTGGCTCCATCCAACCTGTCCTCAACAGCAAACATCTTGAACACATCTATGTTGTTGTTGTCAGCCATGGTAAATGCTGCACCTGATCTGAAAACTGCCCGAAAATAGGAGAAACGGAGCGGGAACAACCTGTGCTATATAGCACAAACCGTAGAAGACTATAAGGCACCTGTTATGCAGAAAACGACACTGACAGATCTTCTGCACAAAATGACAAAATAGCCTGTGCAGTACTGCTTGTAGTGGAAACGGAGACCGAAATGAGCCCAAATCAAAATTCTGAGCAGACCGAGCTCTTTGAGATCCCCCAAAATTTTTGTCGACCTGCGAACGCTCGCCAAAGCTCACTGAAATCAGAGAAAGTGAGCAGGCGTGTGCTGGAGCAGCTGACGACTAAGCCCGGGAGGACGTGACCTGCTCTGATACCAATTGTTGGAATTAGGGTTGCAGAGAAACACACACAGCTTGGAGAAGACGAAGGAAGCTGAAGGCACACAATAGAGAGTGTATTACTTAGTGTGCAATGGAAAGATAGATAGCCCTAGAGTGATGGGCGTATATACAATGCACGGGGGAAGAAACCTCCTAAAGAGGGAAAAAATGCCCCGGCGGTCCTAATGTGTTCACACACATCACTACCACATGTATATGGTAACAAACTATGAGGTAGAAGAGATAAAGCCTTAGTCATTAGTCAATGTTTCTTAGCGGGTAGAGGATCTCTTTTTACCCTACGACATCTTTCCAAGATGGATGAATAATCCATTTGGTGCTTTGGAGACATAGCTGATGCAAGCATGTCTGCTCTTTAGTCCATTTCATTCTCCCAAAGTAGAGTGACAAATTCTAGGTGTTGTTTGAGAGACATCGTCATCACAAGCACGATCTTAAGCATACATACTATTTAAATTTGTTCAGAGTAAAAAGAGAACTAGTCTTATAAGACAAAAACATTAGTTATTCAAAAGAAATTTTTACATATGCTTTTCATTTTTGAGTGGAGGAGAGGAAAAGGGACACACGGCGGGGCAACAGTGAAGAAAAAGGAGGCAAGGTGGGGATGGGCTGCCCCGCAGGCATGAGGTGGCCTATTTTACCTTTCTCATATATTTACATAATCGTACTTTATTTTTTTTCTTACTTTTTCCAATGCCTTTTATCACTCCCTCCCTAAGAGGGGGTTTTCATGGGGTGGGGACAAGAGAAGAGGGGTATGGGAGCTTGGCTTGTGAAAAGCCCCCATCATTAGCCCTCCCCTTTTGGCTAGAGGCATTCATGTCTCTAGCTCATCTGTTTGATCATTATCGTCGGAGGTGGCGGCTGATGGTGTGTCCTCATCTGGAATGTCAATAGGTGGAGCCTGGTCAAATCGAAGAAAATAAGGTTTAAGTCGCCAACCATTTACCCTGGTTTTATGAAGTTTTCCATCAGCCTCCATAAGCTGGTAGCTTCCATTGGCATACTTTTTCCTGACGATGAAAGGACCTTCCCATCGGAGTAGGAGTTTCTTATCCTTGCGCGTGTCGAAGCGATTGTGTAGCGGAGCACCAACATTCCTTTCTTCAATTATTTTTTCCGGAGATGCTCGTTAAAGCTAAGCCGTCTATGCTCTGCTTGTGCTGCATAATAATTTATTGCTTCTTCTCTGTCCAGCTGCAGTCTTTCCAAGTTGATGATGTGATCTCTCAAATGCATGTTGGGCTGTTGAAGCTGGCTTGCCATTACTCTGAGACTTTGTAGTTGCACTTCAATGGGCAAGATTGCTTCCTTACCAAATACTAGATGATACGGTGTGAATCCCAAGGATGTACGAAATGAAGTTCTGTAGGCCCATGAAGCTAGTAGTAGATACTTATCTCAGTCTCCAGGATGATTGTTTACCTGCTTGGTAATAATTTTAGAAACCATTCCATTTACCTTTTCAACTAGGCCATTACATTGAGGGTAATATGGTGAAGAGTGCCTCCTTGTAATGCCTAGTTTCTGCATTAATTCTCCTACCAAGTCTGCTCTGAAACCTGGCCCTCTATCAGAGATGATCTCTAAAGGTGTGCCAAACCTACAGCATATGTGCTCGTAGATAAATTTAGCTACCTCTACTGCTGTGATTCTAGTGGTGGCTGTAGCCTGTGCCCATCTAGTCATGTAGTCGACCCCCATGATAATGTAGAATTTTCCTGAGTTGGCCCTAGGTAATGGCCCAATGGCATCTATACCCCATTTTTCAAATGGGCCATATGAGAGAATATGTGTTTGTGGTTCAGGCATAAGTGACCTAGTGCTAGCCTTTTGACACAACTTACACGTTTTGCACCAGTGGTGTACATCACGGTTGAGGCTAGGCCATATGAAGCCTGCCTGCAAGATTTTCCTACTTGTTATGTCTAGGAAAAAGTGACCACCACAAACCCCGTCGTGACAACTAGCAATTACTCCTGTGATTTCCTGAGAGAGAGGGACCTTCCTGAGTATTTGGTCCTTACCCTTACAGTACAAACGGTCATTGATGAGTCGATACCTTGTGGCCTTCCGCGTCAGCCATTGCTTCTGTCCCTTTGTTAAATCTGATGGGCAGTCCCCTGTTTCCAAAAAATGCATGATGTCAGGCAAGGCATCACTGCCTTAAAATAGAGGGAGCTTTAGTTTTATTGCTCCAACCACCACTTCCTGTAGTCTTTCACTTGCTAGGGCATCTGGTTCTTGGTTTTGAGCCCTTGGGATATGGTGTATTTGAACTTCTTCAAACTTACCCAACAAGGTTTTTACACCACTTAAGTGAGTCCTTAAATTAGGATTCTTGCATGTCCATGCTCCATTTACTTGCCTTACCAGAAGTAGAGCATCCCCAAATACATTAAGGCGTTGTACACCTTGTGAGACGCACCATTGTAGACCCTTGGTTAGTGCTGCATACTCAGCTTCATTGTTAGAATGTGAATCTAACAATTGGCCCAACGAAAATACCTTTGTCCCTTTTTCATCAAAGACCACTATGCCTGCAGCTGCTTTGTCGGACACTCGCTTGTAGGATCCATCAAAGTAGAGAGAGTATGCTCCTTCTACCATCGGTGGTACTGGAGGTAATCGGACTTCTCCTTCCTTAGATTGCTTCTTCTTCCCTTCAAAGACTTGGTAGGTCATGAGTCCCCCCAAACTTGCCCTTGTCGTGCTTTCTACCTGTACCGTGTAGTCAAACTCTTGCAGACAAACTAGCCATTTAGTAATTCTAGCAGACACATCCATGTGTTGTACAACATAGGGAAATATTTCATGCGTGGTTAGAATCACAAATTGCTTAGGCAGCAAATATGACCTAAACTTTGTAGTTGAAAATCTAAGAGCTAGGACTAAGTGTTCCACATGGGTGAAACCTTTCTCTCCTGCTGTCATCATTCGACTAGAGAAGTAGATTGGCCTCATGAAAGATGTCATCGTATCCTTTTGGAGTAGCACAGCCCCCAATGAGTCATCACCAACACTTGAGGTGACATAGAATTTTTCATCCCACTTAGGTAGTGAGATAGTTGGCAGAGTGGCTAAGACCTCCTTTACCTTGTTGTAGTGATGTTCGCTTTCCTCGTCCCAAGTGAAAGTTGATCTGTGAGTGAGTTGTTGCAGTGGCAGAACAAGTTGTGATAGTAGATGTATGAATCTACTTAAGTACCTCACCTTCTGTAGAAAAGAGACCAGTTGATGTGCAGTCGTTGGTGAAGGTAGGGCTATGAGTGCGGACACCTTACTTGGGTCGGCGTTGATACCTCTTGCTGAAATTTCATGGCCTAGTAGAATGACTTTACTCTCCCCAATGTGACATTTATCCACATTTAATTTCCCACCTAGGCTCTGCAACCTGGCCAAACCTTTAGTTACCTTTTCTAAATGTGAAATACGGGATCTATATATACAAAAATAATCAATGAACACTCTTATGGATGTTCCAAAGAACGGTTGAAAAACATATGTGACATATCTTTGGAATGTGGCAGGTGCATTTGTGAGACCAAATGGCATAACCCTGTATGCAAAACAACCCGCAGGGCGTGATAAAAGTGGTTTTTAGCTGATCTTTCAAGGCTATGCGTATTTGAAAGTATCCAGAATAACCATCACAGACGGTATAGCATTCAAAACCCGCTACTTCATTCAGAATTTCATCCAAGAAAGGGAGAGGAAAGTGGTCTCTCTTTGTAGCTGCATTTAGTGGTTTGTAGTCAACACAGACCCTCCACTTACCATTTTTTTTAGGCGTAACCACTACGGGTGACACCCATTCTGAGTTTTCTACAGGATAGATGCATCCCGCCTCCAGCAGTTTCCTTACCGCGGCCAAGAGTGCCTTTTCTTGTATGACCCCCAGTCGTCGTAGCTTTTGCACAACTGGTTTTACCCCTTCCTTCAACTTAATATGATGTTCCACCACTGTAATGCCTGTGATTCTTTCATAGTTGTCAATGAATAGGTTAGGAAATCCCATCAACATTTGCAAAAAACTATCTTTCTCCTCAAGTGTTAATTC
Organism: Adiantum capillus-veneris; assembly: GCF_014529385.1. Taxonomy (NCBI): domain Eukaryota; kingdom Viridiplantae; phylum Streptophyta; class Polypodiopsida; order Polypodiales; family Pteridaceae; genus Adiantum; species Adiantum capillus-veneris. The sequence goes on along the minus strand of NC_140934.1, from coordinate 174,445,066 downwards.
CATAGACAACATACCCTTCAACCTACTTCCTCCTAGGCCAGGTGATTTGCTCTCCTCTTCATTGGGTTGCCCTTTTGGTGATGGATCACCAGTTGTGCTTACCCTTTGTGGATCCTTCATAATGATACCCATCACATCAATGGAGCTGTCACTTTCGTCGGTGGATGTGGTCTCCTCCTCAGAACTGGAAGATTCGCTAGTGGTTTCATCTGCGGATGTTTCCAGATTCATTTGCTTCTGCTTGCCAATCCTCATGTCGTAGTAGATTGTCTCCCCTTTCTTACCGGTCATGCGTAGAAGGCCAGTACCCCAGTCCTGTTTTTCCTTCATGGCCATCAACCATGGCCTTCCCAAAATTAGTGAATAGCCCTCCCCCTTAGTAGGCATTACAAAAACATCTACCTCTACCTCAGTGTTGAAAGCTTTTATTTTCACGGCACTTACCACACCCACACACTTTACTTTTGCGTTGTTTGCCATCTTTGCCTTGCATGGAGAAGGCCTGTCACCCTCGAGCCCTAATCGAAGCATCATAGCTTCGCTCATTACACAGATTTGTGCACCTCCATCAATGTAGGTGTTTCCAACCCTCTTTCCTTTTATGTTTACGTCGACAATTGGAAGGATGTCATCCATGTTGCATCCCGAAATTGATCTGGCTACCTTTGTTTTGGAGCGTCTTGTACTTACCATTTTAGACCATTGTCGCCTTACTTTAGGTACAAGATGTAGCAGCTGTGGCCATGTAATCTTCGGTCCTTGCTCTGCCACATCCAATGTTAGATCATAGGGCTTAGAACTTTTCCCTAGCTGGAAGTCGGTGATGCCCAATTTTCGTCGTGGCCTGGATGGCCTCTTGCTAGTTTCTCCTCTCATTCTTCTCCCATCATCTGATTGTGTAACTTTATCCCTCCTAGCTCTTTTCACAGTCATGGCTTCAAGTGGTTCTAAAAAGGTTACCTTCTCCTTACCCTTGTCCCTCTCCTTTGCTCTGGGTGGATCCACTACTACAGCTTTTCCTTTCTCTTCTAGCCTTATGATGTTTACAGGGCGATCAGGTGGTGGGGCTGGTGGAAGAGGTGGGATGGATGCTTGTAGTGGTGTCTGGGGTGGACGTAGAATTTGTGTTGGTGGGGGTGGTGCTCGGGGTGGGGGTGTTCTTTCTCTAGGAGGTGACAATTGGTTCCTCCTACCTCCTCTATTATAGTTTTGTTGTGGTTTGGGATAGTAGTACATACCGTGACCGTCTTCTCCGCAGTTGTAGCAATGATACTCCCTGTTTTGTCGTCGTGCTCTTCCAGGGTCTTGATCTCTTTCTTGACTCCTCCCTTGTTGTATTAAGTGGACAGACAAATTCTGCAGTTGGTCAGTAATATGGGCCAACATATCTTGTTGGTCATCTCTTACCCCAAGAGCCGGTGGTGGTGGTGGAATGGTGGTTGTCGTAGTTGCTGGTCGACGCGATGTTCCTGCTTCTGTTGACTCGGTTTCTTTGACTTTCATTCGCAGCTTCTTGTCCTTAAGGAGAGCAATCTCAACGGCTAACTCGTACGTAGCCGGGAATCTACCTTTCACCTTCTCCTTGAGAAGCGGCCATAAGCCATGCGTGAACCGATCTTTTTTTAGGAAATCGGGTGCAGCTTCCCCCCTTGCCAGTGACTCAACCCATCGTTCCCACAAATCCACAAATTTGGACTCATAGCTGGCATATTCTAAAAGACCCTCCTGCTTCAAGTCTTTCAACTTGTCCCACAACTTTTCTGAAGTGGTACCTCCCTCAAAGCGCCTCTTAAAAGCGGTTTTTAAGGGTTCCCAGTCATCCTTGGTTGCTTGTGGAAGTTCATTGTACCATGATCTAGCTTCTAGCTTCATGAGATGCTTAAAGATTCTAACCCAAGATTCATCCGTATCTTTGTTGCTCACTACACATGCTACTTCAAAGTCGTCTAGGAAGTCTGTTACCAAATCCTCCCCCTTCTTTCCTTTAAATGTTGGAAATGCTACACTTGCCATGATTACTGAGAGAGAGCTAGAAAGACACACTGCTTAACTTGCAAAAGTTTTGTTCTTCTTTACAAGGAGGCGTGTATACCCTCTTATACTAGGACATAGATTAAAACTTCAAACGGTACATTGCCTTGTACCAAAGGTAAGACAAATGCTTGATTTGATGCCACAACCTCAAAAAACCGCTCCCCACCCAGCATGGTGTCAATGACGTGCTGGTAGTGAGCCTTCAAGTCCAGTATTACCTTGATTGAGCATACACGTGTTGGTATGTGTGATCTGTCTTGAGGTAGGTTGTACTGATGCATGTGAAGCTTAGAGGTGCTTAGTCACTGTCCAAGCTTGTGGGAGGGGGTGGTGTTCTTTCCTGAAACAAACTCAGTAGATCCCTAGTTTCTCTAGTGAGAGTGTGAGCCAATGCTTCCGTTATCTGTGCTGCAGCATCAAGTGCGACTTGAAAACTGACTGTGATAATTACCTCGGTGACTTGAGTTACCCGATTCTCAAAGTAGAATAGTGTTGATTCTCTATTTTGCAGAGCTCCTTCCATTTTGTTGTGGGTTGGTTGTAGGTTGCGGACATGGTTTCGACCTTCTCCTTCTTCTTCTTGGCACTCGGCCTATGTATATCCACTGGGTTTGGCGTGTTGGTTGACTCTCCCACTGCAAATCAATTACCGTTACGCCTGGCACTCGAGCTTCGATGGAGATGCGGAGTTCGTCTAGTTGTGCTTGGAGCTCTTCTTCTTCTGTCGTCCAATTAGCAAATCCTGCTAGCCATTCATCCATTCACAATAGTTTAGAGGTTTCAGTCTTGTAAACTGAAGGGTTTCATAAAAAGATCCTTAGTGGGGGGCACCAAATGACGGGAGCAAAGCGAACCCCGAACCCCGACGGCCTCTAAAACACCGGGGACCGAATGGCGCGCCTCGAGCTTGTCATGGTAAAGCAAACAGGGGCACCACCTAGCTTTAGCGGCTAGGACGCAAACAACACACCACCATAACAAAGTTTTCATCCAAGAGAGATGGATGCTTGGGAGTAATGATGAAGAGGAAAGGGAATGAGATCAAGTGAGAGAGAGAGAGAGAGAGAGAGAGAGAGAGAGAGAGAGAGAGAGAGAGAGAGAGAGAGAGAGTGAGGGAGGGGGTATGGCGGCTTAGTACTTAGGCACCACAAAAGGATGGCGAATCCGCACACCCTTCACACATACACAAGCTCACTCCAAACACAAGACTAGGTGGTGATTCCGCACACCTCACATGGGCAAAACATTGCAAGAAAACATACTCACAAAACCTCAAGCTTTATTTAGAGAATAAGGCGATGAATGGGGAGCATAGGGTAGGGGAATGAGAAGGGAGAGAGTGGTAGAGCACATGGCGGATAGGTGGGAGTTGATGGCGAAGACTCGCCCGAGGGTTATGGCCATCATCCTTCATTTAGTTGCCCTTCATCTTCCATAGCCAAGGGTGTAGAGGTCATGCTCAAAACAAGCATGGTGATTGCGGTGATGGTGATGGTGTGGGTGTGTGTGTGTGCACTAGACACACACAGTGCATAGTGTGTTCTTTGGTGATGTTGTGTGTGTCTTTAGTGTGATGATGACCCCTCTTTATATAGGAGAGGAGGGGGGAGAAATTATAGAATTTAGAAATGAAGAAATCATTATCTACATAGGCCATGTGACTGTGGGCCCCACTTGTCTGGCTGTGTGTATATGTGCCAGAACAGCAGTCTCATGAGAGAGAGACTAAGAGAGAGAGAGATGGGTTGATGAAAAAAAGTGAGAGGTGACACGGAGACTAAAGTAATTACAAGAGGGGAGTGTGTTCAGAGGTGAATCTGTGTGCAGATGTGTGTGAACACAAGAAAAATCAGGTAACCACCGAGTGGGGATGGGTCTGTGGGCACCTTTTTCAATGAAACTGAGTGTGTGTGAGTGTGGGGGAGATTATTTAGCTACAAGACAAGAGACATGGCACCCTTTAGAGAGAGAGGGGGGTATTTGGGTCATGGGATATGATAGGAGAGAGAAAGGGGGGGTGGGGTATACTATTTTGGAAGATAGGGTAAGTTGCATATGAGTTAGGGTGCATTATTGGTGAGTTAGAATGCATTATTGGTGAGAGGTGGGGTAGCTTGAGGGGAGAGAGAAAGGATAAAGGACAAGGGGAAGAGAGAGGGGGTTGACTTTTTGAGTGGAGGAGAGGAAAAGGGACACACGGAGGGGCAACAGTGAAGAAAAAGGAGGCAAGGTGGGGATGGGCTGCCCCGCAGGCATGAGGTGGCCTATTTTACCTTTCTCATATATTTACATAATCATACTTTTTTTTTCTTACTTTTTCCAATGCCTTTTATCACTCCCTCCCTAAGAGGGGGTTTTCATGGCGTGGGGACGAGAGAAGAGGGGTATGGGATCTTGGCTTGTGAAAAGCCCCCATCAATAGCTTGGAGAAGATGAAGGAAGCTCAAGGCACACAAAATGAGAGTGTGTTACTTAGTGTACAATGGAAAGATAGATAGCCCTAGAGTGATGGGTGTATATACAATGCACAGGGGGAAAAAACCTCCTAAACAGGGAAAAAATGCCCTAGCGATCCTAATGTGTTCACACACATCACTACCACATGTATATGGTAGAACACCCCCCCTGGAGTGATGCGGTGAACAAGAACTGGCACATGAATAAAGGGAAGTGCCATGCCCCGAGGACATGATCATTCCACAAAGGGGAGTAAGCCCAAAGCTTTGCAGAAAGCTTTGAGCTTCTCACGAGACAATGCCTTTGTGAAAAGATCTGCAAGGTTGTCCTGTGTTGGCACATAAGCCAAGATAATCTCTCGTGCTGAGAGCCTCTCCCTGACATAGTGGTAATGCACCTCAATGTGCTTTGTGCGAGCATGAAAAACTGAGTTTCTCACAACTACCAATGCACTTTGATTGTCAGTGTAGATAGTGTTGGCAGTGTCTTGTCCAACACCCAAATCAGCCATATGGCGTTTGAGCCATACACACTCAATCGTAGTTGTGAAGACTGCCCTGTACTCAACCTCACAACTAGAAGTGGCCACAGTAGGTTGCTTCTTGCTCAACCATGGTATACATGAACTGCCAAGCATGAAACAAAAACCACTTGTTGACACTCGCATGTCAAAACAACCAGCCCATTCTGAGTCCGAAAAAGCATGTATGTCTGGCGGCAATGATCCCCCTTGGGATAAAAAAGCCAAGATGTAAAGTGCCACTAAGGTAGCGGAAAATCCTCTTGACAGCCTACCAATGCTTCGACCCTGGACTATCCATAAATCTACTGACCTTTGAGACTACAAACTAAATATCTGGCCTCGTGTTGCATACATAAATGAGGCATCCAACATCAGTTTAGTAAAGAGTGACATCTGCATGATCACCAGCATCATGAAGACTCAATTTTAAACCTGTTTCCATGGGAGTGGCAATAGGTTTGCAATCCTCAAGTCCAAACTTACATAAAAATGTCTCTATGTAACTTTTCTGACACAAGGAAATACCACCATCACATTGCTTAAATTGTATGCCCAAGTAATGATGCAACAACCCCAAATCTTTCATCTTGAAAGTAGCATTCAAATCACCTTAAATTCAGCAATATGTCTCTCATTTGGTTGAGTTATTAGCAAATCATCTACATGAAGAACCTCAATGAGAAGTACATCACCCTCATGCTTTACATACAACGTGCTTTCTGTTGGGATGTTACAAAAGCCTCGGTTGACCAAATGAGTGTCAGCTTTCTCATACCAAGCACAAGGAGATTGCTTCAGCCCATACAAATCCTTCTCACATCTGCACACTTTGTCCTCTTGTCCTTTCTTGACAAACCAGGAGGCTGTGTTACATAAACTTCCTCAACTATGTCACCATTCAAGAAAGCAAGAAAGCTGACACTCATTTGGTCAACCGAGGCTTTTGTAACATCCCAAGCACAAGGAGATTGCTTCAGCCCATACAAATCCTTCTCACATCTGCACACTTTGTCCTCTTGTCCTTTCTTGACAAACCAGGAGGCTGTGTTACATAAACTTCCTCAACTATGTCACCATTCAAGAAAGCAGTAACAATGTCTGATTGATGTACATCCCAATCAAAATGAGCTGCTAATGCACATAGAAAACGCATAGTAGTCATACAACAAGTGGAGCAAAAGTCTCTTCAAATCTATGCCTTTTTGCTGTGCATAACCCTTTGCGACAAGTCGAGCCTTATGGTGACCGATCTCACCATCCGGCTTGCATTTCAACTTGTAAACCCACTTCGTACCAATGGCCTCAACATCATGTAAGCTAGACACAGCCAAAACATAACAATTTGATGCATAAGCTGCATGGCCAGAGCCTAAACGATTACGACTAGACAAAAAAGGTACATCCAATTTACTGTCACGCAATGTATGCACCAGCCATTTTCACATACCTCTAGCTTGCTCATTTTCAGCCCTTTCCTCATCAAGTACATCATGTACATCTGCATCAGTATTAAGCTGATTTGTAACATTTTTGGAAACTCCCATAGGCTGTACATTTTCCTCATTGAAATTTACATTCGAATTTCCACCACTAAAAAGAGGCAACAAATTGTCATAAATGTCCTGCAAGCTTACATCCTGTCGCTAGTACATGATAGCAAGGGATGAACAGAATCTTCCACAAACACTACATCCCATGAAACCAGAATACGCTTTGTTTGCGGATGATAAAACCTGTAACCTTTTCTTTCAGCACTATAACCAACAAAAATACATTTGACAACCTTATCATCCAATTGTTTGTGTTGTGTTTGTGGCACCAAAGCATATGCCAAACAGCCAAAAACACGGATGTGCTCAATAGACAGCTTTCTATCATGCCATGCTTCATATGGAGTAATAGACTGCAAAGCTTTCATAGGACACTTTTTAAGTACATAAGTGGCACACATGATGGCCTCAAGCCAAAAAGAATGCGGCAAAGCTTGACTTTTGACCATACATCATGCCATTTCCGTCAGTGACCTCTTTTTCCTCTCAACTACACCATTTTGCTGAGGCGTATAAGGCACTGTACATTTGGTTTTTTATCCCACGACTAGCCAAAAATGCATTAATTCATGAGACATATACTCCCCCCCCCCCCCGATCGGAACAGAGGGTGCCCACAATACATTTCGAGACATTTTCAGCCATAGCTAGAAATTGTTTGAAGCACATAAAAACTTAGGACTTTGCTTTAAGTGGAAATACACATGCATGCATGGAGTAATCATCAATGAAAGTCACAAAGTACAGGTAATTGCCCAAGAACGGAGTTTGCATGGACCCACAAACATCATTATGCACACGCTGCAACCTACATGTGGCCCTAACTGAACCATCTTTTGGAAACTTAGAACGCTGCATTTTACCCAAAATACAGCCTTCACAAACATGTTTAACAGGTGCTTCAAGAGACGGCAAAGAAGCAACCATATCAGATTTCTGCAAATGCAGCAAACCGGAAAAATTCAGATGCCCAAAACGTGCATGCCACATTTTTGCATTTGAAATAGCCCTTGAATCTGCAACTGCATTTGCAAAATTTTGTCCACACTTGTCATACAAAGTGAGCTTATTTATCCCACGGTGCAAAAGGCCAGATGCAACAATTTCATCACCAAAATTGAGATCATGAACTGTACATCTATCATCCACAAATTTGACTACTAGTCCAAGTCAGCAAGTGCAGATATAGACAAAAGATTCTTCTTGATCCCAGGACATACAGTGCATCAACAACTGTGAAAGAACTATCATTTGTAGTAGTAAGCACAATCTTTCCAACTCCCTAAACAGGATAAGAGGCATTGTTGGCACAAGTGACTGAATTCCCATGAGGGACAGACTCGAGAGAGGTGTAAAATTTACGATATGAGGTAATGTGCTTTGTAGAACCACTCTTGAAATACCACACATGTGAATCTACAGCAACCAACATGCATGCATCATGGATAGTAGGATTGTAAGTGCACTCTGCACTAAAAGTCCATTCTGCATCAACATTAGCATCACAGTCTCCTTTCACAGAAGACTCAACAATGGCTGCATTTGTAGTGGAACCAACATTTGCAGTGGAACCACCCTCTTTCTTCTTAGCCTCTTTGGCCTTCAACTTAGGACACTGCTTGATCAAGTGATCATTAGCTTTATAATAATGGCAACACATCTTTTTGCCCTTATCACCAGAATTTCCAGACAAATTGCTTCTAGCAGAAGCATTAGGAACATAATTTTTGCCACTCACAGCAGGACCATAAGAAGTGGCTGCATTGCTATTACCGCCCTTTCTTTGAGAAGCAATAAAAGCCTGTTCAAGTGCACGTTGCCTAGTCCTGTTTTTTCTAGAAAGTGGCTCTTGCAACAGCAATGTGCATAATGCATCAAACTTGACAACTTCAGGATTTCCTTGGGTCATAAGCCTCCAAGTACTAGCAAAAGTCTGGTAAGAATCTGGTACGGCATCAAGAATAGTCTGCACAAGGGAGCTGTTTGAAATGAACTTCACCTACAAAAATAAGTTGCTCATTGATATCCTTGACACCAACTAGGAAAGTGTCCATATCATCTTCCTCATGCATAATCTTCGATTCCAGCTCTTTACGCAGCAAAGAAATTTTAGCCTCATTGCGGCTTGCATAAAGACCTACTAGAATATCCCAAGCCGGTTTTGTAGATTTTGCTAAACAAATGTGAGGAGTAATGGTGCTCTTCACAAAAAATGCAATCAATGTATGAGCCTACACATCCTTTACATCTCAACGAACTTGTTCTACCGTAGGAAAAAAAACTCTAATAGCAACAATTCTTGCAGCAAGACCTGCAACATCCTCAATATGGCCTACATCCTCAAAACCAGGACATACATCAATGGCCTACACAATATTCTAGACACCCTTTGACACAAGAACAGGTTGCATCATGTAAGCCCCCATAGGGTGATTGTCCCCATCCAACCTGTCCTCAGTAGCAAACATCTTGAACACATTTGTGTTGTTGTCAGCCATGGAAAATGTTTGCACCTGATGTGAAAGCTGCCCAAAATGAGGAGAAATTGAGTGAGACTAGCATGTGCTATATAGCACAACCCGCAGTAGACTGGATAGGACCTGTTATGCAAAAAACGGCGCTGACAAAAATTCTGCACAAAATGACAAAATTACCCGTGAAAACCTGCCTGTAGTGAAAACAGAGGCTGAAATGAGCCTGAATCAGAAAATTGAGTAGACTCAGCTCTACGACAAGTTCTCCCAAAATTTTTGTCGACCTGTGAACGCTTGCCAAAGCTCACAGAAATTAGAGAAAGTAAGCAGGCGTGTGCTGGAGCTGCTGGCGACTAAGCCCGGGAGGACGGCACCTGCTTTGATACCAATTGTTTGAATAAGGACTGCAGAGAAACACACACAACTTGGAGAAGATGAAGGAAGCTCAAGGCACACAAAATGAGAGTGTGTTACTTAGTGTGCAATGGAAAGATAGATATCCCTATAGTGATGGGCGTATATATAATGCACGGGGGGAAAAACCTCCTAAAGAGGGAAAAAATGCCTCGGTGGTCCTAATGTGTTCACAAACATTAGTACAACATGTATATGGTAACACTTTGACCAAAAAAATCATAGATATAGACAAGATTCTAAGATCTATGATGACTTGGGTCCTAAAACCACAAAGCTCATATCATAGGAGACCCATGGGATAGACAATATCACGATAAAGATAATGCTATCTACAACTTGACTTGGGGAATAATTTTTCATGTTTCACGGAGATACATAGGAAACTATACAAAAGGTTTACATATGCCAAACATCAATAGTGCTACCCAAAGTGTGTCTTCACAGTCCCAAAAGGTGAGACTAAACCAGAGCCAAACAATTTTAAATTCTCATACTCGAGAAGGCTATAGTGATCACCCTAGAAAGGGGGGAGCTGCAAATCCATCAAGCTTAGCTCATGTACCAGGAACCACAATGATAGTTAGAAGCCCTAGAACTTCTAGCCAACAGCCCTCTTCAAAGAAAAAACCATTGAAAGATCATATGGTTGTTGGAAGTTTCCAATTAATCGCGACTCCCTCAAAATTTTTAGACAAATGCTTATATGAAGATCATCAAGGACAAAAGTTTCAGTTGATCTCCACACGAAAAAGTGAAAAGCCGACAAATCCCATAGTGCTTAAGAAATTGTATGAGACCAAGCTCGCATATGCATATTGAGATGCAAATGGAAATGATTCTCAGTAGGTTCATGACCTTGTACAAGCCCCTAAGAATTCTAAACATGAAGTCAAGGATTATCTGAAGATGATGCAAAGGCTCAAGATGCCAAAACAGGTGACAAAAAAGTCAAAATGAATGAAAGCTAAAGTCTAAAAGGCTACACAAAGGTCACCACCAAAATCTCCTCCAAAGAGACAAATTCTGCTAGAAAGTACAGTGGATCTTCTAAGATCAAAATCTACTTAAATGCAGGCACACAATGCTCAATAGTTATGGGGAACGTGTATCTAACCTCACTATCCTATCTTATTGCAGATTTAGCGAGAACCACGATTAAATTGTCAATCCATGGGACGAAGCTGACTCAACTAGTGCATAGAGGCTACAAGAGGTTGTCAATCTCTCAGAAAACAACAAACAACTCGAATCTAACTCAAGCTACACTCAAGTGATTGAAATCAGTAAAAGCCAATCACTCATCGACAAACAAATCACATCTGTTACAACATCAGATAATATCTAAACGTAATGAAACTTCTAGGACACGTTTATAAGACCTAAGCACACATGCTTATGGTCTTAAATCCCACTTTAGGTCAAGTGCCAAAATTGCAATTACTAACATCAGTGGATTTTTGACCTAGTTTTCGACCCAGAATGGACCTATGCTTAGTTTTTGATTTTGAAGTGTAAATTCCTACTTATGATGAAATTAGGCCGCGGGTCGCAGACACCAAAAGCTACAAAATACTGTGATGTGTTTACGTCAATGCGTAGAGCTCTTACGTGCTGTTGCAATGCAACAAATGCAACTGCAATATGATAACCGGGGAGGGAGTAGAAAGCGTGAGAAGGAGAGAAGTGAGAGCCGTTAGCTCACGCTGTGTATTTCATTATCCAAAACTAAATAGTAACTTACAAAAATTGGATTTTATACCTTAGCCAAAGTTTTTGGTGGTCAAAAATAATAATTTGGGAGCTCTAGCTAAAGATGGGTACTGACAGGTTGATACAATCTGGAAGCTTGTAGCCCCAACTCATCAATTACAAGGTCTACTCAAAAAATAGAAGTTACAATATTCCCGATTTATAAAAACTAATAAGTGTTTTTACAATGAGAGCTCCAAAAATGGTATCCGAGTTAGCTTGCCTACTAACATTCCCCCCCTCCTCGCTTGTGTCATCCCTTGACACAACTTTATGGGCTGAAGTAGTCTTCAAGTTGACGGCTGGTGAGGCGGTCTTTAAGCGCATTTAGGGACTTTTTGTATCTGATTTTTCTCTCTTTATCTGACACCTGCAAGAACTGCATAGCGACTCTGTTTTTCAGCTCTACTGTTGAGTAGCCTACAAATCTTGATTTCAGGTTGTTGATCAATGGCCCAAATATCTTCGTTCGCCAAGTGAAGAACCCTGTGTAGAACGCTTCCTCAAACGCCATCATATTGTGAGAAGCTAAGAACATACATCTTGTGTAGAAGACATGGAGGAATTATTTGGAAGGCTGGCCACTAAGATCGTAGCATAAATCTTATTACCCTCGAGGAATGACATCCACGGGGCGTCTGCTTGCTTTGGCTCATGGAAAACTTCGATGCAGGTGAGCAACATTCGGTAGATTTTATATAGCATTGCACATGATAGATCCAGGAGACTTTTGAAGAAGGACATGGCGTCCGTTAGAGTTTTCACCATGTACTCTTCTGTCAGCAGTCCCTTTTCTGGAGCAGGCAAACTTGGGTAGTTCAACCAAGCTGGCGGCTTCTTTGTTAATCATGTGCTTGCCAGGTCCTTACTCTTGGTACAAGACATAAAGTGGGATCCTTTTGAAGCACCACAGGTGCTCTTGTGAGAAGAATCAAATACCTTGGATTCTTGTTCAAACAGCTCAGCCTCCACTTTGGGTGGTCTTGATTTGCGCCTTCTACTTGCATGTCTTTGTAAAGCCTTTCTTTGACTTGGAGCAACTCCACCTTTATCAAAGGGTATGGCAAGGATTGTTGATGCCATTGCGCATTGATTTGATTGGGAGTGAGTTGTGTAACGTTGACGGAGTGAAGAACTCTCAACGCCCAATCCATCGCTGCTTTCCACTGCTCATCCACCTCTTGTGTAATCTTTTCTTTCAATGTGTCTTGTTCAGCTTTTGATAGCTGAACTATTGGTACTGTATAAGTTTCTATTATGGTACCTAAAATTTCTCCTTGCCACCTAGCTCTTCTGTTGGCTGTGTCTCCATCTGTTAGCGGATGACGGACGTCTGCAACATAGCTCTTTTGTACTAACATAATGTCAATATGTAAGGAAGCGACTCGGGATGGAATGTCAAGCTCGTGGAACAACACAGCACACTCGACAGGACAATCTTTCCATGTGTAGCTTTCCATTGGATGATGGCGATATTTTCGATTATTGTAATTTCGTTCCCACCTGCTTTTCTGTGACTTCGTTTGTTGTAAATGTGAGGAACAGATCGGTAGGCCCCACAAGTCAACCATTGCGATAAGATCTTTGAGGTTCTTTCGATGCCATGATGGAGTGCCGGACATTGTTGACGGAAGCTTGTATCTTATTATGTTTCTTACTGTAACATCTTGGTTGCATGCATTCTTGTGCTTTCTCTTATACGCGTCTATGTCACGCTACAACATTGTCGTGTTTGTAGAATTGGAAATCATGATTGCTCTCTTGAGTTGTACATGATGAGTAGGTATGGCTTGTACAAGGTATACACGGAGAACAACATGCTGATCCTCATCCTGATGTAGTCATTGAATCGGGTGTCTCCTTCATAGTTTCCGTGCCTGAATGGGAATAACAAGGGAACCCAGCTCTTTCTATTGTCACGTCTTTGGCCTTTGAGTGGCTAGCAGGCATGCCATTGTACCATAAGATAGTCGTACGCTCAATGAGGCCTGAGCCCTCACGGAGCTTTACTGAGCCAAAGTCGTGAGAGTCCGTTCTGGTATAGGTCCTTCTTCTTGAGTGGCGTACGTATTTTCAAGAATGCTCATCTCACATTGCGCTTCTGCTTCCTCCATCAATGCAAAAGGCTGTTTCTAAGTGGCTTGTAACAACGTCCGGTGTCAGCACACACAAAGTGGTTTTTTTGTGGGGTTGCTCTGCCACAGTCTTATACATCTTGATAACTGGATTATGGAGTAAGTTGTAGGCCAAAATGTCTGATAAGCGCGAGGACGCGAGCTGCTTTGACAGCCGCTGCATATTTGCTACTTTTGTTCAACATATCAGAGGGTCATCAAGCAAGGATCTTTTTTCAAGTACGCCGTATGCTACAGCGTTTGATCGCAGAGCTTATGACGTTTAAAGAAATGTCAATTATATTGAGAAGCTGAGTGTGAAGCTGGTTGGATTCCAGGATACGCCGGACATACTCTGGTAGCAGTACTACTACGCTTTTGGTCCTGACGTATCTGTCGCAGCTGGAGCAACATGACCAATGTATCGATACTCCTTCCTTCTCGGCAGCGTTTAGGAATGTCATGCTAGCTAGACTAACACGGGCATTGTCTAGTATTTTTTGTCCGAGGCGAGATTTTGAGAATGTGGAAGTTCCGCAACCGGTGCAAATTGTAAAGTTTTTCGATATAGCGATGCACTGATCTTGCCAACGTCGTGAAAGAATGTCGATTCCAGTCCACGAACTTGCTGCTGCAGCCAGTCTCTCTTTCAAATTTGTTCTTGTTCGTTGTTTTGCTACTTGCCTCTTTATTTTCTGAGTGAGTTTGTCCATCACCATGCTTGGGATCTGAAAGCATTAATTACAATATGAAACATTCTATCAAATAGATATTCTTAATTGTGGTTTGGTTTTTTCAATGATGCAGGAAATGCAGTATGTGCTCGCATGCCAATGCTCATCAAAAAAAGAAAAAACCATACGCAAGTATGGTGGGGAGGTGGCACCATCCTCACCCAAGTTTTATAAACCATAGGGAATGTGCCATTCCCCGGTCACCTTTTTCACCTCCAGTCTTGGAGGGACACCAATGCTTCTCCTCCAGTGTTGGAGGGATACCTTTCCATCATTTGGAGTTTGTATATTTATGTGTGTTGCATTAGTTTTTCTATAAAATAAAGTAGATAGCATTACGGCAGTTGGTCGATGGGTTCCCCCTCGTTGAAGAGGGCTCTTCACCGAGCGGGAGCAAAACATGAGTGCGCATGAGAATAGCGAGAGACCAAATCACTATGACCAGACGATGTAATGAAAAGGGTGGCAAAATTTTTGATGTTTCTGCATGAACCATATTGTGAGAATGCAGGTTCCAGCCCTTTGACTACATCGTATCTAGCGTCGAGCCCGGCCCGGAAGCTCATGCTGCCCCTAGATCAACTTAGCGCATCTCCCACCAATGGGTACCTTGTCGAGCATAACATGGCCGAGAACTGGCCATCTGTGCCATCCTCAGCCCCACACTTGTGCGTCTATAGCAGGATCTGCACGCTCTTGCTCAACTGGATCCTGATGGTGGCCACTCTCGAAGGAGGCCCGCCTTAAGCCGTTTCGGCTCAGCGCATAAACCATAAGAGGACTCAAAGTACCTTACTCTTGAGCCTTCGTAGTACTGACACCATGTATCTGCCATTTAGAAATACTCTTGTCGCCCGCGCTTCTAGCAACATGCCCCAACTGTCCTGTATCCCACAGTCCCAATGATTTTATTTCCCTGTTGTACGATTCCTGATTCACTTCAAGTCCCTGGCTCGTCGAGCATATCATAAGTTCCTCATTGAGAACCTTCACGGCCTCACTGTTTCGGCCAGGACCAAGTTGCCTTACCCAAACTCCCCTTTTGATCATTCTTTCTCGCCATACTTCTGGTTCGATATTCACTTTAGGAATACCCAACTCCGCAACAATTACGGAGATTATTTCCTTCTCCAAGGAGATCGGACCTGTAGCATGGCGTAAGGGCAACACCCCACACGGTATCTCCAACAACCCTTCCATTCACCTTCTCGGTTAGGTGCATGTTTATGCCTGGCATACTTTGCACTCCCAAAACCCGCAAGTATTGCCATTTTCGAACACACTCGGCCCACACTTTGTCATACCCCTGCGTATCGCCCGGCTCTTTACCCCGAATATCACATGTCCATGCCGTTTGGAACATCGGGGAGGTCGTTCAATGTATCACAGGATGCCTCGAGTAACGGAACATCCAACCCTCTGATTGCATCGTATCTGCATCGAACCCGGCCCGGAAGCTCATGCTGCCCCTAGCTCGACTTAGCGCATCTCCCACCAATGGGTACCTCGTCGAGGATACCATGGCCGATAACTGGCCATCCGTGCCATCCTCGGCCCACACTTGTGCGTCCGTAACAGGACCTGCATGCTCTTGCTCAACTGGATTCTCATGGTAACCACTCTCGGAGGG
Organism: Adiantum capillus-veneris; assembly: GCF_014529385.1. Taxonomy (NCBI): domain Eukaryota; kingdom Viridiplantae; phylum Streptophyta; class Polypodiopsida; order Polypodiales; family Pteridaceae; genus Adiantum; species Adiantum capillus-veneris. Next base: position 174,429,384 of record NC_140934.1, on the reverse strand, counting down.
GCCGCCTTAAGCCGTTTCAACTCAGCGCATAAACTATACCAGCGGTTCCCATCACATACATATCCTGCTTGCTTTTCTCTCTCTCTCTCTCTCTCTCTCTCTCTCTCCCTCTCACACACACACACACTCATAAATTCAACACGTCTTGCTGCCCCTAGCTCAGCTTAGCACATCCCCCACCAATGGGTACCTCGTCGAGGATACCATGGCCGATAACTGGCCATCCTTGTGCGTCCATAACAGGGCCTGCACATTCTTGCTCAATTGGATCCTCATGGTGACCACTCCCGGAGGGGCCGCCTTAAGCCATTTCGTCTCATCGCATAAACCATAGCGGTGTTTCCCATCACATACATATCCTGCTTGCTGTTCTCTCTCTCTCTCTCTCTCTCTCTCTCTCTCTCACACACACACACACACACACACACACACACACACATATAAATCAACACTCTCTCTCTCTCTCTCTCTCTCTCTCTCTCTCTCTCTCACACACACACACACACACACACACACACACACACACACAAACGCGCACACACAAACATTGCAGAGACTTCTCTCTCACTCTCTCTCTCTCTCTCTCTCTCTCTCTCTCTCTCGCTCACTCTCGCTCTCTCTCTCTCTCTCTCTCTCTCTCACACACACACACACACACACACACACACACACACACACACACACACACACACAGACACGTGTAACACAAGGACGCACACACATAGACAGAGGCATGTGTAAGTACTTGCCTACCTTGAATCGAATCCTATGAGCAAATTCTGCAAACTTCTACTGCCGATTGCTATTTACAGCTCCTCCGTTCCTTTCTTTTAATGCCTGTTCGCTACGCGACGCTGTGTTTGCTTTCAAAACACTGCGTTTGCTTATATTGCGTTTGCGAACCAGGACGTAACCTGCTTTATTTTTAGCTTTAGGTTAACGCCTTGCTCCAATAATAGTGTGCCACGTGGGTAGCTTCTGCTTCTAATTTGGAGTGCCAGCATCTTACACTGAAGGGGGTAAAGAAGGCAGGAGTCAAGAGTCAATGGGGCATGGGCCCAAAATGGGACGAGACGGAATTTGGAAAGTCTCTAGAGGGAAAATCGATTTAGGGACAATGACTCCATATCTAATCAAGTCTTGTCAAATTTTTTTTTTTTTGCTAATTAGATCTTTTGCAATTAACCCTAGAGTATAATTGTCATGGAAATTTTTCTGTCGTCCTGTGCAAATTTTTGGAATGGTGGCTTGTGTCTCAAAGAGGCTTCGGAATGGCCTTTTGAAAATTTGCCATGCCATGCGGAATGGCAATCGTAAAATGAGGTTGTCCATTGCAAATAAGAGGTGCTTAGCAAATCCTAATGCTGGGCAAGACAATCGAAGATGTAGTTTCTGCAAAGCTTGGAATTTTGACACGTGGATACCTTCTTTTTCCTCAAAAAATTTAAGCTACATTTAACACAAGAAGATTTAGAAAATTTCTCATGTAAGAAAAGAGACTCTTTTTCAGAGTTTTTCATACAATGCATAACATCATGAGCTTCTGCTTGAGAGGCACCGCATACCTAGCTAGGTGCGATTGGGGGCAGGAGACCACTGGCCCCCCACCGGGCCGACGGTCCCCTGCCCCCAATCGTACCTAGCTAGGTATGTGGTGCCTCCCTCACAGAAGCTCATGATGTTGAGGTAACTCACAATGTGGGAATTATAGTGAGAATTTATCCAAAACTTCTTGTGATTATATATAGTATAGATATAGATATATAGAGTATAGATTTGGTAGTGAAGGACCAAGGGGCCCTGGCCTATGATGGAGGCAAAGGCTAAGAACACATAGACTCCAACTTTCGATGGGATGCAGCATGAGGTGATCTAGACGGGACTTTCACTAGCAAAGGACCCACCAACACAATCCTAGCCTTATAATCTCTCTCTATCTCTCTCTCTCTCTCTCTCTCTCTCTCATGCGCTTAATCTTCTATAAGTCTACTAGAGAGCGAATCAAAGGTTGTGCGTGCGTGCGTGTGTGTGTGTGTGTGTGTGTGTGTGTGTGAGAGAGAGAGAGAGAGAGAGAGAGAGAGAGAGATATGCACTGTGGCACATGTCTAAAATCCGGTTAAATATAAGCTCAAGCATGACAGAGACAAGTTGACAACATTGATGTGTTTAAATAGTGAAAAAGATGTGGGCTTTTTGCTTTCAACCACTATTCTTTTTTGCAAAAAGCACATTTCACTTCTCAGTGCTGCAATATCCAACACATGCTTCTTAGATAGCTATGGGATTGAGATGAGGTCTCCTCAACCTTGAAACGTGCAACTTCTTGATGGAAAAAAGTTGTTCAAAGCTCTCGACCTTTTGCATAAGATGTTCAAAGCTCTGGACCTTCTGCCATATGAAAAATTTCACATATGCATAAAATGTCCTATTTGTGTTGCCGAATAACAACTCAAACAAGTTAAAAAGGCAAGATTATTATCTAGGGATATTTTACCTCAAACTGGAAGTTGCCAATCACGTGTATTTCTCTTAAAACCAAACGAGCTAGGCTGGGCCTTCACAACAATCAGGAGCAAGGTGAGGAATGAAGTACACGAACCAACCGCAATGTCAGATGATCACTCTAAAGAGGTCAAAGAAGCAAAAGCCACATTGCTCAGTAGTGTCGATAGAGTTGTAGCACTGGTAGAAGAGAACACTTGAAACAAACCATCGTGAAAGAGGAATGCTCATGTACTTTACACTCCTTGGGCAAGGAGACGTCACCCGGGTGGGATGGAATGACAATAGAGTTCTTCGAAGAGTTTTGGGAACTCCCATCAATTGCTTCGATTACGAAGCCCTCCTAGAAAAATTGTTAGATCCTAGTGTGAAAATAGGTATTATCACACACATTCCTAAAAGGTGTGTTTCTCTCAGCTAAGATAATGACAACTTATCACAATGATGACAATGTTATCACCCTATGTCTATCTCCAATCCTCAAAAAGGTGATCATCCCCCGCCCTCATGGCTTTGTTAAAGGAAGGTCAATATACAACAACATTCTAGTAGCGATGGTAGGCATTGAATACAAGTGAAATTGTCTTTAAAGGAACAATGTTTCATCACCTTGGGGCCCCGCTAGAGTGTTGCCATATATATGTGGTAGTGATCTGTGTGAACACACTTAGGATCGCCGGGGTATTTTTTTCCCTCACCAGGAAGTTTTTTTCTCTGTAAAATGTATATACGCCCATCACTCTAGGGTTAACATATCTTTCCATTGTGCACTAAGCAATACACTCTTTGTTGTGTGCCTTGAGCTTCTTCATCTTTTGCAACCTATGTGTTTTTCCTGCAACCCTATTTTCAACAATCAGTATTAGAAGGGTTGCATCTTCCTGGGAATAGTCATCAACATCGCCATCACCCTTCTTCTCACTTTGTCCAGGTCGGGTGAGACTTGGTGAGCATTAGCAAGTCAACAAATCCTTCAGGTGTACTCCTAGAGCCCGATCTCCTCAAAATTTTGGTTCAGGATCATTTTGGCCTTCATCTCCACCACAAGAAATACTTCGCGGGTCATTTCATCCTTTTCTGCAGAATTCTTGTCATTGCAATTTTCTATAGAACAGGTCCCTTACAAAGCTCTTTTGGTTGTATTATATAGCATGTGATGTTCCTATTTTGTTTTTCCTCTTTTAAGGCAATTTTCACATTAGTGTAGTCACTCGCCATGGATGACAACAACACAAAAGTTTTCAAGATGTTTGCTACTGAGGATAAATTGGATGGGGATTCCTACCCAATGTGGTCTTACATGATGCAACATGTTCTTGTCTCAAAAGGAATTTATAATGTCATGCATGACATTGAAGTACGCCCGCCTTCTATGGATACAGGCTTTGTTGAGGATGTTGGGGGTTTTGGTGATAGGAATGTTACTGCTAGTGTTGTTTTTCCTATGACTAAGCAGTCTTGTAAGGATGTTAGAGATTCACATGCTCATGTATTAATTGCATTAGCTATGAAGCACACTAAAAAGTGTGTTCCTCTATTGCTCACTATTTCGATTGGTAGTCCATACCGCGTAAATACATTTTCAAAAAGGAACTGATTTGTAGTCCTTGCATCATTTTTCTGGGTTGCTTTTGCTTCCGCCCATTTCGTCATGTAGTCTATTGCTACGATGATGTATTGTGTGTGAGTCTTGTATCCTGGAGATATGATGGGACCAATGAAGTCAATTTCCCATTTGGCAAAAGCACATACACCCATCATTGGCCTCAGTGGCATTTCATCTCTCCTTTGGGGTGGTTTTTTGCGTTGACATTCATCACATCGTTTCACATATGTCGTTGCATCCATGAACAGGATTGGCCAACATATGCCTGAGTGTAGCACGATCTTTGCCGTTTTATCAGCAGAGAAGTGTCCCCCTGGTTGTCCTAAGTGTGCTTGATCTAGGATGACGTAATATTCGCTTTCTGTAGCACACAACCATAATTGTTTTTCCTTTCCCCGCCTATACAGTTGGTTGGCAATGAGCAGATAGTGTTTGGTCTCTTCTTTGACAATTTTCATTCTTGCTTTGCCCCACTCTGCTGGAAAGGTTTTGTTTTTTAAGTACTCAACTATGGGAGCACTCCATTTAGGTGCTTGTACTACACAAAACATGGTGGCGTGTTCCACTGGGGGTGGTATTATACAACTATCACAGGATTTTACATATTTATGAACACTGTGTTCCATGTTTGGCCAGTAGACGCTCAGTCTTTGTAACCATTGGCCTATCTGTGTTTCACCAGTGTGAAATCCTGTATTTTGTATATGAGCTTGTTTGAGGTAGTAGGTGGTATCTTCGGGCTGTACACATAGTCTCAGTATCCCATCCTTACCGTGTTTGTACAGCAGTCCTGCTAAAAGTTGGAGATTTTGTGTTTGATGGATAATTGATGGTTGTCTTTCTATCTGAAATGAGCCGATTGTGAGTAGAGGAATGACCTCTTCACTCCATCTCGGCACCATTTCTATGTTAAATAGATATGAATCAAGAAGATCATCATCAAAACACCCTCATTTGCTTCCCCATGAAATAGTCGTGAAATATAATCTGCTCTTTGGTGTGTGGTCCCCTTTTTTATGACCACCGTGAAGTCAAACTCAAGCAACAATATAAACCAGCGAACAATTCTTCCAGTGTTGCAAGGTTTGTTTACTAGATACAACAGTGCTTGATGATCCACAAAGAAGACAAACTTGTTTGCTAGAAGGTAGTGTCTAAATTTCTTGACAGCATATATCATTCCCAGACCTTCTCTTTCTGTAGTGGTATAATTTCTCTCTGTGTTGTTTTGCTGACTAGAGTAGCAAATGGGAAAATCCATTTTCTTCTCTCCTGGCTGAGCTAATATGCACCGGATGGCATAGGCTGATGCATCCACATGGACATGAAAGATTTTGTTCCAGTCAGGGGCTTGCAAAATTGGAGCTGAAATTAAATGTTTCTTTAGTTTTTCAAAAGCTTGCTCACATTCCTCCGTCCATTCGAACTTAGTTATGAGGGCGTACAATGGCTTAGCTATTACAACATACATATATATGAAACGCCTGTAGTATCCGCAATGCCCCATAAATGCTTGCACTTCTTTTATCTTCGTTGTTCTCAATAGTGCAACAATTGTCTGCACCTTTTCTTGATCAGTTGAAATTCCATTTTTGGACACAATGTGGCCCAAAATTCTACCTTGTCTTACCATGAAGACGCATTTTTCCAGGTTTAAGAAAATACGATACGTTCTGCATTTTTCAAAGACTTTTCCCAGATGAGTGATGTGGTCACTTCGTCGATGGGAATGCACACAAAGATCATCCATGTAGATCTCCAAAAAATTTCTGAGATTTTCTTTGAATGCGTGGGTCATTAGTCTTTGAAATGTGGCCAGGGCATTGGTCAAGCCGAAAGGCATTACCCTGTATGCAAATATACCTCATTCTGTCGCAAAAGTTGTCTTATGCTGATCTTTCACTCTAATCGCCAACTGGTTGTAGCCTGAGAACCCATCCAAGAAACTATAGGTCTCTTTCCCTGCTACCCTCCCAATAACATGATCGGTTATTGGAAATGGGTAGTTATCTCTGATGGTGGCTGCATTTGCTTGTTTGAGGTTTACACAGACATGCAATCGGGGACACCTACTCGGTGTGCTCAATCTCGTAGATAAACTTAGCGTCCTTTAGTTTGTCTAATTCCTCCTTAATTTTCTTTGTAAAAGTTTTATTGTACGCATAAGGACGTTGTCTGCGTGGTCTGGAATCACTCTTAAGGGGAATCGTGTGCTGACATATCTCAGGATCTATCCCCTTTAGATATTTGTATGACCATGCAAAGACATCTTTATATTGCCTGAGTGTATCGACTAGAAGTCACTCTTCCTCTTCAGTAAGGTCCATGGAAATATATGCCAGTTTAGGCTCCTCACCTGGTTCTGCTAAGTTGATGCTTTTGGTGTTTTTAGGCCCATCATATGAAATTCCTGGTTCTTTGGGATCTCCTTTGGGTTTTTGCACCACTATCTTCCTATCTTGAATGGTATACTTCTTATAGTGGGAAGGTGCATCGAATTTATCATCATTTGATTGCTCATCAGTTTTCATTTCTGTTGTCCAATTTCCTTCAAAGCTCATTTCAAATCATTGTATTTGACTTTGCACTCCATCTTGGACAACTTAAACAGTTTTTTGGTATTTTTCTCTTTTTTTTGGTTTTTGTTTTGGTTGAGTCAGGTTTTATATATCGCTTTGATATCCTGTCCTTGAGGCAGTCAGTCGATTCAACTAATCTCAAGTACTGTGTTTTGTCAGTTAATAGAGGTATTGAGTCCTTGTTGTGCTTGTTGTGGTTGTTTCTGTGTTTATCTCGATACCTGCGTTGTCTTCAAGGGTTTTGGTTTGGGAAATCATAGTAGATCACTCGTCGATCCTTCCGTTTGATGCTCTGAATCAAGCTACTAGACAGCTTGTCGTCCACGTTATCCTCTAGCGTCTTATCAGTCGAGTCTTGAAAATCTTCTTCTTCATCCGTTTGGACAAGGTCTCTTACAGAGATTTTGTCCACTATGCATCGACACTCGGCCACCCCTTCCTTGTCAGGTACGTCTTCTTTTGTCTTCGGAGTTAGGCGGACATTCATCATCTGGAATGGAATAATATCATACCCTTTCTCATCATAGAATTTGGTGACGGTCACCTCATTTACACAAACATCAAGAATGGCTAGTATTTGTTGCCATCCAAAAGGTTCGACCATCTCTTTTGAAAAAGGCTTTGGTATGTATGCTTCGTCTAATGTAGTCCTATCAAGAATGCAATTTTCCTTTTTTTGACTTCCACAATCCAAAGCTTCTCCTATCCATTGGTGAGCTTTGTTCTGGAGCCAAGCCGGTATTCCTTCTTCCTGGTCAGTTGTGGAATGTAAGTCTTCTCTTGGGTTCCTTTCTACGTCTCTATAGCTATGATCTGTGACACTAATTTTTGTAGTGACATCCTTGTTCTTGAGATAGATATAGTCGTAGCCCCAATTTTGCACCATTTTGAGCTGATGCATGAATGGTCTGCCCAGTATGATGTCAAAATTGCTACTCTCATCAAAATTCATAATAGCAAAGCTGTGTCCATATGCAATTCCACAAGAGGTTACTACAATCTGCTCCAAGATGCCAATAGGTCTCTCCAGGTACCCATCCGCTAGTTGAAGTTTCATTTTAGTTTTCCTTAGAGCAGGTTTTCTCGATTTTTTCCACATTGCTTTGGTGGCTATGGCAATTCCGGCTCCACCATCCAATATCGCTACCGATTTTACTTCCTTGTACTCTATCGGTAGGGTAGTATTTCCTTATTCACCTTCACAATAGTCCCCTACCTTGTTTACTGGCACTAGCTCATGTTTAGTTTGCTTCGAGGGTTGTGTCTTTAGTGTGTTTTGAGAAGCCTCGGGTGAAGGAACTACCAGCCCTATTTTTTCCAAAAAAAATCAACCTCGTCCCAAAGATGCGGTCTAATATTCAGTAACTCTGACAAAGTCAGTGTACAACGGATAGGGGATGAGATCAGCTCATGAAGAGTTTTAGTATCCATCATCTTAGGATTGGCTTTTCATTGAGATGGGACTTTCCTTACCTCAGATCGAGTTTCAGGGTTACCAATAAATGAAGGTAAAGTCTTCAACGATTGTGGTTTACTATCTTTTGATATCGATGTGCCTGCATCGCCATATAATGATCGGATGTCATTTGGGTAGAGCTCATGCTCCAGGTGGATTTTTGGGATAGGAGCTGACACAAGTGTGGCACTTTCATATTTTCTATTCCTAATCTATTCCCATAGCTCTTGAGGACATTGTTCTTCTACCTTCAAAATTGGCGATGGTACTTGAGAATGCGTTCCATCTGTTGTATTGGCTACCACCTTCGTATCCAAAGGTGTTTCGTCTACAAAATTGGGTAGGTTATTCACTTCAATTCCCCTCCACTCTAACTCCTGAACCTTTTCTTGTATGAGTACCTCGATTTTTGGAGTTGTAGGAATTGATGGTTCCATAAGCGCTTGAGCGGGTTGAATGAGCTCTTTGCACATCTCTAGCCTCTCTTTCTCATAGCCTGGATGAGGGTATGTTAACCACCTATCCTCTTAGGTTTGGTTAGGCTTTAGCCTTGCCTCATAAGCTTTTAGAATTGCATCCAAAGGTTTGAACACCTTGTCTACTAAGACTGACCCTCCTGATGGCAGTTCCGATGGTTTCTTTATCTCATTGTTGCCCTTCAGGTATCTTTTCCTTTGAAGTTGTTCCTCTGTTTTCAACAATTTGGTTTCCAATGCCGTCTTTTTCCTTTTCTCTTTTGGATTTCATCCTGTTTCACTTCGCCTTCCAGGATTTTCTAGGGGTTCGGACATACAAGTTTATCTCTGTTTGGCTGGCTAGGACGTTCCTTGCTACCTCATGTGCTTGAGCTCTAGTGACCGTGTTTATCGGAATGTTCGGTCCTATTTCTGATCCACTTGAGCTTGGCACAATCCCTATTTTTTTCATGGTTGCTTTTCCTTTGTTTTTGAGGTTTTTTGGGCAGTGTGGAATAAGGTGGTCGGTCGTGCATCCGTCGCAGAATCCAAAAATTTTCACCCGCTCTCCTTTGTTTGGACAAACTCTACCCCAGTGATCACCGCCACATTCATAGCATGGTCCTACAGGTGGTGGAGAAGCTTGTGGAGCTCCCATCGGTTGTCATGTTCTAGGAGGGTAGCCTCTAGGTTTGTAGCCCTGATTTGCCATAAACATGAGCATATTCTCATCGAACAAGTAATGATTTTTGGTTGGTTGTGCTATGTATGAGGTCTCGAGCATTTCTTCCGGAATTATCTATGGATTATGTCCCTCTGGAGCATATGTATTCCTATCGATTTCCCTTTCATAAGTATTGTCTGAATCTTCTCGGTATAGGACTACCTAGATCATACTCTAATCAAAAGGTGTTTCTATGGGTTGAGAAATCCTTACCATAGCCCTATTTTCCTGGGGTAAGGGAAGTTGATGTCCCAACACAGGTTGAGGATTTTCTTGACCCAAGATTGTATTATTTGGCCCCACTTGGTACCTTGGAGGGGGTGGAAGTTGTTGTCCCCCATGTGGTCCGTATTGTCTCTCTCTAACATAGTTCCGATTATAGAAACATTCGTGAGTTTCGTGGTTTGTCCATTTTTGTTCTATAGCACACCATTTCAATATTCACTGTGCGTTTACTCCTGGCATCTGTTGAAGGTTGCAGCACTGGGTTGGATGATCTCCTCCACAAGTATCGCATTTTTGGGTGGGCGGTTGTTGTGTGTTTGGGTTCGTCCTGTTTTCTTGGTTTGTTCTCCTGATCGCTTCCTTGATCATTCGATCAACGCTCGGCACAATTGGGTTTTTCCCTCCCAATTTTGTTGTGGACTCACTCGTGGTTGAAGAGGTGCTACTAGTCCCTTGATCTGTGTCTTCAGTCACCTCCCCATATGCTTCGCAGTTATCTACAAGATACAATGCCTCTTTTGTGACTTGCTCAAAGGTTACACATGCTTTCACGTGCAAGTCCTTTTTTATCATGTCATTTCGCAATCCCTCTATGAAGAGGACTGATAGTCTTTCATCCTAAGGTAGTTCTCAAGCAGGGCATCTTTCTATGTACTGCTTGAAACGAAGCGATGCTTTCTTAACTTTCTCTTTTTCCTTTTTCCTAAATGCATAGATCTAGGAGACAGTGTTATGCTTGATCCCTCTTTTGAGAATTCCTCAGCGAATTCTCAAAGAAGTTTCTCAATACTTGGGAATTCCAAGCTGTTTAATGGTTGGAACCAAGTCAGGGTAGTACCTTCCAATTTCAACCCAAATCCTTCATATTGAGTGTGGAAATCAGTTACCTGTTCCGCTCTCAATACTTGCTTGAAGATTGAAACATGGGCATACGGATCCCCAGATCCATTATACTTTTTGGGTAAGAATTTTTCCACCTGAGATGGTCGCATACACCTGGCCTCTGCAACCATTCTAACAACTCCTGGTCCCCCTGGGGTGGCTTCTCTTGGTTCATAATCTCCTCTTGGTACTAACAATGGTATCCTATCCGCTATATGTTCATCAAGTCGATCTCGTGTAATAGTCGGAGGGGTTCCATTGGTGTAAGTGAATTCAGGAACAGTACTGCCCCTATGTGTGTTCATGGAAGCCATAGACGCCGTCGATCATAAAGGTTCTGTTTTTGAGACTCGTTCATGTCCATAAGAATCCTCCACCCTGGTTTCTCAAGGGGCTCTCATGTACAGTCTCATGTCTGATGTGAGTAGTCGTGGTTTTTACTTCTTCCGGATTTACATAGTATTGGTGGAGTGGTCCTCCAAAATATATATATCTCTCTAACTCCTTCCGATCCATTGGAGAGTACTTTCGGCCGTACTTGTCCATTATGACCACCTGAATACTTCTGCCCTCCGTGTACGTGTAAACATACAAGTTTTTCCCGTCTGTTAATTCTTTGATGCGACGTTCGTCACATCTGTAATAGAGTGTTTGTTCTCCATTATTGAACTTATAAATCCCCACATATGTGTTGTCTGTGTTAAGGTGCTCTGTCTCATTGGTGCGTTTGAGTACCGCGTTTTGTTTCTCCATTTTGGGTGGTGCATCGGCTAGCTCATTATCTACTTTGTCCTTGGTGCCAATCATTCCCCATTTATCCACAATAAAAGGGTTATGAACCACTAGGTACATCATTCCCTCTCGGTCGAAATATCTATCCCCGTCATAATCAACATCTACAAGGTCTCTGAACTCGCTCGGCTTATTTTCCAACTTAACACAATAGCGGTCCATTCCATCCTTATAGATTTTAGCTTTAAGCACATTTTAAAATTGAAACTTCAAATACAACAATTTCACATCAGATGTAGGCTGAGAAGGACTTGCACCCATCGAAGTTGTTCCCGTAGGGTTTGACTTGTTAGAATATTCATTCATGAGGCCGTATGATCTCTCAGACGAAGTGTCAGAGAAACTCTCCTTTAAAATGGGTTCCAAAAGCAGCAGTGGTCTCTGATTCACGCTTTCTTTCGTTGAGAAGATGTTGGGGTTCCTATTCTGGTACAATCTTCTTGATTGCAGATTCATGAAGAATTGGTAATAAAAAATCCAAACCGAGTTACCTCATTAAATAGTTTGAATCTCCCGTTTGATCTTCTTGTTGGGTAGTATCTTCTAGTACCTGCAACCTGTCAAGAATTTGCTTGATAGCTGTAAGGGTACAGCAGCTCTTGTTAGTTCTTGCTTTTGTTCAACAAAACTTAGCACACAATTCCCTACACAACCTCAACAATTTTGATCCAATTTCAATTTTGAAAGAAGCACCAGGTTGCTATGAACTAGCTCCTTGTATGATAAGTTTCTGTTTCTGTTCTGACTCAAAGGTACATGGATTGTGATCCATGTTGAGAAGCCAGTTGAACTTTTGTTACTAACATCAGATTTAACATGATTAAGAGGTCTTCCAGTATCAATTTTGTTAGAAATGAATCTTTGGATTGGAGGCTAAGTTGATTTTGTCACTTTGCCTGAGCTTCTGTCAGTTCTGAGCTGTTGGAATGGTTTCTTGTATCCAATTTCAACTCTGGAAGGACCACTAGACTCTCTGTGATGCCCTCTAGCTATGGTACTAGTTTGGTATCAATTTGTGTTAGGGGAACATGGATCGCGATGCATGTTCCTTTGTGTCAAAATACACTTAATTTTGTCCCACAACTAGTCCTTGGCCTAGTGATGCTGGCTATATGGTTTTTGAATGCCTTAAAGCTTTTTTGGACTGACAAAAATCAGTTTTAGGGTTTATATCAGTGGTTTCCCCCTTGATCTGATTTTTGACACCTTTTGCCCTCTTTTTGAAATTTTCTAATAAGGGTCTTTCAGGATAAAGTGCTCTAATTGTTATCACTTCCTTGCTTGTCTTTTATCAGCTCAAACTTCCAAAAAGGTACATGGATTGCGATCCATGTTTGGCAAGATTTTGGATTGACACTTTGTGAGCTGATCACACAAGGTATGATGATGCTATTCCCCAAGTCTTTTTGGATTTGGTCAGTTTTTTCCAAGTGAGAAGGAGAATTTTGTGTCTGTTTTTTCCAAGTGAGAAGGAGGATTTTGTGTCTGTTTTGCGATTTTTTGCAAACCACTCCTTTTTTGGTATTTTGACCACCTTTTTTCACTTTTTGTCTATGGCTCCTTTTGGAAAAGTTGTTCAACTAGTAATCAGGAGTACACTGGTCAAATCTTACTATCAGATGTCTACCTGGAACATGGATCACGATCCATGTTGGAAGCATCTGGGCATGAAATTTGGTTCTGTTGATTCCTTGCTTCTAGTTGGTCCCACTTCTCATCCCTTTTGGGATTTGGGCAAATAAAAGTTTTGTTTTTCCTTTTTTCCAAGGTTTTGGTCTGCTCACCCCAATCTTTTGATTTTTATGATCTTCTAGCTGTCTTTTTCTCACCAAACTCAAGGTTCTGATGCCTGACAGCCTGTTCTAAGCAAAGGAAATAATTTTAGCACATTTTGCCAAAAAGGTACATGGATCGCGATCCATGTTGGACAGGAAAATTGGAAGTTTTTTTCACAGTCTTTTCCAACAAGTGTTTTTATCCCCTTCTTGAAAGTTTTACTGGGTTTGGTCTAGTTTTGAAGCTCTGACCATCACTTCTTCAACTTTTCAGAGTTATGGTCTTCAACACCAAAATAAGGTTTTTGATAGTTTTTCTCTTAATCCTTTTGGCCACAAATGATGGTGTAATTTGTTTCCTAACCTACTCCTATAACTGAAATGAATATGAAAACATAACTAAACTTAACAGTGCGGAAATAACAACAACGTGTGTGGTGGAACAACCCTTTCCAAGCATGTGAAAAATCAAAGAACAAAATATTGTCTTGTACTTCACTCATAACTTTCTCTGCTCTTAAGTAATAGCACTAGCTAGTCTCGGACTCCAGTCTCTATCAGGCACTAAACCTAGGTCTAGCTGCTTCACTGTCTATGGGTAAGTGGAACGGGTATCAAAAGCTTGAGACTGAGGAGTGTTATTATAACAAGGGATATGTGAGAGAACGACCATATGCTCCACAAGCTCAGGCGACATCCCCTCAAGTCCACCGATGCCTAGATATCAGACAGGCAACCTACCACGACTTGTAGGTGTAGAAAGACCATGACCAGTGTTGGGACAACAACCACCCCTACCAGGATTATGACCAGTCGGCATAAGATACACCCCCACAGTAAGTGAGTCGGATGAGAAGGATTTGTAATAGCACTGATGAATCACTGAAAGATTTTCCACCATATACCCCTATTGTGGAAGAAAATTGGCCTGAAGAACTATGGGAAACGGTGCGAAAAGCTCAAGAAAAATATGAGACAAAAACAGTCGAGTCGGCGCCTTTCTCGGAGTTGAACTTGAATAAGCCTTCATGGGATTTAGATGTTAACTCATTTCAAGGGGATAATGGTTCAGTTGCATCCGAAGATAGCAGACCAGCATCACTCAGAACTTTGCCATCATATATGGGGGACTATGAGGCAAGGTCAGAAATTCGAAGAGTACCTTCTCAAAGAATAGGCGGGTCAAATCAATTGGACACTAAAATCCTGACAGACTTGTTGGACCACTCCGGTCAAGTGTACAATCACATTGGCAGAATTGTTAAAAATTAGGCCAAGCATGTGGACGGAAGTGGGCAAATGTCTTGAAAAATTTGGTATAAGGACGCCTCTTAAGTTCTTCGAAACCGAGCTCAATGACACAGAACCGAAGAAAGTTAACACTAGACCAGTGCCACTCAACAAGGTAGGAGAGTATTGTGAGGGTGAAGACGGAAACACAACCCTACCAGTTGAATATAACAGCATAGAGACTAAGGCAATACTTGATAGTGGAGCTGGCATTGCCATTGCGACCAAAATGCTATGGGAAAAATGGGGAAAACCAGCAATACGAACAACTAGAATGAAATTGCAACTGGCGGATGGGCACATAGAAAGGCCTATAGGATTGCTTGAGGCAATTGTGGTATCTTCCTGTGGCATAGAGTACGAACATACCTTTGCCATAGTAGATTTTGGCAAGAAGAACAACTATGAAATTATCCTTGGTAGGTCGTTCATGAGGCAACTCAAAATGGTGCAGGACTGGGGGTATGATTATTTGTATCTAAGACATGCTGAAACTACTACACGAGTAAACATGAAAAATCATAGCTACCATGATGTCACGAGAACCCCTGTGGAAGAATTTGACTCAACCACCATTAGTGGATCAGAAGTCCCAGCGTGGCTTTGTAAGAAAAAGGAGATATGGATGTGCGGGGCATCTCAATGTAGTGAATTTGACCACAATGAAAAGACACTAGAGAGGGTCTTGGAAGATGATGCATATATACGAGAACCTTTTCCTGAAGAGAAGCTCGAACCCCTAGAATGGTCTCAAATTTTGGCTACATTGGATGTATGCATCAATGAAGTCACTCCCACCAAATTTTGTGATGATAATGGCTACGATATCATACCATACTACATGTTGAGCAAAATTGTGGAGGAGGACGAGAACGATGGAGATACTGAGAATATGAGGATCAATAAAACAGAAACGAAACTTGAGATTAAGATAGTGGGCTATGTGGACATCCCCACTAAAGAAATCAAGCACGAGGGAGAAGAATTTTATGATTCTTCTGATCAAAGTGAAAACAAGGATAATGCGGATGACGAGAAGTCGGAAAATATGGAGGAAGAGGACAATCAAGATCAAGAAAATGACGTCTTCTACAACTTCCCAAACCAAAGTGAGACGCCAAAAAAGATACAAGGGTAAACGACACCATAGCAGTCTACCAACCAAGCTGAGACCCATGCCGAAGTTTAGGGGTAAGACACATTTCCTTATGAACATTCATGTTGTTGATTGTGCTAAGGATAAAGTGTCAGGAAGATTTCTTAAGGTTGTTGAAGGCTCAGGATTTAAGTCCAGACTGTTGAAACCTAAGAAAACCAGCAAAGAAAAAAAAAGAGTTGCAACAGAAAAACTGAATGTCTCTGGTAGTCCAATTATGACGAAAATTGAACGGAAAATGAGATACAATGATTTGAAACAAAAAATTAAAAATGTATGGACAACTGAAATGGAAAGTAGCGATGGAACGAACGCTAGTGATGGGAGTAAAAAGATAGATGTACCTCCTCACTATTGTAAGTACACCATTCAGGAAAGAAGATTGGCGGTTCAACAACCAATGAGGGAGCCTAAATCAAACGAGTCCTACGATGGACCAGAGAACGCCAAGAAAATAAACTTAGCAGAGCCAGGAGAAAGTCCTCGACCTGCTTACATTGCCACAGATCTAGGTCGGGAAGAAGAGGACTTACTGATCAAAACACTTAAGGAGTTTTGATATGTATTTGCATGGTCGTACAAAGATTTGAAGGGGGTGGATCCTAAAATTTGTGAACATTCAATCCCTCTGAAGTCTGATGCCAAGCCAAGCAAACAACGTCCATACACGTATAATGAGACATTCGCCAAAAGGATAAAAGAAGAGATAGACAAACTTATGGAGGCTGAATTTATTTATGAGATAGAGCACACGGACTGGGTGTCACTGATAGTGGTGGTACCCAAGAAAAACGGGAAATTACGAGTGTGTGTGAATCTCAAGAAGATAAACGCAGCAACAATAAGGGACAACTACCCTTTTCCTATCACAGAACACGTCCTGGAACGAGTAGCAGGCAAGCAAGCCTATAGCTTTATGGATGGATTATCTGGTTATAACCAATTGGGGGTCAAACTAGAAGATCAATACAAAATAGCGTTTGCAACAGAATGGGGCATATATGCATTTAGGGTAATGCCATTTGGCTTGACCAATGCTCCAGCCACATTTCAGAGATTAATGACACACGCTTTTAAAGAATACTTGCGAATATTCTTGGATATTTACATGGACGACTTGTGTGTCTATTCTCTATTGAGATAAGACCATATAGATCATCTTAGAAAGGTATTCGAAAAATGCAGAACGTATAGGATTTGCCTCAACCCAGAAAAATGTGTATTCATGGTACGACAAGGTAAAATCTTAGGCCACATAGTGTCGGCTAATGGAATTACCATTGATGAAGACAAGGTAAAGGTGATCATAGAATTGCCAAGACCAAACAGTGTACGAGAGGTACAATCATTTATGGGACATTGTGGATACTACCGACGTTTTATCTACATGTAAACTGTAATAGCAAAACCCTTGTATAGTCTAATCACGCTCTTCATTTGGACCAATGAATGAGAGGAGTCATTCCAGAAACTAAAAGATGCACTGGTATCTGCACCAATTCTAAAAGCGCCAGATTGGTCAAAGATCTTCCATGTACATGTAGATGCTTCGGCATTTGCAATAGGCTGTATATTAGCACAACCACGGGAGGGTAATACGGATTTTCCAATCAGTTATGCTAGTAGACAACTCAACAGTGCAGAAAAGAATTATACTACCACTGAAAGAGAAGGATTGGGTATGATATATGCGTTAAAGAAATTTCAGCATTACTTGCTCGCGAACAAATTCACATTCTTTGTGGATCATCAGGCACTCTTGTACTTAGTAAACAAACCTTGTAACATAGGACGAATTGTAAGATGGTTCATTGTGTTGCTAGAGTTTGATTTTACGGTAGTAGTTAAGAAAGGGAAAACTCATCAAAGAGCAGACCACCTTTCTCGATTACTACATAGCGAAAAAGCTACTGGGGTAGATGATGATCTCCCAGATGCATACCTGTTTAATATAGAGATGGTACCGAAATGGACAGAGCAAATTATTCCGTTGCTGACATATGGAATGAATCTTGACGATAAAAACACGGTGGAAGACATTAGACAAGCACGAAATTACACAATGCTTGCGGGAAGATTATACCATCATGGAAGCGATGGGATTCTAAGGTTGTGTATAGGACCAGAGGAGTACGAAGCATATCTAGAGGAGGCTCATACAAAAACAGGGGGATTCCATAGAGGAAATCAAATGATGTATGAACACTATAGAAGACTTGGAGTGTATTGGCCAGGAATGGCAGGCGATGTAGCTAACTACATCAAGAAATGCGACTTTTGCACATCCAATACTACTGTGGATTATGCCACATTATACCAAGTGACAGTAGCACCCGCATGGAGTCAAGCTATTGTGGATTATTTGACTAATAAGGAGCTGCCAGGAGACTGGTCAAAAGCCAGACAAAAGGTTTTACAAATCGAAGCGAATAGGTATACCCTCATTAGTGAACAATTGTATAAAAGATGAACTGATGACCAGCTAAGGTTAGTTCCTCATGAAATTGACTACTTTCCATTATTGGAACAAGCTCATGCAGGCATAGCAAGAGGTCATTTTTCAGCAAAGAGAACCATGAAAATCATTATGGTTGTAGGTATATGGTGGCAGACCATGACTCAAGATGCAACAGAATTAGTGAAAAGGTGTGATGAATATCAACGCACTAAGGTACCAGTTAAAAGAGACGAAATGCCTTTAAGACCAATGATGAGTGCTCGAGCATTCGCTAAATGGGGATTGGACTTTGTTGGTCCTATCACTCCACCAGCATATCATTCACAAGCACAATATATCATAGTAGCCACGGATTACATGACCAAATGGGTGGAAGAAAAAGCCACAACAAAAGAAGACGCTAGAACCACGACACAATTCTTATATGAATATGTGTTTACACGTTATGGCCTTCCAATCGAGCTGGTGAGTGATAGAGGGACACACTTTGTAAATGAAGTTATCCAACATCTCTTAAATGAGTTTATGGTAATTCATCGCAAATCTGCACCCTATCATCTACAAGCCAATGGCCAAGCGGAAGCGACCAACAAAATATTGTGCACAGTTCTTACGAAACTGGTTAGTGAAACAAGAACAGATTGGGATCAAATGCTCTATTCGGCATTGTGGGCTTATCGAGTTGCATATAAAACAACACTCAATGCTACACCATTTAATATGGTATATGGGTTAAATGCAATATTGCCTATTGACTTTTTGATACCCACACTAAGGGTAGCCAAAAAATTGGACTGGACGGGGCATGAACTTTCAAAACGGTTAGAGGACATTGAAAAATTAGATGAGTTATGACTCAATGCTATAGCAGCCATATATGCAAAAAAAAGACAACAGAAAGAGTTTTTTGACAAGCATGTCAAGAACGAGGACTTTAAAACGGGCGACTATGTCTTAGTGTACACCCTTAAACAACATGCCAAAAAGCTAAAGAAAAGGGGAATGGGGCCTTATTTGATCCAAGAAATATCGTCCAGCGGAGCAGTAAAACTGTCGACACTAGATGGAAAAGAAATGCCGAACTGGATTAGTGGGTGTTGTTTAAAAAAATATCATCTACCTTTAACACCGAAAATTTTGTTTCAATTGCATTATGGAAAAGCCTATAGACAGGAACAACAAAGAATCCAGGACCAGGCTCAACAAGAAGCCAAGGAACGGATTGCTAAACGAAAGCAATTTCTAACGACAATAAACATGGTCACCCCAATGATGACTGACGAATATCCTCTTTCGACATCCCAAACAATCGAAGCGGATATACAAAGTGAAGAATTAGAAAAGACCATGACAGACTTTAGGGCTCAGGATGATAGCATCATTGACAACTTGGAAGATACGTGGTGTAGTCCTTACATAAAAGCTTATGCAGGCACAAAACAAGTTGAAATCTATACATTGCTTGGCACTGGAGCAAAAATGAGCGTCATCAGCTTTGAGCTCTTTCAGAAACTTGGACCAATGAGGACGATCCCAGAGACACACCGGTTGAAAGTAGCATCGGGTGATGAGGTGACCACGTTGGGGTCTATTATAATACCAATCACAGTGCAGGCACACCAGTACACTACAAAATTCCATGTACTGCCACCAAGTAGATCAGCAACGCCGTGTATTGTAGCAGTGTCATGGATGAAAGCTAACAGGGTATTCATTGATTTGGATACTAATGAAGCACTGTTCCGAAATGAAAACTTTTCAGAACCCTTCTTAAAATATAACCAATACATGTCAAGGAGGAAACAGGAATCAATACAACCGCAAGGATATGCCCAACAACAAACAGAGTTTACAAGTCCAGCAACGTCTTATAAAAAATCAACATCCATGCAGGGAACCAGGCAAGTTTGGGTACGGCGTACAGATCTGGCCGAGGCACAATTACATCAAAAGAGGAAATACAAAGTTTGGATAAGGCAGAACAGCTTAATTCCTATAAAAAAGGGGACATAAGAACAGACAAAACACCAAAAGCCAGCAAAACTTCAAAGAACCAAAGTCAATAGGTCGATTACGCAACGGACTATATTGGTATGGCGGCCAAAATTACCAATTCAAAACGGGCCAACAACACAAGAAGGGAGGCCAAAGATGACCATCGAGCAGTTATCTACAACTGTCAATGTCAAGCCACATCATTCAACCAGCACAAGGAAACAAACAAAATCAACAACAAAAAACTACAAGGATCTATAAGACCCAAGTCATCAAAGGAGAAAGAAAGAATGTTCCACCAGAAAATGCAACAAAATATACGACAATATCGACCTCAAAGGATCCACATACGCCAATTCAAAACCAGTGGAAAACAATCAAACAAAGAGCGGCAGATTTACAACTACTCCTTGCAAAGAAAATATGCCAGCCAACTCAAGCTACCACAGGAAACCTCAACGACAAATGCCAATAAGCGAATCGCTTATACCTTCCTCTTACACGCCATAAATTCTTTCTACATGCATTGACTGCACATGCATATAGGGCTATATTACAAGGCCTACATCAGCACGAGTTCACACCCATGCACAACACATACCCTTGAAGGTACCCTGTCGTTCGGGAGGACTCCAACTAGGAGGGGGGGAGACATTCTAAATGTAGACTCATGTCATATATTAGAGGGCAATGTTTGTGAGCAATTTTTCAACCATTTTTGCGTTTTATTGTGTGATTTTGAAAAAAAGAATATTCCCTCATAATTAATTAGAATTGGGGACGAAATCATCATACATGAGCCCCTAGGGACGTGTATAGACTATATAGAGAGTCAAATCTGGCCAAAAAAATGTCTAAAAACAGCAAAAAATAGGCCAAGGTTGACGATTATGAGTGAGAATGTACATAGACGAGAGAAAAGTGAGCTACAAAGTGTTTTGCTTTTCATTTGTATTTTTATAGGTTAGAATTGCTATTTTCAGGTTATTTTAGGAATTATTTGCTTTATTTTAGCCATTTTCTAGCAAAAATTATAGAAAAAAATCCGTAATCCAGATGGAAACACAAAAGAAGAGACGCCTGATTGGAGCAAGGTAAAGAAGACACAGAAAAAATAGGGACTGCAAAGGTGACAGGTCAAAATGACCACCGTCATGAAGGGACCTCCAACAGGAGAAATCTATAAAAATGGTAGAACAGGAGCAACCGAGGTCCAAATCAGGAAATTTGTGAGCCTAAACCGCATCTCACAAAAAGTTTTGGCCACAGGTAAAGATGGGAAAATTTTGTGTAGGAGTCTTGATTACATATAGAGAGGCTAGGCTAGAAATCTCTCATTTGAGTCATTTTCCATTGTGAGAGAGAGAGAGCTCCCTACAGCAGTTGAGACTTCCAGAAGCTCATCCATCACGCACGGTCACCAGATCGACATTAGACATGAGAGGTACGCTCGTCAACACTGACTCTAAGTGTTGTTTACTTCAGTTAGTCGCAAAACCTCGCCGGCATCACAATCACAACCTGTGCACACATACGGTTGACCGGTTGTTAGGGAGACCTAGAGGCCACCAAATGGAACCAAAATTGAAAGGCACAATGCCTATAGCTTAGCGATCAAGCCTATGACCTCGGAAAGCACGAAGGAAGCCGCTCAAAAAACCCTAATTTCATAGGACCTGCAAAAGTGCAACTGAACCAAGGTGATCGGAAATGAGCCAAAACTCATAGACAGGAAGCCAATAACCTCGACAAACCGACTGAAGGGTTAGACCATGAAAAAGTTCGTCAAAACGGAGCCTAAAGTCCCTATCTGACAAAAACTGCACAAAGCATCACGATACTCTAACGGACCGACCAAGTGACAAAATGACACCAAATTTAACAAGGTACATCCAAAAGAGGTCAACTACGAGATGGAATGTGTCCACTCAGGAAAAAAGCTCTTCCACTAGGGCAAATGCCAGCAACAGGCCATAAAGATGTCCAAATGGTCGTTTTTGGTGTTGTAAACACCAAAACAACAACTGACTGCTTGGATGGAAGGTCAAAAGGAAATAAAAGACAGCCGGAGTCATACAATGACCAAAAGGAACGGCGACCATCACCTAAGTGGTCTACTTCGACTTCACGACCAGCTAAGTGTGCAAACAGGGAGTACACTCTTCTAAATTGATTAAAACTTGATGTGTGTGTCTAGGAGAGCCTATTAACACAATTGGGGTCAACTAACATTAAAAAAAAAAGGTAAAAATGATTAAGTGCTAGTCTATCGCGATAGACTTGAATTTACAATTAGACCAATAAACTTTAGATTTTGGCTTCATGAGGGGTGCTAACAAGGAATATTAATCACCATTATCAAATCAAAGTGCAAGAGGGATCTCTTTTGGCCAAATAACCTAGTCTATCGCGATAGACTTGCTACACCAATAATTGGGGGAAAGACTTTTCAAAATTTGAACAAGATAGACTTGGGGAAGCACATGAAGGCAGTACACCAAATTTGATGACAGGATGGACTCATATGGCAAGCCGAGAAAGACATGACGAAAACTCAGAGTCAGAACAGGACATCTCGAGGGCAGACAATTAAAATTCACATGTGAGAGGTCAAGAAACCTTACATCAACTTGGAGAAGGCAGACAGATGATCATAGAGCCAAAAAATGACAAATTGACACTAATTACCAGTCTATCGCGATAGACTAAGCAGAGGGATACTAGGCCATCTAACCAAAATTTTGAATTAACAGTTGGATTCAGCATGATGCAAGAAGACTACCCACTAATTTTGAGCCCAAAACAACACAAAATGAAGGAGATAGACCAACATCTCCTTGGAAGGAATCTGGAAAAATGGGAGTTGATCCAAAAGGGGGTCACTTGACATTCATTTGAGGTGAAAATGGGATCAGATCATGTGCAAGGTATGAGAAACCAATTGGTGGGGGCACAACTGCAAAACAGGACCCCTGTCAAAAAATGGATAGTCTATCACGATAGACTGAGAAAAAGCTACAAATGAACTGATTTTCTATTTGGGATCATAGAGTGACCTTACATGCCCTGTGAACATACACCACACAAAATTTCAGAGAATTTGGACTTGTTTTCCTTCACCAACAACATTAATTTGAAGCCGTCAGAGTCGCACAAGGGAAGAGCTTGTCTATCTGCTAACATTTTACCTTAACTCATCTTGGAACTAAGAAGGCTCATCTAGATGCACGATTAAGTGGTAATCAATTTAGAAGGGAAGTACTATGTTTGTACATTAACTGTTAATTGTGAATACAGGATCCATGGATGCTTCTCCGGGGAAAAGAAAAGGCAAGAACCTGGCAACGGAAGGTGCAATACCATATGCACTTCTACCCAATTCACTAAAGCCATCGGCCACCTGGATACCTGCAGATGTGCAACAGGTAGCAGCCTTTCAGATCTGTCAAGGTTCATATGTGGATGACAAAAGAAACTTAGTGGATACAGTGATGATCCCCAAGGAGGCAGAAAATTACTTGAAAAGATCACCGCAAAGGTCATGGCTCAAAAAAGTTGGCTTGTGGAACTTTGTATCACTACCACCAGTAGGGATAGATTTCAAGAGGGTACAACACCTGATTGAGACTATCGAAGAAGATGGAACTTGTAGAGTGGCAGGCATGGATAATGAAGTGATGGAGATCCAGATCACCAAAGAAATCATCAAGGAGGCATTGAAATTGTCTGATCAAGGAGCCAACATGAGAGAAAGAAGGAAAAACCTCACAGTCTACTTGCAAAAGTCCAAACTACCTTCTTTCGAACTCATAGCAAACCCGGAAGTAAGAGAACTGACACAGATCTACAGTCACTGTTTGTTGAGCTACAACAAAAGACCGCCAAGATACACTACACCACACGGGAGCATCTCAACCACACTGACATGGGCTATGGGAATGGCCCATGAGTTATATATAGATCACGCATCATATCTGTTTGAAGAAGTGACAAAGCTAAGGTAGGACAAGCCAAATTACATTGTAGGAGGAGAAGTCCTCACCAGAATCATATACCAAGCCATAGGCGCGGCAGATCAGTTGCCACCTGCTCCCCATCAAAACGACTGGCTGGTGTTAAGAGAAAATATCGAAGACAGATCACAAAGGAAAGTACCGGCCTCTATTAACACCATTGAAGGACATAGGCTGGAAAGAGTAACAAGAAGTACACAAGAAAAGATGGAAGAAGAAAGAAGAACTGAAGAGGAAGATGTCCGACTAAAGAAGCGGAAAGCGAAAATGGAAAACAACACCAGGTTGTAGAAGATAGCAAAAATGGAAACGATGCTAGAAGGATTTACTCTAGAGAGATCTCTACGAGGCGATGTAGGCGCCACTTGGAAACCTTCTAGTAGCACTTACACACTGAGAATGAAGAATAAAAACAACCCATCTTTTGAGTTGGACTAGTTCGAGAGGTACATCCAAGAAAGAAATGCTAGGGACGAACCAGAGTTGCTACTAGAAGAGGAGGATCTCCAAACTTTGAGAGATCAATTGAGGCCAACTTCATGAGATCCGGAAACACCACCACCATCTCCAAGGCCAGAGACAAGTGAGAGGCAATCTACCCCACCTGCTGACTCTCCTTCGCATTCGGAAATCTCACACCGTGATGAGAGAGTTCATACACCACCGAGTGAAGAAGAAGAAGAAGAAAGAACAGATGGTCACCCAAACACTGGAACCATATCACAAATTGATAAAGGCAAGCAAAAGGAGGTGGATCAGACAAAAGATAAAGCTTCCTCCTCTCAAGAAATTGAGCTGGAAGCTACTATAGATGAAGATTTGCAGTCAATGGAGACAATACTAAACCAAACAAGACTGCACAGTCAATGGCTAGCTGATCAGAACAGGTCCAACAAAACGAAGTTAGAAAAAACCCATCAAGAAGTTATGAGACTGCAGGAGCAAAGAGATGACACTCTAAAATTGATCAGCATCAGAGATGCTGAGATCTTGGGGCTAAAAAGCACGGTAAATCTCCTCAAAGACAATTTACAGGAGTTTGAAGATTTCAATGCCATTTGTGAAGATACAATCAGCGTATTCCTTGAAGATGTCAGTGGCAAAGATGAACACATCCATAAGTTGGAAAAAGAAAAGCAAGATGCGCTAAAGACAGTCAAAAGTTTGCAAGTCGTCATCGATGACTTACAAATTGAAGTCAAAGATTTGAGGGCAGTAACAGATATACAAGCAAGGGAAATCGAGCGAGCTAAGAAACAAAAAACGTCTCTACCAACAACACCGGTAGAAGAAGTGGCTGCACTGAAGAGGGAGCTGGAATTGGAAAGAAAGCAACACTTAATGATAGCCGAAAGTGCGCTTAGAGCAGAGGATCAACTACAAAGGCAAATTTTAGACTTACAAAGTGAACAACAACAAGGACCAGCTCCTGACAGTGAAATGGAAAGCATTGTTTCCAAATCACTCAGGGAAGAAAATGAAAACTTGCAAATCAGGTTAAAACAGTTAGAGGAGTCTGCAGCTCAAAAAGAGATGGAATTTCAAGCTCTTCAAATCAAAAGTAGAACAATGGCTGCGCAAATCGCAACTCTTCAAACTGCAAGGCAACACCAAGGACAGGTAAGAGTGCACCTGGAGCAAGCAGCCACAGATTTGGCTGGACTCGCCGAAGTATATGGGGGTCAAGATGACTACGAGGAAGAATCAGATGATCAGGAGGCGCCAGATACACAGACTGATCAAACTGGCTCCAAAGACCAAGAAATAGACGAAGATTCAGTCACGAGATTGGAAGAGCAGAGGCTGGACGAGCAAATGGAAAAACAATCAGAGATGATATGGTACAAGGCAATGCAACTAGAAAAGGAGATGCTACAAGGGCTCTCCAGATCAGGCAAAACAGCAGCAGAGCTACGGGAGGAATGGAATGCCCCTATGTTACCCTATGCTCTGCTGAAATACAAAACTCTAACACATCAACGGCAGCTCGCAAAAGAAGAACAAGTGTCAGTGTTTGAAGGTGAATTACAAGATCGGGAACAACAAAACAGAATAGTAGACAGCCAGCCAAAGTGGAGGCGTCAATGGCTCTTGGATCATCCTAATAACCTGATCCATTTAGTCAACGCACCGCCTGAGCTGAGGAATGATAGAACTTTTTGCCCAACTCCCCGAACATACACCTACAACCAACATAAAGCACCACAAAGCAGAAATCCTACATGGCTAAATTATCCAGTATTGCCAGGGCCTGCAGAGGGAGAGAGAATATCCGGTTCTTACATGGTGAAAACCCTTCAGGGCGCCATTGCAAAATTCGGAGGCTCTCCCGACCTATCCTGCAAGATGCTATGTAAAATAGCTCGAACCTTTTTGGCATGTCTCACAGTCTTCTTAGAAAGCTGGACTTCAGAGTATATGAATACCGAAAGAAGCATCTCAGAGCTGTCATACGATCTAAGTGGGCCACCTACAGAGCCAGTATTGTATGCCTATTTCAGACGGCTAATGTTTCTGCCAAGCTACCATCTCCAAACCTTCGAAGAAGAATTTTATACAGGCTTCTTCATGTACAAGTCCAAAACTTTTGGCCCATTAATGGCAAGCGAGTCTATGCGATATGATGCGTTTCTACATCAAATCAACAAAGAAGGACGACAATGACACTGAAGACAAAGACGATCATGTAGTGGTAGACATGAATTAGGAAGGGGGGAGTGTTGGAGCCCCATTTGTCCAACTATTGTAATGAGTCCATCTTGTAAAGCATATCAAATTCCCATTTTATGTCAAAGATGTCTTATCATTTTGATCCATTCGTCTGGGTTATGTAAAGATTAATCAGTTAGTCAGGACTCAGATTTGTTCCCACTTTGTAATAATGAGTAAGAGAACCCCATGTACATTTTTGAGCTAAGGTGACTAAAGTATAAAAGTCACCTTAGAACCATTTTTAGAAAACATTATTTTTGAACATTAATCCTGTGTCGTACGAGTCTGAGAGAGAGAGAGAGAGAGAGAGAGAGAGAGAGAGAGAGAGAGAGAGAGAGAGAGAGAGAGAGAGAGAGAGAGAGAGAGAGAGAGAGAGAGAGAGTGTGTCTTATCCTCTTCGCTATGCGCTTCTCCCTCACCGGATTCACGACGTGACTACACCATTGCGGTAGTCTCTCCGAGAGCTACGCGTCCACGCCACGCATTCACATTTTTGAACTGTTCGTGATTGATCCTTCCTCAAGCTTGTTTTGCTTGTAAGTAGCACAAACAATGTCTGTTTTCAACAATCAAGTGCTTTATGGAATGAGAAAGGGATTAGCTACACATAGATACTCATAAACTAAAGTTTCGACCACTTTTGGATTATGACCTGTTAGTCTATCGCGACTGTATTCGAGATAACTAGGGTTCAAACTTGGTGAGATTAGACTTATAGGTAAGTATATCCTAGTGAGAGGATGGTGCCTAGTAAGTTTGATGCGATTCCGAGTTCATTGGAAGTTTAAACGGTGTTGTGAGCATTTAGGGATAGAGTGGGTTGTATTCTACCAGGGTTAGTGATTGATGCATCATAAAAGTGCGTATGTGTAGATTGGTCTCAGCCTGACAAGCTGCTAACGAGATTGCCTACGTGCACCTACGGGTTAGTCGTGTCATCGGATGATAAGTATGTTGTCTGTGTCGTGATTGTGAGCATGAACAGGGGAGTAGTTTTTCCCTAAAACAATAACTCAAAAATTGGCTTGCAATGACTTCTTTGCATTTTTTGGCAATTTCCCAAGTTATACTTGATCATTTTGGCTCATACTTGAAATTTGGCATGTAATATGTGTACAAGTGATAGGTGAGGTGATGATACAATTTTCAAGCCAAAATAGTGCAAAAGTAAATAATCATGATTATTTACAATAGTCAATATGTTTTTTGCAAAACTTGTAAATTTTGACTTAAACACATTCTATACGCCTAAAACAAGTCCTAAATTGAATTTGGTAAAGTTTGGTCTTGCCGAGAACCACTTTGTGCTTTGTCGACTCTGAAATCACCGATTTCTGTGACTACACTGCTTGTTGAGCTAGTTAGTCACTTTTGAAGCTATGGACTTGTTCGCAACGTAGTCATGAAGCAACTCATCCAATTTTGGCCCATTTGGATTCAATTTGACCTCGTATGTCGAATTTGAAACTTTGTAGTCTTCGAGCCATTTTCTGCTTTTTGAGGGCTTGGTTTGATTGATTTTACAAAACCAATCATATACATTGTATATAGACCTCATAGGTAAGCTGTCTGTGGAGTCAGAATCCAATTCTGGCATTTGCCAAAAACCTAGCTTTTCTACTTGGGACCCCCTCGACCCTTTCCGAATGGTCAAATGTTGATATAGAAGTGTTCTATTATGTTGGGACATGCTAAAGTTCAAATCTCATTAGATTTGGTTGAGCTGACACGCCGCTATGGTTATTTTTGGTCGTAGGTTTTCGTGTACTGCTCGGATTCTAGGGTTTTTTCTAGGGGTTTAGACTAGCTACCGGCCCCTCATGTCTCCTATGAGATGGCGCTAAAAATAGGTGACTGTGGACTCCGGAAAATACGTGCAAAGAGGGTCGAAAGGCTCTCTCTCCAAAGGCAACAAGTGGAAATGAGGTGATTTTAGCCTACCTTGGGTATCTGTACTCGGACTTTCCAAACGATTTTTCCCCAGATTCCCCTGTTAGTCCTACTAGACCGTGAAATCTATGTTAGACTCAAAACTTTTCCCAATCGGATTCATGTAGCTCATTCTGCAAGACTTCTGCAAAAGCAGGTATGGCCGCCTAATTTAGGCTTCCCGCTTCCATCTGCCGATTTGATTGAAATTATTTGTACCTATACGCCTTGTCTTTCTAATCACCATCATGTCTTCAGTTTTTCCATCTGAGCTTCTTTGCTATTTATTATTAATGTTTGACCTATTTATTGAAAAAATCAAAGAAAATAACAAAATACGCTAAAAAAGCAAAGTGAAAATTCAATAATTAAGAAAATCCATTGAAAAACACAACTTTAATGTTTTTTTTTTTGGATTTCTCCATGTTTAAATATCAATATCAAGAAAAATGACAAAAAAGGACTATTTTTTGATGATTTTCTGAGAGTAAATACACTATTTACGCTCATCGGGGAGATATTATTAGTTAAATTTCCCTTGTGGATGAATTATAAGGGCATTATTAGGTAATTTTGCAAAAAAATCACACATTAACATCATGTTTTTCCTCCCTCTTCAAACATTACCCTTAATTACTTAGTTTTTGCTAAAAAATCACACTTTAACATCAACTTTTTCCTCCCTCTTCAAACATTGCCCTTAATTACTTAGCACTCTTCCACCCCTTTTAGATGGCGTACTCCGAAACGACTATGTGCATGGGTTGAACAATCGTGTCTATTCATAGCTTTGGTTGGCTCTACCATCAAGGTCAATGATTTAGACATTCCTGAAGCTTCAGATCCGCAATCCCCATACAAGGATTGTACATCCATGTCCATATCAGGAGGTAGGTTGTCTAAACAAACTTCCTCTATAGGAGATGAATTTAGAGTTAGGATCCCATCATTGATCTCTCTAACTTTTTTCCATAAGTGTACTGGCCAGTCTTCCTCTACGAATGGAACTCCTTCTAAGGCATCTTTGTTGTCTGGCACTATAAGTTCTAGCTCTTTTGGTTCAAAGTGGGATTCTACCACCACTTTGAATTTTTTTGTATGGTCTCTTACCACAAGCTCCTCAGGTTTTGCCATACTCTCTATAAGAGATGACTTTAGAGTTAGGCTCCCATCATTGATCTCTCTAACTTTTTTCCATAAGTGTACTGGCCAGTCTTCCTCTACGAATGGAATTCCGTCTAAGGCATCTTTGTTGTCTGGCACTATAAGTTCTGGCTCTTTTGGTTCAAAGTGGGATTCTATCACCACTTTGAATTTTTCTGTATGGTCTCTTACCACAAGCTCCTAAGGTTTTGCCATACTTTCGAGCTTGGGTTTTTGTTTTTCCAGCATCTCTTGTGTGATTCTTACCAAATTTTGATAAGCTTCAAGCTTAGCTGCTTCCATGTCTGGAGAAGGATAGTTTTTCCATTTGTTTTCCATATTTTGTCATGCTTTAAGTCCTGCTTGGTAGGCTTCCAAGGCTGCATTAATAGGCACAAAAATTTTATCACCCAAAATTGATCCTCCAATTTCACGGTTGCTTCTTTGATTTCACTTCCAGTTTCTTTCACCTTTTCTTGGAATAGTTGTTTTTCTTTCTCCTTGATTTTAGCTCGTTATTTCTGTTTTCTCATCTCATACCTTTTGCTTCTGCTTCTTTTCGTCTTTTGAGAGGAAATTTTTGCATTCTCCGAATCATCAGAGGAGTTATGTTTCTTTTTCTTAAGCTGGACTCTAGTGATTACCTTGATTGGAACAATTGGTTCACTCTCAGATGAGCTACTAGGTATCACTTGAACTACGTTTACTACTGTTTTACCCTTGTTTAAAGGATTTTTAGGATAATCTTTTGAGAAGTGTCCTCCCTTTTTGCAACATTGTATGCAATAAGCTTGAATTGGCTTGAGGTTCTTGTCAGGATCTGGGCATTCATTTTTCCAATGATCATCTGCACCACAATTATGACAGTTTTTCATTCTTGGCTTAATCATGGGTGTTACCATAGGAGGTCTAGCACCTTGATTAGCCACACAATACATTGGTGCAAGCTCTGGTGGAGTATAAGTCACAAGTTCCACCATTGGTGGTGGATGTGTATTATACCAATCTCCTTCTTCCATTACTGTAGATGGGCTAGGCTCATCATAGGCTGTAATAGGCACTAGTGCTTGTTCATCTATGACTCCTTCTGAATGCATGTACTTTACAGGCACTGCATTATGTCCCAGATATGGAGGTTATTGACCCAACACGGGTTGAGGTCTTTCCATACCCATCGGTGGTCTTTGAGCTGGTGCCATGTTAGGCTGGTATTTGTACATGGGTTGTCCTTGTGGCCTCATGGGCACGTACCATTTATG
The DNA here is from genome assembly GCF_014529385.1 of Adiantum capillus-veneris. NCBI lineage: Eukaryota > Viridiplantae > Streptophyta > Polypodiopsida > Polypodiales > Pteridaceae > Adiantum > Adiantum capillus-veneris. The sequence continues at coordinate 174,398,433 of NC_140934.1, read as the reverse complement.
TGGTCTAATTGGTTATTCCTATTGAATTATCCCTTGCCCTGGTCCCCTCATAGGTGCTTTTTGCATGTTATTCATCATGTCAATCATCCTTTTGAGCATGTCTTCTATGGCTGAAAGTGGTGCTGTAGCAACCGTTCCCACTTGTGCTGGTTTAGTGGATGATGTTTTATCACTTTGGTTATCCTTAGGGATATCTTCTTCGTTGAAAATATCACAGTTGTCTCTCGTAAGTCAATAGCATGTGACACACACTCTTCTAGGGTTGTATGCTTCTTGCTATAGAGTATAGCATGAAGTTCTTTATTTAGCAGTCCCTCTAGGAACAATGATACTAGTCGTTCTTCTGCAGGTATCTCTAGCTCTGGGCATCTGGCATTGTATTGTTTCATTTGAGTTGCACAATCCCTAACAGAATCACCTTGTTTCTGCTTAAAGCTGTAGATTTGAGCTACAATATTGTGTTTGATCCCCATTTTGAAACAAGCACCTACAAATCCTTGAGCTAATGTGTTCAAGTCCATGATTGACCTTGGTGGAATGTTTTGGAACCATGTCAATGCTTTTCCTTCTAATGTCATTCCAAACCCCTCGAATTGAGTATGAAAATCGAATATGCGTTCTGCTCTTAGCACTTGCTTAAAGCTTGCTAAGTGGTCGTATGGATCCCCTTATCCATTGTATTTTCTGAACCATTTTTGAAAATTAGCTGGTCTGACGCGTCTATTTGGTTCAACTCCCGGTCCCTTGGTAGTTGGTCCTGTTCCGAGTCCTTCAAACCAGTCTATTGGAAATAGTGACTCATGTAGCCTTGGCCTTAATGTCACCCGGTTTTTTGCATGAAGAGGTGGTTTCTAGTTTCTTAATATTACTCTTAGAATATCTCTCCCGGTGTTCATCTCTTGGATTGGTTTGCCAAGTATCCAACCTGTTAAGGTCTTTGGACAAGTTTCAACAAGTTTGGAAAAAATTTGTTCAAGTCTATCACTGTTTCGTGTCCGTGGACTATGATTTCAAGTATCTAGCTTAAGTCTCACTTTTGTGATCAAAATTTCATCAAAATTGATTTGTGTGGTCTACTTGATATGCTTGACCTTATGGTATGCTAAAATATGCAAGATTGTCAATTTTTGAAGCAAATGTAAACAATCGGGATTATTTATTCTAGTTAATTTTTTGCAATTTTTTGTCCCAACCTTGACACCAATCTGTTAAACACTTCAACTTAAGGTCTCTAGCTAAGTTTTATCAAGTTTGGACAATTTGTGGTCAAATGGTTATCAGTTTTCTGTCCGTAGACTAACTTTGCAAATTTGGTCACAATTTTCAATCCAATGATTTAAATCTTACCAAATTTGGTTTGTGGGCTTATTACAACATGGTTCTAGTGGTATGCTAACTTGGTCAAAAAAGTTGAAAAATGAGGCAGATGTAAATAAGTGCGATTATTTACAGTTGGCAAATTTTTGCATCTTTTCAGTCAATTGAGAATGTACACATGTCTATCACATCAATATAAGCCTATGAATCAAATTTCATTGAGTTTGGACAATTTTTTCCCAATTTACACTCAAGTTCTTGAAAGTCAGTACAAAGTTTATTTTTTATCCAATTTTTAGCCAGTTTGGTGATCCAAATCCAATGTGCCTTCACAAAAGTTGTTTGTACATATGCAGCAAATCACTAGTATCAACCTTGGTCAATTTTGAGTTGAAAGTAAATAATCACGATTATTTACTTCAGGCTTAAAATGAACCATTTTTTACACTTTTTTCATGGACAGTCTTTTCATGAGTTATGTTAAGCCTAGGAATCAAGTCAAAACATAATTTGGCCTAAAATGTCAAGAAAAAGTAAATAATCTGAGTTTTTGCAAACTCTTGAAACTTTTACCTCAAAGTGTCCTTGATCTTATCCACTGGTTCATAAAACTTTTAAGCATACTCTCCAGTCGGATTGAGTGGTTTGGAGTCTTTTTGTGCTATTTCTAGCCGTAGACCTAAAATTTTGCAACTTCAATTAAGAACTCACAATGATTCTTTCGGAGAGAGCAATGTTCTGAAATCCACCTCGGATCCTACTTACCCTACTCCTAGGTTCTCATGCAATGGGGTTGTGGAAAGTGTCCACAAACACTCGTTTTCTTGTTTTTTATTGTTTTTTGAGCATTGATCTTAAGACTTTTCTCGTCTATCAATCATTCTCCAAATCTTAATCTAGTTCTACAATCCTACAATCCTAAAGACACTCACAAGTACGATTACTTCCAATCTACCTCTACACAGCAAAAGACGACAATATTAAGCTATGCGGTTTCTAAAAAGAAAGTTTTTACTCTAGAATATCGTAGAGGAAGTTAAACGATAACTTCACAAGACGCTCGTGTTTTTTCCTAGTTTAGATCTCTTCGATCCCCGACAGCGGCGCCAAATGTGGGACGTGTGTCTAACCTCACTCTCCTATCTTATTACAGATCTATCGAGAACCACAATTAAATTGTCAATCCATGGGACAAATCTGACTCGACTAGTGCATAGAGGCTACTTGAGTCTAACTCAAGCTACACTCAGGTGACTCAAATCACCAAAAGCCAATCAATCACCATCGAAAAACAAATCACATCTGTTACAACATCAAATGACATCCAAACGTAACAAAACTTCTAGGACATGTTTATAAGACCTAGCATACATGCTTATGGTCTTAAATCCCACTTTAGGTCAAGTGCCAAAATTGCGATTATTAACAGCAGTGGATTTTTAACCCACTCATTTTTTACCTAGAATGCACCTAAATGCTTAGCAATGATGCCCCAATACCCCACCTATGCTTAGTTTTTGATTTTGGAGTGTAAATTCCTACTTATGATGAAATTAGGCTGCAGGTCGGCAACGCCAAAAGCTACAAAATACTGTGATGTGTTTATGTCAATACGTAGAGCTCTTACCTGCGGTTGCAATGCAGCAAACACAACTGCAATGTGACAACCAGGATGGAGTAGGAAGCACGAGAAGGGGAGAAGTGAGCGTCGTTAGCTCATGCTGTGTATTTTATTATCCAAAACTTAATAATAACTTACAAAAATTGGCTTTTATACCTTAGCCAAGATTTTTGGTGGTCAAAACTAATAATCTAGGAGCTCTAACTAAAGATGGGTACTGATAGGTTGATACAATCTAGAAGCTTGTAGACTTGGCTCATCAATTGCAAGGTTCACCCGAAAAATAGGAGTTACAATATTCCCAATTTATAAAAAATAATAAGTTTTTTTACAATGAGAGCTCCAAAAATGGTATTCGAGTGAGCTTGCTGCTAACAAGTTGCAAGAAAAAGGTACAATATTACAACAAAACGATCCAACATCAACGAAAGCACGTGATCAAGACAAAGCCAATGTAGAGAAGGCTCAACCCAAGGACATTGCCATAAAAGAATCAATCAATACAAAAAGAAATCCTGAGAAGATCAAGTGCAACATCACCAGTGAGAACGAAGATAAGCTGTCAAGTGAAGCAAAGCTAGATTTTCAGTTAGACAAGAACCTCATGTCTTTTTGCACTTGGAAAAAATGTGGCCAACCACAACTAAAAGATGCTCCTGAATTTGTGAGCATATCTGGAGACAAATGAGTAGAATGTTGGGGAATCATCTCCATCGCCATTCAAATAGGTCCACAGATCATCATAGCTCAATTTCATGTGGAAACAACAAAAGATGTACCACATAACATCATATTGGGAATTCCGTTGGCCCAAAAGGTCCTAGAGATACAGAGTTCAATGTGAAGCAGCAGTCAAAGAAAACAAAGGCTGAAGACTAAGATTGGTTGCTCACAGACGCCAACACAAAGTTAAAATGGAGACTGATATCAAAGAAGATCTTATTGAAGATGATTCATATCCATCGAACAGAACTGTAGAAGAACCTAAATCAAATCAGGCAATAGCAAGTGCATATCAAATAGAACAAAGAGCAACCACGATAGCTATAAAGCAAAGAATGCCACCAAGAAAAGGAGTAAAGAAGATCAAAATTACAGACATCCAGAAAGCAATTGTGTGTCCAAAGATCCAGACATTGCTGGCTAAATTAGTTGGATGAAAGTCAAATTGGAAAACAAAGTCTCAAGTCACCTTCCATAAAGACATGGCTAGATCAAGATGAAACCACAACAAAAGCGAGATATAGATCTTCAAGAGAATTTCCAATGGGAATAGTTATAGTTCTCAAAAATACAAATGGAGCGAGTGTCAGATGAAATGATCTATTGGATAAAGCAATAGAATACAATATGATTGCAGAGAACATCCAAAGGATCCTCCAGATCACTCCATCCAAACATGATAGCAAAACAATGCTAGGTATGCATACAGGTCAAGAAGACATGGTTGCTACACTTAGCATCCAGAAGCATGAAGAGTAGGTAAAGTTTCAAGTAAAGTCTTCAAAACACATGCATGCACATGTCATCCTTGGACATTAGTGGTTAAACACACACAAGGCCTACAAAGAAGATACAATACTACTACTCTACTTTCCAAGAGATAGCAAACAGCAGATACACGTACCATTAATGATGGATTCAAAGTTGCAAAAGTCACAAGAATCAAAGAAAAATCCTGCATACAAAGGTAAAGCTAAAATGGACCTTCCGCCGATCAACATGAAAGGTGTGATAGCATATGCCTCTACATCAAAGAACCCTCGTGGATCAGCTTCTTCATGCAAGTTAGGCTTTCAAAACTTCAAGTCAATTGTTGACCCAACTGAAACCTCTAGAAAGACACCCACAAAAACAAAGATGTATGAGCCCAAGTACTCAAGAAATCAAAAGAAAGTAAAGAAAGTGTTTGTTCAATAGCAGTTTAGTCAAAGTCAATGATCCAATTTGGATTAAAGACAGGAAATCAACACAAAAAAACAAACTCATGGGATGGATAGCATCACAATGGAGCTTAAAGGAATAGGAGTACTATAGAGGTAACAGACAGATATGGATACCGAAACCTCAGATAAGGTCATATGAAGTAACTTCAAGTCCCTCCTAAGAAAGAAGGCCCACAAGGTATTAACCTCGACAATATCCTAGGATACCTAAGAATCAAGTATACAATAGAACAACATTGAAAGATGCTAAAGTCTACCACAAATCCCAAGAGGATACAGAAAAAAGACGGATCTCAAAGAATCTTCCTCTTGGACAAGGATTCTACATAGGCTATACAAAGATTTGGCTACCAATCAACCACAAGCCAAGTGCAACTACACCAGACCTGCATGAAGATATCAAGAACTCAACAAGACCTAGAGCTCAACAAAGTCAATAAAAGAGTTACAAAGGTCCTCAAGAGATTTGTATTTCTAAGTCTTCCATTGCTCCTAGTCAAATGCCAATCCCAACATTGAACAAATGCCTACAACAACATCAAAGGCTCCTTACAACAAGCCTAATTGGAGAATCAAACAGATAATGGAGTCTTCACAGTCAAAGAAGGACAAGCCAACCAACACAAATGCAGATTTGAAGAAGATGTAATAGGTATGGAAAAAGAAACCCTCAATTCCAACTTGGTCCTTCACTAATCATCTTTTTGAAGATTCAAGCTTACTTTTACCTGAAGAAATGTTTGTAGTAAGCACAAGAATGTAAAAAGTCAAGTTGCCAAGGTACAAAAAACACTCTTTGGCATAGTCAGAGTCGGGCTGTTGAGCCATAAAATGAGCAAATCATTAGTCCCAAAGATTCAAGTCACAATAAACTCTGTGCTAAGAGTCGTATTTACTAGGCTTATGCTCAAGCTGGAAGAGTTCATCATATCTAAGTCATGTCGCTCATACTGGATGAGATGATCATAAGAGTTGAAGTCTATTAACTTACATTTGGTGGAGTGTCATAGAGTCCAACAATCATGCACAGTGCACACTAAGATGAGAGCATATATCCTCAACGATGAAAACCATTCTTAAAGGAGTGCCAGCTTGCAAAGCCACGACATATGCTTTTATAGCTACACCATCTTTTCGAAGAACCCCTCAAAGTCTTTCTTGCACAGCATATTGTTTCCCATGCATTTCTATGTATGCATACAGGATGTCCCATCATCGGACATATGCATTAGACACTCTTTTTTGCTTCCATCTATGCACCTTGACGATCAACATGAAGAAGCAATAAAAATTGGAGCTACACATTTTTCACATTTTCCCAAAATGGTCATGTATTGTAAATTCTCAATTTATTTCAAGCCATTGTAATAGTTTTAATGTGTTACGGGCTCAATGGGAGTTCCAAGCTGTAGGTGAAGCCCTAAAGGCCTTGGGTGCCTAGACATTACATTTTGAAACCTTGGCTAAGGTATAAAGGCCAACTTTGTAAAGTTTTGATTAAGTTTTGAATAATAGAAACACATCATGAGCTAGTAGCTCTCTCCTTCTCGCGCTTCGTACTCCCGAGTCAATTGTCACATTGCAGTGTCGTTTGTTGCATTGCAACCGCACGTAAGAGCTCTACACATTGATGTAAACATATCATGGTAAACCGTAGCTTTTGACGTCGCCAACCCGCAACCTAATTTCATCATAAGTAGGAATTTATGCTAGAAAATCACAAAGTAAGCATAGGCAGGGTATTGGGGCATCATTTCTAAGCATTTAGGTGCATTCGGGGTTAAAAACGACTAGGTCAAAAACTCACTGTTGTTAATAATCACGATTTTTACATTTCATCAAAAGTGATATTTGAGACCATAAGCATGTGTGCTTAGGTATTATATACTTGTCCTAGAAGTTTTGTAACATTCAAATATCGTTTGATGCTGTACGGTTATGATTTTTTTGCTGATTAGCGATTAGCTTTTGATGACTTAGGTCATTTGAGCATATCTTGTGTTAGATGCAAATTGTATATTGTTTTCCAAGACATTGACACCCTCTTGTAGCCTCTATGCACTACTCGAGTCAACTTTGTCCCATGGATTGACAATTATGTTTGTGGTTCTCGCTATGTCTGCAAGATAGGAGTGAGGTTAGAAACCTGTCCCACACCCATATTTTTTGAGGATGTTGTCAAGGATGACAATGGCAGAAAGCTATGAATGAAGAAATGGCTTCACTTGATGAAAATGAAACATGGAAATTGGTGCCATTAGCAAAGGATGAGAAGGCAATTGGATGTAAGTTTGTTTACAAAATAAAGCATAATGCTGATGGTAGTGTGAGCAGGTATAAGGCTAGACTTATGGCCAAAGGTTATGCACATATTTATGGGATTTATTCTGAGGAGACGTTCAGCCTCGTAGCTAAGATGGCTACAGTTATTGTGTTTATTGCATTGGCTGCTGCATTAAAATGGGTGTTGAAACAAATGGATATAAAGAATGCATTTTTGAATGGAGACTTAGAGGAAACTGTGTATATGGAGTAGCCACAAGGTTATGCAAATATGAGGCTAGTGACCTTGTATGCAGGCTAAAGAAAGAATTGTATGGGCTAAAGAAAGCACCTAGAGCTTGGTATGAGAGGATTGTGGTATTCTTCATTTCATTGGGCTTTGAGATGTCTGATGCAGACCATTCATTGTATGTGTGGAAGAATGCAGTAGGAACTGTGGTATTATGTATCTATGTGGATGATTTGGTTTTTGGAGATGATAATATGGCTTAGTTGAGGGCATGAAGGCTCTACTTATGTAAGAGTTTAGCATGAAAGTCTTGGGAGATTTGCGGTATCTCTTGGGTATTGAAACTATTTGCATAGAAGAAGGTGTATGGATGTCACAAAGGAAATATGCTTTGGTATGATATGACTGATTATAAGCCAATTGCAATTCCCTTAGATCAGAATTTGAAGTTGGGAAATAATGCCGGTCAAGTGCTTGATAATGCTACCATGTACATGAAGATTGTAGGTAGCTTGATCTACTTGAATATCTCATGTCCAGACTTGATCTACACATTTGGATTCGTGAGTTAGTTTATGTCATCTCCCCCAAGGAACCAAACTTGGATGCAGTGAGGTGCACTTTGTGCTATGTGAGTGCTACTTTGGATTATGTACTCTTTTACAGGGTTGATGTGGAGTTGCAGCTCTATGGCTACACAAATGCGGATGGGGCTGGTAGTACGTACAATCACAGGTCTCCCAACAAATTCATGTTCTCACTCGGGAGTGTTTCTATCACATGGAGCATCAAGAAGAAACCTATGGTTGCTATTTTGACTACAGAGGCTGAGTACATGTGTGTTTTAATGGTGGCATGTGAGGTAGCATAGTTGGGATTGCTACTTCACGACTTTGGAGTACAGGTACATAGGCCGGTTGTCATTGTGACAACCTTAGCAGCATACATTTGGCACAAAACCAAGTGTTTCATGCCAGGACTAAGCACATTGAGGTGCACTACCACTTCATCAGAGAGAGGGTCTTAGTAGGAACATTAGGGAAAATTTTGGACTCTCAAATGGGCCCTGTAAGGACTTTGACTTTCTCCCTCTTGTCCAAAAAGGACACACAGTAAAAATTTTACAAATGAAATCAAAACTTGTTGGAATTTTTAGATTTAGAATATACTCATCGAGATTTATCCATTGATATATAGCATGCCATTATATTCCTTATATTCTAGAAGATTCCATTTTTTGATGCGACAACTCCGTCTTATAAATGGAATCTCTCCCCACATTTCAGCTTCAGTGGAGAGGCAATAACTTCTACAAATCAAGTCCAAATTTTTCAGAGTTTGGGGATTTAGAACTTTCTAAGATGTTTCAAATGATATGCTGGTTGATAGGGTTTTGACAAAGTGTTTATGTACTTCACCGGGTTCCCCACTTCGGCCAAGAGAGGAAAGTCGAACCTCCTTAGAGGGCCCCTTTGAGAGTCCACATTTTTCCTAATGACATGGATTTGGAGTAGGTGGCAACGGATGATCAGGTTGCAGATATCTTCACGAAGGCCCTTGGACCGACAAAGTTATGGTGCTTTTGAGTGATGCTTGGCATATGAGAGATGGCATTGAGCCTGAGGGGGAGTGTTGAGATGTCAAGCTCAACATGTACGATTCTTGGATGACTACTACTAACAATCATCATCACTGGCACGCCTTGGTGGATACACATATCTTTGCCAGCAATACTACGGATGGACTACACCGAGTTGGTCTACCTACCGGAGTGACGACACACTTATCTACTCACCTCACTCACTAGCAATTTACACTAGAAAGTTGTACTAGCTCCCCTTTTTATGTTGTATTTTCCCTTATGTATTGTAGACCTCTTATCTTGAGTTTGTGAAGAAGAAGAAGTACAATCTTTTTCCTCCATCTTGGTGTGTGTGTGTGTGTGTGTGTGTGTGTGTGTGTGTGTGTGTGCGCTTGCAAGAGCTCAAGCTCTCTCCTTCTCTATCTCTTGAAAGAAGCCAGTTCCAAGGATGATGTGGACACCAAGAGCCTTCATGAACTAGTGTCGACTCCTATAGATTGCACAATAACCCTCTCAATGCTATTGTAGCTTAGACCTCATTTATCAGGTGAAATGGACAAAAAATTGGATAAGATGGGGCTAAAAATCCCTCACCAAGACATCCTCATAGGTGAATACATGAGTCAAACTGTACCAAAAAGACCAAAGGTGAAACCAATGCCTATAAACAAGGTGGGTGATTATTGCAAAGGAGAAGAGGGAAACACAACCTTGCTGCTAGAGCACAAAGGAGTAAAAACCATTGCTATACTTGATAGCAGGGCTAGAGGGGCCATTGCTACAAAAGAAATATGAGAAAAATGGGAGAGACCAACTCTTAGAAAAACACGAACCAACTTGCAGATGGATACATGAAAAGACTTGTGTGTATGCTAGAATAGATCATAGTATCCTCATGTGGAATTGAGTATGAGCATAACTTTTCCATAGTGGATTTTGGCAAGAGAAACAATTTTGATATCAGTTTGGGGCGACCATTTGTGGGTCAACTTAAGATGGTGCAGGATTGAGGCTATGATCATATCTACTTGCAGCATAAGGATGTTACAACGACATTCAATGTCAAGGACCAAAAGCTATAGATATATTCATCAAATTCTTGTAGAGGAATTTGACTCAACTATATTCAACAAAGCGTATATTTGGATGTGGGAGCCTGTTCAAAGAGGATTACATTCTAGAGAGATCACTGGAGGATAAGGACTACTATCAAGAGCCATTCCCAAAAGACTTGTTTGAACCTTTTGGGTGGGACCAAATATTGACTACTCTAGATGTATGTGTGAATGAAACAAGCCCAATGAAATTCTATGATGAGGAGGGTTTTGACATAGCATCCTTCCAAATGGTTAGCGTTATCTTGGAGTCGAGATCAAAGACCAAAACCCTAGAGACTCAAGAAATGGTTGAGTGCAAACGCATAGTTGATGAGGTACCCATCAGAGATTTGAGCGATAAAAGAGACAAAGAATTCCAAGATTCATGAGACAATGCACTAGAAATAGATGTTGAGGACCATCTATTGAGTAGATCTGATAATGAGACAAAACCAAACCAGAAAGAGTCAATCTTCTATGATTTCCCCAACTAGAAGTCTAGAAGATAGGAGAGGTGTTGAGCAAAATGAGTGAGGAAACAAAAGCACGTGCAAGGGAAACCTATGCCTCTTTTGAAGAGAAAAACGCAGTATTTGATGCTCATGGGAGCAAATGACTGTGTCAAGGACAAAATTACACAAAGATATGCAAAACCAGCCTCAAGAAAGACTAATCCAAAGAAACAAAGCAAGGGAAAAGCCAAAGACAAAGCTAGAACCTCATCCAGAATGACAAAAACTGAGCAAAAATGTGAGTACCAAAAATAGAAGCAAACCTTGAAAGAGGTTTACAACAAAAATATAGAGTGAGGAGGGATCTGACATGGACTTAAATTTGACCACCCTCTCACTACTAGGATATAGGATCAAAATATCATATATCAACGACCAAAGAGAGAAATTAAGGAACCAGGAACATCTTATGATGGACTTGAGAATGCCAAGCACGTTGACTTAGCTAAACTAGGAGAAGAACTAAAGCCCCAACATATATTGTCACCGACCTCACTGAGGAGGAAGAGTAGCTATTAATAGCTACGCTCAAACAATATAAATATGTGTTTGCATGGTCATACAAGGACCTTAAGGGAGTGGAATTGAGCATTTGCCAACATACAATACCCCCCTTAAGAGTGATGCAAAACCTTGCAAACAACGTCCCTATACATACAATGAAGCGGTTGCCAAAAAATTTAAAGAATAGATAGGTAAGCTTATGGAGACAAAGTTTATCTACGAGATTGAGCATTAGATTGGATGTCATTTATCATGGTAGTTCCCAAAAAAAATGACAAACTGTGAGTTTGTGTGAATCTCAAATAGCTAAATACTGGTACCATCGGACACAACTATCAACTCCCAATTACTCATCACCTTGGTGCAACCAAAGTGTGTCAACCATAGCAACAGGTACTAGTAGTATGTATGGGCTAGCAGGTGAAGATTGAATGGCTAAAGCATGTACAAAGATCCTGGGCAAGCAGGTGAAAATTGGGGATGTATGTTTAATGTGGTTTTCTAGGCCAAAGATACTCCAAAATGGGCCAGAGGGAATGGTAGGTGAAGGGTGTCCAAAGAGCCTATTTTTTTCTTGGGGAGGTGGTTCTCAAAGTGGTATACGAGCTGGTCTAGACGGCTCATTAAACAGAGCCACATGTGTGCAAGATATTTACATTTGAAGCTAAAATGGTTTGTAAATCCTAGATGGACAATGCCAGTGACGACAACTGATCTATAGAGATTGAGATGTGGATCATGTTGGTCTTTACAGATTGACAATTGGAGTCCTGCTTCCCAAGGTAGAGAGCTTTGAAGTTTTTCTAGTGGCCAATTTTGAGCCAATTTGGTTGTATTGGGAAATGTGCCATCCAAGGTTTTTTGAAGTTCAACAGGCATTTGGAGTGTAGTAACCATCATAGGGGCCAGAAGGAACTGACGACGTATCAATCGGAGTGCAACAAAGAAGATATGCCAGTTAGAAGTTGGTGCCAGCTGCCATCGGGTGTGACATCAGATGAGTTTTCATTGTTTTTTGTGGCCTCGGTTAGTGGGCCCACAAAGCTCAAAAAATGGCAGGATTGTCACGATTTGAAGCTGATCTGGTGGAGTTTCAATTCAGTTTTACTGTCGGAGCATTGGATTAGTGAGTTGGAAGTTGTTGCCAACTTAAAAGGGCAGTATGTGGAGAGTTTTGGAAGCAAATCTAGTGAGGTTTTTTGAGCACTTGAGGGCCAAGGTGTTGGAAGCATGCCATGTAGCGATGGTGTTGACTACTATGGCTAAAACACTGGAAGTGCCCAATTTTTGTAATACTTATTTTGACAAACTCGTTATAATTCTTTTGAGACTCGATTGAGTTTCCATATTTCAATTTAGTAAGTATGTAGAATCTCTAACCCCACAATAGATGGTAGGAGGTAATCTTGGTGAGTTAGAACCTCCAAGATGAGGTATAAAAGCCAATTTTTGTATATGTAATGCAACTTTTTGAATGAATCAACTTTTGAGCTCCACTAAGTATAGTGTTGTGGGTTGAGAGAGAGAGAGAGAGAGGTCTTCTTCTTCTCCCTATGCACTCTGAGAGGGCTACATTGCGAAGGCAGCATCGCCATTGTGTTAGTAACAGCAAGAGCTACACTTCAACGCCAAGTTTGTGCGCTTTTGGTCTCTTTGCAAACAGCTCTTCCACGAGCTTCAAGGTGAGTTTTCTCTCCAACCGTGCGTTTGTTTAGTGATTGCTATATGTCATTGCGACCATGACGGGATGAGCTACGCCTTAGACCTAAGCATGTTAAGAATTGGTGACCTATAACTTTTGGCATGTCTTTATACGCGATTTTTGCACCCGGTGTTTATGGGTAGTAAGTTGGGTTAGAGACCATAGGATGGCGTCCTCTAGTTGTGTAAAGGTTTAGCCCTTGAGTTTCATGATGATTTGATGATATTAGCTTACGTTTTGGTGAGAATTGGCTTCATACGAAAGGTAGTGGTTGCATTTTCTTAGTGTATTTCAGGTAGTGATTGTCTAAGAAGGTTGAGTAGGTGATTGGCAACCACCTATTTGTTTCCATACGCCTACGGGTCAAGCTTCGTCCTTGGTTGACATTTTGTTGTTTAGCCTAATTCTTGATTTGCTTGCGATTGTGAGTAGTGTGTCTGCCCAGCAACATTGGCACCGATATCGGGGACAAGAGCATTAGTTAGGTGACCTTAGACTAGTCCTACGAGGTAAAAGTACCTCCGGTTATCGGAGTCTTGTTATGTCACTTAGGAAGGATCGAGGAGTGGGACTCTTTGGATCTTAGGGGAGTGCTAGGGAGTGTGTGTCTCGCCCGAGATTTTTTGTCATAGGTAGTATTAGTCTTAGTTAGTGTTGGTTGGATTGTGAGTGATTTGTGAGGACATACAAGCGTTAACAAGTTCAAAAGAGACGGTGAAGTGTTTTATCTACTCTCATAAATACAAGTCCTTATACATGTTTTGTAGGAGTAGTTGTAAATAGGACATAGGATTGTGATCTAGAGTTGTCCATCTTTGAAATTTTTGCTTTCATGCTTGGTTGCATTTACGATCTTGGAAAAGTTGATTTTTTAAAATAAATGCAATAAACAAGCTTTAGTAGACAATTGGGCATGGTTGTGTGTTGTTGGGTATAAAAGAACATATATGTAAGAGATCTGGATGAGAAAAGTGTAATTTTTCATCAGCAAACATCATACGCATATGATGTCTAGGCCCTAGTTGGAGACCAAATTTGACAAAATAGACTAGACCGGAGTGTTCAAAAGGGGTGTTATACCCTAATGACACCTTGAGACTAGAGTCTTGGCCAACATTTAGTCCCCAAAAGACAAAATCCGAGAGTCAAAAGCGGAAAATTGGGAAACTTGTGAATCTGTGCTTTTGCATGGAGGATTGGTAAAAGTGCTCAAAAAACAGTACTAGAGACTAGGGGATGCTTGTGCATGAGTTTTGTATAAATATTCACCAGCAGACATTATATGCGTATAATGTCTCAAGGCTAGAAGTAGCAGGTAAGTTAGACTTTTGACGTCCTACCCACAGTCTGCAAGTTAAGTGGAACACATGAACCAAGTTTCACTTCAATTGAGCATATAGAGTGAGTATTGAGAGATTTTTACTCTTTTCACAAAATTCCTTAACAAAAATGAGGATATTGTGCAAATTAGTGATCCAAATATTTCTTTGAGCACACATGCATGTTGTAAACATCAAGGGGTGCCTGGGACAGAAGTAGAACTCCATTCTGAGCAAGAAGACACCATACTCGTATAATGTCTAAAGGCTAGATCTTGAGCAAAAAGGTCTCGATTTAGTGAGTCATTGTGATTAGGAAAAACTTCAAAGCAAATAGGAAAACTTAAATTGAAATTGAAGCAAGTTAGACGCTTGTAAATATCTAGAAACAGAATTGAGCAAGATGAATGCTTGAATTGATCATATCTAGCTCAATAAGGGTTAGAATTGAGAATTGAGACTTTCTAGAAGTTTTTGGTGTAGTGAAGGACCTCTGGGATCAAACTCATTCCATTATGAGCAAAAGGACATTACACGCGTATAATGTCTCAAGAGAATTTTTAGAGTCCAGATCTGACAACAGAGCTCACCAGGGTGTTAAGCATCCTAAAACAAGCTTGAGGGTCAAGTTTCACCCAATTTGGAGTATTTTTTTCTTAGTAAGCTTCCCCATAATCCGAGAGCAACCAAGGCTTACAAGGAAGAGATTGACCTATCTACAAGTGCTAGAACCACCCAACAACAAGGCTTAAAATTAGATAAGGCAACCAAGGAGAATGCATGAGTCAAGTTGGAGTCAAAACTGAGACTTTAGACATCATACGTGTATGATGTCTACATGCAAGTTTCATTCTTAAATTGGGAATATTCTAATCCAAAAGTCTTCTCTGTGATCCTAGCATTCCACCTGCCTTCACAGACCAATTGGAACTCACATAAGCATCTTGGCTTTGTATACAGTAGTACTTGGCAATCAATCTGTTAACTAAAGATTTGCAGAATCTAAAGTTTTGTGCAGACACCCAGAACGAAGGTTCCTTCAAGTTGATAGTCATTTGGGAGTGCAAAGTACTCCACCACTCTGAAGAGCACCTACAAAGAGAGTAGAGACAAAGGAGAAACTGCAAGCAGGCTTCCAAGGTAAGAGGTTTGGATTGATAGTTGTTTGAGCAAAGAGTTTGATGAATTTGAGATCAAGAAGGTGCATCCAAAGAGAAAAGAGAGTGACAACATATTAGGTTAGCTTAGTGTCAAATGAGGAGAGCATGAACCAGGCAAGGATTGATCCACTAGCACCAATTATAGAGGACGATAGTGAGACTAAGAGCAGTCTTTTTACCTCATGGCTAACCAAAACATCACTGTTAACCAACAAAACCAAGTGGGAAGAGGTAGCACCCCTAGGAATCCCACTCAGACAACAAAGTATACAACCCTTTTTCTAGAAGGACCAAATGCCCATGGAGCGCTGGTATATGCCGATGCAAGGGGACCCAAAAGCATATGCATAGAGGAAAAACCAGCCGACAGAGTGGAAGCCCTTCTAGTGTACGATGATGGGAATAGATTTTGTGATGATGAGAGAACACATTACCTCATTGTTAAGGACCCAGAGAACTATAACAAATATGGGGACAATGTTGCAAAAGGGAAGATGGTTTTTGAGATGATAGAAATGCCTCCTCAGATAGATCTTCCTAACACCACCCTGGTGCTTGACAAGAAGGCGACTAAAGTAGTAACAAGCCAAGGAGTGGTAGGAATCTACGAGTATGCAGATGGTAGGGCCAAACATATTTCAGGTGTTTAGCACCCTATGCTTTTGAATTAAGCATGGAATAGACTTTATACTTTTTTTTGTATGAATCAGATGAAGGGAGTCTCATAATGTATGTTGACAAGTATGGATTGGAGTACGCGCCGATAGAAAAAGCGGAAGTAGTGAGAATGATAGGCACTAGAATCATTTCAATAGATCCAATCACAACTCAAGGCCAAAACCCTACCTGTAGCAAGTCTAAAAATCCCTTTGAAGAAGTGGAAGATACGTCCAAGTTTACATCTAGTCAAGCTAGAGGGGTTGAAATGCCAATTTTCTCTTCATATCTGAACCCAAACCCGAAACCTTGCAATTCTGGTTGCATCCCACAGTGACGAGGGAACAAGAATTCTATAGAGGAGAAATACCTATCACAACAGGTTCATACGTAAACCCCATAGTGTCACCAATGCCCACTTATTCTTACTCTTATCCCAAGGAGGGCAAAGGACCGATGATGATATCGACCACAACAAGATTCCCCTATATGGAAAGGATCAAGACAAAAAGAAGATTTGTAGAGGAACCACTTTTGGATAGAACCTATCGAGGATATGGGTTTGTAAAAGGAGTTGATGCCAGATCGAGGCATGACCGAGGACCTATAAGAGGAGAGGGACGAGAAGATCTATACTAAGACTGGTAGATCACAGACATGTTAGACCCTCTCAAGTCCAAAAATGGATTAACAAGAAATATTTAGGGGAAAGAGACCCTAGAGACCATGTGGCTGCATTCTTGAGAGTGATCTGAGTAGAAGTAGTCAGGGCCTTTGATACATAGTTTATTGGATTTGGACTCACCTTAGAGGAAGACGCCTCCACCTGGTTTGACTCTATTGAAAGATGGTATTTTGAGACCATCCAATGAATTTGTGGAGGAATTCTCTCAAAGAGGGATAGCTCACAATATGGTCTCACAAATGCATAAGTTCAAGCAAAAAGAGGGAGAATATGTCAGGAAAGCAGCCTTACAATTGAAACGATACATAAATTTCTACCCAGTGGAAGATTTACCCACTAAATCTAGACTCATGTTGATATTCGTCTAAGGATTAAGAAATGCGGATTTTCAAAAGGATTTGCATATGAAGAAGTGCTCAACTCTAAATGAATTGACCAAGGAAGCTCTATACTTAGTAGACAATTGTGCAGTCCACAAGGAAGGTGACTACAAGGACTTAGATGATGATTCATCTCATCATAGCATAGTGGAACTAGGTCTACAAAGTCTGTACAAAAGAGTGAAGCAGTTGGGGGTCAAGAACATTGCAGAAGTGCTCAAAAGAATAAGCCCATTTTCAAATCCACACGCTAAGCAAGCAAAATGGTGTGCCATTGAGCAAAAATGGACCAATCATGCAACGAAGGAGTGTTACTTTAACAAGGGATATGTGTGAGAGAGACAATATGTCTCTCCAACCCAAGTAGCACCTAGGTATACAATAGGGAACTTGCCCGGACCTGTAGGGGTTGAACAACCACAACCAGTCTTGGGGCAACAACCACCCGTGCCAGGAGCGAGACCAGTGGGTGTAAGGTATACGC
This sequence comes from Adiantum capillus-veneris, assembly GCF_014529385.1. Classification (NCBI taxonomy): domain Eukaryota; kingdom Viridiplantae; phylum Streptophyta; class Polypodiopsida; order Polypodiales; family Pteridaceae; genus Adiantum; species Adiantum capillus-veneris. The sequence continues at coordinate 174,380,955 of NC_140934.1, read as the reverse complement.
CTACCATAGAGGAACCAGAGGAACAAGAATTAGTGCATGTACCTGCATATTATGAAGAGCCAAGTGGACATGTGGCGACCCAAGTATACTATCCACCCAAAGAGACAAGAGCACCAGAACCATGGAGCGTGAGTGGAAATGTTGGACCACCAACTGTCAGACATGCTATAAGTGAAAGCAGGTATAGCTTAGATGAGAGAACATTGATGTTCATCACACATGGAGGGATAGCAATATTATGGCCTACTTATCAGCAACAACAAGGAGCCTAGGGAGGACCTCAACAGCCAAAAGGACCGTGCTACAAGTGTGATGGGGACCACTGGTTAAGAGATTGTCCCTATGAGGAGATAATCAGAGTAAGTGCAGATTGCACTAAGTGCGGAGTCACTCATCTAATTCACGATTGCCCAAATGTAATGTACCCAACATTTTTGCAATAAAACTATTTCATTTGCTTTGCAAATATTTAAGATTTGCATTTTGTTCAGTCATAAAGCGTTCCAGCAGAACGATCGGATAAAAAATCGGACTCTGGAACTATTAATTATGACCTTTATTCACTTGGAAACAATAGGTTGATGAAAAACACTTAAGCCTCAAGTCTTTTTCTAAAGATAAGTGTTGACCCTTAAGAAAGAAGGAGTAATTTTAGAAAAGAGAGAAAAATTTTAGGAAAGGAGAAGTATTTTTAGAAGAGGAGTAGGAGTATTTTTAGAGAAGAAAGGGAAGTGAGACAAGATTAGAGCTTCTTTTCTTGGAGTCCAAGCCTCTTTTCTTGGAATACAAGCCTATTCTAAAATTAAAGACTCAAAATCGCAAATCAAGATGCACGCCCTTACAAAAAAATTAAAAATAAATTTATTTTTTTAATATCCATGAACCCGCGCAAACTTATCTCCCTGCTTTTTTCTCCTCTTAGCTTGTGATTTTGGCTCTAAAGAGCCTATATAAAGGCCCCACTTCTCTCACTTTCAAGACACATGTTGGGATTCATCAACACAAGAATCTCTCTCAACAAACATACTCTCAAACAAAGAATCAAACTTCACTCCATAATCAAACTCATCACAAAACACAGTTAAACAACTTTAGACGGAGCAAAATTAGAGCTAAGAGAAGAAGATCAGACACAACAAAAAAATCCATTGATTAAAGCTTGAATACATCTCGTGTGTTGTGTGTTTGTTACCCACGACTTCTACTATGAAAGAGAGTTACAACTGTCTAATTGAATTTTCTTGGCATATACATCCGACTCATCAAAATCCTACCTAACAATATTCCGACAGAAGCCAATTTTGACCAGCATGGCATAATCCGACTGAGCACTATTCTGACAATTCTATTACCCTTTCAACACATGGCACGCCCCGGTGGTGGATTTTGTAGAAATCCGACTCGGATTTACATATCCCTTGATCCAAAACAAAATATGACCAAAAACAGCTTCAAAAATTACATATGCTACTCAGTCTGTAAATGCTAAAGCTTTATTCACTTCTCAGTAGCTTCAGAAACATCACCACCTGCAATTGCATCAAAAGAAACCTCCACTTGATGAGAATTGTCATCAACTGGTATTGTGAAATATGCTAACACAATGTCATGTAATTCCATTGCATGCTCAGCATTCACTTTTTGCTCTGATTCTTGGTTATTCATCTCTTGCAATGGTTTTTCTGAACATTCAGCTAACTCTAATTTTTGTTTCTCCTCTTCAACTACCACATTCTCCTTCTGTATTGCTTTGAGTTCCTAGACCTGCTTAATCAACCAATGCTCTCTTTCCTTCTTGAGCTGTTCTACTTCCATCATCAAGTCATCTTCATGTGTACTGGCAAAATCAGTTCTGACCATTTCATATGGGTGCTTCAACATAGTGGTTAATCTCTCTTTTATTGCTTTCCATGCCTCTTGCATTGTACTCTTCAATTGTTGCCTTAGCACCTGCACATCCCCTTCTAGCATCAATACTCCATTAACATCGTCCTCTTGATTCAAAACCTGCTTCTCCATATCCAACAAAGTTTTAAGCCTCTGTTCAGACATCATATTGTGGACCTACAAATCTGCATTTCTGCTAGCCAATTGCTCCACGTCATGGTTCACTTTCTCTTCCAAAGTCATTGTCCATTCTCTGAACATCCCTAAAGACATTTTGACCCTTGTTAATTCACTCTTATGCTGCATCATTATATCATGCATCTCATCTTTATGTTGCAGCTTTAAATTCTGCCTTTCCAAGTTCAAATTCTGCACAATATCAACTTGTTCTTGCACCAACACCTGTGCTTCCCCTGTTTTTGACATGGACTGCACCTGATTGTCTACTTGTATCTGTTGGCTGCTCAAAACTTATGTACCTCTGTTAAACATGTGTATAGCCATCCCTGTATCCTCAATGGAAACCTTCTGTTGCACCTTCTTGACAGTTCTAGTTCAAAGTCCAGTTGTCTCACTGCTATAAACACTTCAAATTCTACCTTTCTCTTCTTTGATAGTGTGAAGACCTTTCCCAACTTGGTTGTTGTTTGCACCTTCTTATTAGATATAATGATTGGAGTATCCAACTTCTTCATGGATTCAATCATTTTGGTATTTTGCACAGTCTTCAATGCTTCCTCCTCTGAATATCCTGCTTGTATCAATACCTAAAGGATGACATCTTTTCTTGATTTTCCTGCACATCTACTGGCAGCTCTACTTTTTTGCTTGAATTCTCATCCTCCTTCAACACCTTTGTTCTGCCCAACAAACTTGCACTTGTTTGCCCATTTGCACCCTTATGTTCACTGAGGATTTGTATGAAAAAGTGAACATAGCTACTAAACATGCAGATAACCTGTTGCAATTATGAGCCTTTCTTTTATCTGACATGTAAACCTCAACTGCAATTTTGTCATACAACGAATTTTCCCAATTTAATTTACCTCCCTGCTCTACAAAACATAATGGTCCATAGTTCTCCTTTGACATATAGTCGAACTTTATGAGAAAGCATAATCTCTCTCAATCCCATTTGAGCTATTCTCTCCTTACAGAAACTACATTCTTCAGCATATGGTATTTCCTACCACCCTCTGTAGGCCCAAACTCTTTCTTCAACAAAGCTTTAGAACATTTAGGTATTGTGATGATACCTTTCAATGGTAAATGAAATACATGTGAAACCAATTTTGGGGTCAAGGATATTGTGCTTGAAATCATACCCTTGGTTTTCCAAAGAATATTTAGCTATGATTTTGCATAGTAGTTATGTCTCCATTCATCCCATGGAAAAGTTGCAAATGCATGAATTCCTATGCTTTGTAGCCATACCACATTAGTCTCTAGTGTCAAGTCTAGGAATACCTTAAAATCCATAAAAGGATCCATCAAGGATTGCTGCAGTTTTGTTGTGCTGAGAGGAGTCTCTACAACCACCTCTTCCTCTCCCGTAGCTTCTTCCTCCTCAACGGCTGCTGATGTTGACACTCAGCACTTGTTCCTTGCGACACAATATTCTTGACGGTTCATCATGCTCCAACTCGGGTTGCATGGCACTGGTAAACTTCCCTCTCACCATGGCTGGAGGTATGTGTAGGGTGGGTGTGTACTTGAAGAAGTCGGGTGACAACATAAGGCAAGGTAGATTTCGATAGAGGTGATGGTTCGTACCTTTGAATAGTGCATCCTGCTTTTTAGTCACGACTAATAGTACTTGATGCGCTATCATTTCACCTAATGGAGAATTATCCCGCATTTCAATGTAAATTTTCAAATCTCCCTTAAAAAATCCGACCCAAAAATATCCGATCAGCAAAATTTTGATTTTCGGTATTCCAAAAATCTAACTTGACCACGTTGAACAATGATTCCTCTATCTTGCTATTAAACTATTGTGCATTGTATAATTAACCTCAACACTATTGTTGGTCATCCCCTTTTAAAATTGATGAGCTCCAAACCTACTTCCCTGACAACTTTCTGGAAACTCTTCTGGTTGAATCAATCCTGCTAAAGGCCATTCCAAATGGGTTGGTTTCCCTTGAATTCTCTTTAGTCTGAAACCATTGACAGGTTTCTCAACTCTGGTACCAAAAACATCAGCAACTATGAATGTTTCCTATCCCAATTCTTGGACAATCTTATATGGACCGATATATCTCAAAGTTAACTTGCCTGGATGTGGCCCTAATCTGGAGTTATACAACATTACCCAATCTCCAACCTGGAAAACTTTAAACTTAACATCCATACTCACCCAATCTTTCCTGCTTCTCTAAATCACTTTAGATATATATGAACTTATCAACTTGTCCTCTTCTAACTGCATCAAATATCTGCTCCTGTACCTGACTGACAATTTGGGACTCATTTTTTTGCAGTTACTCTAAGGCTTGGAACTACAAATTCCATAGGGACCATAGCTTCTAGAACATACACCAATTTGAATGGAGTCATACCCGTGGTGACCTTGAAAGCTGTCCTAAAGGACCACAATGCTAAATCAAGCTTCTAATCCCAATCCTTCTTGTTGTCTTGAACAATTTTCTTCAATATCTTCACCACGGTCTTATTTGTGCTTTCAGGTTGTCCATTAGATTGAGGATGATAAGCTGTGGATTTTTTCTACATAATAATATGAGTTTCTGTTAACTCGGCAATCACCTCATTTAGAAAATGGCTTCCTCTATCTCTCACCAACTCCACAGGACATCCAAACCTAGTCATGATGTGATGATCGAGAAATCTGGCTACACTTTGAGCTTTATTGTCTTTGAGAGCAACAGCTTCAATCCACTTGATACAATAATCTGTACTCACCAGAATGTATTTACATCCTTTACTAGTGGTGGGCTTGACAGGTCCAACAAAGTCCATTCCCCACTTTTAAAAAGGTTCTAGAGGTAATATAGGATGATCAGACATTCTATGCCCAGAATTTGGTTGACCCTACCGCTGACAAATCACACAGGTTCTAGCGTGGTCATAAGCATCCTTCAATATAGTGGGCCACCACAATCCAACTTGCAAAACTTTCTTACCTGTTATATCACCTGAAAAATGTCCTCTTGTTGTTCCTCAATGAGCTTCTTGCAAACCAGCCTTTTGCTCAAAATTTGTAACACACCTTCTAATGACTTGATCGATCCCTTTCCTGTATAATGCTCCTGCTATATCACCAAAAATGTTCTACTTTTTAAAGCAAGTTTCCTTCTCTGGTCACCTAAAAATCCATTGGCATTGGACCATCTATCAAAAATCTTAACATCTGATCATACCATGATTCAGAGACTGTATTCTGAACTTCAAACAAATCAACATCAGGTAGGTCACCTTGAACATCTGTTGGTTCCTCACCAGTATCAACTCTACTCGAATAATCAGCTATGGTGTGCTCTTTGCCAGGAATATGAACAATTACAAAGTCAAATTCCTATAACAATAACATCCATCTAACTAATCTTCTAGTCAGCAATGGCTCTTAATCAGGTAAAGCAATGCCTGATGATCCACATGAAAAATAACTATGTTGCGCAACAAATAATGTCTGAATTTGGTTAAAGCATATACCATGCCAAGAGCTTCTCTTTCTGTCACAGCATAATTCCTTTTAGCTGATGTTAACACCCTACTACCATAGTAGACAGGTATGAACCATCCCCTAACTCTTTCATGCATGACGACAATACCAACAGCCATATCCGATGCATCAACAAATACATGGAAAGGTAATGACCAATCTGGAGGTTGTAATATTGGTGCTACTAACAACATCTTTTTTAACATCTGAAATGAGGTCTGTGGAGGTTCGGCCCATATAAAAGGTACACTCTTCTTTCTTAGATGAGTAAGAGGTAAACAAGCATTTGCCAAATATCTGACATATCTAGCATGCCATTTCACCTAACCAACAAACCTGCTAACTTCCTTCACATTTTATGGAGATTTTGCTCCTTTAATAACTTCAATCTTCTTCTCATCAATGGACATCCCTTCATAAGAAACCACATGACCTAAAAGTACTCCATTTTTGACAAATTTGACACTCTTAAAAGGATTAAGGCACATTCTGAATTGTCTACACCTTTCAAAACATAATTTCAAATGATGTAGATGAAGTTCCTTCTTTCCAAATACTGAAAAATTATCCAAAATAACTCTCATGAAATCCTGCAAATAAGATTCAAATGTCTTGTATGCTGTAGAATTGAATGATGGGGGTCCATTTTTAAGTCCAAAATTCATAATTGTAGATGCAAAAGCACCCCACTCTGTGATCAAAGCTCTTCTGTGTTGATCCTTTTCAGCCACTTGAATCTGATTGTACCATGAAAAACCATCTAAAAAGCTATACATTTCTTTCCCTACTACAACATCCAATATGGCATCACAAAATGGCATTGGAAAAGGATCTGTAATAGTGGCTACATTCAGCTTTCTATAATCAACATAAACTCTGATTTTTCCATTTTTCTTGGGCACCACAATGATTGGTGACAACCATGTAACCTCATGAATTTATTTGATAAACCCAACAGGTAATAGCTTATCAATCTCCTGCTTTACCTGTTTTGCAAAGTTTGGATTCAGTCTATACCTCTGTTGCAAAATCGGAACTGCATCCTCCTTTATATTAATGTGATGTTGATGTAAACCAGGATCCATACCTTTCACTTCAGAATAGTCCCATGCAATAACATCTTTGTACTCCTTCAACAACTGAAACAGATCATGCAAAAAATACCCATCTATATGAATACTGACCTTGACTTTGGGATCCTCTTATGTACCCGAATTGAGATCCTTCAACTCATCTTGCTTGACCCTAGAGCTGATCCTCCAAATCTTTTATTCTAAATATTTTCATCCAACTCTCTTGATTCCTTTTCCTCTATCTATAAGGCTTCCTTTGGATTAGGATTTGAATTACAATCCACCATCTGCACCAACTCTGATCCATGTATTATCTACACAGGTAATAAGTTGGAATCTATAGGTTCTTGTTGGGGTATAAAGCCCAATGTGGTCGCCCAGGTAAGTGGGCGGGCCAGGTATGTACACATATTCTTTTGTGAAAACCTAATAAGAACTCACTATGCTCTACACATTACTTAGAGTGAGTTCACCATATCGTCGTGCTCTTCTTCTCGCACTCTCTCTCACGTCGCACTTCCACTCGTACTCCTTCAACTGGTATTAGAGCTCAGATCGAGGCTCGGGGCAGCACTGCAGGAGGTTAGAGTCACCAACTCAGATTGGAGTGAAATTCGACAGGAAAAGACACGGCCCCAAATCCTGTGGGAGAGCTTGAAGGGCTTGGTGTTCTCAGAATTTCATTATGAGGTCATCTCGGCCACCGTTCGGCTTCGACAAAGTTCTGCGCAGGCCATTTCCCAAATTCTGTGGGCAAGCCCGAAGGGCTTGGTGTTCTCGAAGTACGTGGTCTCAGCGGGTGCATATCCGACTCTGCAAATTTGGGGTTTTTGGCCTATGACTGCAGATGCTGAGGATATCGACACTCCCAGAGTGTTGATTTGTGGCTGTCTACACATCGAAGGACGGCTCACAGTTCTTGGAGGCGTGTCACATACGACACGGGCGCATCTACACACAGACTGCAGGCGACATCCACTAGTTCATCAGGTAGCTTGTGTTTGCTGCTTGATATTCCAGATTTCATCCTGACATTGTAGGTACTTCCACATGGGATGTATTGTCAGAGATGATGTATGTCTGTTGAGGGTTTGCTGGCTGTGAGTCACGCAGCAAACACCCGCCACAGCGGTTACAACATACAGTGGGAAATTTGTGGATGTATGACTTTGTGGGAAGTCTATGTACTGCTAGATTTACTGCAGCCTTTGTTGAGGGTCGAGTGAGGTTTTATTGAGCTGGGGGATTCTCGAATGTTGAGATCCTTTCGGTGATACAGGTCTTGGAGCGATCCCTCGAGCACCCTTAGATAGGCAGCTAGGATGTATTGACTGTGAGTTAGACACTTGGGATTTCATCTTTGCTTTACTGCCGTTGAGGCATTGTCGCAGCCTATGCTTACGGGACAGTGCAGGACAGCGAGAGACAGTACAGGTGCAGGACAGGTTTACCCACAGCTTACAGTGTTAGAGAGATAGTGGTTTTTTGAGCTATTTTTGGTCTGTTTTTTGAGTACACCAGAGCCATTTTACAAAGGAGACTCTGCCAAAAATTTTGCAAAATCTGAAGCTTTCTTGGTTCATTTGACAGGTTGATATTGGTTCAGAGGTCAGTTTACAGGAAAAAATCTGCCGAATTTTTCCCAAGAAAGTAAACTACTGTGAAGCGTAGCTATGGCTGGATCACAGGACACTGCTCTTTACAATATCAAGAAGCTGGATGGAACCAATTTCCCATTGTGGAAGAAGCAGATTTGGCACATGTTGGTACAAAAGAAGCAAATAAAACCTATAAAGCTCAAGGGGATAAAACTGTTAGGAAATAAGACGTAGCTAAATAGATAATTGAGTAGATTACTTAATGGAGAGAAACAGATTTACATACACGAGATTATAGAGTAGAGCAAGAGAGAGAGAGTACACACGATATACGTGGTTCACCCAATGTGGGCTACGTCCACAGGAAAGCAGCCACTCAATGGCTTTAGTACTTCAAAACAAGAAGTAGTTTACAAAGGGATTATACCCTTAATGGAGCTCCCACCTTGCTTCACTCTCACCACCTCACACTCACCTTGTTGCATCAACTTCACACTATGAAATGTGTGTAGAAATAGCCTCCTTTTATAGGCCAAAAGGGATGCCCTCTCTTATGACAGACAGCCATGTGTAGCCGCCCTTGTGCGAATAAGTCCAAATCGGACCCTCCAATCCGCCCATGTGTGGCCGCCCTTGAGAAGACAAGTCCGCCTTTGGATTTGGCCACCGGCCATTGAATTCGGCCACCGGCCACCGGCCATTGACTTCCGACCACCGACCACCGGCCATTGACTACCGGCCAACCGACCGGTTGTTTTCCGACCACTTTCCGGCCGCTGCCCGGCCATAATATTCCGACGAAAAGGAATATTCCGGCGAAAAAAATCTCGGGGGCCTCTGAAGTTGCCCCTGATTCTTGTCCGTGAAAATTTTGGTTTCCGGTGAGTGATTTTCCTTCATGTTGTCGTGCTGTGACACGTACATAGTGGGAACGCATGCTACAAGATCTATCTTGTATTTTTTTAGATACATAATTATATTTCCTATAGTGTACATATGCATATTTAAGTATAATAATAAGCCTTCTATCTCATCCTATTATTTTTCTCAAGGGTAACATATCCTTACTTTACCATCAGAAAATACTATGGAAAAAGCATCTAAAGCTCCGCCTCTTTAACTTGGGGCAAAAAGCATTGATTCTTTATTTCTACTATTTCATTATCATCTCACACCCTAGATAGATCCTATATCTAGGGTAAACTCTAATATATATATATATTCTATGTATTTTTTATACTTTTCTTATATTTCTTTTTAAATAGCTACTAGGAGAGAATCAAATCCTAGTGGGACACTAGGTGGCATGATTTCAAAGATACACTTATTTTAATGCATTGTTGCAAGCATGATTACAAAAATTTGTCAAGGAGAAATGTCATGCTTTCATATGGCATGAGGTGTCCTTTGGAATTAAATGAAAGTCTAGGCTAAGGGGACCACGGGAAGACTTTTGCTGCCAGAAATGGACCCTATTTTGATGAATTTTTTACACAAGGTTCCAATCTGAATTGGAGAATAATTTTAAAATGAAAATCGTAGCTAATGAGCTGAAGTTTCTGCCCATATTTTTACTTTTTTATTTGGAGCCACGGTTGAGGAGATATGATCAAAATACTGGACCCCAGTCTGCCCACATCATGCAGGGACAGCTCATTTCCAACTTTTCCAATTCCTGTTCACACTGGCTCCTCTCTTCTTGTGTAAACCCTTGGGGGTTCCCTTCACCTATAAAAGGGGACCTCTTCTTCCTTGGAAGGAACTCAAGCATTTAAGCCATTGATGAGAGGAATTCATGAGGGAGTGAGTAGTAACGCCTAATTGTACTTATCCATTAACATAAGCCCAAGCCTACACTTTTTCCTAAAGGGAGACTAGCCATTCTTGCAACAAGCTAACCTTGGAAGATCAACTCTAATCAAAGAAGGTCTTGCACTTGGTGTATCAATCAAAGTGGAATTATCCACTCTTCTTCTCTCTCCCATCAATAATGGTGCCGAAGGGTTTCAAGTAAGATGTGTTCTACATTGATATTTTCTTGATTTCTTGTTGTTTTCATTTTCATCTCTAATCCAACATATACATATATATGTATCTAATCTCATCTCCTTAACCAAACCTATCTCTCTCATTCTTAGTAATTCATCCTCTCTAGGTTCTCTTTGCTACAGGTACATCTCTCCCCGCAGTATCCTTATTGCCTACAGGCAAGAATAGGGCTTGGGAGGGAAACTTCTCATCTCTTCACTTCTCTCATATCTACATTTCTCACATACTATCCTAGATGAATAACCCACATGATGATCATTAGAATTAACGTATGGATTAGCCGTAAAATACACTTTCAACAACGTATAGTGTTTCTCTTCGGCCCTGAAAGGCTCAGTAAAATACTTCTATCACCAGATCCCATCATACTACCTCTCATAGATGATAATTTTTCTTTTGATGTAAGCGTAGTTATTTTGCTATGAACCAAGAGGATTTGTACACACAATTAATCCCAATCACTAGACAAAATATCTATATTATGGTAAGCACAAAACTACAATTCCAAAGAACAATTCGTAGCCTATTTGGTCAGCCAAGATTGAATGCCATTAACTCATCCATTAACCCTTTCATATTACCCATGATACGATATGACCATAGCCTTGATGTTTTCATCTTCGTATTGTTTTGACATTCTCTTTTGCGTTCTTTCTTTGTGTGTGTGTGAGTGCAAGAGAGAAAGAGTGAGTCTTCTTTGATTGCACTTCTTTCCAAACCCTAGTCTTCATGGCATCTATGGTTTAGCTCCTTTATATAGTTTTTGTTGAGTTCTCTCACAAACTCTCACAGCCATAAGCCCGGTGCTTTCCTAGCAAGACCTCAAATTTCTCGACATATTTTTGGTGAACCCGACGCCAATATGCTAGGGTGAGAGTTTGTGGGTAACCATGGGTGATCATGTTGAGCAATAGGGTATGCATTTTGACCCAGCAACAATGCAAATGTTTCAAGCATTTGCAATGTTCATGCAACAACAACATGCTATTGAAAGAAGGGAGATTTCAGCAACGAAGGCCATACAAGCGGTCGTCAACAGAATGGATCAGTTCAATGGCAAAGATGTAACCAAGTACTTACGCGAGTATGTGAAGGAGATGGAGCTGCATCGCATGTCAGAAGGTGAGATGATTCAAAGCTTTGAGCTAGTTGTTGCTCCAGAAATTAGGGAGCATGTTAGGGCAATTAAAGATGGGCATGGGAGAAATTGGGAAGAACTCAAAGTAGCTTTAAAGGAGGAATATTTCATGGAGGACTCCGAGAGAGTGACCAAAAGGACATTCTTAGAATGGGTAGTCAAGCCAAAGCAAGGACTATCAATAACAGAACTACTTAGGGAATTTGAGCGGCGCTATGCACAACTCACAAGGACTGAAAGGGCCACACTAGATACAGAGAAGACAGATCTTTTCTTACAAGCTGCAGGTAAAGAGTTTCAAGAAAATTTGGAGCTTCTTCTTGAAGATAAAAATGCTGAGCAAGGACTAAAGACCGACTGGAATGAGGTTGAAGGTGCTGTCTCACCATTAGGAGAAATATGAACCTTGCATGGGCCTTGTAAGGAATCCTAATTTTTAGGGATTAAGGCTAATGTTGTGTGGGGTTTAGGGGGCAAGGGCATTGAAGAAGGTAGTTTTGAGTAGGCTTTTCTAGCCTTTTTTTTAGACAAATGTAGGATGTGGACCTAAAAGGTTGCTTTCTCTCTCTAGCCTTTTTTAAAGTGAAGGAAGCATAGGGGTGTGTCCACATCAGCAATTCCGTGGGTCAAAAAGAGTCAAAATTTGACTTTTTAAAAAAAAATTCATTTTTATTTGTTTTTTACTTAAAACTCCCTCCCAACATATATACATATCCAAAAATCATTTTTTGACCCATTTTTTAACCCACAAGCTTAGAAAGTCCATTTTTTCAAAAATCTTTTCCCCCAAAAAGTAATAAACATTTTGTTCTCTCATCCTCCTCCCTCCTCTCTCCCTCTCTGCCCCTACCTTCCTCCTCCTCCCCAATCTCTCCCTCCCCTCCCTCCCTCCTTCTCTCCTCCCATCCTGCTCGGCCTCTCTACCCTTCCCCCTCTATCTTTTCATCATTTGCTTCCTCACGCAACAGCTTCCATGGTGCTCACGGACATCACAAATGGTTTTCTTCCACCACCACGTACTCCGCACACCAAAAGCATACATATTCGCTTACCCACGGCATTTGCACCGAAGACCACTAGTGAAGGTGATCAAAGGTCATCACAGGAACGTCGCACCGCTTGTGAGACCAATGTTGACATTTGGGTGGATGGCCATTTGTACCCTTACGATCCTATAAGCCGCTTCCATCCACCGTTTAATAGCCTTTCCACATTTCTTCAATTTCTTGGGAGGGGAGAAGCAGGCTTGTTAGGCTATTGCAAGCGGCTGTGTGTGGGTGCAGGTGCTTCTTTGCATATGTGGATGCACGAATGTCAAGCTCTTCACCTCAAGACAACGGCATTACAAGAGAGTGTTGCCTCTTCGGAGAGGGTAGTTAAAAGTCTTGAACAACAAATGCAAGAAAAGGAGTCCCACATCCAGAAGCTTACCAACACCATCACATACTTGAAAGAAACACCCCTTGGTGCAAGGGAACGCAAACGCCCGTATTCATCCATTGAAACTCTTGCACATTCCGGAGGAGCACGCAAACGATGAGTTACAGCCACAAGGTGATTTGGTCTTTACTTACATGCTGCATTCTTACTTCACACTATTTTCTAACATTTATGTTTATTTGTTGCTAGAAACTTCATCCAGGAGGCATGCGGTGGAACAAGCCAAGATAATCGAGTCAACCTTCTCACTAGTTGTCTCAATACCGAGGACGTTATTTCTATCTTACAATCACATGGAGGTAAGCACATTAAGGATGCAGTCACCAAGGACCTTATGCGTAAATTAAGAAATGTGGTTAATGATGATGACGTTCAACAAGCTTGTGATGAGGCTGGAATCAGCACCAAAGCCTATCAGGCTATATTTCAACTCCTAAAGGATGCCCTCAAAGAACATGGCATTGTGGAAAACCTATTTCCCGTTCCTCACAAGGTCAAGATCGCAAAGAAGGCCACAAACAAAGATGTGTTCTCCCGCATTGGGACATACCTACACATTGAGGACACAATGCCAACTTCCCTTTATGCTTCGTGCGCAACAAAGACAAGGGGAAAAGGTAAGAAACAATCCATAAGACCTTCGAATAAGGGGTTTCCTTACACAATGTGGAACAATATTTTCGTGGATCTTAGAAGGCTTCAAGAAGCCATGCTTAGATTTTATGAGTTACCTGAAGAAGGTGACACACTTTACTTTTTTCTTTGGTATTATTCTTTTCATAGAAGCTGAAGTTTAAGGTCTTAGCACTATTTATTTTGTAGTGCTTGGCACAAAAGTCGCTTTTGTGCTGAAACTCGATGAGTGTCAAATAGTGAAAGGCCGAAGGTTAGAGAGGCTAAGTGTCACTCTAATGAAAGAGGCCCTTCTGCAAACCAAGCGAAGGGATTTAGTTGAGCCATATCCCACCCTATCTTTTAGCGTGCAATCAGAGAAAGAAATTTGGTGGTTGGGTGCTATTGAGGTGCCCAAAGAGACCAATGGAGTACTTTCGTGGATTTTTGAGAGAACTCCATGGATCACAGAAGTAATACACTCCCAAATTGCAGGTCAGAAGTTGGAGATTGAGGGCTTTGGTAGTTATGATGTGGAGTGGCACTTAGGTGGGGATTTGAAGACCATAAAGTGTTTGCTTGGATGCAAACAAGGGGCTTCTTCTCTCATGCCTTGTCCATTTTGCACTCGAGGGTACAAACCTAATGGACAAAAATCACATAAGAGCACTGCAAAGGCCAGTTACATGCTTCCATGGCAAGGGCATGGAGAACAAGGGTTAGATTGTCATGATGTCGGAGATGAAGGTAGAGAATGGGAAGCGTCTATTCTGAGATGTCCCATGCTCAATGCCCCAGACCGTGATCAAAAAGACCACACTTGGAATCCAATCTTTCGATTTCCTCTATCGAATGTACATTTTTGTACATTACACGCATTCATGCGTATTTTTGATAGGCTATTGAAGCTCCACATTCACTATGCTTTCACAATGAAACCGTTGGAAAAGTCCCAGGAAGCGATCGAAAGAGTGGAGGTACTCTTGAATTCCATTGGCTGTCATGGTGGAAATGTGTCTATAGTTGCTGCAAAGAACACAGGGGAGGCCCATGAAATTGCTCAACAAGTGTCAATGAGTGGACAAAAAGCTACACACTTTTTGAAGAAAGTTTCCCAAGGAAAGCCAAGTCGATATGATGCTCAAAGCAGCTCCAACCAGCAGGCAGGTAACCTTTGGGAGCTTTGGAAGGAGTTATGCAAAGCTACTACTGACAATGATTCAAATGGCGAGCTTGCAAACAAGCGCAAGCAAGTTTGGGCCCATTTTGATAAAATGGTCAAGCTTATGAGCCTTAATAGCACAACAGAAGAACAACGGCAATCATTTCAAGAAGCTTTGGCGGATTTTACCAAGGTCTTCACCCTTTCTTGGGGTGAAAATAACATCACACATTACATGGTAAGTCATTCATGGTGTATTCATTACAAGGGATTGTTTTTATTTACTAATGTGGATCGTTTGCTCATGTGAACAACATATCTTGTTTGCGCATGGTGCATTTTTTATGCACAAGTATGGATCGCTTGAAATTTTTAGCACTCAAGGCATGGAGAAGTCCCATTATCGAGCAAGGGGAGTGTACTTCAAAAATACTCGACATGGTGGTGGAATGGTGCAATCCAATTATTTGGAGGAGATGTTCAACTGGTTTTTTCGCACAACATTTGCTCGTAAGCTCACAATGGAGCGTGCGCGACAATCCAAGATTGCTATTGAAGTGCGCAAATAGAGTCGTCAAGAGCATAGCAACAAGTGGAAAATGTCGCAAGGTCCCACCAAGCATGCTGCATGGCGGTGATGCAGAGTGCGACAAGGATCAAAGTGGATACTGCGCGAGTCACTAAACGTGAACGCAGGGTCCAACTCTTAGCGACATGTTTATTTAAAAAATAATACTTCTTTTAAAAAAATTAGTGTGAACAGGGCCCTTTTTAAATGGGCCCTTATAAATATTGCATGCTCTCATAAATCACTCATTTCTTAAGAACAGGTGAGCTCTTACCAACGAAATGGCGCGCACCAAACAAACCGCGAAAGAGCATCCGCCTGCCAACAAAAACACCCTCCAAGGATGTGAGAAGCCGTCATGGCTTAAAGGCACAAGAAAATGGCCACGAACACCTGGCCGTTCCAGGAACTCTTCTGGTAGTGGGCATGGTGGTAGGGCATGAGAGTCATCAAGGACTGTTGAATCTCCACCTCCTCAAGATATAACACCTAGAAAGAGAATGAAGCAACGTGCCCAGCGCTGGAGAGAAGCAGAGGGCCAGCAAACATCAGAGTCCGATAGGGAGCAGCCGTCACGTCCCCAATCACAAGCAGGACCATCCAGGACTCGGGTGGTCAATACAGACACCGAATCAGAGAGTGAGCCATCATGGCTGCGAGAAAACATACCGCGCACACACAGGGTGGCCGTTGGGGGGAAGACATTGCCTCAAGGCAAGGGAGCTCTCCCCACACGACAAGATCGGCAACCAAGGGAAGAGGAAGAATCAGAACAGGCTGCAGAACCAGTCCCTAAGCATGTAAACAGACGCAAGTCTAAGTTTTTCAAGAAGCCTTCACGCCGCCCGCCAGCAAATGTGCAAGTGCCCCCAAGACAACCGTAGCGACGCCGAAAAATAGCAAGGGCATTCGCAGAAATCCGCCACTACCAGAAGACGACGGAGCTCTTGATTCGACGCGCCTCCTTTGCTCGCACTGTGAAGGAAGTGCTTCAAAGCTATGGAAATCAGTATAGAATGCAAGCAATAGCGCTAGAGGCTATTCAAGAAGCTGCAGAGGCCCACATCATTTCAGTGTTGGAAGATACCAACCTATGTGCCATTCATGCAAAGCGAGTGACAATACAGCCAAAAGATATGCAGCTTGCACGACGATTGCGACGAGACTTCGAGCATTAGCCGAAGTTACCCCTCTTTTTGTATTGCACACCCTTATCTTTGTAATGATTTGACTTTCCAATGACAATATGATCAACAGTTGTGTCTACTCTGTCTATTATCTTTGTAATTTCAAGTTCTGTATGTAATTGTAGTCAATTTCAGTAAATTTGTGCATTTTAAGTAACCTTAGGGGTAGATAAGCCTACAAGGGGCAGAAAAAGGCCTGGCCACAAGGGCGCGCAAATGGCCCATCCAAAACTAATGGATGGGCCATTTGCGCGCCCTTGTGGCCAAGCCTTTTTTTGCCCCTTGTAGCCTTATCTACCCCCAAGGGTACTTAAAATAACCAAATTTACTAAAACCTATTGGTTTTGCATCAATATTTTATATGGATCCTTATGGACACCTTTTTTTGGTCATTTCAAGCTTTGAATTCCTTATAGGACATCAAAACTAATAACATATTGTAAAACCAAGTGTCCAATGTAATTTGACTTTTTGGTGCAAGGGTGTAGTAGGTAGAGCAAGTGATAGTTTGCTGGAAACTTCATTTTATAATTGATTTGAGCTTTTCAAGTGTCCTTGAGTGTGAACATATACTGGAATTTCCATAAAAAGGTTGCATTTAAATGAATGATGCAAAACCAATCCATTGCAATAAATTTGTGCTTTTTAAGTACCGTAGGGGGTAGATTGGCCTATAAGGGGCAAAAAAATGCCTGGCCACAAGGGCGCGCAAATGGCCCATCCAAAACTGATGGATGGGCCATTTGCGCGCCCTTGTGGCGAGGCCTTTTTTAGCCCCTTATAGGCCAATCTACCCCCTAGGGCACTTAAAAAGCACAAATTTATTGCAATGGATTGGTTTTGCATCAATATTTTATATGGATCCTTATGGACACCTTTTTTTTGGTCATTTCAAGCTTTGAATTCCTTATAAGATATCAAAACAAATAACATATTGGGAAACCAAGTGTCCAATGTAATTTGACTTTTTGGTGCAAGGGTGTAGTAGGTAGAACTAAAGCAAGTGATAGTTTGCTGGAAACTTCATTTCATAATTGATTTGAGCTTTTCTAGTGTCCTTGAGTGTGAACATATACTGGAATTGCCATAAAAAGGTTGCATTTAAATGAATGTTGCAAAACCAATCCATTGCAATAAATTTGTGCTTTTTAAGTACCCTAGGGGGTTAGATTAGCCTGTAAGCTGCAAAAAATGCCTGGCCACAAGGGCGCGCAAATGGCCCATCCAAAACTGATGGATGGGCCATTTGCGCGCCCTTGTGGCCAGGCATTTTTTGCAGCTTATAGGCTTATCTAACCCCCTAGGGTACTTAAAAATCACAATTATACTCAATTTGACTTCAATTACATACCTTGAAATAACAAAGTCAAAAAACAATTCATATCACCAATTGAAACAATTTTCAAGATTGACAAATCAGATTGAAAAGAATTTGCATTATAGAGAGACAATTTCAAATATTTTTTATTCCTTCTAGCACGGTGATTTTACATCATGTATCTGAGGAGTTCAGAATTTTTTTGACCATTTCCTGGCGCCTATTTTGCGCGTAAGGCAACTCCCCAGTCAAGAGGGACTGCGCTATGGCATTTGGGTCAGTTGAGCCAATGGAAGCATGTATCCCTATCTGGGCAAGCACTTTACCACGAAAGCCAGTGCCAAACGCTGTGCATACAAGGGATCTACGCACTAGGAACACTTGATGCGCAGTTTGAGCAATGGTACTCAAACACAAAAACTTGCTCAAAGCTTTTAACGACCAAGTCATAAAATGGGCTTGGGGAGTAAATTCATTATGGATAATGGCCACATCTCCAGGGGGGAGTTGTCCGAGGTAATGCGCAAGGGAAGCTTGAGGTCCAAAGCCCGTCCGCTTGCCACCCGTCCTTGCAGCAAAATCATCAACCTCCACAACATCCTGTCATAAACCGATGAAGGTTGAGAAAAAAGACAACGAAGGATAAAATAGTAACATGAAAATTAGGTACAGTTTACCTCCTGCTCCTTGTCATCCTCCTCCCTGTTGCCCTTTGCATCCAAGTCAATGGTCCCATGCACCACAGATACAAGCTTTGGATCATCAGATGGGAGGTTGCATAATGGCATAGGCATCCTAGCAGCCTCAACCTTGGCTTGCGTGGCTTGGAAATCTTCATCAGCCACGTGCAACTGCTCTGCTACCAGGACCTCCGCACATACAACTGCAATAGTGTCAGCAACAGAGTCCCCATCTGGCAAGAGCTTGCTTTCTAGGGCATCTGGCGTATTGTCTAAGGGACATTTGCTGCTGTTGCATAGCACGCTCAAGCATTCATCCATGCGCAGGCCAAATGCTTTTTCCAAATCATGCAGGAACACAAACTCCTCCCTATCCACTAACACTGAGGAGAAGCGGCTAATTTCTACCTCTGGGATAGCCACATCCGTCAGTGGTAGTGGCACTGGAGTGTCACTAGGGCCAGCCGCAACTATGGATTTCTCAACCACTTCCTCAAGAACCCTAGGGTACTCCAGCTGGTGTGCTTTTCCTTCCGCTGCAGGGTTCATGGGGATAACCTGCTGCTCCTTGGTGTCCTTGATAAAGGACCCAACTTGAAGGTGTGGTAAGCGGAGCTCCTCCAAATCAGGTTCCTCGCTCACCAAGAAGATAAATGTTGCGAGCCGAGAAAGGTACTCCACCCCCAACTTGCGCTTCTTGAGCGCTGACACCCCAGGGGCTTGCTCGTCCAAGTAATGGCCTGCATTGGTTGCAATTTCTTGGAATCGTTGCAACCGCTTGGCGAATGGACGATCACCTTTGTGTATATAGCGCAAAAGATCGCAAGGCACCCAGATCCCTGTATGTGGGGGGATAGATACACAATATTTTATGATGTGCTCCTCCATGAACGCAGAAATCTCCTCAAATGCATCCATGTGAAGGGCAACTGTGGCGTCAAGGTCGGGGAGACAAGTAAAAAAGGTGTGGAGGTCCAACTTCCCTTTGTATTTGGTGTCCTCGAGGAAGAGGATGAAGCGTGACAAAGGGGTGGATGTGGGTACAGATGTAGAGGCTGTGGCAGCATCCATGTTTAGCCTGGGGTGTGGATAGAGAGTAGAGGAGCTCAGGAGTTGCAAAAGTGAAAATAGTGAATGAGTTAGGTGGCCCCCCCTTTATAATGTACCCTTTTTTTAAGACATTAAAAAAAAAAGGCACTTTCACCAAAAAATGATTTGTCATCCCAATGCAAAAAATTATATTCAAAGGCATGATTTGCCGAAGCAAATCATGTTGATTACAACGGGGATCAATATGAAAATTGCAAGAGTTACAAAGTTATAAGATCGATAGCATAGTTCCATCTATCCCCCAGTCCTCCTCGACCTTCAATTTGTCTTCCATTCTCTTCCCAATCTGCGGACATTCATAACAATAAGCATCTAATGATCGACAAACCATGATGTATTGAAAATGTGGTGGAAGGATTCTCACCTTGTGACCTTGTAAACGAAATTGTGCTTGTTGAAGGGCCTCAAAACCCATAATAACCAAATGTTCTCGAACATTACTGAGAGTCCAATGCTTGTTCACTTGGACTGCCTCCAAAGCATCGTTGGGCATCTTCACAGCAATGTCAAAGCTTGCAATAGCGTCGTCTACACTCTATAAGGGAGTCCACACTCCAAGCTTGCACATCCAACGATCATAGTGAAATCGTATGTACAAGGAGGTGCGGGATTTCAAATAGCGCATTCCAATACCTGAAGCTCCAACCTTACAACGGTACCGGTCCTCGTTGTGCATGCCCTCCACAAAACCCCAGTCCTCTTCTAAAAGCCTTCCTAATTCCTCGTAATGCGCATCTTTACATACAAGCATTGTGGTAGTCTCCACAAATCCAAACTCTTTAAAAATGTGCACAAAACAATGAATAGGCAAACACCAGCTCAAGCCCACAGACCTAGAAGCTTTAGAGTATTTCAAAGAGTTTTGAACATCCATTATCATCTTTTGCTTGAAAGATGCTACCGACCACAAATCTGGGACCGGCCACTCCATACTTAATAAGGAAGTTACTTTGATGGGTTCAAGCGTTCCAAATGCTTGTGTAGAAGTAGGGACAATATAGGAGTGAGAATAGAAGAAAATCCTTCTTTGAACCAGTTTGGTTGGGCAAAGATGCGGGAACATTATTGCTCCAATATCCGCATGTATAGCATTGAATGTGCCGGAGAGACTATGTAGTGGCTGCTCCTCCACCAACGTGGATGGAAATATGACTATAAATGCATGACAAATGTTAAGTATGAATCCATAATAACATTACACTGTGATTTCACACCTAGCTTTGTATTCTCAAAACATGTACTTACAATGTGTTGGAAATCGAGGTGGTTGTTGCAAGTGCATGGTTGACATTGAGAAAACATGTTGCACAATGGCTATGGTCCCCTTGTCTTTGCGGTTCTTGAAGCCAAGGAGCTTTCCTTTCCAATGAAGATCCAAGTTTGCACGATTCCGCACACGATGAGGGCCAACAGCAGATGGTTGCATGTATACCCAAGCACCTTTGGTGAACTCTTGTGGCACCCACTCATCATCTATACCTCTAGTGTTGTGGCATGCAAGTGCTGTGACCTCATCCTTTGGTCGCCTTTGCAAAGTAGAGTTGGCCATGGTTGAGCAAAGCAAATTAGGAGGAGGAGAAGAACCTTGCTTGTTGCTACAATGTAGGTGTGATAAAGTGATATGAGAAAATGGTCAACCCTTGTGGCAATGGGAGGAGAAGGTGGACAACCCTTGCTTGGTGTGGCACTGGGAGGAGAAGGTGGATAAGCCTTGCTTGGTGTGGCAATGGAAGGTGGTAGGGGAGGAGAGAGGAGCTTCCTTGCTGCAGCAATGGAGATGGTGTAAAGAGAGAGAGTGTTGGAGTAGAGGATGAGTGTGATGGTTGCAACCAAGGAGGGGTTGGAAAAGGGGTTCTAGAGAGAGAAAATCCCTTTTTGCCTAATAACTAATTTTGGGGGAGCTCTGGATAGCAAAAAAATATTTTTTAAAAGTTTTTTAAAAATTTTGAATTTTAGGGTTTTTGGATGCACGTTTTGACTTTTTGAGATCAAATAATGCTTTTTTGACCATAAAATAGTTTTAGGGGGGTTTTCAGAAGATGAAATTTGAGTTTTGAAATTTTTGAAAAATTTCAAATTTTTGGGATTTTTTCAAAACCGGATCAAAAAGGAGGGAAGTGGAGGTTCCATATGGCCCACCCCCCCCCCCCCCCCCCCCACCCCACCTTCTCACTAGGTAAGAGCCCATTTAAAAAGTGTAAGACTACTTTGTCCCCCTACATTTTTGAGGGCATAGAGTGTGTCCACCACCCTCTTCTCATTGGCTGGCCTCTAATTAACCTTAATCCCAAAGGGCCCCTAGAGGGTTCATATTTTTCCTAATGCTGCTTGCCAAACGACAAAGAAGAAGGGACAAGATGGTAGTAAACACTACAAGTCCTTCCACCTCAACTTCTGACAAAATGGTAAAGCCTACTTTTATCGCTCCTAAGTTTGATGAGTCCATGCTAGATGAGCTTGTGAAGGGAATGCGTGACTTGAAGGTGAAGTTTGCAAAGCTTGAAGAAAAAGGCCAACCATCAGGGCCAGTTCCTAGGCAAAGACAACAGCCCAAAGAAGGGTTTGTTAATAGATGTATTTGGTGTGATAGTACAGACCATGTAAGAAGGGATTGTGATGATTTTAGTGATGCTTTGTCAAAAGATGTTGTCTTTTTTAAGGATGGTAAAATACACTTAAGAGAGACAGGTCTACCCTTGAGAACTAACTTTGGGAAGGGGGGAATGCAAACCTTAGTTGAAGATATGGCAACCAAGCATGCCACCTCTTCAGTTGAGGCAGCTACTTATGGAGTAAAAATTGAACATTTTTGTGATGAAGAGGTGAGCGACCATCATGGTCAAATTTGGCCAAATGTCATGCAATTAGCTAAAAAGGGAAATCTTACAAAAGAGATTCTACATGAAGCAGGTGATTGCATACGTCTAGAAACAGGATGGAATGATCCAGTGGACTCATTGTCAGTGCATGCCTACATTACAAAATGCCAACAAAATGAGGCAATTGTAGAAGAGAAGCGCAGACGTCAGAATGTTGATGAAGGACCATCAAAAAGAGCTTCTAGAAGTGGGGGAAGAAGCGACTCAATGCCTTCTCAAACACCCTCAACACATGGAGCATCTCCACCTGAAGTACTCATGGAGGAGTCTACAACAGGAAAGAAGAAAGAGCCAACGAAAGGTAAGACAAAAGGCCCAACTTATAAACTACAATCTGATATTGAGGTTGCTACAGATTTAAAGAAAGTCTTGGAGGAAAGGATCTTGAATAGCAAGATTGAGTTTACTCTGGGAGAAGTTCTTGGCATTGCAAAGCGTGAATTCCATGAGGAGATCATTGACATCATCAAGAGAAAGAGGCAAACCCTTGCTGAAGTTTCTCGTCCACAGGTTGAAGGGGAAACCTCAAAGACACAAGGGATGCAACTGCAAAATAAGGAGAATGATGGAGCTGTGGTAGGATGCTACCAATCTAGTGGGAGAGTGAAGCAAGTGTATTTCTCAAATGATGATAAAGAAGTTGAAGATATTCCTAGGAGTTACTATTCACGAAGTCATTGGGCAAGGGCTACTACAAAAACTTTGGTCAAGGTAGGTGATCTTGAAGAGCCATTTGTTGCCTTGATTGACCATGGTTCAGAAATAAACATAATGTCAAAGAGTCTCTACAACAAGTGCAAATGGCCGATGGACATAGATCATGGCTGGATGGTAAAAGTGGCAAACAATTCATCCGGTGAATTGTATGCAGCATGTCCAGGTGTGAAGGTAACAATAGGTGATGTAAAGATTGACCAAAACTTCTTTGTACAGGATACATCTTCATATCATCTCATCCTTGGACAACCCTACATTGTGGGAGTTTGAATGGAAACAAAGGTAATGGACGATGGTTCAACATATGCTAGAATACGTAGCAAAGATGGTAAACGAGCTGTCCAATTTCTCACAGTCTGTGTAAACCATGAAAGAAATCGTGACAACCTCAGAGAACATCCTCTACCAATGGTAAGCAAAGATTTTCATGATCATAGAGAAATGATGGGTTTTGGCCAAGTACCATTGTAAAGCGGGATTGCAGTGGTACAGAAAGAAAAAGGGTCTCGCTTGATCCAAAAATAGGTGAAACTTTCTCGATGAGCTCCTTGGTAACAAGGAATGGATCAGTATGTTTTACAAAACTTGAAGATTTGAAGAGATATGAGAGGCAATATGTGCATAATGTACAAAGAGGCATGAAAAAGAGTGGGTTGCTAAAGCCTACTGAAAATGTTTTGGGTTTGTGTGAACAAGTTTCTTTTGTAGATACTATGGGTGAGCTTGATGCTATAATGAGGTGTAGTTTGCATCTTGAAAATGAAGTTGTGGAAGTTTGCTCTATGGAAATGTATCAAGTAATAGAAGCCTTTAAAGAAAGCCAAAGAGTTGGCCCAGAAGTCCGTGTTGAAACTAAATACAAGAGTGTAGCAAAGAAGGTGAAACCAGTAGCTTCACCCTTACCACCCAACAACAAGGAAAAGATTGAACAGGCTTCTTTACAACCAAGTTTGCGGAATCCTAAAAAGATCGGGCATACCTTCACAAAGGAGTCCTTTCAAGAGTTGCAGATTGGTTGCGAAGAGTTTCTAACACAGGAGGAGACAAAGTGCTTCAAAGAAATGCTTTCAAAGCATGGTAAGGCTTTTGCATTTGAGCCACATGAGATAGGATGTGTCGATCCTTATATTGTAGCTCCTATGGTAATTTTCACAATACCTCATGTGCCTTGGAATCTGCGGCCTATTCCGGTTCCAAAGGCTCATTTGCCAAAGTTAGTAGAGCTACTGAATGAGAAAATCAAAATGGGAATCTTGGAGCCTTCTTGTGCTCCATACTCAAACAGGTGGTTCACAGTTCCAAAGAAGAATGGTTCTCTACGCTTCATCCAAGATATGCAACTAGTGAACAAGGTGACAATTAGAAATGTAGGAACAGGTCCAATTGTGGATGAATTTGCAGAGGCGTTTGCAGGGAGGGCAATCTACTCAATGGGGGATCTCTACTCAGGGTATGATCAATTTCAGCTTGCAATCGAAAGCAGAGACTTGACAACCATGAGGACACCTTTGGGTTTGGTAAGAATGTGTACCTTGCCACAGGGAGCAACCAACTCGGTTGCACATATGATGAATGGGATGAATAAGGTCTTACGTGACTTTATTCCTCAAATCACAATGCCTTTCATTGATGATTTGCCTATCAAAGGATGTGAAGAAAGTGACAAAGATGAAGCTTTGGATCTCAAGGGATGTCGCAGGTTTGTGGTAAATCACATAAATGATTGTGATAAAATTTTGTCTAGGTTGGAAGAAGTGAATCTTACATTGTCAGGGAAAAAGTCTATGTTTGGTGTCAAAGAAGTGCTCATTGTGGGGCACATGTGCGGGCCATATGGCAGGAAACCTTGTCCATCAAAGGTAGATGCCATCAAAGAATGAAAGAAACATGCACTAGCATCACTGAGGTTAGAAGGTTTCTGGGAGCATGTGTCTTCTATGTTATTTGGATTCCACATTATGCACATGTAGCTGATCCTCTTTATCAGCTGCTTAGAAAGAATCAAAAGTTTAAATGGACAGAAGCACATGTAAAATCCATGAAAAAGCTAAAGGAGTTACTCCAGTCAGCAACGACTTTGAGAAAGGTAGACTATGAGTGTCAAAGGCCAGTGATTGTGACAGTAGATACCAGTCCTACAGGGATTGGATTGGCAATAGGGCAAGATGACAAAGAAGGACACAGGTATGTGGTAAGATTTGGAGCAAAGGTACTAAGTGCTCGCCAAAGAAACTATCCACAGATAAAGAGAGAGTTATGGGGTATGGTTACAGCCTTGAAAAGTGGGAAAGAGTACCTAATTGGTGCATGTGTGGTTGTAGAAACAGATTGTCTACCACTTCTTGGGATGATTACAAGCTGCTCAACACCAGACATTGCTATGTTGCGGTGGATTGCCTACATTAAGTCCTTAAATCCTGAGTTTAAGCACATTGCAGGTAAAGACAATACAGTGGCAGATATGCTATCAAGGGCAAGGTATGAAGATGAGTCACAAATGATTGATGAGGGAGATGATGTAGGCACAAAATTCTATTCTATCTCTCATGTCAAAGGTAACAATGTCTGCATGACTAATTCACTTGAATTGTTCTTGAAAGATCTTTATGAAGGTGATTGGCTTTCTATTGGAAGGTACTTGATTACTCTAACAAAACAGGATGATTGGTCTGAACAAGAATTCAAGAGGATACGCAGGAAAGCATATGGGTACTTTTTAAGGGATGGTTACTTGTGGAAGCATCCTAAACAAAAGGGTGCTACACCACAACGGGTTATATGTAAAAAAGAGACTCAAGTAAAGCTCATGCAAGAGTTTCATGAGAGTCTATGGGCTGGACACAGGGGTGTGTGGGCAACCTTCTCCAAGTTGAAAGAAAAATACTGGTGGAAGGGTATGTATAAAGATGTATCTCAGTTTGTAGAGTCATGTGTAACTTGTCAAATGTATTCAAATGTTTTCACATCGTGATGGATTTCACCCTACATATCCACTAGCCATGCACTATAAATGGGTTGTGGATCTAGTCACGATGCCTTTAGGACTCTGGCAGACGAGATACTTGGTTCTTGCACGAGAGGACCTAACTAACCAGGTTGAAGGAAGAGCATTAAGAGTTAAGACCATAGAAGCTGTGTGCAAACTCCTTCTTGACGAGGTGATTTGCCGTTATGGTTGTGTGGGAAAAATCACTGCAGATCGAGGTGAACTGGATGCCGAAGAAGCAAGGGAGTTCTTTTCTAGATTAGGGATCAAGCTTTCTCTTACTACAGCTTACAACCCTGAAGGCAATGGAAAGAGTGAAAGAGGGCATCCTCCTATCATCAAAGCTTTGGCCAAGGCTTGCGAAGGAAGAGTTGGTGAGTGGCCAAAATTGTTACCATATGCTTTATGGGCTGATCGTACAGCTCAGTAACTGGCTACATGCCTGCGGAGCTAATGCATGGTCAAAAGCCAGTG
Organism: Adiantum capillus-veneris; assembly: GCF_014529385.1. Classification (NCBI taxonomy): domain Eukaryota; kingdom Viridiplantae; phylum Streptophyta; class Polypodiopsida; order Polypodiales; family Pteridaceae; genus Adiantum; species Adiantum capillus-veneris. The sequence continues at coordinate 174,354,395 of NC_140934.1, read as the reverse complement.
ATGCCGATTGAAAGTTCTCAAAAAGATGGTTTGGACCGTATGTTGTAAAGCATGTGCATGAAAATTCTACTTACAGCTTGTTTGAACTAGATGGTACAGAAGTAAAGATTCCCATTGCACGAAAAAGGATTAAAATGTTTAAGAGAAGAGGAGATAATGATCTAGAAGATATTGATGAGGAAGAAGAGAAAAACACAGGTGAAGATCAAAGTGAACATGAAGCTCTGGAATCATCTAGTGAAGAAGAAGACAAGGAAGATGTACAAGAGGTCTAATCTTACAAAGAGACAATGTGGCACATACCGGACGATGTGCAGGTTTAGAGGGGGTGGATGTCGTCTGTGACACGTACATAGTGGGAACGCATGCTACAAGATCTATCTTGTATTTTTTTAGAGACATAATTATATTTCCTATAGTGTACATATGCATATTTAAGTATAATAATAAGCCTTCTATCTCATCCTATTATTTTTCTCAAGGGTAACATATCCTTACTTTACCATCAGAAAATACTATGGGAAAAGCATCAATAGCTCCGCCTCTTTAACTTGGGACAAAAAGCATTGATTCTTTATTTCTACTATTTCATTATCATCTCACACCCTAGATAGATCCTATATCTAGGGTAAACTCTAATATATATATATTCTATGTATTTTTTATACTTTTCTTATATTTCTTTTTAAATAGCTACTAGGAGAGAATCAAATCCTAGTGGGACACTAGGTGGCATGATTTCAAAGATACACTTATTTTAATGCATTGTTGCAAGCATGATTACAAAAATTTGTCAAGGAGCAATGTCATGCTTTCATATGGCATGAGGTGTCCTTTGGAATTAAATGAAAGTCTAGGCTAAGGGGACCACGGGAAGACTTTTGCTGCCAGAAATGGACCCTATTTTGATGAATTTTTTACATAAGGTTCCAATCCAAATTGGAGAATGATTTTAAAATGAAAATCGTAGCTAATGAGCTGAAGTTTTTGCCCATATTTTTACTTTTTTATTTGGAGCCACGGTTAAGGAGATATGATCAAAATACTGGACCCCAGTCTGCCCACATCATGCAGGGACAGCTCATTTCCAACTTTTCCAATTCCTGTTCACACTGGCTCCTCTCTTCTTGTGTAAACCCTTGGGGGTTCCCTTCACCTATAAAAGGGGACCTCTTCTTCCTTGGAAGGAACTCAAGCATTTAAGCCATTGATGAGAGGAATTCATGAGGGAGTGAGTAGTAACGCCTAATTGTACTTAGCCATTAACATAAGCCCAAGCCTACACTTTTTCCTAGAGGGAGACTAGCCATTCTTGCAACAAGCTAACCTTGGAAGATCAACTCTAATCAAAGAAGGTCTTGCACTTGGTGTATCAATCAAAGTGGAATTATCCACTCTTCTTCTCTCTCCCATCAAAAATGGTGCCGAAGGGTTTCAAGTAAGATGTGTTCTACATTGATATTTTCTTGATTTCTTGTTGTTTTCATTTTCATCTCTAATCCAACATATACATATATATGTATCTAATCTCATCTCCTTAACCAAACCTATCTCTCTCATTCTTAGTAATTCATCCTCTCTATGTTCTCTTTGCTACAGGTACATCTCTCCCCGCAGTATCCTTATTGCCTACAGGCAAGAATAGGGCTTGGGAGGGAAACTTCTCATCTCTTCACTTCTCTCATATCTACATTTCTCACATACTATCCTAGATGAATAACCCACATGATGATCATTTCTATCGCTTTCACTATGTACGATCTATTAGAATTAACGTATGGATTAGCCGTAAAATACACTTTCAACAACGTATATTGTTTCTCTCCGGCCCTGAAAGGCTCAATGAAATACTTCTATCACTGGATCCCATCATACTACCTCTCATAGACTATAATTTTTCTTTTGATGTAAGCGTAGTTATCTTGCTATGAACCAAGAGGATTTGTACACACAATTAATCCCAATCACTAGAGAAAATATCTATATTATGGTAAGCACAAAACTACAATTCCAAAGAACAATTCGTAGCCTATTTGGTCAGCCAAGATTGAATGCCATTAACTCATCCATTAACCCTTTCATATTACCCATGATACGATATGACCATAGCCTTGATATTTTCATCTTCGTATTGTTTTGACATTCTCTTTTGCGTTCTTTCTTTGTGTGTGTGTGAGTGCAAGAGAGAAAGAGTGAGTCTTCTTTGATTGCACTTCTTTCCAAACCCTAGTCTTCATGGCATCTATGGTTTAACTCCTTCATATAGTTTTTGTTGAGTTCTCTCACAAACTCTCACAGCCATAAGCCCGGTGCTTTCCTAGCAAGACCGCAAATTTCTCGACAACGCACGATGGCTTCTCCTCATAATGGGGCCTTACAAATGTGCACTTTTACCACAGAAAATTACAAGGGTAAATCAGGCTCCATACTTAACAAAAACCCGAAGATATGGACAAAGATTAATGGAGCGAAATGGATGAATTGGCACTTTCTACCATTATGCTGACTTTGGCAGAAAGCGTTTACTTCAATGTAGCAGACGAGATGTCAGCTTATCAAGCATGGTTAAAGCTGAGTGATCTTTATGAGAAGCATAGTGCAGCTTCACAGGTATACTGGCTTAAGAAGCTTGTTGACTTGAAGATGAAAGAAGGCACACCTATTTCCAATCATCTGAATGAATTCAACACAATCTATAGTCAGTTGTCAGCTCAAGGTGTCAAGTTTGATGAACTTGTTAGAGCTATGTTCCTGTTGATCACATTGCCGGAAAGTTGGGACACTTTTCGCACAGCTTTGAGTAATTCTGCACCTCCAGATGGTTTGAACATAGCAGGTGTAGAAGGAAGTCTGCTTACTGAAGAAACCAATAGAAAGAAAATGGACAAAGGCAAAGGAACAGCCTTAGTTGTCAGGGGAAGGACCAAAGAAAAGTACAAAGGTGGAAAGAGGAATCAGTCTCGTAGCAAGTCTCGCAGTGCTAAAGGCAAGAGTGACATAGAATGCTACCATTGTGGCAAGAAGGGTCACATGAAAAGAGACTGCAGAGAATGGAAAGCAGAAAAAAGCAAAGAGAAAGATGAAGACCATGGTGAGAAGAACAAGTCCTCAGTGAAGATTCAAGAAATAAATGTGACAAACACTGTTGCAGAGGATGACAGTCTAGTGTCTGGAGACATCTACTTTTTGAAGAATACAATGGACTCAGCTCTTCTTACAGCATCTGATGGAAATGCACTGAGTGACTGGATTATAGACTCAGGGGCATCACTTTATGTGTCTCCAAACAAGGAGTGGTTTACCTCTTATGTGACCACTAAAGATCATGTTTGGCTAGGCAATGGGCAGACATGTGAGATCTTAGCTGTTGGAGATGTTCAATTGAAGTTTCAGAATGGCTCTTCTTTCATGCTGAAGAATGTGAGACATGTTTCCGCAATTACAAAGAGCTTGATCAGCACAAGTTTACTTGATGATGCTGGCTACGTCACCACTTTTGGACAGAACATGTGGAAGATATCCAAGGGTTCTATGACAGTAGCACATGGAGTAAATTCTGGAGGACTTTACATGATTTATGTATCAAATGTCTCTAAAAATGTAATCAATGTAACCGAGCAGCCGAACGTTTCTTTGTGGCATAGCCGGTTAGGACATATGTCCAAGAAGGGAATGGAAATCTTGTCTCGTTCTGGTTATTTGCCTGGCTTTTCATTTAATGATTTTGAATTCTGTGAACATTGTCTGTATGGTAAGCAAACACAGCAGCCACATAAGCATAGAAGCACTAGAAGAGATACACAGTTGGAACTTGTTCATAGTGATTTGTGTGGACCTATGCCTAACCTATCTCTAGGGGGAGCTTCTTACTTTATGACATTTATAGATGATTACTCGAGGAAAGTATGGGTTTACTTTCTCAAGCACAAGGATGAAGCGTTTAGTGTTTTCAAAACGTTTGTGACACTTGGGAGAATCAGAGTGGCAAGAAGCTTAAATGCTTACGCACTAACAATGGTGGAGAGTATTTTTCAAAGGCCTTTCAGAACTTTTGTGAGTCAAAAGGTATAAAACGTGAACTTACTGCTCGTTACAATCCTCCTCAAAATGGTGTTGCTGAGAGGATGAATAGGACCATACAAGAGAAGGTCATAAGTATGTTGTCTAATGCACAGCTGCCACATGGGTTTTGGGCTGAAGCTGTATCAACAGCTGTTCATCTTATAAATAGATCTCCTAGCAAGGTTTTGCAGAAGGATTTAGTGGCAGATATGGTATGGTTAGGCAAGGTGCCCTCATACAAGCATCTCAGAGTCTTTGGCTGTGAGGCATATACTCACGTTGCAAAGGAATTTAGGAACAAACTTGAGCCAAAGAGTAGAAAGTTCATCTTTCTAGGCTATGGTAATTCTGGTGAGATGGGGTACAGACTTTGGGATCCCGAATCCAGAAAGGTTGTCCACAGCAATGATGTTCACTTTAATGAAGCCAAAATCATTCTAAACCAGAGAGGGTTGAGGAGATTAGAAGAGTTGTCTTCCAAGAAGATGGACCTGCACGTGCAAGACAAAATGTCAGGGCTCAAGAGGAGCAAGGACAGGATAGAGTGGAACCACAGGTTGTGGCTGAGCCTGAGCCACCTATTGTGCATAGATCTGGACGTGTCACACGACCTCCTGATAGGTTTGTTCCACCTATTGTGCATAGATCTGGACGTGTCACACGACCTCCTGATAGACAATGAGCCTTCATGTTACAAGGAAGCAGTGAAAATGAAGGACTCCGGGAGTTGGCAATTGGCCATGCAGTCAGAGATGACAGCTCTGCATAAAAACAAGACATGGAAGCTAGTTAAATTACCACAGGGCAAAAAGGCTCTACCTTGTAAATGGGTTTACAGGTATAAGATCACCGCTCATGATAGTCATCCAAAGTACAAAGCAAGGCTTGTTGCCAAGGGCTTTAAGCAAGAACAAGGCATTCTTCTCTCCGGTGGTCAAGATGACTACATTGAGATGCTTTCTTGCATTGTTTGCCACATTATATTTGGTGTTGCAACAAATGGATGTCAAGACAGCGTTCTTGCATGGTGATTTAGATGTGGAAATTTACATGCAGCAGCCAGAAGGGTTTGTTGAGAAAGGCAAGGAAGATTGGGTATGCCAGTTGTTAAAGAGTCTTTATGGCTTAAAACAATCACCGAGGGCATGGTACCATAAGTTCCACAAGTTTATGCTTTCTCAAGGCTACAAACGTAGTGAGTTCGATCACTGTCTATATACAAAGAGAGCTAAGGATGGCAGTTGGATGATCCTTATTTTGTATGTGGATGACATGTTGATTGCTGTCAAGTACTTGGAAGAAATTTCAGCTTTGAAGTCAAAGATGGCAAAATCGTTTGACATGAAAGACATGAGTGAGGCAAGTCATATACTTGGTATGCACATTGAGAGAGACAGATGAAAGAAGTTGATTTGGTTATCTCAAACAGAGTATATTGACAAGTTTTTGCAACGTTTCAATATGGAGAAGGGAAAGGCATTGAGTGTTCCATTGCCACCATATGTGAAACTGAGCAAACAAGATTGTCTTGTGTCTGAGGAAGAACAGGCTGAAATGGATAAGATTCCATATGCTTCTGCAGTGGGTAGTTTAATGTATGCAATGATTGCTACTCTCCCAGACATTGCATTTGCAGTGGGAGTAGTAAGTCGATACATGTAAAACTCATGCAAGAAACATTGGGAGGCAGTGAAAGGAGTATTGAGATACCTAAAAGCTACAAAGAGTATGCGTATATGCTATGGGAGTCAGGAGCTAAGTGTAAAGGGTTTTACAGACTCAGATTATGTAGGCGACTTAGACAACCGAAGGTCTACGTCAGGGTATGTCTTTACATTGGCTGGTGGAGCAGTATCATGGCGTTCTAGATTACAAGATTGTGTTACTCAGTCTACTACAGAGGCTGAATATGTTGCAGCATCAGAGGCATGCAAAGAATCAATTTGGCTTAATCGACTAGTAACAGATTTGGGAATCAAAGAAGAGATGCCTGTGTTATATTGTGATAGTCAAAGTGTTATACAATTGGCTCGCAATCTAGTTTATCACTAAAGACAAAGCATGTGGATGTGAAGTATCATTGCATCAGGGAAATGCTCGAGGATAAGCAACTTCAGCTTGTCAAAGTTCACACCACAGAAAATCCTACTGATCTACTTACAAAAGGACTTCCCTCAGAGAGCTTTGCACATTTTCGCAAGCAGTTAGCTGTAGGGTAGTACATCACTTCTCTACATATCTTGTATATTAGCTTGTATAGTAGCTTCTCTCACACTTAAAGTACCACATTGGACTTTAAGTGGGAGGTTGTTGGGGTATAAAGCCCAATGTGGTCGCCCAGGTAAGTGGGCGGGCCAGGTATGTACACATATTCTTTTGTGAAAACCTAATAAGAACTCACTATGCTCTACACATTACAGTAGAGCGAGTTCACCATATCGTCATGCTCTTCTTCTCGCACTCTCTCTCGCGTCGCACTTCCGCTCATACTCCTTCAGTTCTTCCTCTTCATCCTTCTGCAGGATACCTTCAACATGAGCTTCAAATACTGGTATAATGGTTGGATTTTCTTTTAAAAATTCTTCTTTATCATCATCCTCCACTTCTTCTGCTAAGTTAATTGTTTGAGCATATAATGGTCTTTCCTATTTCAATTTCCTGCTTCCCTTTCTTCATGAAAACTTAATTATCACCCCAATCCTACTTGACTTTAGCCAGTCTGAACCAGGGCCTCCCCAACAACATATTATAGGAGGTATCACCTTTCTCCATCTTCAACACAACAAAATTCACCTGAAACTGAAGTCGTGCAATATAAATAGATTGATGTCTCAATATTCTTGATGGTTGAACTCTCCTCTGATCTGCCATCTTCACATGAAATGGTGCTGGCTGCAATTCTCCCAGCTTCATTTTATAATACACAGACTCAGCTAGAATGTTGACTCTAGATCCTCCATCCAATAATACTTTATCAAACAAAGTGCTCTGAAATACAAAGTCGACATCTGTTGGTCAACTTTGTTCACTACTACTGGCTCAAGTATGCTATTTGTCCAAATTGAACACTCCCTTGATAGCAATCTATTCAATAATTTTTCTTTGAAGGCTAGAACCATACATAATGAGTGATCCAAAGACATCTGCAATGGAGAATTTATTAATATTTCAAACCAATCCTTGTCATCTTCTTTTGTTAAAGGTTTCCCATAGTGCTATTGCAATTGATCCTCCTGAACATCTGAAGTACTATCATCCACATTATGATTCTTTTGGTCCTTCTACACCTGTTTCTAAACTTGTTCTTTGATTCCTTTTTGTTCCTTCCAATCAAAAGGACCTTTAGCCTTAGACCTTGTAACAGCCATTACATCTATCTCTTGGTTCTTCCCACATTGATTACAATCACAAGCCCATTCATCACAATGCTCTTGATATGGAAACTCCATATTCTCACCAAGGAATACATATGATGTTTGTTGCTCATCAATTTCAATTATGATGATATTTGCTTGAGCTGGTGGTTGATGTTGGTGCTGCTGTTGTGGGTTATCCTGCTGATTATCTTGGTTGTAGGGTACAACTGGCATACCTCTTTCCTCCCTATGCTTGACCTACAAAGAACAATTCAGACCAACCCAATGATCTGGTGTTGGACAATACACACATGGCATTATGCCTGGCGGTCTTCTCTAATTCTTATCTTGATTTCTCCAAGGTAGTCTTGGAGGTCTAGGAGGTCTTTGAAATGGTGGCCTCCCTCTAAATGGAGCTATTTGATTTGTTTTAACATAATTTCTCCCTTTGCCTACTTGTGGAGTTGATCTAGTCCTATTATTAGGGTTGTACCGACACTGGGCTGTGTAATGGCCTTCCCTTTCACAAATCTGACAGTATTGTTTTTCCTTTTGAGCTACAACAAAATATCCTATTTTCCTCAACTGACTAATCCAACCTTCTTCCTTATCTTTTTTCTCATTTTTCTTCTGACCACTCTGCTTCTTCTTCTTCTATTTTCCTTTACTGCTTTCAGCCTCACTATCACAAGATACCTCAGAATAACTATCTTCATCGATTCCAGACTCAACATCTGACTCTACTTTTGATTCATAGCTATGCTTGCTCCTAGATTTTGACCTGGTCATACCAAGTCTTTTTTCAACCCTTGTTGCAGCTGTGACCAAATTGTTAAAGCCACCTACAATGTCTATGCTAGCCACAAAATTCTTCAATCCCTTTCTTCGACCTTTCAAAAAATAACCTGCTAACATCTCATCTATGGGTATCTCATTACCCTATAATATCTCCACCAAACTTCTAAATTTTTTAGCATAATCTTTAACCAACATACTTCCCTGTCTACTGTCCCTGATTTTCTTTAAAATATTAGTCATTCTCTTTTCTAAATCTCTGTAAGAATGCTACTCTGAGTGCAACATAAGTTGCAAAATATGCAATTCCATATTGGCTAAACCAACTCATTGCTTTACCCTCTAGTGTTGCTGCAAATTGTGGCAATTTTACATCATCACCATATATTGCCTAATGTCCACTAGCTTGCCACTTGGTCTCAAATTGAGCCACATGACACTCTGCATCTTCACCTGACTTGCCTCTGGATTTTTCTCCTTTAACCTTGGGATTAGGAGGTGGTTGAGCCATAGGGGGAGGCTGAGGTGCTCTCCTAGGTCTTTGCCTAGTAGATGCTTGTAGTGGGTCAAAGTGGATTCTTCTTCTACTTCTTGTAGATCCTTCTGTCAAGAGTAGAGCCCCAAAAAATTGACCCACCTGCCTTCTTGCGGATGTTCCTGAACTCTCCTCTACCTGATTCCCTGGTTGCACTTCAAAGACATCCACTTCTACTTCTTCTTCTATTGTATCTTCATAATGGAAGGGATCAATATTCCCTGCTTGGGTTTGAGCCCTTGTGTAATAGACCCTAGATGCCCTTCTTGGTCGCTCTGACATACATCATCAGTTAATGAAATAGAGATACCCGCAACAATGCTGACAATGAGAGAATTCCGACCAAACCCTAACAAATCTGTAAACATAGCAGGATCACCAAATGTGTTGGGGTTCATCAACACAAGAATCTCTTTCAACAAACATACTCTCAAACAGAGAATCAAACTTCACTCCATAATCAAACTCATCAGAAGACACAGTTAAATAACTTCAGACAAAGAAAAATCAGAGCCAAGAGAAGAAGATTAGACACAACAAAAAACTCCATTGATCAACGCTTGAATACATCTTGTGTATTTGTTACCCACAGCTTCTACTATAAAAGAGAGTTACAACTTTCTAGCTGAATGTTCTTTGCATATACATCCGACTCAGCGAAATACGACCTAACAATATTCCAACTAAAGCTAATTTTGGCTAGCATGACATAATCCAACTAAGCACTATTCTAAAAATCCTATGACCCTTTCAACAACACACCCAGAAGTTCTTAGAAGCGGAAGCTCTCTTGCCTTGACATCGGAAGTATCTTCTCTCCCTCAACCTCTCTCTCAAGATTACCTTCAATCCGTCTCCATCTCCAACTTCTTCTCTACCATCGGCGTGCTGCCCCTCAAATTCTTGGGTTCTCTTTCTCTCTTTCCCCCTTCCCTTTTGTGATACGATGGTCCCAAAGTGAGTGACTTGAAGCTCCAAGGATGCTCTTATCATTTCACCTCCAAGAAAGGTGCAAAGGAAGGTATCATCTACTCCAATCATAACTCAAGCAAATGTATCAACTCCGAAAGAAGGTGAAATCGTCCAACCTCAAACACAGGAGGTAGTTGAGCATGTCGCTAATCCGGTAAGACAAATTTATAATTTTGCATTGTTAATCATGTTGACCTAGGAAGTCAAGCATAGGGAATCTCTTAAATCGTCTAAGAAACATGATTCTATCGTAGTAATTAGAAAACAAGAATAACGGGTGACTGTGGTATGGAAAGTGGGAGACTAGTATCCGTTAGGATACTAGTCTACGGATGGGTGGACCCCGATTAGTCAGGTACTTTTCACAAGATTACTAGCTAGTTTAGACTATGTCTCATATCATATTTAGGGTTTATGAATGGCAGCCTTGCCTCTTAAACATGGGGAAAAAGACATTGTTTATGGATTCTACATATGTCAATGGGATTTCATCTCTATGTTATAGGAATTGGTTTCCATTAGAATCCTTGATTTATTGACCTGGCATGTGGCGTATCACCCTTACAACCACGATCACTATGGATAGAGGACTTCCTCTCTTCTGTTGCTCGTATCTCTGCTTCATGGAAATGGAGTAGGGTGTCTTCAACAATGATTGATCATGTTTGAAGAATCATTTAAAGAGAAGAATTGTTGGAAGAATATATTTCGTGCCTTGCAGGTAGCAAGATGCCTTGCAATTAGCGAGATGCCTCATGGTTAGCGAGACGACTCGTGATTAGCGAAACAATTTTGTGAGTAGCAGAGATTAAGTTCAGGTTATCGGCTCTCTTTTATTTCTCAAAGTTAGAGAGATGCTTGGTGGTTAGCAAGATACCTCATGGTTAGTGGGATGCCTCGCGGTTAGCGAGATGGCCGGAAGCTTGTGCAATTTGTGATTAGCAAATAAATCTCTTGCAAAGGTTCTGTTGGCTAGACAGAGAAAGTCCGCGGGTAGCGTCAACTTATAAGAAATTGGAAAAGCTATTTTTGTTGAAATATAGGACTGTCTTCATTAGACCTTGTTTGAATTGTTTTGGTATTTTTTGAAGGGCTCATAAAAGAACATGTGTCTGGAATTAATTAAGGAACACTGTTTGTATATGTAAAACAATGTGGTATAGTAATTAGAAAACAAGACGAATGGGTGATTGTGGTGTGGAAAGTGGGAGACTAGTATCCTAACGGATCTAGGTCTACGGATGGGCTCTCTTACGTTGCTCGTATCTCTACTTCGTGGAAACGGAGTAGGGTGTTGTCAATGGAACTTGAGAATAAAGGATGGCCATCTATCAACTCATCCCAATCTTTTGGGGTTGGGGATCTCACAATTGGTATTGATGGCCAGTTTTTGAAACCGGGACCGCGAGAACCATACCCCAAGAAGGGGAGAGCATATTACCAAGGAAAAAGAAGAAAAAAAAGTTCCTTTAACATTCACCACCCCTCTAGGCTTAACCACACTGGCAAGGCGCCACCAATTCGGCCACATCTTCCCATTATTGCCAGAAGACAGATCCCTCTCTCTCCTACTGCTCGGCTCCACCACACTCTCTCTCACTTACCCTACCGCTGCATCACCTGGCCTAGTGGGCGCATAAAACGAGATACCATTGTCACACCCCCCTCTGGCGGGCCACCAGTTTTGTAAATATTCTCTCTCTCTCTTTCATTTATTCTCTCTCTCTCTCTCGTCTCTCTATGCTCGTTCATATCCAAGCCTGGCGGGCCATGCAACTTGTACCCCTCCCTCTTCCCTCTCGTCCACACCCCCTCGGCTTCACTCTCCTCCCTATACCCCCCCCCCTTGTTTTCTTCCCACCGGCGGACCACCGCCCTAACCTCTTCCCCTATATTTTTCCCCCCTCACTCACACACTCTCTCTCACTCTCTTCCCCACGGTGGGAACCCAGAGCTGTGGATGTGCAGCACATCATATTGTGGAAGCTTGCAGCAGCGAGAAGAGTGTATATTGGAAAGAGCACTTGAAGATAAGGAATACATTCCTGAGCCTTTTCCAGAAGAGGCACTCAAGCCATTGGAGTGGACCCAGATACTAGCAACCCTAGATGTGTGTGCTATTTTAAATGGCCCCACTACAAAGTTCTGCAATAAGGACGGATATGATATGGTTCCTTACTATATGGTCAGTATGGTGCTAGGGAAAGACCAAGAGAAACCCTCAAAAAAACCCAAGATGGATGATATGGAGAAAGAAGCTGAAGAAGAGTTTTACGACTCTTCAGAGCAATTCGAATGCAAGGATGATGTGGACAATAAGTGCTCAGACAACCTGAGTGACCAAGAGGAAACAGGAGTAGATGTCCAGTTTTATGAGTTTTTAAACCAAAAACCTAGACATCAAGAGCACTACAAGAAAAAAAGATCTAGAGGCAGAGCGAGAGAGAACACCGTGCCTAGGATAAGGGATAAAACACAATTTTTGATGATTGTATCAAGGAAAAAATATTAGGGAGATACTCTCGGCCCAATATCCAAAAACAAAAGCAAGAATGAAAAAACAAGCTCTAGAGTTTGAAACAAAACCCAAGAAGACAAAGGAACCTGGGTAGGATAAAGGTGGAGAGCCTATAAGTGGACGAAGATAGAGAGGAAAGAGAAGTACAGAGAGCTTAAGAAAACTCTCAGGGAAGTATGGACAACAGAAGTACTAGAGAGTGGCGAAGGAGAAAACGAGAAGAATGAGGACAAAATGAGTGTGCCATCCCACTACAGAAAGTTCACCATACAAGACATGAAGATAGTGATGACGCAACCTCTCCGAGAGCGAAGGGACAAGGAGTCTTACAATGAACTTGAGGATGCAAAAAACATAGAGTTGGCAGAACCAAGAGAAGATCCATGACTAGCCTACATCGCAATGGATCTAAGTCCAACAGAGGAAGAAAAGATCATAAGTCTTCTGAAGGAGTACAAGGACGTTGATGGAGCAAAAGGTGTCGTGCGCACACTCACACGCCCAGACATCTCAACACCACACAAGAGATTTACTTAAATTCCAACCCACACACACCACCACTCAAGAGTTCAATAAAAATACTACCCACAAGCTCAATTCAAACTCCAAACACCTCAACCTACAAGCCTTTGCTTGCCCGCAGACACTACAAGGTGAGTCGAGTTAATCAAAAGTTGAAATCACACTTGATTAGTGACCCAAATATTACAAGAAAAACCATCAAAAACTCAAAAATCCAGCCACAAAAGGCCTCTCTCAAACCATTGCAAAGCCTTCACCAAACTCCACTCTGTTGGACTCTTTGGAGTAGCGCCAACCCTAATGGCACCGATACAGGGTCACATAGTCTTGCAAAAAGCCGCACCTTCTTCCATCAATTCCTCGCACACACACATCCATGGAAACCTCAAAACTTCCATAGACTCTCCCAAGTGCAAAATTGAAGAGATAAATCTCTCATTCACTCCTCCACACACTCGAAAACAGGACGCGAACGTGACGGGACTGCACTAGACCACCTGTAGGAACCCTGCTTTCTCCCACATACAGAGAGGTGAGAGTGCTGACTATTGGCTTCAAAAGTTTTCCTTCAGCTTGAGCACTCATGCCACCATGACTGATATGGAAATTTGAAGCCTTTTCACACCTTTTTTGACCTTTCTTGGCCTAGTTTTGGCCAATCATGACCCCCGGCAGGCATTTTTCGCAAGAAAAACCCCAAATGGACTCCAAAATTCACCAAATTTTGTACTCTTGATCCTTGATATCCAGATCCCTTTTCCACATCCCCACATTCTAGTTTTGACCACTTCTAGAGTGGTGCATGTATCACCACAGATCAGTATTTGCATCTGGAACCACATCCCTCGCAAAATATTTCTTCAATCTATACCCAGTTATTCTATAGCGCAAACATTACCTTGACAACTTCTCCAACTCATATACGCCATTAGGAGATACATGTTTCACTATGTATGGACCCAACCATTTGTCCCTCAACTTCTTTTGAAAAGTAAAATCCAAGCGAGAGTCATCCTTCATCACCAGAGCTCCCTCTTTAATCTCTTTCTCTGGTAGCCTCTTATTCAATTTCTCCATCCTTGTCTCTGCTTGTTGAAGATAATAATCACTGGATTTCTCTCTATTCATTTGCAACAACTCTAGAGAAAGAATTATTTCTTGCAGCTTGTCATTATGTGAACCTTGCATTTTGCACAACAACTTCAAGGCATCCAACTGCACCTGTACTGCACCTATATGGGCACAACAACTTCAAGGCATCCAGCTTACACTTCTTTGGGTTGAGTTGCCCACCCTCTTCTTGAAGCCTTTCAAAAATCAACCTCAGCTTCTCCAAATGTGTGACCCTAGAGCTATAACATCCAATGTCATCCATGAAAACTTAAATGAACTTACCCAAGTAGGGACCAAACACTCTATTCATCCATCCTTGGAAGGTAGCATATGCATTTACTAGCCCAAAAGGCATTCTTTTGTAGGAAAAACAACCCCAAGGAGTAATGAAAGTCATCTTCAATCGATCTTCAATTGCTATCAAGATCTGAAAGTAGCTAGAAACTCCATCCATGATTGAGTAACATTCATGACCTACAACCTGATTGAGGATTTCATCTAGAAAGGGTAGTGGATAATGTTTCCTTTTTGGGACATCATTTAAAGGTTTGAAATCAACACATATCCTAAATCTTCCATTCTTCTTGGGCACAATAACAACTGGAGAGACCCCCAACCTCCTAAGCTTTTGAACCTTTGGCTTGGCACCTTCTTTTTTATTGATTCTATGCTCAACCCCTTTAGCTCCTTGCAAATCTGTATATTCAGTGGAGAATAGCTTTGGAAACTCAGTGAACATGTCTTCATACTCCTTTTCTTTCTCTGTCAAGTCCTCTCCTAGTATGCTCCTTGCATTCACTTTGGCAGGCTCTACAATTTCTTTTGTATTATTCTTCTCCTCCTTGACCTTCACCTCATTCAGCAATGCTTCCTTTTTGACACTTATCCCAAAAAGATCAGGAAATAATTGCATCAAGCCTTCCTCTAAACTTTATTCTGATGATGTAGACAAAGCATCACTATTGTATGACGTAATTTCTATCAAATCTGTATCTTGCATCTCCAATAGGGGTTGTGTATGGCTCTCATGTGTCTTCAGGTTGTAGACAATGGTCCTTCCTTTCTCTTGGTCAGGGATGGTGATCAAGCCTGTGCCCCAATCCTACTTAGCACCAAGGGTTATAAGCCATGGCCTCCCTAAAATGATTGGATAATCATTCTCACCCGCTTGCATCACATAGCAATCAACCAAACACTCAATCCCAAGACTTTTATCTTCACATCTTTAGCTATCCCAACACACCTCATGAGACACACCTGGGCACCACCATCCACATATGGCTGCATTTCCGTCTTCTTTTCCAACATAGCTTCAACTATTGGCACCATATCCACCGGGTGACCAACCGTGAAGGAAGACAACATGCTTTGATGCTTCTCCTTTTTGGAAGGAAGCCACGTACTTACACACTTGGTCCACTGCCTCCTCAATTTAGTGTTCAAAGCCACCAACTAACCAAAAGATATATTTGCCTTTTAATTTTGTATGTCGTCGACAATATCATAGTCTTAAAACCTTGGCCAAGGGGGTAGTCCTTTGGACCTATTTTCCTTCTTCATCGCCTCTTGCTACTCTCTGGTTTGTCTTCTACCTTATCCTTTCCTTTCCTTGCGCTTGTTTCTCTTTGTTCTTTTGTTTCTTTCTCCCTATCATGCCTAGCTCTCTTATTGGCCAAAACATCCACATCTTGATGCTCAAGGGTAATGATGTTAATAGACTACCTTCTCCATTTGCAGGCAACGGTTGTGGTTGTTGTTGCGGTGGTGGTGCTTCTAGTGCCCGGTCTTAATGATTTTCTTCTATTCTCCCTTGACCACATCCATATAAGGGTTATATCCCTCCTCTCTCTCTTGGTGGTTCAGGACAATCAAGGGTGTAGTGACCCTCTTCATCACAATTGTAGCATCTGCCTTGAATCCTTCGTCCCCTACCTCTCCCAGCTGGCCGCTCTTCTCTTTGGTTCATATTCATTATGTTAATTTTTAATTCATGCAACTGACCGGCAAGATCATGCAAAACTCGGGTCGTAACAGGATCCGGACCTTGAACCACTCACTCCACTCTGTCATCCACTGCCACAGGGACCATTGGGTGCACCACAACTGGCTCAGCACGTGTCATGCTTTGCTCCCACCTTCTCTTGATCTTCTTACTCTTGGCCTCGGCAATTTCCACAGCTCTTTCAAATGTAGCAAGCTCCTCTTAATCGCCCTTCTCCCTTACACTTGGATGGACACAATCCATAAACTGACGCACTTTAAAGAAATCCCTTGGAGGTACTTGGGATGCCGCCTCTAATTGCACCCAAAGTCCTTTGAAGTGTTGCAAAAAATCTTTAAAGTTAGCATGAACATCTTGCTGCAAACCTCTCAATTTTGTCGTTTCTTCTATTGCGGTTAGCTTCTTTCCAAACCTGTCAAAAATTGCCTACTTCACCTGCTCCCATGTTTGCCTTTTGTCTTCCTCTAAACCTTCAAACCACTCGTGAGATTCTCCTTTGAGTGCAAGACAAAATACATAAATCTTTGCTTCATCATTCACAATATGCATACCAAGCAGATGCCACTCGAATTCCACAATCCAATCCTTCACATCCTCCTTCCCTGTGAACAATGGCCGACTATATGCCATCCCTTCGAAATCCTTCTCCCTTGTGCAAGTAACTCCACAAAAAATGAAGTCTTGCACCTCAACCAAGACACCACTTTTCTTCAATGAAGCTTAAACTTCACAGCAAAACCGCATCACCTGGGTTCTCAACCGGAAAATTTCCGCTCCCCAGTGGGATCGCTAAAGGATGATGGAGCAAAAGATGTCATGCGCACACTCACACACCCAGACAACTCAACACCACCCAAGGAATTTAATTAAATTCCAACCCACACACACCACCACTCAAGAGCTCAATAAAAATACTACCCACAAGCTCAATTCAAACTCCCAACACCTCGACCTACAAGCCCTTGCTTGCCCGCAGACACTACAAGGTGAGTCAAGTTAATCAACACTTGAAATCATACTTGATGGTGACCCAAATATACAAGAAAAACCATCAAAAACTCGAGCCACAAAACGCCTCTCTCAAAACATTGCAAAGCCTTCAACAGACTCCACTCTGTTGAACTCTTTGGAGTAGCGCTAACCTAATGGCACCAATACAGGGTCACATAGTCTTGCAGAAAGTCGCACCTTCTTCCCTCAATCCTCACACACACACACATCCATGGAAACCTCAGAACTTCCATAGAATCTCCCAAGGGGAAAATTGAAGAGAGAAAGCTCTCATTCACTCCTCCACACACTCGAAAACAAGACGCGAACGCGACGGGACTGCACTAGACCACCTGTAGGAACCTTGCTTTCTCACACATACAGAGAGGTGAAAGTACTGAGTATTGGCTTAAAAAGTTTTCCTTCAGCTTGAGCACTCACGCTGATAGACCGCTTTTGGCGTGTACAAAGTAGCATTTATATGCATGGTCATACGTACAAGATGATGTAAATACATGCATTTGGGAGCTTTGCAAAGTGGTTTTAAGTTCTAAAAAAGATGCAACGTGTACACATTGTGAATAGGCAGGTTCGCGTGCTAGCAGTCGAACACATGTACATGCCCAGATAGGGTATCGAGGCCTTGGATATAGTTCTAGGTGGCTTATTTTGGCTCTAGAGAATGTGTTTGAGCTTTCTAGAATGTAAATAATGCAAGCAACAAGTATGGGTACTCTCATCCCGCACGAGAAGTTTGGGACATACGATAATTGTCTATTTACGGTGCCTGATCTGCGATGATGCATGCACCACCCTAGAAGTGGTCAAAAATAGAATGTTGGGATGTGGAAAAGTGATTTGGGTATTTAGTATCAAGCGTACAAAATTTGGTGAATTTTGGAGTCCGTTTGGGGTTTTCTCCCACGAAAAATGCCCGCCGGGGGTCAAAACTGACCAAAACTGGGTCAGAAACTGACCAAAAATGGTCTGAAAAGACTTCAATTTTCCACATCAGTGATGGTGCCATGAGTGCTTGATCTAAAGGATCATTTTGGAATCCAAGTCTTGGCACTTTCACTTCTCTGTGTGGGGAAGGAAGCAGGGTTCCTACAGGTGGTCTAGTGCAGTCCCGTTGCGTTCGCGTCCTGTTTTTGAGTGTGTGGAGGAGTGAATGAGAGCTTTCTCTCTTCAATTTTGCACTTAGGAGAGTCTATGGAAGTTCTGAGGTTTCCATGGATGTGTGTGTGAAAGGAATTGACGGAAGAAGGTACGGCTTTCTATAAGACTATGTGACCCTGTATCGGTGCCATTAGGGTTGGCGCTACTCCAGAGTCCAATAGAGTGGAGTTTGGTGAAGCTTTTGCAATGGTTTGAGAGAGGAATTTTTCAGCTAGAGTTTTTGAGTTTTTGATGGTTTTTCTTGTATATTTGTGTCACCATCAAGTGTGATTTCAAGTGTTGATCAACTCGACACACCTTGTAGTGTCTGCAGGGAGGCAAGGGCTTGTAGGTCGAGGCACTTGGAGTTTGAATTGAGCTTGTGGGTAGTATTTTTATTGAGCTCTTGAGTGGTGGCGTTTGTGGGTTGGAAATTAATAAAATTTCTTGTGTGGTGTTGAGATGTCTGGGTGTGTGAGTGTGCGCACGGCGTCTTTTGCTCCATCATCCTTTGGCGATCCCGCTGGGGAGTGGAAATTTGCCGGTTGTGCACCCAGGTAAAGCGGTTTTTCTGTGAAGTTCGAGCTTCATTGAAGAAAAGTGGTGGTTTGGTTGAGGTGCAAGACTTCAACATTGTGGGTTTACTCACGCAAGGGAGAAGTGACTCTGAAGAGATGACTTATAGTCGGACAGTGTTCACGGGGAAGCAGGATGTGAAGGAGTGGATTGCGGACATCTAGTGGCATACTCTTGGTATGCACATTGTGAATGACGAAGCAAAGCTTCATGTATTTCCTCTTGCACTCAAAGGAGAAGCTTGAGAGTGTTTTTAAGGTTTAGAGGAGGACAAAAATCAAACATGGGAGCAGGTGAAGCTGGCAATTTTTGATAGGTTTGGGAAGAAACTAACCGCAACAAAAGCGACGACAAAATTGAGAGGTTTGCAGCAAGATGTTCATGCTAACTTTAAAGAGTTTTTGCAACACTTCAAAGGACTTTGGATTCAATTAGAGGCGGCATCCCAAGTACCTCCAGGGGATTTTTTTAAAGTGTGTCAATTTATGGATTGCCTCCATCCAAGTGTAAGGGAGAAGGTCGATCAAGATGAGCCTGCTAGATTTGAAAGAGAAGTGGAAATTGCCGAGGCCAAGAGCAAGAAGATCAAGAGAACGTGGGAGCAAGGCATGACACACGCTGAGCCACTTGTGGTGCAACCAATGGTCCTTCTGGAAATGGATGATAGAGTGGAGAGGGTGGTTCAAGGTTCAGATCCCGTTACGGCCTGGGTTTTGCATGATCTTGCCAGTCAGCTGCAAGAATTAAGAATTAACATAATGAATAGGAACCAAAGAGAAGTGTGGCCAGCTGGGAGGGGGGAATATAATAAAATCATCAAGAGTGGGCACTAGAAGCACCACCGCTGCAACAAAAACCACAACTATTGCCTGGAAATGGAGAAGGTAGAGCTATTAACATCATTACCCTTGAGCTTCAAGATGTGGATGTTTTGGCCAACAAGAGAGCTAGGCATGATAGGGAGAAAGAGACAGAAGAAGAGAGGGAAACAAGAGCAAGCCTAATGAAAGGCTAAGGTAGAAGACAAACCAAAAAGTAGCAAGAGGCAGCAAAGAAGAAAAATTGTTTCAAAGGACTGCCTCCTTGGCCAAGGTGTTGAAGACTATGATATTGTCGACGACATACGAAATCAAAAGGCAAAATATATCTTTTGGTCAGTCAGTGGCTTTGAACGCTAAATTGAGGAGGCAGGGACCATGTGTGTGAGTACGCAGCTTCCTTCCAAGAAGGAAAAGCATCAAAGCATGGTGTCATCCTTGAGGGTTGGTCACCCAGTGGATATGGTGCCAATAGTTGAAGCTATGTTGGGAAAGAAGACGGAAGTGCAAGCATATGTGGATGGTGGTTTTCAGGTGTGTCATGACTGAGGCTATCATGAAGGAAGCAGGCGTTAAGATGTCAGTGAATGCTTTGATCCGTATGAGGATGGCCAACCACAAAAAGGCAAGGTGTCTTGGAATGGCTGAAGATGTGAAGATAAAAGTCTTGGGGTTGAGTGCTTGGTTGATTGCTACATGATGCAAGCGGGTGAGAATGCTTATCCGATCATTTTAGGGAGGCCATGGCTTATAACCCTTGGTGCTAACCACGATTGGGGCACAAGCTTGATCACCATCCCCGAAAAAGAGAAAGGAAGGACCATTGTCTACAACATGAAGACACATGAGAGCCGTATACAGCCCCTAGTGGAGATGCAAGATACGGATTCGATAGAAACCACGTCATACGATAGTGATGCTTTGTCTACATCATCAGAAGAAAGTGTAGAGGAAGGCTTGATGCAATTATGTCCTGATCTTTTTGGGATAAGTGTTGAAAAGGAAGCATTGGTGCATGATGTGAAGGTCAAGGAGGAGAAGGATAGTCCAAAAGGAGTTGTAGAGCCTGCCAAAGTGAACGCAAGGAGCATGCTAGGAGAGGACTTGACAGAGAAAGAAAAAAAGGAGTATGAAGACATGTTCAAGGAATTTCCAAAGCTATTCGCCATTGAATATACAGAGTTGCAAGGAGATAAAGGAGTTGAGCATAGAATCAATCTAAAAGAAGGTGCCAATCCAAAGGTTCAAAAGCTTAGGAGGTTGGGGGTCATTCATGAGAAGGCACTTCATGAAGAGGTGACAAAGCTTTTGGAAGCAGATTTCATCTTTCAAGTGGAGGAGTCTGAATGGGTCTCTCCACTTGTTATTGTGCCCAAGAAGAACGGAAAATTTAGGATATGCGTTGATTTCAAACCTTTGAATGCTGCCACAAAAAGAAATCATTATCCACTACCCTTCCTAGATGAAATCCTCAATCAGGTTGCAGGTCATGAAAGTTACTCAATCATGGATGGATTTTCTGGCTACTTTCAGATCTTGATAGCGACTGAAGATCGATTGAAGACGACCTTCATTACTCCTTGGGGTTGTTTTGCCTACAAAGGAATACCTTTTTGGCTAGTTAATGCATATGCTACCTTCCAAGGATGGATGAATAGAGTGTTTGGTCCCTACTTGGGTAAGTTCATTCGCGTTTTCATGGATGACATTAGGTGTTATAGCTCAAGGGTCACACATTTGGAGAAGCTGAGGTTGAGTTTTGAAAGGCTTCAACCAGAGGGTGGGCAACTCAACCCAAAGAAGTGTAAGTTGGCTCATGCCAGAGTCCATTTGCTAGGACATGTGGTTTCCCAAAATGGAATAGAAGCTGACCTAGAAAAAGTTAAGGCTTTATTGCTTATGGATCCGCCCAGCAACACAAAGGATTTGGCATCATTTGTGCATAAGCTCAGGTACTTGTCATGTTTTTTTTGGATGCATTGTAAGTATGTGTATCCTCTCCAGAAATTGAGTCAAAGAGTTCAAGGGTTTGAGTGGAATGAAGACATGCAACAGGATTTTGATGGTATCAAGGAGGTATTTTGTGCTTTACCAACAGTGAGTCCTCCCGACTTGCAGTCAATTTTCTATGTATCTATTAGTGTGGGGTCAGTAGCTTTTGGGTCGGTTCTCTTACAAAAGCAGGGAAGGAACTTCAAGCCAGGTTGTTTTGAGAGCAAGATGAAGAATGTAAGCGAATTCTCCTACACGGAAATAGAACAGTGGGTATTCGCCTTGGTTCTTGCTTGTCGAAGGTTCAAAACCTATCTATTGCCCCAAAAGTTCTATGTGCTCACCACAGCGAATCTTTTTCCTGATGTAGTACAACATTTGAAGCCTAGGAAGCGCATCTTAAAGTGGACTTTGGAGCTTCAAGAGTATGAGTTTCAGTTTAAAGTGGATCATTCTGTTAAAGCTCACTTGGCAGACATAGTGGTACATAAGGGGGGGGAGCTTCCATCTTACCCAAGGATTGACAAGGATGATCATGAAGAGGAAGTAGATATTACAGATGCGTATACAATGATGTTTGATGGTGCATACAGGAAAGTTCTTCAAAAGGCAAGTGGTGGGGTAGTCATTAAGAACCCAAAAGGCGATGTAATCTTTTCTAGAGCTTACGATCTTGATGAAGCTGAAAGTAACAATGAGGCCGAGTATCTCATGCTTTTCCTTGGGTTGAAGCAGTGTGTTGAGTTTGGATTGAAGAGGGTCATTGCAAAAGGGGATGCATTGTTAGTCATGAATCAATTGCTTGGTTTGTGGAATGTTAAGAAAGACAATTTGAAGAAGTGGTTCTATGGCATCAAGAAGGTTTTGCATGAGTTTGAGAAGATACAGTTTAAGCATGTTCCTCGTGACCAGAATAAAGAAGCTGATGAGTTGGCTAGGGACAAGTTGGATGCCTTGGTAGCTCCTTTAAAGGTCAAGGAAGCCTTGTATGCAGGAAGGGAATCATTGCAAGATGTAGAAGTATTTCTTGGTAAAAGGCAATGTCCAGAGGGCATGTCAAAGGTTCGGCGTAAGAGAATAGCTGCAAAAGCAAGAAACTACACTTTGGTAGGTGAGAATCTCATGCTTTATGGCAAGGATAGCATTTTGAGAAAAGTGTCGTACAAAGAAGAGATAGGCTTGATTTTGGAGCACTGCCATGAAGAAACAGGCCATCAAGGCAAGGATCATGTTGTCTTTTGTGTTTTGAGAGCAGGTTACTATTGGCCCTCTATGATGAGAGATGCTTATTTTTGGTGCAAGTCATGCCATGAACGCCAAGTGTTTGCAAATCAGAAGCTTTTGGCTGAGTCTCAAAAAGCTATAATGTCTTTTGATGCATTTGCAAAATGGGGAGAAGATGTTGTAGGTCCAATGCCAAGAACCAACAATGGAAAAATGTATATCCTTGTGGCTATGGACTATTTGACAAAATGGGTGGAGGCAAGAGCAGTAAAAGATATAACAGTAGGAAGAGTGGCCTCTTTTTTATATGAACAGGTGTGGGTGTGTTGCAGGTTTGGAGGTCCTATGGTTATCATTTCTGATCGTGAACCAGGGTTTAGGGGAAAACTTGTTGCTGCTCTCATGGAGAAATTGAAAATTCAGCATAGGCATTCTTCTCCTTACTACCCACAATGCAATGGGTTGGTTGAGAACTGCAATGGTCAAATTGTGAAGATGCTATCACAGTATACTAGAGAGCATCCTAAAGAGTGGGACTTGGACTTGGAAAAGTGTTTGTGGGCTTATAGAACTGCATATAGAGTGTCAACACAATTTACACCATCTGAGCTTGTTTATGGGAAAGAAGCTCTTATGCCCATACAAGTGCGGTTGGATGCCTTGAAATTTTTGTGCAGAATGCAAGGTGAGCATAATGACAAGCTGCAAGAAAGAATTCTTTCTCTAGAGTTGTTGCGAATGAATAGAGAGAAAGCCAGTGATTATTACAATCAGAGACAAGGATGGAAAAAATGAATAAGAGGCTGCCAGAGAAAGAGATCAAAGAGGGAGATCTGGTGATGAAGTATGATTCTTGCTTGGATTTTACTTTTCAAAGGAAGTTGAGGGACAAATGGTTGGGTCCCTACAGAGTGAAACAAGTATTTTCTAATGGCACCTATGAGTTGGAAAAATTGTCTGGTGGATGTTTGCGTTACATAATAAATGATTATAGATTGAAGAAATATTTTGCGAGGGATGTGGTTCCAGATGCAAATAGTCTCTTGGTTGAGCATAAATGCTCTACGTAGAGGGTGGGCAATGATGATAGACCGCTTTTGGGGTGTACAAAGTAGCGTTTATATGCATGGTCATATGTACAAAAAGATGTAAATACATGCATTTGGGAGCTTTGCAAAGTGGTTTCAAGCTCTAAAAAAGATGCAACGTGTACACATTGTGAATAGGCAGGTTCACGTGCTAGCAGTCGGACACATGTACATGCCCGGATAGGGTATCGGGGCCTTGGATATAATTCCAGGTCGCTTATTTTGGCTCTAGAGAATGTGTTTGAGCTTTCTAGAATGTAAATAATGCAAGCAACAAGTATGGGTACTCTCATCCCGCTCGAGAAGTTTGGGACATGCAGTAACTGTCTATTTACGGTGCCTGATCTGTGGTGATGCGTGCACCGCCCTAGAAGTGGTCCAAAATAGAATGTTGGGATGTGGAAAAGTGGTTCGGGTATTGAGGATCAAGCGTATAAAATTTGGTGAATTTTGGAGTCCGTTTGGGGTCAAAACTGGCCAAAACTGGGTCAAAAAATGACCAAAAATGGTATGAAAAGGCTTCAATTTGCCACATTAGTGACAGTGCCGTGAGTGCTTGAGCTAAAGGAGCATTTTGGAAGCCAAGACTTGGCACTTCACCTCTCTGTGTGGGGAAGGAAGCAGGGTTCCTACAGGTGGTCTAGTGCAGTCCCGTTGCGTTCGCGTCCTGTTTTCGAGTGTGTGGAGGAGTGAATGAGAGATTTCTCTCTTCAATTTTGCACTTGGGAGAGTCTATGGAAGTTCTGAGGTTTCCATGGATGTGTGTGTGCAAGGAATTCAAGGAAGAAGGTGCGGTTTTCTGCAAGACTATGTGACACTGTATCGGTGCCATTAGGGTTGGCGCTACTCCAAAGAGTCCAACAGAGTGGAGTTTGGTGAACTTTTGCAATGGTTTGAGAGAGGCCTTTTGTGGCTGGAGTTTTTGAGTTTTTGATGTTTTTTCTTTTATATTTTGTTCAACATCAAGTGTGATTTCAAGTGTTGATCGACTCGACTCACCTTGTAGTGTCTGCGGGCAGGCAAGGGCTTGTAGGTCGAGGCGTTTGGAGTTTGAATTGAGCTTGTTGGTAGTATTTTTATTGAGCTCTTGAGTCGTGGTGTGTGTGGGTTGGAATTTAAGCAAATTCCTTGTGTGGTGCTGAGTTGTCTGGGTGTGTGAGTATGCGCACGACGTCTTTTGCTCCATGAATGCCACCGTGACTGATGTGGCAATTTTAAGCCTTTTCACACCTTTTTGACCTTTTTTGCCTAGTTTTGGCTAATTTTGACCCCCGACGGACATTTTTCGCGAGAAAAAACCCAAACAGACTCCAAAATTCATCAAATTATGTACTCTTCATCCTTGACACCCAAAGCCCTTTGCCACATCCCCACATTCCATTTTTGACCACTTCTAGGGTGGTGTATGCATCACCGCAAATAAGGCACCATAAATAGACAATTACTGCATGTGCAGAACTTCATGGGCGGGATGAGAGTGTCCACAATTCCCACTTGCATTGTTCACATTATGGAAAGCTCAAACACATTCCCTAGAGACAAAAGAATCCACCAAGAACCATATTTAAGGCATCGATACCATATCCAGGCATCTACATGTGCTTGACTACTGGCATGCGAACCTGACTATTCACAATGTGTACACATTGCATCTTTTTAAAAACTTGAAACCACTTTGTAAATATCCCAAATGCACGTATTTACATCTTTTTGTACATATTACCAAGCATATACATGCTACTTTGTACACGCCAAAAGCGGTCTATCAACGTGTTTGCTTGGTCATACAAGGACCAGAAAGGAGTAGATCCTATGATATGGCAGCACACGATTCCCTTAAAACTTGATGCCAAGCCTAGTGGATAGAGACCGTACACATACAATGATACATTTGCTAAGTGCATCAAAGAGGAGATTGATAAATTAAAAGACGATGAGTTCATCTATGAGATAGAACACACTGACTAGGTATCTCCCATTGTGGTGATACCTAAAAAGAATGGTAATTACATGTGTGTGTGTGTGTGTGTGTGTGTGTGTGTGTGTGTGTGTGTGTGTGTGTGTGTGTGTGTGTGTGTGTGTGTGTGTGTGTGTGTGAATCTAAAGAAGGTTAATGCAGCCACAATAAGAGATAACTATCCCTTGCCTCTTACAGACCATGTCGTAGAATGAGTAGCAGGCAAACATGCATACTCCTTCTTAGATGGGTTCTCAGGTTACAACCAACTTGCAATTGCCCCTGAGGACCAAAACAAGACAGTATTTGCCATGGAATGGGGTATATATGCATATAGGGTGATGCCTTTTGGCTTGACAAATGTCCCAACAACATTCCAACGATTGATGGTACATGCCTTTAGGGAGTACTTGAGAATTTTGTTGGAAATTTATATGGATGACTTATGTGTACACTCTCTCTTGAGAGAGGAACATACCAAGCACCTCAAAAAAGTGTTTGAGAAGTGCAGAACTTATCGGATCTGTCTTAACCCAAAAAATGCATATTCATGGTTAAATAGAGCAAAATCTTGGGGTAAATTGTGTCAAAAAAATGGGATAACAATTGATCTGGATAAAATCAAGGTGATTGTAGAAATGCCTAGACCACAAAATGCAAAAAAGGTACAATGCTTCATGGGATACTATGGGCACTACAGGAGATTTATACATATGTATGTAGTCATTGTCCAACCCTTGTATATACTTATAGTAGTATTTGAATGGACAACTGGGTGTGAGGAAGCATTTGAGAAATTGAAGAAAAACACTCATATGGGAGAAGATCTTTCATGTTCATATATATGCTTCGGAATTTGCTATTGGATGCATATTGGCTCAATGAAGAGAGAGAAATATGGACCTTGCAGTCTGCTATGCAAGCAAGCAACTCAATAGTGCTGAAAAGAATTACACCACTATGAAGCGAGAGGGACTGGGAATGATATATGGTGTTAAGGAATTTTGGCATTATCTCCTTGCAATAATTTGTGTTTTTAATCGATCATCAAGCTCTCCTTACCTCGTAAACAAACCATGTAATACAGGGCAAATTCTACGATGGTTTATCATTTTGCTAGAATTTGAGTTTACAGTTGTGGTTAAAAAAGGGAAGACACATCTACGAGCCGATCATCTTCCCAGAGTATCAAATGAAGAAGCTCCAGAAGAAATAGACGATGACATTCCTTGAAGTTTATCTATTCAACATTGCAATGATCCCTAAGTGGTTAGAGGAGATTGTCACCCTACTATCCTATGGAGGAGAGTTCAATAGAATAGGGCAGGAGTTTAAACGACGAGCGGTTTGACAAGCAAGATATTTCCAACTACTTGACAGATGTTTGTATCATTTAGAGATTGATAACATTTTGCATTTATGCATAAGTTCAAAGGAGTACAACTGTTACCTTCAAGAAGCACATGTTCAGGACTTAGCATTCCATTGTGCACAAACAAAAACATTTCGGTGCTTGAAACTGTAAGGTCCCCAACCCGCCTATACCGAGATCGGGATGGGATCCTTGACAGGTCTCTAGGTCTAATAAAAATCAGAGTCTCTAAACAAGAAAAATCCAAGGAATAGACCTTTACCATTGACAATGGCTTGGGTCTATAGCCTTAGAAGAAGACCTAGTCATGTCTCGCAGCGGAAACGGGACAACGTATTCAAACGGCCTACAAAAAAAATTCTTATTCCGGCCCTATAGCTTCATTATTCAGATTATGGTTTCCTTAGCCAACGCTTTTTTCCCCCTAACATATGTGAGGGCACAGTCGTTGGTGGATTCCTCTTCCAAGTGAGAAGTTTCTAAAACGTTTTAGTGCGCGGAAATGGATAGTTACCTGACTAATCACGTCCACCCGTCCATGATTGACAACCTTAGTCAATCCCCACTTACCACCCCGCACTCACACACAAGATTCATTTATCTTATTATCACATTGTTTTAATATTTAAAATAATGGTTTCTTATAACGTTCCATCACGGTAATTCCTTGAAGACAGCATTGAAAGCATTCTTTTAGACAACAGACATCTTTAAACTTAAGACAGGGTACTGTCAATCAAAACATTATCCATAATAACCATGACCAGTACTCGTCTTGTCTCAAGATCACCTAAGGGTGAAAAACGGCACCCATTCCTTGTTCAAATCCGGAGTGGAATAAACTCCCACCCAAGGTTCCGGGTGCCCATACACCAAACCAGTTGCCCATACAACCAGGTGGCTCCCCTAGGATAAAAACGGTATCCTAACTTATGTAGAAACATCAAGACATGACACGGAGTAGAAACTCATCGTTCATGGGGGTAACGGACTTATCCGTGGCTAGAAAGCCAATCATTATCATCAAAATATTCCAAGGAGTCGGAGGTGTCTTGAGACAAGCTGTCTTAAGGATGATCAATCATATCTTTCATAATTCAACCAGTTTTAACCCAACAATTCTTTCCTACAATATAAACAAACGCACGCTGGAAGTTACCTTCCGTTTTCAGCCAGTTTATCCTTCTAACGTATGCAATGCTAGCGTATAAAAGAAGTCAAACTAATTAAAGACTTAATTGAATAATGGGAAACCCACCTGGGATTGACTCGCCATGTGTTGTTGCGCTGGCGCCTGAAGACTCTCCTCCGTAGGCCTACTACTAGGCCCGGCTTCGTCGTCATGTGACGCTCTAGCTTGTTTTGGAGCTACTTCCTCATCATCAAATGTAGGATTTGCTCGGGTCCTTTTTTATGCCATAACTTCTTATCCTTGTAAAAAGGACGTCTAATCATTAGGTAAATAATTCAAAATCTAAACTTAACCTTTGCATTCAACCGTAACCCATCCAAGGTTAAATTTATAGTCTTAATTGATAAATTCTTGACCTAGTAATTTCTTATTTGTCTATATAAGCATGATAACTTCTTCCACCGCTTCCCTAAGGGTTTTCTAAGCTCTCCTAAATTTCTTATAATTTTCTATATCTCTTTCCTAATTTTTCTATCAACTTTTAAGCTAATAATTTACTTATCTTGGGCTTAATATTTATTGTATTTAATTTCTCTTAAAGATTTCATTTCCTCAACTTGATATCATAGGTTTACACTTACTATAATTTTCTTAAAAAATTTTGACCACAAAGTCTATTTATTTTAATTAATCATTCGCTAAAAATAGGACTTTTGGTCAATTATAATTTTCTAACTTCACCAATTAACTATGGTATAATTATGACAAGTAGATAAGGTAATTTTTGACCTCTAGTAATTATCTTATTATTTTCTAACTTAATTATATAATTTTCATCTTCAATTTTTAGCTAAAAATAGTGTAATTTGACTTAGATAAATATCTATACTACTTTTCTAACCTTGACATAATTATCACGGCATGTAATCATATAGCATGATTTACTAATTTCCCTCTTTACTTTTTAGGTAAAAATAGTGTAATTTGACTTAGATAAATATCTATACTACTTTTCTAACCTTGGCATAATTATCACGGCCTCTTTACCCTATAATATAGCTCTGATAAATAGGATGTAATCATATAGTATGATTTACTAGTTTCCCTCTTTAATTTTTAGCTAACAATAGAGTCATTTGGCTTAGATAAATATCTATACTACTTTTCTAACCTTGAAATAATTATCACGGCCTTTTTATCCTATGATATAGTTCTGATAAATAGCATGTAATTATAGCACAAGATTTACTAACTTCCCTCTTTAATTTACCCCTAAAATTAGCGTAATTCCACTAAGATAATTAATTAAAGTAATTATCTAAGATTAGCATAATTATCACAGGTTATCTAACATCTAATTCACCTCTAAAAAATAACTCAATTCAATTTGAACCTATTTACTAATTTCCCTTATTTAACTTTCTCAAAAAACACAGTAATTCTGCCAAATTAATTAGCTACATTAATTATCTGAGCTTCTCCTAATTATCATGGGTTTCTTAGCACCTAATTAACCATTAATAAATATATCACAGCAATTTAAATCAATTTACTAATTTCTCTCATTTAAATGACTCAAAAAATAGAGTAATTCTGCCTAATTAATTAACTAGATTAATTATCTCAGCTTATCCTAATTGCCATGGGTTCCTTAACACCTAATAAACCATTGATAAATATATCACACTAATTGAAATCATATTACTAATTTCTCCTGTTTAAATTTCTCAAAACATAGAGTAATTCTACCTAAGTAATTAGCTAGATTAATTATCTGAGCTTTTCCTAATTATCACGGGTTTCTTTACACCTAATTAACCCCTGATAAATATATCACAGCAATTGAATTCAATTTACTAATTTCCCCTATTTACATTTCTCAAAAAATAGAGTAATTCTGCCTAAGTAATTAGCTAGATTAATTATCTGAGCTTCTCCTAATTATCATGGATTTCTTAACACATAATTAACCCCTGAAAAATATATCACAGCAATTGAATTCAATTTACTCATTTCCCCTATTTAAATTTCTCCAAAAACAAAGTATTTCTTCTAAAGGAATTAGCTAGATTAGTTTTCTGAGCTTCTCCTAATTATCACAGATTTATTTACACCTAATTAACCCCTGATAATTATATCATAGCATTTGATATCCATTTACTAATTTCCCCCATTTAAATTGCTCAAAAAACAGGGTATTTCTACCAAATTAATTAGCTAGGTTAATTTTCTGAGCTTTTCCTAATTATCACGGTTTTTTGAACACCTAATTAACCACTGATAATTATATCACAGCATTTGAATTTCATTTACTAATTTCCCCTATTTAAATTACTCAAAAAATAGGGTATTTCTGCTAGAATAATTAGCTAGATTATCTTTATCAGCTTTTCCTAATTATCACGGGTTTCTAAACACCTAATTAACCACTGATAATTATATCACCTCATTTGGAATTCATTTACTAATTTCCCCTATTAAAATTGTTCAAAAAATAGAGTAGTTATGCCTAATTAATTAGGAAAACTTCTCAGAAAATTATAGGATCATTTTTCTAGATTAATAACTAGCTAATGTATCTCTGATAAATAATTCAACTTAATCTAATCCTAATTAATATTTTTACCATTAATTCATGGTTAACTTGGCTAATTTCCGCCTTAATATGATAGGATAAATAATCAGCTTAGTATTACTAAGCTTAATTATAATAATCAATAGAGATTAATTAATTTAAAGAGGTTTAAGGAGCATGCATAGGCCTAATCTTTGATTTATTAGCAATTTATCTTAATCTAACCTTGCTAATTAAGAAGGATTAGGTTAATTACCGTTAGGGTTAATCAATTAGAGATTAAAATCTAATGATTTCTGCGTAGTGTTCTCTCTAAATGAGAGAGAGAGTAGCAAGGCTCCAAGTCTGTGTAAAATGTGAACCTAGGGGTCCTATTTATAGTTTTCTGGCACTCTTAAGCTCTCACAGGCTGAAAAAGGCAGTTGCTTGAAATTCAAGCAACCCTCAGCAAGTCAAAAAACACCCCCTGCTGCTAAATGAGTCCCTGGCAGGTCAGCGATGACCCTCCCATTACCTGTCAGCTTTTAAAATGTCAATTTTGCTATAATTTGACCTATTTTTGCTTAATTGGTAAATATCTTGTAAATATCTGGGAGACCTTTAATAAATTCTATGCTTAAATGATTACTGCAACCCTTCAATTTTACCTATTTTACTCAATTCACATTGTAAACTTCCAGGGGTCATAACTATGCCAATTTTTATCGGAATTCAATTCTGAAATTTTCTAGCCCAGGGTTTGCTGTGCTTAAGATTCCAAAAATACCAAAATTTTCCATGGTCGGACAATTCTTCATTGCTTTTTCAATAATCATATCAGTTTGATTAAGCTTTATACAACCTTTAAGGTTTCAGAAACTGGAAACCTTACAATCACCCCAACTTAAGAATTTGAGATGTCCTCATCTCAACCGAAATTGGAAAAATCTTTGAGAAAGAGAAATTCATCCTGCCCAAGTGGCATCTTCGAAGGGATAACCTTTCCACTTTACAGAATGTTACTGATTACTCTAAGAGTTCTTTCCAGTTTCTGGTTGGAGTTACTTGCTAGCCAATTTTTCCTCAAGAAACTCTTAGTGTTGAACCCATCTTAAAAACCTTTACAACCCATTTGTATCATCTCAAAATCCAGGTTAAATCAATTCCATAAAAGATCCATATATCCACCTTGTCAACATGAACGAGCTCGGTCTAACTGACCATTCAGAGCAATCAGCGTTTGACAAATATCATGTATTTCAGCTTTGCCAATCTGAACGCGCTCGGCGTGTTCTTGCCATTCTAAGCAATCTGCGTTCGGCACAAGCTTCCACCATTGCACCAGAGGTACCTTCTCTGTTCTCTAACCTGGTTGACCAACATTATGTAAAGGGTTTTAAGAAGTATCATACCAAGAGTTCTTTTCGGCTTCCCATTAGTCTCGTTACCTTAATACTTTCATATCTAGGTCATTTTCCAAGGAAGGTTATCGTGTGCACAAGGAATGTGAGTTGGTTGCTTAATAACTATCTCAATCTCAAGATTCAATTTCTTTTCATACTATCGAGAACTTTGGTCTCATTTGTTAGATCAACCCTTAATTTCTTGATTAAATACCAACTTAACTTTAGATTCATTAAGTAATCTTGGAGAAGAAAATCATGTATTCCATTATAATATATAAGTAACTCAAGTTTTTACATTATTGATTTATAGAGGTTTACAAAGCTCTAAGATTGCTAACTATGGCCAAGCGAGTGGCTCTTTTATCTTTCTTATTCGTAAGGTTGGTTCTCCTATGATTGCATAAGATCTGGCTCCTCTTGCTCTTCCTCTACCTCGTCCTCCATTTCTACTTCCTCTTAGATTATCTCCTTGGTTTTGAGGAATGACTCTAGCAGTAATTTGAGGGTTTTGTTCTTTTAGACATTTATTGTGCGCTCCTTGCCACACTGTCGAAGCAAGGGCCTTGCCTAACACTGTGTGCGAGCCATAGACGGCTCCAAGCACACAACTAGCTTAACTAGTAAGCTCAAAAGAGGGCAATGGTGTGTCACTCACCGCTCTATGCTCCTGCCGTGGAGGATTCCTCGCCGCGAAGAAGAAGGAGACGCCGCTACGTCATGCTCAACCGCTTCACCGCCGTCGTGCCACCGCAATGCTCGATCGCTCTCTCTCTCTCTCTCTCTCTCTCTCTCTCTCTCTCTCTCTCTCTCTCTCTCTCTCTCTCTCTCTCTCTCTCTCTCTCTCTCTCTCATACACACACACACAAGGAGGTGAAGAAGAAGAAGATGGAGATGGAGATGGAGCAAGAGCACTCTTCTATTGCACAAATGAGAGAATGAGTGAATTTTAGGTTTAGTTGGCTTTTATATGAGCTCACCCCATTCACACTTGGGCGCCCATGCTTAGCCAACTAATCCCTTGAATGTCCCAGTTAGAGTGCGCCTCTCATCGGCGATCACTCTTACCCTTTTCCTATTGGACCGACAAGCCTGGTACCTGACTCTACCAAATAAATAATACAATGTCCACCGTAGGTTACAGCATCCGTCTCGTAGGTGATAGGGTGTCTGTGAGCCGTGATGGTTAACATGCCCCCCTTCCTGGTGTAGATTCCGTCCTCGGAAGCTATTGAGTTGAAGCTCGTTGGTCGAGGTGGAAGAGCATTTGAGATGAATGTCCTTAGCCTTCATTAGTCACTGCAAAATCAAACAACATTGCACAGTAATTGCATTTTCATCAGCGATTAAAAAGCATATGCAATTCTAAGCAGACAATTGATTGGTAACAGAATTTTAAACAATTTGTCAGCAATAAGCATTAAATTGCAATGTAATCAAATGCATAAACATATGTAAAGGTAAAAAATTAAACAAGTCTGGGGTCGCTAATTTAACGGTCGAAAGGCACTAGAGATCGACTATTAATACCATGGGTAAGCTTCTTAATTTTCTCTGGTTAATTAAGTTGTTTAATCGCGAGAGCCAAGTATTTCATCTTCGAGGGCTGACTAGAGGCTATACCTAGAGGACCTTGTAGTTAAGCTACGATAAAAGGAATTTCTCATGAAATCATCGCCTAACTGATTACCTTTTCTTTGACCTCCCAAAGTGTTTCACAGTGATTCAATTTGATGTGTGTGCTTATTTTGTATGCCTTGGGTTTTTTGCTTTTCAAGGAAAAGCGCCCACACTGGGAACCTCTAGGGCTCTAGTACCATAGGCAATACATGTGAGTGAAGTACCAAATCAAGCTGAGATTTCTCTTCCAGCTTAAGATTTTACATTGTGGCACTTTGATTTTTTGTTTGTTCATTTTCAGCATTTTAATTTTGTAACTTTGGGGGGTCATATAACACTGATACACCTCCCCAGGCTCATCACACTAGTAAAATCCCTTTATAATACTTAAGCGAAAGGTCAATAGGGTCAAGCCCACTAGAAATCCCTAGTACATTTCACACAATGCTGCCTAAATCGGATTAAGAACCTAAGTAACCATTGATTATTAGGAAGGCATTCCCCATGGTATTAAGAGAAGATCTCTAACACCTAACTTGGTCAAACTAGCTTAGTCGGACTGGTTGATTTTTAAACCTAGACAAGTGAATATGACAAAAAATTACATTGAATTAAATGTTTGTTACTAAGCAAATGTGATGGATATTATCCTACCAATCACAATCAAAGCAGACAATCATAGATGCAAAAAAGATAAGGGGCAATGCTAATGGACAAGAAACACCTGTTTGTGTCGATGGTCGCGCTTGATTTGAAGAGTGAGTCGAGATAAAGATTTCATGAAGGTCCAAATCCTATCAATAGCAACACGCTCCTGTACACACTAGGAAACAAAAGGAATACCTCCAGGAGGCAAGACTCCTACCATCGGGTAGTAAAACCTCAGAGGGAGATAGTCCTAAAGGATCAGGAGGTGCAGTGGATGGAACATTCACATGCACACTTTCAAGAAGCATAGGGTCTATTTTAGGCATGAATGACGAATTTACTTCCCCACTCCCTTCATTTATTTCATTAACCGCATGTTTGGAGCGAGTAGCTCTACTAAGGGTCTCTTTTTAGTGGCTTAACACGCTGGACCCGGGCCGTGGGCCCATGGCATGCATGTCTTGACTTGAACTATCAGGGTTTGGTGTAGGATACCCCTCCATGACTTCGTAGTCAGAGGAAGAATCACTAGACGTGATATGAGGATCTTGGGTCGCGCTACCTTGAGTCCCGGTCGAAGGTCCAGAACCTAGGGTGGAGGAATAATGGGTGCCCGCGTAAATGGAGGCACTACCAATATGCTCGTGCTCTAAAACTCGTCTAGAGCGTAGGTTCATATGACTTGGATCCCCTAGAAGTGTAAGTGAGTGCCCGTGAAGGGTGCTCACCTAGTATTTTTGGGTGTTTTGCAACCCAAGTCTTTTCTTATTTATTTATTTTTTGATTTTTTGGTCCTTTTTTTCTGACCCAGCTATAGAATAGAACGTATGATAGCTCAAAACGAGAGTCTCGGTCAGAGGGACGTGCCGTGCTTTACAGCCCTCCGTTTGGTCACTTTATGCCCTCGGAATCCCTAAAACCGTCAATTTCTAGTAGGGAACTAGGCCCAAATTAGAAAGTCTAAGGGTGCAAGTGGGAAGAGAAGGGAGGAGAGTGGAGGACTTGCCCCACATGCTCTCATTCCCTCTTGAGGGGATAGGGTATATATATAAGAGTGAGTCTAGTATATATCATAGGACTGAGGCCTGGGCCTGGGCTTGGGGAAATGATCCCGATCCCGACCAAAATTTTAGTGTAGCCCCCCAGTCACTCATGCTTAAATATTTTCGGTTCACTCACGCTTAAATTTTTTTTATTTTTTTATTTTTTTTGAGGCAATGACCACGCGCGGTTTAGGTGACCCTTTCTTGGCCACACACACTGTCAACACCTACCTAACCTCTCTGTCAACAGCTCACTACCTTATCTACTTACTAACAGTGCTGCTAACCACTAACTAATCTGTTAACCACTCTGCTAACTGCTTACTGACAGTGGGCTAACTGTCCACCTACTTCCTCTCTCACTACCTTACTGTGCAAAGACTGTGTGCAGGCAAACCTTGACAGAAAACTGTGTACAGACTTTGTGCAAACAGAAATTGCTAATTGCCTTCCTACTTATTCATTCACTTCGAACAAGCTAACGACTACTAATTGTGCAAAGACTGTGTGCAAACAGAAAACACAGCATTATGCAGAAATCACAGAACTTGCAGACAATCCACAAATTAACAACTTGCAAAAAAATAACTCATTCCTCTTCCTCTTCATCTTCTTTCCTACTACAAACAACTCATAGGAGAAGCACAAAGTGCCTCTTGGGCTTAGTGCAGGGCGATTCCCCGATAGCGGCGCCAAAAATGTGCGCTCCTTGCCGCACTGTCGAAGCAAGGGCCTTGCCTAACACTGTGTGCGAGCCATAAACGTCTCCAAGCACACAACTAGCTTAACTAGTAAGCTCAAAAGAGGGCAATGGTGTGTCACTCACCGCTCTATGCTCATGCCGTGGAGGATTCCTCGCCGCGAAGAAGAAGGAGACGCCGCTACGTCACGCTCAACAGCTTCACCGCCGTCGTGCCGCCGCAATGCTCGATCGCTCTCTCTCTCTCTCTCTCTCTCTCTCTCTCTCTCTCTCTCTCTCTCTCTCTCTCTCTCTCTCTCTCTCACACACACACACACACACACACACACACACACACACACACACAAGGAGGTGAAGAAGAAGAAGATGGAGATGGAGATGGAGCAAGAGCACTCTTCTATTGCACAAATGAGAGAATGAGTGAATTTTAGGTTTAGTTGGCTTTTATATGAGCTCACCCCATTCACACTTGGGCGCCCATGCTTAGCCAACTAATCCCTTGAATGTCCCAGTTAACATGCGCCTCTCATCGGCGATCACTCTTACCCTTTCCTATTGGACCGACAAGCCCGGTACCTGACTCTACCAAATAAATAATACAATGTCCACCGTAGGTTACAACGTCCGTCTAGTAGGTGATAGGGTGTCCGTGAGCCGTGAGGGTTAACATGCCCCCCTTCCTGGTGTAGATTCCATCCTCGGAAGCTATTGAGTTGAAGCTCGTTGGTCGAGGTGGAAGAGCATTTGAGATAAATGTCCTGAGCCTTCATTAGTCACTGCAAAATCAAACAATATTGCACAGTAATTGCATTTTCATCAGCGATTAAAAAGCATATGCAATTTTAGGCAGACAATTGATTGGTAACAGAATTTTAAACAATTTGTCAGCAATAAGCATTAAATTGCAATGTAATCAAATGCATAAACATATGTAAAGGTAAAAAATTAAACAAGTCTGGGGTCGCTAATTTAACGGTCGAAAGGCACTAGAGATCGACTATTAATACCATGGGTAAGCTTCTTAATTTTCTCTGGTTAATTAAGTTGTTTAATCGCGAGAGCCAAGTATTTCATCTTCGAGGGCTGACTAGAGGCTATACCTAGAGGACCTTGTAGTTAAGCTACGATAAAAGGAATTTCTCATGAAATCATCGCCTAACTGATTACCTTTTCTTTGACCTCCCAAAGTGTTTCACAGTGATTCAATTTGATGTGTGTGCTTATTTTGTATGCCTTGGGTTTTTTGCTTTTCAAGGAAAAGCGCCCACACTGGGAACCTCTAGGGCTCTAGTACCATAGGCAATACATGTGAGTGAAGTACCAAATCAAGCTGAGATTTCTCTTCCAGCTTAAGATTTTACATTGTGGCACTTTGATTTTTTGTTTGTTCATTTTCAGCATTTTAATTTTGTAACTTTGGGGGGTCATATAACACTGATACACCTCCCCAGGCTCATCACACTAGTAAAATCCCTTTATAATACTTAAGCGAAAGGTCAATAGGGTCAAGTCCACTAGAAATCCCTAGTACATTTCACACAATGCTGCCTAAATCGGATTAAGAACCTAAGTAACCATTGATTATTAGGAAGGCATTCCCCATGGTATTAAGAGAAGATCTCTAACACCTAACTTGGTCAAACTAGCTTAGTCGGACTGGTTGATTTTTAAACCTAGACAAGTGATTATGACAAAAAATTACATTGAATTAAATGTTTGTTACTAAGCAAATGTGCTGGATATTATCCTACCAATCACAATCAAAGCAGACAATCATAGATGCAAAAAAGATAAGGGGCAATGCTAATGGACAAGAAATACCTGTTTGTGTCGATGGTTGCGCTTGATTTGAAGAGTGAGTCGAGATAAAGATTTCATGAAGGTCCAAATCCTATCAATAGCAACACGCTCCTGTACACACTAGGAAACAAAAGGAATACCTCCAGGAGGCACATTAGTGGGAAAAGGTACCAACACTTATTGAACACAACAAAAAACATAAGGAACCCTAACCTAATTATTTGCACTCCCCTAGAGAGTCAAGGAAATAGGATATTGTAGAGGTTGGGGGGAAACCCTAAGGCTAAACCCCTATCCTCGTCGTCGAGATAAACAAATTCATCATCCATGAGACCATATGTGCCATCCGTGTAGTCTTGTAAATTTT
Source organism: Adiantum capillus-veneris (assembly GCF_014529385.1). NCBI lineage: Eukaryota > Viridiplantae > Streptophyta > Polypodiopsida > Polypodiales > Pteridaceae > Adiantum > Adiantum capillus-veneris. The sequence continues at coordinate 174,316,078 of NC_140934.1, read as the reverse complement.
CTTCTTCATCATAGGTGCCCATGTTTACTAAGAAGGTCACTAGACACCTATAGTCATCTTGGTCAAAAGGGTAGGCTTGTGCAATGGGAGAAACACTCTCTACTAAGAATGGATAAGACGTGGTCAAGAGACGTATGAGCCATTCTAACTCCTCAAAATTCCTCTCACATGCTAGCGTACCTATCAAATCCCATTCACATGCAAGCACTAGAAAGACCATGTGAAATATTTGTGAAAAGTAACAAGGGTACCCCTCACCCAAGGCAGGAGTGGATGACTCTAGCGTACTAGCCATATCTGTACACGCAAATAGATGATGGTTAGAGTGTAAATATTACAAGGGTCGTGTTCTTGTGTATAATTTGTTTTTATGATTTGTGTTATGGCTCTTGCTCTTTTACTTTTTTATCTTGTTTTTGTGAGTATAAGGCTTTATATATACATTCCCAAAGATTGGAGATTAAGAGGTCAGGGAGAAAGGTTGAGAGGGAAGCAAGTGAATAATGGATGTCCACAAACACTCCCCCCTTCCTTGGGTAGATCATATCGTTTGAAATGACGTCGTCACCCTTTGAAACCAGTTGTTCCAAGTTGTTATAGGTGAAGATTTTTGCCAGTAGTTTTCCATTACCTTAGGTGCCTCGTCCATTTGCAAGGGTGGTAAGGTACTCTCCCAGGATCGAACTTGAAGTGGTTCATTAGGTGATTCTTGAACACTGGAAGGTGTGGATTCCTTTGTAGCTTCATGGAGGGCCACTATTGTAGGTGGAGGCTGTGTAGAAGCTTTTACCTCTATGGATGTATTACATGAGGAGCTAGAAGCTTCATGGAACTCCCCCCTTCCTGAGCTAGGTGGAATAAATTGGTTTTTCCTTGGAGCCCAAACTAGCTCTAGACTAGGTGTGTAGCATTCTGTGATCTTTCCCTTTCCACGGTCTGCCATTGGCTTTAGCGTTACACTGTTTGACTCATATGGGTTTGTTGTCGATAGGGAAGGACACATTTTACGTTTAAGTACCCAAATTTGCTCATTTCCATCATAGTAGCCTTGGGCTTCTAATAGTTGTTTTGGAATCCATCGTGATTTGGTCTTGACTCTCCTAGGGCGCGCTCTTGGTTTTCCGGGGAAATTTTTTGTTGGAATGGATGGGAGGGTTGAGGTAGTTGGAAGTAAGGCCTTGGGGACCCATTGATATGTACTCTTAGGTCGTGCAGGTTGAGTACTTGCAATATTACTGCTTGCTGCAACTACAAGTGTTGAAGTGCTAGGTTCATGGGTAGCTGGCAAAGACGAGTTAACCACCTTGGCTTGTGAATGTTGGCTATCCTTCAACTTTGCTAGAGTTTGCAACGTAGGTGACTTTGCTTGAATGATAGGGGTAAGAGTTGGTGGTCGCGTCGTGACACTACCAGTATCCCAATCAATAGTGCATTTGGTTGCCAACATCCACGTGCGTCCTAGGTTTACGTTTGTGAGGTCCCCACCCCGTCGTATCAAACAACGGATCTGATGGTAAACCTGGTGGCCACTAGATCTATAGCGGAAGCAAACAAAATGGTTCAGGGTTCAACTAGCGGACGATCTCTCATCACAAAGTGAGTCGAGTTCGAGCCTACTAGCAACGAGATCTAGCTCCACCTCACAGGGGAAGCGTACTTAACTATCTAGCGATCCTAAGACCCACCTTCCAAGAGGAGAGAAACCCCGAGTGCCTTTTTCCCCATGTTTCAGAGGCATGTACTCTTGAGGATTCGCCGCTCTAGGGGCAATGAGTAATACCAATATCGAGTAAGCACTATGGGGACAGAGAGTTCCCGACCAATCGGGACCACCCATCTCGTAGGCATTGGCAACCTGAGCCAAGCCCCCACTTTCCACCCCCACACTCACACTTCCTCGTGTGACCTAATTACTACCACAAAGGTTGTTCAACATAGATATTCCTTGTTTAATTCCGAATCACATGGTTCGTTAAAACAGCCCTTCAACCAGTAATGCAAACAACACCAAGACAGAATTCTAGTAAAAATTCTACTCAAACTTATTCATAAAAATTCCAATGTCCTGGAGGTACAACATCCCCCCTCCAGCGAGAGTTCACTCCTCCCATTGTCGCCTAGCTGCCCATACAACTAGGTATGTCCACCGCATAGAAAGCACGTCATGGACACTCCCACCGCATAGAAAGCAAGACGTGGGTTCCCACCGCTTAACCAGCAGTCGTGGGTATCCACCGCTTAACCAGCAGTCGTGGATTCAAGAGCCCTTAACCAGGAACTCTGCCCCTGTGATCAGGAGGGGTTCATGACTAATTCAACATTGGAAATAGAATGAACATGCCGAGCTAAATTTTCCCTAGCAGACATTCTTTCCTATTGCAAACAGCATTCCCATTAATCATTTCCTTCCTACTTTAGAACTTAACGTACAATGCTTTCAATGCCGAGGTTTCCGTCGGATTTCTCCAACATGTTTGGGGATATGAGCATTCCTAACTAGCGTATGCAATGTTAGTTTAAACAACTTGAATAAAAATATGATCTACCTCTTCCCCTTCTTCATCGATGGCCCGTGAGATGGCCGGTATTTGCTCGTCCATGGGAGCCTTTCCTTTTCCGTTGACATTGCTTGTTCCTGCTTCGCGATCATGGGAACCACCGAAGCGCGTCCTCTTAACCAGGGCCATTTCTCACTACTTAAATGATTAGCTTGGAGAAAGAGCTAAGATTCACAAGCATCATAACAGTCCAATGGGTAGATTAGTGACATCAATTAATCCCTCCTATATGAGAGTCTAGATTTCTTTCATAAAGCAATCATTAAGGATGGCACATAATCCTATGGGAACCGGCTCTAAGATAATTACTCGGCTTACATGATCAAGAATAATTAGGATTTCACTATTGGAATTACCAGAGAATTGGATTAAGTATGATTAAACTATTTTCTAGCAATTAGATGATGCAGATTTACCCTATGCATATGTGTGAGGAAAAACCAATTTTTAGAGACTTTATTGACGGATTAATCTCTCCTTAATTACGTCTTAATGCATAAGAGAAATGAATTCAATTAAGCTACAATGTTAATGAGTGATTACAATAGTGATTCTCTTCAATCTGCACAAATACTAGCTTACCGATTAATTACTATGCTATCTAGAGAGAGAAGATTCTGATAATTATGCTCTAATCATTAAACGAGAGTGAAGAATGGCTGATAATTCAGCTATGGGATAATGATTACATAATAGAGTACGAATAAGGAGAATTTAGAAAGTAGTCATAGAGATTTCCGACTAGGAATAGACATAATGTACGAGAAATTTTGATGGTAGAGAAAGGGATTTTCAGATGGCATTAGATAAATTGTCGTTACCGTGATTAAGAGCTGGTAATCTTCTCAATTTTCTGAACTAATCGAGCTTCTTGAGATGAAAATTCGGCAGCACCTCCCTCCTTGCTTCTTCTTCAATAGGTGTGTGATCCGGCAGCACCTCCCCAATGTATGTGGGTGTGTGTGTATGCATTGTGTGTGTGTGTGATCATAAGTGTGTGTGTGTGTGTGTGTGTGTGTGTGTGTGTGTATGCAGGTCTTTAAATAGGCTCCTACAGGCTGAAAATCGATCTGGGTTGCTAAATGCATCTGGGAGCTTCTCCAGTTAAGCATGGCAAGTCCAGTTCTCTGCCCACCAAGTGTCAGGTTGGCTTGGTTAACTGGTTCTGAGACTGAGTTGCAGGCTTGGCAGCTTTCCCAAGACTCCCTCAAAGCAAGAGGGCACCCCCTAGCTGCTAAAGCTGATCTGGAGTGGCCTGGGACCTGTTCCCACACACTCCCGGACCCCCGGTGGCTCCCGGACAATTTTGTGAAAATTTGGTTTTAGGCTAAAACGGGTCATACGAATCGGATTTTGATGCTGTAAATTGCCATACGAAGCTCTAACTAAGGCGTACTGGCCCGACTACCTGCCATATTTAGCAGCCCCTGGGGTCCGAAAATGCATTTTTTTCAAATTCGGGGTACGGGTGCAGATTTTCGAGACGGTCAAGACTGGACGGGTCGGGTGACCAAAAACTTACTATATTTAGAAAATTTTCACAAAAATTATTTTAATTCACATTTCGAAGCTTTATGACATTTTAAACATCATGGAACTGACAGAATTCGAAAAACTGCTAAAAAATAGTAACTTTTTTTCGTTATGATCATTTCATGGTACAAGGGTGCTCTTTTTGGTTGGGGTCAGAGACCTTACAACGTTGCCTTCCATAGCTCCCGCGGGCATGACTAGAAACCTCTGCACTATGCTTCCATTGTCATAGACAAGAGGGGTGTGAAGGACTCCAAGAATAGCAGTTTTCTTTTTATTAATGCCCTTGACTTGCATCGTACTCGGGGATAGGGTCGGTTTCCCTAATTGACACCAAACTCCATAGGATAACAAATTGTGTTTAGCTCTAGTATCTAATAAGGCATTGTATAGTACTTTCCCATAGGGGCTATTTAGCTCAATTGGGTATCGTAGGGGTGGTTCAGATTCTAATGAGTCGTCATCTGTGTCCTCGAAAAATGCTTGCGTGATTCCCAGATTAGCCTCTCATTGGCGTCTAAGACATTGTTGTCGTTCTCGAGTCTCAACTCTTGCTTGAATTTTTTAAAGCTCTGCTTGTTCCTTGGCAGCCTTCTTTTGATGGATGGCTTGCAACTCTTCCTGGCTTAGAGGATCATAATATCTTTTGAATTTACTCCCATTAAGGAATCCAATGGTTTCAACTCCATCTAGAGTCTCCACACGAATGGTACCTTGCGGGGTAATTTCACACACTCGATATGGTCCCTTACCAGCGTATTTCAATTTCTTCTTTTCATTACGTACCCTGTACATAAGAAATTTATCACCAACCTTGATGTCTTTATCCTTTAAATGGCTATCAAACCACTTCTTTCTCCTATCCTTCTCCACTAGAGCATTTCGCACAGCTAATTGCCTCTCTTCATCTAGCCTTTCCAGGATATATAATCGCTCCACTAAGGGGTTACCATCCCAACCTTCTTGAGAAGCTACTCGAAGACTAGGAATGACAAACTCCCATGGCATAACTGCTTCTTGGCCATACACTATCTTAAACGGTGTGCAATCAATAGCAACTTTATACGCAGTACGATAAGCCCATAAAGCTGATGTAAGCTTTAGGTCCCAATCATTGCGATGAGCCTCAACTGTCTTTGTCAAAATGGAGATGAGAGTTTTGTTGGTACTCTCAGCTTGGCCATTTTCTTAGGGATAATAGGGTGTAGACTTGTGGTGAGATATCATGAAGTTTGATGTGAGTTCTTTTATTACTTCATTTATAAAATGAGTTCCATTGTCACTCACAAGTTCAAAGGGGCATCCAAAACGTGTGATAATGTTCTCAAAGAGGAACTTAGCTGTTGTTTTTGCATCCGCCTTTCGTGTTGCTTTTGCTTCAGCCCATTTGGTTACATAGTTGGTAGCCACAATGATATATCGTGATTGCGTGTTACGTGCAGCTGGACTAATCGGTCCTACAAAGTCTAAGCCCCACTTTTCAAATGGTTGGGTTACCTTGATGGGATGTAGAGGCATCCTATCACTTCTTTGTGGCTTCTTGAAGCGTTGGCATTCATCACATCCCTTTGCAAAAAGTGATGCATCCTTAAACAGAGTGGGCCACCAATAGCCTGACTGTAAGATCTTTCGGGCAGTCAACTTTCCTGAAAAGTGACCACCAGCTACGTCCATGTGCGCCTCTTGTAGAATATATAAATACTCATCCTCGCGGGCACAGTGTCTAAGAACATCATCTTTTCCTCTCTTATAGAGAGTTCCCGCCAGTAAGCAATAGGGTTCGCATTCCTTGATTAATTTTCGAGCTATATCTTTTCGCAACTCTTTGGGTGGAAAACCATTAACTAAGAAGTTAACAATCTTTTCACTCCATTCAGGCATTGTCTCAACAATGAACAAAGGAGTATCATGCAATTCATCATCAACCCCCATAGGAGCTTCGCCATTAGGGATACGAGATAAATGATCCGCCATGACATGTTTCCTCCCAGGCCTCACAACAACGGTGAAGTCAAACTCAAAAAGAATTAACAACCATCGTGTAATTCGACCTGTGGAACACGGCTTGTTTACCAAATATAGCAATGCTTGATGATCAACATAAAACACAAACTTGGTAGCAAGAAGGTAATAGCGAAATTTCTTTACTGCGTAAATCATAGCTAGACCTTCGCGCTCTGTAGTAGTGTAGTTCATCTCGGCATCATTTAATTGGCGACTTGCAAAGCTAATAGGGTAGTCCAATTTATGTTCTCCTGGTTGAATTAGAACACACCCAATAGCAAAATTTGATGCATCAATATGCACATGAAAAGGTACATTCCAATTAGGTGTTCGTAGGATTGGAGCACTTGTTAGGGCCTTCTTTAATAACTCATAAGATTGATAACATTCTTCCGTCCAGTGAAACTCGATAAGAAGCTTGTACAATGGACGCGCTATCTCGGCAAAGTTTAAAATAAACCTTCGATAATAACCAACATGGCCCATAAATCTTTGAACTCCTTTATAGTTAGTAGGTGGTGGCAAATCGGCAATGGCTTTAATCTTACTCTCATCTGTGGATATCCCGTTCTTGGACACTATATGCCCTAGAATGACTCCATGCTTAACCCAAAATTGGCATTTGAAAGGGTTCAATGAGATGCGATAAAATCTGCACCTTTCAAATATTTTTCGTAGATATAACAAATGCTTCTCCCAAGAAGAATAAACACAAAGGTCGTCTACGAAAGCTTCACAAAACTCCCTTAGAAATTCTTTAAACGCAATGTTTATTAATCGTTGGAATGTAGCAGGGGCATTTGTTAAGCCAAAAGCCATAACACAAAATGCAAACACTCCAAACTCTGTGATAAAAGCAGTTTTAGTTTGGTCCTCTAATGCAATTGTGATTTGATTGTAACCAGAGTACCCATCTAAAAAGCTATAAGCTTCCTTGCCCGCAACTCTTTCAAGCACATGTTCTGAATATGGCAAGGGATAATGATCTCTCCTAGTAGTTGCATTAACTTTCTTGAGGTCCACGCACACTCTTAGTTTCCCATTATTTTTTGGCACAATGACTATTGGAAAAACCCATTCTGAGTGCTCAATAGGGTATATGAATCCACATTGGATAAGTTTTTCAATCTCCTCTTGTACAATCTTGGCGTACTTAGGATTCATTGGATAGGGTCGTTGCTGGACAGGTTTAGCAATGTTGATCATGGGAATTGTATGTTGCACCACAGAAGGTGGAACGCCCTTCATGTCATGATATGTCCAAGCAAAGATATCCTTGTATTCCTTGAGGAGATCCTTAAGTACAGCCTCTTCGGTTTCGGTAAGGTCTTGAGCAATAAAGACTGGTTTAGACTCCTCACCTGGTTTTGCTAATTCTATCTCTTTAACTACCGCTGGACCATCATAGACTCCACTGCTTCCATTGGTAGGTATTCGTTGGGCTTTGGCATACACAACCTGTTGCTCCCCCTGTGGTATAAGATTTAAAATATTCAGGAGCCGTATGTAAGTCAGCAGGCTCTTGTCCTGACGGAGACCTTTCTTTTAGTTCTGCCTCCTTTTGTTGTTGTGCTAACTCTCGGTTTTGACGTCTTCTTATAGTTCGACTCAATTTCGGCTCTGTAACCTCCAATTGAGCAAGGTCAATGGGTCGCGGGCTGCACCACATGACACTCTGGAGATGTTCACCCCAATTGTCTACTAGCTTTCGATGAGCATCACATGCCCCTAGATAGCTAAGCCATTCTGCAGTAGATCTTTCCTTGTTTATCCTAGCTCTCACATTTGCTCGATATCGTCGTCTCTTATATGACCTTTGTTTCTTGTTAAGGTTTTGATTCTGGTAAATGTTTGAACTCGACTCGCCTGATAGGTCTTCGCTTGTATCTTCTTCACTCTCATATAAATTACCATAGATGGTCGTACTAGGCCTTGAGTGTTCAGTTTCTATACTTGGTTCACTCGATGTTTCTTCAGGTTTTGAATCCATTTCTCCCTGAGATTCCGTTTCTGATGTGTATTGGCCTGAAGCCTTTGAGGAATCATCGGTCTCACTCTCAGGTAGGTGTGCCTCTTTCTTATCATCGGATGTTACATGCGCTACACCTAACATGTTTACTGGTGCAATGTGTGGTATCTCTTCCCCACCTGGTGTTACCCAGGTTGTTCCTCTAGCTCCCCATGTATCTATAGTTGCTGCTAGGTGCACCCAATCGACATTGTCTGACTCAGCCATTCCGGGTAGGATATCCATATAAGGAGAGTTCTCCCCAATATCCGTGTCTTCGTTACACGTGTAACAATACTGTAATGGAGCTGAGTGAATTGTTGTGTCTGATCGATTATCAATGATGAATTTATTTCCTAGAGGATGCGTTTGACCACTTAAAAGATCAACTCGAATGACAGAGTCTTGGAACTGTAAGTAGACGTGGTTTTTGGACCAGTCATGCACCATTTTTGCTTCCCTCATTAATGGACGCCCTAAGATCATCTCAAATGACATAGGATGCTTGGAAAAATCCATAACAATGAAAGTCTGCCTTACCTTGTGTCCCAAGACCTTGATTCTGAGATCCTTTAGCATTCCAATAGGCGTAACAATAGATCCATTAGCCATTTTTACCACTACGCATGTGGCTTCAAGGTGAGGTCGCCCCATAGACTCCCCACAAATCTTTGTCACCATGCTGACTCCATTTTTACCACTACGCATGTGGCTTCAAGGTGAGGTCGCCCCATAGACTCCCCACAAATCTTTGTCACCATGCTGACTCCCGCACCACCGTCAAGGACCCCCTTTACAGTTAATCCTTTAGTAGTGATTGGTAGAGTAGCATTAGATTCATCACCTTCAAAGTATTTCCCCAACTTGTTAACGGGTACTTCAATTACAGATTCATGTCCCGCTAGGTCAGATGGTGGTGCTAAATGTTCCTCATCATTCATTACCGAGTCAGGTTTGTTCATATGTGCAAACTGTGGTAATCCGGCCTGTAATTCTCCATTGAGGAAGGCTCGAAGAGCTGAGACTAGCTCGGGGTCTTTATATAGTTTGGACATGATGTTGGTTCTAACTTCTGAAGACATGAAATCCATCAATTTGGCAACATTTAATGGCATCTTGTGGGACGTAGGACCCTGACAAGAGAATGGTGAAGATGGAATCTCCACTTCCTCAAGGGGGTCGGGCATTCCCTCACCAAACATTCTCTCTAGTAGGAAAGGTGTGTGTCCACTTTCAAATGTCCTACCCTCACTCTCTCCCCGAATGATACTGGGTATAGCTAACGGCCTATAAATCTTGTGAGGTTGAACTTGTGTGGGAAACACTGTGTCCAACATCTGGATATGTTTGGGTTCAGGTTCTAATGTTCGTTGAGTTTCTTCCACCAAACCCCTCAGTTGTTGGACTCGTTCAATTTCCACTGTTGGGTTTGGATAGGTTCCAATCTTTCTCTTGCAATCCTCATTTTTTGTCTCTCGTGGCTTATCTTGGGGGTTCACAACTGGGTGGTTTAACTTTGAATACTCTTTTGGTGTTCGTCGTAATTCCCTCTCGTGATCCTCCTCACTGGCTTTTTCCTTTGTAGTAACAGTTTTGGTCTCCGTGGTCTCTATCGAATCTGAGTCATCCTCAGGGTCATTCATATACATGGGATCCTCTCCTATCCCTATGTTAGTCTTTGAACTAGGTTTTGAGCTAGAAGCATTAAGGGATTTCTTTCTTCGTGTTTTCTTCTTTCTCGCTCGGCCAATGGATGCAGCATCTCTCTCTTCGAGGATGTAATTTTGCTTTTGGAGCATCGACCGTGTGAGTGCATTCACTGGTGCTATGTTTATAGTTGGTGGTGTCCCATCAACAATCTCTATTAAGTTCAATGGTGTGATTTTTGGTGCGTTTGGATTGTTAGGACACTGTGCGATCAAATGATCTATGCCACAAGGATTACAAGTGAGTATTGGCATTGCCAATGCACTCCCTTGACTTGTTTGCATTAGTGCAGCATTCTTTTGCATTCTAATGGGTTTTTTATAACGTTCCATCACGGTAATTCCTTGAAGACAGCATTGAAAGCATTCTTTTAGACAACAGACATCTTTAAACTTAAGACAGGGTACTGTCAATCAAAACATTATCCATAATAACCATGACCAGTACTCGTCTTGTCTCAAGATCACCTAAGGGTGAAAAACGGCACCCATTCCTTGTTCAAATCCGGAGTGGAATAAACTCCCACCCAAGGTTCCGGGTGCCCATACACCAAACCAGTTGCCCATACAACCAGGTGGCTCCCCTAGGATAAAAACGGTATCCTAACTTATGTAGAAACATCAAGACATGACACGGAGTAGAAACTCATCGTTCATGGGGGTAACGGACTTATCCGTGGCTAGAAAGCCAATCATTATCATCAAAATATTCCAAGGAGTCGGAGGTGTCTTGAGACAAGCTGTCTTAAGGATGATCAATCATATCTTTCATAATTCAACCAGTTTTAACCCAACAATTCTTTCCTACAATATAAACAAACGCACGCTGGAAGTTACCTTCCGTTTTCAGCCAGTTTATCCTTCTAACGTATGCAATGCTAGCGTATAAAAGAAGTCAAACTAATTAAAGACTTAATTGAATAATGGGAAACCCACCTGGGATTGACTCGCCATGTGTTGTTGCGCTGGCGCCTGAAGACTCTCCTCCGTAGGCCTACTACTAGGCCCGGCTTCGTCGTCATGTGACGCTCTAGCTTGTTTTGGAGCTACTTCCTCATCATCAAATGTAGGATTTGCTCGGGTCCTTTTTTATGCCATAACTTCTTATCCTTGTAAAAAGGACGTCTAATCATTAGGTAAATAATTCAAAATCTAAACTTAACCTTTGCATTCAACCGTAACCCATCCAAGGTTAAATTTATAGTCTTAATTGATAAATTCTTGACCTAGTAATTTCTTATTTGTCTATATAAGCATGATAACTTCTTCCACCGCTTCCCTAAGGGTTTTCTAAGCTCTCCTAAATTTCTTATAATTTTCTATATCTCTTTCCTAATTTTTCTATCAACTTTTAAGCTAATAATTTACTTATCTTGGGCTTAATATTTATTGTATTTAATTTCTCTTAAAGATTTCATTTCCTCAACTTGATATCATAGGTTTACACTTACTATAATTTTCTTAAAAAATTTTGACCACAAAGTCTATTTATTTTAATTAATCATTCGCTAAAAATAGGACTTTTGGTCAATTATAATTTTCTAACTTCACCAATTAACTATGGTATAATTATGACAAGTAGATAAGGTAATTTTTGACCTCTAGTAATTATCTTATTATTTTCTAACTTAATTATATAATTTTCATCTTCAATTTTTAGCTAAAAATAGTGTAATTTGACTTAGATAAATATCTATACTACTTTTCTAACCTTGACATAATTATCACGGCATGTAATCATATAGCATGATTTACTAATTTCCCTCTTTACTTTTTAGGTAAAAATAGTGTAATTTGACTTAGATAAATATCTATACTACTTTTCTAACCTTGGCATAATTATCACGGCCTCTTTACCCTATAATATAGCTCTGATAAATAGGATGTAATCATATAGTATGATTTACTAGTTTCCCTCTTTAATTTTTAGCTAACAATAGAGTCATTTGGCTTAGATAAATATCTATACTACTTTTCTAACCTTGAAATAATTATCACGGCCTTTTTATCCTATGATATAGTTCTGATAAATAGCATGTAATTATAGCACAAGATTTACTAACTTCCCTCTTTAATTTACCCCTAAAATTAGCGTAATTCCACTAAGATAATTAATTAAAGTAATTATCTAAGATTAGCATAATTATCACAGGTTATCTAACATCTAATTCACCTCTAAAAAATAACTCAATTCAATTTGAACCTATTTACTAATTTCCCTTATTTAACTTTCTCAAAAAACACAGTAATTCTGCCAAATTAATTAGCTACATTAATTATCTGAGCTTCTCCTAATTATCATGGGTTTCTTAGCACCTAATTAACCATTAATAAATATATCACAGCAATTTAAATCAATTTACTAATTTCTCTCATTTAAATGACTCAAAAAATAGAGTAATTCTGCCTAATTAATTAACTAGATTAATTATCTCAGCTTATCCTAATTGCCATGGGTTCCTTAACACCTAATAAACCATTGATAAATATATCACACTAATTGAAATCATATTACTAATTTCTCCTGTTTAAATTTCTCAAAACATAGAGTAATTCTACCTAAGTAATTAGCTAGATTAATTATCTGAGCTTTTCCTAATTATCACGGGTTTCTTTACACCTAATTAACCCCTGATAAATATATCACAGCAATTGAATTCAATTTACTAATTTCCCCTATTTACATTTCTCAAAAAATAGAGTAATTCTGCCTAAGTAATTAGCTAGATTAATTATCTGAGCTTCTCCTAATTATCATGGATTTCTTAACACATAATTAACCCCTGAAAAATATATCACAGCAATTGAATTCAATTTACTCATTTCCCCTATTTAAATTTCTCCAAAAACAAAGTATTTCTTCTAAAGGAATTAGCTAGATTAGTTTTCTGAGCTTCTCCTAATTATCACAGATTTATTTACACCTAATTAACCCCTGATAATTATATCATAGCATTTGATATCCATTTACTAATTTCCCCCATTTAAATTGCTCAAAAAACAGGGTATTTCTACCAAATTAATTAGCTAGGTTAATTTTCTGAGCTTTTCCTAATTATCACGGTTTTTTGAACACCTAATTAACCACTGATAATTATATCACAGCATTTGAATTTCATTTACTAATTTCCCCTATTTAAATTACTCAAAAAATAGGGTATTTCTGCTAGAATAATTAGCTAGATTATCTTTATCAGCTTTTCCTAATTATCACGGGTTTCTAAACACCTAATTAACCACTGATAATTATATCACCTCATTTGGAATTCATTTACTAATTTCCCCTATTAAAATTGTTCAAAAAATAGAGTAGTTATGCCTAATTAATTAGGAAAACTTCTCAGAAAATTATAGGATCATTTTTCTAGATTAATAACTAGCTAATGTATCTCTGATAAATAATTCAACTTAATCTAATCCTAATTAATATTTTTACCATTAATTCATGGTTAACTTGGCTAATTTCCGCCTTAATATGATAGGATAAATAATCAGCTTAGTATTACTAAGCTTAATTATAATAATCAATAGAGATTAATTAATTTAAAGAGGTTTAAGGAGCATGCATAGGCCTAATCTTTGATTTATTAGCAATTTATCTTAATCTAACCTTGCTAATTAAGAAGGATTAGGTTAATTACCGTTAGGGTTAATCAATTAGAGATTAAAATCTAATGATTTCTGCGTAGTGTTCTCTCTAAATGAGAGAGAGAGTAGCAAGGCTCCAAGTCTGTGTAAAATGTGAACCTAGGGGTCCTATTTATAGTTTTCTGGCACTCTTAAGCTCTCACAGGCTGAAAAAGGCAGTTGCTTGAAATTCAAGCAACCCTCAGCAAGTCAAAAAACACCCCCTGCTGCTAAATGAGTCCCTGGCAGGTCAGCGATGACCCTCCCATTACCTGTCAGCTTTTAAAATGTCAATTTTGCTATAATTTGACCTATTTTTGCTTAATTGGTAAATATCTTGTAAATATCTGGGAGACCTTTAATAAATTCTATGCTTAAATGATTACTGCAACCCTTCAATTTTACCTATTTTACTCAATTCACATTGTAAACTTCCAGGGGTCATAACTATGCCAATTTTTATCGGAATTCAATTCTGAAATTTTCTAGCCCAGGGTTTGCTGTGCTTAAGATTCCAAAAATACCAAAATTTTCCATGGTCGGACAATTCTTCATTGCTTTTTCAATAATCATATCAGTTTGATTAAGCTTTATACAACCTTTAAGGTTTCAGAAACTGGAAACCTTACAATCACCCCAACTTAAGAATTTGAGATGTCCTCATCTCAACCGAAATTGGAAAAATCTTTGAGAAAGAGAAATTCATCCTGCCCAAGTGGCATCTTCGAAGGGATAACCTTTCCACTTTACAGAATGTTACTGATTACTCTAAGAGTTCTTTCCAGTTTCTGGTTGGAGTTACTTGCTAGCCAATTTTTCCTCAAGAAACTCTTAGTGTTGAACCCATCTTAAAAACCTTTACAACCCATTTGTATCATCTCAAAATCCAGGTTAAATCAATTCCATAAAAGATCCATATATCCACCTTGTCAACATGAACGAGCTCGGTCTAACTGACCATTCAGAGCAATCAGCGTTTGACAAATATCATGTATTTCAGCTTTGCCAATCTGAACGCGCTCGGCGTGTTCTTGCCATTCTAAGCAATCTGCGTTCGGCACAAGCTTCCACCATTGCACCAGAGGTACCTTCTCTGTTCTCTAACCTGGTTGACCAACATTATGTAAAGGGTTTTAAGAAGTATCATACCAAGAGTTCTTTTCGGCTTCCCATTAGTCTCGTTACCTTAATACTTTCATATCTAGGTCATTTTCCAAGGAAGGTTATCGTGTGCACAAGGAATGTGAGTTGGTTGCTTAATAACTATCTCAATCTCAAGATTCAATTTCTTTTCATACTATCGAGAACTTTGGTCTCATTTGTTAGATCAACCCTTAATTTCTTGATTAAATACCAACTTAACTTTAGATTCATTAAGTAATCTTGGAGAAGAAAATCATGTATTCCATTATAATATATAAGTAACTCAAGTTTTTACATTATTTATTTATAGAGGTTTACAAAGCTCTAAGATTGCTAACTATGGCCAAGCGAGTGGCTCTTTTATCTTTCTTATTCGTAAGGTTGGTTCTCCTATGATTGCATAAGATCTGGCTCCTCTTGCTCTTCCTCTACCTCGTCCTCCATTTCTACTTCCTCTTAGATTATCTCCTTGGTTTTGAGGAATGACTCTAGCAGTAATTTGAGGGTTTTGTTCTTTTAGACATTTATTGTGCGCTCCTTGCCACACTGTCGAAGTAAGGGCCTTGCCTAACACTGTGTGCGAGCCATAGACGGCTCCAAGCACACAACTAGCTTAACTAGTAAGCTCAAAAGACGGCAATGGTGTGTCACTCACCGCTCTATGCTCCTGCCGTGGAGGATTCCTCGCCGCGAAGAAGAAGGAGACGCCGCTACGTCACGCTCAACCGCTTCACCGCCGTCGTGCCACCGCAATGCTCGATCGCTCTCTCTCTCTCTCTCTCTCTCTCTCTCTCTCTCTCTCTCTCTCTCTCTCTCTCTCTCTCTCTCTCTCTCTCTCTCTCTCTCTCTCTCATACACACACACACAAGGAGGTGAAGAAGAAGAAGATGGAGATGGAGATGGAGCAAGAGCACTCTTCTATTGCACAAATGAGAGAATGAGTGAATTTTAGGTTTAGTTGGCTTTTATATGAGCTCACCCCATTCACACTTGGGCGCCCATGCTTAGCCAACTAATCCCTTGAATGTCCCAGTTAGAGTGCGCCTCTCATCGGCAATCACTCTTACCCTTTTCCTATTGGACCGACAAGCCTGGTACCTGACTCTACCAAATAAATAATACAATGTCCACCGTAGGTTACAGCATCCGTCTCGTAGGTGATAGGGTGTCTGTGAGCCGTGATGGTTAACATGCCCCCCTTCCTGGTGTAGATTCCGTCCTCGGAAGCTATTGAGTTGAAGCTCGTTGGTCGAGGTGGAAGAGCATTTGAGATGAATGTCCTTAGCCTTCATTAGTCACTGCAAAATCAAACAACATTGCACAGTAATTGCATTTTCATCAGCGATTAAAAAGCATATGCAATTTTAGGCAGACAATTGATTGGTAACAGAATTTTAAACAATTTGTCAGCAATAAGCATTAAATTGCAATGTAATCAAATGCATAAACATATGTAAAGGTAAAAAATTAAACAAGTCTGGGGTCGCTAATTTAACGGTCGAAAGGCACTAGAGATCGACTATTAATACCATGGGTAAGCTTCTTAATTTTCTCTGGTTAATTAAGTTGTTTAATCGCGAGAGCCAAGTATTTCATCTTCGAGGGCTGACTAGAGGCTATACCTAGAGGACCTTGTAGTTAAGCTACGATAAAAGGAATTTCTCATGAAATCATCGCCTAACTGATTACCTTTTCTTTGACCTCCCAAAGTGTTTCACAGTGATTCAATTTGATGTGTGTGCTTATTTTGTATGCCTTGGGTTTTTTGCTTTTCAAGGAAAAGCGCCCACACTGGGAACCTCTAGGGCTCTAGTACCATAGGCAATACATGTGAGTGAAGTACCAAATCAAGCTGAGATTTCTCTTCCAGCTTAAGATTTTACATTGTGGCACTTTGATTTTTTGTTTGTTCATTTTCAGCATTTTAATTTTGTAACTTTGGGGGGTCATATAACACTGATACACCTCCCCAGGCTCATCACACTAGTAAAATCCCTTTATAATACTTAAGCGAAAGGTCAATAGGGTCAAGTCCACTAGAAATCCCTAGTACATTTCACACAATGCTGCCTAAATCGGATTAAGAACCTAAGTAACCATTGATTATTAGGAAGGCATTCCCCATGGTATTAAGAGAAGATCTCTAACACCTAACTTGGTCAAACTAGCTTAGTCGGACTGGTTGATTTTTAAACCTAGACAAGTGAATATGACAAAAAATTACATTGAATTAAATGTTTGTTACTAAGCAAATGTGATGGATATTATCCTACCAATCACAATCAAAGCAGACAATCATAGATGCAAAAAAGATAAGGGGCAATGCTAATGGACAAGAAACACCTGTTTGTGTCGATGGTCGCGCTTGATTTGAAGAGTGAGTCGAGATAAAGATTTCATGAAGGTCCAAATCCTATCAATAGCAACATGCTCCTGTACACACTAGGAAACAAAAGGAATACCTCCAGGAGGCAAGACTCCTACCATCGGGTAGTAAAACCTCAGAGGGAGATAGTCCTAAAGGATCAGGAGGTGCAGTGGATGGAACATTCACATGCACACTTTCAAGAAGCATAGGGTCTATTTTAGGCATGAATGACGAATTTACTTCCCCACTCCCTTCATTTATTTCATTAACCGCATGTTTGGAGCGAGTAGCTCTACTAAGGGTCTCTTTTTAGTGGCTTAACACGCTGGACCCGGGCCGTGGGCCCATGGCATGCATGTCTTGACTTGAACTATCAGGGTTTGGTGTAGGATACCCCTCCATGACTTCGTAGTCAGAGGAAGAATCACTAGACGTGATATGAGGATCTTGGGTCGCGCTACCTTGAGTCCCGGTCGAAGGTCCAGAACCTAGGGTGGAGGAATAATGGGTGCCCGCGTAAATGGAGGCACTACCAATATGCTCGTGCTCTAAAACTCGTCTAGAGCGTAGGTTCATATGACTTGGATCCCCTAGAAGTGTAAGTGAGTGCCCGTGAAGGGTGCTCACCTAGTATTTTTGGGTGTTTTGCAACCCAAGTCTTTTCTTATTTATTTATTTTTTGATTTTTTGGTCCTTTTTTTCTGACCCAGCTATAGAATAGAACGTATGATAGCTCAAAACGAGAGTCTCGGTCAGAGGGACGTGCCGTGCTTTACAGCCCTCCGTTTGGTCACTTTATGCCCTCGGAATCCCTAAAACCGTCAATTTCTAGTAGGGAACTAGGCCCAAATTAGAAAGTCTAAGGGTGCAAGTGGGAAGAGAAGGGAGGAGAGTGGAGGACTTGCCCCACATGCTCTCATTCCCTCTTGAGGGGGTAGGGTATATATATAAGAGTGAGTCTAGTATATATCATAGGACTGAGGCCTGGGCCTGGGCTTGGGGAAATGATCCCGATCCCGACCAAAATTTTAGTGTAGCCCCCCAGTCACTCATGCTTAAATATTTTCGGTTCACTCACGCTTAAATTTTTTTTATTTTTTTATTTTTTTTGAGGCAATGACCACGCGCGGTTTAGGTGACCCTTTCTTGGCCACACACACTGTCAACACCTACCTAACCTCTCTGTCAACAGCTCACTACCTTATCTACTTACTAACAGTGCTGCTAACCACTAACTAATCTGTTAACCACTCTGCTAACTGCTTACTGACAGTGGGCTAACTGTCCACCTACTTCCTCTCTCACTACCTTACTGTGCAAAGACTGTGTGCAGGCAAACCTTGACAGAAAACTGTGTACAGACTTTGTGCAAACAGAAATTGCTAATTGCCTTCCTACTTATTCATTCACTTCGAACAAGCTAACGACTACTAATTGTGCAAAGACTGTGTGCAAACAGAAAACACAGCATTATGCAGAAATCACAGAACTTGCAGACAATACACAAATTAACAACTTGCAAAAAAATAACTCATTCCTCTTCCTCTTCATCTTCTTTCCTACTACAAACAACTCATAGGAGAAGCACAAAGTGCCTCTTGGGCTTAGTGCAGGGCGATTCCCCGATAGCGGCGCCAAAAATGTGCGCTCCTTGCCGCACTGTCGAAGCAAGGGCCTTGCCTAACACTGTGTGCGAGCCATAAACGTCTCCAAGCACACAACTAGCTTAACTAGTAAGCTCAAAAGAGGGCAATGGTGTGTCACTCACCGCTCTATGCTCATGCCGTGGAGGATTCCTCGCCGCGAAGAAGAAGGAGACGCCGCTACGTCATGCTCAACAGCTTCACCGCCGTCGTGCCGCCGCAATGCTCGATCGCTCTCTCTCTCTCTCTCTCTCTCTCTCTCTCTCTCTCTCTCTCTCTCTCTCTCTCTCTCTCTCTCTCACACACACACACACACACACACACACACACACACACACACACACAAGGAGGTGAAGAAGAAGAAGATGGAGATGGAGATGGAGCAAGAGCACTCTTCTATTGCACAAATGAGAGAATGAGTGAATTTTAGGTTTAGTTGGCTTTTATATGAGCTCACCCCATTCACACTTGGGCGCCCATGCTTAGCCAACTAATCCCTTGAATGTCCCAGTTAACATGCGCCTCTCATCGGCGATCACTCTTACCCTTTCCTATTGGACCGACAAGCCCGGTACCTGACTCTACCAAATAAATAATACAATGTCCACCGTAGGTTACAACGTCCGTCTAGTAGGTGATAGGGTGTCCGTGAGCCGTGAGGGTTAACAGTTATTTCTATAGTGTCCCATTTGATTGCATCAATAGCACCTAACGTTTGGGAAGATTTTTTTTTAGTTCACTACTGCAGCTACTCCACATTGTTGATATCCCTGGTTGGAATTTTTCCCTGGCTCTTCCCCTAAAGTTACTAAATCCATTATAATTTCTTGTAGAGTTGGTTCCTTCAGCTGCAAGAGGCTTAGCCCTGAGAAGGGCATCCTGTATTGATGTATGCCTCATGGCTTTTGATCCATACCTTTGCATCTCGTTCCACGTTGACCCCTTTTCCTTTGAAGTTGGGGGGTTGCACTTGTTTGAGAAGAAACAAGCATGGTATAAAGAACAGAAGCAGGTATCTACATGGTTTCGTAAGATCGACAGATTGGCAATTTAAAGACTTATGACACGGCTAGGACTTAACTTCAGAATAGACACAAGATCAAGATATTCGATTCAAAAGAATTGCCTAATTATCTAAGCTTTTCTTAATTATCACGGTTTTTTGAACACCTAATTAACCGCTGATAATTATATCACAGCATTTGAATTTCATTTACTAATTTCCCCTATTTAAATTACTCAAAAAATAGGGTATTTTTGCTAGAATAATTAACTAGATTAACTTTATGAGCTTTTCCTAATTATCACGGGTTTGTAAACACCTAATTAACCTGTGCGCTCCTTGCCGCACTGTCGAAGCAAGGGACTTGCCAATACACCGTATGCGAGCCACAAACGGCTCCAAGCACACAACAAGCCTAAACTAGCAAGCTCAAGAAAACAAAGGGTGTGTCACTCACCGCTCTACGCTCGCCTTCGTGGTGGATTCCTCGCCGCGATGAAGAAGAAGCTGCAGTCGTGCCGCGCTCAACCGCTTTGCCGCCGTCGTGCCTTCGTAATGCTCGATCGCACACACACTCTCCCTCTCTCTCTCTCACACACACACACACACACAAGGAGGTGAAGAAGAAGAAGATGGAGATGGAGCAAGAGCACTCTTCAATTGCACAAATGAGAGAATGAGTAAAAATTAGGTTTAGTTGGCTTTTATAGGAGCTCACCCCATTCACACTTGGGTGCCCATGCTTAACCAACTAATCCCTTGAATGTCCAAGTTAAAGTGCGCCTCTCATCGACGATCAATCTACCTTTCCCTATTGGTCCGACAAGCCCGGTACCTGACTCTACTTAAATAAATAATACAACGTTTATAGATCATAGGGTGTCCGTGTGCCGTGAGGGTTAACATGCCCCCCTTCCTGATGTAGATTCCGTCCTCGGAAGCTATTGAGTTGAAGCTGGTTCGTCGAGGTGGAAGAGCATTTGAGATGAATGTCCTTAGCCTTCTTCAGTCACTGCAAAATCAAACAACATTGGCACAGTAATGGCATTCTCTTAAAAAGCATATGCAGTTTTAGGTAGACACATTGATTGGTAAAAGAATTTCAAACAATTTGTTAGCAATGAACATTAAATTGCAATGTAATCAAATGCATAAACAGATGTAAAGGTAGAAAATTAAACAAGTCTGGGGTCGCTAATTTGACGGTCGAAAAGCACTAGAGATCGAATATTAATACCATGGGTAAGCTTCTTAATTTTCTGTGGTCAATTAAGTTGTTTAATCGCGAGAGCCAAGTACTCATGTTCGCGGGCTGACTAGAGGCTATACCTAGAAGACTTTGTAGTTAAGCTACCATAAAAGGAATTTCTCATGAAATCATCGCCTGACTGATTACTTTTTCTTTGACCCCCCAAAGTCTTTTCACATTGATTCAATTATGATGTGTGTGCTTATTTTGTATGCCTTGGGTTTTTTGCTTTTCAAGGAAAAGCGCCCACACTGGGAACCTCTAGGGCTCTAGTACCATAGGCGATACATGTGAGTGAAGTACCAAATCAAGCCGAGATTTCTTTTCCAGCTTAAAATTTTACATTGTGGCACTTTGATTTTTGCTTGTTCATTTTCAGCATTTAAAATTTGTAACTTTGGGGGGTCATATAACATAGTTACACTCCCCAGGCTCATCACATTAGTAAACTCCCTTTATAATACTTAAGCTAAAGGTCACTAGTGTTAAGCCCACTAGAAAGCCCTAGTACATTTCATACAATGCTGCCTAAATCGGATTAAGAACCTAAGTAACCATTGATTATTAGGAAGGCATTCCCCATGGTATTAAGAGAAGATTTCTAATACCTAGCTTGGTCAAACTAGCTTAGTCGGACTGCTTGATTTTTACACCTAGACAAGTGATTATGACAAAACATTACATTGAATTAAATGTTGGATACTAAGCCAAGTGCGCTGAATAGTATGCTACCAATCACAATCAAAGCAGACAAACATGGATGCAAAAAAGATAAGGGCAATGCTAATGGATAAGAAACACCTGTTTGTGTTGATGGTCGCGCTTGATTTGAAGGTTCCATGAAGGTCCAATCCTATCAATAGCAACACGTTCCTGTACACACTAGGAAACAAAAGGAATACCTCCAGGAGGCACATCAGTGGGAAAAATTAAAACTCCTAAAAAACAAACTCAAAACACCATCTAGACCCCTAACCTACCTATCTGTCACCCCTTTTAGAATCAAGGAAAGAGGATATTATATAAACCGGGTGGCCACCCTAAGGCTAGGCCTCTATCCTCATCATCTAGATAAATAAAATCGTTGTCCGTGAGGCCATAGTCTTCCTCGGTCTCTATTAGTTCCTCTTCATCATCCTCTTGTGCAAGCATGCTAATCAAGAACCTCGTGATGCGTGGATACTCATCTTGTGCAAAAGAATAAGCATGTGCCATTGGAGACACATTCGCTACTGGGTAGGGATCACTAGTTAGCCATAGACGTATCAGCCATTCTAACTCCTCAAAATTTCTCTCACATGCAAGGCTCTCTATCAAATCCCATTCGCAAGAAAGTATAGGGTAGCATACGTAGAACACTTGTTGAAAAGACAAGGGGTACCTTTCATCAAAAATAGAAGTGCATGCTTCTGGTGAAGTAGCCATTTCTGACAAGACAGATAGATTTGGTTAGGCCTTTAAAACATAAGAGTTGTTTTTGTGTGTTGCTTGACTTGACACGGTGAATTTGGACTTATATGTAAGATCTGATAGGGTGCTCTCTCATTGCTAGGCGCTCTTGCTCTTTACTATTTTTGTTTTTTTGCGAGTATAAGGCTATATATATACATTCCCTAAGATCGGAGATTGAGAGGTCAGGGAAAAAGGTTGAGAGGGAAACAAATGAATGATGACTGTCAGCAAACACTCCCCCTTTTCCTTGGGTAGATTAACCGTTTGAAATGAGCTTGTCACCCTTTGAAACCAATTGTTCCAGTTGGTAATAGGTGAGGATTTTTGCCAGTAGTTTTCTATTACCCTAGGTGCCTCGTCAAGTTGCAACGGTGGTAAGGTACTCTCCCAGGATCGAGCTTGAAGTGGTTCATCAGGTGATTCTTGAACACTGGGAGGTGTGGATTCTTTTGTAGCTTCATGGAGGTCCACTACTATAGATGGAGGCTGTGTAGAAGCTTTTACCTCTATGGATGTATTACATGATGAGCTAGAAGCTTCATGGGACTCCCCCCTTCCTGAGCTAGGTGGAACAAATCGTTCTTTCTTTGGTACCCAAACTAGCTCGGGAGCAGGTGTGTAGCATTCTATGATTTTTTTCTTTCCACGATCATTGATTCGTTTTGGAGCTATGGGATTGGGCTCACTTGGGTCAGGTGATAGGTAAGAGCACAATCTACGTTTTGGCACCCAGATTTGATCATTTCCTTGATAGTAGCCTTGGGCTTCCAATAGTCGTTTAGGGATCCATCGCAACATTTTCTTACTTTTCTTGGAGCGAGTGGTACGTTTCTTACAAGGCTTCTATTTTTTAGCACTAGGTATGGTCACTAAAGAAGCTTTAGGGACCCACTTGTATGTTTTCTTCGTTACATTAGGATGAGTCTTGTCAGAAGCGATATGCATTGCTTGTAGCATATTTAAGGGTATAGGCATTTCATCCCCCTCAGGTGTTACCCAGGTCGTCCCCCTATTTCCCCAAGTGTCTATGGTTGATGCTAGGTGGACCCAATCCACATTGTCCGACTCAGTCATCCCAGGTAGGATATCCATATAAGGAGAATCTTGGCCAATGTCTGTATCCTTCTTACAAGTGTAACAATATTGTAGTGGGGCCGAGTGAACCGTGGTGTCAGAGCGATGATCAATAATGGTTTTACTCCCTAAGGGGTGTACCTTACCAGTTACCAAATCCACTCTAAGGACAGAGTCTTGGAATTGCAAATAGACATGATTTTTAGACCAATCGTGAACCATTTGTGCTTCCCTCATGAATGGTCGTCCTAAAATCATTTCATATGACATAAGGTGTTTAGAGAAATCCATTAAATGAACGTATGTCGTACCTTGTGTCCTAGAACTTTGATCTTAAGATCCTTGAGCATCCCCATAGGTTTGGCTATGGTACCATTTGCCATCTTTACCACAATGTTAGTAACACTGAGGCAGGGTTTTCCCATGGATTCCCAACAATCTTTTGTAACGATGCTAACTCCCGCACCACCATCAAGAATTCCCTTTATAGTTAATCCCTTGGTAGTGATGGGTAGGGTCGCATTAGACTCGTCGCCTTCAAAATACTGCCCTAATTCGTTAATGGGTACCTCGATCACAGACTCGTGTCCATCTAAGTCAAGTGATTGCACATGATTTTCCTCATCAATCATAATCGAGTCAGGCCTATTTGGTTGCGCAAACTGCGGTAATCCCGTTCGTAGCTCTCCATTAAGGAATGCTCGAAGTGCAAGGAATAACTCAGGATCTCCATACAGCTTTGCTATGATCGTGGTTCGGACCTCAGAAGACATGAAGTCCACTAGTTTGGCAACATTCATTGGCGTTTTGCAGGGTGTAGGTCCTTGACTAGGAACTGGTGAGGATGGAATCTCATATTCCTCAATGGGATCAGGTATTCCTTCGTTAAACATCCTTCCCAACAAGAAGGGTGTATGCTCACTTTCTGATGTCCTGTCCTCACTCCCTTCTTGGATGATACTAGATATGGCTAACGGTCTATGGTTCATGTGGGGTGGATGAACTTGCGTGGGAAACACTGTGTCATGAATTTTGACCTGCATGGGTTCTGGTTCTAGTTTCCTTTGAGTCTCCTCCACTAAACCTCTTAGATGTTTCACCTGCTCAATCTCGTCTACTGGGTTTGGGTACGTCCCAATCTTCTTTTTACGATTCTTCCCTTTTTGCCCCTGCGGTTTATCTTGGGGGTCTTGGATTGGATTTGGAAACACTTGTGGTGTTTTGAGAGGCTCTTTATGGTTTTCTCTCATTCGGTTTTCATTTGGTTCCATGTTACGGTTTTCTTTGTCGGTCTTTCCCTTTGTGGTATTGGTTCTAGTCTCCATTGTCTCGACTGAATCTGAATCATCCTCGAGGTCATTCATATACACGGGGTCATCTCCTGTTCCTATGTTTGTTTTGGAACTTGGCTTTGAATTTTCCGTATTCTGCAACTTCTTCCTTCGTGTCTTCTTTTTCTTTGCTTGGATAACTGACGCGGTATCTCTCTCTTCGAGGATATGGCCTGGCCCTTGAAGCATGGACCGTGTAATCGCATAAGCGGGTGCGACGGGTGGCATTGGCGATGTCACACTAGCAATTTTGACCAAATTCAGGGGTGTGATTTTAGGCACATTTGGGTTATAGGGGCATTGGGCAATCAAGTGATCTATGCCACAACGATTACATGTGAGTATTGGCATTGCAGACGTGCTCCCTTGATTCACTTGCATCTGTGCAGCATTCTTTTGCAGCCTAATAGGGCACTCCGCTACTCGATGTGGTCCACCACACTCATAGCATTGAAGAGGTGGCCTCCTAGCCTGGGTGTTGATATTTTGACCTCTGGATGCGAGAGCAGCAGCTTGATAAACCGGCTTGACTTGTCCCCAACAATCTTCCATGTAGTATATAGGACACTCTTCCAATGTATCAAGTCCGTAGGCAATACTAGTGTCTATTTCCTCCTCACAACCATCTGCATAAGCATTTGATGGCTCGCAACCCACTTGGTTCATAGGGGCGACTCTTGGATGCGGGGGCTGCGGTCCTAGCACAGGAGGTGGTAGCGGTGTAGCTTGTACAACATTTTGAGGTCTAGGGACCATGTGTTGCGGTAGTTGCTCAACAGGTGGAGTAGGCATCAATACAGGAGCTCGAGGCACATCCGTCCAGGCTACAGGTGGTCTATTTGCCATCATACGTTTGATCATTAAACAATCCTTAGCTTGGTGACCATACCTACCACATGCGTTGCAAGTTCCATTAAATTTTACTCTAAACGTAGGGCACTCACTAGTGCTATGTGGACCTAAGCAAATGGAACACCATTGTTGCTCCCTTCTTGGATACATGTGACTATTTTGAGGGGGTCGATTATCCTTAAGAGACTCTTGGATTGCCTTGGTGAGGTCTGTCAAGAATGTCTCAAATACCTTTGGCTCATTGGCAATGGGCTTTGCAGTCATGGGTTCATACTCAATGGCTTGTGAGCTAGTGGATCTCGTGTCAGTAGACACCCTCATGCCTGCTATCATCAAGTTGCCCTCTAATTGGATTGCATTGGCAGTGACATCTTCCCAGGTTGTGATACCTCTAATCACTAGTCCATTATAGATTCCTTCATTCCTCAACCCTCGAATGAATCGATCAAGCAGTTGGTTATTGTTGAAGCGCTCATTTACAGGGCAACGAGAGTTTAAGTGCTTTAGACGACTAATGAAGTCCCTTACTGACTCTCCTTCCTTACGTTCGGCCTTCTGTAGCTGAGATGCTACACCCCAAAGCACACCTTCTCGTATGTACTCCTTTAGAAACAACCTTCGAAGGGTAGGGTAGATTGTTTTCTCGTCCACCCTTAGGGTCCTATACCAATCTCCAGCCTTCCCACTTAATGTCAAGCTTAAGGCATTGCACTTATGTAGTTCGTTGTGTTCCCCTAAGGAATCACATACTTGTTCAAACACTTCAATGTGTTTCCTAGCATCTTCGTCCCCATTGAATTTTTGCGTGAGTTTGGCAATTTGTACTGCCTTACTTCTAGGCTCTCTATCAGATGCGTGACGCATATTTTCCGCGATAGATCGACCTATGGTTTGAGCAAACGCTGCCAAGTCACCTATGTGAGGAGGTAGGGCCGGTGGAGGTACTCTTGGAATCATATGTGGGAGAGGAACGGGTACCGGTCTTGGCATATGTGTGGATGATGCAGGATATGGAACATAACCGGGCATAGGTCCACTCGGATAAGGGCTAGGGAGCGGCACTCGAGGAGCGTAAGCAAGTGGTACTATTGGAGGTGTGGGGGCCATGTGTGCATAAGGGGCTAGAGGCACATATGGTCGAGGCCCCATATTAGGTACTACGACACTAGGTAGTGGCACTGCGCTAACCGTAGATGTCATCGGTACATTCTCTGTCAGGCTTATCCCTGGAGTGAGCACTGTGTTTTCCTTGATAGAGGGTTGAGCCAAGTTAGGGAAGCGAAAGTTGTCGCTCGGAGGCTCAGATTGCATAGAGACCCCAGGTGAAATGACGTAAGATGGGTCCATGGGGCTCATTAGAGGAGTCTCCATTTGTGATAGAGTAGGCTGTTGAGCCTTGCTCGTATCCAGAAATCTCATGGGGCCAGTTGAGAGTATATTTACCCCTCGGTTTTGCCTTTCTGATTGAATAATGCCATGGATAACATTACAGATCATTTTCTGTTGATCTTCGATGCTCGTGGCACTAGAGGTGGATTGTACAATCTCTATCCATCCTACATGGTAGGCGTGGCCAGAGTGTAGATCCGTCAACACCTCAGTGTGGAGGTCATATGTCCAATGATCATTAATGAACAATCCTTCTAGAGTCGACGTGTTAATGGTTTCTTGTGAGGTAGAAGCAATGTTGCTCCCCGTGGTTTTACTTGTCACCAACGGTACTCTAGAGGGAACTTCTGAAGGAGGTAGCTCAACAGGGCCTTCTTGGTAAGAAGTTGGTAGGATATCCACATGGACACTCTTTGGGGGTGTGGGGTCCACGTGCGATGTGAAAGGAGATTCCACTTCCCCACCCCCTTCGTGTGCTTCATTTGCATCAGGTTCTGAGCGAGTAGCTCTACCTAATGTTTCCATGAAACGGCTAAACATACTAGTACTAGGCTGTGGAGCTTCGGGAGGTGCATGGCCTTCTCTCTCAGTGTTTTGGGTAGGGTATGCTTCCATGATTTCTGAGTCGGAGGAGGAATCACTAGCGGCTATTTTAGGGTCTTGGGTGGTGCTACCTTGTGTCCCCGCTGAGGGTCTAGAGCTTATCGTGGATGGGTAATGGGTATCCGTATGAACAGAGGCACCCTCAATATGATCGTGTTCTAGCACCCGCCCAGAGCGTAAGTGCATGTGCTTTTGATACCCTAAGGTGTCAAAAAGCTGCTCTAGGAGGCCTTGTGACTAGTTTTTAGCGTGTTTTTTGTTTGTTTTTTTGCTATATTTTTTAGAGCGTGTCGTGGAATGGGCCATGTGATAGCTCGAAACGAGCGTATCGGTCAGAGGGTCGTGCCGTGCTTTACAGCCCTCCGTTTGGTCACTCTATGCTCTCGGAATCCCTAAAACTGTCAATTTTCAGTAGGGAACTAGGCCCAAACTAGAAAGTCTAAGGGTGCAAGTGGGAAGAGAAAGGAGGAGAGTGGAGGACTTGTCCCACATGCTCTCATTCTCTCTTGAGGGAGTAGGGTATATATATAAGAGTGAGTCTAGTATATATCAGAAGACTGTGGACTGGGGCTTGGGCTTGGGCTTGGGCTTGGGAAAATGATCCCGATCTATCTTTTATACAAACCAACCCGTACGTTTTAAGAGTCACGTTTTTTATTTTCGAAAAATTTCGCCGCCCGCTCACTCGCGTTTTTTATTTCTGAATTTTTTTTTTCTTTTTTTTTTCACAAATATTTTTTTTTCTCAAAAAACTTTTTTTTTTCAATAATTTTTGTAATTATTTTTTTTTGTTGATGCAGAAAATACAGAAATTGAAAAACGCAGAAATGCAGAAATGCAAAAATGCAGAAATTGCAGAAATGCAGAAAAAACGCAGAAACTGCAGAAAATGCAAAAAAAACGCAGAAATTGCAGAAAATTGAAAAAACACAGAAATGCAGAAAATTGCAGAAATTGAAAACGCCGAACTTGAAAATGCAGAAATTGCAGAAATTGAAAAAACGCAGACAATAGCAGAAATTGAAACTTGACAGCAATTGCAGAAAACGCAAAAAACAAAAACCTTCCACACACTCCTTCCCTGCCTTTCCTATGATAGAATTGCACCACAAGGAAGCGTAAAGTGCTAACCGAGCTTAGTGTAGGGCATATCCCCGGCATCGGCGCCAAAAATGTGCGCTCCTTGCCACACTGTCGAAGCAAGGGACTTGCCAATACACCGTATGCGAGCCACAAACGGCTCCAAGCACACAACAAGCCTAAACTAGCAAGCTCAAGAAAACAAAGGGTGTGTCACTCACCGCTCTACGCTCGCCTTCGTGGTGGATTCCTCGCCGCGATGAAGAAGAAGCTACAGTCGTGCCGCGCTCAACCGCTTCGCCGCCGTCGTGCCTTCGTAATGCTCGATCGCACACACACTCTCCCTCTCTCTCTCTCTCTCTCACACACACACACACAAGGAGGTGAAGAAGAAGAAGATGGAGATGGAGCAAGAGCACTCTTCAATTGCACAAATGAGAGAATGAGTAAAAATTAGGTTTAGTTGGCTTTTATAGGAGCTCACCCCATTCACACTTGGGTGCCCATGCTTAACCAACTAATCCCTTGAATGTCCAAGTTAAAGTGCGCCTCTCATCGACGATCACTCTACCTTTCCCTATTGGTCCGACAAGCCCGGTACCTGACTCTACTTAAATAAATAATACAACGTTTATAGATCATAGGGTGTCCGTGTGCCGTGAGGGTTAACATAACCACTGATAATTATATCACCTCATTTGGAATTCATTTACTAATTTCCCCTATTAAAATTGTTCAAAAAATAGAGTAGTTATGCCTAATTAATTAGGAAAAATTCTCAGAAAATTATAGGATCATTTTTCTAGATTAACAACTGTCTAATGCATCTCTAATAAATAATTCAACTTAATCTAATCCTAATTAATATTTTTACCATTAATTCATGGTTAATTTGGCTAATTCCGCCTTAATATGATAGGATAAATAATCAGCTTAGTATTGCTAAGCTTAATTATAATAATCAATAGAGATTAATTAATTTAAAGAGGTTTAAGGAGCATGCATAGGCCTAATCTTTGATTTATTAGCAATTTATCTTAATCTAACCTTGCTAATTAAGAACGATTAGGTTAATTACCGTTAGGGTTAATCAATTAGAGATTAAACTCTAATGATTTCTGTGTAGTGTTCTCTCTAGATGAGAGAGAGAGTAGCAAGGCTCCGAGTCTGTGTAAAATGTGAACCTAGGGGTCCTATTTATAGTTTTCTGGCACTCTTAAGCTCTCACAGGCTGAAAAAGGCAGTTGCTTGAAGTTCAAGCAACCCCCAGCAAGTCAAAAAACACCCCTTGCTACTAAATGAGTCCCTGGCAGGTCAGCGATGACCCTCCCATTACCTGCCAGCTTTTAAAATGTCAATTTTGCTATAATTTGACCTATTTTTGCTTAATTGGTAAATATCTTGTAAATATCTGGGAGACCTTTAATAAATTCTATGCTTAAATGATTACTGCAACCCTTCAATTTTACCTATTTTACTCAATTCACAGTGTAAACTTCCAGGGGTCATAACTATGCCAATTTTTATCGGAATTCAATTCTGAAAATTTCTAGCCCGGGGTTTGTTGTGCTTAAGATTCCAAAAATACCAAAATTTTCCATGGTCGGACAATTCTTCATTGGCTTTTCAATAATCATATCAGTTTGATTAAGCTTTATACAACCTTTAAGGTTTCAGAAACTGGAAACCTTATAGAAACAAATAGGGGTTTATTGGCCAACCATGAACACGGATGTTCAGGAGTACATTACTAATTGTACTTCTTGTAAGCCTAAACCACTTGCAGAGCTTGCTACCCTATTTCACCAAGATGGGGCCAATACATAATTGACTACCTGACAACAAGGAGGTTTCCTGAAAATACCTCTAGAGCAAGAAAAAGATCTATAGAAATAGAGGTACGAGATTATGTACTAATTGAAAATCAACTCTATAAGAGGAGGAAAGACAATCAACGTTGGATATGTGCAACTAAAGGTATGTACTTGCCAATCCTAGAGCAAGCACATGAAGGAATCAGTAGAGGCCATTTTTCAGGGGACAAGACGACAAAAATTTCCTTGACTGTGGGAATATGGTGGCCTACATTACATATGGATGCCGACAAATACGTCAAAAGATGTGATTCCTACCATCACACTAAAGTACCAATACGAAGAGATGAGATGCCACTAAGGCCAATGATGGGAGCCATAGAATTTTCTAAGTGGGGTATAGATTTTGTTGGACCAATCTCACCACCTACTTACAGATCTCATGCCCAGTATATCATTCTAGCTACTACGGACTATCTCACAAAATGGGCTGAATCTAAGGCCACACAAAAAGAGGATGCAAGGACCACTACATAGTTTCTAAATGAAAATACCTTTGTTAGATATGGCCTACCCATAGAAATTGTCAGTGATCGTGGCACACATTTCATCAATGAAGTGATTGCAAATCTCTTAGATGAATTCATGGTGATCCGCAGGAAGTCTACTCCATACCACCCACAAGCGAATAGACAAATTGAAGCCACAAATAAGACTCTATGCACTATCCTGACCAAAATTGTGTCACATTCACGGACGGATTGGGGCCAACGATTACACTCAACAATGTGGGCTTATTGAGTAGCCTACAAGACCTCAATTGGCACAACACCGTACAACATGGTGTTCGGACTTAAGCTATATTGCCTATGGAGTTCTTGATCCCAATGCTTAGAGTGGCTAAACAACTCAAATGGACGGGCCATGACCTGTCTTCCAGGCTAGATGACCTTTAAAAATTGGATGAGCTTCGCCTAAAGTCTATAGATTCTATTTATGCTCAAAAGAGAAGGCAAAAAAAAAGAAAATGATAAGCATGTATGCTCTAAAGAGTTTAAAACAGGAGACTATATTCTGGTATATGCATTAAAACAACATGCTAAGAAACTTAAAAGGCAATGGATGGGACCCTTTGTGATCAAAGATTTATCACCAAGCAGGGCCATCAAGCTTGCTACATTAGATGGTGAAGAAATGCCTAGCTAGATTAGCGGTTGTCGGCTTGAAAAGTATCATTTGCCACTAACCCAGCATATTTCAACAAATACACGCGGATAAGAAAATATCTCAAAAAAAAAAATGAATAGTCAAGGAAGCTCAAGACAAAGCAAAGGAATGAATCGTTAAATGAAAGCTTCTACGACAACAACAACAGCATGGGTGGCCATTACGGATCAATGTCATCAATACAATGGATTTTGACAAAGAGCATACAATGGATTCGATAATACAAGTTAAACTTGGAGATAAGCAGGCGGAGACTCATGCACTCCTAGATTCTAGAGCTCAAGGTAATCTTCTTTCCTACAGCTTATACAAGCAACTAAAACTTGTTGAAGCACTTAATCCAACAAGCCAAGCAATTCATAGTTATTCGGAACACAGAACAGCTCAATGGTTGTTATTTCCTCATTCCACTCTTGGTACGAGAAATAAAGAAAACCTCACCATCGCATGCCAATAAGCATATTTGCTTATGCCCTCCTCTTGCACAGCATTAATTTTCCGTTCATTGATAGAGTATGCATATAGGGTCGCATTACATGGCATGCATTAGCACAACATTTGACCCATGCACGACACATACGAGGGCGATCCACCGTTGTGCCGGAGGACTCCATATACGAGGAGGGGGGAGGCATTCTCAATGCTAACCCAACAAACCTAGAAAATACTAGAAGGGCATTGTTTTATATGATTTAAGTTGATTGCATTTGATTGCAAAAGTATTTGGGTAAACCCAAATCTATAGGCCTTATTTAATGTGAGTCTACAAAGAGATGAGGACAGATGTCAAAAATGAGCCTCTAGGTGAGTGTATATATGTAAAAATAGCAGTTTTTATAAAAGAAACTGAGGGAAACAGAGTCACTTGGCCAAAAGCATGGAAATTAAATGCATATAGCAAATTATTGTGCTATTTTGGATTTGTTTTGATTTATTGGTATTTTTTGGGTTACTTTCATGAATTTCCTTTTATTTTTTACTAATTTCGAGAGAAAAACAAAGTAATCGTTACAAAACGATGTTTTTTGAGCAACAAATTTCCAAAAGGGTTAGCCATAACACCAAATGCTACCTCGAAGCCATGGGAAGGTGCTCTATTGCATCTACAAGCTCAGGAGGTGAATCTCAAGAAGAATTACCAAGAAAAGTCATCTCCACGTGAAAAAATCCCTTTCGGGGATTGAAATGCCAAACAGGGAGTTTCTATTCTAAACCAATAACTTTTTAATCTAAAAACTAGAAATTAGGGCTTAGGGAACAAGCATAAATCACTGCAAAGCACCAAAAGATGATTTTTATCAAATAGACATCATACGCGTATAATGTCTCACATCCATATTTTGCACAGAGCTCACTCCTATGAATACACAGATACAATATGCATACCCTAAACATGAAGTACACAAAATTTCATAATATTTGGAGCCAAGGAGGATGGTTGATACCCAAAAACGCAAAGTCTAGGCTAAACCTCAAAAATTGGCTTTATATGTCATAATAACTAATATCTAATTCTCCTAAATGGTTCTGTCATGTTAAACTGGTCATTTAATATGGGGAAGTACCAGGGGAGAAAAAGCTAGAATACTGGTTAAGCTGGCAGACCGGCCACAGTAGGGATCCAAAGGAGGGAAAATAGGGATCCAAAGGGGGGGTCATCTGCAAAACAACAATGTGCAACAATGGGCTTTAAAGACCCTAAGGTTCAGCCCATTAAGACTTCCAAAATGCTAAGGTTCCAAAAATCAAAGGTTGTGTCCAATGGTCAAGCTTAGGAAAATTGGATGCTTTGTGTGTGTACAAAAAATTCTTCATGAGTCCTACATAGGAGGGGGCGAGCTCTGTAAGTAGGGGATGAGAGAGAAACACACACACACACACACACACACTCACAAGCTTCCTTTACACAAAGGGAATGAGGGACACATGCCAGGTCCCTAGCCCAGATGCCCACAAGGTGCACTCAAATCCTATTGGATGGCCCTTGGATGGCCATGGAGGTGGACCAATGAGAATTAGGCTAGAGTAAATGTAGTTAAATTAATTTAAAAACACTTAATAAAAGAACCAATAAGAATTAAGCTCTGTAGAAGACTATTGGACAGTCTCCCAAGGGGTCCAATGAGCATTCAGCAGCCCAATGGCTTTCCTGATTCTTATTGGCCAGGAGACAAAGGGGTTCAATGAGAGTTTAGTTGCATTAATTAATTACCTAAAGCTCTCACAAAAGGGGAAAGGGGGACACATGTCAGAACGCTATCACTTATGCTACTTAATTTTCATTGGCTAAGCTAGGAGAGGTCCAACGGGGTGTCAGCATGAGTAATTTGCATGAGGGGTCGACCAACAGAGAGGGGGCTGGATTTCTCAAGGCATTATTTCACACACACTCACACTAGCTCATGTGTGAAGCAAGAAGACTCTCTCTCTCCTTCTCAAGCTTTATCACCTACTCCAAGCTTGTGAGAAGGGAAGCCCCAACAACTCTTGGCTTTGTGATGCAAATCCAACCAAGAGCCTAGCTTCAATGCATGATCATCTCCTATACCATGCTAATTACTCAGCTTTTCTATGCTAATATGAGTGATTATGTGAGGCGATGTACATCTTTCTCGTAAGACTACTCCTTCTTCCTCTCAATCTACTCTCATACCCCACTAGCTCTCACCATCTTTGAAGGTGTGTGAGGTCTTGGGTCTAAGACCGTGAGGGACTTGATGTTGTGTTTTATAAGTGTTTTGCTTAGTGCTTGAATCTTCCATCTTCATTGCACTAGCTAGTTATTGAAGGAACACAAAGAATTGTATTGTAAGATGTCTCTCTTAATGGGGGAAACCTATAATACAAAGCCTTTTGGAGGGGTGACCGGCTCCATGTAAATCCGGTCCTCAACTGTTGTCAATAGCTTAATTTCTCTTTCTTTTGAAGTATTGTTCATGCCTATCTAACTAGGCGTTATGCTTTCTGTTGCTCTGTCCACCCAAGGACCCTTGCTCATTAGGAAACTATTCTAATGAAATGCTCACTATGTTCATGTTATTTTCCGCTACACACAAGTTACTAGGCCATTAAATGTTACATTAGACCTATCAAAAGTAACTCCAAATCAAGTCAAAACAAGCACAAATCATGCACTTAGCACATACATTATGCCCTTATGTCGGCATTTTGACCATCCAAAAATGTACATTTTGACCATCCAAAATTGTACCTCATGGTATATACATCACATATACCAGGTTTGTGCACATTTGGGCATGACTTGACCATCATACGATTCATTTTACAAATTAAGGATCCAAAAACACATTCTGTGGTCTTGGGCACATGAAACCTCATCCAAATTCCATTTCAAGCACATCAGATCAATGCACACATCCTGAGCTAACTTCACAATCAGTCTCAGCCATAAAAGATGAAATAGACATCAAACGCGTATGATGTCTAACCCCGTACAAAATCATAAGGTGCAGGGCTTATGAGGTTACCAGCTATTCCATCACAACCTTATGAGCTTGCCAATCAAATTTCACCATGAATGGACATCATTTATCCATGATATATCCACATGGTGGAAATATGAACGCACAAACTCCTTTTATGGCCTCTTACCTACAAATCCATCTCCAAATCCAGTTTTGAAGCCAAAAAACATCATGCACAGGTTATCGGCATCCTATCCCATGATTTTCAAGCAAAATTGCTTCAAGAGACATCATACACGTATAATATCTAAAGGTATTCAAATGTCATTCTGAGAGGAGTTTTGCCTAGCCAATCTTCATACCACCTGCTTATGAGTCCTCCCATCAAGATTTAACCCATTTGAGCATCATTTTCTCAAGCCATGGTCAAAATACACATCCAATGCCAGAGAAAAGCTACAGTGGCCACATCTTGCCCAAATGACACCCAAACTCAATTACAGGCATATATCCATGATGCATATCACCAAACTGGAAAAAGTAGATTTGTACAACTTCTTCATAGCACCACGAGCAGGTGTAGATTGTTAGGAAATAAGACGTAGCTAAATAGATAATTGAGTAGATTACTTAATGGAGAGAGACAGATTTACATACACGAGATTATAGAGTAGAGAGAGAGAGAGAGAGTACACACGATATACGTGGTTCACCCAATGTGGGCTACGTCCACGGGAAAGCAGC
This sequence comes from Adiantum capillus-veneris, assembly GCF_014529385.1. Classification (NCBI taxonomy): domain Eukaryota; kingdom Viridiplantae; phylum Streptophyta; class Polypodiopsida; order Polypodiales; family Pteridaceae; genus Adiantum; species Adiantum capillus-veneris. Next base: position 174,280,245 of record NC_140934.1, on the reverse strand, counting down.
CACTCAATGGCTTTAGTACTTCAAAACAAGAAGTAATTTACAAAGGGATTATACCCTTAATGGAGCTCCCGCCTTGCTTCACTCTCACCACCTCACACTCACCTTGTTGCACCAACTTCACACTATGAAATGTGTGTAGAAATGGCCTCCTTTTATAGGCCAAAAGGGCTGCCCTCTCTTATGAGAGACAGCCATGTGTAGCCGCCCTTGTGCGAATAAGTCCAAATCGGACCCTCCAATCCGCCCATGTGTGGCCGCCCTTGAGAAGACAAGTCCGCTTTTGAATTCGGCCACCGGCCATCGGCCATTGACTACCGGCCACCGGCCAACCGCCCAGTTGTTTTCCGACCACTTTTCGGCCGTCGTCCAGCCATAATATTCCGACGAAAAGGAGTATTCCGGTGAAAAAAAAAGTCTCGGGGGCCTCCGCCCCCGAGGCCTCTAAAGTTGCCCCTGATTCTTGTCCGTGAAAATTTTGGTTTCCAGTGAGTGATTTTCCTTCACACACGATGGCTTCTCCTCATAATGGGGGCCTTACAAATGTGCGCTTTTACCACAGAAAATTACAAGGGTAAATCAGGCTCCATACTTAACAATCTCCCACTTGGAGACTGATCTCCAAACCAAACCTGTGACTGCTTTCCATTCTGGCTTCTTATCCTTGAATGCCGATTGAAGATGAGCAAAAGCTCAACTTCTCCTTGTTGACCACCTTTGTAAACATGTCTGCAGGATTTTCACTTGTATGCACCTTTCCTAGCTTTAGCTGTCCCTCTTCCAAAAGAGTGCGTATGAAGTGATATCTCACCTCAATGTGCTTTGTCCTTGAATGAAAGGCTGAGTTCTTCGCAAGATGGATAGCGCTTTGGCTATCACTGTACAAGACACAATTGTCTTGTTTGAATCCAAGCTCTTCTAAGAATCTGTGAAGCCACAGAATTTCTTTGCTTGCCTCCGTCATTGCTACATACTCTACTTACGTGGTAGAAAGTGAAACCACTTTCTACAGCTTTGAAGCCCAGTTTACTGCTGTGCCTCCAACCGTGAACACATAGCCAGTAGTGCTCCTTTGAGTATCTTTGTCACCTGCCATATCTGCATCAGCATACCCTTCTAGAAAAATATCAGTTCCTCCAAAATACAAAGCATTTGTTGTTGTCCCTTTTAGATACCTAAGTATCCACTTCACAGCTTGCCAATGCTCTTTACCTGGGTTGTCCATGAACCTACTCACAACTCCCACTGCATGTGCAATGTCTGGCCTTGTCCAGACCATAGCATACATTAGAGAACCTACCGCTGCAGCATATGGAACTTTAGACATATAGGCTATCTCCTCTTGTGTCTTTGGACACATATCCTTTGTTATTTTAAAATGACCAGCCAAAGGTGTAGAAACTGGTTTTGCATTTTGCATTGCAAACCTTTCTAGTACCTTCTTGATGTAATCTTCTTGAGATAGCTTTATTGTCTTCTTCGTCCTGTTCCTTGATATTTTCATACCAAGTATCCTCTTTGCAGCACCTAAATCTTTCATTGAAAAAGATTTGGACAGCTCCTCTTTTAGGTCTTTGATGTCCTGCATGTTAGCACTTGCAATCAACATGTCATCAACATACAACATTAGGATGATGAATTTCCCATGGCATGGCACTTAATGCCTTGCACTTGAGCAGCTCCGTAGAACCATGCTTGGAGAATTCTGTGTGAGCAAATCAAAGAACGGATGGCCTTAGATGGCCAAGGTAGTGCCATAGGGAGCTATCTCAACTCATAGGAACATTGCACAAACCTCGAGTACGTATTGCAAACTTATCAATATGGTATGCGGTCTGCAAAACATTATAAACAACTTCAATACTTGCTGTAGGATACAATAGACTATCGGTAAAGTTAAAAAGTGGTTACCTTAGTTTCTTCATCCATCTCTTCAAGGGTTTCCTTGTAAGGTTGATGCTAGAGCGATCTTCTCCACCCATAATGGTCAGCGGTTTGTGTGGATGAAAAGCGTTTTTGGGGATGCTTTCATAAAATGAGGCACATGATTTGATTTCCATAAGTGTATTTGCCACGGTTTGTACCAAATTCTGCTCGTTTTCACTAGGGAGGAATGAGAGGCTTGGCGGGAGACCTTAGTCTTCAAAGTCAACTTGAAAGTTGACCTTCTCTTGCTTTCCACTGGGATTTTTCATTCCCGCATAGATAGCGAGCACTGAGAGCGACTCATCTTCTCTGAGTCTTAATGTCTTTGCAATGTCATCAAGGAACAAGAAGTGACAACCATCCACCACCACTACATGCAAAGTGAGAATTTGGAGGTCAGGAACTTCCTCCAACACCTCGTCTCCCTCTATCATCCGATCCTTTCCTTCCTAGTGGAGCTGGGATCTTGCAGGAGGACGAGTGCCATAGATGCTTCAGCCTACTCATCAACCTCTTTAATAAATTCATTTGATTCCTCCACAATGGTTATAGGAGGTTTCTGGTTGGCCTTTGCCTTTTATTTTCCCTCCTCCATGCCCTCAAGTATAAGCAAGACCAAAACCATGTCCCAAGAGATGAATGGGTGCCTATGCACCCCATGCCCAAGTCTATGAGGTCATCCTCATCCTCTGTCATGTACTCCCGCTCAGTGAGCCCTTTTATAAAGCTCAACAAGCGATAACAAAAGTTTTTGTTGGCCGCATAGAGGTGTTTGAGAAACTCCACTGGCAACCACGCCATGTCAGATCCCTCAAAGACTATTCCATATTCTTCCATGTGCTCCATCATGTAGTCAAGAAAGCTTTGGAATCCCTCTACATGAAGGTTAGCAGTGGCATGCATGTCGATTGTCCCCTCAAACATAGTGACTAGTTCATGTGCACGATCTGCAAGTCCTATCTTTTGTAGTTGTGTGAGAAGTGTATCAGAAGATGTTGCCATGGGTCTGTTCGCGAAGAAGATAGGAAGAGAGTTTAAAGCTTGTGTTTTGTGAATGTGAGAAATGAAGTTTAAAACCTAGAAAGTCACTTTTATACTCACTGTCACTTTTTAAAAGCACTTAAAATTAACGCCAAATTAACTTTAAACTATGATTATAAACAAAATCACGCGACAAGCATTGAAAGACACCAACATTAAAAGTATTCACGCTCCACATTAAAAAACTTGCATATTTCAAACGGAATCTTGAACAAATTGAAGATGAAAAAGAGATTCAAAATGCCATATGTATTAATGGGTGCAAAATCGCTTCAATTACAAGATTTTACATTAATACATTGCAGAAAACCAATGTTTTCACACAGAAAGCTCTTCTGTTTTCTGGAACGAACAACCTTTTCATTGATTACAAAAACATATTGATTGGGCAAGATATATCTAAGATTAAGATACTCGCAAAGGTGATTGAGATTCCAGTCGTTATTCACCGAGATGTTGTGCACTGCATTGTCGTGGAGGCATATTTGCAGATCAATTGATTCTCTAGGAGAAACATCAGAGTCTAGTGCCTCCCATTCTCCCTTCGTCAGCTTCCATCTTCTGCAGGGAAAGACAATTGACAAGCTTTGCTTCGTAATATGGTATCTGCATGCCACATTCTCAGCAACTACAGAGCACTTAATTGTATCTCCCTGTTGGTTGATCACCTTAGTCTCCCATCCAACTGCAAGGAAGCCATCGATCGCACTTCCCCCTTTTCAAGTCCACATTGTTGGTGTCATGTAAACACTCTACAGTCGAAAGATAAACACGAACACATGAAGGGACATAAACCAAGTTAGGGAAGCTTTGTGGGAACCATTGGTGCACTTCATTGGTGAATGCACATCCACCTCGATTCTCCTTTTGGTTGTTGTGATCAAGGCACTATCAAGCTTAGTCCATCGGTTGTATAGAGGAAGATTCTTGATGGTACACAAAGATGAAGGATGCCACTTACTGTTATACTGCTCCACCTGATTGTTGGCTTAATTGGGAAGATAATGTTGCAAAGCTTGAGAGGAAAGTAGATCCTCTCTAGAGAGCACAATGGAGAAGGAGCAAGAAACCTATTGAGGAAAGAAAGAGGGATGATCTAGTAGAAGGATATGCTGTAGGTCTTCAGCTTTAGGTGAGGTGTTTAGTGAGGCTCATGGAGAAATGGAGAACTTCAGCTTGAGGAGAATGCAATAAGCTTGAGGAGGGAAAGGAGGTTCAAACTTCTGCTCTGTAGAGCTTTTGGGAGGGAAAATTGAAAGGAAGGAAAGAGAAGCAACTCTTGCAAGGTGCAATGAGCTTGAGGAGGGAAAGGAGGTTCAAACTTCTGCTCTGTAGAGCTTTTGGGAGGGAAAATTGAAAGGAAGGAAAGAGAAGCAACTCTTGCAAGGTGAAGTAAAGAGAAGTGAGAGATGGTACAGTAGAGAGAGAGGGAGGGAATGATCAGCATGTTTTTGGAGGGATCCCTTTTTTGGAGAGAGGGGGGGATAAACTGACAGCCACTAGAGAGAGAAAGTATTGGTTTTTACTCAACTATTTAGAGAAAAGTTCAATTTTTTGAATATATAAGAAATTTTCTCTTTATATTCTATAAAAAAGTACAAGTTTGACCACTTACTTTTAGGCCTTACCATACCCACCATTTCAGTCCACATGGCATCCACCCATTTTCCCCTTCCATAATCTCCTTTTTAATCCCATGGCAAATAAAGAGGCCCTCTTAGACCCCATTCCCTTCCTAATGCCATGACCTGCTGGAGTATGCTCGAATTCAATCCGACCTGGTGGTGCAGATGAGGTGTTGATGCTCAAGCCTTGCTTGACTTTTCTGCTCGGTGCCAACCTACCCGATCTTGCTTTAGTTCTCTCTCTATCTCCTTGTTGCTCGCTGACTATGTTGGTTTCCTTCTTTGGCTCTACAGAGCTTCCATTTCTCTTCATTCCCTAAGCCTGAGAGGGAATGTGCACGCGGGGATGCACGGAAGCTCGAGATTCATGCTCCTGTTCTCTGATACCAAATTGTGGGGGTTGTCGTGGCGGAGCGTGTGTGTGAGGAATGCATGCAATAGAGAAGAGAAGAGAATTAGGGAAGGGGATGAAGCACAGACAAGGAGTTGGGTTAGTGGAGAGGAAAGTGAGAGAGCGCCAACTCTCTCACTTTCTCTCCCTATATTGATAAGGGAAAAGTACAAGTAAGGGTGGTTTCCTACGGCCACCTGGCCTACATCCCAAGAGGACCCACAGCACCTAGAGGAACAGGTACATACACAGGTGGAGGGAGAACAACCTTTAACTATAGAGGAGGAGACGTGCCTCCAAACTCTGATTGAACAATCCATAGCTGAAGACCACAAGGCAGCCTTGGAATGCGAAAACTGAATGATCCACTTAGTAGGAGTCCAAGGGATCGCCACAAATGTTCTTAGGGAGGAATGGATGCGACCTTCACTCCCCTACCCTCTCCTAAAGTATGAAGTTTTGGTGATAAAGAAAGAGACAAAGCGGAAGCAACAGAGCGAGTGTATGAGATAGATGTCAAAGATTCAGACATTGTAAAGAAGATAGTGGACTCCCAACCAAAGTGGATAAATGCGTGGCTCCTCAAGTACCCTGGATTTCTAAAGTACTTGGTGGAAGCTCCCAAAAACATCAGGGATGACACTCTATTTTGACTAGTCCATCACGTATGCACATGGGCAAACGCACATGGGCAAACCACACTAGAATCTTGAAGAAACATCCCACAACCTGGCTTAATTACCCATCCATGCCACCACCCAAGAAAGGAGAGAGAATAAATGTATCTTATATGGTGAAACCCTTGAGCGCACCATTAAGATTTTCATTGGCTCCCTCAAATTGATGTGTGTGATGATCAGGAAGATATGCAAGACCCTCCTGGCGTGCATTGAAGTGTTCGCACCGTCCACCAAAGCTATAGACTCAACCTTACTGTCAACACGCAACACTATTACAACAATGACATTTGATTTTTCAAAGCAGCCATCCTCGAAGGTGTTACATCTGTTCTACCAAATGCTAATGTTCTTACCAAGCTACAACATGCAAGCCTTTGAGGAAGCCTTCTACATCGGCTTCTTTACTTACTACAATTAAATCTTCGGCCCTCCAATCACCTTGGAGAACATAAGGTACTAGTCATACTTTGAAGCTGCTACCCTAGGGATTCCACTGACTCCAAGGTTGAGAACTCTTACAAGATCAGGAGATCAAGACCCGTCATGTCAGGGATGACATGTACGCAGAGGGGGGGAGTGTTGACGGCTATGATGAGCCCAATTTCTGTAATACTTATTCTGACAAAATCTTTGTAATTATTTTGGGACTCGATTGAGTTTCCACATTGTAATTTAGTAAGTATGTGGAATATCCAACCCCACAGTAGATGGTACGAGGTAATCTTGGTGAGTTAGAACCTCCAAGGCTGAGGTATAAAAGCAAATTTTTGTAAACCTAATACAACTTTTTGAATGAATCAAATTTTGAGCTCCACTAAGTATACGTGACTGCGTGTTGTGTGTTGAGAGAGAGTGAGGTCTTCTTGTTCTCCCTATGCACTCTGTGGTGGCATTGAGAAAATGACATCACAATTGTGTTAGCAACAACAAGAGCTACACTTCAACGCCAAGCTTGTGCGATTTCAGTCTCTTCATGAAGAGCTCTTCCACAAGCTTTGAGGTGAGCTTTCTCTCCTATCGTGCATCTGTTTGTGATTGCTATATGTCATTGCAACCATGATGGGATGAGCTACGCCTTAGATCTAAGCACGTCGAGAATAGATGAGCTGTAAATTTCAGCATGTCTTTATATGCAAATTTTGCACCGGGTGTTTATGGCTCGGGGGGTGCACTATGTAGTCATGTAAATGTATAACATGAGTTCGAAAGGAGGGGTTTTAAAATAAAATAAATTTAGGCAATTTAACAGAGATACATTTGAATAAGGGGTTTTTATATTTGACTTTGAAAAAATTTGCTAAAATAAGGGGTCATTTTATTCATTAAGACATTTTAAATGGGGGATTTTTTTAATAGCCCACAAACGCACGTTATATAAGAGGGTACTGAATAGCAAACCCCCCGAGGTTTATGGGTAGTAAGTTGGGTTAGAGACTATAGGATGGTGTCCTCTAGGTGTGTAGAGGTCAGCCCTTGAATTTCGTGATGATTCGACGACATTAGCTTACGTTTCGGTGAGCATTGGCTTCATAGGAAAGGTAGTGGTTGTGTTTTTGTAAGGTCCCCAACCCGCCGATACCGAGATCGGGATAGGATCCTTGACAGGTCTCTAGGCCTTGTAAAAATCAGAATCTCTAAACAAGAAAAATCCAAGGAATAGACCTTTACCATTGACAATGGCTTGGGTCTATAGCCTTAGAAGCATACCTAGACCTGTCTCGCAGCGGAAACCCCCAATGTATTCAAACAACCTACAAAAAAATTTCTTATTGAGGCTCTATAACTTCATCATTCAGATTATGGTTTCCTTAGCCAACGCTTTTTTCCCCCTAACATATGTGAGGGCACAGCCGTTGGTGGATTCCTCTTCCAAGTGAGAAGTTTCTAAAACGTTTTACTGCACGGGAATGGATAGTTACCTGACTAATCAGGTCCACCCGTCCATGATTGACAACCTTAGTCAATCCCCACTTACCACCCCGCACTCACACATGATTTTATTGTTGTTTAATTACTACCACATTCTTTCCACAATTTAAATAATGATTCCTTTTTAATTTTTCAACCGCATTTCCTTAAAGCAACCTTTTAAAACAGCATTGAAGACATTCTTTCTGAAAACAGACATCTTTAAACTTAAGACAAGGTACTGTCATTTTAAGGTATCACTGACTAGTACTAACTTGTCTCAAGACCACCTATACAAGGGTGAAAAATGGCACCCATTCCTTATTTATATAACCGTGGTGGAAAAAGTCTTCACCCAAAATCCGGGTGCCCATACGCCAAAACCAGTTGCCCATACAACCGGGCGGTTCCTCTAGGATAAACTTAAAAGTACTATCCATAAACATAAACAAGCACGGGGTAAAGACTCCACACGTGCAGAGGTAACCGACTCCTCCATGATGGTATCTCCATCGTTACTCATTACCTGGAGTAAAAATATTTCCAAGGAATCAGAGGTGTCTTGAGACAAGTTGTCTTAAGGATGGTCAAACATTTCCTTCCTATTTCAACCAGTAATAACCCAATCATTTCTTTCCTAATTACAATCATTGATCGTGGGTTTCGTGGAAGTTACCTTCCTTTTTCAGCCAGTGTTTTCCTTCCTAACCCTTCGTATGCAGTACTTAACTTAAAATGAAATCTAAAAGCTTATTAATGGCATAATTGAAAACCACCTGGGACTGGTCGTCCATCTGTTGTGGGGCAGGTGCCCGTAAACTCTCCTCTGTTGGCCTATGGCTAGGCCCTGTTTCATGGTCGTTAGTTGCTTTGTTGCGTTTGTTACTAGCATCTTCATCTTCCGTCAAAGGGTTTCCCCTGGTTCTCTTGGGGGCCATTTCGGCAGCCTTATAAAAAGACTTAATCCATTAGAGTATTTATTGTAAAACTTTTATTTTTCCTTGTTACCCAAAAATAAGGGTTTTAGACCTTGGTTAATTCTTTGGTATTTAGATAATTTTATTTCTTAATTTTTCTTATCCATTATATACAAAAATTGGTTACTTTTGACCAAAGTACGTCCCTAAACTATTTATCTAAGGTTAGGATAATTATAATAGATTCCCCAAAGTATATTCCTTCTCTGGTATTGATATCAAAGGGTTTCTATTTACTTTACTATATTCCCTTTTTTATTTTTCCCAAAAATTGTAGTAATTTTACTGGGATATATAGTTAAACTAATTTTCTAGTGGTAGCATAATTACCACAGGTTCCTTAAGGTCTAATAAACCTTTGATAAAGATGTCAATTGAATTTAAGTCTATTTACTAATTTCCCCTATTTAAATTCCTCAAAAAATAGAGTATTTTAGCTAGAGTAATTAGCTAGATTAATTTTCTGGATTTCTCCTAGTTATCACGGGTTTCTGAACACCTGATTTACCCCTGATAATTATATTTACTAATTTCCCCTATTAAAATTTCTCAAAAAACAGGGTATTTTAGCTAAGATAATTAGCTAAATTATCTTTCTGAACTTCTCCTAATTATCATGGATTATTGAACACCTGGTTAACCACTGATAATTATATGGAAGCATTTGAATTCCATTTACTAATTTCCCCTATTGAAATTTCTCAAAAAACAGGGTATTTTACCTAAGATAATTAGCTAAATTAACTTTCTGAACTTCTCCCAATTATCACTGGTCACTGAACACCTAATTAACCACTGATAATTATATAGAAGCATTTGAATTCCATTTACTAATTTCCCATATTAAAATTGTTCAAAAAACAGAGTAATTTAGCTAAAGTAATTAGCTAAATTGACTTTCTGAATTTCTCCTAATTATCACAAGTACTTAAACAATCAATTAATCATTGATAATTATATGGAAGTATTTGAATTCCATTTACTAATTTCCCCTATTAACATTTCTCAAAAAACAGGGTATTTTAGCTAAAATAATTAGCTAAATTAACTTTCGGAACTTATCCTAATTATCACGGGTTATTGAACACCTAATTAACCACTGATAATTATATGAAAGCATTCTAATTCCATTTACTTATTTCCCCTATTAAAATTTCTCAAAAAACAGGGTATTTTAGCTAAGATAATTAGCTAAATTAAGTTTCCGACCTTATCCTAATTATCACCGGTTATTGAACACCTGATTAACCACTGATAATTATATGAAAGCATTATAATTCCATTTACTAATTTCCCCTATTAAAATTTCTCAAAAAATAGGGTATTTTAGCTAAGATAATTAGCTAAATTAACTTTCTAAACTTATCCTAATTATCACAAGTTATTGAACACCTGATTAATGACTGATAATTATATGAAAGCATTCTAATTCCATTTACTAATTTCCCCTATTAAAATTTCTCAAAAAACAGGGTATTTTAGCTAAGATAATTAGCTAAATTAACTTTCTGAACTTTCCTAATTATCATGGGTCATTGAACATCTAATTAACCACTGATAATTATATGGAAGCATTTGAATTCTATTTACTAATTTCCCCTATGAAAATTGTTCAAAAAACAGAGTAATTTGGTCTAATTAATTAGGAAAACTTCTCATAAAATTATAGGATAATTTTTCTATATTAATAACTGTCTAATGTATCTCTGATAAATAATTCAACTTAATCTAATCCTAATTAATATTTTTACCATTAATTCATGGCTAAATTGGCTAATTCCAACCCTAATATGAGAGAATAAATAATTAGCTTAGTATTACTAAGCTTAATTATAATAATCAGCAGAGGTTTATTAATTTAAAGAGGTTTAAGAAGCTTATATAGGCCTAATCTTTGATTAATTAATCATTTATCTTAATCTAACCTTACTAATTGAGAGGGATTAGGTTAATTACCTGTTAGGCTAATCAATTAGAGATTTAACTCTAATGATTTCTGCGTAGTGTTTCTCCCTAGATGAGAGAGAAATTCTCAAGGCTCCGAGTCTAACAAAATATGAAGAGAATGGTCCTATTTATAGCTTTTCCTGGGCATCTGGCAGCTGTTGGCAGCTTTCCCCTAGTCCAAGCAACTCCCCAGGCTGAAATTTGTGCATTTTTTTGCCATCACTGCCCCTGGCAAGTTTCCACAGCTTCCACACTCACCCCATACCTTCCAGAATTTGCCTGTTTGATTTTTACAAATTTTCCATGATGAAATTTGGAACTTCCTATTTAACTCTAGAACCTTAGTGTAAAGAAGTCTTTGCTAATGATTAAAATGAACCCATCCAATTTTTGTTATTAATTAAATTTCTATGGTAATTTTCCAGGTCCCGTAACTGTTCCCGTTTTTATCGGAATCAGATTCTGAAAATTTCTAGACATAGTAAAGCTCTGCTTATAATTCCAAAAATACCAAAATTAATAGTGTTTGGAGTCCTGTAATAATATTTTCCATTAAGTTTTTCAAGCTTAGTACAGTTTTGAAGGTTTCGTAAAGTGGAAACCTTACAGTTTTCTTAGTGCGTCTCAGTAGGCTTCCTTTGGTAGTGATTGTCTTAGAAGGTCCAGTAGGTGATTGAAAACCACCTATTTGTTTTCATGCACCTACTTGTCAAGCTTTGTCCTTGGTTGACATCTTGTTCTTTAGCCTAGTTCTCACTTTGCTAGCGATTGCGAGCAGTGTGTCTGCCCGACAACAGGGGACCAAGAGCCCACATGTGAAGTTGGAGCTTAGGGGTCCATGCTATAAGAGACACGCCATGAGCCCTTTGTGGAGTAGATGGACCAAGTATGCATTGAAAATGAAGCTTATTGGGGATCTGATGATCCAATGGTTGCTATGGATGAAGGTATGTAGGTGCTTGTTGACAGAGCTATGACCAAGATACGAGTGATGCAAGGGTTTTACCCTCCACAAGTGGATTTTCCTTTGGGTGAGCAATTGTCTACTACTATGGTTGGGCATGCGGAGGGAGCTATGGAGGAGTATGTGTATCAACCTCAATTCCCTTTAGAGTGAGATTTCTTGTATGGAGATCATCGCTTTACATGGTTGGGAGGGGGGTCATGTAGTTTTGTGTGAAAATTTTCTTGATGACGCTTGTATGGAAGTGGGCAATATGAAAATGGTTGCTTGGAGTAGTGAAGGTAGGCCATGGGTGATCTATGAGCATGATGGGTTATGTGCTAGGGTGCACCATCATGGTAAGCGATTATAGGTGGATGGAAGATATCATAGCTGGGTATTTGACCCAGGTGGAAGCTATGCTATGGTACAGGGGGTGGGGCAACCCACTTAAGGTTTGGCAGTAGGAACAGGAATAATACATTGTATATATGTTTTTGGTTTTCTCACGAGTTTGTCAATGTGTGCAGTTGGTAGAATAATAAAGCAATTTTGTGGTTGAACATAAATGTTCAACAAGGGGGTTGGGCAATGATGGTGCAGCTAAAGTGTGTTGATTATAGTAGCATGCACAAGCAAGTATGTACGGGCTAGTAGGTGTAGAATGAATGTCTAAAACAAGTACAAAGATCTAGGGGGGGGGGGAGTAGATGTGTAGATCTTGAGATGTGGAGCGTGTTCGTCTTTACGGATAAACAATCGAAGTCTAGCTTGCCAAGACACAGGGCTTTGAAGTTTTGCCGGGGTTAATTTTAAGCCAGTTTGGTCACATTGGGAAATGTGCCATCTGAGGTTTTTTGAATTCCAATAGGGTTCTAGAGTGTAGTACCCATCATAGGGGGTCAGCAAGAACTGACAATACATCAATCGGAGTCGTGGAGGAAAAGATATGCAGGTTAGAAGCTGGTGCCAGTTTCCATCGTGTGACATCAAATGAGTTTTCATTGTTTTTTGTGGCCTGAGTTTGTGAGCTCGGATTGTCAAGGTTTGAAGTTAACCTGGTGGAGTTTTAGTCGCGTTTTACAGCCCGAGCATTGGATCACTGAGTTGGAAGTTGTTGCCAACTTAGAAGGGCAGTATGGGGAGAATTTTGGAAGCAAAGTTAGTGAGGTTGTTTTAGCAATTGGGGGCCAAGGTGTTGGAAGCATGCCACATGGCAAGGGGCCAAGAGCCCACATGCAAAGGTGGAGTCCAGGGGTCCATGGTATAAGAGCCAACCCATGAGCCCTTGTGGAGTAGAGACTCCCTGTCGTGATCCATGGTTGCAAGAGCAGGCGGCTCTGCAGGGCCACATGGTGACAAATTTTGACGAGGGAGCTAGCAACGACGACGGTCAATCATGTAGTTGATGGACAATGGTGTTGTGAAGTCAGGTGATGTGGCAGTAGGGGTGGTGTCCCACGGCCTTGGGCCCATATTTTTGAAGGCAAAGTGGCCCTCCCACCTCAAGTGGCACTAGTGCTTTGGGGGGAGGCTTCCCGTGGTGCACAAAGACAATGAGAGAGAGAGGAAGTCGACCCAAGGCCTAGAAGAGGTAGATTCACATGCAAATATTTCCAAATCAAGGAGGCACTTGTTCGACTCTCATCCACTTGCTAAAAATAGCCGATGGAGCTCTATAAAATCACATTTTGCACCAATTTTTGGGTTCTTTTTTTGCAGACTAGGGGACTTCTTTGCACAAGGTGAATCTGCAAGAGCCAAATTGAGACCGAGCGGTTGTATTTTTTGTGAGAACTCGCCGTTTTGGTGGGTCTTTGGTTGTAAGGAGGTGTAAAGAAAGATTGTACCGATTCCCCCTTTCTTTGTGTTGGTTTTCCCCTACCCCTCTCTCTCTTTCTCTTGCTCTGAGTGTGTGTTGTTGGTGTCGATGGACGTGTGTGCATGCGAACCATTGTGTGGCATGAAGAGTGTGAAATTGAGGTGTTGTGTGTTTTGGGAGTGGTGAAACAAGTTGTCGGGGTGAAATTGTGTTGTGTGATAGTCTTGTCGAGCATGTGTGTGTAGCTTTGCATTCAAACAGTGATCTATTTGTGCAAATTGGTTGTCTTGAAGGTGTTTTCTGAGAGGATAGGGGTGATGTAAATACTCTGGGCTATAGAGAGGAAATCTGTTTGTGTGCTGGGTGTGTTCCCCGTTCCCCCTCTCCAACATGATTGAGAGAGTCGTAGGCAAGGAAGCTATAGCAATAACAAACTTTAAAGCTCTACTATGTTACTCCATGTCTCATTGTTCTTTGACCTAAGCAACCAAAAATTATTCCAGTAAAGTGGTGCCAAGATGAGAGAAGACGGTAAGCACACGGCTCAAAAGAGACGATCATTTCAAGGCATCTAGAGTCGGCATCTTTCATGCCTTGTAGAGCTGATCAAACATGAAGTCAACACCTCATGTCACGGTACTTTAACATTGAGTCTCTCTCTCTCTCTCTCTCTCTCTCTCTCTCTCTCTCTCTCTCTCTCTCTCTCTCTCTCTCTCTCTCTCTCTCTCTCTCTCTCACACACACACACACACACACACACACACACACACACACAGCACCCACTTGAGCTGAGGGTGACTTAGGGGGGCGGAGAGAGGCGGATAGAGAGAGAGAGAGAGAGAGAGAGAGAGAGAGAGGAAAATTTCAAGCTCAAAACGGATGATAGTTTCAAGGATTCTAGAGTTGGTATCTCTCTCACCTTCTTTAGCTCAAACATGAGGTCAACCTCATGTCACGGGACTACAGCATTGAGCCTCTCTCTCTCTCTCTCTCTCTAAAAGTCACCCTTAGCTTAGTTAGAGAGAGAGAGAGAGAGGTTGAAGATGGCATTGATGAAAGTTGTTGGTGGGTTGTGAAGGTGAGGGGAGGAAGTGGGGGAGAATGAAGTTGAAGGAGTACGAGCGGAAGTGCGACGCGAGAGAGAGTGCGAGAAGAAGAGCACGACGATATGGTGAACTCGCTCTACTGTAATGTGTAGAGCATAGTGAGTTCTTATAAGGTTTTTACAAAAGAATATGTGTACATACCTGGCGGCCCGCCCACTTACCTGGGCGACCACATTGGGCTTTATACCCCAACAACCTCCCACTTAAATTCCAATGTGGTACTTTAAGTGTGAGAGAAGCTACTATACAAGCTAATATACAAGAGATGTAGAGAAGTGATGTACTACCCTACACCTAACTGCTTGCGAAAATGCGCAAAGCTCTCTGAGGGAAGTCCTTTTGTAAGTAGATCAGCAGGATTTTCTGTGGTGTGAACTTTGACAAGCTGAAGTTGCTTATCCTCGAGCATTTCCTTGATGAAATGATACTTCACATCCACATGCTTTGTCTTTGAGTGATAAACTAGATTGCGAGCCAATTGTATAGCACTTTGACTATCACAATATAACACAGGCATCTCTTCTTTGATTCCCAAATCTGTTACTAGTCGATTAAGCCAAATTGATTCTTTGCATGCCTCTGATGCTGCAACATATTCATCCTCTGTAGTAGACTGAGTAACACAATCTTGTAATCTAGAACGCCATGATACTGCTCCACCAGCCAATGTAAAGACATACCTTGACGTAGACCTTCGGTTGTCTAAGTCACCTGCATAATCTGAGTCTGTAAAACCCTTTACACTTAGCTCCTGACTCCCATAGCATATACGCATGCTCTTTGTAGCTTTCAGGTATCTCAATATTCCTTTCACTGCCTCCCAATGTTTCTTGCCTGGGTTTGACATGTATCGACTTACTACTCCCACTGCAAATGCAATGTATGGGCCAGTAGCAATCATTGCATACATCAAACTACCCACTGCAGACGCATATGGAATCTTATCCATTTCAGCCTGTTCTTCCTCAGACACAGGACAATCTTGTTTGCTAAGTTTCACATATGGTGGCAATGGAACACTCAATGCCTTTCCCTTCTCCATATTGAAACGTTGCAAAACCTTGTCAATATACTCTGTTTGAGATAACCAAATCAACTTCTTTGATCTGTCTCTCTCAATGCGTATACCAAGTATACGACTTGCCTCACCCATGTCTTTCATGTCAAACGATTTTGCCATCTTTGACTTCATAGCTGAAATTTCTTCCAAGTGCTTGCCAGCAATCAACATGTCATCCACATACAAAATAAGGATCAGCCAACTGCCATCCTTAGCCTTCTTTGTATATAGACAGTGATCGAACTCACTACGTTTGTAGCCTTGAGAAAGCATAAACTTGTGGAATTTATGGTACCATGCCCTCGGTGATTGTTTTAAGCCATAAAGACTCTTTAACAACTGGCATACCCAATCTTCCTTGCCTTTCTCAACAAACCCTTCTGGCTGCTACATGTAAATTTCCACATCTAAATCACCATGCAAGAACGCTGTCTTGACATCCATTTGGTGCAACACCAAATCTAATATGGCAACCAATGCAAGAAAGCATCTCAATGTAGTCATCTTGACCACCGGAGAGAAGACTTCATCAAATTCAATGCCTTGTTTCTTGCTTAAAGCCCTTGGCAACAAGCCTTGCTTTGTACTTTGGCTGACTATCACGAGCGGTGATCTTATACCTGTAAACCCATTTACAAGGTAGAGCCTTTTTGCCCTGTGGTAATTTAACTAGCTTCCATGTCTTGTTTTTATGCAGAGCTGTCATCTCTGACTGCATGGCCAATTGCCAATTCTCGGAGTCCTTCATTTGCACTGCTTCCTTGTAACATGAAGGCTCATTGCAATCAGTCAACATGACATAGTTTATAGATGGAACAAACCTATCAGGAGGTTGCGTCATACGTCCAGATGTACGCACAATAGGTGGCTCAGGCTCAGCCACAACCTGTGGTTCCACTCTATCCTGTCCTTGCTCCTCTTGAGCCCTGACATTTTGTCTTGCACGTGCAGGTCCATCTTCTTGGAAGACAACTCTTCTAATCTCCTCAACCCTCTCTGGTTTAGAATGATATTTGGATTCATTAAAGTGAACATCATTACTGCGGACAACCTTTCTGGATTCGGGATCCCAAAGTCTGTACCCCATCTCACCAGAATTACCATAGCCTAGAAAGATGCACTTTCTACTCTTTGGCTCAAGTTTGTTCCTAAATTCCTTTGGAACGTGAGTATATGCCTCACAGCCAAAGACTCTAAGATGCTTGTATGAGGGCATTTGTCCTAACCATACCATCTCTGGCACTGAATCCTTCTGCAAAACCTTGCTAGGAGATCTATTTACAAGATGAACAGTTGTTGATACAGCTTCAGCCCAAAACCCATTTGGCAGCTGTGCATTAGACAACATACTTCTGACCTTCTCTTGTATGGTCCTATTCATCCTCTCAGCAACACCATTTTGAGGAGGATTGTAAGGAGCAGTAAGTTCACGTTTTATACCTTTTGACTACAAAAGTCCTGAAAGGCCTTTGAAACATACTCTCCACCATTGTCAATGCGTAAGCATTTAAGCTTCTTGCCACTCTGATTCTCCACAAGTGTCACAAACGTTTTGAAAACACTAAACGCTTCATCCTTGTGCTTGAGAAAGTAAACCCATACTTTCCTCGAGTAATCATCTATAAAAGTCATAAAGTAAGAAGCTCCCCCTAGAGATAGGTTAGGCATAGGTCCACACAAATCACTATGAACAAGTGCCAATTGTGTATCTCTTCTACTGCTTCTATGCTTATGTGGCTACTGTGTTTGCTTACCATACAGAAAATGTTCACAGAATTCAAAATCATTAAATGAAAAGCCAGGCAAATAACCAGAACGAGACAAGATTTCCATTCCCTTCTTGGACATATGTCCTAACCGGCTATGCCACAAAGAAACGTTCGGCTGCTCGGTTACATTGATTACATTTTTAGAGACATTTGATACATAAATCATGTAAAGTCCTCCAGACTTTACTCCATGTGCTACTGTCATAGAACCCTTGGATATCTTCCACATGTTCTGTCCAAAAGTGGTGACGTAGCCAGCATCATCAAGTAAATCTGCGCTGATCAAGCTCTTTGTAATTGCGGGAACATGTCTCACATTCTTCAGCGTGAAACTTAGATGGACACGAGTCTATGATCGAGGTACCCATTAACGAATTAGGGCAGTATTTTGAAGGCGACGAGTCTAATGCGACACCCATCACTACCAAGGGATTAACTATAAAGGGAATTCTTGATGGTGGTACGGGAGTTAGCATCGTTACAAAAGATTGTTGGGAATCCATGGGAAAACCCCGCCTCAGTGTTACTAACATTGTGGTAAAGATGGCAAATGGTACCATAGCCAAACCTATGGGGATGCTCAAGGATCTTAAGATCAAAGTTCTAGGACACAAGGTACGACATACGTTCATTGTAATGGATTTCTCTAAACACCTTATGTCATATGAAATGATTTTAGGACGACCATTCATGAGGGAAGCACAAATGGTTCATGATTGGTCTAAAATTCATGTCTATTTGCAATTCCAAGACTCTGTCCTTAGAGTGGATTTGGTGACTGGTAAGGTACACCCCTTAGGGATTAAAACCATTATTGATCATCGCTCTGACACCACAGGTCACTCGGCCCCACTACAATATTGTTACACTTGTAAGAAGGATACAGACATTGGCCAAGATTCTCCTTACATGGATGTGTTACCGGGTATGACGGAATCAGACAACGTAGACTGGTGGGTACACCTAGCTGCAACCATAGATACCTGGGGAAATAGAGGGACCACTTGGGTCACACCAGAGGGGAAAGAGGTACCACAAATTGCACCTCTGAACATGATAAGTGCCATACATGCATCTTCTAAGGGCAAGGCAATTGTGGACCAATCTGATAGTGACATCGATAGCTCAATAGAAGACTTTAACCAACACGACTCAGACACTGACTTCCACAGTGAAACGGATTCTGAATCTCATGAATTAAAGAGTGGAGCAAGTTCAGAGTCAAAACATTTGGAAGGACCGAGCACATCAACCCATGATAGCTCCTCCGAGAGTGAAGAGGACACCAACGAGGGCTCCTTTAGTGAGCCAGATCTAAATGCAAATCAAAAGCAGGTCTCAAATAAGAAAAAGAAAAACTTTAAGAGGCGTCGATATCGAGCCAATGTACGTGCTAGGATAAAAGAGAAGAGATCCTTAGCAGAATGGCTCAGTTATATAGGAGCATGTGATGCTCATCGAAAATTGGTAGACGATTGGGGTGAATATCTCCAAAATGTTATGTGGTGTAGACCACGACCCCATGACATAGCCCAATTAGAGATCATAGACAAGCCAAAGTTGAGCCGCACTGCAAGGAGGCGTCAAAACCAAGAGTTAGCTCGACAACACAAGAAAGCAGAAATGGAAGCACAAACCAAAGCACAACCAGAATCCACAGACTTGCATCCTGCACCAGAATATTTCAAATCTTACACCACAGGGGAACCAAAGTTTGTGTACACAAAAGCCCAAAGAATACCTATCGATGGGAATAATGGAATCTATGATGGTCCGGCAATAGTTAAAGAAATAGAATTAGCTGACCCCGGTGAAGAATCAAAACCTGTTTTTATTGCCCAAGACCTCACAGAAGTTGAAGAGGCGGTCCTCAAAGAGCTTCTAAAGGAATTCAAGGACGTATTCGCTTGGACATACCATGATATGAAAGGTGTTCCACCTTCTGTGGTCCAACATACAATCCCTATGATTAGCACTGCGAAGCCCGTACAACAAAGACCCTACCCGATGAATCTTAAGTACGCAAAGATCATTCAAGAAGAACTAGAAAAGCTTATCAAATGTGGGTTCATATATCCTATTGAACACTCTGAATGGGTGTCTCCAATAGTTATCGTGCCAAAAAAGAATGGGAAACTCAGGGTGTGCGTGGACCTCAAAAAAGTTAATGCAGCTACTAGAAGAGACCATTACCCCCTACCATATTCCGAACATGTACTCGAGAGAGTTGCAGGCAAGGAAGCTTATAGCTTTCTAGATGGGTACTCAGGCTACAACCAAATCACGATAGCGCTAGAGGACCAAGCTAAAACTGCCTTCATCACAGAATTTGGCGTGTTTGCATTTCGTGTGATGGCTTTTGGCTTAACAAATGCCCCTGCTACATTCCAACGATTAATAAACACTGCTTTTAAAGAATATTTGAGAGAGTTTTGTGAAGCTTTCTTAGACGACCTTTGTGTTTACTCTTCTTGGAAAGAACATCTATCATGTTTGCGGAAGGTGTTTGAAAAGTGTAGGTTATATCGTATCTCATTGAACCCGTTCAAATGCCAATTTTGGGTCAAGCATGGAGTTATTTTAGGGCATATAGTATCTAAGAATGGTATCTCAACCGATGAGAGCAAAATTAAAGTGATTCTAGAGTTACCACCACCAACCAATTACAAGGGAGTTCAAAGGTTCATGGGACACGTGGGTTATTATCGACGGTTTATTTTATTTTTCGCTGAGATAGCACGTCCTTTGTACAAGCTTCTCATTGAATTTAAATGGACTAAAGAGTGTGACCAGGCCTATGAACAATTGAAGAAAACACTAGCAAGTGCTCCGATTTTAAGGACACCTAACTGGGATGTCATTTTCCATGTGCATATTGATGCATCAAAACTTTGCTATTGGGTGTGTTCTCACTCAACCAGGAGAACATAAATTGGACTATCCCATTAGCTTTGCAAGCCGTCAATTGAACGATGCTGAAAGGAACTACACCACTACAGAGCGAGAAGGTTTAGCAATGGTTTATGCAGTAAAGAAATTTCGCTACTACCTTCTGGCAAACAAGTTTGTATTTTATGTGGATCATCAAGCGTTGCTGTATCTGGTGAGCAAGCCATGCTCCACAGGAAGAATCACACGATGGTTGTTAATTCTTCTGGAGTTTGATTTCACGATTGTAGTGAGACCCGGTAAAAGGCACGTCATGGCTGATCATTTGTCTCGCATACCCAATGGTGAAGCCCCTACAGGAGTTGATGATGAATTACCCGATACTTCCCTATTCATAGTTGAGACTATGCCTGAATGGAGTGAGAACATTGTTAACTTTTTAGTTAATGGTTTTCCACCCAAGGAACTTCGTAAGGATATCACTCGAAGGCTAGTAAAAGAATGTGAACCCTATCATTTGATTGCCGGAACTCTGTATAGACTAGGCAAGGACGATATTCTTAGGCGTTGTGCCCGCGAGGATGAATATTTGTATATCTTGCAAGAAGCACATATGGGCATAGCACGAGGACATTTTTCAGGAGACCTGACTGCTAGAAAGGTGCTGCAATCAGGCTATTGGTGGCCAACTTTATTTAAGGATGCATCACTTTTTACAAAAGGGTGTGATGAGTGCCAACGTTACAAGACCACACAGCGCAAAGACAGAATGCCCTTACATCCTATTAAAGTAACCCAACCATTTGAAAAATGGGGCTTAGACTTTGTAGGTCCAATTAGTCCCGCAGCTCGCAACACTCAATCTCGATATATTCTAGTTGCTACGGACTATGTAACAAAGTGGGCTGAAGCTAAGGCTTCAGAAAAAGCTGACGCGAGGACAACAGCTAAGTTTCTTTTTGAGAACATTATCACAAGATTTGGTTGCCCTTTTGAAATTGTTAGTAATAATGGTACCCATTTTATAAATGAGGTAATAAGAGAGCTTACCACGACCTTTATGATATCCCACCATAAGTCTACACCTTATTACCCGCAAGCTAATGGACAAGCCGAGAGCACCAACAAGACTCTAATCTCTATTTTAACCAAGACTGTAGAAGCTCATCGCACTGATTGGGATTTGAAGTTGACATCTGCTCTATGGGCTTATCGTACTGCTTATAAAGTGGCTATTAATTGTACGCCATTCAAAATGGTATACGGCCAAGAAGCGGTTATGCCTTGGGAATTTGTCATTCCTAGTCTTAGGGTAGCTTCGCAAGAAGGATGGAATGGTAACCCCTTAACCGAGCGTTTGTATATCTTAGAAAAACTAGACGAAGAGAGACAGTTGGCTGTGCAAAATGCTCTTGTGGAAAAGGATAGGAGAAAGAAGTGGTTTGATCGCCATGTGAAGGATAAGGACATCAAAGTTGGTGATAAAGTCCTTATGTATGGAGTACGTAAAGAGAAGAAAAAGTTGAAATATGCTGGTAAAGGACCATATAGAGTATGTGAAATTACCCCACAAGGTACCCTTCGTGTGGAAACTCTTGATGGAGTTGAAACCATTGGATTCCTCAATGGGAGTAAATTCAAAAGATATTATGATCCTTTAAGCCAAGAAGAACTACGGGCCATTCATCAAAAGAAGGCCGCCAAAGCACAAACCGAGTTAAACAAGATACAAGCTCAAGCGGAGGCTAAGGAGCGACAACAACGTATAAGACAAAAACGAGAGGCTAACCTTGGAGTCACAAATGCATTCCACGTGGAAATCGAAGAGGATGGGTTGGACTCTGACACACCTCTACGATACCCTATTGAGTTAAGTAGTGCCTATGGAAAAGTGCTATATAACGCCTTATTGGACACGGGTGCTAAATATAATCTGCTATCCTATGGGGTGTGGTGTCAGTTAGGGAAGCCACCTCTATCTGAGAGTATTATCCAAGTCAAGGGTGTCAACAAGAAAAAAACTACGGTTTTTGGAATCTGGCACACTTCTGTCAGTTATGACAATGGAATTGTAGCTCAAGACTTTTTGGTCATGCCTACTGGAACTATGGAGGGTAATATAAACCTAGGCCGCACGTGGATGATAGCCACCAAATGCACTATTGATTGGGGGACTAGGGGTGTTACAACGCAAAAACCAACTCTTAGCCCGACCACTCAAGCCATAGTCCCTGAGATATTGCCTAAGGAAATAAAACCCAAGACATTGCATGTCCAGGAGGTTGAACCATACGTCCCCATAGCCCAACTCTCTAGAGCTTCAACTGATGTAGTTGAAAGAAAGCTTGAGACACACAAGAACCATCCTAATATAACAGAGAAAACATACAAGTGGGTCCCTAAAGCTTCTGTAGTGAGCATGGTTGATGCAAAAAAACGGAAACCTCGTAAGAACCGTCCCACTCACTCCAAGAAATGTAAAGGAACGTTGCGTTGGATTCCTAAACGGCTATTGGAAGCCCAAGGATACTATGAAGGAAATGATCAAATCTGGGTGCCCAAACGTAAAGTGTACTCTTACCTGTCACCTAGCCCATGTAAACCCAATCATGTGGCTCCAAAACAAATTGAAAATCGCGGAAAGGAAAAAATCATGGAATGTTACACACCCGCTCTAGAGCTAGTTTGGGTACCAAAGAAAGAACGATTTCTTCCACCTAGCTCAGGAACAGGGAAATCAAATGAAGCTTCTTGCTCTTCATGTAGTTCCTATACGCAAATAGAAGCTTCAACACAACCTCCACCTACCACTGTACATATCTATACAAGCACGAAAGAGTTTGCACCTCCCGGGGTAAGTTCACCACCTACAACAATGTTGCAAATAAAATCATGGGAGAGTACCTTACCACCCTTACAACTAGATGAAACGCATAGGGCGGTCGAAAACTATTGGTTAAAGCCTTCACCCATAACACTTGGAACAATTGGTTTCAAAAGGTGACGACCTCATTCCAAAAGGTATGATCTACCCAAGGAAGGGGGGAGTGTTTGCTAACATCAATCATTCACTCGCTCCCCTCTCAACCTTCCTCCCTGACCTCTCAATTCCAATCTTAGGGAATGTATATATATAGCCTTATACTCACAAAAAACAAAAATAGTAAAGAGCAAGAGCGACTAGCAACGAGAGAGCACCCTATCAGATCTTACATATAAGTCCAAATTCACCATGTCAATTCAAGCAACACACAAAAACAACTCTTATGTTTTAAAGGCCTAACCAAATCTATCTGTATTGTCAGAAATGGCTACTTCACCAAAGGCATGCACTTCTATTTTTGATGAAAGGTACCCTTTGTCTTTTCCTCAAGTGTTCTACGTATGCTACCCTATACTTTCTTGCGAATGGGATTTGATAGAGAGCCTTGCATGTGAGAGAAATTTTGAGGAGTTAGAATGGATGATACGTCTATGGCTAACTAGTGATCCCTACCCAGTAGCGAATGTGTCTCTAGTGGCACATGCTTATTCTTTTGCACAAGATGAGTATCCACGCATCGCGAGGTTCTTGATTAGCATGCTTTCACAAGAGGATGATGAAGAGGAACTAATAGAGACCGAGGAAGACTATGGCCTCACGGACAACGATTTTATTTATCTAGATGATGAGGATAGAGGCCTAGCCTTAGGGTGGCCACCCGGTTTATATAATATCCTCTTTCCTTAATTCTAAAAGGGGTGACAGATAGGTAGGTTAGGGGTCTAGATTGTGTTTTGAGTTTGTTTTTTAGGAATTTTAATTTTTCACACTGACATGCCTCCTAGAGGTATAGTGCATGTTTTTGGATGTGTTAGGTAGGACTTATATGGATCTCCATCCACATGGCTGAGGACATCTGCTTCAAGGAAATGAGCCACTCCATACCTCCAGGTGTACTACTTTCCATGATTCATGTTGGTGGATATGTGTAATTGCTAATAATGATTTTTCATGCTTTGTTTGAGTGCAATAGTTATGATTGTTATCTGCCATTATAGATGTATAAATTTGTCTTTGCTTAAGTTGATTGAACTCCAGTTTAATCTTATGGATGAGCCTGGAGATTAGGAGACCGTGACTTTAGGTTAACTCATTTACTTGACCACTAGGCCTAGCTAATAAAATTATCTGAGTATTTGAGACCTTAGGAATGTTTTAGGCAGAGAAAGCTTGCTCACTTAAACAACAAAAAACACTAGTGCGAATACCAAGGAAATGGAAGCAAAATATATATATATATAAGTGCCACAAATGAAAAATCTTACGCTGGAAGAGAAATCCTGGCTTGAATTGGTACTTCACTCACATGTATTGTCTATGGTACTAGAGCCCTAGAGGTTCCCAGTGTGGGCGCTTTTCCTTGAGAAGCAAAAAACCCCGGACATACAAAATAAGCACACACGTCACATGATTGTGACCCAAAGTAAAAAAGTATTAAAAAAAATTTAAAAAAATAAAATTAAAAGACTTCCATTGAGCTTACAGTTAACATTTCAAGCTTTTGTTTGCAGTTGTGAGAGCGAGTTGGCTAATCAAAGCTGAAAATCATAATTAGGGAATCTTGCATTTAGATAATCTTCTTAGCTTAGCTAGTACTAGAGTAGTTGTTTTAACCTTAGTCATAGCTAACTAAGTCTTAGCCGGTGGTCGGAAGTCAATGGCCGGTGAATGGTGGTCGGAAGTCAATGGCTGATGGCTGGTGGTCGGAAGTCAATGGCCGATGGCCGGTGGTCGGAAGTCAATGGCCGGTGGCTGGTGGTCGGAAGTCAATGGTCGATTGGATGGTGGTCGGTAGTCAATGGCCGATGGCCGGTGGTCAGAAGTCAATGGCCGGTGGCTGGTGGTCGGAAGTCAATGTCCGGTGGCCGGTGGCCGAATTCAATGGCCGGTGGCCGAATTCAAAAGCGGGCTTGTCTTCTCAAGGGCGGCCACACATGGGCGGATTGGAGGGTCCGATTTGGACTTATTCGCACAAGGGCGACTACACATGGCTGTCTCTCATAAGAGAGGGCAGCCCTTTTGGCCTATAAGAGGAGGCCATTTCTACACACATTTCATAGTGTGAAGTTGATGCAACAAGGTGAGTGTGAGGTGGTGAGAGTGAAGCAAGGCGGGAGCTCCATTAAGGGTATAATTCCTTTGTAAACTAATTCTTGTTTTGAAGTACTAAAGCCATTGAGTGGCTGCTTTCCCGTGGACGTAGCCCACATTGGGTGAACCAAGTATATCGTGTGTACTCTCTCTCTCTCTCTCTACTCTATAATCTCGTGTATATAAATCTGTCTCTCTCCATTAAGTAATCTACTCAGTTATCTATTTAGCTACGTCTTATTTCCTAACAACTGGTATCAGAGCAAGGTTTGCTCGTAGCTAAATTATCTCAAGGAAAGGATTCCTTGAATTGAGTGGGAGTTATGGCGGAGGAAGGGAAGCTCAAGATTGAGAAGTTCAACGGCAAAAACTACCAACATTGGAAGATGCAGATTGAAGACTATCTCTACCAGAAGGACCTCTATTTGCCACTAGGCGGTCTTCCGAAGAAGCCCGCAACAATGGCATATGAAGCATGGATTGTCCTTGATCGAAAGGCACTGGGAACAATCCGGTTAAGCTTGGCGTCAACGGTGGCCTTCAATGTTTCGGAGATGAAGACCACGGAGGACTTGATGAAGTCACTTGACGACTTCTACGAGAAACCATTGGCATCCAATAAGGTATTTCTTATGAAGCGCTTGTTCAATCTAAAGATGGCAGAGAATGGTTCAGTTGCAGAACACCTAAATGACTTTAACACAAACATAAGTCAACTTCGATCAATGAAAATCAATTTCGATGACGAAGTGCGAGCTCTCCTTATACTATCATCTCTACCGGATAGTTGGGACAGCCTTGTGATGGCTGTAAGTAATTTTATCTCTGGCACAAATACTCTTAAGTTTGATGATGTTGTGGGTGTTCTCCTCAGCGAGGAAATGCGAAGGAGAAGCACAGGAGAATCATCAAGTGCTGCACTATTAGTGGAAACAAGAGGAAGGCTTAAGGAGAGGTTCAAAAACCAAAAGGGTCGTGATCGCTCAAGGCGGAGCAAGTCACGCACAAAGTCAGTTCTTGAATGTTGGAACTGCCGTAAGAAGGGCCACGTCAAGAAGGATTGCTGGTCCAAGAAGAAGAAGGAGACAGAGTCTCAAGACAACAAGCCAACATCGGAGGCCAATGTGACAGGTAAAGAAGAGCAAGATGCTCTAATTCTCTCATTAGACAATGTGTCTAATTCCTGGATAGTAGATTCCGGGGCTTCATTCCATGCGACACCACACAAGCAACATTTCCAAGACTACACCAAAGGTAATTTTGGGTATGTATACTTGGGAGATGATGAAGCTTGTGAGATTGTCGGCAAAGGTACAGTTTCTGTCAAAACTGTTAACGGAAATGAATGGAAGCTTAAAGATGTTAGGCATGTTCCTTCTCTTCGCAAAAATTTGATCTCTACAGGACAATTGGACGATGAAGGTCACAACATTGCATTCGGAAACAAACGGTGGAAGATCTCAAAGGGATCTTTGGTGGTTGCCAAGGGTGAAAAAGTCGGTACACTTTACTTGTGTACTGTTAGCACGCAACCTTCAGCTTGTGCAGCAACTACAGAAGTTGACAATGCGGTGTGGCACTACCGACTTGGGCATATGAGTGCCAAAGGAATGCGAATCCTTCAAACAAAGAAGCTTCTACCAGGTTTGAAAGAAGTGGACTTAGAGTTCTGTGAAGATTGTGTTTATGGTAAACAAAAGAGGGTAAAATTTCAAAAATCAGGAAATGAAAGAAAAAATAAAAAACTTGAGTTGGTTCATTCTGATGTTTGGGGTCCTGCAAGTACACCATCACTTGGTGGCTCATTATACTTTGTAACATTCATAGACGATGCGACTAGAAAAACATGGGTTTATGTCATGAAGAATAAATCCGATGTATTTTCCATATTTCAAAGGTGGAAAGCCTTTGTGGAGAATGAAACAGGTACCAAGGTTAAATGCCTCAGATCCGACAATGGAGGCGAATATTGCAGCCAAGCTTTTGAAAGCTTTTGTGCTAGCAATGGCATTCGGAGGCAAAGGACAACCCCAAGGACACCTCAACAAAATGGGATTTCGGAAAGGATGAACAGGACAATCATGGCACGAGCACGAAGCATGCGGCTACATGCAGGCCTACCGCTTGAGCTTTGGGTGGAAGCTGTAAGTACGTCTGTGTACTTAATCAATCGGTCACCCTCAACGGCATTGGATGGGGGAGTTCCAGAAGAGGCATGGACAGGTAAACCGGTGAATTATGCATTTCTCAAAGTGTTTGGGTGTGAGGCTTTCATGCACATAGATAGAAGCCTAAGATCAAAGTTAGATGCAAAGTCCAAAAAGTGTTTCTTCATTGGCTATGGAGAAGGAGACTTTGGGTATCGCCTATGGAATCCTAAAGATGGTAAAATCTTAAGGAGTAGGGATGTACTTTTTAACGAACAAAATATGTACAAAGATTACTTGGAAAGAAAACAAACAAAAGAAACAGGTGATGAGTACATGGAGCTTGAGGACGGTGAAGACTCAAGGACTGCAAACGGTGACAATGTGCAACAACGTCAACCAAATGAGGAGCCTCAACCTATTCCCCGAAGATCTACGAGAGCAAGTAGACCTCCAGAAAGGTTTGTTCCTTCCTTCAACCATCTCTTGATCTCAGATTCTGGAGAGCCGGAATCATATAAAGAAGCTATGCAACATGAATCCAAAGAAGAATGGACGAAGAGCATGCAAGTGGAGATGGACTCACTACATCGCAACCAAACATGGGAGTTGGTTGAGTTGCCTAAAGGTAAGCGGGCACTTCAAAACAAATGGGTGTATAAGCTAAAGGAAGAAGAAGGTGGGAAGAAAAGGTACAAGTCTAGGCCTGTGGTAAAAGGTTTTTCTCAAAAGAAAGGTATTGACTTCAATGAAATATTTTCTCCTGTTGTAAAAATGAACTCAATTAGGCTTGTCTTAAGCCTTGTGGCTGCTCATGATCTAAATCTCGAGCAAATGGATGTAAATACGGCATTCCCTCACGGTGACTTAGAGGAGGAAATCTACATGCTTCAACCAAAGGGGTATGAAGTAAAAGATAAGGAGAAAATGGTTTGCAGATTAAAGAAGAGCTTGTATGGTTTAAAGCAAGCATCAAGACAATGGTACTTGAAGTTTGATCGATGGATGTTGGATCATGGATTCACAAGATGCAACTCGGATCACTGCGTCTACACGGAGAATTTGGGAGATGGGAAATTCATCATCCTAATGTTGTATGTTGATGGCATGTTGATTGCAAGTGCTAACATGCAGGACATCAAAGACCTAAAAGAGGATCTGTCCAAATCTTTTTCAATGAAAGATTTAGGTGCTGCAAAGAGGATACTTGGTATGAAAATATCAAGGGACAGGACGAAGAAGACAATAAAGCTATCTCAAGAAGATTACATCAAGAAGGTACTAGAAAGGTTTGCAATGCAAAATGCAAAACCAGTTTCTACACCTTTGGCTGGTCATTTTAAACTAACGAAGGATATGTGTCCAAAGACACAAGAGGAGATAGCCTATATGTCCAAAGTTCCATATGCTGCAGCGGTAGGTTCTCTAATGTATGCTATGGTCTGTACAAGGCCAGACATTGCACATGCAGTGGGAGTTGTGAGTAGGTTCATGGACAACCCAGGTAAAGAGCATTGGCAAGCTGTGAAGTGGATACTTAGGTATCTAAAAGGGACAACAACAAATGCTTTGTATTTTGGAGGAACTGATATTTTTCTAGAAGGGTATGCTGATGCCGATATGGTAGGTGACAAAGATACTCGAAGGAGCACTACTGGCTATGTGTTCACGGTTAGAGGCACAGCAGTAAGCTGGGCTTCAAAGCTGCAGAAAGTGGTTTCACTTTCTACCACGGAAGGAGAGTATGTAGCAATGACGGAGGCAAGCAAAGAAATTCTGTGGCTTCACAGATTCTTAGAAGAGCTTGGATTCAAACAAGAAAATTGTGTCTTGTATAGTGATAGCCAAAGCGCTATCCATCTTGCGAAGAACTCAGCCTTTCATTCAAGGACAAAGCACATTGAGGTGAGATATCACTTCATACGCACTCTTTTGGAAGAGGGACAACTAAAGCTAGGAAAGGTGCATACAAGTGAAAATCCTACAGACATGTTTACAAAGGTGGTCAACAAGGAGAAGTTGAGCTTTTGCTCATCTTCAATCGGCATTCAAGGATAAGAAGCCAGAATGGAAAGCAGTCACAGGTTTGGTTTGGAGATCAGTCTCCAAGTGGGAGATTGTTAAGTATGGAGCCTGATTTACCCTTGTAATTTTCTCTGGTAAAAACGCACATTTGTAAGGCCCCCATTATGAGGAGAAGCCATCGTGCGTGAAGGAAAATCACTCACCAGAAACCAAAATTTTCACAGACAAGAATCAGGGGCCCCCGAGACTTCTTTTTCGTCGAAATATTATGGCCGGACGACGGCCGGAAAGTGGTCGGAAAACAACCGGTCGGTTGGCCGGTGGCCGGTAGTCAATGGCCGATGGCCGGTGGCCGGAAGTCAATGGCCGGTGGCTGGTGGTCGGAAGTCAATGGCCGGTGGCCGGTGGCCGAATTCAAAAGCGGACTTGTCTTCTCAAGGGCGGCCACACATGGGCGGATTGGAGGGTCCGATTTGGACTTATTCGCACAAGGGCGGCTACACATGGCTGTCTCTCATAAGAGAGGGCAGCCCTTTTGGCCTATAAAAGGAGGCCATTTCTACACACATTTCATAGTGTGAAGTTGATGCAACAAGGTGAGTGTGAGGTGGTGAGAGTGAAGAAAGGCGGGAGCTCCATTAAGGGTATAATCCCTTTGTAAACTACTTCTTGTTTTGAAGTACTAAAGCCATTGAGTGGCTGCTTTCCCGTGGACATAGCCCACATTGGGTGAACCACGTATATCGTGTGTAATCTCTTTCTCTCTCTCTCTCTCTCTCTCTCTCTCTCTCTCTCTCTCTCTCTCTCTCTCTCTCTCTCTCTCTCTACTCTATAATCTCGTGTATATAAATCTGTCTCTCTCCATTAAGTAATCTACTCAATTATCTATTTAGCTACGTCTTATTTCCTAACAAATTTGCTGCGTTTGCAGAAATCTGATGTGGTTGCTTCCTTGCTGCCTCTTGAAGCACCTGTCAAACATGTTTGTGAAGGCTGTATTTTGGGTAAGATGCAGCATTCTAAGTTTCCAAAGGATGGTTCAGTTCGGGCCGCATGCATGTTGCAGCTTGTGCATAGTGATGTTTGTCGGCCCATGCAAACTCCGTCCTTGGGCAATTACCTGTACTTCGTGACTTTCATTGATGATTACTCCAGGCATGCATGGGTATTTCCGCTTAAAGCGAAGTCCGAAGTTTTTATGTGCTTCAAACAATTTCTGGCTATGGCTGAAAATGTCTCGAAATGCACTATGGGCACCCTTCGTTCCGATCGAGGGGGGGAGTATATGTCTCATGAATTTAATGCATTTCTGGCTAGTCATGGGATAAAACACCAATGTACAGTGCCTTATACACCTCAGCAAAATGGTGTTGCTGAGAGGAAAAACAGGTCACTGACAGAAATGGCACGATGTATGGTCAAAAGTCAACGTTTGTCGCATTCTTTTTGGCTTGAGGCCATCATGTGTGCCACCTATGTACTTAACAGGTGTCGTACAAAAGCTTTGCAGTCTATTACTCCATATGAAGCATGGCATGATAGAAAGCCTTCTATTGAGCACATGCGTGTTTTTGGCTGTTTGGCATATGCTTTGGTGCCACAAGCGCAGCGCAAAAAATTGGATGATAAGGCTGTCAAATGTATTTTTGTTGGTTATAGTGTTGAAAGCAAAGGTTATAGGTTGTATCATCCATAAACAAAACGTATTCTGGTTTCTCGTGATGTAGTGTTTGTGGAAGATTGTGTTCAGCCCTTGCTATCATGTACTAGAGACAGTAATGTAAGCTCACAAGACATTTATGACACTTTGTTGCCTCTTTTCAGTGGTGGAAATACGAATGTAAGTTCCAATGATGCAAATGTACAGCCTATGGGGGTTTCTGAAAATGTTTTAGATCAGCTTATTACTGATGCAGATGTACATGATGTACTTGATGAGGAAAGGGCTGAAAATGAGCAGGCTAGAGGTATGCCAAAATGGCTGGTGCACACTTTGCGTGACAGTAAATTGGATGCACCTTTGTCTAGTCGTACTCGTTCAGGCTCTCGCCATGCATCTTATGCATCAGATTGTTATGCTTTGGCCGTGTCTAGTTTACATGATGTTGAGGAGCCTCTGTCTTTTGATGAAGCACAAAATTCAGAAAATTGGATGGCTGCCATGCAATCAAAATATGATGCACTTATAGAAAATGACACATGGACTTTATGTGATTTGCCTCTTGGCAAAAAGGCCATTGGTACGAAGTGGGTTTACAAGTTCAAACGCAAGCCGGATGGTGAGATCGATCGCCATAAGGCTCGACTTGTTGCAAAGGGTTATGCACAGCAAAAAGGCATAGATTATGAAGAGATTTTTGCTCCCACTTGTCGTATGACTATTGTGCGTTTTCTATGTGCATTGGCAGCTCATTTTGGTTGGGATGTACATCAATCAGACATTGTTACTGCTTTCTTGAATGGTGACATATTTGAGGAAGTTTATGTAACGCAACCTCGTGGTTTTGTCATAAAAGGACAAGAGGACAAAGTGTGCAGATGTAAGAAGGCTTTGTATGGGTTGAAGCAATCTCCTCGTGCTTGGTATGAGAAAGCTGATACTCATTTGGTTAAACGAGGCTTTCGTAACAGTCCAACAGAAAGCACATTGTATGTAAAGCGTGAGAGTGATGTACTTCTCATTGTGGTTCTTTATGTCGATCATTTGCTGATCACTGGACCAAATGAGAGACATATTGCTGAATTTAAGGCTGATTTGAATGCTACTTTCAAGATGAAAGATTTGGGACTATTGCATCATTACTTGGGTATACAGTTTAAGCAGTGTGATGGTGGTATTGCCTTGTGTCAGAAAAGTTACATAGAGACATTGCTATGTAAGTTTGGACTTGAAGATTACAAACCTATTGCCACTCCCATGGAAACAGGTTTGAAGTTGAGTCTACATGATGCTGGCGATCCTGCTGATGTCACTCTTTACCAAACTTCTATTGGCTGCCTCATTTATGTATGCCACACGAGGACGGATATCCAGTTTGCAGTCTCACAGGTCAGAAAATTTATGCATAGCCCAGGGTCTAAGCATTGGCAGGCTGTCAAGAGGATTTTCCGCTACCTTAGTGGCACTTTACATCTTGGATTGTTTTATCCCAAGGGGGGATCATTGCCGCCAGACTTACATGCTTTTTCGGACTCAGATTGGGTTGGTTGTTTTGACACGCGAGTGTCCACAAGTGGTTTTTGTTTCATGCTTGGCAGTTCATGTATATCATGGTTGAGCAAGAAGCAACCTACTGTGGCCACTTCGAGTTGTGAGGCTGAGTACAGGGCAGTCTTCACAGCTACGGTTGAGTGTGTATGGCTCAGACGCCTTATGGCTGATTTGGGTGTTGGACAGGACACTGCCAACACTATCTACACTGACAGTCAGAGTGCATTGGCAGTTGCGAGGAACCCAGTTTTTCATACTGGCACAAAGCACATTGAGGTGCATTACCACTATGTCAAGGAGAGGCTCTCAACAGGAGAGATCAACTTGGCATATGTGCCAACACAGGACAACCTTGCAGATCTTTTCATAAAGGCATTGTCTCGTAAGAAGCTTGAAGCTTTCCGCAAAGCTTTGGGCTTACTCCCCTTGGTGGATTGATCATGTCCTCAGGGCATGGCACTTCCCTTTACTCATGTGCCAGTTCTCGTTCACCACATCACTCCAAGGGGGATTTGTTACCATATACATGTGGTAGTGATGTGTGTGAACACACTAGGATCGTCGGGGCATTTTTTCCCTCTTTAGGAGGTTTTTTCCCCCGTGCATTGTATATACGCCCATCACTCTAGGGCTATCAATATTTCCATTGCACACCAAGTTATACACTCTCTATTGTGTGCCTTGAGCCTCCTTTGTCTTCTCCAAGCTGTGTGCGTTTCTCTGCAACCCTAATTCCAACAATTGCCAATAGTTCCAAGTTAATATGGAAGAGCGCCTCAAGGTAGGTGGTCTTTTACATCCTTTAGAGATTCCACAAGTTAAGTGGGAGAATATCTCTATGGATTTTGTAGTAGGACTACCTACTACAAATCGTGGCCATGATGCCATTTGCGTAATTGTAGACCGTCTCACAAAGATGGCTCGATTCATTCCCACTAAGACTACGGTTAAGACACTGGAATTAGCACGGCTATTTGTAGAGAATATATATAAACTCTACGGTCTTCCAGCAAGTATCATTAGTGAGAGAGATCGAAAGTTCAATAATCACTTATGGAGAGCTGTGTTCCAAAAGTTGGAAACTAAACTTAATCTAAGTACAGCTGATCATCCAGAAACGGATGGTCAAACAGAAAGAGTTAATCAAGTGCTAGAGGATATGCTACGAGCGTACGTTAGCAAGAAGCAAACCAATTAGGAAGACTACTTACCTATATTGGAATTTTCTTATAATAGGTCAAAGCATGCGACTAGAGGGTTTAGTCCATTTATGGTTTTGTATGGATTTCAACCTAGATCACCCGTTACAGTGGGGTTGGCTAAGGAGAAGATACATCAAGCGAAGGATTTTCTCCAAGACCATTTTGACATGCTTCGAGTTGCTCGACAAAATGTTAAGCAAGCTCAAGATCGATATAAGAAGTACGCAGATGAGCATCGTCGTCTTGCTACTTTCGAAGAAGGAAACAAGGTTTTCCTCAAAGTTCTGGAGCATTCAGAAAGTCTGAAGACGGAAAAAATTGCTAAACTTTCACCATGCTATTGTGGATCGTTTACCATTCTCAAACGTATAGGTCAAGTGGCCTATAAGTTAGCTCTTTCAAAGCACTCACGAGTTCATCCTGTTTTTCATGTTAGCTGTTTACGAAAACAGCTAGGACAAAATGATAATAACATTGACATAGGTGTGTTGGTTGACCTTATCGCATGGCAAAGCATTCCTCATGAGCCCGAAAAGATTTTGGATTGTCATGAGCTTCGCACCAGACATCATGTCAGACGACAGGTGTTGATAAAATGGCTACATAGACCCAAAGAAGGTTCTACATGGGAGAACGTCTCCGCACTTAAGAAACATTTTCCTACGTTCTTTTTCGAGGACGAAAATGATTCTCCAAGGGGGAGGTAATGTAAGGACATGGGTCCTATGGGCAAGGCCACCAACACAACTGGACAATGTGTATGCTAGGGGGAGGCTATAAGATAGCACGGCTGGGTGGAGACTAACACACGCATTACCACCGTCCTTTCATCAGTATTCATTCTACTCTCTTTATTATTGTCAGCCATACTAACTTAATTTATATCTATGCTGCTTTGTGCTTTGTCAACTCAACATTAGTTTGGTACCAAAAAGGACACTTTACTGTCCTTTTTTACCGAATTTAAATAAAATGGTACGTGAAATCTAGAGCACACCTCAAGAAATGCTTTTGCAAACTTATAAAATGTTATTCAAAGTACCCATAGAAATTATAATCCCTCACTTTTGATCATAACTTCAATAGTAACTACACTCATGAAAAGAACCTACGCAAAACAACATTCAATGTTTCATTAAAACTCGTACTCTAGCCTAAGAAAAAAATGAGCAAGGCAAGGTGCATGCAATAATCTGTGGTAACTACTTATATATGTGTTTGATATTTTTGCAATTGTCATGTGAGAAAAAAATCTTTTGTGACTAGAATTAAATACAGAAAGTCCTGTGGGTCAAATATGCAACGTTCACAAATTCAATTAACGATCACAAAAAACATATAGTTCATCTAAATTTACAATGTCTTATGATGCATATATGCTAGATCTATGACTCCATTACATAAGGTGATAATTTTTAATGGTTATGCAAGCTACATTTGGTGATTTATGGCATATCCAAAAAACCGCGCATGTTGTAATTATGATTTTTTATTTATAAAAAATAAGCCTTAAAATAATGGACTTTTGGATTTTTCCATTCATCTCACTTGTTTGTATACAAATACCTCATATGGACACAATTCGAGGATTTATATACACACTTTCATTAGTTTTTCATAGCAATGTTGTTTTTGCAAGAAATTAAGCACTATAATTTTTTTAAAATGAGCTTAAATTACAAGATGCCTATGAGTTTGAACCCTTGAAAAATGCTTAGTTGATGGGTATTGACCTATAGATACATTATACATCTTAGGTTTTGTCCCATAACCTCATTATGTTAATGAAAGAGGGCTTGAAAGACTAAAATTTTCCTTTTTGTCAGCATTTTTAAGATTTTGGTCTTTTGATTATAACAAAAATCCAGTCCCATAACTAGGTTATGAAGCTCAATTTCTTGCTATAATAAGTTTTTTCCTATCCATACACCTTGAAATCTATGCAAAATCTTATTTTGATGAGAAGTTATGTTCAATTTATGAAAATTTTGTTAAAACTGCACTATATTTCTATGATTTTTTCATCTTAAGACTTATCATTATAATCTTAATTTGCTATTAATTTTGGTGAAAGTAAAATTTGGCTATGTTCTTCACCTCATAGGTGACCTAAGATATGAACGTGCCCTATTAATTTTTTTTCTAGATTCACCAAATAATTAGGACAAGTTGCTAGAAAAACAGGACACTTTAGTGTCTCAGGACATTTGAGTGTCCGATTATAGAACTAGTGTCAAAACTCTAGTTGTTACTCTTCTTTACTTTTGAAAATTAGCTCTCAAGCAGCCACACCCATGATTTAGAGACTGATGATTGATAAGAGTAGTAGAGAAGGTCTAACATTGCTCGGTTGACTATGGTTCCTGTTGAGCTTATTAGTAGCTCAATAATGGTTAAGCCAAAGGCAAGCCCCAAAAGACTCCCTTATTAAGTCTATATTTCCCAACGGTGTACCTTGAACTAAGTTCTTTTCAACCGGGATAATAAATCCATGTCCCACTTACCCTCTTGCAATGAGCATGTCCAACCTTTCATGGACAGCTTAATGACCTCTCTTCTTAAGCAAGAAAACAGAAACCAATAGCTCTGATACCAATGTAATGGAATATGACTATAACATTGATTGTAGCGGAATTAAAGTAACAACAGTGAACAATTCCTTAAGAGAATTCTTAAAGAGCATAAGGAGAGCACTTGATTAAAGGTAGAAAAATGAACATTATACTTAATTAGCTTGGAATAAACAATACTTGTAAAAAGAGAGAGAATTAGAGAAATTGACAACGATTGAGGACTAGATTTACTCGGAGCCAGTCCCCCCTCCAAAGAGATTTTGTATTATAAAATTCTCTTATAAAGAGAGACTTGGTACAATACATGCTTTGTGTTCCTTGAGACCTTGTTGATGTAATGAAGATGGTAAAATTCATGCACCCAAATTATGCCCGTAACTACCTTGCAAAAACATTAACTTGTACCCAACCTCAATCCCAAGACCTCAAACACCTTCTAAGATGGAGAGAGCTAGCATGGAGTGAGGGAAGGGAAGAGGAAGAAGAAGTAGCATACGAGAAATAAGTAGTTTCCTCTCATATCATTACTCATATAGCATAGCATAGCATAGTAATGAAGATGGAGAAGATGGCAAGCATTGCTTTGAAGCATGACTCTTGGTTGGATTTGCATTCCATAGCCAAGAGGTATTGGTGTAATCTCTCTACTTCTCAAGCTTGGAGAAGGAGATGGAGTTCTTGCTCAACACAATCAGAGAATGTGTGTGAGTGGTAGAATGAGCCAAAATGAGAGCCCTAGCCTTGCCTTGGTCGACCCCTCTCTCTCTCTTGACTCTAGCTTTATCCCTATTGGCCCTTGCCAAGCTTGGCTAATCATAGGCCATGGTCATTTCAAGCATTAGGGGTAGCATCTTTTCTCCCTTTGGGAGAGAAAGCTTAATTAATTAGTCACATGCATCTAAATTCTCATTGGACCTCCCTAAAGCCATCCAAGAGGATTCAGGCACACCATGAGGGCAACTTGGGTAGGTTCTTAACATGTGAACTTATTGCCTATTGAGTCTTGGGCTTGCTTGTGTGTGTGTGTGTGTGTGTGTGTGTGTGTGTGTGTGTGTGTTATCTTATGCTCCTAGCTTTAGGGCTCGCCTCCTCCTTTGTAGGATACAAGTTTGACTTGAACACCTCAAGCACCTTGGTTGTCAAGCATGACAAGCAGCTCAAGCACCTTGGTAATCAAGCATGACAAGCACCTCAAGCACCTTAGTCCCCTCAAGATTGTTCTATTTCTCTCTCTTTTCAAGTATTGTCAATGCCAAATTAGCTAGGTGTAAATTGCTATGTTGCTTTCTCAAATTAAGTACACTCTCTATGCTCATTTGGAACTTGTTCTTAATGAAATACTCACTATGTTATCAATTTCCCCCCGTTTTTATGCTTATAAGAGCTATTGTGAAATTTTATATTATAAATCTATTTTATATATAACGTTTGGCATGGTT
The DNA here is from genome assembly GCF_014529385.1 of Adiantum capillus-veneris. Taxonomy (NCBI): domain Eukaryota; kingdom Viridiplantae; phylum Streptophyta; class Polypodiopsida; order Polypodiales; family Pteridaceae; genus Adiantum; species Adiantum capillus-veneris. The sequence goes on along the minus strand of NC_140934.1, from coordinate 174,242,433 downwards.
CTTTGAAAACACAATATGGCTATTTTGCTGTGCACTAAAACTCTCTTTTTTGTTAGTTTAAGATTAGTTAGTGTCCATATACCTTGATGGAATTCCCCTTATTTATAAGCCCCAAATAACCATTACACCATAAGAGAGAAAAAAAGTAAGAAGTACTCATCAGGTAATCTTCAATGGCAGTGAGACTTATATCTCATCCCCTCTCTACTTATAAGTTTAGAGGAAAAACTATTGGGAGCCTACCCCCTAACTTATCCACTTAAAGCCCCCTCCCTTGCACTTATGTGGTATGGTGAGTTTTCCATGGTTGATTCCTCGAGGTCCAAACCCACCCAGGCAGGGTGGTGCAGTAGCTTTAGACATGCCAAACATCGTATGGGCGAGGTGAGCCGATATGAAAGTAATGGGTGGCAAGGTACTAGGACCTATGCATGAGTGGGTGGGAAGAGTAGCACATTGGCTAGTTATTACAGGCATGAGGCATGTAGTTTGTGTTGGCATGCATAGTTGAGTGAGCCTTGAGGTGACAACATGTAGCCGTATTCAGTGAGTGGTTAGATGTGCAACCAGCCTTGTCTAGTAGCACCTGATGGTCAAATTAGAGTGGTCGGTGGGGTTTAATTTCCAATTGAGTTCCGACCCATATTCTCAATTTTCCAATTGGCTAAAGTCACGAAACCAATTAAATATATCTTGTTTTATCACCCAGGAGGTGTCTCCCACCAAGCAAAGCACGTACATACACAAGGGCACACACTTAATGTTTGACAGAAACTTAACTTTCTCATAAAATTATAAGTGCACGAAATTAGGTAATTGAAATAGAGCTTTCAACTTTTCAAAGCAATCAAGCAAAATGCAACAATATAATTTGAAATTGAACTAAATTTGAGTTCAGAGAACCTAACTAATAATAATTCAAGAACACCAATCACAAAACAATCGTTAATTCCCTTTTTCTAATCAATTTGTATGGATAGTGTCAATAGATAACACACATCCCATTAGTAATGGATTTCAAAAGAGAGAGATTAATGGCGCGATTAGCACCATGCTTATTATGCAAATGCAAAAGAAGTTGAATTAACAATTTTCATGGGCCAAGGGGAGATGCCAATGTAATCTAGCATAGAACATGCATAGAACCTAATAAATTAGGAAATACTAATCTAGCATAAGCTATGATACCAACTGATGAAGTGTATAATGGAAGGACCAATGATCCATTCATAGCTTAATCATCATTAAAATCAATGTAAACTAATACTTCATTAATGACCAACACACAAAGAGTATATGGTTACAAAATAAGATGCATAAAGTTGTACAACATAAGCTATTTTGTAGAGTTAGGAAAGCGGTTGAGTTGTTACACATGAAAGCACTGTAGGTGGCTCCTTCTAAACCATGCACATCATGGTCGACTAGATTTTCAAAGTCACATTCCACATAGGATTCCACATGGAATGTATTACATGGCTATGTCCACATAAGCTTCTACATATGCAGAGGGTGTTAACACACACAGACATAGGGTGTAACGAAGCTCACAGCCAACACGTGTGACATTTCCCCACAAGTATAAGTGAATCCCCCAAAGTTGTACTAATCTCTTCTTATTCTTGTTCTTCTTTTATCTTCAAAGAGAAGTGTATTTTGGAATAATAATCCTATTCCAATATTCTTACCATCCAAAGGATCAGGGTTTTTTTTGTTTGTGGCAAACAGAACTTAGCAAATCCACAATGACGTTTTCCTACAAAGTACCCACCAGCATTCTTCCCACATTCGAATGCTTACTTTGCAAGAAATGATGATAAAAGTAATCAAGCTCCCCAAACAATGTACAATACAACAATATGCAAACGAGCAATGATTGATGTTGCTTTGCTATAGAGTTTAGATGGGCAAAATGATTCACATCATCTTTGCAAGAGGCAGTAGGCAAAGGCTCCCCATGTGCCGCTCCTTGTGAATCGCATAACCAGTGAAAAATTGAGTCTTCTTTAGCATGAATTTGTATCTCTCAGATGTATTACGCTAAAGGCTTAACACGCAGTTATAATTTTTTTTTGAATGGCCAACTTTCTTGTTCGTCGTGGACTCAACGGATTCGCCAAGGTAAACCCACCCGAGCGCTCTGTTGCATGCTAAAGAAGCAATTATCGAAACGAGAGAGAGAGAGAGAGAGAGAGAGAGAGAGATTTTTGAGACACACACACACACACACATTTTTTAGAGAGAGAGGGAGAGAGGGACACACATGCGCGCGCGCGCACACACACACACACACACACACACACACACACACACACACACACACACACACACACAATGACATGAGATTTAAGACACGTGAGTGCAGGAAAAATGACAGGTTGTGGACTGGGAAGGCATCATGAAACCATTACATTTGGGAACATTGTTGCATAATTAGCAAGGATGGTCGTTGGCTTGCTGTTTCTTTTGGCATACCTACCTTGAATGTGCAAGCTAAAGCTCAGAGTTTGCCATGAATGTACAATTGACTAGTAGGTTTTTCTCCTTGTGCCAAAACATTTGAGCATTAAGTTTATTTCAAAATTGATTTGCAAAAGACTGACAGAGAAACATATCTTTCATTTGTTGATTTATTTTGATTTTTGCGCGCCTTGTAGGGTTATCATTCATGGACTCTACTGGTGCTAGCACCTCCGGAAGTACTGAAGGAAACACACCTGTTCTGAGTGAATCAAAAAGGCCAAGAAGTTGGTATTACAAACTCGACTCACTCACTATATTTATGTGTTAATTTAGTCTGGTTTTGCTGTACAATGTACAAATACTGGCTCATACTCATTGCCTTTTTTTATCTGGAACTTTTTTAAAATTTAATGTACATCCTGCACAAAGTGCTGATGAGCGCGAGTTCCTGAGTGGTAGGACATGGGAAGGATACTTTTCTGAAAGTTTCATTACTCAGGTGGATCGAGTGAGGATTAAGTGTCATCAAGCTCAAGGAAGAGCAGTCTTAAGTTTTTATGGGCTTCAATGCTGGGTATCATCGTTTGCAAGCTCCTGTAACCACATACATGTGGTAGTGATGTGTGTGAACACACTTAGGACCGCCGGGGCATTTTTCCCCTCACTAGGAGGTTTTTTCCCTTGTGCATTGTATATATGCCCATCACTTTAGGGCTAACTTATCTTTCCATTGCACACTAAGTAATACACTCTTTGTTGTGTGCCTTGATCTTTCTTCGTCTTCTCCAAGCTTTATGTGTTTCTCTGCAACCCTATTTCCAACAATTGGTATCAGAGCAGGTTGCATCCTCCTGGGCTTAGTCGTCAGTGTGGCAAGCACATGTCTCCTGGGCTTAGTCGTCAGTGTCGCCAGCACATGTCTGCTCGCTTTCTCAGATTTCAGTGAGCTTTGGTGAGTGTCAGCATGTCAACAAATACTTCGGGTAAGCTCGTAGAGCTTGGTCTGCTTAGATTTTTCAATTGAAATGATTTCAGTCTCTGTTTCCACTATAGACAGTACTACATAGGCTATTTCGTCATTTTGTGCAAAATTTCTGTCAGTGCCGTTTTGTGCATAACAGGTCTCTTACAGTTTTCTACGGTTTGTGCTCTATAGCACGTGTTGTTCCTACTTCATTTCTCCTCTTTTTGGGCAGTTTTCACATTAGGTACAGGCATTCACCATGGCTGACAACAACGCATATGTATTCAAGATGTTCGTTGCTGAGGACAGATACGATGGGGATAATTTTCCTATGTGGGCTTACATGATGCAACATGTCCTTGTGTCAAATGGCGTTTGGAACATTGTGTAGGGCATTGATGTAAGTCTTGGTTTTGTGGATACAGGCGATGTTGAGGATGCTGTAGGTTTTGCTGGCAGGATTGCTATTGTTAGAACTGTTTTGCCTACGGTTGAAGCTCGTCGGGATGTAAGAGATACACAGACTCATGCATTGATTGCGTTGTCTATAAAGCGCACTATTACTCCTCACATTCGTTTAACAAAATCTGCAAAATAGGCTTCGAATATTCTGACAGGTCTTCATGCAAGTCGCAATAAGGCTAAAATTGCATTGCTGCGTAAAGAGATGGAGTCGAAGTGTCACGTGACACATCCAACCCTATGTGTCCGTGGACAAGCTACAGCATGACCAGGGTTCAGTTCAGTCAAGTCAGTCTAGATTTAGCAGTGATCTGGCACTTTTGTGAGTCTATTCGTAGACCGTGCATGCCCAGTCACTTAGTGTAGATGCATATCCTCTGGTTGCACACAGCATGATCATCAATATTCCCATCAGAATCCATCAGATTCCATCAAGGGAATTTTCCGGTGCATTTAGCCTATTTTACCTATTTTTGGCATTTTTCACTTGTTAATTTAAGTGACTTTCCAACAAAAGTAGGTAGGGCAATTTTGCTAAGTTTGTATATAAGCAAACTAGAGTTAGCACTATTTGGCAGAAGAGGCAACAGGAGCCAAGCTCAACAGGCAACTTCTCAACAAGACCAAGCCTTGGTGGATTCCCTGCAAGCAACAGATTCCCCCTCATCCTAGCGTTTTTGGAAAGCAAGCCTCAGCCTTGGCGTTTTTGCATCAGCAGTCGTCGCCATATCTCCCAGCCACTAGCGCTTGCATTAGCATCATCATCCATCGCCGGAAAGCAGACAAGCTAGCGTTTTTGACATCAGCTTCCCTAGCGTTTTTGAATCTCTTCACATGCAAAATTTCAGCGATTTTCAGCATTAGAAGACCATCAAGATCAGCCTTAAGAAGTAGCAAATTCAGCCCCGGAAAGACCTCAGTTTTCAGCCTTAAGAAACCTCAGTTTTCAGCCCTAAACCTGCAGATTTTCAGCGTCAAAGACCCACAGAAAACCGCCCCCAAATCAGCGTTTTTGGACTAGTTGCAAATTTCAGCCCATAGCGTTTTTGGACAGCAATAGAAAGATTGCAGATTTCAGCCCTTAGGTCGGTCTCGTCCTCACCGTCATCATCACCGACATAGCCTAGACTTGCATCAGTCTCATGCATACCATTTGTACAAGATTGTGCAATCATAAGTAGACCACTCTCGCCAACGAGAGTGGGGCCTTCGGAGGAGGGTTTTACATCTCTGGTGTCGTATCTCTCTTCTCTCTCTATCTCTCAGTCTCATACACTTGCACACACAGTGTCCATTCACTTTGTTTGTGATCATAGCATTCTCTCATTAAGAACGGAAGGCTCTCCCTTCCATAAGAACAAAAGGAACCTTGAGCACAGTTCGGAGCACTCATCTTTAGCAAAGCGCAAACATTCATTCCGCTGCACCTAACATTGGTATCAGAGCTTTGGCAGTGCTCTATATAACTCAAGGAAAGAACCACGAGATTTTTTTTTTTGCTTGTTGCGGTCGCATGAACTCAAGTTCGCTTGGGCGTGTCGATTCCTAATCGTGTTTTTGAAGAGTGACAGGAATCCCCGGAAAGAAGGGCTTGTCCAGCCTCCCCTTGTGTCTCTTTTCACTCATTGAGAGCGGACCGTGCACTTAGTGGCCGGCCAATCGACGTGAGGTGGGAAAAAGCAACCTTGGTGTGAGCTCAAGGCCGCCAAGGGGTGCGCCCGCGGAAAGGAGCAGAACTCGGGTGAAGAGAAGATCCTTCTCAAACACGGTTTGCAAGCGAAAGAAAACCTCAAGAACCTCAAGAACCTCAGGAACCCAAGAACCCAAGTTCCTCGTAAACTTACGAACCCACAAGAACCCACAAGAACCCACAACTTCAGAATGGTCATCACTCGAAGCAAAATGGATACTTCGCTTGGGGGTGATGAGCATGAGAGAGGCGAAGAAGAATTTTCCCCACCAGGAGGTTTTTTCGACACTCCCCCTTCCCCATCTACGTCAAGGATTGCACTAACTCCTATGGAGGAGTTGGACCAGATGTTTATGAAAAGGAAGTTAGAACGCGAAGCAAGATATGCAGAAAGAATGGCAGATGTTGCTAAATTGGCTTTATCTGACATAAAAATAATTCTAAATGAATTATTGGATTTTTAAGTGAGAGGGTTTTCTCGCTTGGAACACCAAGGAAAAATAATTCGGATGGGTGACCGGGAGCATCGGGAAGAAGTATCCGACTATCCGGGAACGGACATCTCTGATGCGTCATAGGATGGGTGACATAGAGCATCGTGAAGGGGATTGTACCGTAAGTTCGGTAAGAAACGACTAGGTGATGGGTACTCCTGATGCGTCACAAGGTGGGTGACGGGTGCATCGGAAAGGGGATATCCATAGTCGAGAGGAAATCCGAACTGGAAAAGAGGAATACGCGTAAAGACGCAAGCACAAGAATAAAGATGGATTCTGAGAAGCTTTTCTTAAAAGGCGAAAAATTTTAACGAGTTTTCCGGGACGAGCAAACGCTTTCCCGCGAGGAATCTATGTCTGCATTGCATTTGTGCATGTGGTTGCATCCAGGGACGCCTGGGAAGTGATAAAAAAACGGCCGCGATCTCTACACGAGCAGCTATTCGTGCCGTGGTCAAGGAGCTATAAAAGCACCACATGCCCTCACTGAAGAGAAGTTACCAACACCAGAAGACGCGAAGACTCTACCGCCAGAAGGCGCGAGAGATCGCGCGAGACTACGAAGCACGGAAGTCGCTTTTCCCGCGCAAGAGCGATAGGTATCTATTGTGGATTCGCCATACGAATTGTTGTCGCGTGTTTGCGCGTGTGTTTGCAGGTACTTCATCGCGAAGGAGAAGCGAGAAGGCTTCGGCCTATGCTTGGGAATTCCGGGAACGGAATTCGGAAATTTGTCTGTGGAGTCTCGACTCCGAGTACAGACGGAAAAAGGATTGAGAGCTCGTCTCTCGGATTTCCCTTATGGGAAGGAATGACCATCGAGTCAGAGAATTAGAACGGAGGGGTTTTCTCCGGTTCTTGTGCTTGTAAAAAGATTCTCCCTAATAAAGGATTCTCTTTAAGGGGGGGGACCAGCCCATCTTTTGGTTCCCAGTACTGTGTCGATCTTCTCTCTCTCTCTCTCTCTATTTATTTCTCTCTATATCCTCTGGCTTCAGTATTAAGTGATAAATTCTATTTATCCGAGTATATTTTATATTGTTATGCGCTCCCGTTTGTGACAGCAGAAATGAAAGGCAGACACGCAGAAAGAGAAGCAGCAAGAAAGGAAACCAGAGCAAGACAAGAATAGAGCGATCGACAAAACAAAGAGTTCTGGCAACTCTTTTCTCAAGTTCAGGCACAGATACAAGAGATTTGGGGAACGGAGACTCTCTCAGTCTCTTCTTCTCCCAAGCATGACACACATGATTTGCATGATTCTGAGAAGCATGATGAGTTGAATGGCAATGATTTGCATGATGATTTGAATGACAAGCATGATGACTTGGATGACAAAGATAAGCATGATGATTTGGATGCCAATGACAAGCATGATGATTTGAATGATATTGCTAAGCATGATGATTTGGATGCCAATGACAAGCATGATGATTTGCATAGTCAAGATGTGATTTCTCACGAGCATGATGATTTGCATGATCAAGATGTGATTTCTCACAAGCATGATGAGTAGCATGAAGATGATGTGATTGTTCACAAGGATGATGTGTTAGTGGATGCTTTTTCTAGCGAAGCTAACCTCGTTGCAGATTCGGTCAATCACGAAGAATCGATCTTGGCTTTCGAGTCGAGGTCCAAAGAACCCCCACGAGATGATTCGAGCATTCAGGAAGAATCGATCTTGGCTCTCGTGCCTAGGTCCAAAGAACCATCACAGGAAGTATTATGTGTTCGCATGATTGATAGGCACGCATTGTTCGCGTGTTTTATTCGTGATCGTTTCCTATATTTTAGTCAGCGTCTTTATGTGATCCCTTTTCCTAGGCATGACATGTTGAGTACGTTTCACTCATGAATGAGCACAAATGTATGCGGATTTTTCATGAAAAGCTGAAAAGTATGCATTCAAGGAAGTCACATTCCATGTCTCTTCCTTGGCACGACACAGTTGTAGAAAGAGCACACGAAAGTATGAGCACCAAGCGATAGGTTTTTATTTATACAAACTTAGCAAAATTGCCCTACCTACGTTCCAACAAAAGTCACTTAAAAATAATAAGTGAAAAATGTCAAAAACAGGGAAAATAGGCCTATGCATTGTAAAAATACTATTGATGGGATCTGACTGGAATCTGATGGTCATGCTGTGTGCAACCAGAGGATATGCATCTAATCTAAGTATCTAGACATGCACGGTCTGCGAACAGACTCACAAAAGTGCCAGATCACTTCCTATTCTAGATTGACTTGACTGAATTGAACCTTGATCATGCTGTAGCTTGTCCACGGACACATAGGGTTGGATGTGTCACGTGACATCCCCTCCTTTTCAAAGTGAGGTACTGGTACCAAACTGTATGGCATCGAGGGAGAGCACCAATAGCATTCGGAATCCTGGAAGGGACTCTTTGCCGGCCCACTCTGATGTGTGGGTCGTGCGGTACTTGAACTTCATAAAGGTCTGCAACGCTTGCTTCTTTGGGCCGCGCCGAAAGCGACAATCTTTTTAGGCTCCTTCAATGCTTCAACTTCGTCGCGAGTCATGCTTCTTTCTTCTTCAAGAATCTCCATGGCTGAAAATTCCTGAAACCATTTCCAACACAAAAACATGAACATACCTATTCCATGTAAAGTGATTGAAAAAAATCTTGTCGTCCTAATAGACTGTGCATGCAATGTAGATAAACAAAGAGACGGAGTGCCAAACCGTTCACCACACACACGCAAACAATGAGATCGAATCTTTCTCTTATGATCTAAAGCAATGAACTGTGGCAATTCACAACGGAAATGCCCATGCTTCGTGCTCATACTTTCATGTGCTCTTTCTACAAATGTGTCATGCCAAGGAAGAGACATGGAATGTGACTTCCTTACACACATACTTCATGAACAATCCGCATACATTCGTGCTTATTCATGAGTGAAACATGCCCAACGTACAATATGTCATGCCTAGGAAAATGGATCACATAAAGCGTTGACTAAAATACAGGGAATGATCACGAATGAAACACTGGAACAATGCGTGTCTATGAATCATGCGTACACATAATACTTCCTGTAAGGGTTCTTTGGACCGAGGCTCGAGAGCCAAGATCGCTTCTTCTTGAGGGGTTCTTTGGACCTCGACTCGAGAGCCAAGATCGATCCTTCGTGATTGATCGAATCTGCAACGAGGTTAGCTTCGCTAGCAAAAGCATCCACTAACACATCATCCTTGTGAACAATCACATCATCTTCATGAAAATCCTCATGCTTGTGAGAAATCACATCTTGATCATCATGGAAATCATCATGCTTGTCATTGTCAACCAAATCCTCATACAAATCATTGGCATTCAAATCATCATGCAATTCATCATGCTTCTCATAATCATGCAAATCCTGTGTGTCATGCTTTGGAGAAGAAGAGACTGAGAGAGTCTCCTTCTCCTGAATCCGTTCAATCTTCGCTTGCACATTAGCAATGAGAGAGGGAGAATGAACAACTTCCTCTCCATGAATGACAATGGGAGAGTCACTTTTGGTATTCAAAGTGAAGGTATTTTCCACCCAATCAATGAGAGGGTTACACTCACGAAACCATCGAATACCCAAAATCATATCACATCCTGAGAGAGGAGAGACAAAAAATCTTCTACGGAAAGCAGCTTGTTGAATTCTAAACAACACACCAAGACACTCTTTCGTGATGAGAGAGTCCATACCGGGAGCGAGCAAAGCCAGAGACCTCGAGAGGAGACTTCTGACTAATCTCTAGCCGGGCTTTCTCAACAAGAGAGGGACTGATCACATCATGCATACTACCTGGGTCAAACAATATGACAAAACGTTGCCCCGTCATATGACCATAACATTTAATGAGAGACTCATCAATAGGAGGGTTAGGAGAAACTTGGGGCACACTCGTGTTATCATTAATTGCATTGACGGATGAAGTGGGTTCTGTGGGTTCTTTAGATTCATTCGCTGCTCTTTTTCGCGGGCGCACCCCTTGACGGCCTTGCGCTCACACCAAGGTTGCTTTTTCCCACTTCACGTCGATTGGCCGGCCGTTAAGTGCACGGTCCGTCTCAATGAGTGAAAAGAGGCACAAGGGGAGGCTGGACAAGCCCTTCTTTCTTGGGTTTCGTGTCACTCTTCAAAAACACGATTAGGAATCAACACGCCCAAGAGAACTTGGGTTACGTGCGACCGCAACAAGCGAAATTTTTTTGTGTGGTTTTTGTGGTTCTTTCCTTAAATGATATAGAACACTTCCAAAGCTCTGATACCAATGTAAGGTGCAGCAGAATGAATGTATGAACTTTGCTCAAGATGAGTGCTCCGAACTGTGCTCAAGGTTCCTTTTACTTGAGGAAGGGAGAGCCTTTCGTTCCTTTAGTGAGAGAGTGCAATGGACACAAACAAAGTGAATGGACACTGTGAATGGACGTGCATGAGACTGAGAGATAGAGAAGAGAATACGACACCAGAGACGTTGTAAAACCCTCCTCCGAAGGCCCCACTCTCTATGGCGAGAGCGGTCTACTTATGATTGCACAAATCTCTACAATGCTTGGACTTGCTGACGATGTCGACGACGATGAGGACGACGACAAGACGGGCTGAAATCTGAAACTGCTAATGGCTGAAATCTGCAAATCTTTATCTGCTGAATGCTGACTCTATGTCGGTGACGATGTCGACGGCGACAATGCGACGACGACGCACTGAAAACGCAGATGCTGAAATCTGTGTTCTCCGGGCTGAAATTGTAAACCTTGCGGAAACTGACCGTGCGGCGAGGAACTGCTGCGGGAAGGTGAATACTGCGAGGTTTGGGACTTGATCTACGGTGTTTAAGGGCTGAAAACTGAAAACGCTGGTGGTTCTTGATGTTCTGTCGCAATGATCTGCAAAAACGCTGAGGTTGGTGTGCAAATAAAAAACGCTAGGGCTGAATTTTGTGCTTCTGCAAAAACGCTAGGCTTCTGTTGTGTCTTGCTGTCGCCGGCTTGGTCTGCAATGCAAAACGCTAGGGCTGATCTGCAATGGAGAAAAACGCTGGCTGTCCTTGGCTGAAAACGTCAAGTCTCTTGCCCGAGGGGGGTCTTGCTGAGAAGTTGCCTGTTGAGCAAGGTGCTCCTGCTGCCTCTTTGCCAGAAGGTGCTAGCACTAGGTTTTTATTTATACAAACTTAGCAAAATTGCCCTACCTACTTTCCAACTAAAGTCACTTAAAAATAATAAGTGAAAAATGTCAAAAAATAGGGAAAATAGGCCTATGCACTGTAAAAATGATAATGATAGTGTCTGACTGGAATCTGATGGTCATGCTGTGTGCAACTAGAGGATATGCATCTAATCTAAGTGCCTGGACATGCACGGTCTGCGAACAGACTCACAAAAGTGCCAGATCACTTCCTATTCTAGACTACTTCCTATTCTAGACTGACTTGACTGAACTGAACCCTGATCATGCTGTAGCTTGTCCACGGACACATAGGGTTGGATGTGTCATGTGACACAGGCACATCACCTTAAAAAGGTTTCACATGAAATGCATTGTGAATCCTCCAAGTATCAGGCAGTTTCAGTCGGAAGGAGACATCATTTATCTTTTTAGAGATCTGGAAAGGTCCGTAGTATCGCATACTAAGATATGGAAAAAGCCTCTCCTTTCCCTTTTTCTTTCTCAGGCGTGCCTTCTCAAAACGTAAGAGCACCCAATCATCCTCCTTCAATTTCAAGTCGCGAGGATGGCATTCCGCTGCCTTTTTCTGTCGTTCTTGAGATTTCTGCAAAGTCTCGCGGACCTTGGCAAAAGCCGTATCTAAGTCTCACGTATATTCATCCGCTTCAAAAATCTTATCTTTCGTGCTTAGGAAGGGTAGAACCTTCACAACACCTTCAACTATCTCAAACGGCGCCTTCCCCGTTGAAGAGTGTATCGTGTTATTGTAGGCAAATTCCACCAAAGGTAGATACTTTTCCCATTGAATCTTCTGATCCGAGATATAAGACTTCAATAAATCTAAAACCACTGAATTGGCAATTTCAGATTGCCCGTCAGTTTGCGGGTGGAACGATGACGAGAACTGCAACCGTGTGCCAATGTTCTCCCAAATTTCCTTCCAAAACAAACTCGTAAATTTGGGGTCTCTGTCGGAGACAATCGTCTCAGACATGCCATGTAATCTGAAAATCTGGGCCACAAACAGTCTCGCTAAGTGATCCGGCTTGACTGTTTTCTTCACTGGAATGAAATGAGCTTGTTTGCTAAATCTGTCAATAACAGTCCAGATACCATCGTGACCACTCTGTGTTCTCGGGAGATCAAAAATGAAATCCATTGCAATACTTTCCCAAGGGCGGGTGGGTATGGGTAAAGGCTGTAACAATCCCTGTGCTTTATGCCTGTCAAATTTGACCTTCTAGCATACTAAGCAATTGCGCACAAACTCTTCCACATCCTTCTTGAGTCTCGGCTAAAAGAAGTATCTCTCTATCCCTTTCATGGTGGTAGCAATGCTGTGGCGACATGTAAAAGGTGGATAGTGGCATTTAGTCATAACCTTTTCCCTCAATGGCTGTGTAACGCACAACATGGTTTTTCTCATCAAGTAGCCATCCCGAATGTAATATCCCGCTACTGTCTCCCCATCCCGTATTCGTGTGAAATTGTCTGCAAAATCTGTATCTGTGGCATACTGGTGGACCATATCCTCGAAGCTTCTATGATGTATCGTGGAAATAGCCAGAACCAACGGCTTCCGAGACAAAGCATCTGCCACCACATTCTGCTGTCGCTGCACATGGACAATCTGGAAGTGAAACTGTGACAAGATGTTCGCCCACCGCATTCTGCTTTTCCGAAAGCTGCTTCTGTGACAAGAAGTAGCGCAAACTCTGATGGTCTGTAAAGACGGTAAAATCTGCTCCGAGTAGGTAATGCCGCACTGAGTAAGAGCATGGATAACCGCCAAAAGCTCTTTCTCATAAATCTGTGCTGTCATCTTCGGCCTTGAGAACAATCGGCTCTCATAAGCAATGACATGGCCTTCTTGCATTAAGACCGCACCCAGGCTACGACCACAAGCATCACAATATACTTCAAATGACTTCTGCAAGTCCAGCAAAGTCAAATTTGGTCCTGTAGTCAATTTTTCTTTCAATGTCTGAAAGGCAGTCACCTCTGTGGGTCCCCACGAGAAAGGGCTCCTTTTTGTGTCAAGATATGCAAATGGGAAGCAACCTCTGCAAACTTTCGAATAGACCGCCTGTAGTACGAACACAGTCCCAAGAAGCTTCTAACTTCATGGAGATTCTTCAAATCAGGCCAATCACGTATAGTCTCTATCTTGGCCGGATCCATTTGCACTCCTGCTGCTGAGACAATGTGTCCCAAAAAGTGTATTTTTGGTAGGAAAAATTCACTTTTCTTTGCATTAATCACTAACTTGTGATCTTGTAATGCCTGAAAGACCTGAAGCAGATGATATCTGTGTTCTGCCTCATTCTCGGAGAAAACAATGACATCGTCAAAGAACGTGCCAACAAATAGCCTGTACTCTTGAAAAATCCTATCCATCATCCGGTTAAATATCGCAGGAGCATTGGTTAAGCCAAAAGGCATCACCAAAAACTCAAATAACCCAAAAGTCGTCCGAAAGCTGTTTTGTAGACGTCTCCCGGCGTGATTGTGATCTGATGATATCCACTCTTCAAATCAATCCTGCTAAAGCACAAGGATCCCTGTAATCTGTCGAGTATATCATCGATCCTAGGAATCGGAAATCTGTTCTTGATGGTGATTTTGTTGAGAGCTCTATAATCGATGCACATTCTCCAAGATCCGTCTTTCTTCAAAACTAACAACACTGAAGAGCAATATGGTGAAGTACTAGGTTGGACAAGACCCTGTTCCAAGAGGTCTTTCACTTGGTTCATAATCTCTTCATTCTGTGCTCGGCTCACACGGTAAGGTGGCCGGTTCGGTGGTGTGCTTCCAGGTATCAGATCAATGGCGTCACGAGTCACCGCGGCATCGACACCACCTTGAAAGGTGTGGAGCGTTACTTCTTTTGGCCGAGGCTCAAGAAGGATGTGGACGACTTTGTTCGTAGTTGTTTAGTATGCTAGAAGGTCAAGTTTGACAGGCATAAGGCACAGGTCCCACCCGTCCCTGGGAAAGTATTGCAATGGATTTCATTTTTTATCTCCCGAAAATTCAGAGTGGGGATGATGGCCTTTGGATGGTCATCAACAGATTCAGTAAGCAAGCTCACTGCTTTGCAGTGACAAAGACAGTTAAGCCCGATCCTTTGGCAAAACTGTTTGAATATATGGCACGTCTGAGTCCATTGTTTCGGACAAAGATCTGTGGTCTACTAGTTGTTTTGGACGGCAATCTGGGAGAACATTGGCACATGGTTACAGTTCTCAACCTCGTCCATCCGCAGACAGATCGGCAATTTGAAATAGCCAATTCAATGGTTTTAAATTTGTTGAAGTCTTCTTCTTCTTCGGATTAGAAGACTAAATGGGAAAAGTATTTGCCCTTGGTGGAGTTTGCCTACAACGACACACGGGGAAGACGCCATTTGAAGTGTTCGAGGGTGCTAAGAAGCTTCTTCAATTTCTAAGCACCTAGACAAGATTTGTTTGAAGCAGTTTTTCTAAAAGTCTAGAAGGCATGGAAGGCCACCTAGCAATTCAGAGGAGGAGAGCTCGTCCTCTTTTGACAATGACCAGATCAACACGAAAACCAAGGAGTTCAAGGAAGGAAGTCAGGCCGTCAGGTTTCTTACATTTTTTTTCAGGCTACTAGGACACCCATCGAGCCCTTGAGTTTGTACAATAGTCGCCTTCTCTAGAGAGCAGTTCTTAGAACATTCTAGGTAGCAACAGACAAAATCTTACTTGAAAAGAACGGTGCAGGCATGGTGATCTACTCTGTTGTTACGCAGAGAAACACATGCGACATGGTTAAAATTCTTTTTTTTCACGTCAACTTGGATATTAGATGAATATGCCAGTGTCAACTTGGAGATTTTGGGATACTTTTTTTTCACGTCAACTTGGATATTAGATGAATATGCAAGAGATGCCATCACGCCTTGGCATCACTTGAAAATGACTGAGAAAGATACATTGGATGACTACTGCCAGAGATTTTGGGATACTTGTTTGCCAGTGTCTTCGTTTCGGAAGATTACTTTGAAAGACCAGATTCAGCGGTTTTGTTGTGGTTTGCTAACGAGATTTAAGACTATGCTTTAAACCAGAAGTTTGACTCCATTCAGAGACTTATGGAACATGACTAAGTAACAATTTGGAATTGTAAGGTGCAACGGAAGTGAATGTTGAACTTTGCTCAAGATGAGTGCTCCGAACTGTGCTCAAGGGTTCTTTTTACTTACGGAAGGGAGAGCCTTCCGTTCCTTTAGTGAGAGAGTGCAATGGACACAAACAAAGTGGTGAACACTGTGAATGAAGGTGCTGAGACTGAGAGATAGAGAGAGAAGAATACGACACGAGACAAGTTGTCAAACCCCTCCTCCAAGGGCCCCTCTCTCGATGGCGAGAGAGGTCTACGCTATTGATTGCACAATTTGATACAAGGTATTGATGCTGTGAGTACTAAATGATGCTATGTCGATGTCGACGGTGAGGACGACGATGATGACGCTAAGGCTGAAAACTGAATGCTGCGAATCTGCAACTGTTGCACCAAGGCAAGGCTGATATGCGGTGGACGCCAAGGGCGGTAATTGCATGCAAAAGCTGGGCTGAACTGAGGCTAAATTTGGAAATGAGTGGCTGTAGTGATGGCTGAAATCTGTTGCTTGAAATGCTGGCTTACTGTTGTCTTCAAAACGCTGGTTGCTCCTAAAATGCTGGACATGCTGGTTCCAAAAATGCTGGTCATGCTGGTCCAAAAACACTGGTCATGCTGTTCAAAAACGCTGGTCATGGGGTTGAATTCACTGCGGTAGCAGGGCTGAAAACGCTGTTACAATGGCTGTAAAAAGGCTGTCAAAAATGTAGAAAATAGGTTTAATGCACTGGAAAATGCTCCTGATGGATTCTAATGGTAATGCTGATGATCATGCTGTGTGCAACCAGAGGATATGCATCTACTCTAAGTGCTTGGACATGCACGGTTTGCGAACAGACTCACAAAAGTACCAGATCACTTCCTATTCTAGACTGATTTGACTGAACTGAATCCTGGTCATGCTGTCGCTTGTCCACGGACACATAGGGTTGGATGTGTCACATGACATCCCCTCCTTTTCGAAGTGAGGTACTGGTACCGAACTGTATGGCGTCGAGGGAGATCGCCAACAGCGTCTGGAATCTTGTGAAGGACTCTTCGCCGGCCCACTCTCATGCATGGGTCGTGCGATACTTGAACTTCATAAAGGTCTGCAACGCTTGCTTCTTTGGGCCGCGCCGAAAGCGACAAAGTCTTTTGTGGCTCCTTCGATGCTTCAACTTCGTCTATAGTCATGCGTCTACCTTCTTCAAGAATCTCCAAGGATGAAAATTCCTAAAACCACTTCCAACACAAAAACATGAACATACCCATTCCATGCAAAGTTACTAGAAAAAGACTATTCTTTTGAAAAAAACTATGCATGCAATGTAGATGAACAAAGTGACGGAGTGCCAAACCGTTCATCAAACACACGCAAACAATGGGGTCGAATCGTGACTTTCTGATTTAATTCAATCAACTGTGGCAAAACACAATGGAAATGCCGATGCTTGATGCTCAATCTTTCTTGTGCTCTTTCTGATACCGTGTCATGTCAAGGAAGAGACATAGAATGTAAATTCCTTGGGTACAAACATTTCATCTTTTCATGAGAGTTCAGCAGACATCCATGCTCATTCATGAGGGAATCGTGCTCAACGTACAATATGTCATGCCTATGAAAAGGGATCACATAAGGATGGTGACTAAAATATAGGAAAGCATCACGAATGAAACACTCGAACAATGCGTGCTGACTAATCATTCGTACACATAATACTTCTTGTGAGGGTTCTTTGGACCTCGACTCGAGAGCCAAGATCGGTTCTTTATGAGGGGGTTCTTTTGACCCAAGCTCGAGAGCCAAGATCGGTTCTTCGTGATTGATTGTCTCTGCAATGAGGTTAGCTTCACTAGAGAAAGTATCAACTAACACATCATCTTTGTGAAGAATCACATCATCTTCATGCAAATCATCATGCTTGTCATTATCATGCAATTCATTATGCTTGTCATTATCATTCGAATCATCATGCTTATCATTGTCATTCAAATCATCATGCTTATCATAATCATGCAAATCATGTGTGTCATGCTTGGGAGAAGAAGAGACGGAGTCTCCTTCTCCCTATTCTGTTCAACCTGCGCCTGCACAATAGAAAAGAGTCGCAAGAACTCTTTCATGTGTTGGTCGCTCTTTTCTTTTCTTGTTTTGTTCTTGCGATCAAATTCTGCTTGTCTTGCTTTGTTCTCGTGATCGAATTTGGCTTGTCTTTCTTTGGCTTCCAAGCGTGCTTGCTTGTGCTCACGCTCTATGGCTTCCATTCTTTCTTCATATTCACGATCTATGGTTGCCCTTCTTTCTTCGGCCGCCAAGCATGCTTGCTCATGCTCACGCTCAATAGCTGCCTTTCTTTCTTTGCGTTCTAACTTCCTTGCTTCGCGTTCTAACTTCCTGTCCATAAACAATTGCTTCAACTCCTCCATAGGAGTTAGTGCAATCCTTGGCGTAGATCGGGAAGGGGGAGGGTCGGAAAAACCTCCTGGTGGGGAAAACTCTTCTTCGCCCCTGGCATGCTCACCACCTCACGAGGAACTTGGGTTCTTGTGGTTCTTGGTGTTCTTGAGTTCTTGAGGGTCTTGAGGTTCTTCTTTCGCTTGCAATCTGTGTTAGAGAAGGATCTTCTTTGCACCCGAGTTCTTCTCTTTTCCACAGGCGCACCCCTTAGCGGCCTTGCGCTCTCACCAAGGTTGCTTTCTCCCACCTCACGTCGATTGGTTGGCCGCTAAGTGCACGGTCCGCTCTCAATGAGTGAAAAGAGACAAAGGGGAGGCTGGACAAGCTCTTCTTTCTTGGGTTTCCTGTCACTCTTCAAAAACATGATTAGGAATCGACACGCCCAAGTGGACTTGGGTGACGTGTGACCGCAACAAGCAAAAAAAAAAAAACATGGGGTTCTTTCCTTGAGTAATACAGAACACTGCAAAGCTCTGATACCAATGTAAGGTGCAGTGGAAGTGAATATTGAACTTTGCTCAAGATGAGTGCTCCGAACTGTGCTCAGGGGTTCTTTTTACTTACGGAAGGGAGAGCCTTCCGTTCCTTTAGTGAGAGAGTGCAATGGACACAAACGAAGTGGTGAACCGTACAGCCTGCCAAAGTAATTTACGGAAATCCGTACAGCCTGCCACGTCATTAGCCAATGCAAAACGCGAAAATCCGTACAGCCTGCCACGTCATCATGCCAGCGCAATTTTTGGAAATCTGCCATGTCATCAGTTTTTCCTGTGTGTGGATCCTGCTTTATTTTAAGTCTTTATGTCACTTGGGGCCCCATCGGACAGGGTCCCCGTAAGTTGGTAGGAGTTCTTCTTCTTTTACTTGTTCTTCTTAGGGTTTAGGCCCCTCAGCCAGCATTTGCAAGTTGGCTCCATTCTCTAGGGTTTTGACACGTCAGCAGTTTGTGACAGAAGAGAATGAATCAAGGGAACTAGATGATAGCTCATCACAGGATTCTGGAGAATTAGAGGGTTCCGACGAACTAAGGAAACTAGATGCAAGTTCATCAAAGGATTCCAGAGAAAGAGGAATCACATGATAGTGCGTCTTAGGGTTCCGATGATTGACTTTGATGTGCCAATGGACAGGGAAGCGAAAGATGCTACCTGTAGGTCCCACGGTACAAGGAAAGAAAGGACAAAGGGAATCGGTTGGTAGATCAGAACATTTCCCAGACCCAGGATAAGAATTTTGAAGCCGACCACTACACGAAAGACTTGGACACTGCTATTGCCAAGGTCCGGGAGGCTTTACAGAAATCTCAAGAACTACATAAAAAGGCAGCAGATTGACATCGTCGCGATTTGAAATTAGGCACGCCTAAGAAAACGAAAAGGAAA
Organism: Adiantum capillus-veneris; assembly: GCF_014529385.1. NCBI lineage: Eukaryota > Viridiplantae > Streptophyta > Polypodiopsida > Polypodiales > Pteridaceae > Adiantum > Adiantum capillus-veneris. The sequence continues at coordinate 174,223,208 of NC_140934.1, read as the reverse complement.
GGAGCGGCTTTTTCCAAAGCTCAGCATGAGGTATTATGGCCCTTTCCAGATTAAAGAAAGGATAAATGACCTTTCGACTCCAGCTGCCCAATACTTGGAAGATTCACAATGCATTCCATGTGAGTCTCTTGAAGCCTTTTAAAGGTGATGTGCTAGTTGATGGGGAGCCTGATGAGCAACCCGAAGTGGAGGAAATCGAGGAGATACTCGTTCCAGAACAGATTCTGGCAGACAAGGAAAGAAAGATAAAAGGTAAAGTGATTAGATTGTTCTTGGTTAAATTCAAGAACTATTTTGCATTGGATGCGAAGTGGATGGAGGAGGAGGACCTAGCAGATACTCCTCAGATTTTGAAACTTTACCTTGAAGCATTCGGTTTAGCATAGTCTACTCCGATAGAACCCCGAATTCAGCAAGGGTGAATCTAGTGCAGCAGGTTTGCACAAGAGGGGAGTCACTTCTCTCCTTTGTCAACGGACTACCTCGATTTTGAATAAGGTCATTGATGTCCCCATATGGTTTCAGGGATACTAATGGGTTGACAGTATTCTGCTGAATGACTTCATGACACGGAATTCCCGAAAATGAATATGATTGATTTGTACTCTCTCATTTGAATTGTTTAAGTGCAGGAATTGAAAGACGAAATGACTGCAGCATTTCGGTCTCATAAATCTCTATAGAGATGATCGCAATAAGGATTGATTAATCGCGGATCAGCGAGTTCGGAATGGATCTAGATGCGATTACTAAATACGTTGCTGATGGTCATGGTCTGAGATTTGGAATGAATTTTTCTGTGATTTGTAATGTGATGTCGAGTGATCTCCTGTGAGGTGACTGTCGTTTTGTACAAGTGCTAGATGTGTCGTGTCCAGTGTGTCGGTACCAACATTCAGTGTCTAGCGAGGCAGGTTATGGCCTCTGTCTGCATTTGCAGGCGTAATCGAGGGCGATTACAATTCTTTCAATAGGGGGTATGTCACAAATTGATGACGTGGCAGTGCCCGGACACACACACGTGATGGCGTGGCTGACAGTACGCATCTCTGCAAAGTGCGCTAACTGGCTGACATGGCAGTTGTACGGAATCCTGTAATTTACGTTGGCTTGCTGACGTGGCAGTGCACACGGATTTCCCAATTTTATGCTGACATGCTGACGTGGCAATTGTACAAAATTCTTCTTTTAGCGCTGGCTGCTTTTACTGGCAGATTTTGAGCCAGTTAATTTTGGGACAGCTTGCTTTTGAGTTTGAAAGCTTTTGGGGCTCTGCTTTTAGCATCCCTTGTAACCTTTATAATGAACCCAAGGGGGGCTCACTCTGCAGAGCATCTGGATGCAGAGTCTGAGAGAGAGCATCCGTGGGAGTTGTACTTTGCTCAAAGATTAATATAAAAATTCTCTCTCTCTCTCTCTCTCTCTCTCTCTCTCTCTATTAAAGTTCAATGATTATGAAGTTTTTGTTCATGTGTTGCTATTGATTTCTCGCTTGGAGTGTCCAAGCCGGTTACAGCCTGTTTCGATCTCTAGCTGATGTGAGGATGTGCGTATCTGACCAATAGCACATCGTATCCCGTGGGATAGATGAGTATCCATGTATCCTGGTCTGATCACAATATCATCCTCTATAAGCTGGAGAAGATGCTCTCTATAGAAAGCCATCTTCGCACCCAACTTATGTGTAGGCTGTATCCATGTCCTCTTCGTATCCAACTGAATCAAGTCTTGTCTAATGAGCCTGGTAATCTCTACCCTAGTGAGGGAGATGGAGGGTGCATCCAGAGAGTACTGAAATGGGGGTAGCTGATGTGTGTGTGTACTAAAGCCATGTAACTGAAACCAAGATGCCATCTCTGCATAGCAACATGATCTATCTCTTTGCAATGCCAGCTGTCGCGAAGACTCTAGTGCTAATCGAGCATATCTGTCTTTAGGGAGAGAATGCAAAGGCTTAATTCTGGTAGGCTCAAGAGATGGCAAAAACTACACCAAAATCTATCTCTTTGCAATGCCAGCTGTCGCGAAGACTCTAGTGCTAATCGAGCATATCTGTCTTTAGGGAGAGAATGCAAAGGCTTAATTCTGGTAGGCTCAAGAGAAGGCAAAAACTACACCAAGACTTGCCAAATTGCCAATTGTCTTTTGAGCAGATAGAGTGCAGAGGCTTTTATTTTGGTAGGCTCAAGAGAACACAGAGAGTACACCAAGAGGTTGCCAAGTTGCCAATGGCCCAATTGTCTTTTGAGCAACCTTTGCTACACCTTGTATGCATGCGTGAAGAGAGGAGTGATTAGACTGCACAATGAAGTGCTTGTTTCATTCTTTAATGCTGTTAGGTCATTTTCTCTCTGTGTTTTGGCACACGCTTTCAGACAGCAGGTGTCTTGGTAATTATTTTGAAGGTCTGTAATTTAAATAAGTTTAATGCAGGCTCCGCTTTCACTCAGCAAGAATTGCCTGCCTGCAAGCCCTTGCTAACACCGGGATGGGTAAGCTGAATTGTTCTGTAGTAGGAAGAGGCTTAAGCATGACACTTGTTTTACAGATTCTAAATTGGTGGTTTGCAGGTCATCACAATCTATATGGTGGTGGGTGTAATTTTTATACCTATTGGAGTTGCTGCTCTTCTTGCTTCAAGAAGTGTAAGTACTGTCCCACTTTATCCCCAGAGGGCCACCTGTTATTCATCTTCTAAAAGAAAAATTGAAGCTAATGTTCCATCCTCCAAAGGGCCAATGAAATAATTAAATAAAAATATACCAAGTAACTTGAAGCTCAAGTGCAAGAGAATTTTCAGCAGAAGTCTTTTTAATATCCCCTTTCCCAACATTCACCGGTGGAAACAGATGTATAGATCAATATCTGAGCTTCCATATCTCAAAACTAGAGTTGGATTGACCAAACTACTGTAATCTTAGGGTTGAGACAAAAACCTCCCCCTGAAGGTGAATCTTACCATGGGAGTCTCTCCACAGCTCCATACACACACCCAGGGCTGTCAAAGGCCAAATCTGAAAACATAGCCGTCCTTTCTGATAATGATGGCAGTCTAAAATGCAGGTCCTCGAGGCCTCCAAACGGAGCCAATCTGCTAAGTGCATTGGAAAATGCAGTCAGCGGGGCCTCCCCCTTCTGGCTAAAACCTGCAGGTATGTAGACTTCTTAGGGCTGAACTGGTCCTTCGGCCAACCATAGTCACAAGAAACGCCGTTTCTTCCTTGAAGAAACGGACCAGCTGTTGCCCACGTTTTGTTTCTAGAGAAACGACATTTTTGACCCTTTTTTTTGGGAGTGAAGAATGTGCATGTCACTTTTTATTCTCAATCAATTATCTCTTAGCCTCAGTATTTTTTTTATGCACTTGCATTTCTCTGTATGCAGACTCTGTGCTCTATGCGGAAAGCTTTCCCCCTCTCCCCAAGGTTTGCCTGGTACTTGAGAGTAAGTCTTTTGGCTTCTTTTCACACTTATTGTGGCTTTTAGGCATTTTGGGTGGCTCTGTGGGTGGGTGTATGTATGTGTAACTACTATAACAGTTTGTACACTATGTTAATATTTTAAAAGAAACGCCGTTTCTTGACCGCTTTGACCTTGACTGGAACTTCGAAACTCCGGTTTTTCCGTTGTTTCTGCCGTTTCCGTTTCTTATTGTGACTATGCCAAGTGGCAAGGCCTTCTCATGTATGGATCCTCTCTTGCTGGTTAAAGACTCAGATACCAACAGATGAAATTGCAAATGCTAAAAAAATTTACTGGTCTAGAAGAAAACACATACTGAGGGATACCTCGAACCGAGCTCTCTACAGCCCACTGCAAGCGAGCCTTCCTTCTCTTGCGTTGTTTGTAGCGTTTTCGTCATATCTCATCTTTGTATTCTCACATAAGGGTGCCCACTTTTGGGTTTAATGGCCAAAATTATTCTAAGAAGCTAATCTCTCTAAAGCTTGGGAATTAAGAAAGGTTCTTGCGATTTGTTGCGAAGATTGAACACATCAAGCAGACGTTTAATCCAACAAGGACAGAGTAAGTGCCGTAAATTTAGAATTTTTTTTGATTGGTTAAATCAATTCTGCAAAAATTTCACGTCAGAAGTTCGTGAAGATATTGCGAGGCGTTCGAGTCATATTCTTGATTAAATCAATTCCATAAAAATTTCATGTCAGAAGGTCGTGAAGATATTGCGAGGCGTTCCGAGTCATATTCTTCACTTCGAGTTACACATGGTGTTACTCTTCACTATGTTCTAACCGTATTTACATTTTTCCTTTGCATTTATTTTGGCGGAAAACCCTCTTCTTAGCAAATTACCGATTTCAATCCTCCACCTTTGGGGCCGGATGCGGCTATGTGGGATGTGCAAGCTGACGAGAACGACGTTTTAGAGGTCACGGCTTAGTTGACATGCAAGATTTCAACGCACTTTACAACGAACTGAGCAAATTGAGTTTAATTTCGCATCGATTAATACCAAGGTAATTGCGCTCACGGAGCTAGTTAATATATTTATGTTGCAAATTGCTACTAATCAATTGAAGCTTCCACTTGTAACTGGCCAAGGGACTGATGGGGTTGTGGTAGTCACGGATAGTCAAAAGAACTCATCATGGATGAAGGATTTGAAGTTGCTGGTCTACAGAGGTGACGATCTGTTCGGAATAAAGATGCATTTAATTCATTTCTACGTAAGTAAACAGACGTTCACCATCTCCATTTGACACCAGATGTTGCACGTCCTAGAGAGACCAGTCTAGCTTTGCAAGGCAAGGCGTACAAGTGGTGGATGGTGATTCCACCTACACGAAAACCCAAGATGTGGATGTAGTTTAAGCATATTTTTCGTTTCAAAGCTTATTGTGTCACGGGACGGGCACCACGTGCCAACGGAAAAGAACAGACTGAATAACTTTAAGCACTTTAAGTAACAACTGAACTGAAAGAGATGCACGACACACCAGGCGTGAGTGGCGGAGCTCCACCCCAGAGAGCACTGGCCCCAAACCTTGGCATCCCTTACGGTATTTCTTTATATTGCTTGAACTTAGTACAATGCAGTACTCCACCCTCTGCACATTTGTACTGAAGCGTGCCAGAGAATGAGCCCTCTGCACATATTTAAAGGCCCTTGGCCTTGAAAAGAAGTTACATGAAAAGCAGTCAAATTCAAAAGCAACTGGTCCCAAAAACACATGCTGAAAATCAGCCAGCATAATGTAAGGAAATCCGTATAGGTGCCACGTCAGCATGCAACGCAAAACGCGGAAATCTGTACAGCCTGTCAATGCAAAATCCGGGAATGACCGTACTGCCGGCCTTTGATGATAGATTGAATGCTATTTTCTTGTTGATGACCTTACCCGATAACTGGGAATCTTTGGTTGTTTCACTTAGCAACAACTGTGCCTTAACCTTTGATGGTGTTAGGGGTTCTATCCTGAATGAAGAAATCAGGAGGAGGTCTAGTGGTGAAAGCAGTGGCTCATCTTATTAAGTTAGAGGCAGCTCCGAAAAGAGGGGTAGTGCAGCAAGAAAAGGCAAAAGCAAAAGTAGAAGCAAGGGTAAACAACAAGATGTTTTTTTTTTTCCGAGAAAAAGATCCTTCTATTAGTTAATGAAAGCTGCCCATAGGGCTACATCCACCTCTGCAAGAGAGGGCTACAACAAACATGATGGGGAGACTCTCCCAATGAAAAAACAGCATATATACAATGGGGCTAAATCAAGAGATGGGAGGAGGGAAAAGCCACACAGGTGGAAAATAGTGCCATCTAAGCACCCCCTGGACCATGGAGTAAAACGGCCCAGGGCGCCAAAGACGAAGGAAAGCCTTGCGGCGCTCCCGCATGCGGTCGGAGCTGCCCTGTAGTCCCTCAAGCTGTCCTCTGAGAGTGTGGATCAGCTCTAGCCAAAAGTCACGAACAGTCTCCGCTGGTGGTACAAGGCGAGCCTCAAAGATGCGGAAACAACGGGCCCGCCAGATGAACCAGAGAGCTAGGCCGCTGATGAGCTCCCAACACTCCGCTCTCTCATTGCTCCACTCCTGTGGAGTAAGGTCTGTAGCAGGCTGGAGTGTAGGTCGACCCCCCTGTATCACTATCATCCTGCTGGTGGAAGATAGCTCAAACTGAAGTGCCGGGCCCGTGAGGGTGGACCAAGCCGCCGCCCCCCAAGTGTACTGTCGAGCCGTGGAGAGGGCAGGCATCAGCCGAAGAACTCGTAGCCACACCTGCTGGGCAGAGGGGCAGTCCCAAAGACAGTGTCGCTGACTCTCCACCAACTGGTCACAGGCTGTACATGCGGCCGAGAGACCACTATGTACAAGCCAGCTCCCTACTGCTGTGGCTCTGTGTGCAACCAACCACTGGAACAAGGTGACGCGCCTCGGCTGTCTGGAGTCCCACAGCCTCTGCCAAAAAGCTGCCAAGAACTCAACTGTGAGACCCTCCTCCTGCCAATGACGTGCTGCAGCGGGGCGGGCCTCTCTCTGTGCTGCAAGTATATGACGTCCAAGCCGAACAGTGTACTGAAAGAAAGGGACTCCTGGGCGGTTTGCAGAAGAGAATGGGTCCCTCCATAGCCACTCACCAGGATCCCACTGTACTCGTGCCAGTGGACAGCACTCCCAAGCCCATAGCCTCCAGTGTCCTGTCTCAAGAGCTGCTGGGTCAGGGTCTATGACGCAAGTCCTCCCACAAATGCCCACAACTCGGATCCTCTGGAAACAACACTCTGCTACCTGCGGGGCCTCTACTGCAACTCTCTGTAATCGTCCCCCACCCTGAAGCTCGAAGAACAAGGCTGGGACAGTCTCTGAGCAAGCCCTGACTGAAATGAGAACCTCCAGTCGTGTGAAGGCTCCCATCCACCGGGGTGCTACTGGCTCGAGAGGCGTGAGCCAATCAGCTGGAACTGACTCTGAGATGTCTTGACACATGCTCTGAACCCCTCTCATGCCCTGTAGCTGGACAACCTGCACCTCCTCTGACAAACCTGTGAACTCTAGCCAGTCACCTAGAGAGCGCGCTGGACCTGCTGCCATGGGACCCCAAGAAACATGAGGCCTACTCCCAACCAAGTGGCCTCTCTGAGTGCTAACCATGAAGTTCCAGACGAGGGGCTGCCGTAGGCGCTCCTCCGTGACGTCGGCTGCCGCTGCTCTAGGCCACGCCGTAATAGCTCCCAAGAATGAAGCAAACTCACAGCGAATCGGTCCTCCAGTCTCCTGCTCAAACCAACTCGGCGCAACTCTGTAAAGATCCATCTGGTCGAAGGTTGCCAAGGGCCTCCTGACTGAGGCACCCTGGCACGAAGCCTCTGCAACAAGAACTCCTTCCAGGGCTCCTCGCCTGGAAGAAGTCCTCTGACGACGAACTTCCCAAGAAGGGCTCTGCTCTGCTGTGCTGGATCAATGATCCCAAGCCCTCCCTGAGAACAAGGAAGTGTGATGACCGACCAAGCCACCTTGGCTCGGGCAATCTGAGTGTCGCGACCAGACCAAAGGAAGTTCCTGATCAACCTCTCTACCTGGCTGATGCAAGAACTCGAGAAGATCCAACAAGAAGTGATGTACCACATAGTCGCCAACAACACCTGGTTGGCAACTACTACTCTACCAGCCAGCGAAAGTCGTGCTGAGCTCCAATGTAACAGCTTTCTCCTGATGGACAGGAGAAGAGGAGCAATCTGCTGCTCGGGGGACAAATCCAAACCAACCTGACAACCCAAGTACCGAACTGCAGTCCCTGGAGGAATCCACTTGAAACCCTCTCCTGGCATCCAATCTGGCACAGGAGCACTACCAACTGAGAAAGCCACTGTCTTTCTCCAGTTGATCAGTGCGCCCGATGCACAGCAGAAGGTCTCCAAGGCCTGCCCACATCTGTGTAAATTGGCCTCCTGGCCCTCAAGTACAAGGCTGAGTCGTCGGCAAACCAACCTGCTCATCTCCCCGTATAGGGAGTGCTAAGCCCCTCAAACCAACCTGCTGTGACACCAAAAATCTGCTCATCGCCTCCGCATAGAACAGAAAGAGAAAGGGGGCAAGAGGACAACCCTGTCTGACCGATCGTGTGAGCATGAAGCGCTCACCTCTACCTCCTGCCAAAAGCACCTGACTGTGGGCCTGCCTGTACAAAGCTGACACCCCTCTGATCCAAGCCTTTGAAAAGCCCATCCTACGTAGCGTGCCCTCTAGAAAGTCCCAGTAAACTCTGTCGTATGCCTTCTCAAAATCGAGAAGAAGAATCACAAGGTCCTCCCCACGGAGCCGTGCAAGGGCAGAAGCCTCCCAAAAAGTGAAGATGTTGTCAAGGATACTGCGTTCCTTGACAAAACCTATCTGAGTCCCATGTATAAGGCACTCCAAAAGTGGCTGAATCCTCAAACTCAGAGCCTTGGCAAGAATTTTGTAGGCTGAGTTGAGAATGGTGATGGGACGCCACTGTCGAATCTCATCCAAGGAGCCACCCTCCTTTGGAATGAGGTAAATCAGGCCCTCACTCATGCTATCCGGCATCACTCCTGTGTGTAGAATGTACTGAAAGGCACTACAAAGATCTGGGCCAAGCAGGTCCCAGTACTCCAAGAAGAAGGTGAAAGTCAGCCCATCCTCACCTGGACAGCTACCACGAGGGAGGGCCCTAAGGGCCGTGTGCAGCTCCTCAAGCTGAAGAGGTAACTCCAATCTCTGCCGCATCTCCTCAGTCACAAGACAAGGCATCTGTGCCCAGACCTGCTCCCTGCATGCATCCTGTCTCTCTGACTCGGGCTCAGCCGACAGTAGCTCACGGCAAAAGTCAGTAGCAACTGCACGCATATCCTCTGGCTCATAAACAACTGACCCATCGGGTCTCCTCAACTGATTGACCTTGGCATGCGAGTGCCGAGGTCCCACTGTCTCAAAAAAAACACCTGTCACTCTGTCACCCACCTGAGTCCACTGAGATGCCTGTCGGTGGAAGGCAAACTCATGGCGCCTCTCCTCTGTGCAAGCAAGCTCTTGTCGAGCCTGCTGTAGCTGCTCCTCCAACCATGGACTGTCTGGATGCTGCTCCTGCATCCTCTGTAGTGAAGCAATGCCTCGTCTGAGACGCTGCTCCTCCTCTCTCGCTGCAGCCCGTCGAGCCAAGGACTCCTGGAGAAAGAAGTGGCTAAGCTGAGCTAGGCCTGAGGCCACTCTGTCTGCAGGTGGAGCCTGGCTGTCCATGCCCTCTGTCCATAGAGCCTCGACCCTCTCTCTGAGTGCTGAGTCCAACAAGACCCGCTCTGGGATGCGAAGCATCGTGCTCCCACTCCTCTGCCTGTCTGCCACTGTGAGGATCACTGGTGCATGGTCCGAGAAGGATGTCCCTGCCAGGATGCCCACTGATCCCCCCAAGTCACTGAAGTGGTCACTAGTGTAGAAGCGATCTATGCGCGATAGATTCACTCCTCCCACTCTACGGTCCGATCTAGAGAAGGCAAGACTCTCTGGAGGCCTCACAAAGCCAGAATGCTGCCATGTATCCGAGACCCTTAACGTCATACAAAACCTCTCCCAAGCTGCTAACTCGACTCCATGCAAAGTAGCATGGCTGCCTCCAATCCTGTCAGAAGGGTCCTCCAACATGTTGAAGTCCCCTCCTACACACCACTGGTCAACCTGTGGCAAAGACTCAACAATCTGTGACCAAAACTCTGCACGAGCACTCGCCACATTGGGCGCATAGATGTTCAGGAAACCCACAAGGCTACCCTGAACCTGCATAGTAATCCACTGAGCCCTGCCTGGTACAATAATCCCTCTGCCCACAATGGCCTGCTGTAATGAGTCCGCAATAGTCATACATACCCCACCCTTGATGTCTCCAGGTCCAAAAGCAGCTGACCAAAAGGTATCATAGCGTCCACGCAAAATCTGACCACATCGCCGAATGCGGCTCTCAGACAAATGGTGCTCCTGAAGCATAAGGAGATCAATCTCTCCTCCCACAAGGCAACGCTGAAGCTCCTGACGCAATCGGCCCCGCTGTCGCTGAAACTGGGGCCCACCTAGTCCCTGCACGTTCCACGAGACGATCCTCATGGGGAGCGAGAGAGAACAGATGCTGCCGCAGCAGCAAGTCGAGCTATCTTCGAAGCAGGCTTGGATGGGGAGTAATCCGCATCCGAGCGTCCTCTAGATAGGCGAGACTGCAGTGAGTGCCTGGTCCCAGTGTTACCAGGGAACGGACATTTCGGGCCTTGGAACGCCGGAACGGCGTTCCGGCCGGCCGGGATTTTCTGGAACGCGTCGGAACGGAACGGCGTTCCGGCTGGAAACTGTCACCGGAACGGGACGACCGGAACGGGCTGGAACGGGACGGAACGGACCGGAACGGCCGGAACGGCCCCAACGGCCATAAACGGCAGTTTTTGAAATTGAAAAAAATGACTGTTAGGCAGCCAACGGCCATTTTCAGCAGTCAAAAAAGTATATAATGCCCCCCTCCTCCCCCATTCTTCACACACTCATCAAGCCTCAAGGCCCATTCTCCCTTGCTTGAGCCTTGCTCTCAACTCTCAAGCCAAGCTCATTCTCCCTAGCTTGCTCTCAACTCTCAAGCCATAGTGTGGCGCCGCGGCATGCCTCAAGGCTCAAGCTCTCAACCTCTCTCTCTCTTGGGCTAACTTCTAAGTTCTAACCCTCAACTTTCAAGGCTCAAGGCTCAAGCTCTCACGGAATCAAGCGGCAAGCCTCTCTCTCTCAATCCCTCTCTCTCTCTCTCTCAAAGTTCAAGATCAAGCTCTCTCTTTCACGGATAATCCATCATCCATGGCCTCTTCTTCTCGTTCAACCCCCTCCGTTCATGCGGGCAACACTCAAAAGGCGAAGGAATGGTCGTGGTGGGATGAAGTGACCTCGGAGGGCACCTTGTCGGCGGCGGGAGGTTCTCGTGCATGGGGATGCAAGCTATGCTCTTACACGCGGAAAGGGGGACATGACAAAGTGAGGGCACACTTTCTTCGAGTGCTGGGACATGAGGTGAAATTTTGTGCCAACGTAACCATCGAGAAGAGGAAGGAGCTCGAGGAAAAGGATCGGCAATTCAACCATAAAGCCAAGCCGGCACGCAAAGGTATTGATCCAAAGACCCTCATTTTCCCTTCTTCCTCTCTACCCGGTGTAGGTGTTGGTGCATCTTCAAAAGGTCCAATTCGTCGCCAAAAGACCCTTACCACCTCTTGGGACCCAAAGAAGAAAGAAGAGGTGGATGCGGCCGTGGCCCGATTCTTCTATCACGACCATATCCCATTTGTCGCAGCGAGGTATGTACATTGTTTTATGATTCATCAATCTTCTCTCTCATTTCTTCCGTTATCGTCGTTTCCACTTTTTTGATACTAACCTCTTCTATGTTTGATCGAAATAGGTCGGAGTATTGGAAAGTCATGGTGCAACAGATAGGAGAGTATGGCACCGGCTATGTGCCGCCATCTTCAGAGGCTCTCCGAACCACCTTGCTCGATCGAGAGAAGGCTATCGTGGAGCAAGCAACCCTCAACATTCAGCGTCTTTGGGCAAAACATGGCGTTTCCCTCATTGCTGACGGGTGGAGCGATACAAGGAAGAGATCTATCCATGGTCTCGTCGCATACTCCAGTGGAGAGATGTACTTTGTGCACTCTCATGAGGCCACTGAGAGTGGCAAGTCCGCCGATGTCCTCTCTGCAGAGTGGACAGTGGCCATAGAAACCATCGGTGAGCAACACGTGGTGGCCTTTGTCACAGATGGGGAGGCATCAAACAGGGCAGCAGCAGCTATCATAGAGGGCCACTATCCGCATGTGACAGTGTGCTTTTGCATGGCACACTGCTTGAACAACCTTCTGAAAGACATCGGCAAGCTAGACTGGATTGCTCCAGTCATTGCTGATGCAGTGAAGATGGTTACTTTCATCAACAATCACAACTTGGTTCGGAGTGAGTACCTCAAGAGGTCGGGCGGCAAAGTGCTTCTAAAGTATTCAGATACCCGCTTTGCATTCAACTTTCTTCTTGTACGCAGGCTGTCTGAATGTCAAAATGCGGTCCGACAGGTCTTCATCAGTGATGAGTTCACCACCTCCCCCTATGCAAAGACAGTTGCAGGGATTTTGTGCAAGGATAAGGCAAAGGATCTTGAGTTCTGGAAGGAGCTCAAGAGTCTAGATGCACAGGTAAAACCGGTGGTTCATTTGCTTCGAGTTCTGGATGGCATGGATCCTTGCATTGGCAAGATTTATGAGGCAATGGACCGCATGATTGAGCAGCTTGCACAGCTTGAGCCGAACGCAGAGCGATATGAGGAGATCCATGCGCTTTGCAGCTCGAGGTGGAATTCATATGCCTCTCCTTTACACGGGGCAGCGTACATGGTGGATCCAGAGTTCCAAGGTGCAGGGCAAGAGACAGATAGGGAAGTCATGAACCAATTTACAGAGATCTTAAACAAGATGGTTCTAGACAGAGATGGGCGACGCATTGTCAGAGATCAGCTGAGACAGTACAGAGAGATGCGAGGGTCATTTGGTAGTCCAGATGCTCAGATTGATCGCAGGAAAATAGGTTCAGTGCTTTGGTGGGAGGACTATGGCTATGATGGCCCTGAGCTTCAGAGATTGGCGATCCGTATTCTCAGCCAGTCAGTTAGTACCTCATGCTTGGAGCAATTGTGGAGTACCTTTAGCCACATTGCTTCCAAGAAGAGGAATCGGTTTGGAGTGGAGAAGGCTAATGATCTTGTCTTCGTCAGCGCAAATTTGAAAATGCTTTGCAAGAGTACAGACAAACAGACAGATCCTTTTACATAGTGGGAGATGGAGCAAGAGGCTTCTCAGGCGGGTGGAGATGCACATCCACCAACACCAGGTACTTCATCTGTGGCTGAGATCGAGCCGGACCTAGACCTCGATGATGAGGAATGGGAGGATGTGCATGATTTACAGCCGGCTACTACGGATTGGGAGGCCTCTCAGGCTAGTGGCTCTTGAGTCTTGAGTCTTTGCCATTTATCCACCTTTTTGTATGGTTGCTTGAGCCTTGCCCTCTTTGCCATTTGTAGCTACTAGCATCTTTATGGTATTTGTCACCTTCAGTCTTTTGGTATTATGGTCACTGAAGTCTGGTTTGAACTTTGCCCCCCTTTGGTTTTTTTGTAGCACCTTGGCCGTTGGCGGCCCTTGAGGCTTGTTACTATGTTAGCCATAATTAATTCCAAAGTGTTATCTCTGACTACTACTCTTGCAATTATTTGAGAGCATTGTGTATGTACTATGGGCATTGTGTTTGCTCATTGTTGTTCATCTGGCTATGTACTCTGGGCGCCTCACATCCCAATCAAGTCATAATAAGGTTAAATGGTCTTCGAATCGTGTTTTTTGTGGGTATTAGAGTCAAAGGACTCTAATACTACTTGTATTCAAACACATAACGCTAAAAAAAATAATATTTGGGTGTTTTTTTAGCCTGCCGTTCCGCGCCGTTCCCGTTCCGGGCCCATTCCCGTTCCCCCGTTCCGCAGGGAGGCCCGTCGCCGTTCCCGTTCCGCGTTTCGGGTAACTCTGCGTGGTCCAAGCCCAAGTAGAGCGAGCCGTGCGTAAAGCAACCTCCTCTGTCCAGGAGTCCTCATGAATGAATACATAGCTAGGCAGACACTGCGTATCAGCAAAAAAGTACACCACAATGTGTCTACATCCTGCAGAATCTGGGGTTGTCACCGCAAACTTGGCCAGTGGCCACAAAGTCTGCAGCAAATCTGTAATGCCAAGTTCTCCCATGTGGTGAGAGAACTCGAGAACCTGTGTATGCAACCATCCCACCACTGAGTCGAGGGACCACTCTGTCTCAGTCCTGCCACATAGGGGGAAGGAGAAACCAACTGCTGAGTCCAAGGCCTCTGTCCCCCTAGCGGCGAGGAACAAAGCGTGGACTCTGAAGCAGGCTGCCTCGTGGTCTGCTGCGGAATCGCCAAGAAAACGAGTAAACCCGTAATCGAAGAAATCCCAGCGGCGTCGGAGGTCAAAGCTCGTCAAACCACGAGGGATAGCTACAAGAGGAGAAGTCTGAATCTGCAGTGGGGGCCGCATGAAGGGCTGACCCTCTCTCGCTAGGCGACTCGTGGCGAAGGCGCTGCCAAGAGATCTCCTGGCCGCCGGCAAGGGTCTAGTCCCCTGAGCCAACTGTGGTACTGAAGCAGGAGGAGGGGGAGAAGGGGCTGGGGGGGGGGGCGGGGGAGAGGAGAAGCGGGGTGGGGCGGCAGAGACATGGGGGGGGCGAGGTGGGGAGTGAGCGGTAGCAGAGGGCGGGGGAGGGCATGAGGAGGAGGAGGGGAGATCGGAAGGCGGAGCGGCTGGCGAGGGTGAAGCGGAGGTGGTGGCTGGCGTAGGGGGCTCCTCCTGCTCAAGAGGACCAAAGCGGTTCCCCGTGGGAACCCACTGCTGCTGAGTAGGCACCTGGGGGCCACTCTGAGTGCCAGGCTGTCGTTGTGGCCCCTGGCGTCGACGGCCACGGGCCTGCTGCCACCCCTCCTCCGCTGGAGCCCCAGGCTCGGAGGGTAGCGCTGAATCTGTGCTCTGTGTCGCTGGCTGTGGCTGCGGCCCAGCCTTGGCAGGCGGAGGCTGAGGCTGGGGTGCAGGTCGAGGTCTCCTCCGTGGACAGGCCTTCGCTAGGTGGCCCATCTGTCTGCAAATGAAGCACTGGTTCGGGAGACCCGAGTACTCCACACTCTGTCTAAACCAACCCCCACTCACCCGAGGCAGAAGGATGACCTTCGGGAGCGTGTGGGTATCTCTGACCAAAACTCGAACTGAGGGGATGCCAGCCGCCTTGGCAGCTATTGATGCTGCCGTACGAGGTGTCTCCAGGACAGTTCCGATGGCGGAGCCAATCCTGGAGAGAAATGGAAGGTACTCCCTCCGTAAACCCGGAAAGCAGACTGAGATGGGGATGTCCGCCTCCTCTACTAGCACATCCGAAGACGGGTCAAAACCATGTCGCCGCTGTCGAAAGTGGGCGCATGATGCTCGGATGGCCAATGGACTCATAGCTATGACCTTGGAGGCCATCTCGGAAGTCTCGAACTCAATCTGGTAGTACCCCCGTCCGAGAATCTGGACATCCAAGATCTTGCCCACCTCTGCGAGGAGGCGGGTCTGGAGAAGGTCTCGCAGCTCTCCTCTGCTGGGACGAGTGCCGAGAACCTTGCAGATGACAGAAGTCGCCTGCAAGCGTTCTACCTCTGTGGCAAGGCTCGCTTGCTCTGCCGGCGTAAGAGCAAGTCGAATGGTGGGCTCAGCGGGGTCGGGCGAGGGGGCTTCATTGGAGTCCCTCTGCGGTGGAGCATGAGCCGTCATCTGTGTCTGCCAGTGCAGCGGACAGCAGCAGGGGTAGCGCGAGGGGAAGGGGGCAGTGCGAGGTGGACAAGCGGGAGAGCAGCGCGAGGGAGTGAGGGAGGGCGATGGCGCAAGGGGGGAGAGGTGCGAGCAGCAGCGAGCCCTTTCTTTGTTCTCCAATGTTGCTTGTGCTGATGTATATGTACATACAACTTTCCAAACAACAAGATGTTACTGGCATAAAGGGCATAAAAAGCCCGATTGCAGATACTACAAGAAAGAGCAAAAACGAAGGAAAACGAAGGATGATAACTCTTCCTGAAAAGAAGTTGCAAAAGCAGATGTTGTATCTAGTGTGGTCATTGAAGAGCTTCCTGACACTGAAGAAGTACTTGTTGCAACCTCATGCATTAATGGAGATGTTATGGCAACACTAGGTGATATGTACATCATCAAAAGGGAAGATTGATGCTTTACTTTCAGCTCATGATGGGCTGTCCCAATCTTGGATAGTGGACAGCGGGGCCTCTTTTCATGTTAGTCCCTCTTTGGAGTCATTTTCTTCCTACACTGCAGGTTGCTTAGGCAAGGTTTACTTGGGCAACAACTATACATGTGAAATAGAGGGTGTGGGCACCATTTACTTGGCTCTCGAAAATGGCCAAGAGCTGGTTTTATAGGACGTGAGATATGTCCTTGGCATTAAGAAAAGTTTGCTATCAGTGAGGCAGCTGGATGCGAAAGGTTATTTCTACTTTTGGTGGTGGGTCTTGGAAAGTACACAAGGGTTGTATGCTGATTGTAAAAGGCAACATGTAAGGTGCAGCGAAATGAATGTTGAACTTTGCTCAAGATGAGTGCTCTGAACTGTGCTCAAGATTTCTTTTACTTATGGAAGGGAGAGCCTTCCGTTCTTAATGAGAGAGTGCAATAGACACAAACAAAGTGAATGGACACTAAATGGAAGTGTATGAGATTGAGAGATAGAGAGAGAAGAGAATACGACACCAGAGACGTTTGTAAACCCTCCTCCAAAGGCCCCACTCTCTATGGCGAGAGTGGTCTACTATTGATTGCACAAATCTCTACAATGCTTGGACTTGCCGACGATGTCGACGACAATGAGGACGACGACGAGACGTGCTGAATCTGGAAATACTAAGGGGTGAAATCTGCAAATCTTTATCTGCTGAATTCTGACTCTATGTCGGTGACGATGTCGATGACGAGGGTACGACGACGATGTGCTGAAAAGGCAGATGCTGAAATCTGCGTTTTCCGGGCTGAAACTATAAACTTCGCCGGATCTAACCGTGTGGCGAGGATCTGCTGTGGGAAGGTGAGATCTGCGAGGTTTGGGGGTTGTTTTGCTGTGTCTAAGGGCTGAAAACTGAAAACGCTGATGACTCTTGGTGTTCTGTCGCGGTCAAACTGCAAAACGCTATGCTGATGCAAAAACACTAGGACTGAAATTGCCTTCTGCTGCTGCCGGTTGTCCCGCAAGTGCAAAATGCTAGGCTTCTTGGTTGGTCTTGCTGCTGCCAGGGCTGATCTGCTGTGCAACAAACGCCGGGTTGCCTGTGGATGAAAACGCTAGCTCTACTGCTATGGGGGGTCTTGCTGAGAAGTTGCCGGTTGAGCAAGGTGCTCATGCTGCCTCTTCTGCCAGAAAGTGCGAGTGCTAGGTTTTTATTTATACAAAAGTTATGTCTCGCTCACAGGAGAGGGGATCTAGCCCAGATGTCGTCGGGATGGGCGTCCAGTGTCCGGGCGAACGTAGTGTGAACCCGGCCAGTGTGGCCGGCCATTATTATAAAAGGGAGGCCAAGGCCTCATTTGCAGTTATCGACCCCCACTGGCAGAGTGCCAGTGGTTAGCCCGCGAGGCTAGGAGTGC
Source organism: Adiantum capillus-veneris (assembly GCF_014529385.1). NCBI lineage: Eukaryota > Viridiplantae > Streptophyta > Polypodiopsida > Polypodiales > Pteridaceae > Adiantum > Adiantum capillus-veneris. Next base: position 174,205,982 of record NC_140934.1, on the reverse strand, counting down.
GCGAGGTCACCTCGAGGAGGTGAGGCCGGGTGGTATGGGACGCCCGGTCTTACAGGTGCACGCCTACGTCCTCGGACGCTGGCTTCAGCAAGGGGGAGCTGCCGGATGGTGGCTATGGTCGGGAGGTTCGTCCGACGCGTATCTGTAGGCGGTCTGTGTAGCTGGGAGATCCTATCTCGTCGTTCGTTTCATGGTATCAGAGCCGGCTTGGTTGCACGAAGGACCGTGTGCACGCCTACGGATTGGTTCGGGTCGGAAAACCTCAATAATGTGTAATTTTCAGTGATTAATTTCTTTTTCTTCTCACAAGCATGTGTAAGGGCGAAAAATTGATGTTGTTTTTGCTCATTCTTGATAAAATTCAGGGATTTAATAGGTACGATTGTTGAATTTTTCTGTTTTTTGATAAAATCAGAGGTTTTTTTCTCACTAGTCTTGTTGATTTTCGACGAAAATCAAAGAATTAGACTACTTTGCAGGAAATTTCAGCATGCAGTACCTATTTTCTCTAATCTTTCTCTGACCTCTTCCTCTGTGCGAGAGAGAGAGAGAGAGAGAGAGAGAGAGAGAGAGAGAGAGAGAGAGAGAGAGAGAGAGAGAGAGAGAGAGAGAGAGAGAGAGAGAGAGACTGCTCTCCATCTACTGCATGTGGGGAGACCTTTTCCTGTATGCTCAGAGAGGGGGGCTGCTGGCGTGAAAAAGATGTGTAGCGCTGGCTCCAATTTGGCGCTCCTTTCCTTTGCTGGCCACGAGCGAACACACGCTCCAACACCCAATTTCTCTCTCTCCACGTGTTCGGCAGCGCTGGCAGCTCGTTGGATTTTTTTCTACGCTCTGAGCCTTGCGCTATGATAACACGCTGCTTTGGTTTCGTTAAGTGGGGTTTTTTTTTTAATACTATTAAGTGGGCCTTTTAATTGAAAGTGGCCAGGACACTTTGTTTTTTTTAATAAGTATGAAACCTAAGTTTTATTAAAAACTCACTTACAGAGACTTGCAGAAACTCACTGAGAACTCAATTTTGGCTCTCCTGCTCCTCTCTCAAGCCTCCTCTCTCTCACCTGCTCGCGCTCCCGCCATCACCTGCTCGCCTTCAGACGCTCACGCTGACGCGTGGAGCTCTTCGCAACTTCAACTTTTCGCGACCGAAAAGTGCAGAAAAGGCTCGGTTTCTCGTGAATTTTCCAGTTTTTCACGCACTTCGCCATGGATTCCTCCAGCTCGGATGTGCAGCGTGACGACGCGCCAGGTAACATCCAAATCCCATTCACGCATGCTCTCTACACATGGATTACAACTACTTTCCAGAGCTTCGACCAGCATGTTACTGCTCTGGAAAACGCGAACGTTCAGGCAAACATTCGCTTGGCCTCTCTCGAAGGGGTCGTGCAGGGGCTCAGTTCCCGCCTCTCTACTCTCGAAAATATGGCTCAATCGACGATTGCGCGTATTTCCGAGGGCGAAACCCATCTCCAGCATTTACGGACGCAGATTGTTGCTTTTGGGCGTTCGCAGGGTGGTCCGATTGCTACAATTCCGTACAAAACTACAAATTTCTCAGGTGAAGAGAAGGAGTGTACGGAATTGGCTGTAAATAACTGGCTGCACCAGTGGACCACATACTTTGATCTCCATAGGGAGCATGATGAACGGAGGATTCAGATGATTCCTCTCTATCTGCGCAGCAAGGCGCTTACCTGGTGGCGTGACATGACAGAGAAGCCTACGACGTGGGCTGACTTTTGCGTGAAATTCAAGAGGGATTTCGCCAAAATGGACCCTTTGAAAGCTTACGCCAAACTGCAGAGTCTTTCGATGAAAACTCTGTCTTTTGATAAGTATACGACAGCTTTCAAAGAGGCGCTCACCTTCTGCAAGGTGGATTCCACGCACGCCGTACACATGTACTTACTGGGGTTACATGAAGATTACCGTTGGGCCTTGATCAAGGACAAAGCCCCGACTGATGTCGAGGATGCAGTGGCAAAGGCCAGGACGTTCCATTTGATAAATGGAGCGAATTATTAGAAGAAAAGAATTGCAGACCATCAATCCGGTGAGGGTGCTTCGAGGAAGCGACCCCGATTCCAGCATAAGTCCAAATCACCGTCGAGATCTTCTCAGGAAAAGAAGAAAGCCAGAAATGCTTCAGTTGCTGATGCAGTGAAAAAGGGGGCTTGCTTCGGATGTGGCCAGACGGGTCACCAAATCAAGGATTGCCCTAAGAAGAAAAAGACGCAGAAACCGCAAGGCCGTCCTTCGGTTCAGATTCACGAGATCTCAGGTAACTCTGATGTTGTTCAAGTTGAAATCCATCATTTAGCGCACAGTTCATGCACTAATTGTACTTTTAGCATCAAAGTGTTTGGTAAGCACGATCTTCTCCGTTTCCCCGGGAAGATCAATGGTTACGACGTGACCGTACTCCTTGATAATGGAAGCTCACACAATTTTGTGGATGCAAAATTGGTGCAGAAACTGAACCTGCGGACGCTAGACAGTGACCATGAGTATCGCGTGAAGATGGCTCATGGCGTAGATACGGATGTATGGAATGGGATGGTTCCAGACTTGTCGCTCGAGCTAGCTGATTACAAAGAGAACCTGGATTTCCACATCATGCGCCTGGATAGCGCAGATCTTATTTTAGGAATTCCATGGTTTTATGATAAACAAGACTCATTGTATATAGACTATGTACATCACTCTCTTGTTTTTGTTAAACAGAACATGCCTCATGTATCTGTGTCGCTTTGTAATCAGAAGTCTGTAAATAATGGTTTTGCAATACCAGTTGTTACTGCTTTGGAAATATATAAAGAAATAAAGTCTTCTGATGTTGACTTTTATCAATGTGTACCATCTGCTTGGTTTGATTCATTAGTGCTTGATACTTCTGTCACCGAATTTCGTAAAAATGTTTCATGTTCTTCTGTTGAACTTGGGGATTCTGACGAATCTAACTTTATCCGAGAAATCATGACTGATTTCAAGGATGTTTTTTCTGATGATCTACCTCCTGGCTTGCCGCTTTCGAGAGGAGTAGATCATGGCATTGAGTTGGTGGCTGGTAGTCAGCCCTTCTCAAAGCAACCCTATCGGTTTAGTAAAACCGAGGAGGACGAGATTCATCGACAGCTGAAGGATTATCTCGACAGGGGTTTTGTTCGGCCTAGCAAATCCCCGTGGGGAGTGCCAGTGCTACTTTCTCGAAAGAAGGATAACACTATGCGCTTCTGCGTGGATTACAAGGGGTTGAATAAACTCACTGTCAAGAACAAGTATCCGCTCCCGCATATGGACGATCTGATAGATTGGCTCCATAAAGCGTTGTATTTTACGAAGTTAGACCTGCGATCGGGCTATCATCAGATACGGATCAAGCTGGAAGATATTCCTAAGACAGGCTTCCATATGCGTTATGGTCACTACGAGTTTTTGGTCTTGCCTTTTGGTTTGACCAATGCTCCAGCTACGTTCCAGCAGATGATGAATGATCTGCTGAGACCATTTTTGGGCAACTTCGTTGTTGTATTTCTCGATGATATCTTGATCTACAGCTGAAGTTTGTCTGAGCACCTAGTGTATATACGCACTGTTCTCGAAGTACTGAGAACTGAGAAGCTTTACGCTAAAGCGCAGAAGTGTGAATTCTTTAAGAAAGAGCTTCTGTATTTGGGTCACATCATTACTCGCGATGGAATTTGCGTTGACCCTGAAAAATTGGATAAAGTGCGAAATTGGCCCATTCTGAAGAATGTATGCCAAGTAAAGTCCTTTTTAGGCTTTACTGGATTCTTTCGCAAGTTTATCAAGGATTACTCTAAAGTTGCTACTCCGCTTACGCAACTTTTGAAAGGAGGGGTGAAAGGGCCGAAGACTTCGGGTCCTCATCGTAAAGGTAATCCCCCTGTTGTCTGGAATGAGCGTCTTGACGAGAGCTTTCGGACACTAAAGCACTTGGTGACTACTGCGCCAATATTGCACATTGTGGATCCTAGCAAACTGTTTGTGGTTGAAACGGATGCTAGCGATTATGCTATTGGTGCGGCATTATACCAGGATGGACGTCCTGTTGCGTTTGAAAGTAAGAAGCTTTCTGACGTTGAGATACGTTATCCAACGTACGAGAAGGAGCTTTACGCTGTAGTCCACGCCCTAAGGAAATGGCGGCACTACTTGTATGGCTCTACGTTTGTTGCATGGACAGATCATCATTCCTTGCGCTATGTCTGTGATCAGGGTGATCTCAGAGGCCGGAAGGCTAGATGGGTTGAGCTTATGCAAGAGTTTGACTTTAAGATCCTGAGAGGCGGAAGTGAAAAAATAGACCCGGTGGCCTCTACACCAAGACTATGCACAATGGCCTCATCATGGGGAATACGCAATAGGGGCACCACCTAGCAAGATATGCGGCTAGGACGCATACATATACACAATGAAACATGCCATGGAAAACAATTTCAAGATCCACACCCAAATGTGGAATGGGGTGGTCAGAGAATAAGGTGAGAGGAGTCGTGAGTGAGTGAGAATGGGCTCGCTACTCGTGCATGTAGTAAGGAAGATAACGAGGTCAGGGATACATGCAAGTATGCTCACTTCTCATACAAAAGGTGGCGAATCCGCACACCTCAAGATGGAAGTAGCAAAATGATAGGAATATGAGAGGGAGAGAGAGTGTGTGTGTATGGTGGCGAATCCGCACACCTTAACATAAGCAGAAAAAAAAATGGCAAGGAACAAGCATATACCATACTCACAATGAGATGTATCCAAAGCGACACAAAGTATGGCACCAAGATGGAGTGTGTTGATTGCTTGCAACAGATGAATACAATAGATAGCGTATGGCAGGAAAATGAGAAGGGAACAAGATCGTAGGAGGCATAATGGAGAGATGGGAGTTGATGGCGAGGAATATCATGAGTGTGTCCACCCTTCTTCTTCTTGAAATTGTGCCTTCAACCCTTAATTACAAGTGGTGTGGAGGTGTGGTGCTCATCTTTTGTGCATGGTGATGGTGTTGTGATTATGTGATTAGGGTTCATGCTACAAGCATGTAGCACAAGAGTGTGTATGGATAGGTGTGTGTGTGTGTGTGTGTGTTTTCTTCCCCTTAGTGAGCTCTCATGGCCTCCTTATATAGGGAAGGAGGGGAGGATTTAGCAATATTTCTATTTGAGGTGAGTGTCCCACTTTGGTGACTAGGAAAATGAGGTGCATGTGACTGTGGCTCTCATCTTGTCTCCTCATTATTTAAAATACCAGAGTCAATAGAGAGAGAAGATGAGAGAATGTGGGTAGGATGTAGAGGATAGGAGATATTTACAATAGTTTAGCTTTGGCTAGACATAAGCTTATTAGGGAGAGAAAAGAGAGGTAAGAAATTTACAAGAGAGATTGTCAAAGGTGGATAGTTGTTGATGAGGATGGATCCTCCAAAAATGGTGATAGAATCACTCGACTTGCCAATACCTCATTAAAAGAGCCTTGTCTCTTGTATTCATGTTTGAAGACTTGTAGAACCATAGCCATTCTAGAGGGAAGAAAATTGGGGATGGCCAGTGTCACCATTACACGAGAAAACTGGGGTCCACTACAAAAATCATATCTCCGTGTTCATAACTCCAAAAATTTTGAAAAAATTTGAGCTAAAAGTTGAGATCGCGAGCTACATCTTTTATGTTGAACGCTCCTTCAGATTCGGAGTTCTTCTTTACTTAAAAAATTCAGCCAAATAATGTATTATTTGTGGCTGCAAAGGTCTTTTGGTGGTCCCCTTTGAGTGGACTTCTCTCTTGCCTTCAAGCTCCTTCATGTGTATGAAAACATGACCTAGAGTTTTGAAAAGATTGGCAATCATCTAGATGGAGATATTATTGAAATTTGAAAGTGGGGTTGAGGTTTGAAAATGAAAACTAGTGAATAAAAAATATATTTAATATTTAAGGTCAAAAGAGATATCAACAAAGAAAGCTTACTTATTTATGCTACATCGTGATTGATTAGCATAAGTCTTATTTATTTAATAAAGGCTAAAACTTTTGTGAAAAAGGGAAGAAAAATCAAAAGTAACTTATATAATAGGAAATATTTTGGTAAAAGGGCAAAGATATATGGGGGGTTCCCATGCATGGAAAAGCTTGCCTCAATCCGTTATAGAAAAGGATCCAGCAATCGAGTTGCCGATGCGCTCAGCAGGATTCCTGAGGTCAATACCTTGTCTATGGCTGAAATCTAGACGGATTTCTATCTCTCTCTCCGAGGGCTATGTCGTTCCGATGGCCATTTTGACAAGATATGGAACGAGGTCGAAGCGGGGCATGACTCGCATATAGGCTTGGGTGGTCCGGAGACCCAAGTGAGTCGTGCTGGAGAGACGAGACAACGACAATATTCCATTAGAGGTGGACTATTGTTCAGAAATGGTAAAGTCTGCGTGTCGGAAATCAATGAGATTCGACAAAGGATTTTGTGCGAATGCTACGATGTTCCTAGCGCTGGGCACCCAGGCATCCAGAGAACTTTGGCTTTGGTCAAGCGATATTTCTATTGGCCAAGAATGCGCTCTTACATAGAGAGCTATGTGAAGAGATGCGCTCAATGTGAGGTCAATAAGGCAGAGCGCCTTAGGAAAGCCGGCCTGCTACATCCATTGGAAATCCCAAATGCCAAGTGGCAGAGTATTTTCATGGACTTCATCGTTGGTTTGCCAAATACTAGTCGGGGCAATTATGCTATTTGGGTTGTGGTCGATAGACTCACAAAAATGGCGAAGTTTATACCAACGAAGTCGACAGTAAAAAGCCATGAGTTGGCGATTTTATTTGTCGATCAGCTTTATAAGCTGTATGGTCCCCCAGAGGACATCGTCAGTGATGGAGATACTAAGTTCACTGTCCGATTTTGGCGAGATGTGTTCGCTCATCTTCAGACGAAGTTGAGTACGTCGTCTTCTGACCATCCTGAGTCCGACGGACAAACTGAGAGGATGAATCAGACCTTAGAGGACATGTTGAGAGCCTATGTCTCTTACAAGTAATCTGATTGGGAAAGGTATCTTCCACAATTAGAGTTTGCCTATAATAGTGGCAAGAATTCTGCTACTGGATTTAGCCCATTCATGCTGATGTATGGATTCGAGCCTAAATCCCCGATTGCTATTGGCTTAGAGAAAGTCAAGGACCGCCAAGCTCGTGATTTCCTGTATGACATGCAGGAAATGTTCGAATTGGCTAAGGATAGTATACGAACGGCTCGTGACCGAGTCACTACTTATGCTAATCAAAAGAGATCTCCAAGGACTCTAGATGTGGAACAATGGGTCTATCTGAAGATACCCAAGGATTCCAAGACTATGCGAACAGGAAAGCATCATAAGCTTTCAGCTAGATATTGTGGTCCGTTCTTGATCACAAAGAAAATTGGCCAAGTTGCCTACAAACTGGCTCTTCCTTCGGATGTTAGTGTACATCCAGTGTTTCATGTCAGCCGCCTTAAAGTGAAATTGAGCGAAGCTGATGTTGTCGTGCCTATCGAGGAAAATGTATGGCAAGATATGCAAACTGAGTATATTCCTCGAGAACCAGAAGCAGTTTTGGATCATCGTACCCGTCATTCTTGCCACAAGGCTTATGACGAGTACTTAATTAAATGGAAGGGTCAATCTGAAAGGTTTGCTACTTGGGAACCTGTTAGAGCTTTGAAGGCTCAGTATCCCCACTTCATTGATGAGGACATCAATGGTTCTTAAGGGGGGAAGTATGTTATGTCTCGCTCACAGGAGAGGAGATCTGGCCCAGATGCCGTTGGGATGGGCGTCCAGTGTCTGGGCGGACGTAGTGTGAACCCAGTCAATGTGGCCGGCCATTATTATAAAAGGGAGGCCAAGGCCTCATTTGCAATTATTGACCCCCACTGGCAGAGTGCCAGTGGTTAGCCCGCAAGGCTAGGAGTGCACGAGGTCACCTCGAGGAGGTGAGGCCGGGTGGTATGGGACGCCCGGTCTTACAGGTGCACGCCTACGTCCTCGGACGCTAGCCCCAGCACGGGGGAGCTGCCGGATGGTGGCTATGGTCGGGAGGTTCATCCGACGCGTATCTGTAGGCGGTCTGTGTAGCCGGGAGATCCTATCTCCTCGTTCGTTTCAACAAACTTAGCAAAATTGCCCTACTTACTTTCTTAAAAATAATAAGTGAAAAATGTCAAAAATAGGGAAAATAGGTCTATGCACTGTAAAAATGCTCCTGATGGGTTTTGATGGAAATCTGATGATCATGCTGTGCAACCAAAGGATATGCATCTAATCTAAGTGTCTGGTCATGCACGGTCGGTGAATAGACTCACAAAAGTGCCAGATCACTTCCTATTTTAGACTGAGCTGAACTGATTGAACCCTTGCCGTACTGTAGCTTGCACATAGGGTTGGATGTGTCACGTGACATTCCCTCCTTTCAAAGTGAGACACTGGTACCGAACTGTTGGCGTCGAGGAAGATCGCCAATAGCATCCGGGATCCTGGAAGGGACTCTTCGCCGGCCTACTCTGATATGTGGGTCGTGCGGTACTTGAACTTCATAAAGGTTTGCAACGCTTGCTTCTTTGGACCGCGCCAAAAGCAACACAAAGTCTTCTGTGGCTTCTTCAATGCTTTAACTTCATCAGAGTCATGCTTCTTTCTTCTTCAAGAATCTCCATGGCTGAAAATTTCTGAAACCATTTCCAACACAAAACCATGAATATACCTATTCCATGTAAAGTGAGTGGAAAACATTTTGTTGTCCTAATAGACTGTGCATGCAATGTAGATGAACCAATAGATGGAGTGCCAAACCGTTCACGATACACACGCAAACAATGAGATTGAATCTTGTCATTCTGATCCAAATCAATCAACTCTGGCACTTTACAACGGAAATGCCCATGCTTGGTGCTCATACTTTCATGTGCTCCTTCTACGAATGTGTCATGCCAAGGAAGAGACATGGAATGTGACTTCCTTACATACATACTTTTCAGCTTTTCATGAACAATCCGCATATGTTCGTGCTCATTCATGAGTGAGACGTGTTCAACGTACAATTTGTGCGTACTAATCATGCCAACACATAATACTTCCTGTGAGGGTTCTTGAGATCTAGGCTCGAGAGCCAAGATCGGTTCTTCCTGAGGGTGTTCTTTGGATCTTGACTCGAGAGCCAAGATCGGTTCGTGATTGATCGAATTTGCAATGAGGTTAGCTTCACTAGAGAAAGTATCCACAACACATCATCCATGTGAACAATCACATCATCTTCATGCAAATCATCATGCTTGTGAGAAATCATATCTGGATCATCATGCAAATCATCATGCTTGTTATCATGCTTTGGAGAAGACGAGACCGAGAGAGTCTCCTTCTCCTGAATCCGTTCAATCTTCGCCTGCACATTAGCAATGAGAGATGGAGAATGAACAACTTGCTGTCCACGAATGACTATGGGAGAGTCACTTTTGGCATTGAAAGTGAATGTATTCTCCGCCCAATCAATGAGAGGGTTATGCTCACGAAACCATCGAATGCCCAAAATTATATCACATCTTGAGAGAGGAGAGACAAAATTTTTTCTACAGAAAGCAGCGTGTTGAACTTTAAACAACACATCAAGGCACTCTTTCGTGATGAGAGAGTCCATACTAGGAGCGAAGCCAGAGACCTCGAGAGGAGATTTCTGACTAACCTCTAGGCGGGCTCTCTCAAGAAGAGAGGGACTGATCACATCACGCATACTGCTTGGGTCAAACAATATGACAAAACGCTGCCCCGTCATATGACCATAACAATTAATGAGAGACTCATCAATGGGAGGGTCAGGAGAAACTCGGGGCACACTCGTGTTGTCATTGATTGCATTGATAGAGGAAGTGGGTTCTGTGGATTCTTTAGATTCATTAGAGTCAAGCTTAGGACATGTTCTTTTTATGTGACCCTTAATGTGACAATGAAAACAACAACCTTCCTTAAATAAGTGCTTTGCTCTTCCGACGTGATGTATTGTCACGTGACACATTTAACCCTATGTGTCCGTGGACAAGCTACAACATGATCAGGGTTCAGTTCAGTCCAGTCAGTCTAGATTAGAAGTGATTTGTGAGTCTATTCGTAGACCGTGCATGCCCAGTCACTTAGTGTAGATGCATATCCTCTGGTTGCACACAACATGATCATCACTATTTCCATCAGAATCTATCAGATTCCATCAGGGGAATTTTCCAGTGATTTAAGCCTATTTTCCCTATTATTGACATTTTTCACTTATTAATTTAAGTGACTTCCCAACAAAAGTAGGTAGGGAAATTAAAATATATAAGAGGTAGTAAGAGCTCCATGCTCAACCGACAACTTCTCAGCAGACACCCCCAGGAGACCTAGCGTTTTGCAGATCCAGCATCACCTAGCGTTTTTCCCCATCAGATCAGCCTCGGCTACCGCAGACTGCAAGAGCCCCAACGTTTTTGCAAGAGACCAGCAAATCAGCCTAGCATTTTGCATTTTGCAGAACAACGGCAGCAGCAGCAGCAGGACCAAAATTCAGCCCTAGCGTTTTTGGTTGCAGATCAGCCCCGGCGTTTTGCACATTTACCGCGATGGAAAGTCAAGGAACATTAGCGTTTTCAGTTTTCAGCAGTTAGTACCCGCAGATAAAGTCCTGAACCTCGCAGACCTCACCTTCCTGCAGCAGTTCCTCGCCACACGGTCAGTTTCCGCAAGGTTTACAGTTTCAGCCCGGAAAACGCAGATTTCAGCATCTGCGTTTTCAGCGCGTCGTCGTCGCATCGTCGTCATCGACATCGTCACCGACATAGAGTCAGAAGAACTCAGCAGATAGAAGACTAGCAGATTTCAGCCCATAGCGTTTTTGGACAGCAGTAGAAAGATTGCAGATTTCAACCCTTAGGTCGACGTCGTCATCACCGTCGTCATCGTCGACATAGCCTAGACTTGCATCAGTCTCATGCATACCATTTGTACCAGATTGTGCAATTAATAGTAGACCACTCTCGCCGACGAGAGTGGGGCCTTCGGAGGAGGGTTTTACAACGTCTTTGGTGTCATATCTCTCTTCTCTCTCTATCTCTCAGTCTCATACACTTGCACGCACAGTGTCCATTCGCTTTGTTTGAGATCATAGCATTCTCTCATTAAGATCGGAAAGCTCTACCTTCCATAAGAACAAAAGGAACCTTGAGCACAGTTCGGACCACTAATCTTGAGCAAAGCGCAAACATTCATTCCGCTGCACCTAACATTGGTATCAGAGCTTTGGCAGTGTTCTGTATCACTCAAGGAAACAACCACAAGAATCACAAGAATTTTTTTTTGCTTGTTGCGGTCGCACGAATCCAAGCTCGCTTGGGCGTGTCGATTCCTAATCGTGTTTTTGAAGAGTGACAGGAATCCCAGGAAAGAAGGGCTTGCCCAGCCTCCCCATGTGCCTCTTTTCACTCATTGAGAGCGGACCGTGCACTTAGCGGCCGGCCAATCGACGTGAGGTGGGAAAAAGCAACCTTGGTGTGTACGCAAGGCCGCCAAGGGGTGGGCCCGCGGAAAAGAGCAGAACTCGGGCGAAGAGAAGATCCTTCTCAAACACAGATTGGAAGCGAAAGAAAACCTCAAGAACTCAAGACCCTCAAGAACCCAAGTTCCTCGTGAACTTAAGAACCCAAGACCACAAGAACCCACGACTTTAGAATGGTTATCACTCGAAGTGAAATGGATACTTCGCTTGGAGGTGATAAGCATGAGAGAGGCGAAGAAGAATTTTCCCCACCAGGAGGTTTTCCGACCCTCCCCCTTCCCCATCTACGACGAAGATTGCACTAACTCCTATGGAGGAGTTGAAGCAGTTGTTTAAGGAAAGACAGTTAGAACGGGAAGAAAGAAAAGCAGAAAGCGAAGTAGAAAGAAAGGCCTACGAAGAACGAAGGGCAGCCATAGATCGTGAATACGAAGAAGAAATGGGAGCCATAGAGCGTCAGTACGACTTGGAAGAAAAAGAAAGTCAAGCCAAATTTGATCGTGAGAACAAAGCAAGACAAACAGAATTTGATCGCGAGAACAAAGCAAGAATGCAAGAGATGTTGCGACTCTTTTCTCAAGTGCAGGCACAGATGCAACAAGATCAGGAAAAGGAGACTCTCTCAGTCTCTTCTTCTCCACAACATGACACACAGGATTTGCATGATTGTGAGAAGCATGATGATTTGAATGATGATGATAAGCATGATGATTTGGATGCCAATGACAAGCATGATGATTTGCATGATCAAGATGTGATTTCTCACGAGCATGATGATTTGCATGATCAAGAGGTGATTTCTCACAAACATGATGAGTTGCATGAAGATGATGTGATTGTTCACAAGGATGATGTGTTAGTGGATGCTTTTTCTAGCGAAGCTAACCTCGTTGTAGATTCGATCAATCACGAAGAACCGATCTTGGCTTTCGAGTCAAGGTCCAAAGAACCCCCTAAAGACGATTCGATCATTCAGGAAGAGCAGATCTTGGCTCTCGAGCCTAGGTTCAAAGAAATCTCATAGGCGTATGATTGATACGCACGCATTGTTCAAGTGTTTCATTCGTGATCGTTTCCTGTATTTTAGTCAGCGTCCCCTTTTCCTAGGCATGACATATTGTATGTTGAGCACGTTTCTCTCATGGATGAGCACGAATGTATGCGGATTTTTCATGAAAAACTGAAAAGTATGTATGTAAGGAAGTCACATTCCATGTCTTTTCCTTGGCATAACACATTCGTAGAACCAGCACATAAAAGCATGAGCACCAAGCATGGGCATTTCCGTTGTGAATTGCCACAATTGATTGCTTTAGATCATAAGAGAAAGATTCGATCTCATTGTTTGCGTGTGTGTGGTGAACGGTTTGGCACTCCGTCTATTGGTTCATCTACATTGCATGCACAGTCTTTGAGGAAGACACAATTTTTTCCACTCACTTTACATGGAATAGGTATGTTCATGATTTTGTGTTGGAAATGGTTTCTTGAATTTTCAGCCATGGAGATTCTTGAAGAAGAAAGAAGCATAACTCTTGACGAAGTTGAAGCATTGAAGGAGCCACAGAAGACTTTGTGTCGCTTTCGGCGCGGCCCAAAGAAGCAAGCGTTGCAGACCTTTATGAAGTTCAAGTACCGCACGACCCACACCTCAGGGTGGGCCGGCGAAGAGTCCCTTCCAGGATTCCAGATGCTATTGGCGATCTCCCTCGATGCCATACAATCCGGTACCAGTACCTGACTTTGAAAAGGAGGGGATGTCACGTGACACATCCAACCCTATGTGTCTGTGGACAAGCTACAGCATGATCAGGGTTCAGTTCAGTCCAGTCAGTCTAGATTAGAAGTGATTTGTGAGTCTATTTGTAGACCGTGCATGCCCAGTCACTTAGTGTAGATGCATATCCTCTGGTTGCACACAGCATGATCATCAGTATTCCCATCAGAATTCGTCAGATTCCATCAGGGGAATTTTCCAGTGATTTAAGCCTATTTTTTCTATTATTGACATTTTTCAGTTATTAATTTAAGTGAATTCCCAACAAAAGTAGGTAGGGCAATTTGGGTAAGAAAATATATAAGCAAACCAAAGTTAGCACTAAATGGCAGAAGAGGCAGCAGGAGCTCCACGCTCAACGGGCAACTTCTCAGCAGACACCCCCAGGAGACCTAGCGTTTTGCAGATCCAGCATCACCTAGCGTTTTTCCCCATCAGATCAGCCTCGGCTACTGCAGACAGCAAGAGCCCCAGCGTTTTTGCAAGAGACCAGAAGATCAACCTAGCGTTTTACATTTTGCAGAACAACGGCAGCAGCAGGACCAAAATTCAGCCCTATCGTTTTTGGTTGCAGATTAGCCTGGGCGTTTTGCACCTTTACCGCGACGGATTGTCAAGGAACATTAGCGTTTTCAGTTTGCAGCAGTTAGTACCCGCAGATCAAGTTCTGAACCTCGCAGATCTCACCTTCCTGCAGTAGTTCCTCGCCACACGGTCAGTTTCCGCAAGGTTTACAGTTTCAGCCCGGAAAACGCAGATTTCAGCATCTGCGTTTTCAGTGCGTCGTCGTCGCATCGGCATCATCGACATCGTCACCGACATAGATTCAAAATTCAGCAGATAGAAGAATAGCAAATTTCAGCCCATAGCATTTTTGGACAGCAGTAGAAAGATTGCAAATTTCAGCCCTTAGGTCGACTTCGTCATCACCGTTGTCATTGGCGACATAGCCTAGACTTGCATCAGTTTTATGCATACCATTTGTACCAGATTGTGTAATCAATAGTAGACCACTCTCGCCGACGAGAGTGGGGCCTTCGGAGGAGGGTTTTACGACGTCTCTGGTGTCGTATCTCTCTTCTCTCTCTATCTCTCAGTCTCATACACTTGCATGCACAGTGTCCATTCACTTTGTTTGAGATCATAGCATTCTCTCATTAAGAACGGAAGGCTCTACCTACCATAAGAACAAAAGGAACCTTGAGCACAGTTCGGAGCACTCATCTTGAGCAAAGCGCAAACATTCATTCCGCTGCACCTAATATGTATCCTCCTAAAATTCCTTGTGAGCTACCTTTTCATCTGGAGTGAGCTTACGTTTATCAATTGTGTTAGCCTTACCCTTAGGTTCATTGGAAGAGTTCTTTTCTGAGAGACTGTTGGAAGATTGGTTAGAAGAGTTACCGTTCTTACCATTCTTAGGGTTCTGAGAAGTCTGGGAGGTACTTGTCGAAGTCTTGTTTTCCTTAGGCTTTCCCTTGTTGTGCTTCATCTCCTATGCGAGAGCAATCGCTACCGCCTTGTTGAGATCGATTGGATCGAAGACTTCTACATTAAACTTGATATATTCGTTTAACCCAAAAAGGAAAGCCTCTTTGCGCTCATTATCTGATTTACGTAATTGAGTGCCGAGCCGCAAAACACGGTTAGAAAAAGACATGACTGGCATACCATTTTGCTTGAGAGCGCGCCAATCTTCCTTCAATCGTGCGAGGTACTGAGGTGGCATAAACCGCGCCTTGAGCTTGTCTTGAAAATCAGCCCAATTGAAGGAAAGGGACGTGAATTCGTCGGCTTCCTCTAGGTGCGCGGCTAACTGTGCCTCTTGCCATGCGTGGTACCAATTGATGGCATCACCGGCAAGGTATATAGATGTCGTCAAAACCTTGCTATTTCCTGTCTTCTTAGTTGTCGCAAAATAAGCATTAAATTGATGCAACCAAGAACTGAATCTGGAAATGCTAAGGGTTGAAATCTGCAAATCTTTATCTGCTGAATTCTAACTCTATGTCGGTGACGATGTCGATGACGACAGTACGATGACGACGCGCTGAAAACGCAGATGCTGAAATCTGCGTTTTCTGGGCTGAAACTGTAAACTTTGCCGGATCTGACCGTGCCGTGAGGATCTGCTGCGGGAAGGTGAGATCTGTGAGGTTTGGGGGTTGTTTTGCTATGTCTAAGGGCTGAAAACTGAAAATGCTGATGACTCTTGGTGTTCCGTCACGGTCAAACTGCAAAACGCTATGCTGATGCAAAAACGCTAGGGCTGAAATTGCCTTTTGCTGCTGCCGGTTGTCCTGCAAGTGCAAATCGCTAGGCTTCTTGGTTGGTCTTGCTGCTGCCGGGGCTGATCTGCTGTGCAACAAACGCCAGGCTGGCTGTGGATGAAAATGCTAGGTCCTTGCAGATGCAAAAACGCTAGCTCTGCTGATGTGGGGGGTCTTGCTGAGAAGTTGGCTGTTGAGCAAGGTGCTCATGCTGCCTCTTCTGCCAGAAAGTGCTAGCGCTAGGTTTTTATTTATACAAACTTAGCAAAATTGCCCTGTCTACTTTTCAACAAAAGTCACTTAAAAATAATAAGTGAAAAATGTCAAAAATAGGGAAAATAGGTCTATGCACTGTAAAACTGCTCCTGATGGGTTCTAATGATCACACTGTGTGCAACCTGAGGATATACATCTAATCTAAGTGTCTGGTCATGCACGATCGGCGAACAGACTCACAAAAGTGCCAGAACACTTCCTATTCTAGACTGAACTAAACTGATTGAACCCTTGTCGTGCTGTAGCTTATCCACGGACACATAGGGTTGGATGTGTCACGTGACACAACAAGAAGGGGACTTTATATTATTTGTATTGCAAAGCATTACCTGGCAAGTTCTTGGCTGTAGCTGAAGTCCATTCACAAATGGAGCTTTGGCACAAAAGACTTGGCCATATGAGCCAAAAAGGCCTTTAGGTTCTCTCCTCTTTAGGGAGATTTGATGTAAACGGCCCTGGTTTCGACTTTTGTAATGATTGTATATATGGAAAACATGTGAAGTCTCCTTGTTACTCCGGTGTCTCTAAGAAGCTTAATGCTCTTGATACACTCTAATATATGCACTATGCTTGTTAATTCATATGGGGTTGCACGGTAATTTCTTACTTTTACTAATGATTTTAGTAGAAATTCATGGGTGTATGTGTTGAAGGAGCAAAAGTGAAGTGTTGAATGCTTTCAGACGGTTTTATGCTTTTGTTACCGCACAGAAAGGGCTTAAGCTGAAAGCAATTAGAACAGATAATGGGGGAGAGTATGTCTCTGATGAATTTAATAATTTTTGTGAGATGCATGGCATTAAGAGGGAGTTGATGGTTCCTTATAACCTTGCATCAAATGGCGTGGGTGAATGATATAATCGCTCTCTTTGTGAGAGAGTCAGATGCATGCTGGCCACAGCTAATCTCTCACAGGAATTTTAGTTATAGGCTCTTAAAATTGCAATTCATGTATGCAATTGCTCTCCAAATCGTGCTTTGAAGAATGGCATCCTTGAAGAGATTCGGTCTAGCAAACCTGCTTCATATGACCATTTGCGTGTCTTTGGTTGTGGTGCCTTTGTGCATGTACCTGTAGAATTGAGGACCAAACTTGATATGAAATACATCAAGGGCATCTTCATTGGATATGGAGATGAGCGAGAGATGGGTTATAGAATTTGGTTACCTCAGAACAGGAAAATAGTGCACAACCGAGATGTAGTGTTTAATGAGGCAAAGTTGTTGAACAATGCTACACATGGTAATCACGACAACCCATTGTGCTATAGTCAGGAGATAATGGACTATCACGTGACACATCCAACCCTATGTGTCCGTGGACAAGCTACAGCATGATCAGGGTTCAGTCAGTCCAATCAGTCTAGATTTAGAAGTGATCTGGCACTTTTGTGAGTCTATTCGTAGACCGTGCATGTCCAGACACTTAGATTAGATTCATATCCTCTGGTTGCACACAACATGACCATCAGATTCCAGTCAGATTCCATTAGTGGACTTTTCCAATGCATTTAGCCTATTTTCCCTATTTTTGACATTTTTCACTTATTATTTTTAACTGACTTTTATTGGAAAGTAGGTAGGGAAAATCGAGTAAGTTTGTATATAAGCAAACCTAGACTAGCACTAAATGGCAGAAGAGGCAACAGGAGCCAAGCTCAGCAGGCAACTTCTCAACAAGAACTTGGTGATCTCCCCTCCAAGCAAAGAACTCAGCACCTTGGCGTTTCCATCGAGGTGGTTATCGCCATACCTCCCAGCACTTCGCGTTTTGCATCAGGTAATCATCGCCAGCAAGCCCAGTGCATAGCGTTTTGCATCAGCATTGTCGCGAGCAGAACCCAGCAAGCTAGCGTTTTTGAAGACCATAGACCTAGCGTTTTGTTCCCAGCAACCTAGCGTTTTCAGCAGATACCACCTCAGCCTGCAACGTTTTTCAGTAATGAAGTACTTGCAGATTTAGCCCTAAAAGAGTAGCAGATTCAGCCCGGAAAGACCATCAGTTTTCAGCCTAAAGAAACCGCAGTTTTCAGCCCTAAACCTGCAGATTTTCAGCGGCAAAGACCCACAGAAACAGCCCCCCAAATCAGTGTTTTTGGATTGTAGCAAATTTCAGCCCATAGCGTTTTTGGACAGCAGTAGAAAGATTGCAGATTTCAACCCTTAGGTCGACGTCGTCATCACCGTCGTCATCGTCGACATAGCCTAGACTTGCATCAGTCTCATGCATACCATTTGTACCAGATTGTGCAATTAATAGTAGACCACTCTCGCCGACGAGAGTGGGGCCTTCGGAGGAGGGTTTTACAACGTCTTTGGTGTCATATCTCTTTTCTCTCTCTATCTCTCAGTCTCATACACTTGCACGCACAGTGTCCTTTCGCTTTGTTTGAGATCATAGCATTCTCTCATTAAGAACGGAAAGCTCTACCTTCCATAAGAACAAAAGGAACCTTGAGCACAGTTCGGAGCACTCATCTTGAGCAAAGCGCAAACATTCATTCCGCTGCACCTAACATTGGTATCAGAGCTTTGGCAGTGTTCTGTATCACTCAAGGAAACAACCACAAGAATCACAAGAATTTTTTTTTGCTTGTTGCGGTCGCACGAATGCAAGTTCGCTTGGGCGTGTCGATTCCTAATCGTGTTTTTGAAGAGTGACAGGAATCCCAGGAAAGAAGGGCTTGTCCAGCCTCCCCATGTGCCTCTTTTCACTCATTGAGAGCGGACCGTGCACTTAGCGGCCGGCCAATCGACGTGAGGTGGGAAGAAGCAACCTTGGTGTGAGCGCAAGGCCGCTAAGGGGTGCGCCCGCAGAAAGGAGTAGAACTCGAGTGAAGTGGGAAGAAGCAACCTTGGTGTGAGCGCAAGGCCGCTAAGGGGTGCGCCCGCAGAAAGGAGTAGAACTCGAGTGAAGAGAAGATCCTTCTCAAACACAGATTGGAAGCGAAAGAGAACCTCGAGAACCTCAAGAACCTTAAGAACTCAAGACCGGCAAGAACCCAAGTTCCTCGTGAACTTCAGAACCCAAGACCCCAAGAACTCACGACTTCAGTGGATGGTCATCACTCGAAGCGGAATGGATACTTTGCTTGGAGTGATGAGCATGAGAGAGGCGAAGAATTTTTCCCACCAGGAGGTTTTTCCGACCCTCCCCCTTCCCCATCTATGTCAAGGATTGCGCTAACTCCTATGGAGGAGTTGGGACCACGAAACAGAAGAAGACAGAAAGGCCTACGAAGAAGAAATGGCAGCCATAGAGCGTCAATACAACTTGGAAGAAAAAGAACGTCAAGCAAGATTTGATCGTGAGACCAAAGCAAGAATGCAAGAGATGTTGCGACTCTTTTCTCAAATGCAGGACAAGATTGAAGGGATTCAGGAGAAGGAGACTCTCTCAGTCTCTTCTTTTCCCAAGCAAGACACACATGATTTGCATGATGATAAGCATGATGATTTGAATGATAATGATGAGCATGATGATTTGGATGCCAATGACAAGCTTGATGATTTGCATGATCAAGATGTGATTTCTCACAAGCATGATGATTTGCATGATGATCAAGATGTGATTTCTTACGAGCATGATGAGTTGCATGAAGATGACGTGATTGTTCACAAGGATGATGTGTTAGTGGATGCTTTTTCTAGCGAAGCTAACCTCGTTGTAGATTCGATCAATCACGAAGAACTGATCTTGGCTTTCGAGTCGAGGGCCAAAGAACCCCCACAAGACGATTCAATCATTCAAGAAGAACCGATCTTGGCTCTCGAGCCTAGGTCTCAAGAACCCTTACAGGAAGTATTATGTGTTCGCATGATTGATACGCACGCATTGTTCGAGTGTTTTCTTCGTGATCGTTTCCTGTATTTTAGTCAGCGTCTTTATGTGATCCCTTTTCCTAGGCATGACATATTGTACGTTGAGCACGTTTCACTCATGGATGAGCACGGATGTATGCGGATTTTTCATGCAAAGCTGAGAAGTATGCATTCAAGGAAGTCACAGTCTCTGTCTCTTCCTTGGCATGACACATTTGTAGAAAGAGCACATGAAAATATGAGCACCAAGCATGGGCATTTCCGTTGTGAATTTCCACAGTTGATTGATTTAGATCAGCAAGACAAGAAGATTCGATCTCATTGTTTGTGTGATGCGGTGAACGGTTTGGCACTCCGTCTATTTGTTCATCCACATTGTATGCACAGTCTTTGAGGAAGACAAGATTTTTTCCACTCACTTTACATGCAATAAGTATGTTCATGGTTTTGTGTCGGAAATGATTTCAGGAATTTTCAGCCATGGAGATTCTTGAAGAAGAAAGAAGCAGGACTTTAGACGAAGTTGAAGCATTGAAGGAGCCATAGAAGACTTTGTGTCGCTTTCGGCGTGGCCCAAAGAAGCAAGCTTTGCAGACCTTTATGAAGTTCAAGTACCGCACGACCCACACATCAGAGTGGGCCGGTGAAGTCCCTTCCAGGATTCCGGATGCTATTGGTGATCTCCCTCGACGCCGTGCAGTTCGGTATCAGTACCTCACTTTGAAAAGGAAGGGATGTCACGTGACACATCCAATGTCACTAGGAGGTGTAGTTTTCCTGTTGCCTTCCATAAATAAGTACTAGATATTTTTATTTATTTTTACTTGTTTTTCCCGGAACCCTTGAAAAGGTGCAAGTGGACATTGCATGGCCAGTGTGAAACGGCTGTGGCCGAATAGGTTTCTCACAGCGGGAGTCTGGGTCGGTCAGTCTTGGACTGGTCGGGCCAGTTAGCACTGAATTCTGATGAGTATGGAAGCCTGTGTGCGCCAAATGAAGTCTGGGCCACTCGGAAAGTCACTTATAACTTTATAAGTCAGTGGGAACTAGAAAATTAACTCAAAAGGGGCATGTCACAAAACGGGAGCATACACGAGCACTTAGAAATCTGAAAAATAAAATACTTTGCAAATGTGAGAGAAGGGAGAAGATCGACACAGTATTGGGGACCAGAAGATGGGCTGGTCCCCCCCTGTCAAGAGTATTCTTTATTCAAGGAGAGTTCATATACAAGCACAAGAATCCAAGGAAACCCCTCCGTTCGGTAATCTTAGACCCGAAGGTCGTTCTTTCCCGTAAAGGACTTAGGCACGAGGCTGTACTTTTCCGTAAGGGACTTAGGCGCGAAGCCGTACTTCCTGAGAGGGACTTAGACGCAAAGGTCGTACTTCCCGCGAGGGAGGATTCCTGCAAAAACAACCACACAAAGCAATACTCGCGATGTGTAAACGACAAGTTATACCTGTTGCTCCTCGCTCAAGAAAGCGACTTCCGCACTCCGTCGGCACACAAACTCTCGCAAAATCCGTCGCGGGCACTTGCTACCAGATTCTCCAGCGCTTGCACTTTTGGGTTGTTGCGATCCTCCTCCAAAACTGAACGCTACCTGCCTCTTTTATAGGCCTTGGCACCCGGCGGGAATAGCGACCCCAAAAAGCAAGAATCGGCGCCTAGAGAGAGGAGAGAGAGAGAACGCTGCTGTCCGTACAGCCTTGCATAGCTTATTAGCGCAGTGTTTTTAACGTAGGCTTTTTTTTGTGGAAGAGAGTTCACACTTTATAAAATAAAGTTTGAACTTGTTAAAACTTTAAAAACTCACTCAGTTAGTGAAAACAATGCTACACGAACACATTCCAGGCGTCCCCGGGTGCAGAACACGGGCACAGATGCAATGCAGACACAGACTCCTCGCGAGAAAACATCCGCCCTCTCTCGAATGTTCCTTCTTTTCGTAAAAAGCTTCATTGAACTCATCTTTATTCTTGTACTTGCGTTCTTACGCGTATTCTTATTACTCAGTTCGGATTTCCTCCTTAGCCTACGGAATGCCCCCTTTGTGATGCACCCATCACCCATCATGTGACGCATCAGGGGCACTCGTAACCCGGCCCTTTCCACCGAACTTACGGAAACTCCTTTGCGATGTTTACCGTCACCCATCAAGTGACACATCAGAGTTGTCCGTTCTTGATGGCACTTCCTGTAGCTACAATCTTTTAACAGTTCTTAGTGTACACAATAAAATATGCTAGAAAAAGAAATTAATCATTAAAAAAATAAGAAAATAGTCCAATTAGCAACATCCCTCTGGCTTCTAAACAGTTGACCTCAACTGTAGTGCTTGAACATATACCTCTAGTATCTCGGGATAAGCTGCTAATTCCTCCTGCGTCACCCACTGAGCATCTAGATTCGAATAGTTCTTAAACTTAAGCAAATACTTCCCTGTTATTTTTCCGGACTTGAGGGGCCACTCCTGATGACTTACTATCTGCTCCAGTTGGAGTATTTCTTCTGTTTCCTCAACCTCAGGAGGTTCCTCAGCACTTGGCTGACTCAGAGGCGGTCCTACATACGGCCGGAGTAATCTAACATGGAAAGCATTATGGATCCTCCAATTAGGCGGTAGCTCTAATCGGAATGTGACATCATTCACTTGGTTAGTGATCTTAAACGGCCCATAATAACGGGTAGAAAGTTTTACCACCTTCCCCTTATGAGACGCTTGTTTCTTAAGTCTTGCCTTCTCAAACTTGAGTAAGACTAACTGTCCGACTATTAAGTCTAGATTCCTCCTGTGCTTGTCTGCAGCTTTCTTATGCTTTTCCTGAGAGCGTAGAATAGCTCTCCTAACTTGCCCGTAGGCTGTGTCCAAATCCCAGACAAATTCATCTGCTGCAAAGATCTTATCCTTAGTTAAAAGGATCGGTGGAAGCAAAGGCTTACCATAGAGAATCTCAAAAGGTGCTTTCCCCGTCGATGAGTGTATGGTATTGTTGTACGCATACTCGACAAGGGGCAAATATTTCTTCCAGTCAGATTGCCGGTCTGACACATAAGCTTTTAGCATATCCAATACTGTGGAATTGGCTATCTCACTTTGCCCGTCCATTTGAGGATGGTAGGCAGATGAAAAATTCAACTTCGTACCAAGATTATCCATCAAGGCACGCCAAAAATTTCCTGTCATGCGAGGATCTCGATCACTCACAATAGACTTAGGCATTCCATGATGCTTAAAGATCTGTGCTAGGAAGACCCTAGCCATATGATCTGCTTTGATCGTTTTCTTGACTGGTATATAGTGTGCTTGCTTGCTAAACCTGTCCACAATGGTCCAGATCGCGTCATTTCCAGTCTGAGTTCTAGGGAGGTCCATGATGAAGTCCATGGCAATACTTTCCCAAGGTTCATTAGGCACAGGCAAAGGTTGTAGCAACCCAGGCGTCTTATGCCGATCATACTTCACTTTTTGGTAAACCAAGCATTCCCTGACATACTTATCAATGTCTGCTTTGAGGCTAGGCCAAAAGAAATATCTTTCCATTGCTAAGGTCGTAGAGAGAATACCCCGATGACCCGCATAAGACGAAGCGTGTGCTTCATCCATGATCTTCTTTCTTAATGGTTCCGCCACACATATGGCATGATGGTGGTAGAGATAACCGTCCCGAATGGAATAGGGAAACTCATTCTCTCCACAATGTAGCTTTCCCCAAACGGTGGAGAAGTCTGGATCATTCGGATACAAATCCGGTAGTGCTTCTAATTCTTGGTGATACACCGAAGTGATAGCGTTCACCCTTGGCCGCCTAGACAATGCATCCGCGACCACATTCTTACTCCCAGCCGTGTGAAGGATCTGGAAGTGAAACATAGACAAAAAGTTTACCCATCTCATCTGCTTCTCAGATAGTTTCCTTTGCGTAAGAAAATACCGCAAACTCTGGTGATCAGTCTTGATCACAAAATCCGCTCCTAGAAGATAGTGCTTCCAGTTGGATATGGCGTGAATCACAGCCGTAAGTTCCTTTTCGTAGATTGATGCATGCAACTCTGCATCCTTAAGCCGTCTGCTTTCGTAGGCCACTTCATGGCCTTCTTGGTTTAACACTGCTCCGATGCAATCGCCTGAAGCATCGCAGTGAACCTCAAATGGTTTCCTTAAGTCAGGCACTATCAAAATAGGTCTATGGCTTAGCAAGTACTTGAGCCGATCAAAAGCTCCTTGTTGTCTCGATCCCCATCTGAAAGGAATCTTCTTCTTTGTCAAATCATGAAGTGGTCCTGCTACATGGGCAAATCCTTGGACAAACCTTCGATAATGCGAGCATAATCCCAGGAAGCTACGTACATCATGTACCGTAGTGGGAATAGGCCAATCTTCTACCACTCGGATCTTGGCAGGATCCATACTCACTTGATTGTGAGAGACTATATGGCCGAGATAGTGTGTCTCTGAGAGAAAGAACTCGCTCTTCTTTGCATTCACATGCAACTCATGCTTTCGCAATTCTTGAAACACTAGGTCCAAGTGCTTCCGATGTTCCTCTTCTGACTTAGAGAAGATGAGTATGTCGTCAAAGAATACTCCCGTAAAAGCTCGATACGGGCTGAAAATGCGGTCCATCATGCAATTGAACGTCGCGGGAGCATTGGTCAAGCCGAAAGGCATTACCAAAAATTCATATAGTCCAAAGGTTGTGCGGAAAGCGGTCTTATGGACATCCTCAGGGGCGATCCGTATCTGATGATACCCACTCTTTAAGTCTATACGACTAAAGACACTTGCACCCTGCAACTTATCAAGTATATCATCAATCCGAGGGATCGGAAAGCGATTCTTGACCGTGATCTTGTTTAAAGACCTATAGTCTATGCACATTCGAAACGTGCCATCTTTCTTTTGCACCAGTAGAACTGGAGAGCAGTAGGGTGAAGCACTTGGCCGTACTAACCCTTTCTCTAGAATCTCGTTGACTTGCTTCAAAATTTCCTCTTGCTGAGCAAGACTCACCCGATAAGGGGGTTGATTGGGAGGCGAGCTACCCGGTATGAGATCTATGCGGTGATCTTCCGGGCGTACCGGAGGTTGTTCATCAGGGAGTGTTTCCGTGAAACAATCTTTGTACTTTTCAATAAATTGAAAACGCTGAATTTTCAGACTAGAGAGCGAATCCCCACTAGTTTTATCCTTCTCACGTGCAAAAATCAAGTAAGCAGAAACACACTTCTTCATTTCTTTCTTAATGGAGATATGACTTACAATTGGGAACTGCCAATCTCCTACATCAGCATGAATCTTTATTTTCTTACCCCCATGATCAAAAGTGAGGGTCTTTTCCACATAATCGTGGACAGGTGTCATGTGGAAGTGCCATGGCATACCCAAGATGATATCACATCCCTCGATGGGTGCCATCAAAAATGATTCGCGGTCCTTGTACTCGCCAATCCGAAGATTGAGCTGTCCTTGCACGGGAGTTGCATTGGTTGTCAACCCCTCGAATGCCGATCCGGATGTAACCGGTGTGCCAAGCTGAGCCGGTGTGAGGCACAAACGTTCCGCAGTATCCAGGGAGATGAAGTTATCCGTGGATCCTGGATCATAAAGAATCAATACTCGCTGGTTGTTCAAAGACCCCCAGCCCTTCAGAAGCTGACGCTTCCCTTTCTCTGTTTTTGTGTTTCCTTGAACATCTGGAATTGAGTTCGAGCTTGGTGGAGCGGGTTCCTTCCTTGCTTTATCTTGCCTCGTAGAGGCTTGTTCTTGCCGTTGCTGCTTTAGAGGGCAGTCCGGCTTCATATGTCCTTTCTCTCCACAGTAGAAGCATCTTCCTTCCTCTCTGAAGGTTTGAAGTTGAGTAGGAGAGAGATACTTAGTTCGCTTGCCATTGCCCTCTGGCTTCTTAGAATGATCATAGTCCCTAGATGGAGGACGTTTTCTTCCTTGGCCCCCTTGGTCATCATAGACCCCTCTTTGTCTCGCATGGTAAGTGCTATGCTCCATTTTTCTGGGCATCCCAGTTGAGTGCAAATCTTCAGCAATGATTGCTGAATCCATCATCTTCTGAAGAGTGTCATGCGGATACACTTTCATACTCTTTCAAAGCTGCGGTTGGAGACCCGCTTCGAACTTTCGTTTCTTTTCCTCGCCGGCAATCTTCATGAAGGGAGTGACCTTCAGAAGAACCGACCAATACTTGTCCACATAGGTCGTGACTCTCTCATGTTCCTTCTAGGCGAGCCAGTCCCATTCCTTCCGTATGTCCTGCTCGAAGTCAGGCGGAAGAAATTGTTCATAAAATTCAGATTTGAATCTCTCCCAAGTTCTGGCCTGAGAACCTTCCAGAATCTTGGCTAACCACCAATTACTTGCCGTTTCCTAGAGGTGCATCCCCACATGGCGCAATTTGGATCTTTTTGTGAAGTGCCCATTGGTAAAGGCGACTTCAAACTGTCTGATGAAGGACAGTGCTTTGGAGATATCTCTCCGTCCGTTGTAGGTTTCGAACTTGATGTCCTTGTCGCCCGATTTGAAGACTCTCATGCGATGTTGAGACTTGCGACCATGCTTCTTGAATCGAGGCTTATCTTTAGGTTGATGTAGGGTAGTAGTAGTAGCGGCTTCCTTCTTCTGACGAGACGATTCAGAAGTAGAAGTATAATCAGGAGAGTAAGATGGAGATGAGATAGAGATGTCCTTGCTCTCGTCTAACAAAGAGAGCGCTTTTTCCTGGCCTTTCCTTGGAGTAGGCCGTTCATTCCGATCCGAAGATCCTTTGTGCACCTCGGCACGTTCTTCTTCTCTTTCTTCCTGTGGTCTCACGCCAACAGTGTGGTCTGGATGCCCAGCTGCATCGGTTCCATTCGTTCTTTTCATTCTGCCCAAGAGCTTTTGGACATCTGGCAATAGTAAGACTTGTTGCAAATCCGCAAGCTGAGCTCGCACTTGTTGAATCTCCTCTTCAACGCTTCTCCCTTGGCTCGACAGGGTTCTTCCCGGAATCGTCCTTCTTTGCAGAGAAAGAGAGGAGTCCGGGCTCTGATACCACTGTCACAAAACGGGAGCATACACGAGCACTTAGAAATCTGAAAAATAAAATACTTTGCAAATGTGAGAGAAGGGAGAAGATCGACACAGTATTGGGGACCAGAAGATGGGCTGGTCCCCCCCCGTCAAGAGTATTCTTTATTCAGGGAGAGTTCATATACAAGCACAAGAATCCGAGGAAACCCCTCCGTTCGGTAATCTTAGACCCGAAGGTCGTTCTTTCCCGTAAAGGACTTAGGCACGAGGCCGTACTTTCCCGTAAGGGACTTAGGCGCGAAGCCGTACTTCCTGAGAGGGACTTAGACGCAAAGGTCGTACTTCCCGTGAGGGAGGATTCCTGCAAAAACAACCACACAAAGCAATACTCGCGATGTGTAAACGACAAGTTATACCTGTTGCTCCTCGCTCAAGAAAGCGACTTCCGCACTCCGTCGGCACACAAACTCTCGCAAAATCCGTCGCCGGCACTTGCTACCAGATTCTCGAGCGCTTGCACTTCTGGGTTGTTGCGATCCTCCTCCAAAACTGAACGCTACCTGCCTCTTTTATAGGCCTTGGCACCCGGCAGGAATAGCGACCCCAAAAAGCAAGAACCGGCGCCCTAGAGAGAGGAGAGAGAGAGAACGCTGCTATCCATACAGCCTTGCGTAGCTTATTAGGGCAGAGTTTTTAACGTAGGCTTTTTCTTTTGTGGAAGAGCAATGCTTTATGTTATTTTAAAAGGGCTGGTCACTTAGAAGTGACCGGCCACTTTATAAAATAAAGTGTGAACTTGTTTAAACTTTAAAAACTCACTCAGTTAGTGAAAACAATGCTACACGAACACATTCCAGGCGTCCCCGGGTGCAGAACACGGGCACAGATGCAATGAAGACACAGACTCCTCGCGGGAAAACATCTGCCCTCCCGCGAATGTTCCTGCTTTTCGTAAAAAGCTTCATTGAACCCATCTTTATTCTTGTACTTGCGTTCTTACGCGTATTCTTATTACTCAGTTCGGATTTCCTCCTTAGCCTACGGAATGCCCCCTTTTTGATGCACCCGTCACCCATCATGTGACGCATCAGGGGCACTCGTAACCCGGCCCTTTCCACCGAACTTACGGAAACTCCTTCGCGATGTTTACCATCACCCATCAAGTGACACATCAGAGTTGTCCGTTCTTGATGGCACTTCCTATAGCTACAATCTTTTAACAGTTCTTAGTGTACACAATAAAATATCCTAGAAAAAGAAATTAATCATTAAAAAAAAAAGAAAATAGTCCGATTAGCAATAGGGCAAACTGGACACATGGCAGCTTTTGGAGAGTTTGCTACTTCCAGCTGAAGAGGGGGCGCCCAATTTGAGAGAGGAGGCTGATTTTTGATCATAAGTGAGCTGTGTGAGTAGTGGGTGCAGGTCTACAGCTTTAATGGAAAGCTTGCCTTCTCCTCTGTCTCATGTAGCGCGATGATTTGCTCTCGTGCATCTCTCTCTCCCCTTTGGCACATATGGTAATGCCCCACTAGTTGGGCTACTCAGATGAACATGTACAGTTCTGGGGGTTTATACACGTTTGCCAAGGCAAGAGCCTTCTGAACAGGAACCGGATTAGCTAATTGCTAATCCCCCACAGGTATGCACAGTTCCATCGTGAAAGATTGCGAGGTCGGAGAGTTTTCTCGCGTGAAAACTCGTCCAATTCACAGGGGAACTGTCCCATTGCGTGCGGGAGCCCTTGGGACACACATAGGCGTGTTCGCTCCGCTAAGAACGATCCGAAACAGCGAATTACAGCCTGCTGTGTTTTCCTGCAGGTTTAGGGTTTCGCACCTAAACTGTAAGGGAACACCGGGGGAGCCTCGTGAGAGCCTTGGGATGCGTGTACAGGCTTTTGGGCACCTGGCAGTGAAAAACAGGGAATTACAGCCCGCTGAATTTCTGTGACAGCTCACCAAAAAGCTTCCAGATAGCGAGGGAATCCGTCCTAGACAGGTGTTTTTGACCTACAGGGGTTTTTGCACCGTTATGCTGCCAAAATCAGGTCGAAAACCTGCGTTTTCAGCCCTCGCCAAGTTTGGACAGCTTTGTGAAAGCTTGTGCGAAGTGATCGGATCGTCTACTTTAATTTGAATAAAGAAATACCAAAAGGGGCGCCAGTCTTTGGGGCCTACAGGGTGTCGGTCTCGTGTGCGCAGTGAAATTCTAGTCGTTGGACGCAACTGTGTTCTCTTCCCTTCTCAGTGCTCTGTGTAAGTTAAGAGGTAATTGAAATAGTACCGCCCTCTACGTTGTACAGGCCGGTTATATGGTTCCATCGACGGGATAGTCACTTTTTCTTCAAAAAGTGCAGCGTGGATTGTTGTGGGTGAAAGCAACACAGAGATTGTCGATATGGCAAAGAAGAGAGACCAAGTACCTGAAGAGGGATCTTCCTCACATGGCACAGAGAAGATTCCTTCAACTCTTCAAGAAGAGGATAGGTTGTTTAGAACTCAACTGCGTTGTTGCATGGACATGTTTCAGTAGTTGGCTAACAACTCAAGGATGCAGGAGTGCTTACAGGCTCCGACACAGGGTTTTCAGCCTCCTACACAGGGCATGACTGAGCCGTTGCAGGAAAAGGAGATTTCCAATGCGTAGAGGACTCAGGATGCTCGAGGGAAAGCCCATGTGGTTGAGCAACTAGCGGTGTCCAATGATCCAAAGCAGCTTGCTTTAGCTGGACAGGAACCGTTTGTGAATGGTCAAGGGAGTAATGAACACGCTATGCGTCAGACCCTTCCATTACCTAATACTTATCCTGGTTATTTTGGAGGTGGTTCAGTGTTTCAAGCTATGGGTGGACCTTCCACAGGTTATATGCTAGGGAATGTGTTCGGGACAATGCAAACAGGCATGGGTAACCCTATGTACGTGAACATGGGTGTGCAACCAGGTTTTCAGGGTGCCTACGGCCAGTTTTGAGTGCCTGGAACACAATTTGGTATGGCTGGTTTTCGCAGCCATACGTACAAAATGCAGATATGACAGGTAAAACAGTTGATGCGAGTGCTGGAATGAACAATCATGGAGCACCACTGTTACAGGCACCTGTTTATGATAATGTGGCTCCTTTGAGTCAGCTGAAGGATTACAAGGAAGGTGGGCAGGAAGTGAAGTTTGAAACTTTCAGAGGAACTGAGGATCAATTGAAGGCTTTGACCTTCATACAGCAGTTCGATGCAACTTATGCTGGAGGAAACTTCACGGAATCTTCAAAGATACGCAAGGCTACCACTTTCTTGAAAGGGAATGCGCTTCAATGGTGGACCGCATTGTTGAACCAGGGTCAAGCCCCAACAACGTGGGTCCAATTCAAACAGCTTTTTGCACTTGCATGATTGACAAACACTTTTGAAGTGGATGTGATGACAGAATGGCACGAGTTGAATGCTAAACAATGTGCGAATTTGGAAGAGTACAATAAACAGTTTTGAGCCGCACTGTTGCCAATCACCTCTTACAGGTTTGTGCCATTGTGAGAACAGATTGAGAAGTACTGTTGCGGATTGCCCAAGAAAATCAGGGACTACTGCACAAAGACTACTGTCATGAATATGTTTGAGTTGATAGAGAATGCAAGAGTGGCCAGCAATCTGTCGAAGGGAGATTCCGATGGATTTAATAGCCACAAGAAAGGGTCCCAAGGCAAACAGTTTTCAGCCAAGGGCAATGTTGCAGCAAAGCCTTCTGAGCCTCCCACAAAGAAGCCCTCCACTGAAGAAGGTGATACGTCCAAGAAGCAGTCTAAGTCTTCTTCGGGACGAGGACAAGGACAAAAAAGGCATTTTTCTGGCAAAACTTTTGAAGAAAGGAAAGCTCTTAGGGAGGCCAAGAAATGCTACATTTGTGAACAAGAAGGACATTTTGCAAATGAATGCCCACAGAAGAAGTCACAGGATAAGGATGACAAGTCAGACCATAAAGGGAAGAAGCCAAAGCCAAGTGCAGGACTTGTTCCAGGTTTGGTTGGAGACCAGCCAAACACAGATGCCACGGAGCTGTGCAGAGCTTGGGGCAAAGTTAGAGACCAGACAGTGCTGGTTTTCTTTGATCCAGGAGCCCGTGCAAATTTCATATCACTAGGATTAGCATCAAAGTTGGGCATTCATGCAGAGGAGATGGGTATGACAGGGGAAGCAGGTTTGGCATGCACAGGTCATTCAGAGCCTGTTACTCCCATTTTGGGAAAGCTTCGTCTGCACATTCAGAGCTATGTGGATGCGGAAGAATTTCATATTATGCCACTTGAGGGCTGTGATGTGTTACTGGGTATCCCATGGTGTTACAGGTTGCATGCTATGGTGGATACTTACAACAAAAGATTACCCTCGTACATAGAGGAAAGACTCATGTCCTTGATGTAAAGCTTAAAGGCGAGTCTGTTCTAGTTGTTTCTGCTTCTGCTATTTCATCTGTAATAAAGAATCATCTTTCTGCGTACTTGATCTTTGCAAAAGAAGTACCTCAAGTTGTATTTAATTTGTCTACCTTAGATAAAGACAGGTCAACTTTTTTTGAGTGGTTTCAGTGATTGTTTTTCGGACTCTTTGCCAGGGGAGTTACCTCCTGAGAGACCTGAGGATCATACTATAGATCTTGTGCCAGGTTCTAGTCCACCGAATAGACCACCATACAGGGTTAGTGCAGCCCAGCAGAAAGAGATTATGAGTCAGGTCAACGAGCTTTTAGAGAAGGGGCTGATTCAGCCCAGTTCATCCCCTTTTTGTTCGCCTGTACTCTTAGTGCAAAAGAAGGATGGTTCATGGCGCATGTGCATTGACTATCGCGCCTTGAATAAGAATACCATCAAGAACAGGTTCCCCATACCGAGGATAGATGACATTCTTGATCGGCTTGAGGGAGCGTGTTTACAAGGATAGACCTAAAGAGTGGCTACCATCAGATACGCATTAGGCCAGAAGATGTCCATAAGACTGCATTCATGACAACATTTGGTCTCTATGAGTTTCTTGTCATGCCATTTGGTCTCACAAATGCTCCTGCCACGTTTAATAGAATGATGGACAGAATTTTTAGACCACATAGAAACTTCGTGGGTACCTTCTTTGATGACATGATTGTCTATTCGAAGTCTGAAGAGGAGCATAGGGATCACTTGACTGCAGTTTTCAATGAGTTACTACTGCAGTTTTCAATGAGTTACGTAAGAACAGACTACTCATTAATGCAAAGAAGAGTGAATTCTTTTTGCAAGAGATTCACTTCCTTGGGCACATTGTTTCAAAGGATGGAGTACGCATGGATCCCGCTAAAGTGGAAGCAATTAGATCATGGCCAGACTTGAAGTCCGTACATGACATTCAAAGCATTCTAGGCTTATGTTCCTACTACAGGAGGTTCATCCGAAACTTTGCTGAGATTGCTTCTCCACTCCATGCACTACAAGGAAAAGGAGTTACTTTCAAGTGGACAGCAAAGGAAATTTTAGCGTTCAAACACTTGAAAGAGAAGCTGACTTCAGATCCGGTAATCATTTTGCCAGATCTTTCGAAACCTTTTGTGGTTCAGTGTGATGCGTGTGGCCATAGTCTTGGTGCAGTTCTAATGCAGAATGGCCGAGTGGTCGCATATGAGAGCAGAATACTTTTGAAGACTGAAAGGAACTTGCAAGTCTATGAGAAAGAATTGCTGGCAGTAATTCATGCTCTCACTAGTTGGAAACACTATCTGCTAGGGGCTGATTTTGTTGTCCAAACGGATCGTCAAACCTTGCGATATTTTCTCACACAGATGAAGTTGTCTGAGAAGCACATGCGATGGGCAAACATCTTGTCAATGTTCCATTTTCAGATTGTGCATGTGCAAGGGAAAAAGAACGTGGTGGCTGATGCGTTGTCACGAAAGCCCCAAATTTCAGCAGTGTCAATTCCGTACCATTGTGAACTAGATGAAATGAAGACACAATATGCTGAAGATTCAGATTTTGCAAGGATCTATGACCACCTTGTTGATGGATGGAAAGTTATGCGTTACTAAACAGTTACGGCTAAATATTTTGATGGAAAGTCACGCTCCACCTTATGCTGGACATCGTGGAATTGATGCGACAGTGAAAGGGGTTGAGGCATTCTTCTATTGGCCAGCTTTGCGTCAAGATGTTGACACATTTGTAAGATCATGCTTAGTATGCCAAAAAGTCAAATTTGATAGACAAAAGCAACCGGGATTGTTGCAGCCATTGCCGATCCCAGATAGGCCATGGGAAAGCATAGCAATGGACTTAATCTTTGATCTTCCAAGGACGCAAACAGGCAATGATGGGATTTGGACTATCATTTGTAGGTTCAGTAAGCAGGCCCATTTCATTCCTGTGAGGAAGAAGATAAAGCCAGAACACATGGTCAAGATATTCATGAGCAATATCTTTAAATATCACGGGATGCCTCAATAAATTGTCAGTGACAGGGATCCACGTATGATGAGTCTTTTCTGGAAGGCATTGTTTGAGAACATGGGCACTACGCTAAAGTTCTCTTCTTCGTTTCATCCGTAAACTGATGGACAGTCAGAAGAGGCAAATTCTACTGTTCTGGACCTGCTCAAATGTTATGTGTCAGAGCACAAGGCAACTTGGGAACACCATCTTCCATTGGTTGAATATGCTTACAATAACACTGTGCATACATCAATAGGTAAGGCACCATTTGAGATAGTGGGAGGGAAGAAAGTCCCGTCCATTTTGCAGACTAAGGACAAGATTTTTGAGGCAGACAAGTATGTGCAAGATATGGATGAAACATACAGGAAGATAAAGATTGCTCTTGAGAAGACTCAGGCTAAGCAAAAGAAAGCTGCTCATCGTCACCGTCGTGAACTTGTATTTTCACTTGGTGATTGGGTGCTTTTGCGCTTTGAAAAGGCCAGGTAAAGGAAAAGGAAAGGCAAGGAACGCTTGTTTCCTAAGCTCAGTATGTGATATTATGGTCCTTTTCAGATTTCAGAAAAGATCAGCGATGTAGCTTACAGGTTAAAGCTACCAGAAGGCTGGAAAATACATAATGCTTTTCATGTCAGCCTTCTAAGACCCTTTGTTGGTAATGTGCCAGAGAATATGCTTGATGAGGAACAACCCGAAGTGGAAGAATTGGATGAAATCCTTGTTCCTGAACAGATATTGGCACATAAAGAAAGAAAGGTTAGAGGAAAGGTTGCAAGACGCTATTTGGTGAAGTTCAAAAACTATCCATCATTGGATGCCAAATGGATGGAAGAGTCTAAATTGGTTGATTCACCTCAGCTATTGCAATTGTATCTTGAAGCCTTTCAGATGGAACCCACAGTGACTTGATGTACCCTTTTCTGGAGCAAGGCAAGAGCATGGTTCATGATGCTCAAGAGAGTAGTTAAGCAATTGTATCTACTCTTTCCATACAGAATTTAGCTAGAGAAGTTTGTGCTTGAGAGTACACTAGAAGACTTCTATGCTTGATATATGTGTCGTAGCCAGGTTGGTGGGATTGTTTAATCGTCCAACGCTACATTTCCGGAAGCATGTATATCTTGGATTCCCATCATAGAATATATCTGATATTAGGAGATACCGCATGTATTATTGGCATGCAAGCGAGGTCGCTTGCAGTATTTCAAGGGTGGGGTGTGTCACTAGGAGGTGTATTTTTTCTGTTGCCTTCCGTAAATAAGTACTAGATATTTTTATTTATTTTTACTTGTTTCTCTCGGAACCCTTGAAAAGGTGCAAGTGGACATTGCATGGCCAGTGTGAAACGGTTGTGGCCGAATAGGTTTCTCAGTCTTGGACTGGTCGGGCCATTTAGCACCGAATTCTGATGAGTATGGAAGCCTGTGCGCCAAATGAAGTCTGGGCCACTCGGAAAGTCACTTATAACTTTATTTATTTTTTTTTCCGAGAAAAAGATCCTTCTATTAGTTAATGAAAACTGCCCGTAGGGCTACAACCACCTCTGCAAGAGAGGGCTACAACAAACATGATGGGGAGACTCTCCCAATGAAAGAACAACATATATACAATGAGGCTAAATCAAGAGATGGGAGGAGGGAAGAGCCACACAGGTGGTCGGTAGTGCCATCTGAGCATACCCTGGACACTGGTGAAGAAAGGCCCAGGGCTCTAGAGTCGAAGGAAAGCCTCGTGGCGCCCCCGCATGCGGTCGGAGCTGCCCTGTAGTCCCTCTAGCTGTCCTCTGAGAGTATGGATCAGCTCTAGCCAAAAGTCATGAACAGTCTCTGCTGGTGGCACAAAGCGAGCCTCAAAAATGCGGAAACAGCCAGATGAACCAAAGTGTCAGGCCACTGATGAGCTCCCAACACTCCTCTCTCTCACTGCACCACTCCTATGGAGTAAGCTCTGTAGCAGGCTGGAGTGTAGGTCGCCCCCCCTCTATCACTATCATCCTGCTGGTGGAAGATAGCTCAAACTGAAGTGCCGGGCCCGTGAGAGTGGACCAAGCCGCTGCCCCCCAAGTGTACTGTCTAGCCGTGGAGAGAGTAGGCATTAGCCAAAGAACTCGTAGCCACACCTGCTGGGCCGAGGGACAGTCCCACAGACAATGACACTGACTCTCCACTAACTGGTCGCAGGCTGCACATGCGGTCGAGAGACCACTATGCACAAGCCAGCTCCCTACTGCTGTAGCTCTGTGTGCAACCAGCCATTGAAACAAAGTGACGCGTCTCGGCTGTCTGGAGTCCCACAGTCTCTGCCAAAAGGCTGCCAAGAACTCGACTGTGAGGCCCTCTTCCTGCCAATGACGTGTTGCAGCTGGGAGGGCCTCTCTCTGTGCTACCAGTATATGACGTCCAAGCCGAACAGTGTACTGAAAGAAGGGGACTCCTGGGTGGTCTGCAGAAGAGAAGGGGTCCCTCCATAGCCACTCACCAGGATCCCACTGTACTCGTGCCAGTGGACAACACTCCCAAGCCCAAGGCCTCCAGTGTCTAGTCTCAAGAGCTGCTGGGTCAGGGTCTATGACGGAAGTCCTCCCACAGATGCCCACAACTTGGATCCTCTGAAAACAGCACTCTGCTACCTTCGGGGCCTCTACTGCAACTCGTTGTAATCGTCCCCCACCCTGAAGCTCGAAAAACAGGGCTGGGACTGTCTCTGAGCAGGCCCTGACTGAAATGAGAACCTCCAGTCATGTGAAGGCTCCCATCCACCGGGGTGCTACTGGCTCGAGAGGCGTGAGCCACTCAGCTGGAACTGAATCTGAGATGTCCTGACACATGCTCTGCACTCCTCTCATGCCCTGTAGCTGGTAACCCTGTACCTCCTCTGACAAACCTGTGAACTCTAGCCAGTCACCTAGAGAGCGCGTTGGACCTGTTGCCATGGGACCCCTGGAAACATGCGGTCGACTACCAACCAAGTGGCCTCTCTGAGTGCTATCCATGGGGTTCCAGACGAGGGGCTGCCGAAGGCGCTCCTCCGTGCACATCGGCTGTCGCTGCTCCAGGTCACGCCGTAAGAGCTCCCAAGAACGAAGCAAACTCACAGCGAAGCGGTCCTCGAGTCTCCTGCTCAAACCAACTCTGCACATCTCTGTAAAGATCCATCTGGTCGAAGGTTGCCAAGGGCCTCCTCACTGAGGCACCTTGGCACGAAGCCTCTGCAACAAGAACTCCTTCCAGGGCTCCTCACCTGGAAGTCCTCTGACTATGAACTTCCCTAGAAGGGCTCTGCTCTGCTGTGCTGGATCAATGATCCCAAGCCCTCCCTGAGAACAAGGAAGCGTGATGACCGACCAAGCCACCTTGGCTCGGGCCATCTGAGTGTCACGTCCAGGAGCAATCTGCTGCTCGGGAGACAAGTCCAAACCAACGTGACAACCCAAGTATCGAACTGCAGTCCCTGGGGGAATCCACCTGAAACCCTCTCCTGGCATCCAATCTGGCATAGGAGCACTACCAACCGAGAAAGCCACTATCTTTCTCCAGTTGATCAGTGCGCCCGATGCACTACAGAAGGTCTCCAGAGCCTGCTCACATCTGTGAAGATTGGCCTCCTGGCCATCTAAGTACAAGGCTGAGTCATCGGCAAACTCAGCGTCCAGTAGCTCCTCTCCCCGAATAGGTAGTGCTAACCCCCGAAGACCAACCTGCTGTGACACCAAAAATCTGCTCATCACCTCCGTATAGAACAGAAAGAGAAAGGGGGCAAGTGGACAGCCCTGTCTGACCGAGCGTGTGAGCATGAAGCGCTCACCTCTCCCCCCTGCCAAAAGCACCTGACTGTGAGCCTGTCTGTACAAAGCTGACACCCCTCTGATCCAAGCATCTGAGAAGCCCATCCTACGAAGAGTGCCCTCTAGAAATTCCCAGTCAACTCGGTCGTAGGCCTTCTCAAAATCGAGAAGAAGAATCACAAGGTCCTCACCACGGAGCTGTGCCAAAGCAGAAGCCTCCCAAAAAGTAAAGATGTTGTCAAGGATACTGCGTTCCTTGACAAAACCTGTCTGAGTCCCATGTATAAGGCTCTCTAAAAGTGGCTAAATCCTCAAACTCAGAGCCTTGGCAAGAATTTTGTAGGCTGAGTTGAGGATGGTGATGGGACGCCACTGTCGAATCTCATCCAAGGAGCCACCCTCCTTGGGAATGAGGTAGATCAGGCCCTCACTCATGCTGTCAGGCATCACTCCTTTGTGCAAAATGTACTGAAAAGCACTACAAAGATCTGGGCCAAGCAGGTCCCAGTACTCCAAGAAGAAGCTAGGAGTCAACCCATCCTCTCCTGGACAGCTACCACGAGGGAGGGCCCTCAGAGCTGTGTGTAGCTCCTCAAGCTGAAGTGGCATCTCTAGCCTCTGGCGTATCTGCTCTGTCACAAGACAAGGCATCTGTGCCCAAACCTGCTCCCTGCATGCATCCTGCCGCTTTGACTGTGGCTCAGTCGACAGTAACTCACTGTAAAAGTCAGTAGCGACTGCACGCATATCCTCGGGCTCAAAAGCAGCTGACCCATCGGGCCTCCTCAACTGACTGACCTTGGCATGCGAGTGCCGAAGCCCCACTGTCTCAAAAAAAGCACCAGTCACTCTGCCACCTGAGTCCACTGAGATGCCTGTCGGTGGAAGGCAAACTCATGACGCCTCTCCTCTGTGCTAGCAAGCTCCTGTCGAGCCTGCTGTAACTGCTCCTCCAACCATGGACTGTCTGGGTGCTGCTCCTGCAGCCTCTGTAGTGAAGCAATGCCCCGTCTGAGATGTTGCTCCGCCTCTCTCGCTGCAGCCCGGCAAGCCAGAGACTCCTGAAGAAAGAAGTGGCTAAGCTGAGCTAGGCCTGAGGCCACTCTGTCTGCTGGTGAATCCTGTCTGTCCATGCCCTCTGTCCAGAGAGCCTCTACTCTCTCTCTGAGTGCTGAGTCCAACAAGACCCTCTCAGGGATGCGGAGCATTGTGCTCCCACTCCTCTGCCTGTCTGCCACTGTGAGGATCACTAGTGCATGGTCCGAGAAGGAGGTCCCTGCCAAGATGCCTACGGAACCCCCCATGTCACTGAAGTGGTCACTAGTGTAGAAGCGATCTATGCGCGATAGATTCACTCCTCCCACTCTGCGGTCCGATCTAGAGAAGGTAAGACTGTCTGGGGGCCTCACAAAACCAGAGTGCTGCCATGTATCCGAGACCCTCAAAGTCATACAAAACCTCTCCCAAGCTGCCAACTCGACTCCATGCACAGTAGCATGGCTGCCACCAATCCTGTCAAAAGGGTCCTCCAACATGTTGAAGTCCCCTCCTATACACCAATGATCGGCCTGCGGCAGAGACTCAACAATCTGAGACCAAAACTCTGCACAAGCACTCGCCACATTGGGCGTATAGATGTTCAGGAAGCCCACCAGGCCACCCTGAACCTGCATAGTAATCCACTGAGCCCTGCCTGGCACAATTATCCCTCTGCCCAGAATGGCCTGCTGCAGTGAGTCCGCAATAGTCATACATACCCCTCCCTGGATGCCTTCAAGTCCAAAAGTAGCTGACCAAAAGGTATCATAACGTCCACGCAAAATCTGACCACAACGTCGAATGCGGCTCTCACACAGATGGTGCTCCTGAAGCATGAGGAGATCAATCTCTCCTCCCACAAGGCAACGCTGAAGCTCCTGACGCAAACGGCCCCGCTGTCGCTGAAACTGAGGCCCACCTAGTCCCTGCACGTTCCATGAGACGATCCTCATGGGGAGCGAGAGAGAACAGATGCTGCTGCAGCAGCAAGACGGGCTATCTTCGAGCCAGGCTTGGATGGGGAGTAATCAGCATCCGAGCGTCCTCTAGATAGGCGTGACTGCAGTGAGTGCCTAGCCCAAGCCCAAGCAGAGCGAGCCGTATGTAACGCAACCTCCTCTGTCCAGGAGTCCTCATGGATGTATACATAGCAAGGCAAACACTGCGTATCAGCAAAGAAGTACACCACAATGTGCCTACATCCTGCCGAGTCTGGAGGTGTCACCGCAAACTTGGCCAATGGCCACAAAGTCTGCAGCATATCTGTAACTCCAAGTTCTCCCATGTGGTGAGAGAACTCTATGACCTGTGTATGTAACCATCCCACCACTGAGTCAAGGGACCACTCTGTATCGGCCCTACCACAGAGGGGGAAGGAGAAACCAACTGCTGAGTCCAGGGCCTCTGTCCCCCTAGCGGCGAGGAACAAAACATGGACCTTGAAAGATGTTGCTTCATGGTCTGCTGCGGAATCGTCGAGAAAACGAGTAAACCCGTAGTTGAAGAAGTCCCAGCGGCGTTTGATGTCAATGCTCGTCAGCCCACAAGGGAGGAAGTCTGAATTTGCAGAGGGGGCCGCAAGAAGGGCTGACCCTCTCGCGCTAGGCGACTCGTGGCAAAGGCGTTGCCAAGAGATCTCCTAGCCGCCGGAGAGGGACCAGTCTCCTGAGCCGACTGAGGAACTGGAGTAGGAGGGGGGGGGGAGAGGGAGCTAGGGAGAGTAGAGGAGAAGAGGGGCGGGATGGGGCGATAGAGGTAGAGGGGCGAGGTGGAGAGGCGACGGGAGCAGAGGGCGGGGAGGATGAGGAAAAGGGGGGGAACTCTGGGGGGGGGGGGGGGGGGGGGGGGGGAAGCGGCTGTCGAGGGAGAAGCAGAGGTGGAGGCTGGCGTAGGGATCTCCTCCTGCTCGAGAGGACCAAAACGGTTCCCCGTGGGAACCCACTGCTGCTGAGTAGGCACCTGAGGGCCACTCTGAGTGCCAGGCTGACGTTGGCGTCGGCGGCCACGAGCCTGCTGCCACCCCTCCTCTGTTGGAGCCCCAGGCTCGGAGGGTGGCTCTGCATCTGTACGCTGTGCCGTTGGCTGTGGCTGCGGGCCAGTCGTGGCAGGCTGGGGCTGAGGCTGTGGTGCAGGTCGTGGCCTCCTCCGTGGACAGGCCTTCGCTAGATGGCCCATCTGTCGACAAATGAAGCACTGGTTCGGGAGGCCCGAGTACTCCACACTCTGTCGAAACCAACCCCCACTAACCCTAGGTAGAAGGATAACCTTCGGGAGAGTGTGGGTATCTCTGACCAAAACTCGAACTGAGGGAATGCCAGCTGCCTTCGCAGCTACTGATGCTGCCGTGCGAGGTGTCTCCAGGACAGTCCCAATGGCGGAACCGATCCTGGAAAGAAGTGGTAAGTACTCTCTCTGTAAACCCGGAAAGCAGATTGAGATGGGGATGTCTGTCTCCTCTACTAGAACATCCGAAGCTGGGTCAAAACCATGTGGCCACTGTCGAAAGTGGGCACGTGAGGCTCGGATGGCCAGTGGACTCATAGCTATGACCTTGGACGCCATCTCGGAGGACTCAAACTCGATCTGATAGTACCCCCGTCCGAGAATCTGGACATCCAAAATCTTTCCCACCTCTGCGAGAAGGCGGGCCTGGAGAAGGTCTCGCAGCTCTCCTCTGCTAGGTCGGGTGCCGAGAATCTTGCAGATGACCGAGGTCGCCTGCAATCGCTCTACCTCAGCGGCAAGGCGAGAGAGCAAGTCGAATGGTGGGCTCAACGGGGTCGGGCGAGGGGGCTTCTAGCGAGTCCCTCTGTGGCGAAGCTGGAGCCTCCATCTGTGTCTACTACTGTGGCGTAAGAAGAGGACGACGACGGGAGGGCGCTGCAAAAGGGCGCGCCAACACTGCTTCAAGGGGTTGAAACAAATGCCGAAGGTGCCGAAATTGCAGGGAATAACCAAGGAAAATGGCGGGTGAATGGGCCGAGTCGGGGGGGGGGTGATAAAACGGGCTGGGGCAGGCGGGCCAGCAGCGAGAGAGCTTGGGCTGTGGGTGTGCAGCGGCAGCAGGGGCTGATGGCGGGCGGATGGGCTGGGACAGAGCAGCGCGAGGGGGGGGGGGCAGCAAGGGCTAAGTGCAAGCGGCAGGGGAATGCAGAGCGGGGGGCAGCGGGGGCTGAGGGCAGCGGGCAACACGAGTGGGGGGGGGGCTGGGCAGTGATGGCGATGGTGCAACAAGGTTGGGTGCACAGCAGCAGCAAGCCGATGCTGAAGAGGGGGCGCCCAATTTGAGAGAGGAGGCTGATTTTTTATCATAAGTGAGCTACAGTGTGTGTGTGAGTAGTGGGTGCAGGTCTACAGCTTTAATGGAAAGCTTGCCTTCTCCTCTGTCTCATGTAGCGCGATGATTTGCTCTCGTGCATCTCTCTCTCCCCTTTGGGACATATGGTAATGCCCCACTAGTTGGGCTACTCAGATGAACATGTACACTTCTGGGGGTTTATGCGCGTTTGCCAAGGCAAGAGCCTTCTGAACAGGAACCGGATTAGCTAATTGCTAATCCCCCACAGGTACGCACAGTTTCATCGCGAAAGATTGCGAGTTCGGAGAGTTTTCTCGCGTGAAAACTCGTCCAATTCACAGGAGAACTGTCCCATTGCGTACGGGAGCCCTTGGGACACGCGTAGGCGTGTTCAAACTATTCTTTACTTCTGCCATCTTGTAGGGCTCCGCTAAAAACGATCCGAAACAGCGAATTACAGCCTGCTGTGTTTTTCCGCAGATTTAGGGTTTCGCACCTAAACTGCAAGGGAGCACCGGGGGAGCCTCGTGAGAGCCTTGGGATGCATGTACAGACTTTTGGGCACCCGGCAGTGAAAAACAGGGAATTACAGCCCGCTGAATTTCTATGACATCTCACCAGAAAGCTTCCAGATAGTGAGGGAGTCCGTCCTAGACAGGTGTTTTTGACCTGCAGGGGTTTTTGCGCCGTTATGCTGCAGAAATCAGGTCGAAAACCTGCGTTTTCAGCCCTCGCCAGGTTTGGACAGCTTTGTGAAAGCTTGTGCGAAGTGATCGGATCGTCTACTTTAATTTGAATAAAGAAATACCGAAAGGGGCGCCAGTCTTTGGGGCCTACAGGGTGTCGGTCTTGTGTGCGCAGTGACATTCTAGTCGCTGGACGCAACTGTGTTCTCTTCCCTTCTCAGTGCTCTGTGTAAAGTTAACAGGTAATTGAAATAGTACCGCCCTCTACGTTGTACAAGCCGGTTATATCCAACCCTGTGTGTCCGTGGACAACCTACAGCATGATCAGGGTTCAGTCAGTCCAGTCAGTCTAGATTTAGAAGTGATCTGGCACTTTTGTGAGTCTATTCGTAGACCGTGCATGTCCATACACTTAGAGTGGATGCATATTCTCTGGCTGCACACAGCATGACCATGAGATTCCAGTCAGATTCCATCAGTGGACTTTTCCAATGCATTTAGGCTATTTTCCCTATTTTTGATATTTTTCACTTAATATTTTTAAGTGACTTTTGTTGGAAAGTAGGTAGGGCAAATTGAGTAAGTTTGTATATAAGCAAACCTAGACTAGCACTAAATGGCAGAAGAGGCAACAAGAGCCAAGCTCAGGAGGCAACTTCTCAACAAGAACTTGGTGGTCTCCCCTCCAACCAAAGGACTCAGCACCTTGGCGTTTCCATCAAGGTGGTTATCGCCATACCTCCTAGCACTTGGCGTTTTGCATTAGGTAATCATCGCT
This sequence comes from Adiantum capillus-veneris, assembly GCF_014529385.1. Taxonomy (NCBI): domain Eukaryota; kingdom Viridiplantae; phylum Streptophyta; class Polypodiopsida; order Polypodiales; family Pteridaceae; genus Adiantum; species Adiantum capillus-veneris. The sequence continues at coordinate 174,163,211 of NC_140934.1, read as the reverse complement.
AGCAAGCCCCGTGCATAGCGTTTTTGAAGACCATAGACCTAGCGTTTTGTTCCCAGCAACCTAGTGTTTTCAGCAGCTACTACCTCAGCCTGCAGCGTTTTTCAGCCATGAAGTACTTGCAGATTTAGCCCTAAAAGAGTAGCAGATTCAGCCTGGAAAGACCATCAGTTTTCAGTGAAACCGGCCCGTAGGGCGGTAGGCGTTGGCTTTCACCCGAAAATTCTTTACTTTATACACACACACAGAGCACTTTGCAAAGAGAACCTGCGACGGGAGTTAACACTTGAATACACACACGGCTCGGAAGCTAGAATGCTCCGAGCAGACGCCGACAACCTGTAGGCCCCAAAATTGGCGCCCCTTTCGGTATTTCTTTATTCTTTAGGAGGGTAAATTACAAGGTAAGGTCCTGGGAATCCTTCACGTGTATCCACCTAGATACCATTTGATTTGGCCAAATTTCGGCAGCATAACAGCCCCAAAACTTGCGCGAAACCAATTCCCCTGCTGGAACTCGCTTGCAGTGTCGTATATCCTCTGATTCCTGTCCAAAAACAGTAAATTCAGCACGCTGTATTTACTGGTTTTTGCCCTGTTTTCAGCCCCAAAGAGTCCCCTAACTGTCCTTTGCCAGTGGGGCACGATTCCCAATGATCCTGGCGTCCGTATGGCTGAAAAACAGTAAATATACTGTGCATACACAGCGCTGATTTTGCACCTGTATGGTGAGGTTATGACCCTCACCAGTGCCTGCTTTGGAGCAGCAGCTAGCTACCCCTGCTCCTGCTCAAGGAGGCTTTTGCCTCAGCACAAAAGCATGAACCCACACAACTGTACATCAGTCAAATGAGTAGCCCTCTTGTGGGGCATCACATAACTGCACGTAGGGGAGAGAGAGAGCAGTGTGTAGTGTGCAGGGCATCACTCCTAGCACCACACTGTACATGAGAGGGAAAGGAAGCACTCCATAGCTCTTAACCTGTGACAAAAGCTGAAATGAGGCCTCTCTCAGCATATAATTCAGCGCCACTTCTTCTGCAAGAGGAAAGTGCATGAAACTGTGACACTTGGCGCATTTACAAGCATTTTCCCGTTTCGGGTTTGCCACTTAAAAATATACTGACCGGTTGCCCAGTTGACTTCGCGGCAGAGTTATAAAATGTTCCCCTAGTCATACCGGAGGTAATGACGCGAACACATTTCGCGGCCCAAAATAGCAGTTCCCTAAATTTTAGGAGATGCTTCCGTTGGGCTCCCACTGGTCTTCTGACCATCTATCCTCATTGGAGCCGCATCCAAAAGTGCAATGTGGCCCAACTGTCGGATACTTTTTGTTGGTAGTCCCACCTTGACTTTACGCCTTAATTGAGTTCACTTCCTAGTATCCACCAACTTGCTAAGTGCGACGGGGGGACCTATATGATCTTGCTCTGAGCCTAGACATCCTCTTACCATACGAATTCCAGTGCCAACCACTTCCCGTCTGCGGGTGAATCTACCGTTCACATTGGCCATACAATGTCCGACCGTTTGCTACTTCAAAAAGAGGGTCTCAAAACGAATAAAATAAACCCCATTGGAAAGAAACCAACAACCAAGGTTAGCAGTTGCCACATCTCTGTGACATGGTTAATAACTGCCACGTCCTCGTGACATACCCCCCTCTTGAAATCGCAAACGTCCTCGATTGCATACCATAAATACACGCCATTGATGATCTTGTGCTATTAACACTCTTTTATCATCGCATGTATCCGCAAGAAAGGTCGTAACATACATAGATACAAATGACTTAATGAGGCCTTCATACTTTTGCCATTTCCATCTATGGCACTGAACTCATATGTACATTTGATGTACTAGCTCTATCATTACCCCTCCTTTGCACACGTTGGGTTGGGGCATAAGTAGGCTGTAACCCAAAGGCTTCAAGGTAAAGCTACAATACATTTGGTGACTCTGACAGTTCATGCTCTTCCATCCACTTTGCATCCATAGGTGGATAGTTCTTGAACTTCACCAAATAGCGTCTTGCAACTTGTCCTTTAACTTTTCTGTCCTTATGTGCCAAAACTTGCTCAGGTACCAGGATCTCATCAAGTTCCTCAACTTCTGGCTGATCCTCAACTGGCATATCTTCTAGCACATCACCCACGAAGGGTCTTAGAAGACTCACGTGAAACGCATTATGAATCTTCCACGCATCAGGCAATTTCAGCCTGTAAGCCACATCGCTGATCTTGTCAAGCACTTGAAAAGGCCCATAGTAACGCATGCTGAGCTTAGGAAACAGCCGTTCCTTGCCCTTCATCTTCTTTAACCTTGCCTTTTCGAACCTTAAGAGAACCCAATCACCAGGTGATAGTAACAATTCACGACGGTGACGATCAGCAGCCTTTTTCTGTTTTTCCTGAGTCTTCTCCAAGGCAACTTTAATCTTCTTATACATCTCATCCATGTTCTCAACATATCGATCTGCCTCAAAGATCTTGTCCTTTGTATGCAAAATGGGAGGAACCTTTTTGCCGCCTTCAACAATTTCAAAAGGTGCTTTGCCAGTAGACGAATGCACCGTATTATTGTACGCATACTCAAGCATAGGCAAATACTGTTCCCACTTGCCCTTATTATTTGACACATAGCATTTCAGCAGATCTAAGACAGTAGAATTGGCCTCTTCTGACTGTCCACCAGTTTGTGGATGAAACGAAGACGAGAACTTGAGCGTAGTACCCATGTTCTCAAACAATCCTCTCCATAACAAATTGGTCATGCGAGGATCACGATCACTGATAATCGATTGTGGCATACCATGGTACTTAAAACACATTGTACATGAACAAGCGTGCCATCTGATCAGATTTTATCTTCTTCCTGACAGGGATAAAATGGGCCTACTTGCTGAACTTGCAGATAATGGTCCATATACCATCATTCCGTGTTGGCGTCCTTGGAAGATCAAAGATAAAGTCCATAGCAATGCTTTCCCATGGCTTATCCGGAATCGGCAGTGGTTGTAACAACCCTGGTGCCTTTTGCCTGTCAAACTTGACCTTTTGGCAAACTATGCATGCTCGCACAAAGGCATCCACATCTCTCCTCAAGGTAGGCCAATAGAAGAACGCCTCTACCGCTTTAACTGTTGCATCAATGCCACGATGCCCTGCATACGGTGGGACATGACTCTCTTCCATGACCTTATGTCGCAATGGCCTAGTGACACAAAGTCTGCCATGCATCATCATAAAACCATCTCTGAGGAGGTAGTGCTCGTGATGTTGCCCCTCTTGTAACTGTTCAAAGATCCTTGCAAAATCTTCATCAGCAGTATACTGTTCCTTCATGTCATCTAACTCATGATGATAAGGAATTGACACAGCTGAAATTTGTGGCTTTCTTGATAACGCATCAGCCACAACATTCTTCTTGCCTTCCACATGCATAATCTAGAAGTGGAACATGGAAAGAATGTTTGCCCATCGCATATGCTTTTCGGATAACTTTGACTGTGTCAAGAAGTATCGCAAGGTCTGATGATTTGTTTGGACAACAAAATCAGCACCTAAGAGGTAGTGCTTCCAGCTAGAAAGCGCATGAATCACGGCCAATAGCTCTTTCTCATAGACTTGCATAGTCCTCTCTGGCCCTTGCAAAATTCGGCTTTCATAGGCTACTACCCGTCCATCTTGCATTAGCATTGCTCCGATGCTACTGCCACACGCGTCACACTGGACCACAAATGACTTCCTAAGATCTGGCAAAACAATAACTGGATCTGAAGTCAACTTTTCCTTTAAGAGACTAAAAGCTGAAATCTCTTTTTGGGTCCATCTGAAAGTGACCTCTTTCTTTTGCAATGCGTGAAGAGGCGATGCTATCTCTGCAAAATTTCTGATAAACCTTCTATAGTAGGAACACAATCCCAAGAAGCTTCTGACATCGTGCACAGTCTTCAAGTCTGGCCATGTCTTGATAGCTTCGACCTTTGTGGGATCCATTCTAACACCATCCTTTGAGACTATGTGGCCCAGAAAGTGGATCTCTTCGAGGAAGAATTCACTTTTCTTAGGATTGACAAGTAACCTGTGACTGCGCAGCTCTTCGAACACAATGGTCAAGTGACGCCTATGCTCCTCTTCATTCTTCGAATACACAATCATGTCATCGAAGAATGTTCCAACAAACTGTTGATGCGAGCGGAAAATCCGGTCCATCATTCTGTTGAACGTGGCAGGAGTATTTGTTAGCCCAAACGGCATCACTAGAAACTCATAAAGACCAAATGTCGTTCTAAACGCAGTCTTGTGCACATTCTCTGGGCTTATACGAATCTGATGGTACCCACTCTTAAGGTCTATCCTGCTGAAAATTGCAGCACCCTCTAAACGATCGAGAATATCATCAATGCGAGGAATAGGAAACCTATTCTTGATGGTATTCTTATTCAACGCACGGTAATCAATACACATGCGCCATGAGCCATCCTTCTTCTGCACTAGGAGCACTGGGGAGCAAAAGGGTGAAGAACTAGGCTGAATCAGCCCCTTCTCTAATAACTCCTCAACCTGGCCCATAATCTCTTTCTGCTGCGCCGCACTAACCCTGTAGGGAGGTCTATTTGGTGGGCTACACCCTGGCACCAAATCTATCCGATGGTCCTCAGGTCTCTCTGGCGGCAATTGCGACGGTAATGAATCAGAAAAACAGTCACTAAACTTTTGCAAAAATGCTGACCTTTCTTTATCTAACACAGATAAATTGGACTGATCACTATCTGAGACATCACGTGCAAAAATCAAGTACACAGAAAGATGATTCTTTATTACAGAAGTGATAGCAGAAGCAGATACAATAGGGACTGACTCTCCTTTAAGCTTTACATCCAAGATGTGAGTTTTGCCCCTATGCTGTACAATGATCTTTTTGTTGTAGGCATCCAAGACTCCATGCACTCGGAACATCCACGGGATCCCCAACAAGGCGTCACAACCTTCCAGCGTCATGATGTAAAACTCTTCAGTGTCCACATACGACTGAATATGCAGACGGAGTTTTCCAATGATGGGAGTAACACACTCTGAGTGGCCAGGACATGCCAACCCTGCCTCTGCTGTGTACCCCATCTCTTCAGCTCTGATGCCCAGCTTCATAGCTAACTCTGGTGAGATAAAGTTGGCTTTGGCACTTGGATCAAAGAAGATGAGTTCCGTCTGATCCCTAACTTTACCCCATGCCCTGCATAACTCACTGGCATCTGTGCTGGGCCTGTCACCCACCATGTCTGGCACTAAACCTGCCGTGGGTTTTGGCTTCTTGCCTTTCTGGTCTTCTTTATCCTCTGAGTCAGCTGGCCTTTTCCTTTGTGGACAATTGATAGAAATATGACCAGGCTGCTCACATATAAAGCATTTGTTCTCAGCCATTAGGACCTTCTTTTCCTCGAGCGACTTGCGCACAAAAGGCTTCCTTTTCTGTTTCTTTGCCTGCGCTCCAGAAGTCCCAGCTGAATCCTTGTCTTTGGTGGCCTGTTCTGACCCCTGTGACGCATCAGGAGCCGTTTTCACAAAGGGCTTCTTCGCTGAATTTTTCTTTTGCTGCCCTCCTTTATCACTGCTCGGAAATCCACTGTCCTCTCCTTTCAACAAGGCAAGACCAATGTTCGCAACTTCCATAAGCTGAGTAAGGGTAGCCACTCTATTCTTTGTACAGTAATCGCGAAGCCCTTTAGGCAACCCACAACAGTACTTCTCTATCTGCTCTGTCAATGGCACAAATCTGTAGGAGGTCACTGAGAGTAATGCTTTACAAAACCTCCTATTGTACTCCAGCAAGCTCTTGCACGAAGCTGCCGTAAGTTGGTGCCAATCTGTCAGGACATCGGCTTCAAATTCATTTGATAGCCAAGCAGATGCAAACATTTGCTTGAAGTAAACCCAAGTGGCGGGTGCCTGTCCTTGCATTAACAATGTCGTCCACCATGTAAGCGCATTGTCCTTTAAGAAAGTGGCAGCTTTCCTAACCTTCGAGGCCTCTGTAAAATTCCCTCCCGCATAAGCTGTATCAAACTGCTGGAGGAAAGTGAGTGCCTTAGTCTTATCCTCGAAACCACTGAAGGCACTGAACTTTACCGCTGCACCACCTTCTTTGTAAGCCTTCGGCTTCTCTAGTGCCCCCAAGTTGTCATACGGGATGGTCTGCAACATGGGCACTGTACTAAGCATGATCGGCACGTGTTGGCCATTCACATTTTGCGTCAGAGGTGCGATATCTGGCTGCTGTCCAGAAGAACCAGCTATGCCAAAATGACCCTGTGGCACCCCAAACTGACCCTGGTTGCAGTGGAAACCTTGCTGCATGCCGATAGTACCATACATGGGGTTTGTCATGATGCCTTGCACACCCCCGAACACTGTTCCTGGCATGTACGGCTGACTTCCAGACGCATAACCAGCCATACTCTGGAACACTGATCCACCGCCGAAATACCGAGGATGTACCGTGGGTGGTGGAAAAACTGAGTGCATAGCCTGGTATGCAGCTCCTTGTCCATTCAAGACAGCATGCTGGCTCTGAAAGGTGGCGGGCTGAACTGGCATAACCTGTGGAATAGGTGTTCTAGCCACCTGTTCAAGCACGGGAGGAACCTGCTTTGGAGCCCCCGACTCCGCAACATGCGAGTGTTCCCTTTCCTCCTGCGCCTCATGAAGTACCTGGGCTTGAGCTTCAACAAGCTCCGTACGCGGCGTAGGTTGCCTATTTTGATGTTGCACTGGTGGCGCTTGCAAGAATTCCATAAACCTCGGATTCTGCACCAGCTGCGAAAAGACATTCACCGTGGCAACTAACTGAGTCTTAAACGCATCATCCTCAAGTTGCCCTGTCATAAAGCCCTGTACTACTGGAGGGACATTCACGTTGACAGGAGGTACAGACTGACGTGGCCGTGAGCTCTCGTCAATCTCAAAAACCATAGGAATCTCCTGCCTGTCCTTTGGAGAGGAACCCTCTTTCATAATTCCCTTCCCCTTGTCGGCCATAGTGTAATCCCCGCGTTCTTGCACTGTGTGTCTTTACCCTGAACAATCCAGGCTCAACTCTTTGAGGAAAAAGTGATTGATGTCCCGGCAACGAAACCATGAAACCGGCCCGTAGGACGGTAGGCGTTGGCTTTCACCCGAAAATTCTTTACTTTATACACACACACAGAGCACTTTGCAAAGAGAACCTGCGACGGGAGTTAACACTTGAATACACACACGGCTCGGAAGCTAGAATGCTCCGAGCAGACGCCGACAACCTGTAGGCCCCAAAATTGGCGCCCCTTTCGGTATTTCTTTATTCTTTAGGAGGGTAAATTACAAGGTAAGGTCCTGGGAATCCTTCACGTGTATCCACCTAGATACCATTTGATTTGGCCAAATTTCGGCAGCATAACAGCCCCAAAACTTGCGCGAAACCAATTCCCCTGCTGGAACTCGCTTGCAGTGTCGTATATCCTCTGATTCCTGTCCAAAAACAGTAAATTCAGCACGCTGTATTTACTGGTTTTTGCCCTGTTTTCAGCCCCAAACAGTCCCCTAACTGTCCTTTGCCAGTGGGGCACGATTCCCAATGATCCTGGCGTCCGTATGGCTGAAAAACAGTAAATATACTGTGCATACACAGCGCTGATTTTGCACCTGTATGGTGAGGTTATGACCCTCACCAGTGCCTGCTTTGGAGCAGCAGCTAGCTACCCCTGTTCCTGCTCAAGGAGGCTCTTGCCTCAGCACAAAAGCATGAACCCACACAACTGTACATCAGTCAAATGAGTAGCCCTCTTGTGGGGCATCACATAACTGCACGTAGGGGAGAGAGAGAGCAGTGTGTAGTGTGCAGGGCATCACTCCTAGCACCACACTGTACATGAGAGGGAAAGGAAGCACTCCATAGCTCTTAACCTGTGACAAAAGCTGAAATGAGGCCTCTCTCAGCATATAATTCAGCGCCACTTCTTCTGCAAGAGGAAAGTGCATGAAACTGTGACACTTGGCGCATTTACAAGCATTTTCCCGTTTCGGGTTTGCCACTTAAAAATATACTGACCGGTTGCCCAGTTGACTTCGCGGCAGAGTTATAAAATGTTCCCCTAGTCATACCGGAGGTAATGACGCGAACACATTTCGCGGCCCAAAATAGCAGTTCCCTAAATTTTAGGAGATGCTTCCGTTGGGCTCCCACTGGTCTTCTGACCATCTATCCTCATTGGAGCCGCATCCAAAAGTGCAATGTGGCCCAACTGTCGGATACTTTTTGTTGGTAGTCCCACCTTGACTTTACGCCTTAATTGAGTTCACTTCCTAGTATCCACCAACTTGCTAAGTGCGACGGGGGGACCTATATGATCTTGCTCTGAGCCTAGACATCCTCTTACCATACGAATTCCAGTGCCAACCACTTCCCGTCTGCAGGTGAATCTACCGTTCACATTGGCCATACAATGTCCGACCGTTTGCTACTTCAAAAAGAGGGTCTCAAAACGAATAAAATAAACCCCATTGGAAAGAAACCAACAACCAAGGTTAGCAGTTGCCACATCTCTGTGACATGGTTAATAACTGCCACGTCCTCGTGACATTTCAGCCTAAAGAAACCGTAGTTTTCAGCCCTAAACCTGCAGATTTTCAGCGACAAAGACCCACAGAAACAGCCCCCCAAATCAGCGTTTTTGGATTGTAGCAGATTTCAGTCCATAGCGTTTTTGGACAGCAGTAGAAAGATTGCAGATTTCAGCCCTTAGGTCGACTTCGTCATCGCCGACATAGCCTAGACTTGCATCAGTCACATGCATTCCCATTGTACTAGTTTGTGCAATCAATAGTAGACCACTCTTGCCGAGGAGAGTGGGACCTTCGGAGGAGGGTTTTACAACGTCTTTGGTGTCGTATTCTCTTCTCTCTCTGTCTCTCAGTCTCATACCCTTGCACGCACAGTCTCCATTCACTTTGTTTGTGATCATAGCATTCTCTCATTAAGAACGGAAGGCTCTACCTTTTGCATAAGAGCAAAAGGAACCTTGAGAACAGTTCGGAGCATTCATCCTGAGCAAAGCACAAACATTCATTCAGCTGCACCTAACATGGACAGCAAATAGATGCACAGGATGGGATAGGACAAGAAGAAGACCATGCTGAAAATAGATTACAGTAGCAAGGAAATGTTGAAAATCAGCCACCTAGTGATGGTGGCACGTTTCTGAGGATGTAGACCCATTGCCTCAAAATACGGATCATTGGGTAAGGTCTACACGTGTTAGAAGGCAGCCACATAGGTGTCAGCCATCTTTGGATTGCATTTTGTTGACGGATGAAAATGAGCCTCTTACATTTAAAGAGGCACAATCATGTGAAAACAAGAGAAAATGGGAGCTTGCTATGCAAAACGAGACGAATTCTTTGCATGCAAATGATACATGGGAGCTTGTACCTTTGCCTAAGATAGGAAAGCTATTCCTAATAAATGGGTTTACAAAGTGAAATGTATTGATGGGAAGCCCACGTATAAAGCGCGGTTGGTTGCCAAGGGTTATACTCAGAAGAAAGGCAGTCTTCTCACCAGTGGTGAAGATGACTACCCTCCGTGTATTGTTTGCTCTTGCTGCACTCTTTGATTTAGAGTTGGATCAAATGGATGTAAATACTGCTTTTCTTCATGGTGACTTGGATGAGGAGCTGTACATGGAACAGCTAGAAGGTTTTGTCATTCCAGGAAAAGAGCATTTGGTATGCAAACAAGGCCCAAGACAGTGGTACAAAAAGTTTGACACCTTTATGCTCAACCATGGATTTTGTCGCAATCATTTTGATCACTGCTCGTACACGAAAAAGGCTGATGATGGAAGCCTTATTGTGCTAGTCTTATATGTGGATGAATGTTGATTGCAGGAAAGCATAAGAGTACTGTAAATGCTTTGAAAAGGCAACTGAGTTCAACTTTCTCAATGAAAGATTTGGGAGCAACTGAACACATTTTGGGCATGCGGATTAAAAGAGATAGAGAGAAGCACTAGTTATTTCCTCTCTCAAGACAAGTACATTGGCAAAGTACTTAATATGGCTGATGCTAAGCCTCTTGGTGTGCCTTCACCGCCATATACAAAGCTTAGCAAAGCTGATTGTCCAAAAGATTATGTAGCTGCAAATGCTATGAAGGGTATACCTTATGCATCAGCTTGCGGATCTTTGATGTATGCCATGGTTGCCACACGGCCAGACATTTCTCATGCAGTGGGAGTTGTCAGTAGATTTATGTCTAATCCTGGCAAACCACATTGGGAAGCAGTGAAATGCATCTTTTGGTATTTAAAAGGTACACAAGAGAAATGTATATGCTATGGACACGGTAGACTAGAATTGTGGGGATTCTGTGATTCAGACATGGCAAGAGATCTTGACACTAGGAAATCCACCAGTGGGTATGTTTTAACTTTAGCTAGTGGGGCTATCTCTTGGTGTTGAGATTACAGAAAATTGTGGCACATAGTACTACAGAGGCTGAATACAGAGGCCTCCAAAGAAGCTGTTTGGCTTGGCCGTTTGGTCAAAGATTTTGGCCTTGTTGCACGCGCTCCAATGCTTGGCTGTGACAACCAGAGTGGAGTATGTTTGACTAAGAATGCCGTGTTTCATGCATATACCAAACACATAGATGTTCGGTACCATTTCATACGACTCGAAAGAGAAGCTAACTCCTTAACAAAAAGAGCAAACTGATTGTCCCTCGGAAATTTTTGAGCTAACTTGAGTTGTTTTGCAGTTATGCTGTAATCGCGGACGATTACTCTCTTTCAAGAAGGGGAGATGTCACAAACTGTTGACGTGTCAAAGCCCTGTTGACGTGTCAAAGCCCTGAAGAAGAGAGACAACTTGCAGATGCCGGCCGAGGGGCCTAAACCCTAAGAAGAACAAGTAACAGAAGAAGTCCTACCAACTTATGGGGACCCTGTCTGATGGGGCCCCAAGACACATAAAGGATTAAAATAAAGCAGGACCCACACACACAGAGAAAGACTTGCGCCAATATTGATGACGCGGCAGCTGTACGGTCAAAACCCGAAAATTGCGCTGACATGATGATGTGGCGAGCTTGTACGGATTTCCATAAATTACACTGGCAGCTTTTTGGCATTGCTTTTGGACAAGATGCTTTTGAGTTTGAAGGCTTTTCACTGTAAACTGCTTTTGGAGCCTAGGGCCTTTAAATATGTGCTAAGGGCTCATTCTTTGGCATGCTTCCTGGAGAAGGTGCAGAGTCTGGAGTACCGATTTGTACTGTGTTGATGCAATATAAAGAAATACCGAAAGGGACGCCAAGGTTTGGGGCCAATACTCTCTGGGGTGGAATTTCACCACTCCGTGTCGCGTGTCATCTCTCAATTCAGTTGTTATTGAAGTGCTAAAAGTCTGTTCAGTCTATTCTTTTCTATTGACACGTGGTGCCCGTCTTGTGACAATGTCATGACGCCGGCTTCAAATTCATTTGACAGCCAAGCAGATGCAAACATTTGCTTGAAGTAGACCCATGTGGCGGGTGCCTGTCCTTGCATTAACAATATCGTCCACCATGTAAGGGCATTGTCCTTCAAGAAAGTCCCAGCTTTCCTGACTTTAGAGGCCTCTGTAAAATTCCCTCCTACATAAGCTGGATCAAACTGCTGGAGGAAAGTGAGAGCCTTTGCTTTATCCTCGAAGCCACAGAAAGTGCTGAACTTTACAGCTGCACCACCTTCTTTGTAAGCTTTTGGCTTTTCCAATGCCCCCTAAATTGTCATAAGGAATAGTCTGCAACATGGGCACTATGGTAGGCATCATCGGTACATCTTTTCCATTAACATTTTGTGTTAGAGGTGCCATATCTAGTTGCTGTCCAGAAAAACCAGCCATGCTAAAATGAGCCTGTGGCACCCCAAACTGGCCCTGGTTGCTCTGAAAACCTTGCTGCATGCCGATGCTACCATACATGGGGTTTGGCATCATGCCTTGCATACCCCCAAACACTGTTACTAGCATGTACGGCTGACTTCCAGGCACATAACTAGCCATACTCTGGAACACAGATCCACCCCCGAAATACCTAGGATGCACCGTGGGTGGTGGAAAAACTGGATGCATTGCTTGGTAACCAATTCCCTGTCCATTCAGGACAGCATGCAGGCTCTGAAAGGTGGCGGGCTGAACTGGCATAACCTGTGGAATAGGCGTCTTAACCACTTGTTCAAGGACGGGAGGAACTTGTTTTGGAGCCCCTGACTCCACAGCATGCGAGTGTTCCCTATCCTGCTCAGACGCATGAAGTACTTGGGCTTGAGCCTTAACAAGCTCTGTTCGCGGTGTAGGTTGCCTATTTTGCTGTAGCATTGGTGGCGCTTGCAAGAACTCCACAAACCTTGGGTTCTACACCACTTGCGAAAAGACATTCGCTGCGGAAACTAGCCGAGTCCTGAATGCATCATCCTCAACTTTCCCAGCCATAAAGCCTTGTACTGCAGGGACATTCACATCAACAAGAGGTACCGTTGGGCGTGGCCGTGAGCTCTTGCCAAACTCGAACACAATAGGAACTTCCTGCCTATCCTTCAAAGAGGAACCCTCTTCCATAATGCCCTTCCCTTTGTCGGCCATAGTGTAATCCCGCGTTCCTGTACTCTGTGTCTTTACCCAAAACAACCGAGGTTCACTTCTTGAGGAAAAAGTGATTGATGTCCTGGCAACGGAACCTTGAAACCGGCCCGTGGGTCGGTAGGCTTTGGCTTTCACCCGAAATTGTTTACTTTACTTTAGACACACACACACACACACACAGAGAGAGAGAGAGAGAGAGAGAGAGAGAGAGAGAGAGAGAGAGAGACTACTTTGCAAAAGGAACATGCGACGGGAATTGACACTTAAGCACACACACGGCTCGGAAGCTAGAATGCTCCGAGCAGACGTCGACAACCTGCAGGCCCCAAAATTGACGCCCCTTTTGGCATTTCTTTATACTTTTAAAGAGTAAATTACAAACTAGAGTCCCGGGAATTCTTTACTTGTATCCAGCTAGATACCGCCTGTTTTGGCAAAATTTCGGCAGCATAACAGCCCCAAAACTTGCCCGAAACCAATTCCCTTGTTGAAACTCACTTCCATTGGCATAGACCCTCTGATTCCTGCCCAAAAACAATTCATTCAGCTCGCTGTATTTCCTGGTTTTTTTTTTTCCAAGAAAAAGATCCTTCTATTAGTTAATGAAAACTGCCCGTAGGGCTACAACCACCTTTGCAAGAGAGGGCTACAACAAACATGATGGGGAGACTCTCCCAATGAAAGAACAACATATATACAATGAGGCTAAATCAAGGGATGGGAGGAGGGAAGAGCCACAAAGGTGGTCGGTAGTGCCATCTGAGCACACCCTAGACAATGGTGTAGAAAGGCCCAGGGTGCCAGAGTCGAAGGAAAGCCTCGCGGCGCTCCCGCATGCAGTCGGAGCTGCCCTGTAGTCCCTCAAGCTGTCCTCTGAGAGTATGGATCAACTCTAGCCAAAAGTCACGAACGATCTCTTCTGGTGGCACAGAGCGAGCCTCAAAAATGCGGAAACAGCGGACCCGCCAGATGAACCAAAGTGTCAAGCCACTGATGAGCTCCCAACACTCCTCTCTCTCACTGCACTACTCCTGTGGAGTAAGCTCTGTAGTAGCAGGCTGGAGTGTAGGTCCCCCCCCCTTGTATCACTATCATCCTGCTATGGAAGATAGCTCAAACTGAAGTGCCGGGCCCGTGAGAGTGGACCAAGCCGCTGCCCCCCAAGTGTACTGTCTAGCCGTGGAGAGAGTAGGCATCAGCCGAAGAACTCGTAGCCACACCTGTTGGGCCGAGGGACAGTCCCAAAGACAATGACGCTGACTCTCCACCAACTGGTCACAGGCTGCACATGCGGCCGAGAGACCCCTACTACTGTAGCTCTGTGTGCAACCAGCCGTATTTACTGGTTTTTGCCCTGTTTTCAACCTAAACAGTCCCCAAACTGCCCTCTAGCAATGGGAAAAACAAGCAAATATAAAATAAATAAAAATACGTAGTACATATTTAAAGAAGGCAACACGAAAAATACACCTCCTGGTGACAATGAGCCACTTACTTAGGAGGAAGCTCAGATTGGAGATGCCTTTCCCTTGACATGCGTCCCAGTCCCCTCTTATCGATGTGGGGAGGCACCAATATCAGTCTATCGTTAGGCTTTTTCCTGCCCTTATTGCTGTAGGTGTAGAGTAGAGAGCTTTAGGGTGTGCCAAGTGTGAGGATGCTCTTTGCTCATGGTACATGTTTATCCTCTCCCCCTGATGAGTGTTGTAGCACATGGAATTTTGGGAATTCACTTTCTTAACCAATGGAAGTATCTAGCTCGTAGAAGAGAGGTTTTTTTTTGGTCAATTAAATTGTTTCTCCTTGAGTATGAAGTGCTAGGTGAGTTTGTATGTAGAGTGCAGGTGGTGGAGATTGTTGATGAGTATCAGACGGCATGTATCCCATCGAGCTATACAAATAATGATGAAAGAGTTCAATATATTCAAGATGTTAACACTAACAAGTTGTGTACGAGGACATTAACGGTGAGATACAAGCAGTAAGCCTTAATTAAGGGCACCTAAAAGGGTCTGCTGCAAGTTCTAACACCAATCTTTTCTCTTATTCTAGGTTCCCAAACATATGAAACAGCCTATCTTTGTGTACTATCAGTTGGAAAACTATTATCAGAATCATCGTCGGTAAAGACATTTAGCACCCGAAGCTTCATAAAAATAGGCCAGGTTTTGGGTGCTGCTTTGCGTCCAGATATAGTAGAAATACCCCTTTTTGTGGTTGTGGTCTAAGTAAAGGGAATCGGGGGAGTTCTCATTTTGGACAAATAGGGGTTATTAAGCCACTCTTACTGAAACTTTTGGTGGGTTATGTTTGGCGAAGGTTGTTTTCAGAGAGATTGAAAGGTTGTAGGACATTTCATTTTTCAAGTAGATGAGATACCCATTAATATGTTCTGTTATCTCTTTGCGGACGCTTTTAACATTAGAAGGTGAACTGAGAATGTAAGAGCAGTCCCTCAACCTTGGACATATCACCTTTAAAACTAAATGTTTGCAGATATATAAATGTACAAATATGGTTGTGGATCAAACTAATGAGGCTGCTATTGCAGGTATGTGAAAAGTAGGAGTGACAAACAGCTCCTAAATGGGGATAGCACTTCTTCAACTGATACTGAAACTTGCAAACCGGAGCAATTCTTGGGGGAACTTCCTATAATCCCATG
Organism: Adiantum capillus-veneris; assembly: GCF_014529385.1. Lineage (NCBI taxonomy): Eukaryota > Viridiplantae > Streptophyta > Polypodiopsida > Polypodiales > Pteridaceae > Adiantum > Adiantum capillus-veneris. The sequence goes on along the minus strand of NC_140934.1, from coordinate 174,147,887 downwards.
TGGTCTTATAGCATGGAGTCTATTTAATGACACTTACAGTTTCACAAGTGGTGGCCATGCAATCACCATCAACAAGAAGGGGATATCTTGGAAAAGTGATCGTGAGCACAAGTTTGGCAGTTTTTACCCTCAAAATTTTCCCAACAATCTGCCCAATAATCAAAACGGGAGCTTGATTGGAGGTGCAAGTTTGGACCCTAATGTATCAGTAAGTCCTTAAAGATGATGCCACCTTTCAAGAACACGATAGCTCGATTGTCTTCTGTGCACATTCACATATTCACTAGAAGAGAACAATTTTTTGTAAAGAGAAATTCTATATAGAACTTTGAGCATGTGCATGAACAAGCGCATGCGTTATTAATGCATTGGGGGAGAAATTAAAGTCTGACAAGAAGTCCATGTGTTTTGTAGTTGAATGAGAATGAGGATCTGATAGTGTGGATGAGAACTGCTGCCCTGCCAACTTTCAGAAAGCTCTATGGAAGGATTGATCAAAATTTGAATGCTCATACTCAATTGAGTGTTCAAATAAGCAACAATTACAACACATACAGCTTTGATGGAAAGAAAAAGCTTGTGCTCTCCACAACCAGCTGGTTGGGTGGAAAGAATGATTTTCTGGGGGTAGCCTACATTACTGTTGGTAGCTTTTGTATATTCCTTGCTCTGGCTTTCTTCCTTCTCCATTGGAAGCATCCAAGGTATGGTGAAAGGTTCAGCTTCATCGACTCATTCCACGTAAATGCTCTTTCCATGTTCTTAATCATGTTCCGGAACAGGCCTCTTGGTGACACAAGTTATCTCTCATGGAATCGGAAAAACAGCGGTTAATGAGATGCCGAAGTTCGCCATATTCTCAAGAATATAGTAAATCACTTGCTTGCACCATGTTGGTTTTCTGAAGTTTTGCAAAGCTTGATAAGATGGAAGTTACAGATTTATACTCTTATGCAACAGGCCTCTCTCGGGGACACAAAGTTGGAAAACCTGTGGCTAATTGAGATCTATTAGTTTTATTGATTCTCAAGAAGATAGTAGAATATTTGCTTGCACCTTGTGGAAGACTGGAAGTAGTGTCAATGGTGAAAGATTTTCGAAGCTTTATTTGATGGAATTTACAGATTTTATGCGATTACTGAATTTTAGACAAAGAAAGTTGGTCGTGTATTTCACTTTGTATGTGCAACTGAATTTTAACATAGAATACTGCTGTGCCTTGGCTTCATATTGATAATCTTGAGTGAAGCAACACCGGTACGGTGAGCCACGGGTCTAGTAAAGATACCAAACCTGGGACAATATACCAAGGGTGAAATGGAACAAATCCTTCAAGAGGAACCCTTTTTCAACAAGGAAATGGTAAGGTATTCTCAAACCACTGCCTCAGAGAGTGAGAGAGACATGGAAAGAAAGAGATGGAGATATGTGTGGCCGCATAGATGAGACCACATGCGAACACCATCTGTTGTGCATATTTGGGATGCTCATAAATGAGCTCTTATCCTATGGGGAGCTTAGTACTTCCAACATATACCAGTGGGTGAAGCAATACATACAATAAAACCAACCATTGAAAATTAATGATTGAAGCCACTGCCCAAGAAATCAAAGCAAAGTCAATATCTGGTCACGAGAAGCTGACCAGTCTTACTACACACCATCTCTTTTAGTTTCCTTGCATGCCATTTAATCTGTAGTTCTACTTGAAGCCACCTCTTTCTTATTGTATTGCTTGCCACCTCTCTACATTTATCACACACCACTTTTCCTCTAGTTGTGCTGTATGTTGCCCAATTTATATATTGATTGATTGATGGAGAGAGAGAGAGAGAGAGAGAGAGAGAGAGAGAGAGAGAGAGAGAGAGATGAAATGTTATATTAATGTCTTCAAAAGGCCAGAGTGACCTATGAGACCAAAAAGTTACAATCGGTGAATCTGATACAAATTTTGAGTAAGAGAAGGTACAAAGAACTGAAATGAAATAGGGGAGGGGTGGGGTGAGGGCCGATATAGTGGATAAGCTGATACAAAGAGGGATACAGATCACTAGTGATGCAAATGAAATGCAGATCAATAGAGGTAGGTGGCTCAGATGAGATCCCTCATCAGGGATCTCATCAGGCGTTGTCGAATTTCATCAATATCCTCCATGGTCAATACTCTGACTCGACGTCTCGCATGTCAAGCTAGAGTGGTATGGATCCTCTGCTGCAACCTCCATTGATGATGTGAGCCCCCCCATGGTCGTGGGTGCTTGGATCTACCTAGCGTAATGGCTCGATTAATCAGCGTACCTTAGGTGTGGGTGGGATCTGAGACTTGTTGTGATGATTGCTCCTCTGGCTGGTTAAAGAAGTTTGTGACCTGTCTCCGAGATTGGCTCACCCCTCATATCCTCAATAAGCTCTCTCTATGTCTGCGCAGCTCTAGTAGAAAGAATCCAAGACATCTTTGATCCTTATATCTCATGACTCTAGAAAATGGTCCAAAACCCTCTTTGAATAGACAGTGGAAGTGGCCTTGTATCTCATAAAGACAATCTAGTATCATGAGCAAATATGTGCAAAGCATCTAAATGACGTTGCATCCCCTCTGAAGAGTTAGAAATCAAAACAATATCATCAGCATATAACAACAACGAAATCCATGTCCCTGTTAGCTGAGCACCTTTGTCTCCCTCTCACTCTACATAGTTCGAAAACTCATCCACATACATCCCAAATAGAGTTGGAGATAGGGGGCATCCTTGCTTCACCCCAATAGTGGAGTGGACCATGTCAGGCATACCCTTAGTAGTGCGTTGTCAAGAAGTGCGCAGTGCGACCAGGAAAGCGCCGGGCCTCTGACTGTGAGGATTCGTAGCAAAATCAAGCAAGGTGTAGACGATTTGGAGCCAAAAATACATTAAAAAAGAACAAAACTCCAGCCATGGAAACTCCACTTTTAAAATGAACCAAGATCAACTCTTTTTTCTTGTGTGTGTGAAGATTAGGTGTAGCCTCGCTCCCAATTGCACAGATGCAGTGCTCATTCGACCTGTTAAAAACCCTAAATTTACGCTTCGATTCTTCGTCGTGACCATTTCATGGAAGCTTCAGTACTTCATTGAAGAAGCCCAAGTAGTTATTTGAGGAGGGGAAACCCTAATTGGAGGCCTCATAGCCTCAACCATGCAGTGGAAGTAGCACAGGACTGCACTAGCACCCTGTAAAGGAATGGTTGTATCTCCTTGCTCATATGTCCAAATGAGCTCATTCTTGGCTCTAAAACTTCCCACACAAGTTGAGAAACAATGGAAGTGTCGTTGATGTGGCATTTTGAGCTATTTTGAGCTATTTCTGGTCATTTTAAGGCCATTTTTAGCCATTATTAGCCCAAAAATATCACTTTTTGTCCGTAAAAAGCCCAAACGAGCTCGGAAAAATCCCTAAAATTGTGGGAAAATTCCAATGGGCTCAAATTTCATGTTGAACCTCATTTTCTCACTTGATAAGCACTTTGGGCACGTCTTTTATGCCAGCGTACAAAACCTGCTATTTTTGGTCGACATTGCCCGCATTGAACTTTCTAGGCAAAACGAGCGTGCCACTTTGATACACTTGACATTTGTACATTTCTAAAGCAAAATAGGCATATATTTATGTAAAAAAGCATGCCATAGTGCCATGTCTAGGGCCTCGTCCACCCGACAAGGTATGTACACGGCTTCAGCCGTGGCATTTATTTTCGCATATATCACACTATGGACATTATAGCATTCGATCCCACACATCATAAACATTAAGAGAGGTAGATATTTTAATTTCACATTATGAACGTGCCATGGCACGACATCCACTTCCCCTAAACTTGCACATCCTCCGACATGTGTCACATATATCTTTTGCAGGTTCAGTCTTCATTTAAGTCCACATACATGTCGATTTCATCATTGCTTTCAACAAAATCTAACGCATCATCCTCTTGTTCTTCATCCACATCCATACCATTTTCATCAAACCCTTCATTCTGACTTTTCTGTGAATCAAAGGGTTCTGTATCACCTCTTCTTTTGAATAACTTGATTCTTTTCCCTGCAATGGGAATCTTCATTTTTGTCCCATCTAGTTCATGTAAGGTGTAAATCGCATTCCCATGTACATGTTGATCCACATAAGGACCAAACCATCTCTTTGAAAGATTTCTTATTGTTGAACGTTGGTTTTCAAGACTACTGTCATACACCAACACCCAATCACCTTCCTCAATAGCTTTAGGTCTGAGCCTATGCCTCTTATCAAATCTGTCCTTATTCTTTAACCTTGTATCTTTTAATCGTGCTACTGCAATCTCAATATCTTGGGGCCTTCTTTCTGTTGTATGCGCAAAGCAAGAAGGTCTTCTCTACTCATTTCATCTTCCCAAGGCAATACATTTCATGTGGGAATTACATCCTCAATTAGCATTATAGGTTTCTGACCATACATCAACTCAAATGGCATATAACCAGTAACTGAGCTATGAGTTGTACGATCAACCCATAAAGCATAAGGCAATAACCTAAGCCACTCTCCCATTTTACCTTTGCACGCCTTAGCCAAAGCCTTAAGGATAGGAGGATGCCCATGCTCTGATTTTCCATTTCCCTCAAGATTATATGCAGTAGTGAGAGAAAGTTTAATGCCCAACCTAGAGAAAAACTCCCTTGCTTTGTCAGCATCCAACTCACCCCTGTCCGTTGTTATTTTCTCAACACAGCCATAACCGCTAATTACATCATCCAAGAGGAATTTACATATCCCTTCTGTGCTTTTCGTTCTTAGAGCACGACCTTCAACTTGGTTGGTTAAATCTTCCCGTACAAGCACTATGTATCTCATTTGCCATAAGCCCAATGGCATTGTAACCAGATCTACTACCCACTTATAATGCATGGCCAATGGGTAAGTAGGGTGCAACGCATCACGATGACGTGCATTTGAATACATTTGACAAGTTTCACAGGACTTCACAAAGTGAGATACATCTTTATACATACCTTTCCATCAATACCTGTCTTTCATTTTAGTAAAGGTGGCCCATACACCTCTATGTCCAACATAAAGACTCTCGTGAAACTTTTTCATAAGCTCATTTTGAGCGTCCTTATCATTCACGACTCTCATCAGCATTCCATTTCTTTGTTTTGGACGCTTCCATAAGTACCCATCTTTCAAAAAGTATCCATAAGCCTTTCTCTGTATCCTTTTGAACTCTTGATCAGTCCACCCTTCTTCCCTTGTCAGGTGCTCAGATAGCGTCCAATGAGCAACCAGTCACCTTGATATAGGTCCTCTGTAAATGACTCAAGTGCATTTGACAGGCAAACATGATCACCCTTGGCATGAGAGATACTATAGAACTGTGTGCCTACATCATCGCCCTCGACAACCATGTCTTCTTCATTTTCATACCTTGCTCTTGAAAGCATATCTGCAATTGGATTATCTTTCCCTGCAATATGCTTAAATTCTCGATTCAAGGACTTTATGTAGGCAATTCATCTCAACATAGCAATGTCGGGAGTTGAGCAACTTGTGATCGTTCCAAGAAGGGGTAGACAATCAGTCTCCACTATTACATTTGCTCCTATCAAATACTCTGTCACATTTCAAAGTTGTGACTACTCCCCATAACCCTCTTTTTACCTGTGGATAGTTGCGTTGACGAGCACTTAGGACTTTTGCTCCAAACCTCACCACATATCGCTTGCCATCATCATCATCTTGCCCAATCGCCCATCCAATTCCTGTGGGGCTAGTATCCCCTGTCATAATTACATATCATCCACATTCATAGTTTGCTTTCCTCAAAGTTGGAGACAAGCAACAACTTCTTTAATTTCGTCATGGCGTGTGTATGCATTTCTTTTGGTTCTTTCTCAAAAGTTGATACAAAGGCTCTGCCACATGCGCATAATGTGGAATCCAGATAACATAGAACACACATGCACCTTCGAACCTTCGAACCTCAGTTCCATTAATACATGTCTCTTTCATTCTTTGAATTACATCAATCTTTGTAGGACAAGGCCTTCTACCATATGGCCCGCACACATGTCCCTCAATAAGAACTTCATTCACACCAAACACTGAATTTTGGCCAGACAAGGTAAGGTTCACCTGTTCCAACCTTGACAAGATATTATCACAATCACTGATATGGTTTGCCACATACTTGCGGCACCCCCTCGAGTCCAGAGCCACATCTATATCACTTACATCACATCCTTTGATTGGCACATCAACAAGGAAAGGCATTGTAGTTTGAGGTATGAAGTCACGTAGGACTTTGTTCATACCATTTATCATATGTGCAACTGAATTAGTTGCTCCCTAAGGTAAGGTGCACATCCTTACCAGGCCCAAAGGTGTCCTCATGGTAGTCAGGTCCCTGCTTTCCATTGCTAGTTGGAACTAATCATACCCTAAGTACAAATCTCCCATAGAATATATTGCCCTTCCTGCAAATGCCTCTGCAAATTCATCTACAATTGGCCCTGTACCCACATTTTTTATTGTCACCTTATTTACAGGTTGCATATCCTGAATAAAGCGTAAAGAACCATTTTTCTTTGAAACTATGAACCACCTGTTTGAATACGGAGCACAAGTAGGCTCCAAGATACCCATCTTGATCTTTTAATTAAGCAATTCAATGAGTTTTGGCAAATAGGCCTTTGGAACCGGAATAGGCCTCAAGTTCCAAGGTACATGAGGGACAATGAAGATCACCATAGGAGCAACAATGGATGGATCAACACGCCCTATCTTATGAAGCTCAAATACAAAAGCTTTTTCGTGTTTGGCAAGCATGTCTTCAAAGCATATCTTTTCAGCTTTTGTCAAAATGTCATCGCAACCAACCTTCAACTCCTTCAAAGAATCCTGTGTGAACTTGTGTCCAATCTTGCTTGGGTCACGAAGGCTAGGTCGCAAAGCAGCTTGTTCCATCTTATTTGTGCAATCTTTTGGTAGAGGTAATGCCACTGGTTTCACTTTCTTTGCCACGGACTTATACTTAGTCTCCATTCGTACATCAACACCTTGAGCATTTTTGAAATCCTCAATGACCTTGTATATTTCTATTGAGCATACATTCACGACCTCACTTCCCACATGCAAATTGCAATCCCCTAAAGACTCCAAATTTTGCATAGTATCCACAAACGAACACTCATCAAACACACCTGCAACGCATTCATCATCTTCTAGCAAACCATTCATCTTCAAACCTCTTTGTACATTATTTACATGTTGTCGTTCACCCCGCTTTAAGTCCTCACACTGTGTAATTGTTTCATTTGCATATACATCATGCGAGAACTTTTCTCTTCTTGTACCACTGCAATCCCGCTCTACAATGGTACATGGCCAAAACCCCTCATATCCCTGTAGTCCTTGAATTCTTTATTTCTCTTTGGCAAGGGTTGCTCTCTAAGACTTTCACGGTTCCTTTCATGTGTTGGGGTATAGGCGTCTGTGCCTTGCCCGGCCGCCCAGAGTCTGGGCGCCCACTGACTTATATACCTTATACATAGCATAAGTGTATAGGGGGCTGCTCACTCTTTGAGTCTCCCCACCCATATCTGTGTGTCGTGTGTCTCCTTCTCTCTCTCACTCTTCGTCTGTGGTGCTCCCCGATCCCCTTCAATTGGTATCAGAGCTTTGGCTTCGTGACAGATGGAGTGCTACAGAGAAGTGAGCTTTCGGCTATGGTGAGCTCGCTTTCGGTGAAAGCTTGAGATCGGTGAGCAACCACCAGATCTGTGCTCATGGAAGCTTGAGGGGCATTCCCAAGCTTGAGGGAAGAGTGTATTGCAAGTGTGTATGGTTATTTGCAGCCATACTTGCAGGAAAAATGCAGATTTTCATTTTCGTAAGTCATTTTTTGGGCCCCAAAAACAGTGTTTTTTGCAGAACTTTTGCATACGGAATACGATTTATGCAAGGTTAAGGTGTAACCTGGGGTTTTGGCACGCTCCGGACGCAATGGTGATGTCTATTTGAGCTGATTTTGACCTCTGAAATTTTTGCTGCAGCAGCAAGTTTTTGCTACGTTTTTTGACTGAAAACAGCGTTTTTTGGCATAGCTTTCACACCCGGACTCGGATACATGTGATCCAGGAGTCTACCTTGGGGTTTTGGCATGCTCCAGACGCGCTCGTCATATCAGAATTTTAAAACTCTGAACGTTGAATTTTCTGCTGCAGCAGTTGTTTATTGTGTGTCGAGGATTCCACACATGGTTTGCTCTTAGATGTGAGAGTGATATTTGCTGCAAGTTTTTCTCACAGGTGGGAGGATACGATGTATGCCTTATGTGGTTTGATGCTCAAGGAGACTAATGTGATTGCATTTTGAGCTCGGCAATGTATGCCTCGAGCATGTTTTTTGGCAGTCACAGGTAGAGCAGATATTTGTGTACTAGATTTGCAGGTGTTTGCAATTATGTATGCAAAGTGTGGGCTTGGTGATTAGCTCACAGATTGCAGTGTGATACTAGAGCACGCGAGGCTTGTATTGACATTGCGGGAGCTCTTGTGCGTGTGTATGCATCGATACCGCACAGTGTGGGCGTACAGTTATCTTGGCACACTCACAGGAGTGAGTATTGTGATGTATGCTTGTGTGGCTACGAGCTAGGTAGCCGGATTCGAGCACTAATGGCTTGAGATTTTTCAGCGGATTTTACAGGTTTACAAGTTTACAGGCAGGTTTGAGGGCTTATTTGGGCGTTGAATTTTCAGCCATTATTTCCTCTTTGCAGGTGTCCATGTATGGCTCAGTTGTAGGCTGATTTGGGACACATTTGTGACTTGTTTATGCAGCTGTTTAAGAGCTGAATTTTGGGGCTGTTTTGGGGTTGATTTGCAGCCATATTTGCAGACTTTTGTTTGATGCGATTCGAGCCAGTTTAGGGCTGATTTGGTTGACATTTGCTACTCATTGTTGGTTGCTCTTTTGCGAGCATTATGGCTGATTTTTCATTTGACTTCCAGCGTTATGGTATGACACAGTTTGATGGTGCATATTTTGTTGCTTGGAAGGAGCATATGCTTGTTGCATTGTCGGATTTGGGGCAGGATAAACCCTTGTGTGGTTTATCGGTGAAGCCCAAGTCTATGCGTGATGATGATTGGCAGGATCTTGATGAGTTAGCAATGTCTACGATTCGTTTGCATCTGGTTGAGTCTGTTGACTGGCAGGTCTCGAGGGAGACTACAACTCATGCTTTATGGCAGAGTTTACATGCTATGTACGCGACATCCATGTCTACAGGGGAGTCTAGTCCCACTTCTATGTCCATGGGAGAGATTGGTCCCACACACAAGTCTCGACGGTATAAAGACTTGACATGTTGGCATTGTGGACATAGAGGGCACATTAGGCGTCGATGTTTCAGGCGTTTGAGACAACGGAGGCGACAGATGCGTGATGCAGATTTGGGCATGACAGATGCTAGTGAGATCAGTACGGTGGTTACTGAGTATGCTTGTGATGGCGATGTCACATTTACATCTAGCTTGTCTTCAGATGATCTTATGTCTACGGATTGCATATCAGATTGCACATTGTCTTCACATTGGTTACTAGATTCAGATGCTACTTTCCATGTCACGTCGCATCGTGAGTGGTTAAGCACGTTTTCTAGTGGGAGACTTGGTTGTGTGCACATGGCTGATGGTGCTGTGTATGACATTGAGGGTGCAGGAGACGTATGCTTGTCCTTGCCCAGCGATATGAGATTTACCCTGCGTCATGTGCGTTATGTGCCAGATCTGAGACGGGATTTGATCTCAGTTAGACAGTTACACGATAGTGGATGTCGAGTATCGCTGCTTGAGCGATCTTTTGCGTTGCATTTGGGTTCTCTAGTGATTGCGAGAGGTGCTAGAGTTGGCACATGGTACCCATTGCACGTAGTACTGGTGTGAGATGGTCGAGTCTCAATCTTTGTACAGCCATGCAGAGAGCGAGAGACCCGGACAGTCTCTTTTGCTCATGGGTTGCAGGGTGCTTTCCATGGAGTGCAGAGTAGTGAGCTCGTTGTGCACAGAGTTGGGGAACGACTTGAGCAGTCACACAGAGAGGTGACAGAGTCAGACATGCATGCTTTTCTAGTGACTGAGCAAAGCAGAGAGTCAGTTGTGCAAGATACTTCTATGCAAGATAGACAGGTAGAGCAGTCTTGCTCTAGTGAGTCACGACAGGAGGAAGTTGTGCAAGAGTCTATGCATAAGGAGTTAGAGCATGAGAGCTCTAGTGAGTCACAACAGATTGAGTGGTCATGTTTGCAGTGGATGATTGCAGAGGAGGCTGAGATGTCAGCGATTATGCCGTCATTCCTTTCTATGCTCGACAGTGAGCATGGGGATATAGTTGTGCAGGATATGTCTTCCAGCAGACACCTAGAGCAGCTGGTTTGCTCTGAGGTTGCATGATAGGTTGATGCGTCTTTTGCGGAAAGTCAGGAGATGCATGTGGCTGACACGCCTTGTCAGTCAGAGATGCCTATTGCCAGGGATATATATGTTGATGCATGCTCCGTAGAGCTAGCAGGGCCCGCTAGCATTGCATCGGCATTCGGTGGTCTCATGTATGAGATGCTGATCTTGAGACCGGATATCGCAGCTGTAGTGGGAGCATTTGCAGTTGGGGTTGTCAGTCGTTTGTTGACTGATGATGGAATAGTGCACGAGGGAGATATGCAGGTATTGCGTACATACTTGCAGTACGTGTGCGGTACGTCTGGTGGTGTATGGACTTACACGGGAGCAAGACAACCGGATGCACACGATCATAGCCAGCCAGTGGGCATCGGTTGAGAGCGGTTTTATCTCGCCTTTTGTAGTCTTTAGACTAGGTTCTCTTGCTTAAAGGAACAATCGCCTTTAAGTGGGAGGTTGTTGGGGTATAGGCGTCTGTGCCTTGCCGGCCGCCCAGAGTCTGGGCGCCCACTGACTTGTATACCTTATACATAGCATAAGTGTATAGGGGGATGCTCACTCTTTGAGTCTCCCCATCCATATCTGTGTGTCGTGTGTCTCCTTCTCTCTCTCACTCTCCGTCTGTGGTGCTCCCCGATCCCCTTCATCATGGTCCACACAAACAGTAAGGAACTGTACTGCACGCTTTCCATCCCTACTCCTTATCCTAGCATAAGCTGACCCATCGTCCATCACCTTGGTTTCCATGCGAGTAGCGGTGATGTATGGCTGCCCAAGGATAAGAGGGTATGTCGACATCTCCTACACAAAGAAATTCTGGTCATCTTTCACATCCCCTATAGTCACCTTAACTTTTTTGGACAAGCTCCGTACAGCTCCCCTAATGAGTTGTTTGCTGCACAAATCATCCATCCATGATTTATATCAATTGTCCATTTTCCTTTTTGATAAAGACTCTTTGACACGAGGTTAATTTCTGACCCATGATCTATCAGCGCAATGTATGGCTCTTCTAAGTCTCCCACTTTTACCAGGGTCTCAGTAGTTGCTCTTGCTCAGTGACTCTTCAAGTAGTAGCTCTTGTGAGTGGTCTCCACTTCATCTTCATCATCCAAGAAGCGAACGTGTTTTACTCCTCCCCTAGACTTGTAGCATCCAACAACAGTTTCTTCACCTTGATCTCCATAGACCTGTACACCCTATGCATTTAAAGTCTTCTCTCCACCCTGTACATGGATAGATTCAGTAAGAGACTGCCGCTTCCTCTTTATGATATCAATTATTTCTTCGTGGAATTCCCGCTTTGCTATACCAAGGACCTCACCCAAGGTAAATTCCACCTTATTGTCTAGAATCCTCTCTTCCAAAACCTTTTTGAGATCCGTTGCTGCCTCTATATCGGATTGGAGTTTGTAGGCCGGACCCTTTGCTTTGGATTTTGTTGCATCCTTCTTCTTTTCTTTAGAGGCTTCTTGCATAGGCACTTCGGGGACATGCATCTGTTGTGGGGAAGGTGATCTAGGAGGCATTGTGTCATTTCTACCTCCACTCCTTGTGGCCCGCTTTGAAGGCCCTTCATCCCCATTCTCGCGCCTACATTTCTCTTCAACAATGGCCTCATTTGCTTGACATTTGGCAATGTATGCATGCACAGACAAAGAGTCAACGGGGTCATTCCAACCTGTTTCAAGCCTCCAATGCAATCTCCAGCTTCATGTAAAACCTCTGTAGTCATTTTACCTTCATAGCAGACTCTATAGCGCATGGCCATAGCTCTCCAATACCATTAGATTCCTCTTCTCCAACCTTGATTGATCCTTTTTTCTTAATAGGATCCACCTTCAACCCATACGCGGCTGCCTCAACCATTGAGATGGCATGGCTAGTAGCCATGTCCTCAACTAGCTTCTTCATTCCGCCCTTTCCAAAGTTTGTCCCTGGGAGCTTACCTGTTTCACTTAAGTGAATCTTACCATCTTTAAAGAAAACAAGATCCTTTGTCAAAGAGTCTTTAAAACATTCACAATCCCTCCTTCCATGGTTAGTATTATCGCACCATATGCATCTATTTACAAAGCCTTCTTTGTTTTGAGGTAAGATTGTCTTGATGGTTGTCCCTTTTCTTCTAACCTTGTAAGCTTTAACTTGAGCTCTTGCATTCCTTTGACATATCATCTAGGATGGATTTGTCACTCTTTACCACAATAACAGGCTTTATAGGACTCTCGGGAACACTTGGGACTTGAGTAGAGTTGACTATCATCTTGTCTCTTCGTCGTTGTCGCTTAGTTAGTAGCGAAATGGCGTCTTCAACTTCATTCCAATTAGTTTTTAAGCCTTGTTCCACATCCTTATTCTCAAGTAGTAGCTCTAACTTCTCTTGAATCTCTTTACATGCAGCCTGCAAAAAGAGCCCTGTCTTCTCCGAGTTTAGGGTAGCCTTTTTAGTCCTTGAAAGTTGATCATAACGGTGTTCGAATTCCCTTAGCAGTTCGGTAGGCGACAACCCCTCTTTTGGCCGAACTACCGAACTCTAAAAAAGTCCTCTTTGTTACCCTTTCGGAGTCCTCAATGAAATACTCTTCCTTCAAAGCTAATTTGAATGCTTCCCAAGTTGCCCCATGCTCATTTCTAATTCCCCTTACATGCTCTCTGATCTCGGGAACCACAACAAGTTCAAAAATTTGCACCATCTCTGCTTCGGGCACTCGATGAAGCTCCATCTCCTTTACATATCCACAAAGATACTTTGTTGCATCTTTACCATTAAATTGGTTCATTTTCTTCACCACAGATTGAAGCGCTTTGGTTGAGGAGAGCTCCCGCCTTTCTGCAGCTTGCTGCTGCTGCATAAACATTGCAAAAGCTTGAGACATTTGCATTATGACTGGATCAAACCGAACCCCTTGCTTCTCTTGTTGCTCCATAGCTTTAAGCCTTTGTTTTGAGACCTTAAATGAAGCTTTTGAACCCTCACCCTAGCCTACTTCACGTCGGGTTCACCAAAATTGTGTCAAGAAGTGCGCAGTGCGACTAGGAAAGCGCCAGGCCTCTGACTGTGAGGATTCGTAGCAAAATCAAGCAAGGTGTAGACGATTTGGAGCCAAAAATACATTAAAAAAGAACAAAACTCCAGCCATGGAAACTCCACTTTTAAAATGAACCAAGATCAACTCAAAATTCTTGTGTGTGTGAAGATTAGGTGTAGCCTCGCTCCCAATTGCACAGATGCAGTGCTCATTCGACCTGTTAAAAAACCCTAAATTTACGCTTCGATTCTTTGTCGTGACCATTTCATGGAAGCTTCAGTACTTCATTGGAGAATCCCAAGTAGTTCTTTGAGGAGGGGAAACCCTAATTGGAGGCCTCATAGCCTCAACCATGCAGTGGAAGCAGCACCGGACTGCACTAGCACCTTGTAAAGGAATGGCTGTATCTCCTTGCTCATATGACCAAATGAGCTCATTCTTGGCTCTAAAGCTTACCACACAACTTGAGAAACAATGGCACCGTCATTAATGTGGCATTTTGAGCTATTTTTAGGCTATTTTTGACCATTTTAAGGTCATTTTTAGCCATTTTTAGCCCAAAAATACCACTTTTTGTCCGTAAAAAGCCCAAACGAGCTAGGAGAAATCCCTAAAATTGTGGAAAAATCCCATTGGGATCAAATTTGATGTTGAAACTCATTTTTCAACTTGGTAAGCACTTTGGACATGTCTTTCACACCAGCACACGAAATTTACTATTTTTGGTCGACATTGCCAGCATGAAACTTTCTAGGTAAAACGAGCGTGCCACTTTGATACAGTTGACATTTGTACATTTCTTAATAAAAATAGGAATATATTTATGTAAAAAAGCATGCCATAGTGCCACCTCTAGGGCCTCACCCGCCCGACAAGGTATATACACGGCTTCAGCCGTGGCATCTATTTTCGCATATATCACTCTATGTACATTATAGCATTCGGTCCCACACATCATAAACATTAAGAGTGAGGTAGATATTTTAATTTCACATTATGAATGTGCCATGGCACGACAGCGTACTCCCCCCACCACTATCCTATATAATGCCAAAATCCCCCATATCAGCTCAATGGGTACACTAGAGAGAGAGAGAGAGAGAGAGAGAGAGAGAGAGAGAGAGAGAGAGAGAGAGAGAGAGAGAGAGAGAGATGAAATGTTATATGAACGTCTTCAAATGGACAAAAATGAACTGTGAGACCAAAAAGTTACAACACGGTGAATCTGATACAATGTTTGAGTACCAAAAATAAAATAAGGTAAATGGGTACTATAGAATCCTAAAATGCTAGATGTGAACTAAGCATCTAGCTGGAACTATGTAGGTTATGAGTAGGGGGGTGAAAGTAGTGACTCAGGGCTAATACAATAGAATGTGTGTGTGTGTGTGTGGGGATGTAATGGGTAAGAGTTAATATAAAGGCTGGTACAAGATGAGTAGGGTGTACAATCCTCAAAAGAGCTAAATAAAAGGAGATCCATCATCGATCGTTGGCGGATCTCATCAATCTCCTTCATGGTCAGTAGTCTAATCGGGCATCATGCATGTCGGGCCAAAGTGATTCGAATCCTCTATTACAGCCTTCGTTGATGCTTTGTAGTCCTCCGCAGTCGTGGGCGTCTAGATCTCCCTAGCTCAGTTGCTTGATTGATCAACCTGTGTTTGGTGTGAGGAGAATGTGAGCTTTGCTGTGGTAGCTTTTCCTTCGGCTGCCCAATGTTCGCTCTAAAGAAGTTTGTGACCCGTCTCTGAGACTGGCTAGCCTCTCCTCTCATCAGGTTCTCTGTGTGTGCACAACTCTAGAAAAAACTATCCTGGACATCTTTGGTCCTCATACCTCATGACTCTAGAGAGATGTCAAAAGGCCTCTCTGAAAAGTCAATGAAAGCGGCCTCGTATCTCATAGTAAACTGGGCAGTGGCATGTGTAGTGAAACTCTGTTTTAGGCTCCATGTGACATAGGGGAAATGTCCTGCCCTTTGCCGGTACTCCACTGTATCTACGAGTCTCCACCCGAAGCTGGTGTTCACCAAGTTGTCGGGGGAGATAGGGTTCGTAAGGCGAGCTTGGTTAGCACCGTGGGCTGCTAGCTGGGGGAAAAGAGAGAGAAAAGGTATACCACACTGCACAATAGAGTAATTATTTCTTGGAAATGTAAACGGAACACGAAACCAATTGAATTTGATAACACGATCAAGAACCGATGCACGATTGCCAAGGGGTGCCGTTAAGAGCATCGTTAACTCAATTTATTGTAGATTAAGGAGTTTCATCTTTCTTTACAAAAGCTAGGCCAAATTAATTTAGCCTGCACTAAGTTCGAGCGTCCGTCAATGCTCGGTGTTGATGAATGTAAAGTTTTGTATGATCATGAAGAAGCTCTCCCTATGCTTCTCTTGCCCGCAAAAAACTCCTCCTTGCTTGATTCCTTACTCCCAAAGTCTCCTTGCTTGCAAACAACGACTCCCTTCCTCGCAAAGAATGCCTCTTGCTTGCTAAAATCTCCCTCTTGCTCAAGAGAGAGCCCTCCTTCATTGCCAAAAACATTTCCTTGTCAATGCTGAAAAAAGATTGTGTGTTTTATCTCCTTTCTGGCATGTGAGTCCCTCATGCTATTTTTAGACTCCTACCTTGCTGTCATTAGCTTGAGATTGCATGTACGATAGCTTTTTCTATTCCCGAATCACTTTGGAACCCCAGTCCTCATATGAGCACCCCCTTAGAGGGTTGTCACGGGGTCGTGACAACCCCTCATGGGGATCTCCTCTTCAACTAAAAAGGGTAGCTCTTAGAGCCGCATGGGAACACCCCCGCCATGTTAGCACCTTGCAATATTGTCGTCGGACTCCACGCAATCAGCTAACGCTGCCCCTGTGCATGCAGAATGATAGGAGTCCTGTCCAATAGCCATCGACGGCCTTGCGCACAACCACACGTAGAGCCCGTAGCTAGGTGCCATGGCTTGCAGCTCCAAGAGCTCCTTTCCTACTCAACTTGTTGCTTGTAGAGAGGTTCGTCTATGTAATGGAAATGGCCTAAGAACTTTGAGAATAGCAGAATTAAGAGAATTAGAGTGAGCATTTTCATGAGACTACTTTGAGAACATAGAGGGTGAACTTAATTAGTAGTAGCAACATAACATTATATTTAATTAACTGGGCATGAACAATACTTTTGCAAGAGAGAGAGTTAGAGAGCTTGACAAGGACCGGATTTATGTGGAGCCGGTCCCCACCTCCAATAGGATTTTGTATTATAGATTCTTCCTTCAAGAGAGACTTGGTACCATTAAGTTTTTGTGTTCCTTGTAACCGAGGTGATGCAATGAAGATGGAAAGCTTCATGCATCACGAGCATAACATAATCTTGTAAAAAGCATTAACCATCCCCGGCCTCAGTCCCAAGGCCTCAAACACCTTCGAAGGTGGAGACAACTAGCGGGGAATGAGGGTAGGGAAGAGGAAGCAAAAGTAACATACGAGAAAGAGATAGTTCCTCACTTATCATCACTCTTCTTGCATAGCATAGCATAATAATGATGAAGAAGATGGAAAGCTTAAGCATTGGAGCATGGCTCTTGGTTGGATTTGCATTCCTTAGCCAAGAGTGTTGGTGTAGTCTCTCAACTTCTCAACAAGCTTGGAGAAGGAGATGGAGCTCTTGCACTTTGCCAAGCAAGAATGAGCTTGTGAGTGTGTGTGTGTGTGTGTGTGTGTGTGTGTGTGTGTGTGTGAGAGAGAGAGAGAGAGAGAGAGAGAGAGTATACCCCCCAAGAACACCCCTAGCTTCATTTGGTCGACCCCTCCTTGTAGCTCATGAGAGAATTTGATTGGACCCCTACAACCTTAGCCAATCACATGCTTTAGTTAAATCAAGCAACCATGCTAGCCTTGGGACAAGTGTCCCCCTTTCCCCTTTGAGAGATAATTGGTTCTATTGGTGGCTCTCATTTGTAGGGCTTAAGTAGGCTCACATGAAAAGCATTGTGTATGAGACAATGGTTGGGCAACTTGAGTTGATAAGCCATGTCATTGATTGGCTTCAAGATTTGAAAAGGACCATAGTATCTTTTTGCTAGTTTAGCATAATACTTTTGATGGCCCGTAGGATTTTTGCCCGTCGTTTGCCTCAATCAAGCCTTGGGAAACTTAAGTAAGACCCAATCATTTCCTTTGAATGTTAAGGCCCTTCTATGCTTGTCAGCAATAGCTTTTTGCCTTTGTTGAGAGATGGATATAGCCTCTTTAATCTTTTGGAAAGATTCTCATAGGTCACGGCTATACTCATCGGCAACGAAGATCTTCCCATGTACTTTAAGTAGCAAGGGACTTTTAGGTCTTCCCTCTATGATCTCAAAAGGTGCCTTTTTCGTAGTAGTACGGCCAGTATTATTGTACACATACTCTACAAGGATATGTACTTTTTCCAATGTGAGCATTGATCTACTTCTGTAACACAAGTCTTTTGTAGTTGAGAATCGTAAGATTGGCTATCTCACTTTGGCCATCCGTTTGTGGGCGACAGGCCAAGGAGAAATTCAATCTTTTACCTAGATTTTCAAAGAGACCTTTCCAAAAATTACTGGTCATTCTAGGATCTCTATCTGACACGATTGATGTTGGCAATCCACGGTGTTTGAAAATCTGAGATATGAAGAGGGTTGCCATTTGGTGTGCCTTAAATAGTCTTTTTGACAAGAATAAAGTGTGCTTGCTTGCTAAACCTGTCAACTATTATTCATATTCCCGTATACTTGGGTAATCCAAAGATAAAATCCATGGATATACTCTCCCATGTTGAATTAAGGATTGGCAATGGCTGGAATGATGCAGGTTGCTTCCCTCTATCATACTTGGACTTTTAGAATACCACACATTTTGAAACATACTCTTGTATGTCTACTTTCATGGTAGGCCAATAGAAATACGTATCTGCTCTTTGAAGAGTAGGTTGAATGCCTCTATGTCCCACATAGGAAGGAGCATGGGATTCATACATGACTTTCTCCCAAAGGGAGTGGGTAACACATAGCCTATTGCCATGGAGAAGATAACCATCCTGCAAGGTGAATGGTTCTTCTTTCTTCCCAAATGCAAGGGATGACATTATGTCTCTAAATTTGGGGCCAGTATCATACTCATCTATCATAGAAGATAGATCATTGTGAGTTGCTATAAACACCGCATTAACTCTTGGTCGTCATGAAAGTGCATCGGCCACTTGATTATGCTTACCAACAACGTGAGCAATATGGAAATAAAATTGCGAAAGAAAATTTACCCACCTCATTTGTTTGTTGGAAAGCTTGGTTTGCGTCATGAAGTACTTGAGACTTTGATGGTCCGTTTGAAAAATAAATAAAGTGCCCAGTAGATAGTGCTTCCATGTGTCTAAGGCATGCATAACAGCTAAAAGCTCTTTTTTGTATATGCCCAAGACTCGTTCATTGACATTGATCCTTCGACTCTCCTATGCTATGGCATTCCCTTATTGAAGCAAAACTACTCCAAGGAAACCACCACAAGAATCACATTGAACCTCAAATGTATTTGAGAGATCCGGAAGCATTAGGACTGGTTGGAAGGTATGCTTCTCTTTGAGCTTGTGGCAAAAGAATTTTACTCTTTAGCGGTCCATGAGTACTTAACATTCTTCTTTGTTAAGTCATGCAATGGTCCCGCTATTTGAGAGACTTTGTCTATGAAGCGTTGGCTATGAAACGTCTATAGTATGTACACGTACCAATAAAGCTTCTTACCTCATGTAGATTCCTTGGATTAGGCCATGCTTTTATTACCTCTAACTTTCATGGATCCATACGGATACCATCTTGAGAGATAATATGACCTAAGTATTGAATCTCTTGAAGGAAAAATTCACTCTTCTTTTGATTGATAAAAAGCGTGTTCTCCCTCAAAGCTTGAAAAATCACCTAGAGATGTTGCTTGTGCTCTTACAAGGACTTGGAGTAGATGATGATATCATCTAAAAGAACACTCCAATGAATTTGTGGTAGGGTCTAAATATTTTCTCCATCAAACGATTGAACATGGCTAGTGTATTAGTCAATCCAAAAGACATGACAGGATATTCATAAAGACCAAATGTTGTATGGAACATGGTCATTAGGATATATTCATTCACTATCGTTATTTGATGATAGCCACTTTTAAGTCCAATCCTACTAAAGTAGGTCAAACCTTGTAGCTTATCAAACAGATCTTCTACCCGTGGTACAAAAAATCTGTTTTTGATAGTGATATGGTTTAGCGCTTGATAGTCCACACGCATGCAGTATGTACCATGTTTCTTTTGCACTAAAAGGATTGGAGAACAAAAGGGAGAGGAGCTAGGCATCACCATCCCTTTGTCTACCAATTCTTGTACTTGCCTCATGATCTCCTCTTGTTGAGCTTGGGAAACTCAATAAGGAGGCTTATTAGGTGGTGAGCTTCCTTGTAGGAGCTCAATTCGATGGTCATCATCCCCTCGTTTTGGAAGTAAGTCCATAGGGATATCATCGATAAACACATCTTGGAATCCATTTAGAAATTAGACAAGTCTAATTCTTCTTGATTCCTAACACTTGGCTTTGTTAAAACATTAACATCATTTAGAGACTCTTTGACAAAAATCATGTAAATAGAAACTGCACTTTTCATTGACTTATCAAAGCAGGTGAATTTACAAGTGGTATAGTACGATCGGACTCATTAGCATCTATATACATGCTCTTTTCCTTGTAGATGAAGTAGATTCTCCTTTCAGGGAACTTCATGTTGGCAGCCATGCGGTTGAACCATGGTGCCCCTAGGATAACATCTCATGTTGGAGAGGAGAGATGAAAAAGTCTTCTTTGTCGACGTAGATTTGGACATGAAGCCTTAACTTCCCAATCAAGGGAGTAACGAAGGCTTGTTGTCCCTTGAAAGCTTCATCCACAGTTACAATATCTCCCATCTCAAAAGCTTGAATGCCCAACTTAGTGGCCAACTCTGTTGATATGAAGTTGTGAGTAGAGTTAGGGTCAAACAAGATGAAGGCGTCATGCTCCCTTACCTTTCCCCAAGCATAGGAGAGAGGTGATCCTTTGCAATGAGAATCCTCTTTTAGAGCTTTGATCGTGAAAGCTCTAGGAGTCTCATTGCGGGCATTCCTTTTGGGCCAAGAACGATAGCCATGTCCTTGCTCCCTGCACTTGAAGCATTTGTGGTCTTTACAAAAAGATTCTAGCTCTTCATGAGAGAGTTTATTTTTACCTTTGTAAACTCCCTTAAACTCCCTTCTCCTTGGATCGATTGTTTTTGTTGTTTGTTATTTTTGTTGGAATTGCCTTGGGAAGAATTTTGGGCATTGTTTTTTCCCTTTGCATAATTTTTGTCTTTGCTTTCCATGGGCTTGGCATTCCTTTTAGCCTCTTGTTGAAAATTGATGCACAAAGCAACCATAGTGTCGTGGATTACTTACGGTGATAGAAACAGACCATTGAGAGTTGACATACTCGACCATTTCTTTACGTAATCCCGCACAAAATTGTTGTTTTGGCTCGGCGAAGTCTATCTTTTAAAAGACAATAGCCTTGAGATGTAAATCCCAAAACTTGTCACATATTTGTGGATAGACTCGTTGGAGAGCTTCAAACTCCGCCATTCGGTAAGCACTTTGTCCTTTGGATCACTTCCAAGGAATTGCTTCATGATGGAAACTCATAGAGTTTTTCATGTCTTTGGGGCTTTACCATTGCCACGAAGGCTAGCCCACCATTGACGAGAAGATTTATGGAAGTGAATAGCCACATCGTGTAGCTTGGAGGACTCCGTGAAGCCCTCGTCTCCAAAGGCCGTGTTAAATTTCTGGATGAAGGCCAATACTTTGTCGATAGCACCAAAGGTGCCACCATAGGTGATAAAAGAGATACTCTTTCCTCCCTCTTTGAATTTCTTGAGCTTTTGGGACCTTCTCCACGTAGGGTAGGATTTTTGATGTCCTCTTCTCCTCTTGTATTCTCTAGGAGAATATCTGCTGCTTCCGTTGGAAGAGGAGGAAGGTGAAGAAGAAGGAGAAGAGGGTGAGATCTTTCTTGCCTTTTCTTCCTTTGTTTTTTCTAGATTCCCTTTCCAAGTGATGAGGAGAAGAACTATGGGTTGATTGTTTCCTCTTGGGAGGAGTTGGCGCCCGTCTAGACTTCCGTCTTCGTGGAGCCACATCTTCAGAGGAACTTAGGAATTCACTTCTTTTTCGTTCTTTGGATTCCTCCTCTCTTATGGGAGAGAGTCTTGTTTTGGGAGTCTCATCAAGAGGCCTCCTAAGCTCTCTCTCCTCTTGGAGAGCAAGGGAAATCCCATAAGCACAAAGCTGTTAACTTCAACTTCCAAAGCAGGGTTGCCCATAGCTTTCTGCAACCTAGTAACAAGATACTTAACAAACATGGGGGCATCATCATTAGCACTTCATGTGCAAAATCAAAGTTATCAATGTTCATTCTACTCTCTTGGTTATTGTCAGCCATGCTAATTAAACTTATGTATAGATTACTTTGTGCTTGGTACCCTCAAAACCTTAGTCGCTACTCTTGTTTACCTTTGAAAATTAGTTCTCAAGTAGCCACACTTGTGGTTTAAAGTTTTCCATTTGCAAATACTAGTGGAGAGGGTCTAACATTGCTCGGTTGATTATGGTTCCTGTTGAGCTTGCTCGTAGCTCAATATTGGTTAAGCCAAAGGCAAGCACCGAGAGACTCCGTTATTAAGACTACAGTTCCCAACAGTGTGTCTCAATCTAAGTCCTTCTCAACCAAGATAATAGATCCCTGTCCCACTTACCCTTTTTCAATGAACAGGTCCAATCTTTCATGGATAACTTAAGGACTTCTCTTCTTAAGAAAGAAAAGAGAAACCAATAGCTTTGATACAATGTAATAGAAATGGCCTAAGAACTTTCAGAATAGCGGAATTAAGAGAATTAGAGTGAGCATTTTCAGGAGACTACTTTGAGAACATAGAGGGTGAACTTAATTAGCGGAAGCAACATAACTATATATTTAATTAACTTGGCATGAAAAATACTTTTGCAAGAGAGAGAGTTAGAGAACTTGACAACTGTTGAGGACTGGATTTATGTGGAGCCGGTCCCCCCCTCCAATAGGCTTTTGTATTATAGATTCTTCCTTCAAGAGAGACTTGGTACCATAAATTCTTTGTGTTCCTTGTGACCTAGGTGATGCAATGAAGATGGAAAGCTTCATGCATCACGAGTATAACATAATCTTGTAAAAAGAATTAACCATCCCCGGCCTTAGTCCCAAGGCCTCAAACACCTTTGAAGGTGAAGAGATCTAGCGGGGAATGAGGGTAGGGAAGAGGAAGAAGAAGTAACATACGAGAAAGAGATAGTTCCTCACTTATCATCACTTTTCTTGCATAGCATAGCATAATAATGATGAAGAAGATGGAAAGCTTAAGCATTGGATCATGGCTCTTAGTTGGATTTGCATTCCATAGCCAAGAGCGTTCGTGTAGGATCTCAACTTCTCAATAAACTTGGAGAAGGAGATGGAGCTTTTGCACTTTGCCAAGCAAAAATGAGCTTGTGAGTGTGTGTGTGTGAGAGAGAGAGAGAGTATACCCCCCAAGCACACCCCTAGCTTCACTTGGTTGACCCCTCCTTGTAGCTCATGAGAGAATGTGATTGGACCCCTTACAAGCTTAGCCAATTACATGCTTTAGTTAAATCAAGCAACCATGCTAGCCTTGGGACAAGTGTCCCCCTTTCCCCTTTGAAAGAGAGAACTTGATAAATGCATAACCAATTAACTTAATTAGCTAAATTATCATTGGATCCCTTGAGAGGCCAACCAATAGGCTTTAGGAACACCATGAGGGAAACATGGAGAGGAGCTTGACAAGTATCCTTGTTGCTTCTTTAGACCAAGATTTCCTTGTGTGAGGGTGTGTGTGTTCTCTCTCATGCTCCTACAATGAGCCCCCCCACCCCCCTTGAGTAGGGATCTTGTTTGACTTTTGGAAATTACCAAGCCCCTCAAAAACGTCAGTCTTGGAGTACCTTAGCACCTTAGTCATTAAGCACGTCAAGCACCTCAAGCATCTTAAGCACCTCTATCAGCAAGCACAACAAGAACCTCAAGCACCTTAGTCAGCAAGCACAACAAGCACCTCAAGCATCTTCATCCAAAAAGCACGACAAGCAGCTCAAGCTTTGGGCCGGGTTCCCACCTCAAGCACAGCCCTAGCTTGCCTAAGATCAAAGGACTTTTAAGACTAACCTTTGGAGGTCTTTAATGAAGCTAACCCTAAGGTATTTGAGCTCCATTAGATAGCCTTTGTCTTTGGCATACCATCTCTCATTTGGACCCCTTTAACCTTGGCCCCATGTTGAATTAGATCCGTAAGCACATGTTGGCATCAAGAACAGTCTGCACAAGGGAATTTTCTAAAATGACTTCACCCGTAGAAATAAGTTGCTCATTGATATCCTTAACACCAGCAAAAAAAAGTGTCCATATCATCTTTCTCATGCATAATCTTCGATTCCAACTCTTTACGTGGCAATGCAAATTTTACCTCATTGCGGCTTGCATAAAGACCAACCAGAATATCTCAAGCCTGTTTTGCAAATTTTGCTGAACGAATGGGAGGAGTAATGGTGCACTTCACAGACAATGCAATCAATGCATGAACCTGCGCATCCTTTACATCCCAACGAGCTTGTTCTGCCATAGGAAAAACAAATCTAACAGAAACAATCCTTGTAGTAAGACTTGCAACATCCTCAACATGGCCTACATCCTGAGAACTAGGACATATATCAATGCCCTATGCAATATTCCAAACACCCTTTGACACAAGAACATGTTGCATCATGTAAGCCCACATAGGGTAATTGCCCCCATCCAATCTGTCCTCAACAACAACAAACATCTTGAACACATCTGTGTTGTTGTCAACCATAGTAAAACTACCGGAAAAAAGAGGAGAAACAAAGCAAGAACATCACGTACTATATAGCACAAACCGTAGAAGGCTGTAAGAAACCTGTTATGTAGAAAACGGCACTGATAAAAATTTTGCACAAAATGATAAAATAGCATGTGCAATACTGGCTGTAGTGGAAACGAAGGCTGAACGAAGAGGGCAAGGAGGGGTAGCATGTATGGTTAAGAAAGGATTAGAAGATTTTGTATCAATTATGAAAGATGACAAGTACAAACATTCTGTATGGCTGATAATTATAACACCAAAAAGAGCATCCATTTTTGTAGCCGGTTGCTACATTCCTCATTGTGATTCCCCCTTTTATGCTTGCATGGATAGAGATCAACCATTTTTTGATTTAGAAGAGAACATTGCTTATTTCAAAGGAGAAGGTGATGTTATTGTATTTGGGGATATGAATGCTTGCACAAAAACATTGCAACATGATACTCAACAATATGATATGTCATACATTTCAAAGGAGTTGGAGGAATTTCACTTGTATGATCGTACTTCAATGGATGAGAAAGAGACGGATCACTATGAAAAGTTACTTCTACATATGTGTAATAGCACGGGTATACTCATTGTCAATGGTGTATCTTTGTGGAGTGGAACCCATGGATTTACATGTAGAAAACATAATGGAGATAGTGTGATTGACTATATGCTACTCTCCGAAGCCATCATGTATCGCTTAAAGTGTTTTATGTTTGGCCAATGGACCTCGGAATCAGACCATTGGACCTTATCTATTGACCTTGCATGTGGAGAAGCAACTAAGCATGATAATCTCAGCCAGAGGGAAGAGAAGTTATGACTATGTATGGATTTCAAACCGGCACCAATGTACATTGAAATGGTTGAGCAAAAGTTATGGATGACAAAGCTTCAATATGATGCACCATTGAAAACTAAATGGGAAGCTTTCAAGAAAGTTATTTGTTCTTGTGCCGAAGAATGCTTTGCCATGAAAAATCTCCATGGTATCAACAAAGATAGATCACACAAAAGGTGGTTTGATAAAGAATATCAAAATGCTTAAAAGTCCTTGATAAAGCTTGATGCAACTATGGACAAAGACAACTATCAAAGTCATTTGCATACATACAAGGCATTGATTCAAAAGAAGAGAAGAAAATGGGAAGTAAAGCAACAAATTTTTCAAGTCCAAGAAAAGGCACACGCACGTGGAAGATTTTGGAGAAACTTTGTTACCATATACATATGGTAGTGATGTGTGTGAACACACTAGGACCACCGGGGCATTTTTTTCCCTCTTTAGGAGGTTTTTTCCCCCGTGCATGGTACATACGCCCATCATTCTAGGGCTATCTATATTTCTATTGCACACTAAGTAACACATTCTCAGTTGTGTGCCTTGAGATTCCTTCGTCTTCTCCAAGATGTGTGCGTTTCTCTGCAACCCTAATTCCAACAACTGGTATCAGAGTAGGTGCCATCCTCCCGGGCTTACTCACCAGCAGCTCCAGCACATGCCTGCTCATTTTCTCCGATTTCAGTGAGCTTTGGCGAGCGTTCGCAGGTCGACAAATTTTTTGGGAAAAGCTTGTAGAGCTTAGTCTACTCAGATTTCTGATTCGGGCTCATTTCGGCCTATGTTTCCACTATAGGTAGTATTACACAGGCTATTTTGTCATTTTGTGCAAAATTTTTGTCAGCGCCGTTTTTTGCATAACAAGTGTCTTACAGTCTTCTATGGTTTGTACTATACAGCACGTGTTGTTCCCGCTTTATTTCTCCTCTTTTCGGGCAGTTTTCACATCAGGTGCAACATTTACCATGGCTAACAACAACACAGATGTGTTCAAGATGTTTGTTGCTAAGGACAGATTCCTATGTGGGCTTCCATGATGCAACATGTTCTTGTGTCAAAAGGCGTATAGAATATTGTGCAGGGCATTGATGTACGTCCTGGTTTTGAGGATGCAGGCGATGTTGAGGATGTGGTAGGTCTTGCTTTAAGGATTGCTGCTATTAGAGTTGCTTTGCCTATGGCAGAACAATCTCTTTGGGATGTAAAGGATGCGCAGGCTCATGCATTGATTGCGTTGTCCGCGAAGCGTACCATTGTTCCTCACATTCGTTCAGCAAAATCTGCAAAACAGGCGTGGGATATTTTGGCTAGTCTTTATACAAGTCGCAATGAGGCTAAAATGCTTTGTTGCGTAAAGAGTTGGAGTCAAAGATTATACATGAGGAAGATGATATGGACACTTTCACTACAAGAGGTCACTTAAATTCTGGCGCCACATTACCGGCGTCACTGGCAGGTGTCGGTATATGTGTAGGTGTGTATGGAGGGAGCTAACATTTTTTTTAAAATTGATTTTTAAATTTTTGATGCATGTTCCGGTGCCTATTCCGACATCAGCGCGCATGCACTTTTTGACGCCTACTCTGGTGCGCTTTTTGGTGCCTATACCGATTTCTGTACCAACGATACCTATATAAAAAAAAACGCAGGTTTTCTCTACACACTTCTCTTCTTCTTTCGCATTTTCTCAAGCTCTCTCCTTCCTCACCTCTAACAGATCAGGTGCAAAACAAGCATTCGAAAGTGCTAATCTTGCTTGTGGGTTAGCCCATAACATTAAGGTGAGATTGTTTTCATGTTTACTTATAGATTTAGGGTTTAAGGTTTAACTTTGTGTTTGTGTGTGCATTTTTGCAGGTTCCAGGACATTTACAACTTCTTTTATTGCTCAAATATGACAAATGTGAGTGCTCGAACCTCTAAATGCATTATTAATTTATTTAAATTAATTTGTATATTAATAAAAGAAGATTTTTCATGATTTAAACTTTAAATGCTTTAAACTTTCAATGCTTTAAAAGAAATTATGGTTTATGATGTGAAATTTCATTTTGAATTATGAAAAAATATTGGTTTGGTTTATGAAGAAATATTGTTTTGAAGAAATTTCGTTTATGTTTTAGGTTAATTTTAGGTTAGGTTAGGTTAGGTTAAGTTAAGCTACATTAGGTTGGGTTATCTTATATGTTAGGTTAGGTTAAGTTAAGCTACGTTAGGTTAAGCTACATTAGGTTGGGTTAGGTTAAGTTACATTAGGTTAGGTTAGGTTTGGCTAGGTTAGGTTAGGTTAGGTTATCTTATACGTTAGGCTAGGTTAGGTTAGGTTAGGCTAGGTTAGGTTAGGTTAGGTTATCTTATACGTTAGGCTAGGTTAGGTTAGGTTAGGCTAGGTTAGGTTAGGCTAGGTTAGGTTAAGCTATGTTAGGTTAAGCTACGTTAGGTTATGTTACATTAGGTTAGGTTAGTTTAAGCTACGTTCGGCAATACGGCAAGCCATAGAGCTTACCCACAATGCATATTAAAAACAACACAATGGCAATCCGTTCGTTAATACAGAAATCCATAAAGCTTACCCACAATGCATATGCATTGTGGGAAAGCTCTATGGCTTTCCGTATTGCCAACGGCTCGCTATTGTGTTGTTTATATATCAGTGAGCGGTTTTCAAGTCCTGAAATAGCTAAGCGGCCCTGAAAATAACACAATGGCAAGCCGTTTGGCAATACGTCAAGCCATATATCTTCCCCACAATGCATATGTGTTGTGGGCAAGCTCTATGGCTTGACGTATTGCCAAACAGCTCGCCATTGTGTTTTATATATGTCTGCAAAAAGCGCTTTTTAAATCCTAAAATAGCTAAGCGCCCTAAAAACAACACAATGGATAGCCTTTTGGCAATAGAGCAAGCCATAGATCTTTATTACAATGCATATGCATTGTGGGAAAGCTTTATGGCTTGCCGTATTGCCAAATGGATCTCCATTGTGTTATCTATATGTTTGCGAGCGATTTTCAAGCGCTAAAATTGCGTCGTGTCCCCAAAAACAACACAATGACGATCCGTTTGGCAATACGGCAAGCCATAAATCTTGCCCACAAGACATATGCATTGAGGCAAGCTCTATGGCTTGCCGTATTGCCAACAACTTTCCATTGTGTTGTTTTTATGTGCGCAAGCAGTTTTCAAGCCCTAAAATAGCTATGCAGCCCTAAAAACAACACAATGGCAAGCTGTTTGGCAATATGACAAGCCATATATTTTTCCCACAATGCATATGCATTGTGTGCAAGCTCTATGGTCTGCACTATTGCCAAAAGGCTAGACATTGTGTTGTCTATACGTCCGCGAGCAATTTTCAAGCTTTAAAATTGCCTCGCGGCCCTAAAAACAACACAATGGAGATCTGTTTGGCAAAATGAAAAGCCATAGAGCTTGCACACAATATGCATTGTGGGCAAGCTCTATGGCTTGCTGTATTGCCAACGGCTGACCATTGTGCTGCAATGTTTGCAAGCAATTTTCAAGCACTAAAATTGCCTTGTGTCCCTAAAAACAACACAATGGCGGTCTGTTTGCAATACGACAAGCCATAAAGCTTTCCCACAAGGCATATGCATTGTGGGCAAGCTCTATGGCTTGCCATATTGCCAACATCTCGCCATTGTGTTGTCTATATGTCTTATCTATGCGAGCGGTTTTCAAGTCCTAAAATCGCTTCGCAATCCTTATTGGCAAATTGGCAGCCATAGAGCTTGCTGACATCGCATATGCATTGTGGGCAAGCTGTATGGCTTGCCGTTTTGCCAAACTCTTCACCATTGTGTTTTTTGTTAGGTTAGGTTAGGTTAGGTTAGGTTAGGTTTAGGTTATAGGTTAGGTGAGATTACAGGTTAGGTTAGAGCTAGCGACAAATTAATAGTAGAAAAAATGCAAACGGACTTCGAAGATGATTTACACAAAGGGAATGAGGGAGACATGTCAGGTCCCTAGCCTAGATGCCCACAAGGTGCACTCAAATCCTATTGGATGGCCATGGAGGTGGACTAATGAGAATTAGGCCAAAGTACAGCTAGTTTAATTCATTTAAAAACAATTAATAAAAGAACCAATAAGTATTTAGCTCTCTAGAAGACTATCGGACGGTCTCCCAAGGGGTCCAATGAGCATTCAACAGCCCAATGGCTTGTCTGATTCCTATTGGCTAGGAGACAAAGGGGTCTAATGAGAGTTTAGTTGCATTAATTAATAACCTAAAGCTCTCACAAAAGAGTAAACGGGGACACATGTCACAAGGCTATCACTTATGCTTCTTAATTAGCATTGACTAAGCTTTGCAGGGTCTAATGGGGTGCCAACATGAGTAAAATGCAAGAAGAGGGGTCGACCAAGAGAGAGAGAGGGGGCTTATTTTGTCAAGGAATTATCACACACACACTCACACAATCTCTCGTGTGGAGCAAAAAGACTCTATCTCTCCTTCTCAAGCTTTAATGGAAAGCTCATCACCTACTCCAAGCTTGTGAGGAGGGAAGCCTACACCAACAACTCTTGGCTTTGTGATGCAAATCCAACCAAGATCCAAGCTTCAATGCATGCTTATCTCCTCTACCATGCTAATTACTAAGCTATGCTATGCTAATATGAGTAATTATGTGAGGAGATGTACATCTTTCTCATAATACTACTCCTTCTTCCTCTCAATCTACTCTCATACCCCGCTAGCTCTCACCATCTTCGAAGGTGTGTGAGGTCTTGGGTCTGAGACCGTGAGGGAATTGATGTTATGTTTTATAAGTGTTTTCCTTAGTGCTTGAAGCTTTCATCTTCATTGCACTAGCTAGTTATTGAAGGAATACAAAGGATTTTATTGTAAAATGTCTCCCTTGATGGGGGAAAACTATAATACAAAGCCTTTTGAAGGAGGGACTGGCTCCATGTAAATCCGGTCCTCAACTGTTGTCAATAGCTTAATTTCTCTCGCTTTTGAAGTATTGTTCATGCTATCTAACTAGGTGTTATGCTTTTAGTTTCTCTCTCCACCGAAGCACTTTTGCTATGCTCATTAGGAACCTATTCTAATGAAATGCTCACTATGTTCATGTTATTTTCCGCTACACACAAGTTACTAAGCCATTAAATGTTATAGATCCAAAGGAGGGAATATAGGGATCCAAAGGGGGGGGGGGGCATCTGCAAAAGAGCAATGTGAAACAATGGGCTTCAAAGACCCTCAAGTTCAGCCCATAAGACTTCCAAATTGCTAAGGTTCCAAAATTCAAAGGTTAGGTCCAATTGTCAAAACCTAGGAAAGATTGGATGCTTCTGGGAAGACTCAAAAGTCTTCCCACATTCCTATCTTGGAGGGGGGATATCCCTTTTAGTAGGGGATGAGAGAGAAACTCACACACACTCTAGCAGGCTCCCTTTACAGAAAGGGAATAGGGGACACATGTGAGCTCCCTAGGCCAGTTGCCCCCAAGGTGCATTCAAATCCTATTGGATGGCCATAGAGGTGGACCGATGAGAATAGGCTAGAGTACATTTAGTGTAGTTAATTTTTAAACACTTGATAAAAGAACCAATAGAAATTAAGCTCTCTAGAAGACTATTGGACAGTCTCTCAAGGGGTCCAATGAGCATTCAGCAGCCCAATGGCTTGCTTGATTCCTATTGGCCAAAAGACTAAGGTGTCCAATGAGAGTTTAATTGCAGTATTTAATCACCTAAATCTCTCACAAAAGGGGAAAGGGGGGACACATGTCACAAGGATATGATTTATGCTTCTTAATTATTATTGGCTAAGCTTTGCAGGGTCCAACAGGATGTCAGCATGAGTAAAAATCATGAGGGGTCGACCAAGAGAGAGAGGGGGGGGGACTGATTTTTTGCAAGTTATTATCACTTACACACTTACACAATCTCATGTGTGAAGTAAATAAGACTATCTCTCCTTCTCAAGCTTTAATGGAAAGCTCATCATCTACTCCAAGCTTGTGAGAAAGGAGGCATACACCAACAACTCTTGGCCCTGTGATGCAAATCCAACCAAGAGCCAAGCTCCAATGCATGCTCATCTCCTCTACCATGCTAATTACTAAGATATGCTAATCTGTTATGAGTGATTATGTGAGGAGATATACTTCTTTCTCGTAAGAATACTCCTTCTTCCTATCAATCTACTCTCATACCCTGCTAGCTCTCATCATCTTTGAAGGTGTGTGAGGTCTTGGGTCTGAGACCGTGAGGGACTTGATGTTGTGTTTTATAAGTGTGAGCATGGTGCTTGAAGCTTCCATCTTCATTGTACCAGCAAGTTATTCAAGGAACACAAAGTATTGTATTGTAAAATGTCTCCCTTGATGGGGGAAACCTATAATACAAAGCCTTTTGGATGGGGGACCGGCTCCAAAGAGCCCCCTACAAAAGAACGAGAAAGAAGTGATTCTCGTGCCACCTCGATGGAGATGGCTCCACGAAGATAGTGGGCAAAACACTCTCCATCACCTCCTAAACAGAGAAGACCATCGCACACTTCTCCACACCATAATTCAAAGAGGGATGACAGAAAACAAGATAAGAAAAAGCAAGAAAGAGGTCACCCTCTTCTCCATCGTCTTCATCCTCTTCCTCTTATGAAGAAAGTGATGGTCCAAACAAGGAGGAACAAGGCACTTCTCCATCTTCCTCAAATTCTTCATCTTCTGAAGAAAGCAATGGTGTAACTTTTGAACCACCAAAAAGAAGAGGACATAGGAAATCCTATGCCACATGGAAGAGGTCGTCGAAGCTCAAGAAGTTCAAAGAGGGAGGAAAGAATATCTCTTTTCTTCCCTACGATGTCACCTGTGGTGCTACGGAAGAATTCTTGGCCTTCATCCAACAATTCAATGTGGCCTTTGGAGATGACGGCTTCAGGGATTCCTCTAAGCTACGCCATGTAGCTATGCATTTTCAAAATTCCATCAGGCACTGGTGGTCTAAGGGCCTATGGGAAAATGGTGAAGCTCCACAAACATGGAAAGCTTTGAGAGCTTTGATCATGAAGCAGTTTTTGGCTACCGATGCCAAAGACAAAGTACTCACTGAATGGAGAAGATTGAAGCTCTCTCCCTACGAATCTATTCACAAATATGTAGACAAGTTTTGGGACTTACACTCAAATCCACTGTCTTCAGAAAAGATGGATTTTGGAGAGCAAAAACAAAAAATTTATGCGGGTCTAATTGAAGATATGGAGGAGTATGTCAACTCCCAAAGTCCACACACCATATCTGTGGTCATACACCATACCATGGTGGCTTCACAAATCAATTTCCAAGAAGGGGCTAAGAGAAATCTTAAGCCCATGGAGAACAAGGACCGTAACAATGAGCCTAAGGGGAAGGACAATGTTCAAAAGTCTCTTAAAGGCAATGCCAACAACAATAAAGCTAAGAAAAAGGGATTTTTAAAGGCAAAAATAAACTCTCTCCTGAAGAGCTTGAGTGTTATCATAAAGATAACCGTTGTTTCAAGTGTGGTTGGCCACCAACCTAGGCATCCAAGCCTATGAGATGGGAGATGTCCTACCCGTCGATGGTGCTTTCAAGGGGCAAGAAGCTTCAATCACTCCTTAATTGGGAAATTGAGGCTCCATGTCCAAAGCTACGTGGACAAAGAGGACTTCTTTATCTCTCCTCCTAAGCACGCGGATGTAATCCTAGGGGCACCATGGTTTGATCGCATGGCTGCCAATGTTTAATTCCGTGAAAGGAAAATCTACTTTAGGTTCAGGAAAAAAGATATCTACATAGATGCTAAGGAGTTGGGTAACACCATACCCATTGTACATATGCAAGCTTTCAATAAGTCAATAAAGAGCTCTATTTCCGTGTACATGATTTTGGTTAAAGATTCTCAAAATGAACCTAATGCTTTAGCAAAAGAAAATATAATAATCACAAGGAATTAGAGTTATCCAACTTTCTCAAGGGATTTCAAGATGTTTTTACTAACGACATCCCTTGTGAACTACCTCCTAAATGAGGCAATGATGACCATGCAATTGAACTTCTTCCAGGAATTTCACTGCCTAATAAACCTCCTTATAGAGTTTCTCAAGCTCAACAAGAGGAGATTATGCGGCAAGTGCATGAGTTAGTTGAGAAGGGCATGGTTAGGCCTAGCTCATCTCCATTTTGTTCACTCGTGCTATTAGTGCAAAAGAAAGACGACACATATCGTATGTGTGTCGACTATAGAGCACTAAATAGGATCACTATCAAAAGTAGGTTTCTCATTTTAGGAAATACGAAAATATGGACGGTGGTAGACAGGTTCAGTAAACAAGCTCATTTTATACCAGTCAAAAAGACTATCAAAGCCCATCAAATGGAAAGCCTCTTCATATTACAAATCTTCAAGTACCATGGCTTGCCGGTGTCCATAGTGTCGGATAGAGATCCTAGAATGACCAGTAATTTTTGGAAGGCTCTATTTGAGAATTTAGGGAAAAGGCTAAACTTCTCTTCGGCCTATCACCCGCAAACGGATGTGAAATAACTAACCTAACAATTCTTCATCTACTAAAAGCCGACTTAACGGAAGTAGATCAAAGGTCCCAATGCGAGAAGTATTTACCCTTAGTGGAGTATGCCTACAATAATATAGTACATACCTCCACGGGAAAAGCACCTTTTGAGGTAATTGAGGGAAGATCCAAAAGTCATCCCAAATTCAAAGGTTAGGTCCAATGGTCAAAACCTAGGAAAGATGGGATGCTTGTGGGAAGACTCAATAGTCTTCCCACATCCCTATCTTGGAGGGGGTGATCCCTTTTAGTAGGGGATGAGAGAGACACTCGCACACACTCTAGAAGTCTCCCTTTACACAAAGGGAATAGGGAACACATGTCAACGCCCTAGGCCAATTGCCCCCAAGGTGCATTCAAATCCTATTGGATGGCCATAGAGGTGGACCAATGAGAATTAGGCTAGAGTACATTTAGTTTAATTCATTTTAAAACACTTGATAAAAGAACCAATAGAAATTAAGCTCTCTAGAAAACTACTGGACAGTCTCCCAAGGGGTCCAATGAGCATTCAGTAGCCCAATGGCTTGCCTAATTCCTATTGGCCAGAAGACTAAGGGGTCCAATGAGAGATAAATTGCATTATTTAATTACCTAAAGCTCTCAAAAAAGGGTAAAGGGGGGACACATGTCACAAGGCTATCACTTATGCTTCTTAATTATCATTGGCTAAGCTTTGTAGGGTCCAATGGGATGTCAGCATGAGTACAAATCATGAGGGGTCGAACAAGAGAGAGAGAGAGAGAGGGGGACTTATTTTTGGCAAGGCATTATCACTTACACACTCACACAATATCATGTGTGAAGTAAAGAAGACTCTCTTTCTTTCTCAAGCTTTAATGGAAAGCTCATCATGTACTCTAAGCTTGTGAGAAGGGAGGCCTACACCAACAACGCTTGGCTTTATGATGCAAATCCAACCAAGATCCAAGCTCCAATGCATGATCATCTCCTCTACCATGTTAGTTACTAAGCTATACTAAGCTATTATGAGTGATTATGTGAGGAGATATACTTCTTTATTGTAAGAATACTCCTTCCTCTCAACCTTCTCCCATACCCCGCTAGCTCTCACCATCTTTGAAGGTGTGTGAGGTCTTAGGTCTGAGACCGTGAGGGAATTGATGTTGTGTTTTATAAGTGTGACCATGGTGCTTGAAGCTTCCATCTTCATTGCACCAGCAAGTTATTGAAGCAACACAAAGTATTGTATTGTAGAATGTCTCCCTTGATGTGGGAAACCTATAATACAAAGCATTTTGGAGGGGGATCGGCTCCATGTAAATCCAATCCTCAACTCTTGTCAATAGCTTAATTCTCTCTCTTTTGAAGTATGTTCATGCCTATCTTACTAGGTGTTATGCTTTTTGTTGCTCTCTCCATCCAAGCACTCTTGCTATGCTCATTAGGAATCTATTCTAATGAAATGCTCACTATGTTTATGCTATTTTCTGCTACACACAAGTTAGTATGCCATTGAATCTTACAAGCATTGTAAGTATTGACAAGGTTCATATTATTATTAAGATGTATTCCTTGCATCCATCTAGCATCTTCAAAAGGATAATTTTTGAACTTAATATCGGCGGATAATCTTACCATGTTGTAGTACCTTGTCTTCATGCCGAAGAATAGCTTTGGGTTGTAGCACCTCTTCTTGGTCTTCAACTTCGGGAGGGTCTTCAATAATTGACTCACTTGGTGGCTCTCCTTTGTAGGGCTTGATTAGACTCACATGAAAAGCATATGAAGAGAGTTTCCATCTAGTGTGCCTTAATAGTCTTTTTGACAAGAATAAAGTGTGCTTGCTTGCTAAACCTATCGATTACTGTCCATATTTCCGTATTCCCATGGATAGACTTGGGTAGTCCAAAGATGAAATCCATGGATCTACTCTCCCATGGTGAATTTGGGATAGGAAATGAGTGGAGAAATCCAGGTTGCTTCCCTCTATCATACTTAGTCTTTTGGCATACTACACATTTTGAAACATACTCTTGTATGTCCACTTTCATGGTAGGCAAATAGAAGTACATTTCTACTCCTTGGAGAGTAGGTTGAATGCATCTATGCCCCACATAGGGAGGAGCATGGGATTCATACATAACTTTCTCACAAAAGGAATGGGTAATACAGAGCCTATTGCCATGGAGACGATAACCATCCTGCAAGGTGAATGGTTCCTCTGTCTTCCCCAAAGCAAGGGCTAGCATGATGTCTCTAAAGTTAGGGTTAGTAGCATACTCATCTATCATAGAAGATAGATCATTGTGAGTAGCTATAGACACCACATTAACTTTTGGTCGTCGTGAAAGTGCATCGGCCACTTCATTGGGATTACTAGCAATGTGAGCAATATGGAAATAAAATTGCAAAAGAAAATTTTCCCACCTCATTTGTTCGTCGGAAAGCTTTGTTTGCATCATGAAATACTTGAGACTTTGGTGGTCGGTTTGTAGAATAAATGGAGTACCCAATAAGTAGTGTTTCCATGTGTCTAGGGCATGTAGAACATATAAAATCTCTTTCTCATAAATGTCCAAGACTCATTCATCGATATTGAGCCTCCGTCTCTCATATGCTATGGCATGCCCTTGTTGAAGCAAAACTACTCCAAGGAAATCACCACAAGCATCACATTGGACCTCAAATGGCTTTGAGAGATCCAAAATCATGAGGACTGGTTGGGAGGTAAGCTTCTCCTTGAGCCTGTCAAAAGCATTTTTCTCCTTAGCAGTCCATACATACTTGACGTTCTTCTTGGTTAAGTCATGTAGTGGTCCAACTATTTGAAAGAATTTTGCTATGAAGCGTCTATAGTATGCGCACATACAAATAAAGCTTCTTAGCTCATGCAGATTCCTTGGATTAGGCTATGCTTTTATTACCTCTAACTTTGATGGATCCATACAGATACCATCTTGATAGATAATATGACCTAGGTATTGAATCTCTTGGAGGAAAATTTTTCTTTTCTTTTGGTTGAGATAAAGCTTGTTCTCCCTCAATGCTTGAAAAATCAGTTGTAGATGTTGCTTATGTTCCTCCAAAGACTTGGAGTAGATGATGATATCATCAAGGAACACTCTAGTGAATTTACTGTAGGGTCTATTTTTTTCCATGCAATTGAACGTAGCTGGTGCATTAGTCAAGCCAAAAGGCATGACTAGATATTCATAAAGACCAAACGTTGTGCAAAAAGTGGTCTTTAGGATATCTTCATCCACTATCCTTATTTGATGATAGCCACTTTTAAGGTCAATCCTAATGCAGTAGGTAGAGCCTTGTATTTTATCAAACAGATCTTCTACTTGAGGCACACGAAATCTATTTTTGATAGTAATATGGTTTAGTGCTCGATAGTCCACACACATACGGTATGTACCATATTTATTTTGCACTTAAAGGACTCAAGAACAAAAGGGAGAGAAGCTAGGCCTCACCATCCCTTTGTCTACCAATTCCTATACTTGCCTCATGATCTCCTCTTTTTGAGCTTGAGAGACTTGATAAGAAGGATTGTTAGGTGGTGAGCTTCCTGGAAGGAGCTCAATTCGATGGTCATCAACCCCTCGTTTTGGAGGTAAGTCCATAGGGATATCATCAATGAACACATCTTGGAATCCCTTTAGAAAAATTAGACAAGTCTCTCTTCTTGATTCCTACCATTTACATTTGATGAAACATTAGGATCTTTCAGAGACTCTTTGACAAAAATCATGTAAACAAAAACTGAGCACTTTATTGATTTATCGAAAGCAGGAGGATTTACAAGTGGAATAGTGCAACCACGCTCACTAGTATCTATATACATGTTCTTTCCCCTGTAGGTGAAGTAGATTCTCCTTTCAAGAAACTTCATATTGACAGTCATGCGATCAAACCATGGTGCCCCTAGGATAGCATCCTCATGTTGTAGAGGAGAGATGAAAAAGTCTTCTTTGTCAACATAGCTTTGGACATGAAGCCTCAACTTACCAATCAAGGGAGTCATAGTGGCTTGCTCTCCCTTGAAAGTTGTGTCAGCTGCCGTTACAATAACTCCCATCTCAAAAGCTTGAATGCCCAGCTTGATGGCCAAATCCATTGATATGAAGTTGTAAGTAGAGCCAGGGTCAAACAAGATGAAGGCATCATGCTCTCTTACCTTTCCCAAGCATAGGAAGGTGATGATCCTTTGCAATGAGCATCCTCTTTTGGAGCTTCAATGGTGGAAGCCCTAGGAGTCCCATTGCAAGCATTCTTCTTGGGCCAAGAACAATAGCCATGTCCACACTTGAAAAACTTATGGTCCTTGTGAAAAGATTCAAGCTCTTCAGGAGAGAATTTGTTTTTGCCTTCGTAAATTCCGTTCTCCTTGGACCGATTGTTGTTGTTGTTGTTGGAAGTTCCTTGGGAAGAATTTTGAGCATTGGTGTTCCCCTTTGCATCATTTTTATCTTTGTTTTCCATGGGCTTGACATTCCGTCTAGCCCCTTGTTGGAAATTGATGCGTGAAGCAACCATGGTGTGATGGATTACTTTGGTGATAGAACTAGGCGGTTGAGAGTTGACATACTCGGCCATATCCTCAGGTAATCCTACACAAAACTATTAATTTTTCTCGGCAAAGTCTATCTTTTGAAAGACAGTAGCCTTGAGATGTAAATCCCAAAACTTGTCTACATACTGGTGGATAGACTCATGAGAGAGAAGCTTCAAGCTGCACCATTCGGTAAGCACTTTGTCCTTTGCATTGCTTGCAAGGAATTGCTTCATGATGGAAACTCATAGATTTTTCCATGTCTTTGGGGCTTTGCCATTTCCACGAAGGGTAGCTCACCATTGACGGGATCATTTCTGGAAGTGCATAGCTACATGACTTAGCTTGGAGGACTCCATAAAGCCCTTGTCTCCAAAGGCTGCATCAAATTGTTGGATGAAGGCCAACACTTTGTTGATAGCACTAAAGGTTCCATCATAGGTGAGAAAAGAGATACTCTTTCCTCCCTCTTTGAACTTCTGTATTTTTTGTGACCTTTGCCATGCAGGGTATGATTTGCAATGTCCTCCCCTCCTGTATTCTCTAGGAGAATAGCTATAGCTTTCATCGGAAGAGGAGGAAGGTAAAGAAGAAGGAGAAGAGGGTGACCTCTTTCTTGCCCTTTTCTTCCTTTATTTCCTCTATTCCCTTTTGGAACAACGAGGAGAAGGACTGTGTGATGATCTTTTCCTCTTGGGAGAGTTGGCAATCATCTAGACCGCTGTCTTCATGGAGCCACATCTTCAGAGGAACTTAAAGTTTCATCGCTTTCTTGCTCTTTGGATTCCTCCTCTAGTATGGGAGAGAGTCTTCTTTTGGGGGTGTCTTCAACAGGCCTCCTAATCTCTTTCTCCTCTTGGAGAGGACATGAAATTCCATAAGCATGAAGTTGTTGAGTAACTTCAGCTTGCAAAGCAAGCTTGCCCATAGCTTGCTGCAACCTAGTAACGAGATAATTAACAAACATGGGGGCATCATCATTAGCACCTTCATGTGCAAAATCAAGGCTATCAATGTTCATTCTACTCTCTTGGTTATTGCCAGCCATGTTAACAACATTTGTGTACGTACTTAGTGTATGCTTTGACAATTCAAAACCTTAGTTTCCACTCCTCTTAGCCGTTGAAAATTGGATGTTAATTATTTACACCCATGGCTCGAATTGGTTAATTATAGAGAGTAGTGGAGTAGGTCTAACATAGCAGAGTTGCCAAGGGCTAGCTCCTTTCGGACTTCTTATGGATCAATAATGGTAAAGCCTTAGGCAAGTCTAAAAAGACTATGTTATTAAGTCCAAAGCTCCCGAGGTGTGCACCGATAATAGATCCTAGTTCCACTTACCCTAATATAATTAACAAAATCAACCATTTATAGGCTACTTAAGGACCTCTCTTCTTAAGCAAGAAAAGAGAAACCAAATGCTTTGATACCAATGTAATGGAATTGGCCTATTAACTTGAGAGTAGCAAAAATTAAAGAGAGTAATTTTGTGAAATTACTTTGTGAGCATAGAGAATGAACATACTTGATGGTAGCAACATATACATATCATTTAGATAACTTGGCATGAACAATACTTTTGCAAGAGAGAGAATTTAGAGAACATGACAACAATTGAGGACCGGATTTATGTGGAGCCGGTCCCCCCTCCAATAGACATTTGTATTATGGTTTCTCCTATCAAGAGAGACTTGTTACAATATAATCTTTGTTTTCCTTGTGACCTAGGTGATGCAATGAAGATGTAAAGCTTCATGCATCACAAGCATAACATAAACTTTGTGGAAAGCATAAACTATCCAAAGCCTTAGTCCCAAGATCTCAAACACCTTCGAAGGTGGAGAGAGCTAGCAGGGAATGAGAGTAGGGAAGAGGAAGAAGAAACATTTCATAGGAGAAAGAACTAGTTCCTCACTTATTATCACTCTTCTTGCTAGCATACATAATAGCATAGTAATGGAGATGGAGAAGATGACAAGCTTAAGAATTGAAGCATGGCTCTTGGTTGCTTTTGCATTCCATAGCCAAGAGTGTTGGTGTAGGCTCTCAACCTCTACTTGCTTGGAGAAGGAGAGGGAGATCTTGCACTTTGCACTTCACACAATGAGAGTGTCCTTGAGTGTGTGTAGGAGAGTACACCCCTAAGAAGGCCCCCTACATGCTTTGTGTGTGTGTGTGGGAGAGTGTCCTTGAGTGTGTGTGTGGGAGAGTACACCCCTAATAAGGCCCCCTACTTGCTTTGGACTTCCTCCCTTGTAGCTCATGCTTGAAGCTCATTGGACCCCTCCAAGCCTAGCCAATCACAAGCAAGAGGCATACCAAGCCGCAAGGGTAGCCTTGGGACAAGTGTCCCCCTTTCCCCTTTGAGAGAGAGGGATTGATAAATGCTAAAACAAATAATTAAATCCACTAAATTATCATTGGACCCCTTGGAAGTCCAACTAATAGGCTTTAGGCATACCATGAGGGTAACCTAGCTAGGGGCTTGACATGTGGTGCCCTTTGGGAGAGAGAGTGGTCAACAAACCACCCCCCCTTCTTGCATGGCTCGCCTCCTCCTTGTAGGGATTCATTTTGACTTTTGTGCCACCTCAAGCCCCTCAACCTTGGGTGTAGTTGTCACCAAATTTTGGCCCTTAAGCCCCTCTAGCTTGGGCTGGGTTCTCACCTCAAGTACAGCCGTAGCATCTCAAGCATGACAAGCACCTCAAGCATCTCAATCATCAAGCACCTCAAGTATCTCAGTAAACAGGAATGTCGAGCACCTTAAGCTTGGGCCGGGTTCCCACCTCAAGCACAACCCTAGCTTACCTAAGGTCAAAGGACGTTTAACACTAACTATTGGAGGTGTTCAATGAAGCTAACCCCAAGATCTTTATGCTCCATTGGTTAACCTTGCTCTTTGATAGACCATCTCTCATTTGGGCCCCTTTACCATTGGCCCCTTTACCATAGATCTATAAGCACATGTCTATATCCTAACCCTTGTTCTCATTTATTTTCCGACATTAAATGATCAGTTTAATATGAGAAAACCGTTTGGGTTGGTTAGATATTAGATTTTATGATACGTTTGCTCAACTTTGACAACAAGAGTCAATGACTGTCTACAAAATATTCATGTTAGGAATGACCACATCAATGAAAATTGATTGTTGATCTTTAATCCTCCCAAGAAATTATTGCATATCATCCTCCTTGTGGATAACCTTGGACTCTAGCTCCTTATGCAGGTAGGCAATTGCTGCCAAATTTGGACCTGCACACAAAGAAGCTAGTCTATCCCATGGCTATTTTGATGTTCATGGTAAGAGAGTACCTAGATCAATGAAATTCTTAACAAAAATCACAATCAATACATGATCAACTACATCCTTAGCCTCCTAATGTGCTTGCTTTTAGTAGTAGGAAAAACAACTCTAGCAGTATAATTTGCACTATCATCCATCCATTGAACCTATATTTATAGAACATGGTGTTACATCATAACCATGTACAATTTTCCAAATGCCCTTTGCAACAAGGATTATGTATGCCAAAATTTCACACTTGTCCCATCTAGTTTATCCTCGGGGGTGGAAACAAAGACCCAAATGAGCCCAAATAAAAATTCTAATGATATGAAGATCTATGAGCATTTCCAAAGGATGTGTTTCCTTTAAACACTCAAAATAAAACATCTCAATCTAAGAATATGAGCTAGAAGTGTGTTGGTCATGCTACTCAGAATGAAGAGCTTACTTTGATGCCAATTGTTGAAATATTGCATGAAAAGATGGAGAAGATGAAGAAGAAGCTCAAGAGTACACAATACAAGAAGTAGTATTACTAAGTGTGGAAATAAAAAGATAAGGGTTTCCCTAGAGTGATGGGCTTATATACAAGCCTTGAGGAAAAAAACAAGGTAAAAAGTTGCCTTGGTAGTCGTAAGTGTGTTTACACATATCACTACCATAATATGATAGCATGCAATACATAGTATGCCAAGATAACTTCTCATCTATATATGTCAGTGGCATAAGTAGCAAAAAAGAGGGTCATCACCAATACTATCCCATTCGGACTTCATTGACACGGTGTTCATATCAAGAGTAATGGGCATGTATCCTACCAATGCACTCACTAGTGGTTTCACATTGACCATTGTAGATAGTCTCATATTATGTTGCATTTTCTACTTATGTTTTAGACCTTATCATCATATTTTGTTGTGAGGAATAAGAAACATCTTTCATCCTCCATCTCCATTACTTCGGAAGTCCACTATTAAGAACCCTTCATATACAATGTGAATTTGTATGGTACTTTAAAAAAACCTTTGTTAAAATGTGAACATGAATAGATTGATCGCTCTTTTTCCAGGAATTAATGGGGGTTTTCCACGATGGAATTAAAAAAGAACTCTCATTAATATATCTTTATTAAATTTCTTGAATTTTTAAAAATAAAAAACCTCTCTTATTAAACTAGTGATATATTAACGTGATTATATAGAGGACCCTTTGGACTTCATTTGTGCTATGATATTTGTGTGTGTGTGTGTGTGTGTGTGTGTGTGTGGCTATTTTACTTAAATACATAGGCAGAAAAGAACCATAAAGTTCAAAATACAACTCACTTTAGACAAGTGACTAGGGGTAGCACAAAAACAACTCAATCTTAGAATTATTTTTGTACATTACAATAATAATGAGGTCTCATTCTTGTAACACAGTAAAAAGGAACAATTGTACTACCTGCTTCAAAAAGTGGGATTAGTTTGATATATGAAGGATGGATGATAGCAAAGCCAAAGAGATTCCAAGAAAGGATAGAGTCCTCAACTACATCCATCAAACACGACAACAATTGTGTTAGCCTTGAATGCGTATTACAGGTGTCAATGGACAATATCATTTGTTATCCATGTCAACCTTACAACCTTTTTAACCTAGACTATCATCCAAAGTAATCAATTTTTCTAAAAAAAAGGTTTGTTTTTGTTCTTTTTAAGTTAATTTAATGGCAAGTCATCCAGAGGTCATTACTCCTTTGGGATAACAACTTAATTAATTTAGTTTAATAGATATGGTTTTTATATATCCCAATTTTATCAAGACCTTATATAACATATTAACATACATATTATTCTTATCGGAAGGCCACTACCCCTTCTGATCCAAGTGTTTTAATCCCAAGATTAGGCCCCAAAAAAAGGCCTTCCCTACTATAAAACCCTTAAACAAGTAGCCCAAATGATTGAGATTCCTTTGTAACCTTCAAACAAATATACAATATCCATCACATTCCAAACTTCACGAGCTTCAAAGCCCCATCTTAGTTATGTTTTTTTTAAAACCACAGCAATTAGAAAGCGGTAAAACATCTCGATAGTGCAGCATCATCGTACAAAGTTTTCTTAGCATGCCAATAAACAAGGTATCCCACCTATAAACATAAGCCAAACCACTTCCAGCCAAGAGAAATACCAAGATTAAAAAAGGCATAAATTAATCCAGGCATATATAGAAATTCATAAGCGTCTAGTACTTTGCAAGGGTAAGTATGAGAAATAGGCATTAACACGAGACATTTAATTTAGTGCAAAATACCATATGCAGGACTAAATGAACAGTTTGTGAAAAACGTGGCCACCATTTACTTGCTATGCAGGTCTATCAAAACAAACAAGGCCAAAGTGTGTTATCACAAGGCTTGCGAGCCTCACAATCACCATAAAATTATACAGATTTCCCCCCTTTTTTTACTGGGTCGACTCAAATCCAAACAACGTTGATAAGGTCGACTTGCTTGGATAACAAATCACAATTGTTGACCTGTAAACATCAGTTTTTCCTGCAAGAAACTCGTTAGAATGACATCATGTTACATCAAAATTTTAATGCAGTAAAACGAGAGTCATATTATGACCAGCGCCCAAAGGGCCGGTAAAATCCATTACAAAACCACCCCTCTTTTTTGGTGCAGAGTTTTTAGAATAACAAGGGTAGGTTGTTGGGATTGATACTACACTCACCCCGGATTCTCTAGAGGCATCAATAATGACCTTTGATTTTCATGATTTTTTTGGAGGATCATGCAAATCATTTAGGAGAATTAGATATTGATTATTATGACATTACCTCTCTCTTGAAATCATAGTCGTCCTCAACTATGGGGTG
This sequence comes from Adiantum capillus-veneris, assembly GCF_014529385.1. NCBI lineage: Eukaryota > Viridiplantae > Streptophyta > Polypodiopsida > Polypodiales > Pteridaceae > Adiantum > Adiantum capillus-veneris. The sequence goes on along the minus strand of NC_140934.1, from coordinate 174,103,302 downwards.
GAGAAGATAAAGCATATTCATTAGTCCTTTTTCCTAGCGGGTAGAGGATCCCTATGTTACCCTGCGACATCATTCCAGAATGGATGACTAGTCCATTAGACGCTTGAGAGCCTAAGCTGCCGCAAGCATGTATGCACATTAGTACATGTTCTTACTCTAGGGAAGCATTGACAAGGTTTAGGTTATCCTTTAATTGTATGCCTTGCATCCATCTAGCATCTTCAAAAGGATAATTCTTAAACTTAATAAGATATCATTGGATAGTCTTACCGCCTCTTAGTACCTTGTCTTCATGTTGGAGAATGGACTCGGGCTACAACACCTCTTCTTGGTCCTCAATCTCCGGTGGGTTTTCAATAGTTGGTTCTTGAGGTGGCTCTCCTTTGTAAGGCTTTAGTAGGCTCACATGGAAAGCATTGTGTATGAACCAATGATTGGGAAACTTGAGTTGATAGGCCATCTCATTGATTGGCCTAAGAATCTGGAAGGGACCATAGTACTGGTCATTCTAGGATCTCTATCCGATAGTATGGACATTGGCAAGCCATGGTACTTGAAGATTTGTGAAATGAAGAGGGTTTCCATTTGATGGGCTTTGATAGTCTTTTTGACATGTATAAAATGAGCTTGTTTACTGAACCTATCTACTATCGTCCATATTCCCGTATTCCCATGGATAGACTTAGGCAATCTAAAGATAAACTCCTTGGATATGCTCTCCCATGGTGAATTAGGAATTGGCAAAGCTTGAAGCAATCCAAGTTCCTTCCCTCTATCAAACTTCGTCTTTTGACATACCATACATTTAGAAACAGACTCTTGTATGTTTGCTTTCATGGTAGCCAATAGAAATATGTTTCAATCCCCTTTAGGGTAGACCGAATCCCACTATGCCCTGCATAAGGAGGAGCATGAGATCCAGACATTACTTTCTCACGTAGTGAGCTAGTAACGCATAGTCTATTGCCGTAGAGAAGATAAACATCTTGTAAAGTAAATGGTTCCTCTTTCTTCCCTAGTGCAAGAGCTGAAATCGCATCTCTAAAATTGGGTTCAATAGCATACTCATCTATCATAGAAGATAGATCATTGTGAGTTTCTATGGAAACCGCATTCACTCTCGACCGTCTTGAGAGTGCATCAGCTACTTGTTTATGCTTGCCAGCAATGTGAGCAATATGAAAATGAAATTGCGAAAGGAAATTTGCCCACCTCATTTTTTTGTCAGAGAGCTTGGTCTGCATCATGAAGTACTTAAGACTTTGGTGATTCGCTCACAGAATGAAAGGAGTCCCCAATAAATAGTGGTTCCATGAGTCTAAGGCATGTAGAACTGCAAGGAGTTCCTTTTCATATATGCCTAGAGCTTGCTCAACAGGGTCGAGCCTTCAACTTTCATAGCCTATGGCGTGCCCTTCTAGAAGTGAAACAGTTCCAAGGCAGTCACCACAAGCATCACATTGGACCTCAAATGGCTTTGAGAGATCCGGTAGTGTAAGCACAAGTTGAGAGATAAGTTTCTCTTTAATATTTTCAAAAGCATTGTTCTCCTTGGCAGACCATGTGTACCTAACATTTTTCTTTGTTAGGTCATGTAATGGTCCTGCTATTAGTGAGAACTTTTCTATGAAGCATCTATAGTATGCGCACATACCTATAAAGATTTTTAACTCATGAAGATTCCTTGGTTTAGGCCATCCTTTTATTACCTCTAGCTTTGATGGATCCATTCGTATGCCATCTTGAGAGATAATGTGACCTAAATACTGAATCTCTTGCAAGAAGAATTCACTTTTCTTTCGATTAACATATAGTTTATTCTCTCTTAAAACTTAAAATATTACCTGGAGGTGTTGCTTGTGTTCGCCTAATGAATTAGAGTAGATGATGATATCATCAAAGAACACTCCAATAAAGGTTTGGTGAGGCCTGAATAGCTTCTCCACCAAGCGGTTGAATGTGGCTGGTGCATTGGTCAAGCCAAAAGGCATGACAATGTATTCGTAAAGACCAAACATAGTGCAAAATGCGATCTTTACAATGTCTTGATCAACTATCCTTATTTCATGATAGCCACTTTTTAGGTCAATCCTACTGAAGTAGGTGGACCCTTCTAGCTTATCAAATAGGTCTTCTACCTGTGGAACGGGAAATCTATCTTTGATAGTGATCCTATTTAGTGCTCTATAGTCGACACACATACAATATGTGCCATCTTTCTTTTGCACTAGTAGCACAGGAGAACAAAATGGAGATGAGCTAGGCCTAACCATGCCCTTCTCAACTAACTCATGCACTTGCCGCATAATCTCCTCTTGTTGAGCTTGAGAAACTCTATATGGAGGTTTGTTAGGCGGTGAAATTCCTGGAAGAAGTTCAATTGCATGGTCATCATTACCTCGTTTAGGAGGTAGCTCACAAGGGATGTCGTCAATAAAGACATCTTGAAACCCCTTGAGAAAATTAGATAACTCTAATTCCTTTTGATTGTGTATGTTTTCTTTTGCTAAAACATTAGGTTCATTTTGAGGATCTTTAACAAAAATCACGTGCACGGAAATAGAGCTCTTTATTGACTTGTTGAAAGCTTGTGTATGTACAATGGGTATAGTGTTACCCGTTTCCTATATATATCTTTTTCCCTGAACTTAAAGGAGATTCTCCTTTCAAGGAATTTAACATTGGCAGCCATGCAATCAAACCATGGTGCCCCTAGGATTACATCCTCATGCTTGAGAGGAGAGATAAAGAAGTCTTCTTTGTCCACATAGATTTGGACATGGAGCCTCAATTTCCCGATTAAGGGAGTGACTGAAGCTTCTTGCCCCTTGAAAGCACCATCTACGGGTAGGACATCTCCCATCTCGTAGGCTTGTATGCCTAGCTTGTTGGCCAACTCTATCGATATAAAATTGTGAGTAGAACCAGGGTCAAAGAGAATAAAAGCATCATGTTCTCTTACCTTTTCCCAAGCATGGCATAGAGGAGATCCTTTGTGGTGAATTTCCTCCTCCTGGATTTTGACCAAGGTAGCTCTAGGAGGTTCATGGCGAGTGTTCTTTTGGGGACAAGCGCGGTACGCATGCCCTTGCTCGCCGCACTTGAAACAACAATTATCCTTGTGATAACGCTCAAGCTCTTCAGGAGAGAGTTTATTTTTGCCTTTATAAACGCCCTTCTCTTTAGCTTTGTTGGAGTTTCCCTTAGGAGACTTCTGGACATTGTCCTTCCCCTTAGGCTCATTAGAACCCTTGTTTTCCGTGGGCTTAGAATTTCTTTTAGCCCCTATTTAGAAATTGATTCGAGAGGCCACCATAGTATGGTGTATAACCGTGGATATGGTGTGTGACCTTTGGGAGTTGACATACTCGACCATTTCTTCAGTTAAGCCCGCACAAAATTGTTGCTTTTGCTCTCTAAAATCCAACTTTTTGAAGAGAGTGGCTTTGAGTTATAGGTCCCAAAACTTGTCTACATATTTGTGAATGGATTCGTAAGGAGAGAGCTTTAAGCTTCGCCATTCAGTGAGTACTTTGTCTTTGGCATCGGTGGCCAAAAACTGCTTCATAATGGAAGCTCTTAAAGCTTTCCATGTTCGTGGAGCTTCATCGTTGGCCCGTAGGCTACACCACCATTACCTGGAGGACTTTTGAAAGTGCATAGCTACACGGTGTAGCTTAGAGGACTCCGTGAAGCCCTCATCTCCAAACGCCGCATCAGTTTGTTGGATAAAGGCCAAAACTTTGTCCATAGCACCAAAAGTGCCATCGTAGGTAAGGAAAGAGATGCTCTTCCCTCCCTCTTTGAACTTCTTGAGCTTGGATGAAATCTTCCACGTGGCATAGGATTTCCTATGGCCTCTTCTTTTTGATGGTTCAAAGGTTGCACCATCACTTTCTTCAGAAGATGAAGAATTTGAGGAAGATGGACAAGAGGGTGACCTCTTTCTCGCCTTTTTCTTGCCTTGATCTTCGTTGTCTTCACCATCACTTTCATAAGAGTAAGAGGATGAAGAAGATGGAGAAGAGGGTGTCCTCTTTCTCGCCTTTTTCTTCTCTTGCTTTTTGTCATCCCTCTTTGAAGTATGATGTGGAGATGTATGCGATGGTCTTCTCCATTTTGGAGGTGATGGAGAGCGTTTAGCCCGCCATCTTTGTGGATCCATCTCCGCCGAGGTGGCAGGAGACTCACTTGTTTCTCGTCCCTTCGGTGGAGGCTCTTGAGTTCTCCTTTGAGAAGGAGATGCATCATCAAGGAGCAAATTTCTGAGCCCTTCATAGGGATCCTCTTCTTCTTCCCGAATCGGAGAGAGACCTCTTCTGGAAGTCTCACAAGGAGGCTTCCTACATGCCCTCTTGTCATGGTGGGGAGCTTGGAGAATCCCATGAGCACGAAGCTGCCGTTGCACTTCACTTTGGAGGGATGGATTGCCCATGTCTTGTTGAAGCCTAGAAACAAGATAGTTAACAAGCATCGGGGCATCATTAGTAGCTTGCTCATTAGCAAAATCAAAGTCATCAACATTTATTTCACTCTCTTTAATATTGTCAGCCATTCTAACAACTTTTAGGTGTACTTTAGCACTTCAAGCCCTGGTTGCTACTCCTCTTTACCCCTTTAAAAAAAGCACTTAAGCTACTGTACCCGTGGCTTGAATACCATTAATTGCAAGGAATAGAAGAGAGGGTCGTTCAACACCAAAACAGCACCGGCTCCTGTCAAGCTTCTAATATCTCAATAGTGGTTAATCCGTAGGCAAATCTGTAGGCAACAAGCCACGTAGGACTCCACTATTAAGACCATAGCTCTCGACGGTGATGCCCCATTAATTGCACAAAGGCAGGCGCACTGCAAGGCTGAAAAATCCCTATTCTACTTACTCACATGCAATTAATAGTACCAACCATTTATAGGTAGCTTGAGGACCTCCCTTCTTGAGCAATAAAAGAGAAACCTTGTGCTCTGATACCTATGTAACATTTAATGGTCTAGTAACTTGTGTGTAGTGAAAAATAACATGAACGTAGTGAGCATTTCATTAGAATAGCTTCCTAATGAGAATATCAAGAGTGCTTGGGTGGAGAGAGCAACAAAAAGCATAACACCTAGTTAGAGAGCATGAACAATACTTCAAAAGTTGACAACAGTTGACAACAATTGAGGACCAAATTGTATGGAGCCGGTCCCCCCTCCAAAAGGCTTTGTATTATGGTTTCTCCCATCAAGAGAGACATTTTACAATACAATTCTTTGTATTCCTTCAATACTAGCTAGTGCAATGAAGATGGAAACTTCATGCACTAAGCAAAACACTTATAAAACACAACATCAATTCCCTCACGGTTTCACACCCAAGACCTCACACACATTCAAAGATGGTGAGAGCTAGTGGGGTATGAGAGTAGATTGAGAGGAAGAAGGAGTATTATTACGAGAAAGATGTACTTCTCCTCACATAGGACATGATGTGTTTCAAAGTTCATTTTCTAGGCAAGTACTGCTCAAGATGGCATTCTTCTAAGGTAAAAAGTTAGTAGTAGCAAAATCGAGGTGTATGTAGCAGACTATTCAGCTATTAGGGTGTCCATGGTAGATTCTTCATCAACTTGGTCTTCCTACATATGTCCACTATGAGGTGCAGAGAGGGTGTTAAAGCTATAGCATCTCAAGTGAATAGCCCAATGTAAAACCAATATTTATTTTGGCTTTAGATATTTATTTTACTTATTTGTCAAAATTTGGACAGGGCAATTTGCTAAGGTGAGTATATAAGCACCACCTTGCCCCCATTATAAATAATCAATTCATTGCCAAGATTGGTTGGTTCAACGGTATCTCTCTCTTATGTATTCTCCATATTTCTCTATGCTTCTGCATGTCGACTTTGACACATATAAAATCTGAATCTATGGTCTCTCTATCTGATCTGACATCTGACTCTGATCTCCAATCTGGAATAGCTATCAGAAGTGACCAACTCATTCCATCTTGGCAATCATGGTGGTGAGCTTAAGCTCTTGATAGAAATATATCTCCCAGTTGTTACCATATACATGTGGTAGTGATGTGTGTGAACACACTAGGACCACCGGGGCATTTTTTCCCTCTTTAGGAGGTTTTTTTCCCCCGAGCATTGTATATACGCCCATCACTCTAGGACTATCTATATTTCCATTGCACACTAAGTAACACACTCTCTATTGTGTGCCTTGAGCTTCCTTCATCTTCTCCAAGCTGTGTGCGTTTCTCTGCAACCCTAATTCCAACAATTGGTATCAGAGCAGGTTGCGTCCTCCTGGGCTTAGTCGCCAGCTGTTCCAGTACACGCCTGCTCACTTTCTCCGATTTCAATGATCTTTGGCGAGCGTTCGCAGGTAGTACTGCAGGCTATTTCGGCATTTTGTGCAAAATTTCTGTAAGTTCTGTTTTCTTCATAACAGGTGCCTTACAGTCTTCTAAGGTTTGTGCCATATAGCACATGTTGTTCCCGCTCCATTTCTCCTATTTTTGGGCAGTTTTCACATCAGGTGCAACATTTACCATGGCTGACAACAACAACAACACATATGTGTTCAAGATGTTTGCTGCTGAGGATAGGTTGGATGGGGACAACTACCCTATGTGGTCTTAAATGATGCAACATGTTCTTGTGTCAAAGGGCGTCTGGAACATTGTGCAGGGCATTGGTGTACGTCCTGGTTCTGAGGATGTAGGCGATGTTGAGGATGTTGCAGGTCTTGCTGCAAGGATTTCTGCTGTTAGAGTTGTTTTGCCTACGGCAGAACAAGCTCGTTGGGATGTTAAGGATGCGCAGGCTCATGCATTGATTGCGTTGTCTGTGAAGCGCACCATTGTTCCTCACATTCGTTCAGCAAAATCTGCAAAACAGGCTTGGGATATTCTAGCAGGTCTTTATGCAAGCCGCAATGAGGCTAAAATTGGTTTGCTGCATAAAGAGCGGGAGTCGAAGATTATGCATGACGAAGATGATATGGACACTTTCCTTGCTAGTGTCAAGGATATCAATGAGAAACTCATTTTTGCAGGTGAAGTCATTTCAGACAGTTCCCTTGTGCAGACTATTCTTGATGCCTTACCAGATTCTTACCAGACTTTTGCTAGTACTTGGAGACTTATGACTTGGAGCTGGAGTCGAAGATTATGCATGAGGAAGATGATATGGAAACTTTCCTTGCTAGTGTCAAGGATATCAATGAGAAACTCATTTTTGCAGGTGAAGTCATTTCAGACAGTTCCCTTGTGCAGACTATTCTTGATGCCTTACCAGATTCTTACCAGACTTTTGCTAGTACTTGGAGACTTATGACCCAAGGAAATCCAAAAGTTGTCAAGTTTGATGCATTATGCACATTGCTGTTGCAAGAGTCACTTTCCAGAAAAAACAGGACTAGGCAGCGTGCAGTTGAACAACTTTTATTGCTTCTCAAAGAAAGGGTGGTAACAGCAATGCAGCCACTTCTTATGGTTTTGCTGCGAGTGGCAAAAATACTGTTCTTAATACTTCTGGTGGCAGCACTTCGTTTGGCAATTCTGGTGATAAGGGCAAAAAGAAGATGCGTTGCCATTATTGTAAAGCTAATGATCACTCGATCAAGCAGTGTCCTAAGTTGAAGGCAAAAGAGGCTAAGAAGAAAGAGGGTGGTTCCACTGCAAATGTTGGTTCCACTACAAATGCAACCATTGTTGAGTCTTCTGTGAAAGGAGACTGTGATGCTGATGTTGATGCAGAATGGGCTTTTAGCGCAGAGTGCACTTACAATCCTGCTGTCCATGATGCATGCTTGTCAGTTGCTGCAGATTCACATGTGTGGTATTTTGACAGTGGTGCTACAAAGCACATTACCTCACATCGTGAATAGTTTACCTCTCTCGAGTCTATCCCTCATGGGAATTCAGTCACTTGTGCCAACAATGCCTCTTATCCAGTTCATGGAGTTGGAAAGATTGTGCTTACTGCTGCAAATGACAGTTCTTTCACACTTGTTAATGCACTTTATTATGTACCTGGGATCAAGAAGAATCTCTTGTCTGTATCCGCACTTGCTAGACTTGGACTTGTAGTCAAATTTGTGAATGACAGATGTACAGTTCATGATCTCAGTTTTGGTGATGAAATTGTTGCATCTGGCCTTTTGTGTCGTGGGTTGTATAAGCTCACTTTGTATGACAAGTGTGGACAAAATTTTGCAAATGCTGTTGCAAATTCAACGGCTATTTCAGATGCAAAACTTTGGCATGCACATTTTGGTCATCTGAATTTTTCCAGTTTGCTGCGTTTTTGCAGAAATCTGATATGGTTGCTTCTTTGCCACCTCTTGAAGCACCTGTCAAACATGTTTGTCAAGGCTGTATTTTGGGTAAGATGCAACGTTCTAAGTTTCCAAAGGATGGTTCAGTTCGGGCCACATGCAGGTTGCAGCTTGTGCATAGTGATGTTTGTGGGCCCATGCAAACTCCGTCCTTGGGCAATTACCTGTACTTCGTGACTTTCATTGATGATTACTCCAAGCATGCATGGGTATTTCCGCTTAAAGCGAAGTCGGAAGTTTTTATGTGCTTCAAACAATTTCTGGCTATGGCTGAAAATGTCTTGAAATGTACTATGGGCACCCTCTGTTCGAATGAATTTAATGCATTTTTGGCTAGTCGTGGGATAAAACACCAATGTACAGTGCCTTATACACCTCAGCAAAATGGTGTTGCTGAGAGGAAAAACATGTCACTTACGGAAATGGCACGATGTACGGTCAAAAGTAAAGCTTTGCCGCATTCTTTTTGGCTTGAGGCCATCATGTGCGCCACTTATGTACTTACCAGGTGTCCTACGAAAGTTTTGCAGTCTATTACTCCATATGAAGCATGGAATGATCGAAAGCCTTCTATTGAGCACATGCGTGTTTTTTGCTGTTTGGCATATGCTTTGGTGCCACAAGTGCAGCGCAGAAAATTGGATGATAAGGCTGTCAAATGTATTTTTGTTGGTTATAGTGCTGAAAGCAAAGGTTACAGGTTGTATCATTCGCAAAAAAAACGTATTCTGGTTTCAGGAGATGTAGTGTTTGTGGAAGATTCTGTTCGGCCCTTGCTGTCATGTACTAGAGACAATAATGTAAGCTCACATGACATTTATGACACTTTGTTGCCTCTTTTCAGTGGTCGAAATACGAATGTAAGTTCCAATGAGGCAAATGTACAGCCTATGGGGGTTTCTGAAAATGTTTTAGATCAGCGTATTACTGATGCAGATGTACATGATGTACTTGATGAGAAAAGGGCTGAAAATGTTGTAGATCAGCCTATTACTGAGCAAGCTAGAGGTATTCCAAAATGGCTGGGGCACACTTTGCGTGACAGTAAATTGGACGCACCTTTGTCTAGTCGTACTCGTTCAAGCTCTCGCCATGCATCTTATGCATCGGATTGTTATGCTTTAGCTGTGTCTAGCTTACATGATGTTGAGGAGCCTCTGTCTTTTGGTGAAGCACAGAATTCAGAAAATTGGATGGCTGCCATGCAATCAGAATATGATGCACTTATAGAAAATGACACATGGACTTTATGTGATTTGCCTCCTGGCAAAAAGGCCATTGGTACGAAGTGGATTTACAAGTTAAAACGCAAGCCGGATGGTGAGATTGATCGCCATAAGGCTCGACTTGTTGCAAAGGGTTATGCATAGCAAAAAGGCATTGATTATGAAGAGACTTTTTCTCCCACTTGTCGTATGACTACTGTCCGTTTTCTATGTGCATTGGCAGCTCATTTTTGCTGGGATGTACATCAATCAGACATTGTTACTGCTTTCTTGAATGGTGACATATTTGAGGAAGTTTATGTAACGGAGCCTCGCGGGTTTGTCATAAAAGGACAAGAGGACAAAGTGTGCAAATGTAACAAGGCTTTGTATGGGTTGAAGCAATCTCCTCGTGCTTGGTATGAGAAAGCTGACACTCATTTGGTCAAACAAGGCTTTCGTAACAGTCCAACAGAAAGCACATTGTATGTAAAGCGTGAGGGTGATGTACTTCTCATTGTGGTTCTTTATGTTGATGATTTGCTGATCACTGGACCAAATGAGAGACATATTGCTGAATTTAGGGCTGATTTGAATGCTACTTTCAAGATGAAAGATTTGGGGCTGTTGCATCATTACTTGGGTATACAGTTTAAGCAGTGTGATGGTGGTATTGCCTTGTGTCAGAAAAGTTACATAGAGACATTTGGACTTGAGGATTGCAAACCTATTGCCACTCCCATGGAAACAGGTTTGAAGATGAGTCTACATGATGCTGGCGATCCTGATGATGTCACTCTTTATCAAACCGTTGTTGGGTGCCTCATTTATGTATGCAACACGAGGCCGAATATTCAGTTTGCAGTCTCGCAGGTCAACAGATTTATGCATAGCCCAGGGTCTAAGCATTGGCAGGCTGTCAAGAGGATTTTCCGCTACCTTAGTGGCACTTTACATCTTGGCTTGTTTTATCCCAAGGGGGGATTATTGCCGCCAAACTTACATGCTTTTTCGGACTCAGATTGGGCTGGTTGTTTTGACACGCGAGTGTCCACAAGTGGTTTTTGTTTCATGCTTGGCAATTCATGTATATCATGGTTGAGCAAGAAATTGTTTCATGCTTGGCAGTTCATGTATATCATGATTGAGCAAGAAGCAACCTACTGTGGCCACTTCGAGTTGTGAGGCTGAGTACAGGGCAATCTTCACAGCTACGGTTGAGTGTGTATGGCTCAGACGCCTTATGGCTGATTTGGGTGTTGGACAGGACACTGCCAACACTATCTACACTGACAAGTCAGAGCGCATTGGCAGTTGCGAGGAACCCAGTTTTTCATGCTCGCACAAAGCACATTGAGGTGCATTACCACTATGTCAGGGAGAGGCTCTCAGCAGGAGAGATAAGCTTGGCTTATGTTCCAACACAGAAAAACCTTGCATATCTTTTCACAAAGGCATTATCTCGTGAGAAGCTTGAAGCTTTCTGCAAAGCTTTGGGCTTACTCCCCTTTGTGGACTGATCATGTCCTCAGGGCATGGCACTTCCCTTACTCATGTGCCAGCTCTCGTTCACCGCATCACTCCAGGGGGGATTTGTTACCATATACATGTGGTAGTGATGTGTGTGAACACACTAGGACCGCCGGAGCATTTTTTCCCTCTTTAGGAGGTTTTTTTCCCCCGAGCATTGTATATACGCCCATCACTCTAGGGCTATCTATCTTTCCATTGCACACTAAGTAATACACTCTCTATTGTGTGCCTTGAGCTTCCTTCGTCTTCTCCAAGCTGTGTGCGTTTCTCTGCAACCCTAATTCCAACACCAATTGGAATTTGGAGTCAATTGAACATGTGAAATGCCACCCAAATGTTCAACAAGAGGAAGGAGAACGAACACAATTTTTGTATGAGAAATAGAACGATATCAGCACGGTGACTTACGAAACAGAGGAGAGCTCTGAAGATGGACCTGAATCCCAGAATGAGGAGACATATGTCAACCCTGGAGGGAAAGATACTGAGGGGCTTGGGCACTCTCAACATTCAGCTCAATCTAGAAGATGGCATTAAGAGAGGGCTAAAAGAAGCTCTCATTCACATGGGTCTCAAAAGTCAGAATTGAAGGGCAAAGCAAAGGTTTAGAACAATGCCAATGATGGAAGCAAGAGAAGCAGAAAAGAAACAACACATCAAAAATCAAATTAGAGGAATGGACCAGACACTATAACTGAAACAGATGAGCAATATAACATTTGACAAATGGGATGCTGATACTGACCATTACAGTAAGCACATGCTCATGGAAAGAAAGTGTGATAAATATAAGAAACACAGGTGCACAGAACGAGAGTTGGATTACCACAAGTCTAGACATAAAGAGAGATTGAATGATCTGAAGATTTCTTTTCAGATGTTTAAAGGTGGAAGGAAGTACGATCCGGATGTACACATACAAGCTTTCCAACAAAATAAAATCGATGAAGATGACTGGCGTGAATACTCTCCAAAGACTTTGAAGGATGCAGCTAGGAAATGGTACTACCATTACCCAACATGCAAACTTTGGACCTATAGCAAGCTGAAGAAGGCATTTCTTCTGGAAATATAACGAGAATCATGGGGATTGTCAAAGCGTTTAATGGCCGCTAACTTTTTATTAGTTTTAAGCCCTGCTTATTATCTTGTATAAATGGAAGATATCATCACATGAAGACTGATATTGTTGAGTGAGGCCATTGCCAACCTCCACTTTTTGAGCTTTATCCCATTCCAAATGCCTTTATGCAGAATATTCCAAAGTAGAAAATAATTTTTTTATGCATTGGGTTGGCCCATAGCTTTGAAAACTTCAAGTACCACTGTCGCCTATCTTTTTCGGTTTCCGATTGCTTATTCAACTTGCTATGTAGGGAAACTGTAGTGGTTGCTTGGAGTAAAGGGACTTTTTTTAGAGGAAGTCCTCCTCTCCATTGGATATGGTGAAGAGATATAATAGGTGAACAATTGATTTTCCTGCCATTTCCTTCTAGAAACGCATTTCTTCTCTCTCTAATGAGAGCAACATCACTTGCCAATAATCCAAAGTCGTTACAAAATTCTATTTCATAGTAGAATATCATAGCCTTTTGGTTCCAGACGTGTTGGCAAGAGAAGAAAGCCTATTTTGTAATTTGTGGACTTTCTTAACACCTTTTTCGAAATTGATAGCTTCTCAAATTTTGTCCTATTTAACTCGAAAGAGATGAACTCCTTGTAGAGGTTCAATGCTTACCAAAAGTCCTTTATAAGTTCAAAGCTCTTAGTCTTAATTTGAAAGGATTGACAAATAGGCATAGAGGGGGGCAAGGTCTTCAAGGAGGGTGCTATTGACAAAAAGAACTTAGTGAAATCTTTATGAAGCAGATGTGCCCAATTCTTATTGGTGATGATGTTGTAACAAGTTAATTAAAATTAAAATGATTCGCCTATTATATTAGAGAAAAGAGATTAAACTGTAAAAATGTGATGAGTTGAATTGGAACTCTCTAAAAGACCTCTATACAAAGTACAAAGAGAGATATATATATGAAAAGATTGCATTCTTGAGCATCGGTTGCCTCATAGGAAGTTGAATTGTAACCACACTATGAACAAGAATCTACATTCGTGGATTGCATCTCCAAAATTTTCAAGATAATGGACTTTGGAACACACCCTATCCATAATCCTGCCGATAACAATGGATCGTGTGCACAACATCCATAGTGTTTTGAATGCATCGTGTTGGTTTCTTGCCAGATGCAATGTGCTTTGAACTCCGACACATGAGTTCAAACATGATGACTTGACGTATTAGCAGCATCAATTGCCCCTCCTTGCCGCTCACATGCCTCTCTCTGGTTGAAGCATGTTGCAGCACCCACCATCAAACTAGAAATCTAAAACTTTTGCCAATGTAGTTTGTGCCACATCGGCAGACTCCATTGAGTCCTTGGTAGAATCACTCTCACTACTGTCTTCATTCAACTTGCCTTTGCCTTTGTCCTTTTTTGAGCTTTTGCCTTTGCCTTTGGATTTACAAGCTCAAGACAAATGACCACGCTTTCCACCTTTATAACAATGGCTTCGGGACTTCTTTTTGTTTCCAATGCAACAAGTGCCGTTTTGAAGCTCGAACCTTGCCTTGGAAGACTAATGCTAGGTTTAGATGAGCCTGTGGCAAAGCACAGGAAAGGAGTCTGTCCAACGTGTCTATCTTGCATTGGGCAAAAACATTAAGTGTTGTTTCCGGACCCATAGATTTTTGGGCAAGGTCCCCTCCCCTTAGAAATGAACCATTGCTGCATGTTTTATAGCGTAAAATGCGGGGAATGAAGCTTGAACTAAGACGATTCGCTAGATGGCCTGACACCTTACCACTCGGCTAACATTGGATGGTTCTAACGACTATAAAATATTAGAATTTCCTCCACTTTTTGTGAATGAGGGGAGAGGAGGCACATGAAAACGAATCTTTGCCATCGGGCTCTTATGAACAAGGCCTTTGATAGCTTCCTTCTTAATGAGAAAAGAGCTGAGATCAGCTTTTTCTTTGTGATTTGCAAGTGTAATGCCTGCCCTTGCCTCCATCTTGTACTCCTCTCACACACCTTTGCACCAAGGCAGCTAACTTAGGAACCAACCGCCTAGATGATTATACAATGGGGATATAGTGGTACCCCCCTCAAGAATGCCCGACTAAAATTGTGTCAAATAAAAGTAAAATAAATAGCCAAAAGTCAAAATAAATAATAGGATCACATTTCTTGTGGCATTTTCCAAAATAAATCTGTTGACAATTGTCACGCGCCATTTGAGCTGGATATGCTCCACTAGGCAGTTGCCTGTACTGTATAATACAGAGTTAATTGCCCTCGCGGCATCGCGGTCAAGCATTCCTTGCATCAAGGTCCCATGGCTTCTTCAGATCGCAGACTCCCAAATTATAGAATGAAAGTAGACAACAGGGAATTGGGTACTCAGCAGCTGCTTGATGCATTAACAGACCATCTCGCCCTTTATCACAGAAAAGCTCCTCGTCTTTCTGTAAACGACAAACAGTCCGATGGCCCCTGGAAAGAAAAGGCCTTGTCATGGTTTCGCAGCCTCTCCCTTGAGCAGAGACGTGTTGCCCTCACCATCTTTGATAGAAGCTGGGTCGCCCTTGTTTTACAAATGCAGAGGCGCTTGGCAAAAGAAGGCAGGGGCTACTTTCTTGTGCTCCCAGATGTTCCCGAAAAAGAGCCTCTGTCTGCGTCCAGCAAGCCAGACCAGAAATCAACCCTTGAAGAAGCCAGAAAGGCTAGGAAATCATTCAAAACCAGAACGAAATCGAGTACTCAAGTTTATGAATGTGCACCAGTTATGGTTCTTCCTAGCCTTTGTTTCCGAAAAGCAAGAGGGCTTTTGGCCAGGCTGGATGAGGAGCATGCTGCAGGAGAGCTGCTTTGCAGCAATGTAGAAGTTTCCAGCAGTGTAGAAGCAGGTGATATCAATGCCAATGGACTTGATATAGCTTGTGTCAGTGAGGAATTTCTGAGAGATCCTGATCACTTTTTTGCAACCATGGACACAATCACATATGGAGGCTTCCTCTCATCACTGGCCAACAGCCAGCAGGATTCTTTATGGCAAGAGCTTCTGTGGCTAAAGAGTATGGGGTACTATACAATGGCAGCGTTTGTGGCGAATAAGCTAGAGCTGGCCATGTGGTCTGCGTGGCTAAATGATGAGGGGACACATCGCCCACCTAAAACCCTGTGCAAGGAGCTTCGTAAGAGTGGCTGGAATGCGAAGGCTCATTCTCTCAATACCTCTGCTGTGACTGTTTGCAAAAGGTATAAGGCTTTTAAGGACTGGTGGATGACGTTGGAAGAGAATGCAAGGTTCAGTATGTTGAGACTTGCAGTGGCCAAAGCAGTAAAGATGGAGGTGAGCATGTTATCTTTGACAAAGGTCGATTATAATAGATGTTTACTCCATGCATGTTAAGGCACCTCAAGCTTTCTTTCATTAATTTTAAGGCTGAAAGTGTTGAAGGGCAAGATAAGTTTTTGCAAATTATGTTTGTTTTCCTACTGGCTTGTTTAAAAGGCAATCAAGAATACGTGGTGTACTCTTTATTAAGAACATTTTTTTTGCACATATTGCAAGAGATATGGTCATCATATTAGCAAGGAGAACAAAAGGTTTCACCTAGCGTCACCTTGAGCAGGAAGAGATATCACATGCACGTTGCTTTGTGTGCTTTTTGAACATGCTACTCTGCCATTTTGGGCCCTATTGGATTGGAAACTTCGTTTCCAATGTGCCATGTCTCTCGTTTTCTTGTGCTGTTTCTTCACAAACTTTGGAAGATTGTATATTACATATAACTATAAAAGCCATTTCTAATTCATTTCATTGAAAAAAGCAAGCAAGTTTTGTCTGAGATGGCCTTGTTGGTCTCATTCCGTTGCCTCTTCTATGTGACTACGTACTATGACATTGAGCCAACCAGTAGACTAGTTAAGACTAGGGATTTGTATCAACACCATTGTGGAAGGACTTGCATGTCAAGTGCAATGCAATTGAGAGAGATGGCAGAATCGAGCAATCACACTATCATAGTCCTTTGTGTTTTCCTTGCATTCCTTTAAGAGACACGTGTGTGTGTGTGTGTGTGTGTGAGAGAGAGAGAGAGAGAGAGAGAGAGAGAGAGAGAGAGAGAGAGAGAGAGAGAGAGAGAGAGAGAGAGAGAGAGAGAGAGAGAGAGAGAGAGAGAGAGAGATGTGGTTTGTAGAATGGCTCATAGGCCGCCAAGTGTCCAGTTTGCCTCTTTTGAGTTAATTTCCTAGTACCCACCGATTTATAAGTGTAGCGAGAGGCCTAAATGACTTTAAACTGAGCGTAGACATACTTTTACTGCTCCGATTCCAGTGTCGGTCGGCCCGAGCAACTCGTGGCGACAAGGCCTTCCTGTCTGCGTGTGAAACTCTCAGCCTTCGGCTGTTTCACACTGGCCATGCAATGTCGAGCCATTTGCAACTTCAAAAAGAGGGTCTCAAAAATTAAACAAAAATCATCGGAAAGAAACCAAGAACTAAGGTTAGCAGTTACCACGTCCCATGACACCACCCGAATTAAACAAGATCACAATGCGTTGACTATTCACATGACAATAACACTACATGAGAGACTCAGCTACATGATCATTAGAAACTTGGGACACATTAGTGTTCTCATTGATTACATTAACTGATGATGTGAATTTTGTGGGTTCTTTAGGTGCTTTCTTAGGACAAACTCATTTAATGTGACCTTTAGTGTGACATTCAAAACATCTTCCGTCTCTTACATATTCGGCTCGTTCTTCAAGAGTTAACCTACCTCCTAAGATTCCTTAAGCATATTTTTCATCAGGTGTCAACTTAGGGGTGTCTTGAGTTTTAGCCTTTTCTTTATTATCATTGTGAGAGGTCTCTGTTCTAGGTGTAGAAGAAGATTGAGAAGAAGAATTACCGTTATACTTACCATTGGTCTTACTGTTCTTACCATTCGGTTGGTCTTGAGGGATACTTGACTTTTTCTCCATTGGCTTACTTTTGTTGTGCTTCATTTCTTGCGCTAGAGAGATTCTAATGGCGTCATTGTAGTCCGTAGGATTGTAGACTTGCACATCAAACTTGATGTACTCGTCGAACCCAAAAAAGAAAGCCTCCTTTCATTCGACATCCGATTTGTGCAATTGAATCTGCAAGATACGGTTAGAAAAAGACATAACAGGAGTGCCATTTTCCTTAAGACCACGCCAATCTTCTTTTAACCGATGAAGGTACTGTGGCGGCATGAAGCGAGCCTTGAGCTTGCCTTTGAAGTCGGCCCAACTGAGAGAGAGGGGCATGGCATTCTCAAGGTGCTCGGCGAACTGTGACTCCTGCCAAGCTTAATACCAATTAATGGCATCACCCGCTAGATACATGGCAACAATCAAAACTTTACTGTTGCTTGTTTTCTTGTTAGTTGCAAAGTAAGCATTAAATTGATGCAACCAAGAATGAATCACAGAAGTATCCATCTTACCATCATACTTATTACTGAACGTCAACTTCTCAGTGAGATTGGATTGTTGGATTGTCACCTGTATCTGTGCTACGTGATGATTCATCGGCCTCCTTGAGTGGCTCGCTCTTTGAGGTAATACTTGTAGGATCAACTCTTGTAGGCGTTGGTCCCGGTTTTCTTCGGACGCTATGTGTTGAGCCTTGCGTGTTTGCTGACGCTCGAGCTCCATAGCTGCCCTTCTTTCTTCGGGCGCTATGCGTTAAGATTCGCGTGCTTGCTCACGCTCAAGCTCCATAGCTGCCCTTTTTTCTTCATGGTCACGACCCATGGTAAGGCGTTCCTCTTGTTGTAGCATCATCTCCATCATCGACTTGACCAAAGCCTCCATAGGGTTTGGTGCAATCTGTGGCATAGATGGGGATGGGGGAGGATCGGGGAACAGTTCGCCCGGTGTAGAAGCTTCGGCTACTCCAACTCCACTCTCATCACCTTCACACAAAGTATCCATTCCGCTTCGGTTGATGACCCTGCACTGAGTTCTTGGGTACTTGGCGTTCTTGGGTTCTTGGGGTCTTGAGGTTCTTGAGTACTTGGTTCTTGAGGGTCTTGAGTACTCGAGGTTCTGGAGTACTTGGGATTCTTGACTACTCAGGGTTCTTAGGGTTCTTGAGTACTCGGGGTTCTTGCTTGCAATTTGCATTTAAGAAGTCCTCTCTTACCGAAGCTCACCTCGTTCCTGTGGGTGCACCCCTTGATGGCCTAGCGCTCACACTAAGGTTGCGTTTTCCCACCTCACGTCGATTGGCCTGCTACTAAGTGCAAGGTCCGCTCTCAATGAGTGGAAAAGAGGAACGAGTGGAGAGTGGACAAGCCCTTCTTTTCCAGATTACCTGCCACTCTTCAAAAACACAGATTAGAGATCGACAAGCCCAAGTGGTCTTGGGTTACGTGCGACCACAACAAGCAAAAAAAAGATTCTATGGTTCTTTGTGCTTCTTTCCTTGAGTGATGATACCGAACACTGCCAAAGAGCTCTGATACCAATGTAATGTGCAGCGGAAGTGAATGATGGTGTAAGCTTCGGATGAGTGATCAGTGAGTGCTCAAGGTTCCTTTTACTTGGTGGAAGGGAGAGCCTTCCTTACTTAGAGAGAGAATGTGCAATGACGAAAACAAAAGAGGGGAAAAGTGTGAATGATAGTGCTGAGAGTGCTAAAGAGAGAGAGAGAAAGAGGACACCAGATGGGGTCCCAAACCCCCCTCCAAGGGCCCCCCTCTCTATTGCTAGAGAGGTATTTTCTTTAGATTGCACAAAGTCTGGTACAATGGTTCTAGATGGTGTGGTACTTGACGACGATGATGTCGACAACGACGATGTTGAGGCTAAGGGCTGAACTGCTGAAATGTGAAAACTCTAGGGATGCTGATGAGGTCAGAGTCCTGTGGCGAAGCTAATGGGCTGATCTGTCACCGATGATGTCGATGAAGGCTGGAAACTGGAAAACGTTGGCCGAAAACTGAAAACGCTGATCTTGTCATGGGGAAATGATTGATTGCGGCAAGACGAGGCTGATTTGAGAGGGTACTGCGGCGGTATGCTGATGGAGAGCAAAAGCGTTGCTGTCCAAAACACTGATGGTGGGCTGAGAAAATGCTAGAGGAAGCTGGGTCATGCGGGCACTGCTTGGTACCACTGGGGTTCTTGCTCCTCTGTGCCTTCTGCCTTCTGCCTTCAACTAGCGCCCAATGGGTTTCTTTTATAGGTCCTTTAGCCATTTGCCCTACCTACATTCCAACAAGGGTAAATGAAAAGTCACTTATTAATAAAATGCTTGCTAAGAGGTGGTTCACGCGCAGTTTGGGAAAATGAGTTCCTGTGGTGAAAATGCTCATGCTAGGTACTGGGTAATGATGCTAGTGGTCATGGGTTGTGCAATCAGAGGGTATGCATCTACTCTTAAGTTCTTGGACATGCACGTCTTGCGTATAGGCTCACAAAGGTGCCAGAACACCTCCTAGGCTACCTAAACCCTAGAAGTAGGTACAACTTGTCCACATGCACATAGGGTTAGATGTGCATGTGATAGTAAAAGGCCCCAATGGCTGCAGATCTCAGAAACGCCATTGCTGAAAACACTGCTAAAGGGAGAGTGACCAGCCAAGGAGAAAACCCAAGGATGGGGGGGGGGGGGGGGGGGGGGGGGGCGATGCCTTGCAAAAATGCCAGAGGGTTTGTTGCTGTCCTAAAATGTGCAATGTACACATAAGTGATGTCACGTGCAGCGGAAGAGAATAAGGACTTTGCTCGGATGACTCCGCAAATAAACACAAGGGACATTTTACTTCACTTGAAAGAACTGAATTGAACTGAAAGAAAGAGAGATGACGAGAGAGAGAAAAGAGACGACACAAGGATGTCGGGTCCCAACCCTCAAGGGCCCCCTTGCTCTGTTGCCAGAGCAAGTACTTTCTTTATTCTTGCACAAATGCTACTACAATGACTGGATGCTGAGATGCTGATGCTAAGGGGTACTGATGCTGTGGTACTGGGTACTCAGGTACTGAAGGGATATTGAGGTTCTTTGTTGAAGACGATGATGCCAACGACAGGTACTGCAGGTTCTATGTTGAAGACGGGAGGTCGACGACGAGGTCTATGTCGAAGATGATGAAGTCGACAACGAGGTACTAAGGGTCTTTGTCGATGACGGTGAAGTTGACGACGGTACTCTGTCGAAGACGGTGATGTCGACGTCGGGGTCTATGTCCAAGACAATGATGTCGACGACGACGACGACGATGGTGACTGTGACGATGACGACGATGGTTTCGTCGTGAAGTCTGGGATTGCGATGACGATGACGATGACGAAGGTGTCATCATCAAGATAGGGATCTGCGATGACGATGACGAAGGTGTCGTCGTCAAGATAGGGACTGCGATGACAATGACGATGTCGATGACGACGATGGTGTCGACGATGACAGCGTCAAGGCTGAAAACTGAAGACGCTGGGCTGTCTGCTGAAAACTGAAAACGCCAGGTTGATATGGGCCTTCTTCTTGAGAAAACGCTAGGGCTCCTGCAGAGGTGCTGCCTGACTGCTGGGTGCTTGCCTCCTTATGTCCCTGCTTCTTCTGCTTCTACTGAGTGCCCAATGGGTTTCTTTTATAGATCTTTAGCAATTTGCCATACCTACTTTTCCAACAAACTTACAAAAAGAATTCCAAAAGGCGCTTTAAATAAAATGACTTATAAGAGGTGGTTCACGCGGTAAAATGCCTGCATGATGAAATGACTGTTCTTGTGCAAGAGAGGGTATGCAAGTGTGACCGGCCTGGGCATGCACTGTCACGTGACACATCCAACCCTATGTGTCCGCGGAGAAGCTACAACATAACAGGGTTCCGTCAGTCCAGTCAGTCTAGATTAGCAGTGATCTGGCACTTTTGTGAGTCTATTCGTAGACCGTGCATGCCCAGTCACTTAGTATAGATGCATATCCTCTGGTTGCACACAGCATGATCATAAGTATTCCCATCAGAATCCATTAGAATCAGTTAGGGGATTTTTCCAGTGCATTTAGCCTATTTTACCTATTTTTGACATTTTTCACTTATTAATTTAAGTGACTTTTGTTGGAAAGTAGGTAGGGCAAATTGGGTAAGAAAATATATAAGCAAACCAAGGTTAGCCCTAAACAGCAGATGAGCTAGGAGAGCAGCAGGCCATTGGCGACGGGTCCTCCCCTCTCTCGGCAAGAACCACCAAGCACTCTTTGCCTTAGCGTTTTTCCCATCCCTCAGCCCTAGCGTTTTTTGTTGCATCATCGCCAGCCTTTGCCTTGGCGATTTCAGCATATACCGCACAGCTTCACCCCCTTGCATCCAACGTTTTCAACATCGCCAGCAGGCTGCGAATTCAGCGTTTTCAGCAGCAGATAACCTTGCGTTTTGAACTGCATCAGATCAGGCAGCGTTCTCAGCCCAAAACGCAGCAGCAGTTCAGCATTTTCATGAGAGCACTTCAGCGTTTTTCAGCAGCCCCAAAACAGCCCCGAAAATCCGCACTTCATTCGCAGCAGAATTCAGCAGTGATCGTTTTTGGACAGCAGTTAGGATCATTCAGTTTTCAGCCCTATTGCCGTCATCGCCATCCCGGTTGTCATTGTCGACATAGTCTAGATCTTCATCAGTTCATGCATCATCACTGTACCCGTTTGTGCAATTAATCGTAGACCACTCTCGCCAACGAGAGTGGGACCTTTGGAGGAGGGTTTTACGTCGTCTCTGGTGTCGTATCTCTCTTCTCTCTATCTCTCAGTCTCATACACTTGCACGCACAGTGTCCACTCACTTTGTTCGTGATCATAGCACTCTCCATTAAGAACAGAAGGCTCTCCCTTCCATAAGAACTAAAAGGAACCTTGAGAAAATTATGGAACACTCATCTTGAGAAAGAACAACATTCATTCTGCTGCACCTTACATTGGTATCAGAGCTTTGACAGTGTTCTGTATCACTCAAGGAAAGAACCACAAGAATCACAAGTTTTTTTTGTTTGTTGCGGTCGCACGAACCCAAGTTCGCTTGGGCGTGTCGATTCCTAATCGTGTTTTTGAAGAGTGACAGGAATCCCAAGAAAGAAGGGCTTATCCAGCCTCCCCTTGTGTCTCTTTTCACTCGTTGAGAGCGGACCGTGCACTTAGCGGCCGGCCAATCGACGTGAGGTGGGAAAAAGCAACCTTGGTGTGAGGGCAAGGCCACGAAGGGGTGCGCCCACGAAAAGGAGTAGAACTGGGGTGAAGAGAAGATCCTTCTCAAACACGGTTTGTAAGCGAAAGAAAACCTCAAGAATCTCAGGAACCTCAAGACTCTCAAGAACCCAAGTTCCTCGTGGACTTAAGAACCAAAGATCATAGTGCATGGTCGTTACCAGAAGCGGAATGGATACTTCGCATACAGGTGATGAGCATGAGAGAGGCGACGGAGAATTTTCTCCACCAAGAGATTTTTCGGACCCTCCCCCTTCGCCATCTACGCCACAAAGTGTACCAAACCCTATGGAGGCAATGGTCAAACAGATGATGGACATGATGGCCAAACAAGAAGAGACTCGCATTGCCTTGGAACGTGAACGTGACGAACGAAAAGAAAGAAAAGACTTAAGAAAAGAAGAAGCGGCAGCAAGACGCGCGGTTTGGGAGGCCGAGCGTGAGGCTCAAAGAGAACTACGGATTCAAGAGTTGGTTCGACAAGTACTTGCCTCGAAGTCCGAACCAGCCAAAGATCGTGGGAGTTCCTCAAGTGGCGCAAGCCACGATGCAGATTTCAACAATCCAGTCATAGAAAAGTTGACTTTCAGTAAGTATGATGGTAAGATGGATGCTACGGTTATTCATTCTTGGCTGCATCAATTTAATGCTTATTTTGCGACAACTAAGAAGACAGGGAATAGCAAGGTATTGACGGCAGCTATGTACCTTGCCGATGATGCCATCAATTGGTGCCACGCATGGCAAGAGGCACAGCTAGCCGCGCACCTAGAGGAAGCCGACGAACTCACGCCCCTGTGCTTTAGTTGGGCTGATTTCCAAGACAAGATCAAGGCGCGGTTTATGCCACCTCAGTACCTCGCACGATTGAAGGACGATTGGCACGCTCTCAAGCAAAATGGTATGCCGGTTATGTCTTTCTCTAATCGGTTTTGCAGCTTGGCACTCAATTATGCAAATCGGATTCGGAGCGCAAGGAGGCATTTCTTTATGGATTGGACGAGTATATCAAGTATGATGTCGAGGTACTTGATCCAATCGATCTCAACAAGGCGGTAGCGATTGCTCTCGCACACGAGATGAAGCACAAGGAAAAGCCTAAGGAAAACAAGACTTCTCAAGGAACCCTGCAGAATTCTCAGAACACGCCGAACGGTAAGAACGGTAAGAATGGTAATTCTTCTAGCGCTTCTTCCTCTAATTCCTCGGAAAAGAACTCTAACAATGAATCTAAGGGTAAAGCTAAAGCACCGGCAAAACCTAAGCTAACCCCATATGAAAAAGCTTCACAAGGAATTGTAGGAGAATACATCACGGTTGAAGAACAAGTGATTTATGCTAAAGAAGGTAGATGTTTTCAATGTCACGTCAAGGGTCACATTAAGAAGGCTTGTCCTAAGACAATCCCACATAAAGAACAAAAGGCACCCACAGCAACCACAAGCACTCTCACACACCAACTTGCATCTTCTCATGACTCTGACACACACATTGACGAGTCCCTCATGAAGTGTTATGGTCATGTAAAGGGTCAGCGTTTTATCATATTGTTTGATCCAGGCAGACTTCATGATGTGATTAGTCCCTCTCTTGTTGAGAGAGCCCGCCTAGAGGTTAGTCAGAAATCTCCTCTCGAGGTTTCTGGCTTCGCTTCTGGTATGGACTCTCTCATCACGAAGGAGTGCCTTGATGTGATGTTTACCGTTCAACAAGCTTCTTTCAGTAGGAAATTTCTTGTGTTTCCTCTCTTAGGATGTGATATGATTTTGGACATAAGATGGTTTCGTGAACTCAACTCTCTCATTGATTGGGAGGCTAACACTCTCACTTTACATGCCAAAATTGATTCCCCCCTCATCATTCGTGCTGAGGAGGGCTTGCATTCTTTGCCTATCATCTCTCATGTGCAGGTAAAGCGTGAATTACGACGAGGAGCCCAAGCGGCATTCATCTATGCTGCCCTAGTTTCCCATAGCATTCAGGCTCCAGCTAAGTATTCAGAGTTGTTTACGAAGTTTAAACATCTCTTTTTGCAAGATGATCTTCCACCTCGTCTCCCACCCGAGTTGTCGAAGGACCATCGCATCGAGCTTATGGAGGGGGCACAGCCTATCAGTAAGGCTCCCTATCGATTGAACAAGACACAGGAGGAAAAGTTAGAGCGACAACTCACGGAATTGGTGGCTAGAGGATTCATACGCCCTAGTGTAAGTCCTTTTGCTGCTCCTATTTTGTTTGTTCGCAAGAAGGATGGTTCGTCTCGTTTGTGTGTTGGTTACAGGGCATTAAACAAGATGACCGTCAAGAACAAGTTTCCGATGCTTCGCATTGAGTATATCCTCGATAGGTTCAATGGGGCAAAGGTTTTCAGCAAGGTTGATTTCAAAAGTGGATACCATCAGGTACGGGTATTCAAAGGCGACATTTTCAAGACCGCTTTTCGTACCGAGCGAGGGCAATGGGAGTATATTGTTATGCCTTTTGGATTGACAGGTGCCATGGGTACATTCAATCGTCTCATGGTAGGTCGTTTCGGCGATATGGTCGGTGTATGTGTGTTCATCTTTTTAGACGATATTCTCTTTTTTTCTGCATCGTGGGAACAACATGAAAGAGATGTCGAAAGGGTACTAACTCGTTTGGATGAGTGTCAGTTGTACATTGCAGCTAAGAAATCTGAATTTTTCTTACTGAAGTCACTTATCTGGGTTATATCATTTCTGCAGAAGGCGTCAAGCTAGATCCCGCGAAGGTGGAACAGGTTCGTAATTGGGATTTGCCCAAAACTGCATATGATGTGTATTCTTTTCTTGGTTTATGTCAAGCATATAGTTCGCACATAGAGAATTTTTCACGCATTGCTGTACCTATGACTTATGTTTTGAAAGGGGTAAAGACTCGCCGTCAGCGCGTAGACTTGCCCGAGGCAGTCATTGAGGCTTTCGCAGCCCTCAAGGTTGCGGTGACAGAAGCACCGTGTCTTATCCTTGCCTCTTAGGATGATCCCTTTGAGGTATGGACGGATGCGAGCAATGTCGCCATAGGCGCTTTGCTTCAGCATCATGGTCATCCTGTAGCTTTCCTTAGCCGGAAGCTCAATAGTGTGGAAAAGAATTATTTAGTTTATGATAAAGAACTTCTGTCTGTCATTCACTCTCTTAAGCATTGGAAGCATTTTTTTAATGGTAGAGTTTACAGTGTGCAGAGATCATCAAGCCCTCAAGTGGCTCCAGTCCATGGGTAGTGCACATTGGAGTGATCGCCAAGCACGATGGTCACAATTTTTTGAACAATTTGAAGGTTTGATTGAGTATGTGCCTGGAAAAGCTAACCCTATTGCAGATGCGTTGAGTCGCAAAGGACAGATTTTGGCTCTTGAGTCAAAATCCACATTTTCTATTCAGGGTGAGTCTTTTGACAGCATGAAGAATCAGTATGCGGATTCCGAGTTTGGTAAGCATTGGTTGCAGGCTCTTGCTTCCCAAGGGCCAAGCAACTATCTCATTCGTGATGGATTGTTGTTTTTTCGTCAACGTTTATGTGTGTTGCCCTCTCTCAGGCCAATCATATTGCATGATGCACATGATTCTCTCACAGATGGGCATAGGGGAATAAACACCACTATGAAAAAAATTGAAAGATTTTTCTATTGGCCTAAAATGGGAAAAGATGTGTTTCGTTATGTCACACAGTGCACTATCAAAAAGTAAAAGCTCCTCGGGGTAAGCAGCAAGGCCTCTTGCTTCCGTTGCCTATTCCCGATGGACCTTTTCAGGATATTTCCATGGATTTTGTGACTAACCTACCACCAAGTTTGCATTCAAGGAACACTCAATGTTTGCCAATTGTTGATCGTTTCAGCAAGTTTTGTATATTGATTCCTTGTAAAGCCACAGTTACTGCACAAGATTTAGCACGGTTGTTCATTAAGCATTGGTACCCCCTCTGTGGTTTGCCAAAATCAGTTGTTTCAGATAGGGATGTTAAGTTCACGTCCAATTTTTGGCGGGCACTCTTTGAAAATTTTGGCACTAAGTTGAATTTTTCATCGGCTTTTCATCCACAGTCAGATGGTCAAACAGAAATTTACAATCAATTGACTCTTGATGTTTTAAAGTCATATGTGCATGATCAGCAGGCTCAGTGGGAGCTCTATCTCCCATTGGTTCAGGCTATTTTGAATGACTCTTTTTCTTCTGCTATTGGTCGAACTCCGTATGAGGCAGCTTTTGGCCGTCCGTTCCAGTCACTTTTGACTCGCTCGGTCAGTCAAATGCCTGATGCCAATGTTGAAAGTCAGTCATTGGATGAGATTTCTGAAAGTGTGAAGCTTCGGCAAAGCAAGGCTCATGAATCTTATTCACGGCAGGCTAATAAGCATCGTCAGGATGTTTCGATCAAGGAAGGAGATTGGATGTATTTAAGAATCATGAAGCAACGTCTTCAGCAAGTTGGAAAGAAGTGTCCAAAGTTGTCTTTTCGTATGTATGGTCCATTTCCAGTCATCAAAAAGATAAATGAGGTTTCAATGAAATTGCAGTTGCCTAACTCATGGTCAATGCACAACGTTTTCCATGTTTCTTGGTTGAAAGTGTTTCAGGGAACACCTCCAAAGGACATTTTGAAAGAAGAAGAACCGGAGATCATCGATGAAGCTGAAGTCATGGAGCCGGAGCAAGTATTGTTGCATCGGTTTCGACATGGTTCGAAGAAGCAAGTGAGACAATACTTTTTGAAGTTTAAGGATCGAGGAACCCACGAAGCGGTGTGGGTAGACGAAGAGTTCTTCAAGGATTATCCAGAGTTGTTGGCAGACTACAAGGAAGCCATGCAGCTCGGTTACCTCACTTTAAAAAGGAGGGGATGTCACGTGACACAACCAACCCTATGTGTCCGTGGAGAAGCTACAACATAACAGGGTTCCGTCAGTCCAGTCAGTCTAGATTAGAAGTGATATGACACTTTTGTGAGTCTATTCGTAGACCGTGTATGCCTAGTCACTTAGTATAGATGCATATCCTTTGGTTGCACACAACATGATCATAAGCATTCCCATCAAAATCCATTAGAATCAGTTAGGGGATTTTTCCAGTGCATTTAGCCTATTTTACTTATTTTTGACATTTTTCACTTATTAATTTAAGTGACTTTTGTTGGAAAGTAGGTAGGGAAAATTGGGTAAGAAAATATATAAGCAAACCAAGGTTAACAGATGAGCCAGGAGAACAGCAGGCCATTGGCAACAGGTCCTCCCCTCTCTCAGCAAGAACCACCAAGCACCCTTTGCCTTGGCGTTTTTCCCATCCCTCAGCCCTAGTGTTTTTTGTTGCATCATCGCCAGCCTTTGCCTTGGCGATTTCAGCATATACCGCACAGCTTCACCCCCTTGCATCCAGCGTTTTCAACATTGCCAGCAGACTGCCAATTCAGTGTTTCCAGCAGCAGATAACCTTGCGTTTTCCTCATTGAACCGCATCAGATCAGGGAGCGTTCTCAGCCCAAAACGCAGCAGCAGTTCAGCGTTTTCATCAGAGCACTTCAGCGTTTTTCAGCAGCCCCAAAACAGCCCCGAAAATCCGCACTTCATTCGCAGCAGAATACAGCAGTGAGCGTTTTTGGACAGCAGCTAGGATCATTCAGTTTTCAGCCCTATTGTCGTCATCGCCATCCCCGTTGTCATCATCGACATAGTCTAGATCTTCATCAGTTCATGCATCATCACTGTACCCGTTTGTGCAATCAATCGTAGACCACTCTCGCCAACGAGAGTGGGGCATTTAGAGGAGGGTTTTACAACGTCTCTGGTGTCGTATCTCTCTTCTCTCTATCTCTCAGTCTCATACACTTGCATGCACAGTGTCCACTCACTTTGTTCGTGATTATAGCACTCTCCATTAAGAACGGAAGGCTCTCCCTTCCATAAGAACTAAAAGGAACCTTGAGCAAATTATGGAACACTCATCTTGAGAAAGAACAACATTCATTCCGCTGCACCTTACATGCACGTCCTGCTAGAGGCTCAGTCCTATGCTAAGACTCATGCTAGACTATGGCAGAAGCGTGTCCATGTGGCGCAAGTGAAGTGCGCACATGACATCCCCCCCTGTTAAAAGTGAGGCACAATTGCCGAACTTCTTTCTGTACTTCTGGTGCTGACTGATGAATGCTTCTGATGCCGTGGATGCACAAACCAATGCAGATTCCTTCGAAACCAGGGTCTTATGGTACGGCGGGTGTTCTGGGTGCTGTGGGTACTGTTGGCGATACACCGTGTAAGGGCCACTGTCCAGCCTTGCTACGATTGCCGAATATCAGCCTGGGCTCTATACCAGATTGTGCTGACTCTGCCTGCTGTAGCAAGAGCTGTTCCCCGAACACTGACTGTGGTGAAAACACTACCGGTGCTGATGGACGGAGGTGTGGTTCCGGAGTCCTTTCCAAAGGTTCAATGACGAGGCAAATGGATGCACGCTACATGCGAATGCGAATGCAGAAGAGGTTAGGGATCCTATCTCCAACTCCTTCCATATCCGCATACAAGGCTAGAAGATCTTGGTACTCAAGATCTGGGTTCTCGTGTATCCGATGTCGATCTTCCTTCAAAGACATGGCAATGAAGATGGGATCTTGTAAGTCCATGGTCGGGACTCAAAAGATTCTTCAGGAAAAAAAAACTGAGGGAGGTTCCTCGGGTTCTTTGGTTCAACATGGATTCTTGAGGTTCTTGATTCTTCTGGGGTTCTTGAGTTCTTGAGGTTCTTGGTACTTGGGGTTCTTCTTTAGGTTCTTGATGGTTCTTCCCTTGAGTTCGCGAAGCCGAAGCACGCATAGAGCTCTGATACCAATGTCAGGTGCAGCGGAAGAGAATAAGGATTTTTCTCGGATCTAGTACTCCGCAAACAAACGTAAGGGACATTTTACTGCACTTGAAAGAACCTAACGGAACTGAAAGAAAGAGAGATGACGAGAGAGAGAAAAGAGACGACACAAGGATGTCGGGTCCCAACCCTCAAGGGCCCCCTTGCTCTGTTGCCAGAGCAAGTACTTTCTTTATTCTTGCACAAATGCTACTACAATGACTGGATGTTGAGATGCTGATGCTAAGGGGTACTGATGCTGTGGTACTGGATACTGAGGTACTGAAGGGATATTGAGGTTCTATGTCGAAGACAATGATGCCAAAGATGGGTACTGCGGGCTCTATGTCGAAGACAGGGAGGTTGACGACGAGGTCTATGTCGAAGATGATGAAGTCGAGAACGAGGTACTAAGGGTCTTTGTCGATGACGGTGAAGTCCACGACGGTACTGTGTCGAAGACGGTGATATCGACGACGGGGTCTATGTCGAAGACAATGATGTCGACGACGGGTATTGCTGGTCTATGTCGTCGACGACGATGATGTCGACGACGACGACGACAACGACCATGGTGACTCTGACGATGACCACGATGGTGTCGTCGGGAAGCCCGGGAGTGCGATGACGATGACGAAGGTGTCGTCGTCAAGATAGGGTGTTAGGTGCAGCGGAATGAATGTTGTATTTTCTCAAGATTAGTGATCTTTATTGCTCAAGGTTCCTTTTAGTTCTTAGGGAAAGAGAGAGCTTTCCATCTTATGGAGAGTGCTATGATCACGAACAAAGTGAGTGGGTATTGTGCGTGCAAGTGAATGAGACTGAGAGAAGGAGAGAGAAGAGATACGACACCCGAGAGGTTGTAAAACCCTCCTCCGAAGGCCCCACTCTCGTCGGCGAGAGTGGTCTACTTTGATTGCACAAAGGTGTACAATGCGAATGCAATGGACAGATGCAAGTTGGACTATGCCGATGACGACGACGGTGATGACGACGGCTAAGACTGAAATCTGTGATCTTCTAGGGCTGAATTCGGGGTTGTCTTCGTGGCTGAAAATGACTGTTTTCTTGCTGTTTTAATGGCTGAATCTGATGGTCTATTCGGGGCTGATTTGCTGAGGAAAAACGCTGGTGTAACTGCTCTTAACGCTGCGTTTTTGGATTAATTACCTTGGCTGAAAAAAACGCTGGACAGCAGGTTCTCAATAGCTGAAAACGCTAGTCTGGAAGGGGTCCGAATGCTTGAACAAAAAACGCTGAAGGGATCTGTCTTGCTGGCATTAGTGCATGGGCTGAAAACGCTGATGTTGGTGCTAGGGGAAAAAACGCCAACTGATGGCAGATGTTGGCGATGGCTGATGGTAATGGTGGCGATTTTGCAGTGGAAGGAGGTGCCAAGTACTGAGAACTGCCCACGAGGATGGATGTCCAAAAACGTTGGGGGTGCTGGGGGGTAATGCTGAGAAGTTGCCTGTTGAGCGGGAAGCTCCTACTGCCTCTTCTGCCAGAAAGTGCTAACTTGGGTTTGCTCATATATTAACTTAGCAAAATTGCCCTACCTACTTTTGTTGGAAAGTCACTTAAAAATAATAAGTGAAAATAACCAAAAATAGGAAAATAGGCTAAATGCACTGGTAAATTCCCCTAATTGATGCTAATGGATTCTGATGGGAATTCCGATGATCATGCTGTGTGCAACCGGAGGATATGCATCTATGCTAAGTGATTGGGCATGCACGGTCTACGAATAGACTCACAAAAGTGCCAGATCACTGCTAATCTAATCTTGACTGGACTGACTGAACCCTGCTGTGGTGTAGCTTGTCCACGGACACATAGGGTTGGGATGTGTCACGTGACATCCCCTCCTTTTCAAAGTGAGGTACTGGTACCGAACTGTATGGCGTCGAGGGAGATCGCCCACAGCATCCGAAATCCTGGAAGGGACTCTTCGCCGGCCCACTCTGATGTGTGGGTTGCGCGGTACTTGAACTTCATAAAGGTCTGCAACGCTTGCTTCTTTGGGCGGCACTGAAAGGGACTCAAAGTCTTCTGTAGCTCCTTTGATGCTTCAACTTCGTCTACAGTCCTGCTTCTTTCGTCTTCAAGAATCTCCATGGCTGAAAATTCCTGAAACCATCTCCAACACAAAACCATGAACATACCCATTCCATGTAAAGTGAAGGAAAAAAATATTGTCTTTTCTAAAGACTGTGTATGCAATATAGATGAACAAATAGATGGAGTGACAACCCGTTCATCAAACACATGCAAACAATGAGATCGAATTTTTTCTGTTTGATCGAAATCAATCAACTGTGGCAAATCACAATGGAAATGCCCATGCTTGGTGCTCATACTTTCATGTGCTCGTTCGGAAACTGTGTCATGCCAAGGAAGAGACATGGAATGTGATTTCTTGACATACAAACTTTTTAGCTTTTCATGAACAATCCGCATACATTCGTGTTCATCCATGATAGCAACGTGCTCAACATACAATATGTCATGCCTAGGAAAAGGGATCACATAACGATGCTGACTAAAATACAGGAAACCTTCACGAATGCAACACTCGAACAATGCGTGCATATCAATCATGCGAACACACAATACTTCCTGTGAGGGTTCCTTGGACCAAGGCTCGAGAGCCAAGATCGGATCTTCGTGATTGATCGAATCTACAACGAGGTTAGCTTCGCTAGAAAAAGCATCAACTAACACATCATCATTGTGAACAATTACATCTGGTTCATGCAATTCATCATGCTTGTCTTTATCATCCAAATCATTATGCAAATCATGGTCAATCAAATCATCATCATGCTTCCCATAATCATGCAAATCCTGTGTGTCATGCTGTGGAGAAAAAGAGACTGAGGGAGGCTCCTGATCCCGAATCCTTTGAACCTTGTCCTGCATATTAGCAATGAGAGATGGAGAAGGAGCAGTGTCCACTCCAAGAAAGACAGTAGGAGAATCACTTTTGGCATTGAGAGTTAAAGTGCTAGCCTCCCAATCAACGAGAGGGTTTATTTCACGAAACCATTTCATGCCTAAAATCATATCACATCCTGAGAGAGGAGAAACAACAAATCTTCTAGTGAAGGCAGTCTGTTGAATTGCAAACAACACATCAAGGCACTCCTTCATGATGAGAGCGTCCATACCAGGACGAAAGCCAGAGACCTCGATAGGAGATCTCGGACTAACTTCGAGGTGGGCTCTCTCAACAAGAGAGGGGCTGATCACAACATGCATACTACCTGGGTCAAACAATATGACAAAACGGTGCCCCGACGTGCGACCATAACATTTAATGAGAGAATCATCAATGGGAGGGTCCTGAGAAACTTTGGGCACAATCGTGTTATCATTCATTGCATTGACAGATGTAGTGGGTGTTGTGGGTTCTTTAGATTCATTCGATTCAAGCTTAGGGCATGTTCATTTTATGTGACCCTTAATGTGACAATGAAAACAACGACCTTCCTTAGAATAAGTGCTTTGTTCTTCCGACGTGATGTATCCTCCTACAATTCCTTGTGCTACCTTTTCATCTGGAGTAAGCTTAGGTTTAGCAGTTGTGTTAGCCTTACCCTTAGATTTATTGGAAGAATTCTTTGATAAGAGACTGTTGGAAGATTGGTTAGAAGAGTTATCATTCTTACCATTCTTACCGTTCTTACCGTTCTGCGGGTTCTGAGAAGTCTACGAGGTACTTGTGGAAGTCTTGTTCTCCTTAGGCTTTCCCTTGTTGTGTTTCATCTCCTGTGCGAGAGCAATCGCTACCGCCTTGTTGAGATCGATTGGATCGAATACCTCGACATCGTACTTGATATACTCGTCCAATCCAAAGAGAAAAGCCTGTCTGCGTTCATCATCCGACATGCGTAGTTGGGTACCTAGCTGCAAAACACGATTAGAAAAAGACATAACCGGCATACCATTTTGCTTGAAAGCTCGCCAATCGTCCTTCAATCGTGCAAGGTATTGAGGTGGCATAAACCGCGCCTGGAGCTTGTCTTGGAAATCAGCCCAACTCAAAGATAGGGACGTGAAATCGTCGGCTGCCTCAAGGTGCGCGGCTAGCTGTGCCTCTTGCCATGTGTGGTACCAATTAATGGCATCACCGGCAAGGTACATAGCTGCCGTCAAAATTCTGCTATTTCCTGTCTTCTTAGTTGTCGCAAAATAAGCATTAAATTGATGCAACCAAGAATGAATAACTGTAGCATCCATCTTACCGTCATACTTAGTGAAAGTCAACTTTTCTGTAACTGGATGGTTGGAATCCGCGTCTTGGCTTGCGCCACTTGACGAACTTCCACGATGTTTGGGTGGTTCAGTCTTCGAGGCTAGGATGTGGGAAATAAATTCTTGATGACGAATCTCTCTTTGAGCCTCTCGTTTATCGTGCTCGCGTTCGAAAGCAAGTCGATTTTCTTCTTGTTTTGCGGCAAGAGCAAGGCGCTCACGTTCCTGAGCAAGGCGATTTTCTTCTTGTTTTGCGGCAAGTGTGGCGTTTCTTTCATCGCGCTCGCGGTCCTTGGCTGCTTGTGCACGGTCCTTTGCTGCTTGTTCTTCTGCTTTGCTTGCAAGTTGTGCTAATGCAACTCGATTCGTTTCTTGTTGTTGTGCCATCATGTCCAACATTGACTTGACCATCATCTCCATAGGAGTGAGGACAACTCGTGGCGTAGATGGCGAAGGGGGAGGGTTGGAAAAATCTCTTGGTGGGGAGAATCCTTCGTCGCCTCTCTCATGCTCATCACCTGAATGCGAAGTATCCATGCCGCTTCGGGTGACGACCATGCACTATGATCTTTGGTTCTTAAGTTCAGGAGGAACTTGGTTCTTGAGGGTCTTGAGGTTCTTGAGGTTCTTGAGTTCTTGGGTCTTGAGGATCTTGAGGTTCTTGAGGGTTTCTTTCGCTTGCAAATCGCGTTGGAGAAGGATCTTCTCTTCACCCGAGTTCTACCCTTTTCTGCGGGCGCACCCCTTGGCGGCCTTGCGCTCACACCAAGGTTGCTTTTTCCCACCTCACGTCGATTGGCCGGCCGCTAAGTGCACGGTCCGCTCTCAATGAGTGAAAAGAGACACAAGGGGAGGCTGGACAAGCCCTTCTTTCTTGGGATTCCTGTCACTCTTCAACAAAACACGATTAGGAATCGCCACGCCCAATTAAACTTGGGTTCGTGCGATCGCAACAAGCAAAAAAAAATTCTTGTGGTTCTTGTGGTTCTTTCCTTGAGTAATGCACAACACTTCCAAAGCTCTGATACCAATGTTAGGTGCAACGGAATGAATGTTGTATTTTCTCAAGATTAGTGATCTTTATTGCTCAAGGTTCCTTTTAGTTCTTAGGGAAAGAGAGAGCTTTCCATCTTATGGAGAGTGCTATGATCACGAACAAAGTGAGTGGGTATTGTGCGTGCAAGTGAATGAGATTGAGAGAAGGAGAGAGAAGAGATACGACACCCGAGAGATTGTAAAACCCTCCTCCGAAGGCCCCACTCTCGTCGGCGAGAGTGGTCTACTTTGATTGCACAAAGGTGTACAATGCGAATGCAATGGACAGATGCAAGTTGGACTATGCCGATGACGACGACGGTGATGACGATGGCTAAGACTGAAATCTGTGATCTTCTAGGGCTGAATTCGGGGTTGTCTTCGTGGCTGAAAATGACTGTTTTCTTGCTGTTTTAATGGCTGAATCTGATGGTCTATTCGGGGCTGATTTGCTGAGGAAAAACGCTGGTTAACTGCTCTTAATGCTGTGTTTTTGGATTGATTACCTTGGCTGAAAAAAATGCTGGACAGTAGGTTCTCAATAGCTGAAAACGCTAGTCTGGAAGGGGTCCGAATGCTTGAACAAAAAACGCTGAAGAGATCTGTCTTGTTGGCGTTAGTGCATGGGCTGAAAACGCTGATGTTGGTGCTAGGGGAAAAAACGCCAACTGATGGCAGATGTTGGTGATGGCTGATGGTAATGGTGGCGACTCTGCAGTGGAAGGAGGCGCCAAGTGCTGAGAACTGCCCGCGAGGATGGATGTCCAAAAACGCTGGGGGTGCTGGGGGGTTACTGCTGAGAAGTTGTCTGTTGAGCGGGAAGCTCCTGCTGCCTCTTCTGCCAGAAAGTGCTAACTTAGGTTTGCTTATATATCAACTTAGCAAAATTGCCCTACCTACTTTTGTTGGAAAGTCACTTAAAAATAATAAGTGAAAATAACCAAAAATAGGAAAATAGGCTAAATGCACTGGAAAATTCCCCTAATTGATGCTAATGGATTCTGATGGGAATTCTGATGATCATGCTGTGTGCAACTGGAGGATATGCATCTATGCTAAGTGATTGGGCATGCACGGTCTACGAATAGACTCACAAAAGTGCCAGATCACTGCTAATCTAATTTTGACTGAACTGACTGAACCCTGCTTTGGTGTAGCTTGTCCATAGACACATAGGGTTGGGATGTGTCACGTGACATAGGGATCTGCGATGACGATGACGAAGGTGTCGTCGTCAAGATAGGGACTGCCATGACAATGACGATGTCGATGACGACGATGATTTCGACGATGACGGCGTCAAGGCTGAAAACTGAAAACGCTGGGCTGTCTGCTGAAAACCGAAAACGCCAGGCTGACATGGGCCTTCTTCTTCTTGAGAAGACGCTAGGGCTCCTGCTGAGGTGCTGCCTGACTGCTGGGTGCCTGCCTCTTTATGTCCCTGCTTCTTCTGCTTCTACTGAGTGCCCAATGGGTTTCTTTTGTAGATCTTTAGCAATTTGCCCTACCTACTTTTCCAACAAACTTACAAAAAGAATTCCAAAAGTCACTTTTAATAAAACGACTTATAAGAGGTGGTTCACGCAGTAAAATGCATTCATGATGAAATGACTGTTCTTGTGCAAGAGAGGGTATGCAAGTGTGACCGGCCTCGGCATGCACGTCCTGCTAGAGGCTCTCAAAGTGCCAGGCTCAGTCCTATGCTAAGACTCATGCTAGACTATGGCAGAAGCGTGTCCACGTGGTGCAAGTGAAGTGCGCACGTGACAAGTGAGGTTCGAGCACTATATTGGCCGTAGCTTACTAACTGGTGATGCATTTGGTGGGAAGACTGAAGGCATTAATCCCATAATCTACACGCTGGCATTGCCGGTGAAGTGTAATAGCACGTGTTAGAAAATCATTTATGCAAGGGTTCTAAAATTGGAAATGCCGATATGATGTACTTGTTTGAACATTCAGTTTCTATGAACAAGCTCGCAAAATTGTTGGAACGAAACTTTGTAGACAAACCTTGGCTCCAAAGACATAGTAGTAGCATGTCCGCATAGCACATAGAGCCATGTGCATGTGACATCATTTCTGCTTAATGTGAGGTTCGGGTACCAAACTTTATGTATACCTCAAGATGGTCTCGTAGATGATGTCCACCATGGCTACTCTTGAAAAATAGAGCCCTCTTTGGGTGATGCGGTAATGTCCAAGGGACACGAATGGTTGTGAGGCATTTGCAAGTAATGGATTGCAATCTGGATCAAGGATGCCCTTGTTGGTTACCGGCAAACAAGTATCTTTGCTGGCCCAGCTTGGATGGTGTGAACCAAAATGCAAATAGGGTGGATTCTTGTAGAGTGGATGCGCGGCAAGATTGGTGAGAGCAACGCCAAATGGATGACGAAGATGGGTATGTCCTTTGGATTGCACACGAACCATGGCAAATCCTTTGTATAATGTCTCTTGAAACACCGAAGTAACTCCTTAAAGAGAGAGGTTTCTCTTGGGTTTTCAACTAGATTGCCAAACGATGGAAGCTATGGATGAATCTTCGTCTTTGCAATAGATGTGGCTTCAAATGTAGGTTCACGATGCACTTGAAACGGGCCCGTAGGGCGGTAGACTTCAGCTTTCACTCGATTCTTTACTTGACAAACTTTACTTGAACTTTACAACACAGAGAAACTTCACGAATAAGCTTGTGATTGGAAATTACACTTCAAACAAAACACGGCTTGATTTCGGCAGCATAACCGCAGTAGGAGTCTTCACAGACAAAATTTCCTTGCAAAGGTGACTTTCCGGTGCATTCAAGCACTTTCCCAAACCTGGCGAGAATCTGCAGCACGCTGATTTCTCTGTTTTCTGCCTCGAAAATGCACCAAAACACCTGTAGAGTGATCCCCTAGCTCCCTTGAAGCTCCTAGGGGTATTAGGGATCAATTAGGGTCAAAACCCTAAACCTGCAAAAATACATAGCAGGCTGTAATTTATTGTTTCGGGCTTTGTTTTTCCGTGCTGATGGCATCTGTAGCAATTTCTCGAGCTCCTGCACCTATAGGGCTACTTGCCCTTTAAATCATATGAGATTTCTCGCGCGAAATCTCTCTGAGCTCACTTGTACATGCGGGGGATTAGCAATTAGCTAATCTAGTACTTGTGCAAGAGGCTCTTGCCTCGGCAATCGTGCATGAACCCACACAACTATACATACATATGAACAGCCCTCGAGCCAGAGGGGGAGAGAGGTATGTGAGAGCGGAATCATCGTGCTACATAAGACAAGGGAGAAGGCAAGCTTTCCATTAAAGCTATGATCGCCTGCACCCACTACTCACACACACAATAGTCGAATGAGCCTCTTGTCTCAATTTGGGTGCTCCCTCTTTATGCAAATCTGGCAAAGCCCTCATCACAGACCGCCAAGTGTCCCCTTTGCCTCATTTGAGTTAATTTCCCAGTACCCACCAACTTATAAGTGTCGCTTGGGGCCTAAATGACTTTGAACTGAGCTTAGACACCCTTTTACTACTCGGATTTCAATGCCGACTGGCCCAACGATCTCGTGGCGACTTGTCCTTCACGATTGCGGGTGAAATTCTCGGCCGTTGGCTATTTCACACTGGCCACACAATGTCCGGCTATTTGTGGCTTCAAAAAGAGGGTCCCAAAAATCAAATAAAAATCAAGGGAAAGAAACCAACAACTAAGGTTAGTGGTTGCCACAGCGCCGTGACATACCCCCTCTTGAAATCGCAAACATCCTCGATTGCATACCAGATATACATGCCATAAATGATTTAGTGTGATTAGCACCCTTTTATCATCACATGTATCCGCAAGAAGGTCATGTAACATAGATAGAATGACTTAATGAAACCTTCATACTTTTTCCATTTCTATCTATGATAGAAGTGAATATTATACCTTTAACATTTGTAGAGCAGTGTTCACTTTTGTTGCACAGAATCTGTATGTACATTTGATGTGCTAGCTCCATTGTTACTCCTCTTTCGAACAGGTTGAGTTGGGGCACTTCACCCTCTTCCATCAAGTTTGCATCCATAGGTGGATAGCTCCTGAACTTCACCAAATACCGTTGTGCAACTTTTCCCTTCACTTTACTTTCTTTACGAGCCAAAATCTGCTTAGGTATCAAGATCTTATCAAGTTCCACAACTTCTGGTTGATCCTCATCTGGCATATCTTCTGGCACATCTCCCATGAAGGGTCTTAGAAGACTCAGGTGAAACGCGTTATGAATCTTCCAAGTGTCAGACAATTTCAGCCTATACGCAACATTGTTGATCTTGTCAAGTACTTGAAAAGGCCCATAGTAACGCATGCTGAGCCTGGGAAATAACCTTTCCTTGCCCTTCATCTTCTTTAACCTTGCCTATTCAAATCGTAAGAGTACCCAATTACTAGGTGAAAACAACAATTCACGTCGGTGACGATTAGCAGCCCTTTTCTGCTTTGCTTGAGTCTTCTCCAAGGCAAGCTTGATTTTCTTGTACATTCCATCCATATTCTCAACATATCGATGTGCTTCGATTTTTTTTTCCTCTGTGCAAAATGGGAGGAACCTTTTTGCCACCCTCAACAATGTCAAAGGCACCTTGCCTATTGACGAATGCTCTGTATTGTTGTACGCATACTCAAGCATGGGTAGATACTGTTCCCACTTGCCCTTATTATCTGACGCATAGCATTTCAGCAGATCTAAGACAATAGAATTAGCCTCTTCTTACCGTTCATCAGTTTGTAGATGAAATGAGGAGGAAAACTTGAGCGTGGTGCCCATGTTTTCAAACAAGCCTCTCCAAAACAGGCTGGTGATACGAGGATCACGATCATTGACAATAGACTGTGGCATACCATGGTACTTGAACACATTGTACATAAACAATTGTGCTATTGGATGTTAGGTGCAACAGAATTGATTATGGTGAAGATCTAGTTTTACACTTTCACAAAATCCTTTCTTTCTTTCCTTGTATTATTTTTCTTTTAGCTTCAATGATGGTCCCTTTTACTTTCCCCTGAAGAGAGGGGCTGTGAGAATGCAATAAAGATGTGCAGAGGGAGAGAGAAAAAGAGAGCGATACCCGATGGGATCCCAACCAACCCTCTCAAGAAGCCCCCACACTGTTGCCGTTGTGGTATCTGCTTCATATTACGTAAATGGAATGTACACACAATGCAATGCCTCAATGCAGACTCTATTGACTCGAATGAAGACAATTGCCGTGGTAATTCCTCAGGAAGAGGCACCTCCGGGGCTGATTTGCACTCCTGATGTGAGAGGAATGAAGGGTTGAAAATGCAGATCTTGACGAGGCCGATGATGGACAACAATGGAGCACTCAATTCTGGCGAGGGAATGGCCGAGGGGAGGGCTCAATGGGCTGCGGAAGTACCGGATCGCATCTGCAATAGGAAAATGCTGGCAGACCTACCACCGCACCGGCTATGGGTTGAAAACTGAAGACGCTGGCCTGATCTGCTGCAAATAGCTGGTGCTAGGGCTAGAATCTACAGACGTTGGCTGATCTTCTCCACAAATGTTGGCTGTGCTGCATGCTGAAAACGCTACTTGATTTGGAGTAAAAATGCTTTGATTTGGAGTAAAAATGCTGGAGGCTTCTTCCCTTGTAGCTGGCACTAGTGCATCTGCAACTTCTGCAACAACTTGTGTCAAATGGGAGCTCTCTTGCTCCCTTATATGAATTTATTTGGGTTGAGATAGGGTAGTTGTCCACCAGGTCACCCAACAAATAAATCATAAAAATGATTTATTAAAAAATGATTTATTATCACCCACCAGGTCCCTGGATCCTTGAATTTGAGGAAATGTTGCTTCGCTTCCTTCTTATTGCCAAACTGAAATTAAAGCATCGGAAAACGCTTCTGCTTGATGACTTTGACTGGAACAATGATCTTCGGTGGTTCTTCTTGTGGATCGATCCTTGGAAGTCCAACCTTGTGGCGGCAACTCAACAGGTCCACTTTGGAAACTCGTTGTGCCTCTTGTAGATGCTCCAAAGGAACGGCCATGTGAGGTCTTGGCTTCCGGAATTTGCCCATCCTTAACTTGAGTGCCCTAAAATCCACACAAAACTGAAATGAGTTTGATTTCTGACGAAAAAAGGGCATAGTTACAGGGGACGGGGGGGACGGGCCCTAGGGCCGGGGGACGGCCGTAACCGAGCTGGGAACGGAAGGGGACGCTGTGGGACGAACGGAATTCGGGCCGGACGTGCGAGTCGCAAGGGGGACAGATCGGGGACGGGCCGACGGCCGAAACGGCCGGGGTCGGCCAGGAACGGCTGCAGTCAGGCCGAAAAATGTGACCGTTTTTTACCGTTTTTAACGGATCTGTGCAGCCCCAACTGCCACATTTTGGGAGGCCTTGGCCCTTGGGAGGCTATAAAAGGCTCCCTTGGGCCTCTTAATACTCAGTCTCATTCCAATTTGCAATTTCCCTCAAGCTCAAGCTACTCAATGCTTTCCTCTCTACTCAATGCTCATTGCTCAAGCCTCATAGCCTCATTGAGTCATTACTCAAGCTTGAAGCATGACCATTAACTACTCTACACTCTAGTCTCCACTCTCAAGTCTCTCCCTCTTCTACCCACTTTGAAGTTTGAACTTTGAAGCTCTCCTCTCCCTCTTCTATCCACTTTGAAGCTCTCCTCTACTCTCTCTCCACACAAGCTCTCCTCTAACTCCTCTAACTTCTAAGCTCTACTCTCTCGAGTCTCTCCACCATCATGTCATCTCAAGCCAACTCCACTTCTCAAGCCGGTTCTTCTCGAAGGAGGCCCGCCGTGCAAACGTGGTCGTGGTGGGATGAAGTCGACTTTAGCTCGCGTGGCAAAGGTTGCGGTGCAAGACCATGGACGTGCAAGCTATGCCCATACAAGAGAATGGGTGGTTCAAACAAAGTGCGAGCCCATCTTCTTCATGAACCCGGTCACGAGGTGAAGTTTTGCCCTCATGTAGCTCCCGAGAAGAGGTTGGATCTTCTTGAGAAGCTCACGGTGTATGAGGTTGCGGAAGCGGCCAAGAGGGGCCGTTTTGTTGCCGTTGATCCCTCTGCCACGGCGACACCGCGAGAGCAAAGGGAAGCCAACCTGACGACATCTCTCGAAGCTTCAAGAGCCATGCATCTACACCGTCCTCTTCCGTTCTGCATCGCCAAACCACTCTCAACGAAAATTGGAATCCTAAATTGAAGGAAGAGGTGGATAGGTCGGTTGCCCGATTCTTCTTCCATGACCACATTGCCTTCCATGCTTTGCGGTGAGTTTCCCTTGGCATATGCACATTGCAATCTTCCATTTTGTATTCATAATGGGTTATAACTTCTCGACTCTCGACTCTCCATACTAACACAACATGCTCTATTTTGTGTGGATAGGTCTCCATACTTTCGAACCATGGTTACGAAAATAGGGGAATATGGCTCCTCTTATGTGCCACCTTCATCGAAGAGGCTTCGCACCACCCTCCTTGACAAAGAGAAGCTTGCCGTGGAGCAAGCGGCCCAAGCAACAAAGGATTTGTGGGAGACCAATGGCGTCTCTCTCCTTGTAGATGGATGGAGCGACACCCGCAAGCGGTCCATCCACGGGGTGGTGGCCTACTCTCGGGGGGAGATGTACTTTGTGGAGTCACATGATGCATCCGATAGTGGCAAGGCCGCCGAGATGCTTGCTGCGGAGTGGACAAGCACCATAGAGATCACCGGCCCGGAGAATGTCCTTTGTATGGTTGCAGATGGAGAGGTGTCAAATAGGGCAGCCGGAGCTATCATTGAGGGCATGTATCCCAGCATCCATGTCACATTTTGCATGGCGCATTGCCTCAATAACCTCCTCAAGGACATAGGGAACTTGTCATGGATTTCACCCACCATTGGTGACGCCTCTCGAATTGTCTCCTTTGTGCTCAACTATCAAAAGTGCGCCATGAATTCTCAAAGAGGAGCCACTTGTCTTTGCTCAAATATTCAGAGACAAGATTTTCATTCAATTGGCTTATGCTAGGCTGCTTGTCTGCATGTGGCGGAGCCTTAAGGGGCCTCTTTCTCAGTGATGAGTTCTAGGCCATGCCGGAGTCTACTTCAGCAGTAGGATTGAAATGCCGAGAATGGGCCGACGACGCCGCTTGGTGGGAGGAGGTGAAGACTCTTGACGCCATGGTCAAGCCTATTCTACACCTACTTCGAGTGGTGGATGGCTTGCAGCCATGCATTGGCAAAGTCTACGAAGCCATGGATCGGATGATAGAGGCACTTGAGAAGCTTGTGCTTGATCCTGTTCAGTATGCGGAGATTCATGGCTTGTGTGAGTCGAGGTGGAATGGATACTACTCTCCACTTCATGCGGCAGCTTATGTGCTTGACCCTGAGTTTCAAGGAAGGTGTCAAGAGACCGACAAGGAGGTGAGCAAAGGATGGCGGCTTGCATTGGAGCGCCTTGAGCTTAGCAGTGACATTAAGCGCAAGATTAGAGACGAGCTACTCAACTACAGGCAAAAGAAGGGCTCCTATGGATGTGTAGATGCACAGCTTGATCGCAACAAGATTGGCTCGGTTTTGTGGTGGGAGGACTATGGAGGAGATGGCCCACATTTGCAGCGCTTGGCTGTTCGTGTCCTTAGCCAAGCATGTACCACTAGTTGCTTGGAGCAACTATGGAGTGTGTACAGCCACATTGCCTCTAAGAAGAGGAATCGCCTTGGGGTTCAGAAGGCCAATGATTTGGTGTTTGTGAGCGCTAACTTGCGCATGCTTGCCAAGAGCGTCACACACAAGGCAGATCCTTTCACTGAGTGGGAGATGGCACAAGAGAATCCATCTATGGCCGATACTCTTTTGGAGGAGCTAGAGGAGGATTTCGAGCCTCAATGGGAGCCTCCCGAGCCCTCATACGTCGCTGACAACCTCGACTACGACGACGATGTGGAGATTCAGCAGGCGAGCACTTCTTGAGTTTGATGATCATTGATCACTCGACTCTCGAGTCTACGACTCTACCTACTATATAGCCCTTTGTACTTTTTGTTATCCTTGAGGCCTCAGGCTTGTCCTAAGTCCTTTAGGCTTTTTGACTCTTGAGTCCTTGTGGCATGCACTTCTCATTTTGTATCCATCGTTCATCGATGTTTTATTGGCACATTTCAGCCTATATGACTCGTGTTCTTTGGTCTATTTAGTGTAAATTTATGGTCAAAGTGATGCTCTATGTGTGTGGCATATGTGTAGGTCAAAAAATGCCATAAAAACTCTCTTTTTTTTGGCCGTTCCGAAACCCGTCCCCGTTTCTTGACTTTTGCCGTCCCGTCCCCGTTCCCGACCCCGACCAGCCGTCCCATGTAACTATGACAAAGAGAATAGGTAAACCAAAAGACCATACCTTGGGAGGGCGAAGCCTCCTAAACGAGAGATCATTGGTTTTGGCCTCCTAACCTACGTGTTCCTCTTCATGCAGTTGGTCGGAGACAATGTCCATAAGTCGATGGGGATGGTGTGTAAGGGAATGATGATCGTGGGAAAGCACAGGATTGATTTTGACAACCCATCACTATACTTGTCAGGAATACCCTAGTTTCTAGATGTGGGGTTGAAACTTGACATAGATGACCGCTTGCGTGGACGTGAGAGATGAGAGGGAGAGAGGAAATACTGCTCTCGCCTTGAATGAGGACTGGCTGCGACACATTATCTTTGATGAGAAACGTGAGCTTCTCCCAATCGATAATGGGCTTGAATCTGTGAAACCACTTAATGTCCAAAATGATATCACATCCTGCAAGTTTAGAGACTACAAAACGACGAGTAAATTGGGTTTGTTGAATGATTAACTTGACATCATCACATTCTTGAAAGATCCAAGCGTCCATGCCTTCAGAGAATCCTTGCACCAGGAGGGTGGGGACGGGAGAAGTTTGAAGACGTGCACATTTCACAAGAGATTCACTTATGAAATCATGAGAACTTCCAGAATCAAACAAAAGAGTGACCCTTTGACCATGAACATGTCCATAACATTTTATGAGTTCATCCTCTTCGAAAGTCCCCTCCTGCTTAGCTTTATGCTCTACCACACTCATAGCATTCACTTGAGGGGTGGAGTCAGAAGTTGACGCAGTTAAAGGTTTCCTTGTGAGATTCTTTCTTAGGACACTCCCTTTTCATGTGATCAACTACGTGACAATGAAAACACCTATGGTCCTTTGCATACAATGCTTGTTCTTCCTCACTTAATTGACCACCTAAAACTCGTTGAACAATCTTTTTATTACGTGTGAGTTGAGGCTTATCAGATT
This sequence comes from Adiantum capillus-veneris, assembly GCF_014529385.1. Classification (NCBI taxonomy): domain Eukaryota; kingdom Viridiplantae; phylum Streptophyta; class Polypodiopsida; order Polypodiales; family Pteridaceae; genus Adiantum; species Adiantum capillus-veneris. The sequence continues at coordinate 174,058,454 of NC_140934.1, read as the reverse complement.
TTCCTTTACCCTTATCCTTAGAGTTATCGCTCTTTGATTGAGATTGAGATGGAGAATTAGATTGAGAAGAAGAACTGAGAGAGTTCTTTTTATGGTTACCATTCCCATTAAAATTCTTGTCCTTAGACGAGTCATGAGAGGAAGAGTAAGCATTACCTGAGGCCCTCTTGAGCTTATCCTTCTACTGCTTCATCTCTTGGAGTTGAGCCAAGCGTATAACGTCTTGCAATGTCTTTGGATCACTGGCTTCCACATCAAACTTGATCGAGTGGTCCAACAAAAGAGAAAGGCCTCTAACCTTTCCTCATCCGATTTCCGCAATTGTCCACCTAACTACGACACATGATTAGCATACGACATCACAGGTTTACCTTCTTGAGACAAAGCCCGAAAATCCTCCTTCAATCGCTTCAAGTACTGTAGAGGTAAGAAGCGAGTCTTGAGATCCTCCTCGAACTCCTCCCAACTAAGCTCGAGAGGGGGAACAAGGAAAGACTCGGCATAGGCCCCCTTGTGGGCTCTTCCTTCTTCTCCATCCACCCATCCTTCCAAGTGATAGCATCATCTGTGAGATGCATGGAAGCCAAGAGAACCTTGTTATTATCAGATTTTTTCACAACCACAAAATAGGATGTAAATTGATGCAAACAAGACTAAATGACAATAGCATCCATCTTACCGTCATACTTATTAAACATGATCTTCTCGGGAATTGGTTTATTGGCCGATTTTGTAGCCTTGGTCGCCTCTGTGATGGTCTTGGCAAGCTTGTCATAATCGGGGTCCGAAGGAGGGGTATTGAAACCAGCCCGTAGGGAGGTAGACTTTATCTCTCACCCGATTCTTTACTTGACAAACTTTACTTGAACTTCACGAAAAAGGAACTTCATGAATAAGCGTGTGATTAAAATTCAACACTTCAAACAAACCACGGCATGGCAGCTAGAGTGCTACCAAGCCGACATCGATACCATGTAGGCCCCAAACACTGGCGCCCCTTTCGATATTTCTTTTTCCGTATAAAACTTGGGAGAAAACCTGTAAGTTCCGATGAATTGTAAGGCTTTTATCGGGCTGAAAATGGCCTACTCTAGCTAGATTTCGGCAGCATAATTGCAGTAACTTTCCCAAACCTGGCAAGAATTTGCAGCACGCTGAATTCTTTGTTTCTTGCCCCGAAAATGCACCAGATCACCCGCACAACGATCCTATCGCTTCCCCGAAGCTTGTGGGGGTATTAGGGATCAATTAGGATCAAAACCCTAAACTTGCAAAAATACACAGCAGGCTGTATTTTACTGTTTTGAGCTCTGTTTCGCATGCCAATTGCATCCGCAGCAAGCCCTCGTCCTCCCATCTGTAGGGCTTCTTGCTTTTTGAATCGGACGAGATTTCTTGCATGAAATCTCTCCGAATTCGCCTGCACTTGCGGGGGATTAGCAATTAGGTAATCCAGTACCTGGACAAGAGGCTCTTGCCTCGGCATACGTGCATGAACCCACACAATCGTACATACATATGGAAAGCCCTTCATCTGGGCATTACAATTCTGTATTCAAAGGGGGAGAGAGATGCGCGAGAGCGGAATCATCGCGCTACATAGAGCAAGGGAGAAGGCAAGCTTTCCATTAAAGCTATGATCACCTGCTCCCACTACTCGCACATAGTAGTTCACATATGAACAAAAATCAGCCCTTGTCTCAATTTGGGCACCTCCTCTTCATGCTGGACTAGCAATTGCACTTGGAGCCGCCATGTGTCCACTTTGCCTCTTTCGAGTTAATTCCTAGTATCCACCGACTTATAAAAGTGTAGGGGCCTAAATGACTTTGAACTGAGCCTAGACACCCTTTTACTGCTCGGATTTCAGTGCCGATTGGCCCGACCATCTCGTGGCGATCTGCCCTTCCTGATTGCAGGTGAAACTCTCGGCCGTCGGCCGTTTCACATTGGCCACACAATGTCCAGCCATTTATGACTTCAAAAAGAGGGTGCCAAAAATTAAAGAAAAATCAAGGGAAAGAAACCAACAACTAAGGTTAGTGGTTGCCACAGCCTCGTGACATACCCCCCGCTTGAAATCGCAAACGTCCTTGATTGCATGCCAGATATACATGCCATAGATGATCTAGTGTGATTAGCACCCTTTTATCATCACATGTATCTACAGGAAAGAGCATGAAACATAGATACAAATGCTTAATGAGACCTTCATACTTTTGTCATTTCATCTACGATAGAAGTGAGCATAATACCTTTAGCAAATGTACAACAATGTCCACTTCTATTGCATTGAATCCGTATGTAAATTGGATGTGCTAGCTCCATCATTACCCCTCCTTTGAGCACCTTGAGTTGGGGCATATGTAGGCTAAAGCTGCACATTTGGTGACTCCAAACGTTCACACCTTTCCATCCACTTTGCATCCATAGGTGGATAGTTCTTGAACTTCACCAAATAGCGTCTTGCAACTTGTCCCTTAACTTTTCTTTCCTTATGTGCCAAAATCTGCTCAGAAACCAAGATCTCATTAAGCTCCTCAACTTCTGGTTGATCCTCATCTGGCATATCTTCTGGCACATCACCCACGAAGGGTCTTAATATACTCACATGAAACTGTCACGTGCACATTTAACCCTATGTGTACGTGGACAAGCTACTTCACGACATGAACCACATGGGTTCAGTTCAATTCAGTTAGCTTAGCTTAGGAAGTGTTCTGGCACTTTTGTGAGTCTGTTCGCAGACCGTGCATGTCCAGACACTTAAAAGTAGATGCATATCCTCTGGTTGCACACAGCATGATCATCAGATTTCTGTCAAAACCTATCAGGAGCTTTTTTACAGTGCATAGACCTATTTTCCCAATTTTAGCCAATTTTCACTTATTATTTTTAAGTGACTTTTGTTGGGAAACTGGGTAGGCAATTTGGCCAAGGACATATATAAGAAACCCTAGCGCTAGCACTTTCAGGCAGAAGAGGCAGCAGGGACCAGACATCCAACAGGCACCTTCTTAGCAAGACCTCCCCCAACAGCATACCTAGCGTTTTTCCCAAGCTGAAGCCTAGCGTTTTCATCAACTGCAGAAGCCTTGGCGTTTTGCATTGCAGATCAGCCCGGCGACAGCAGGACCAGCAAAAGCTTAGCGTTTTTGCAACAGACCCCCAATTCAGCTTGGCGTTTTTGTAGCAGCATAGCAGATCAGCATTTTGCAGTTCCATCGCGACAGAACCAAGAATAGCACCAGCGTTTTCAGTTTTCAGCATCAAGATTCCGCCGTAGAACCCCCAAACCTCGCAGATCTCACCTTTCTAGAGCAGATCCTCGCCGCACGGTCAGATCCAACGTAGTTTGCAGATTGTGCCCGGAAAACGCAGATTTCAGCATCTGCATTTTCAGTGCATCGTTGTCGTCACCGACATAGAGTCAGAATTCAACAGATACAAGATTTGCAGATTTCAGCCCTTAGCGTTTTCAGATTTCAGCCCGTCTCGTCGTCCTCCTCATTGTCGGCAAGCCCATAGCATTGTAGAGATTTGTGCAATCAATAGTAGACTGCTTTCGCCATAGAGAGTGGGGCCTTCGGAGGAGGGTTTGACAACATTCTGGTGTCGTATTCTTCTCTCTCTATCTCTTAGTCTCAGCACCTTCATTCACAGTGTTTACCACTTTGTTTGTGATCATTTGCACTCTCTCACTAAAGGAACGGAAGGCTCTCCCTTCCATAAGTAAAAGGAACCTTTGAGCACAGTCCAGAGCACTCATCTTGAGCAAAGTTCAACAATCACTTCCGCTGCACTTTACATTGGTATCAGAGATTTGATAGTGTTCTGTATCACTCAAGGAAAGAACCACAATTTTTTTTTTGCTTGTTGAGGTCGCATGTAAACCAAGTCCTCTTGGGCGTGTCGATTCCTAATCGTGTTTTTGAAGAGTGACAGGAAACCCAAGAAAGAAGGGCTTGTCCAGCCTCCCCTTGTCTCTCTTTTCACTCATTGAGAACGGACCGTGTACTTAGTGGCCGGCCAACCGACGTGAGGTGGGAAAAAGCAACCTTGGTGTGAGCGCAAGGCCGCCAAGGGGTGCACCCACGGGAAAGAGAGGAGCTCAGGTAAAGAGAAGATCCTTTTCTAACATAGATTGCAAGCTACAGAAGAACCTTAAGACCCTCAAGAACCTCAAGACTCAAGACCCTCAAGAACCTCAAGAACCAAGATCCACAATACTCCAAGTTCTTCGTGAACTTCAGAACCCAAGACTTGAAGTGTTTGTGTTAGGTGCAGCGGAATGAATGTTGTATTTTCTCAAGATTAGTGATCTTTATTGCTCAAGGTTCCTTTTAGTTCTTAGGGAAAGAGAGAGCTTTCCGTCTTATGGAGAGTGCTATGATCACGAACAAAGTGAGTGGATATTGTGCGTGCAAGTGAATGAGACTGAGAGAAGGAGAGAGAAGAGATACGACACCCGAGAGGTTGTAAAACCCTCCTCCGAAGGCCCCACTCTCGTCGGCGAGAGTGGTCTGCACAAAGGTCTACAATGTGTATGCAATGGACTGATGCAACTTGGACTATGCCGGTGACGACGACGGTGATGACGATGACGACTTGATGGCTGAAATATGAGATCTTCTAATTGCTGATTTTCGGGACTGTTTCTGCGTTTTTATGGCTGAAAATGGGGGAACATCTACAACCAACTTGGGGGTGATCTACTGCGGTGTCATAGGCTGAAAACTGCGAGTCTCTGCTGCTGGTTTGGGCTGAATATAAAAAACGCTGATGCTGTCTTTTCCTTGCCAAAAACGCTGGGCTATATGCTCCAAAAAAACGCTAATCTGCTGCAGTTCCTAGCGTTAGTAAAAACGCTGATTTGGGGCAGATCGTTGGTGAGAAAAACGCTAAGGAAGGGTGCTTGATGGCGAGGATCTGCTGTGAGTGAAAACGCAAGGGGCTGAGGTGAAGATGCACAAATGCCAAGGATGGGGGAAGGTTGGCGCTAGGGGGTCATGAGGGGGGGGTACTACTGAGAAGTTGCCTATTGAGCGGGAAGCTCCTGCTGCCTCTTCTGTCAGAAAGTGCTAATTTGGGTTTGCTTATATATTAACTTAGCAAAATTGCCCTACCTACTTTTGTTGGAAAGTCACTTAAAAATAATAAGTGAAAATACCAATAAATAGAAAAATAGGCTAAATGCACTGGAAAATTCCCCTAACTGATGCTAATGGATTCTGATGGGAATTCCGATGATCATGCTGTGTGCAACCGGAGGATATGCATCTATGCTAAGTGACTAGGCATGCACGGTGTACAAATAGACTCACAAAAGTGCTAGATCACTGCTAATCTAGACTTGATTGAACTGACTGAACCATGCTGTGGTGTAGCTTGTCCACGGACACATAGGGTTGGGATGTGTCACGTGAGATCCCCTCCTTTTCAAAGTGAGGTACTGGTACCAATAAATAGGAAAATAGGCTAAATGCACTGGAAAATTACCCTAACTGATGCTAATGGATTCTGATGGGAATTTCGATGATCATGCTGTGTGCAACCGGAGGATATGCATCTATGCTAAGTGACTGGGCATGCACGGTCTACGAATAGACTCACAAAAGTGCCAGATCACTGCTAATCTAGACTTGACTGAACTAACTGAACCTTGCTGTGGTGTAGCTTGTCCACGTACACATAGGGTTGGGATGTGTCACGTGATAGTATGGTCATTACCTTAAGCGGAATGGATACTTCGCATGGAGGTGGTGAGCATGGCAGTGGCGAAGAAGAATTTTCCCCTCCAGGAGGTTTTTCTGACCCTTCTCCTTCCCCATCTACGCCAAGGATTGCACCAAATCCTATGGAGGCTTTGATCAAATCAATGATGGACATGATGCTACAGCAAGAAGCGCGACGCCAAGAAAGACAGGACTCCTTGGATCGTGAGCGTGAGCAAGCGCGCTTAGTGGCCGAGGAACGAAAAGAAAGAAAAGCAGAAAGAAAAGAGGCGGCCGCAGAAAGACAGATAGCCATTGAGCGTGAGCGTGAGCAGGCGCGCTTGGCGGCCGAAGCAAGAAAAGAGGCGGCCGAAGAAAGACAGGCAGCCATTGAGCGTGAGCGTGAGCAAGCGCGCTTGGTGGCCGAAGCAAGAAAGGAGGCAGCCGAAGAGAGATGAGCGGCTTTGGAGGCAGAGCGTGAGGTACAGAGAGACCTACGCATGCAAGAGTTGGTCCGACAGGTTCTCACCTCGAAACCCGAGTTGGCCAAAGGTGTTGGTGGTTTATCACATAGCGCAAGCCGAGATTCGGACTCCAACAACCCCGTTACAGAGAAGATCACGTTCAATAAGTATGATGGTAAGATGGATGCTACGATTATTCATTCTTGGTTGCATCAATTTAATGCTTATTTTGCGACAACTAAGAAGACAGGAAATAGCAAGGTTTTGACGGCAGCTATGTACCTTGCCGGTGATGCCATTAATTGGTACCACGGACGGCAAGAGGCACAGTTGACCGCACACCTAGACAAAGCCGAGGAAGGCACGCCCCTTTCCTTCAATTGGGCCGACTTCCAAGACAAGCTCAAGGCGCGGTTTATGCCCCCACAATATCTAGCACGGTTGAAAGATGATTGGTGCAGTCTCAAGCAAAATGGTATGCCGATTATGTTTTTCTCTAGTCATGTTTTGCAGCTCGGCACCCAATTACGCAAATCGGATGATGAGCGCAAGCATGCTTTCATTTTCGGGTTGGACGACTATATCAGGTTTGATGTCGAAGTCCTCGACCCAACCGATCTCAACAAGGCGGTAGCGATTGCTCTCGCACAAGAGACGAAGCACAACAAGGGAAAGTCTAAGGAAAACAAGACTTCCACAAGACTACAAGTACCTCCCAAACTTCTCAGAACCCTCAGAATGGTAAGAATGGTAACCAATCTTCCTCTAGTCTCTCAGAAAAAAACTCTCCAAATGAACCTAAGGGTAAAGCTAACACAATTGTTAAACCTAAGCTCACTCCAGATGAAAAGACAAAACAAGGAATTTTAGGAGGATACATCACGTTGGAAGAGCAAAGCACTTATTCTAAGGAAGGTTGTTGTGATTATTGGGCACTGACGACGTGAGTAGGGATGTCATAGCTGTTGTCCAAGCTATGCATGATAAAGGTGATAATCTTATTCTTCCTGTTTGGACAAGCAACGAAGTTGAGATCACATATTGTCAAGTTTGGTTCTTTGCTCTTCGTAGGTTTGTAGTAGTATTGATTTTTCGATTTCGTATTTAGCTTACTTGAGGACTTTAGAATGTGTTTCGTTAGAAGTTGTGTGAAGTTTGATGTCTTATCCTTTTTTTTTTTTTTGCTTAAAGTTGAGTACTTGTTTTAAGCCAAATACGTTGCGTCAACTTATTTTACACATGCTTTTTTAAAAACATTTTCAAGTTAATAATGTTTTTGTTATATCTAGTTTTGTTTCGTAGCAAACAAAGTGATTTAGTTTGTTTGTTTTTGTTTTTCTTTTCTTTTCTTGTGTCCCTTGCTTTTATAGTTTTATGAGTGCTTTATTCCCTCTTATAATTCGTGAGTTCAGACTATTCTGAACTTATGAAGGTATATGTCCTAAGCTTGACTCGAATGAATCTAAAGAACCCACAGAATCCACTTCCTCTGTCAATGCAATAAATGAGAACACGAGTGTGACCCAAGTTTCTCACGATCCTCCCATTGATGAGTCTCTCATTAAGTGTTATGGTTTTTGTAAAGGGTCAGCATTTTTTCATATTGTTTGACCGGGACAGTATGCATGATGTGATTAGTAACTCTCTTGTTGAAAGAGCCCGCTTGGAGGTTAGCATGACATCTCCTTTTGAGGTGTCGGGCTTCGCTCCTGGTATGGACTCTCATCACACGCAAGAGTGCCTTGATGTTTTGTTCACTGTTCAACAAGTGTCCTTCCGCAGAAAATTTGTAGTCTCTCCTCTCTCTGGATGTGATATGCTTTTAGGCATTCAATGGTTTCGTGAGCATAACCATTTCATTGATTGGGCAGCTAATACGTTCACTTTCATGCTAAAAGTGACTCTTCCATTGTCATTCGTAGGGAGCAAGTTGTTCATTCTTCATCTCTCATTTCTAATGTGCAGGCAAAGATTGAAAGGATTGAGGAGAAGGAGACTCTCAATTTCGTCTTCTCCAAAGCACGACACACATGATTTGCATGATAATGATGAACGTGATGATTTGCATGATCAAGATGTGATTATTCACAAGCATAATGATTTGCAGGATAAAGATGTGATTGTTCACAAGGATGATGGTTTAGTTGATACTTTGTCTAGTGAAGCTAACCTCATTGCAGATTCGATCAATCACGAAGAACTGATCTTGGCTCTCAAGTCGAGGTCCAAAGAACCCCCACAGGAAGTATTATGTGTTCGAATGATTAGTCAGTACGCATTGTTCGAGTGTTTCATTCGTGATGCTTTCCTCATCAATGAGCACGAATGTATGCGGATGATTCATGAAAAGATGAAATGTTTGCATTCAAGGAATTCACATCCATGTTTCTTCCTTGGCATGACACAGTATCCGACAAAGATAAGAAGAATTGAGCATCAAGCATTGGCATTTCCATTATGATTTGCCACAGTTGATTGATTTAGATCAGAAAGATAAGTTTCGATTCCATTGTTTGCGTGTGTTTGATGAACGGATTGACACTCCATCTCTATGTTCATCTACATTGCATACACAGTCTTTAAAGAAGACTAGAATTTTTCCAGTCACTTTATATGGAATGGGTATGTTTATGTTTTTGTGTTGGAAGTGGTTTCAGGAATTTTCATCCTCGGAGATTCTTTAAGAAGGTAGACACATGACTATAGACGAAGTTGAAGCATTGAAGGAGCCACAGATGACTTTGTGTCGCTTTCGGCGCGGCCCAAAGAAGCAAGAGTTGCAGACCTTTATAAAGTTCAAGTATTGCATGGCCCATGTATCAGAGTGGGCCGGCGAAGAGTCCTTTCCACGATTCCAGACGTTGTTGGCGATCTCCCTCGTCGCCATACAGTTTGGTACCACTACCTCACTTTGAAAAGGAGGGGATGTCATGTGCACATCTAACCCTATGTGTACGTGGATAAGCTACTTCACGTTATGGATTCAGTTCAGTTCATCTAGACTAACTTAGGAAGTGTTCTGGCACTTTTGTGAGTCTATTCGCAGATCATGCATGTCCAGACACTTAGAGTAGATGCATATCCTCTGGTTGCGCACAGCATGATCATCAGATTTCAATCAGAACCCATCAGGAGCATTTTTACAGTGCATAGACCTATTTTTCCTATTTTAGCCAATTTTCACTTATTATTTTTAAGTGACTTTTGTTGGAAAACTGGGTAGGGCAATTTGGCCAAGGACATATATAAGAAACCCTAGCGCTAGCACTTTCAGGCAGAAGAGGCAGCAGGGACCAAACATCCAACAGACACCTTCGCAGCAAGACCTCTCCCAACAGCATACCTAGCGTTTTTGCCAAGGAGAAGCCTAGCGTTTTCATCAACAACAAAAGCCTTGGCGTTTTGCATTGTATATTAGCCCCGGCGACAGCAGGACCAGCAGAAGCCTAGCGTTTTTGCAACAGACCCCCAATTCAGCCTGGCGTTTTTGGAGCAGCATAGCAGATCAGCGTTTTGCAGTTCCATCACGACAGAACAAGAATAGCACCAGTGTTTTCAGTTTTCAGCATCAAGATTCCGCCGTAGAACCCCCAAACCTCGCAGATCTCACCTTCTCGCAGTAGATCCTCGCCGTACGGTCAGATCGAGCGTAGTTTGCAGATTCAGCCCGGAAAACGCAGATTTCAGCATCTGCGTTTTCAGCACGTCGTCGTTGCATCGTCGTCATCGCCGTCATCACCGACATAGAGTCAGAATTCAGCAGATACAAGATTTGCAGATTTCAGCCCTTAGCGTTTTCAGATTTCAGCCCATCTCGTCGTCGTCTTCATCGTCATTGACATCGTCGGCAAGTCCATAGCATTGTAGAGATTTGTGCACTCAATAGTTGACGGCTCTCGCCATAGAGAGTTGGCCTTCGAAGGAGGGTTTGACAACATTCTGGTGTCGTATTCTTCTCTCTCTATCTCTCAGTCTCAACACCTTCATTCACAGTGTTTACCACTTTGTTTGTGTTCATTTGCACTCTATCACTAAAGGATCAGAAGGCTCTCCCTTCCATAAGTAAAAGGAACTCTTGAGCACAGTTCGGAGCACTCATCTTGACCAATGTTCAACATTCACTTCCACTGCACTTTACAGAAACGCATTATGAATCTTCCAAATGTTAGGCAATTGCAGCCTATAAGCAACATCGCTGATCTTCTCAAGTACTTGGAAAGGCCCATAGTATCGCCTGCTGAGCTTCAGAAATAAATTTTCTTTGCCCTTCATCTTCTTTAACCTTGCCTTTTCAAACCGTAAAGAGTACCCAATTACCAAGTGAAAACAACAATTCACTACGGTGACGATCAACAATCCTTTTCTACTTTGCTTGAGTTTTCTCCAAGACAAGCTTGATTTTCTTATACATTTCATCCATGTTCTCTATATATCGATCTGCCTTTAAAAAATTGTCCTTTCTGTGCAAAATAGGAGGAACCTTTTTGCCACCTTCAACAATCTCAAAAGGTGCCTTACCTATTGACGAATGCAACGTATTATTGTACGCTTACTCAAGCATAGGTAGATACTGTTCCCACTTGCCCTTATTATCTGACGCATAGCATTTCAGCAGATCTAATACAATAGAATTAGCCTCTTTTGGTTGTCCATCAGTTTGTGGATGAAAACTTGAGCGTAGTGTTCATGTTTTCAAACAAGCCTCTCCAAAACAGTCTCATCACACGAGGATCACGATCACTGACAATAGATTGTGGCATACCATGCTACTTGAACACATTGTACATAACCAACCGTGCCATCTGGTAAGATTTTATCTTCTTCCTGTGACAGGAATAAAATGGGCCTGCTTGCTGAACTTGCAAATAATTGTCCATATACCATCATTCCCTGTCGCCGTTCTTGGAAGATCAAAGATAAAATCCATAGCAATGCTTTCCAATGGCTAATATGGAATAGGCAGTGGCTGTAATAACCCTGGTGCCTTTTGCCTGCGAAACTTGACCTTTTGGCAAATCACGCATGCTCGCACAAAGGCATCCACATCTCTCCTCAAAGTAGGCCAATAAAAGAATGTCTCTACCGCTTTCACTGTCGCATCTATACCACGATGCCCTGCATACAGTGGGACATGGCTTTCTACCATAACCTTATGTCGCAATGGCCTGGTGACACATAATCTGCCATGCATCATCTTAAAACCATCCTTGAGAAGGTAGTGCTCATGGCGTTGCCCATCTTGCAAAATCTTCACCAATAGCATACCGTTCCTTCATGTAATCAAGCTCATGATGATAAGGAATCGACACAACTGAAATTTGTGGCTTTCTTGATAATGCACCATTCTTCTTGCCTTCCACATGCAAAATTTGAAAGTGAAAAATAGAGAGAATGTTTGCCTATCCCATGTGCTTTTCGGATAAGTTTGACCGCGTCAAGAAGTATCGCAAGGTCTGATGATCTGTTTGGACTACCAAATCAACACCTAATAGGTAGTGCTTCCAACTAGAAAGTGCATGAATCACAACCAGTAGCTCTTTCTCATAGATTTGCATCGTCTGTTCTGGCCCTTGAAAGATTCTGCTCTCGTAAGCTACTACCCGATCATCTTGCATTAACACTGCCCCAATACTATTGCCACACACATTACACTGGGCCACAAATCACTTTCTGAGGTCTGGTAAAACAATTACTGGATCGAAGTCAGCTGAAATCTCTTTTTGTGTCCACTTGAACGTGACCTCTTTCTTTTGCAGAGCATTGAGGGGTGAAGCAATCTCGGCAAAGTTCTCGATAAATCTTTTGTAGTAAGAGCATAAGGCTAAGAAGCTACGAACATCATGCACAATCTTCAAATCTTGCCATGTCCTGATTTCTTCAACCTTGGCAAGATCCATTCGGACACCATCCTTTGACACTATGTGGCCAAGAAAGTGAATCTCTTCTAAGAAGAACTCACTTTTCTTAGGATCTGATGGTACCCACTCTCAAGGTCTATCCTGCTGAAAATTGCAGCACCCTCTAGTCGGTCAAGAATATCATCAATCCTTGGAATAGGAACCTATTCTTGATGGTATTCTTATTCAACGCACGGTAATCAATACACGTGCGCGTTTCTATTCTTGATGGTATTCTTATTCAACGCACGGTAATCAATACACGTGCGCCGAGAGCCATCCTTCTTCTGCACTAGAAGCATTGGGGAGCAAAAGGGTAAAGAACTAGGTTGAATCAGCCCTTTCTGTAACAGCTCTTCTACTTGGTCCATATTCTCTTTCTGCTAAGCCGTACTAACCGTGTTGGGAGGCTTATTTGGTGGGCTACAAAGTGACACCAAATCTATCGCATCATCCTCAGGCCTCTCCGGCGGCAATTGTGATGGTAATGAGTCAAAAAAACAGTCATTAAACTCTGGCAAAGATGTCGATCTTTCTTTATCTAACACATATAAATTTGTTCACAATTATCTGAAACATCATGTGCAAAAATCAAGTACGCCGAAAGATGATTCTTAATTACAGCAATGGTAGCAGAAGCAAATACAATAAGAACAGACTCCCCTCTAAGCTTTACATCAAGGATGTGAGTTTTGCCCCTATGTTGAAGAGTGATCTTCTTGTTGAAGACATCCAACACTCCATGTATACGCAACATCCATGGGATTTCCAACAGTGCATCGACCCTTCTAGTGGCATGATGTAAAATTCCTCTGTGTCCACATATGACTGGAGACGCAGCTTTCCAATGATAGGCGTACCACACTTTGAGTGGCCAGGACATGCCAATCTTGCCTCTGCTGTGTTGTCTGATTACACTGACAGAGAGGGTGATAGAGGTGCCCAGCTGGCAGGGACGTAGATTCCATTGTTATATGCTGATGATATTGTGTTGATCTCTGACTCACCAGAGGTTGCAGAGGATAGTGGATTGTTTGTAAACCTTGGTAAAACCAAGGTTATGGTGTTTAACACCACACCACAGTGGATCAGGAGATCAACACCGACTTTCACATATGGTCAAGAGATTGTAGAGTATACAGATGTAGACACTTACCTTGGGGTTGTCTTCATTGGGCTGAAGTTTTCTTTGGGCAGAGCAGCAGAGACTAGACTAACTAGAGCTTTTGTGGCCTTAGGAGGCTTGGAGAGGATGTGTTTGCAGGTTCAGTTCCAGGAACCTTAGACAAAGTTATGACTTTTTGATGCTTTAGTAGCCTCAGCTATGTTGCATGGGGTGCCGATATGGGTACCTTCTGTAGGCTAGGATGGTTGGAGACGTATGGAGAGGCCCTTGGTATCTATGATCTCTTGACTGATCAGAGCCAACCCCACGCTATCATTCGAGCAGAGCTAGCTCCCCCTACTATGGAGATTGAGGCGTTTAGTCTCCTTTGTGCACAGCTTGTGGGATACTACTAGAGACAGATAGGCTAGACTGGCCCTTGAGTCTTCCAGACAGTTAGCTTTTCAGGGGGACACTTCATGCTGGTATGCACAGATGACATCATGGTTTCAGATGCATGGCTTCACCATGGACAGACTGCCCCCTTTCCAGTACTCCCTTCAGACACCCTGGATGTCTCTTGCGCGAATGGAGATTACTAGACTCATTCGTCAGGACTTGATCCAGCTGGATACCAGGAGGACATGGATAGAGCCGCCATAGGAGTTGGGCACGAAGATGGCTTTCTATAGAGAGCATCTTCTCCACCTCACAAGAGATGGGTTTGTGATTCGACCCGGCTACATGGATACACATATGTCTCATGGTTTGCGGTGTGCCATTGGTCAGATACACACATCCTCACATCAGCTGGAGATTGAGTCTGGTAGATTCAGAGGGATACCAGCAGACAACAGGATATGTCGTTTATGCCAGCTAGAGCCAGAGACAGAGCTACATTACATATGTCATTGCACAGTGTACTATGAGATTCTGGGCCATTTCCACTGCTTATTCAGAGAGGGTTTCGGTCCTTTCTCAAGGGTCATGAGTTATGAGGATCAGAGATATCTTGGGCTATATCTACTTGAGTTACACAGATAAAGAGACACTTTACTGGGGAGAGCTGGAGAGAGACAGTCCCAGAGACGAATTACAGATTTCTTTTCACTAGATATGGAACAGCCAGAGGTGCAGCCATCACTGCAGAGCTCCGCCCACACTCATTCGACCACTACCGACACTCTCATCGACAGAGCACTGGAGCTACAGAGATCCAGACGGCCACGATTGAGGAGAGGGGCTACACAGCATTGACGGAGACTACAAAAGAGGATTTGAGCCATCCTCTCTCGACATCCAGAGTGCGGATGAGGATGGATTCTAGTAGTAGTATCATTGTTCTAGTTCTTTTGTACCCAGACATGGTATTAGATTCACCATTTTGTAACAGAGTGGTCTCATAGGTCATTTTGGCCTTTTGAAGACGTTAATATAACATTTCATTTCATTTCATCATCTCTCTCTCTCTCTCTCTCTCTCTCTCTCTCTCTCTCTCTCTCTCTCTCTCTCTTCTTTGGGGACCTTCATTGGACCATCATGGGAGGACAGGTCGCACTGATGGATAGGGGGACATGGAGAAGCCACTAGTCTCTATGATCTCACGGCTCATTAGAGCCAAGGCTTCAGTACCACGTGCCATTATCCGAGCAGAGCTAGCTGCCCCCCCACTAGTGGTTGAGGCGCTCACCAGGTTTGTCTCTTCATACACCGCATGTGGGAACTTCCCAGAAACAGATATACCCGCCTTGCACTTGAGTCCTCTCGACAGTTAGCCATGCAGGGAGATACAACATGCTGGTATGGGGAGATGACATCATGGTTTTAGGCGCATGGGTTCAGCATAGACAGACTGCTCCGCTTCCAGTACTCACTCGATGCACCTCTCTGACTCTCACACAGTACGAGATCACTAGGCTCATCCGCCAGGACCTGACTCAGCTAGACACAGGAGGACATGGATACAGCCAGCACAGGAGCTGGGCACGAAGATGGCTTTTCACAGAGAGCATCTTCTCTAGCTTACGGAGGACGGTTTTGTGACGAGACCCAGATACATGGACACCCACTTGTCTCATGGGATACGATGTGCTATTGGCCAGATACGCACGTCTTCACACCAGCTGCGGATCGAGACTGGGAGATACAGCAGAGTACAAGCAGAGGCAAGGACATGCCTCTTGTGTGACCTGGAGCTTGAGACAGAGTTGCACTACACATGCCACTGCCCCGTCCACTACGAGATATGTGGCTGCTTCCACTGCTTGTTCAGAGAGGGCTTCGGACCACTCTCCAGAGTCATGCGGTACGAGGATCAGAGATGCTTGGGTCTGTTCTTGCTCGAGCTGCACAAACACAGAGAGAGCCTGATGAGGGGAGAGTCCAGCCAGTCTCAGAGACGGATCACAGACTTCTTTAGAGCAGACACGGGACACTCGGAGGAGCTACTACCACAGGAGAGCTCGTCGCCTCACGCCAGAGGCACACTGATTGACCGAGCGACCGAGCTAGGGAGATCCAGACGCCCATGACTGCGGAGGACTACACAACATCGACGGAGGTTGCATCAAAGGATTCGGATCACTTTGGCCCGACATGCACGACGCCCAGTCAGGCAATTGACCATGGATGAGATTGATGAGATCCGCCAACGATCGATACTGGATCTTTTGTGATCTGTGATTTAGCTATCCCACCTAGCTGCTTAGATCACACCTAGCTGTTTCGGATTCCATAGCATTTTATTCTGTCATTATATTTTGTCATTTTTGTTACTCTGACTTTGTATCAGATCCACCAAATTGTAACTTTCTATTCTGGCCTTCTGAAGACGTTAATATAACATTTCATTTCATTTCTCTCTCGTCAAAGCCATTTTTAAGTAATCTTCATCATGTATTTGTTTTTCAGCAACTAAAAATGAATATTAAATCTTGCTTTACTATCCTCTTTCTTTGTGTGTCCTGATTTTATGTTTTGTGCAAGTGTTTTAGCCCCTTCCCTAGTTTGTAAGTTCAAACCTTTCTGACCTAACGAAGATATATATATGGAAGGAAGATATTATATATTTGTTTCTCAGCAATAAAATATTGCTTCATTATCCTCTTTGTTGTGTCCTGATTTCATGTTTTGTGCAAGTGTTTTATCCCTTTCCCTAGCTTGTAAGTTCAAATCTTCTGACCTTATGAAGATATATATATGGAAGGAAGATATCCATCAAGTTGTAAGGCGTAAAAGAGTAACAAGGTTTAAAATCTAACAACATTAAGTTGCGCCGTTATCTTTAGGCACATTATACTTTTTGTTCTCATTACGTCTTTGCTTGGCTACCTCGAGACAATCCTCTCTGTGTTGGCCGCTCATTTGAACAACCACAGCTTTTTGTTGTCACTCAATGTCTGAACTTTGTTGCATGAGACTTGCACATGGAAGTTATGCTGTGTACCTAAAAGGCATGTCTTTGGCAGTGCTATTTAAGAATAGTTCCTTTACATTGATTATGATGTTACAATGTTCTATTTTATATTTGCCTGTCATCTCTGTATAGGCTATATGCGCAAGCAAATCAGGATTGAAAACAGGATTGACAGAAATTTTTGGGACAGAAAAGTCTGTACATAGTGATCTCTACGACGGCATTACACAGGTTCCTGGTATAAAAAGTAGTCTTGGTTCACAAATAGTAGGTTTAGACATGCTACAAAATCTTGTATTGTCACCTTGTGGCATATCAATTAGTCGATGTTTCGAGGCTTCTCAAGCAGAAGATCATTTGCCAAGCACATGGAGCTTCTTAACTACAGCAGACACTCTACCAGGTAACATGATGAGACGAGTGTCCCATGTACTTCATGATGTTATGGTAAAGTTCACAGAGCATGAACTTTTGAAAAGTGAAAGCTGCTCAAGTCAAGCTGCCCAACTAAAAGCAAAGAAGGAAGGCCGAAGAAAAAAGAGTAGGACTTCTGAACAGAATAGCCGAAAGATGAATTCAGATGAAGTTGCAGCTGGTTTGTTACACCCAGAGGTATGTTTTTGTTGCTTTCAGGCTATGTTCTCTTTGAATGGATGTGGGTGCTGTTGCATAATGTTTTCTTATAATCTTTGACATTGTGGCACCACCTTTGAGTGTTGACGCTTTTCTTTGTTTCAGGAAATCCCTAACAGTGCCACTTTTGACTTGAATAAGCTAGAGGGAGAGCATGAGAAGAAAGAAAAATCCAGGGCTGGAAAATGTAAGCCAAGCAAGAAGAAGAGGCATGCCAGAGAAAGACTGAGTGAATCCAATGGAGCTAGACAAAGCGAGGAAGCAAGAGTAAGCCCAGGTTCCACATGCGAAGAGGAAGTGAAAAGCTCTTACAAGGAGAGTGATATTGTCAAGATGAGTGAATTTCTGCTTGCAGATAATAAAAGCAAGGAAGTGCCTGCTTTTCAGGCACTCAAAGCACATGATCATCACTCATCGAATGTTGATTTACTTTCTCAGCACATTGACGCAAGGGAATGCAACCAAAGTAGTTCGAGTAATATTGAGCCTTCTAAGGCTCAAGAAAATGCAGATAATTCGTGCAAAGTAGATGAGGGTTTATATGGTCAAGAGGTGGGTTCGCCAGACAAGGGTATTGAATCACATTCATTGGCAGAAAACTCATCAAAGCAAGCAACATCGATTTGTTGCCCTTCTGGGGAATTTTCTGGTGTCAAAAATGAGGGTACTGTTAAAGCAATTGCAGATACAAGGCCATTGATTGATGTTGCTAGTACTAATCTAGGCAAAAGGTGCTCCGGTATTGAAGGAAGCGATACTCAAAATGTCCACCCTTCGCAAAATAATTTTTACCATACGTCTTGTTTATCCAGGTCTTTCTTTTCATCCCATACATCACGTGAGAGGTATTGGGAAAGTGTAAGGTCTCACTCCATAAACTCAAAGAGCTCGACATTAGGCTTTAGCACAGCACATGAATGGCCTGGGTCTTTCCAGGTTCACTTTTCAAGGGGAAGATCTCATGTTATTTCACCAGCTACGGAAAGGCTGCATTTAGATGTAGGTAGAAATTGGCAGCAACGATTGCAAGCCTCATTTATGGCATTGAGAAGTCCTATTGTGAAAGTGCAACCAGCTACATTACCAAACCAGAAGTGGAGTAACAATATGCAGGCCAATGTCAAGTCCTCAGATTGTGCTCCGATGTTCTCCCCTGGTTATGCTGCAAACAGAACTTATCCTTTTGGATTTAGAGAGGAAGCTGCTGCTCTACAGTCAGCGTTTCCTATGCCTTTTGCAAGCCCTGATTTAAGTATTCTAGCCAGGAGTCAAGATGATGTTAGGCATGATGATAGGACACCAGATGATACAGACTATGATGAATCCAATTATTTTTCTGGAGATTTCGATGATCATGAAGGCTATATAATATCAGAGGAAGAAAATGAGCGACAATTGTTAGACATGGAGACTCAGGGCGAGGGAGATTACAACCAATATTTTGGGGGTGGTGTCATGTTCTGGAACACGGCAGATTATGCTGGCACGGGGTACTCACGACCTCCTTCACTGAGCTCTGAGGACAGCTCTTGGGCTAGACACGAAGCTGATTTGAGTGTTGTACTCGATGACATTATGGGATTTCCTGCAATCCCGAGTTCATATACAAATGTCGCTAATCCTGGAATGGCAAGCACGTCTCCTCCTCCTCCGACATATCATTCAGGATTTGAGCATGGTGTACCACTTTCTGTGGATGATTTTGGAAAGTTCTGTCCCCTCTCCTCTGCGCCATCAAAGAAGCCTGAGGATGAGATTTCCCCGAGTGATCTTAGGAAAGGTGGTACTATAGATGGTGCTACACCAGATTTAGTTTCTATACCATTTCTTAGACCCATAATTGTTGTTCGTGACCCCCAAGACTCCATAAGGCATCACGAGGCCAGAAGTCCTCATGTTCCTCAGAGAAGGAGAGAGTTGCCCTGGCAAAGACGCCCTCCTTCTCCGGTTTTAAGATGTGTTCCACCTTCTCCTCCTCCTCCCCCACCTTCACCC
The DNA here is from genome assembly GCF_014529385.1 of Adiantum capillus-veneris. NCBI lineage: Eukaryota > Viridiplantae > Streptophyta > Polypodiopsida > Polypodiales > Pteridaceae > Adiantum > Adiantum capillus-veneris. The sequence continues at coordinate 174,039,231 of NC_140934.1, read as the reverse complement.
GTTAGTGAGTTTGGAAAACGGAAGGGCTTGACAACAGCCCGTTCAGGCAGCTCCAGTCCAAGACGGTGGGGTCTTGCCAACTCTTTTCAGAAAGAGGAACAGGATGTCCCGTTTGTGTTATCTGAAGTTCTGGAAAGTGCTTGGGGTAAAAGAAGTATGAGAGAAACAGCTTCCATTCATCCCATCTCTGGATCGCTCCTTCGGGAACGGCTTTTTACAATCCCCCCTTTGGCAGTAGAAAAGGAACATGTGAGTCTCTAGCATGGAGTATCTTGAGTGTTTTCTAGCTGAGACAGATTTCTTTTTAACAAGTTTTTCAATGCTTCACAGCCAGATATTGCTTTACCCATGCAAACTACCTTATTGTTCAACTCAGATTCTTCTTTGCAACTGGCAATCACAAGACTTCACAATATCCTCCACAAAGAAATAGAAGGGTTTTGTAAACAGGTATTCAAATGTGGCAATTGTCAAGGAATTTCAAAGCTGTTTTAAAATGAACCTTGATGCTTGCCTCACTCTTTTTTTTTTTTTGGTTCACTCTTCACAAGGTTGCAGCGGAGAACTTGTTAAGAAAGCCATCTATCAGCACAGCCATTGACAAGGTCACTCATGCTATGCAAGTCTTGTGGCCACGATCCAGGCTTAAAGTGTTTGGATCAACTGCAACCGGCCTCGCCCTTCCTCGTAGTGATGTTGACTTGGTTGTTTGCTTGCCACCTGTCAGAAACTTGGTGAGTTGCTTGTCACTGTTCTTAATGTTATCAATGGTGTGTATTAAAGATATCCAGTCATAAGTGTAAGTAGTTTCATTGGATCTGCTTAGAGATTACACAGGTCGCCCTTTATTACTTTGCACCCACATGCTCCAAAGTCGCTACCACTAATCAAGGGGAGGGGGGTGGTGGTGGGGAGTCACCACATACATGCTTGATGGAGGGGATTATGGAGTACTCTACAGTCTTGGAAGTTTTCCTCATAGGAGACTTCACTGCCCAGACATGCAGCCACTAGTGTGAGACCTATGCATTTGAGGACCAAGAAATACTACATGCCACAGAGGAGGAGGACCTCAACCGGTGTCTCTGCAAGCATAGCCCATCCCATTGCCTAGAGAGGCCATTTACTCAGATTGGGCTCCCAACACCGTCCCGTTATATATAACGGAATGGCACTTTGGCCCACGTCTAGAGGCGTGACATGCATGCCACATGGAGTCACAGATTTGCTTGGGGGGGGGGGGTGTTGTACAATGGATTATATTATGGCACCTCGAGAAACTGTACATCTCATTAGCTCTTTCACCATTCCCATCCGAGCCGACCATGCCTACCTCTCTCTTTCTTTCACTGGAGCCACCATCTCCCGCGCACCTGTTACACCTACTCTACACTCACTGCACACAAGAACTAGCCCCCTATATACTCAGTAGAGGTTCATGCGGGACTTTGTCGGCTCGACCCATCTGCATCATTGTCCACGTTCACCTCCCAGATCTCATCCATCTTACACACATCAGCCCTCAAATTCTTTCCACACACTACTCACACCGGACATACCCCCCCACCCGGACTATGCCACAAAAGTGTTGGTTTGATGATGATTGCTGAGGGCTTTACCACACCCTATGAGCACAAAAAGCTCTTGGGAAGATTACAAAACAGGAGGTGAGAAGAAAGAGGAAGACTCTCACACACCGCAAACGGCGAGCTTTCAAGGAGGCAAAGGAGCTTGAGCTTTACCGGCGACTCATGAGCATTGATAGTGCGACGGCATGGAGGAGTCTTTTAGATCCCCGCCCGACCCATTGAGGACCCACATGCATGGCATGATTAGGCACAGAGGTTGTATGAGGTCCTTGAGCAGCCTTTGATCCCAAAGTCACTCGAGCCATGACCTTCCATCTCCAACCACAGATATGGTGACACGAGCCATACATCAACTACAACACAGTAGATCTCCTATCTACACAGGATTATAGAGTGAGCATCTCATTTACACAACCGACACCATAGCCCCGTTGATTGCACACATCTTCAATAGGGCTATGAAGGAGGGTTTTTGAGAGGAGTGGACTAGACACAATATTGTGCCTATCCACAAGCCTGGCGACACCCTGGACCTGGGGAATTATAGGACCATCACGATTGGCCACACCATGGCCAAACTCTATGGAGCACTTGAGGCAGAGCTCAGCTGATATACAGAGAGGAAGGGACTCAGAGCCTCCGGCCAGGCAGGTTTCAGACAAGCCTTCTCTACTATAGATCACATCTTCGTTCTCCATTGCCCGATTGATGGGGCAAAAGCGAGGAAGAAGAGACTATACTGTTGGACTTCTAAAAGCTTTTGATACAATTCCGTGTGAGGCTCTTTTATCGCCTCTAGAGCTTGGATGTACCTTCATAGATGATCTGGGTTATATATGCTTTATATGAGCAGGTGACAGGAAGAGTATGATGCCCCGGAGGTTTATCAGAGACCCTATTACTAGCACCATTAGTGTGAAGCAAGGATGCCCACTCTCCCCGACTGTCTTTGGGATCTACATTGATGAGATCTCAGATTACATATTGCGAGCTGGTGCCGAGGCTGTAGACCGAGGTTGTAGACCTTAAGAGTGTCACGTGACACATCCAACCCTGTGTGTCCATGGACAAGCTACAGCTGACCAGGGTTCAATTCAGTCAAGTTAGTCTAGAATAGGAAGTGATCAGACACTTTTGTGAGTCTGTTCGCAGACCGTGCATGTCCAGAAACTTAGATTAGATGCATATCCTCTGGTTGCACACAACATGACCATCAGATTTCAGTCGGATCCCATCAGTAGCATTTTTACAGTGCATAGACCTATTTTCCCTATTTTTGACCTTTTTTACTTATTATTTTTAAGTGACTTTTGTTGGGAACTAGGTAGGGCAATTTTTCTAAGATAATATATAAGCAAACCAGAGTTAGCACTTTCTGGCAGAAGAGGCAGCAGGAGCACACGCTCAACAGGCAACTTCTCAGCAAAACCCCCAAGAGGCCTAGCGTTTTTGCATCACAGCAGAAGGCTGGCGTTTTTGGACCAGATCAGCCAGCGTTTTTGCATTGGCAACAGCTTGGCAACAGCAGAAGCAGAAGACTCCTAGCGTTGGCAGATTTGCATAGCAACAGCAGATCAGCCCTAGCGTTAGCAGATTTCCACCGCAAGTCAGATTTTCAGCCCTAGTGTTTTTGCATCTGCCAGGCATTTCAGCGTTTTGTAGATCTACCGCGACGGAACCAACACAAGCACCAGCGTTTTCAGTTTTCAACACTTAGACATCGCAGAACAAGTCCTGAACCTCGCATATCTCACCTTCCTGTAGCAGATCCTCGCCACACGGTCAGATCTCGCGAAGTTTGCAGTTTCAGCCCGGAAAACACAGATTTCAGCATCTGCGTTTTCAGCGCGTCGTCGTTGCATCGTCGTCATCGACATCGTCACCGACATAAAGTCAAAATTCAGCAGATAAAGATTTGCAGATTTCAGCCATTAGCGTTTTCAGATTTCAGCCGTCTCGTCGTCGTCCTCATTGTCGGCAAGTCCAAGCATTGTAGAGATTTGTGCAATCAATAGTAGACCGCTCTGGCCATAGAGAGTGGGGCCTTCGGAGGAGGGTTTGACAACTTGTCCGGTGTCGTATTCTCTTCTCTCTCTATCTCTCAGTCTCAGCACCTTCCATTCACAGTGTCCATTCACTTTGTTTGTGTCCATTGCACTCTCTCACTAAAGGAACGGAAGGCTCTCCCTTCTGTAAGTAAAAGGAACCCTTGAGCACAGTTCGGAGCACTCATCTTGAGCAAAGTTCAACATTCATTGCGTTGCACCTTACATGGAGGCACCCCAATACATATCATGCTCTATGCTAATGACACACATAGAGAGGGCTGGCAGTGAACTTTGGAGAAACCAAGATCATGATCTTTCATACTTCCAGGGTAGTCAAGAGTGCGGCAGCCTTTATGGCTGCAGGTGAAGAGGTAGAGGTGGTGGAGTCTTATGTAAACTTGGGAGTCACCTTTGCCAGTCCACCTGGGTGCTTCACCATGGGAAAGGTGGCTACGGACAGTCACCAGAAAATATGCGGCTTTGGCCATGCTAGAGAGGACATGTCATCAGGCACACTTTCAGGAGCCCGCACACTAGAGTGGCTCTACGACACTTTGGTTACCCCAGCTTCGAGATATGTCGCAGCAGTATGGGCATGTGGACTATTAGCTGCTTCATGGACACAAATATGTATGATATCACACTTGTTACGCAGCAAGCCCTCAGTATCACACGACAGAATTTGCCCACTCCACCCATACTAGTTGAGGCTATTCTCTAGACAGATTACCGGGAGTTTGTCTCATCGAAAGGATGAGAGAGATGCCATGAGATAGACTCACACGCAGAACCTTCGAGGCCTCGAGATAAATCTCAGAGTCAGGCGAAAAGGTGTCTTGGTAATCACAGGTGAGAGAGTGGTTTGGAGCGGATGGAGAAGACATGGATAGGTCACCACCCTTCTAGTATGAGCTGGATTCACCTTTCATAGAGCTGACACAGTGAGAGGAACATAGTACATCAGAGAGACATGGATTGCCCCTAGACAGTCTTCCCCTGAAGATGTTGTATCTGTGTAAAAAGAAATGTCCGTATCTTGAAATGTGTTTTCAAAATAAACCCTCCGAGTCTCGGGGATCTATAAAAATTTCCATCTGTCCTTTTCAGTGGCTCATGGGTCATGATGACCATCATTATGTAGTGATCACCTTCCATTTTTATAAACAACTCATTCGTCTAGTTGTCTACACATTTGGCATATTTTCCTCCCTGTGCATTGTTGAAGCTCCCAGACATTGAGAAGCACTTTTCTCAATGTCTGGGAACTTCAAAATAAGCCCACGTGCTTTTGTGGTATCTTTACTCACTCCCCATGCATCCCCAATCTTAAGCTCTGACATGTAATGCACAAGGCGTTTCTTAGCTTCCTCAACAAGGGTGGCCTTTATGACATTCACCTTATTATATGGCACGCCATGCATTGTACTTGATCTCTTTCTTGTTTGTTTGAACTTTGATCACCTCTGCCAAAGTCTTGATTTCTTTCTCTACGTATGATGTCAACCATTTTATTTGGTTTTGTAACTTGGGTGTCACAATTGTGCTTTGCCCTTTACCGTGTGTCACGTGACACATCCAACCCTATGTGTCCGTGGACAAGCTACAACATGACAAGGGTTCAGTCAGCCCAGTCAGTCTAACTTAGGAAGTGTTCTGGCACTTTTGTGAGTCCGTTCGCAGACCGTGCATGCCCAGACACTTAATTTAGATGCATATCCTCCGGTTGCACACAGCGTGATCATCAGCCTTCCCATAAGAATTCATCAGAATCCATTAGGGGAATTTTCAAGTGCATTTAACCTATTTTCCCTATTTTTGACATTTTTCAATTATTTATTAAGTGACTTTTTTTGGAAACTAGGTAGGGCAATTTTGCTAAGTTTGTATGTATAGAAACCTAGCGCTAGCACTTTTTGGCAGAAGAGGAAGCAGGAGCACCTTGCTCAACAGGCAACTTCTCAGCAAGACCCCCCATCAGAGACTTATCAGCCCTAGCTTTTTTGCATGGTGCAAGTCTGCTTGTGTTTTTCAGTTTTCAGCCCTACGACTTCGCAACATAGCCATTGTGGTAGCAGATCCTTACCGCCTTGACTTGCCCGCGACAGATAGACCCTAGCGATAGCAGAACAGCAGGAGAGCCAGCGTTTTTGCATCAGCACAAAGATCAGCCCTAGCGTTTTTGGATCTGCCAGACAACTCAGCGTTTTTGCAGATCTTCGTGATGGAACCTCATTAAGAACCAGCGTTTTCAATTTTCAGCAGTCAGTACCCGCAGTATAACCCCCGAACTTTGCAGATCTCACCTTGTCGCAGCAGATCCTCGCCGCACGGTCAGATTCCGCGAAGTTTGCAGTTTCAGCCCGGCGTTTTCAGTATCTGCGTTTTCAGCACGTCGTCGTCGCATCGTCACCAGCGACATCGTCACCGACAGAGTCAGAATTCAGCAGATAAAGATTTGCAGATTTCAGCCCTTAGCGATTTCAATTCTCAGCCCGTCTCATCGTCGTCGACATCGTCGGCAAGTCAAAGCATTGTAGAGATTTGTGCAATCATAAGTAGACCTCTCTCGCCATAGAGAGTGGGGCCCTTGGAGGAGGGTTTTACGTCGTCTCTGGTGTCGTATTCTCTTCTCTATCTTTCAATCTCATGCGCTCATTGTTCGTGTTCAATCTCTTTGTTCGTGTTCATTGCGCTCTATCATTAAGAACGGAAGGCTCTCCCTTCCATAAGAAAAAGGAACCTTGAGCACAGTTCGGAGCACTCATCTTGAGAAAAGTACAACATTCATTCCGTTGCACCTTACATTGGTATCAGAGCTTTGACAGTGTTCTATATGACTCAAGGAAAGAACCACAAGAACCACTGATTTTTTTTTGCTTGTTAGGGTTGCACGAACCCAAGTTCACTTGGGCGTGTTGATTCCTAATCGTGTTTTTGAAGAGTGACAGGAATCCCAGGAAAGAAGGGCTTGTCCAGTCTCCCCTTGTGCCTCTTTTCACTCATTGAGAGTAGACCGTGTACTTAGCGGCCGGCCAATCGACGTGAGGTGGGAAAAAGCATTCTTGGTGTGAGCGCAAGGTTGCCAAGGGGTGCGCCCGCGGAAAAGAGCAGAACTCGGGTTGAGAGAAGATCCTTCTCTAACACAGATTGCAAGCGAAAGAAGACTCTCAGGATGTGATATGATTTTGGGCATTCGATGGTTTCGTGAGCATAACCCTCTCATTGATTGGGCGGAAAATACGTTCACTTTCAATGCCAAAAGTGACTCTCCCATTGTCATTCGCGGAGAGCAAGTTGTTCATCTCCATCTCTCATTTCTAATGTGCAGGCGAAGACTGAACGGATTCAGGAGAAGGAGACTCTCGGTCTCGTCTTCTCCAAAGCATGATACACAGGATTTGCATGATGACAAGCATGATGATTTGAATGATAATGATGAGCATGATGATTTGGATGACAATGACAAGCATGATGATTTGTATAATCAAGATGTGATTTCTCACAAGCATGATGATTTGCATGAAGAAGATGTGATTGTTCACAAGAAGGATAAGTTAGTGGATACTTTTTCTAGCGAAGCTAACCTCATTGGAGATTCGATCAATCACGAAGAACCGATCTTGGCTCTCGAGCCTAGGTCCAAAGAACCCCCATAGGAAGTACTATGTGTTCGAATGATTAGTCAACATGCATTGTTCGAGTGTTTCATTTGTGATTGGTTCCTGTATTTTAGTCAGTGTCTTCATGTGATCCCTTTTCGTAAGCATGATATATTGTACGTTGAACACGTTTCCTTCATGAATGAGCACGGATGTATGTGAATTATTCATGAAAAGCTGAAAAGTACGCATTCAACGAAGTCACATTCCATGTCTCTTCCTTGGCACGACACAGTTGTAGAGAGAACACAAGAAAGTATGAGCACCACGCATCGGCATTTCCATTGTGTTTTGTCACAATTGATTGATTTAGATCAGAAACACAAGATTCGCTCTCATTTGTTTGCGTGTGTGTGGAAACGGTTTGGCACTCCGTCTATTTGTTCATCGACATTGCATGCACAGTCTTTGAGGAAGACGAGATTTTTTCCACTCACTTTACATGGAATAGGTATGTTCATGTTTTTGTGTTGGAAGTGGTTTCAGGAATTTTGAGCCATGGAGATTCTTGAAGAAGGTGGACCTACGTCCATAGACGAAGTTGAAGCAAGGAAGGACACTCAGAAGACTTTGTGTCGCTTTCGGCGCGGCCCAAAGAAGCAAGCGTTGCAGATCTTTATGAAACTCAAGTATCACACGACCCTCGCATTAGAGTGTCACGTGACACATCCCAACCCTATGTGTCCATGGACAAGCTACACCACAGCAGGGTTCAGTCAGTTCAGTCAAGTCTAGATTAAAAGTGATCTGGCACTTTTGTGAGTCTATTCGTAGACCGTGCATGCTTAGTCACTTAGCATAGATGCATATCCTCCGGTTGCACATAGTATGATCATCGGAATTCCCATCAGAATCCATTAGCATCAGTTAGGGGAATTTTCCAGTGCATTTAGCCTATTTTCCTATTTATTGGTATTTTCACTTATTATTTTTAAGTGACTTTCCAACAAAAGTAGGTAGGGCAATTTTGCTAAGTTAATATATAAGCAAACCCAAGTTAGCACTTTCTGGCAGAAGAGGCAGCAGGAGCTTCGCCGCTCAACAGGCAACTTCTCAACAGTACCCCCCCTCAGCACTTAGGCTCGCCATACCTCTCCCATCCCCTTGGCGTTTCCATAGCATCCTCCATCGCCATTGAACTTTCCCCCCTTCTGGCGTTAGTTCCCCTGCAGATCAGCCCCAAGGCTTGGCGTTTTGGGATCGCAGCCCTCAGCAAAAACGCCAGCAACACCTCAGCATTTCAGCGTTTTTCTAGTAAGGAAACCACTGCCATTCCAGCGTTTTTCTCAGCCTTCAGTAATAGCAGAAAACCAGCTCATGAAGTACAGCAGATCAGCGTTTTTGTCCTTAGCATGAACCCCGACGGAAGCAGTCATTTTCAGCCATGAAAACAGCAAGAAAACAGTCATTTTCAGCCACCAAGATAACCACGAAATTCAGCCAATAGAAGATCTCAGATTTCAGCCATCAAGTCGTCGTCGTCATCGGCATAGTCCCATTGCATCAGTCCATTGCATTCGCATTGTACACCTTTGTGCAATCAAAGTAGACCACTCTCGCCGACGAGAGTGGTGTCGTATCTCTTCTCTCTCCTTCTGTCAGTCTCATTCACTTGCACGCACAATATCCACTCACGATCATAGCATTCTCCATAAGACGGAAAGTTCTCTTCTTCCCTAAGAAGTAAAAGGAACCTTGAGCAATAAAGATCACTAATCTTGAGAAAATACAACATTCATTCCGCTGCACCTTACATTGGTATCAGAGCTTTGGAAGTGTTCCGCATTACTCAAGGAAAGAACCACAAGAACCACAAGAATTTTTTTTGCTTGTTGCAATCGCACGAACCCAAGTTTACTTGGGCGTGGCGATTCCTAATCGTGTTTTGTTGAAGAGTGACAGGAATCCCAAGAAAGAAGGGCTTGTCTAGCCTCTCCTTGTGTCTCTTTTCACTCATTGAGAGCGGACCGTGCACTTAGCGGCCGGCCAATCGACGTGAGGTGGGAAAAAGCAACCTTGGTGTGAGCGCAAGGCCGCCAAGGGGTGCGCCCGCAGAAAAGGGTAGAACTCCGGTGAAGAGAAGATCCTTCTCCAACGCGATTTGCAAGCGAAAGAAAACCTCAAGAACCTCAAGAACCCCAAGAACCCAAGACCCTCAAGACTCAAAAACCTCAAGAATCCAAGATTCTCACGAATCAAGGACCTCAAGAACCTCAAGACCCTCAAGAACCCAAGTTCCTCGCGAACTTCAGAACCCAAGATTATAGTGCATGGTCGTCACCCGAAGCGGAATGGATACTTCGCATACAGGTGATGAGCATGAGAGAGGCGACGGAGACTCGTCTCCACCCGGAGATGATTTCTTCAACCCTCCCCCTTCGCCATCTACGCCACCAAACCCTATGGAGGAAGTGGTCAAGCAGATGATGGCCATGATGGATAGACAAGAAGTAAATCGCCTTGCTCTTGCCGCAAAACAAGAAGAAAATCGACTTGCTTTCGAACGCGAGCGCGATGAACGAGAGGCTCATAGGGAGATTCATCATCAAGAATTTATTTCCCATATCCTAGCCTCGAAAACCGAACCACCCAAAGATCGTGGAAGTTCGTCAAGTGGCGCAAGCCACGACGTGGATTCCAACCATCCAGTCCTCACAGAAAAGTTGACTTTCAGTAAGTATGACGGTAAGATGGATGCTACAGTTATTCATTCTTGGTTGCATCAATTTAATGCTTATTTTGCGACAACTAAGAAGACAAGCAATAGCAAAGTTTTGACGGTAGCTATGTACCTTGCCGGTGATGCCATTGATTGGTACCACGCATGGCAAGAGGCACAACTAGCTGCGCACCTAGAGGCAGCCGACGATTTCACGCCCCTCTCTTTTAGTTGGGTTGATTTCCAAGACAAGCTCAAGGCGCGGTTTATGCCACCTCAGTACCTCGCACAATTGAAGGACGATTGGCGAGCTCTCAAGCAAAATGGTATGCCGGTTATGTCTTTTTCTAATCGTGTTTTGCAGCTAGGTACCCAATTACGCATGTCGAATGATGAGTGCAAAGAGGCTTTTCTCTTTGGATTGGACGAGTATATCAAGTATGATGTCGAGGTATTTGATCCAATCGATCTCAACAAGGCGGTAGCGATTGCTCTTGCACAGGAGATCAAGCACAACAAGGGAAAGCCTAAGGAGAACAAGACTTCCACAAGTACCTCGCAGACTCCTCAGAACGGTAAGAATGATAACTCTTCAAATCAATCTTCCAACAGTCTCTCATCAAAGAATTCTTCCAATGAATCTAAGGGTAAGGCTAACACAATTGCTAAACCTAAGCTTACTCCATATGAAAAGGTAGCACAAGGAATTGTAGGAGGATACATCACTTCGGAAGAACAAAGCACTTGTTTCAAGGAAGGTCGTTGTTTTCATTGTCAGATTAAGGGTCACATAAAACGAACATGTCCTAAGCTTGAATCGAATGATTCTAAAGAACCCACAACACCCACTACATCTGTCAATGCAATGAATGATAACACGGGTGTGCCCAAAGTTTCTCAGGATCCTCCCATTGATGATTCTCTCATTAAATGTTATGGTCGTACGTCTGGGCACCGTTTTGTCATATTGTTTGACCCAGGTAGTATGCATGATGTGATTAGTCCCTCTCTTGTTGAGAGAGCCCGCCTCGAAGTTAGTCCGAGATCTCCTATCGAGGTCTCTGGCTTTTGTCCTGGTATGGACGCTCTCATCACGAAGGAGTGCCTTGATGTGTTGTTTGCAATTCAACAGACTGCCTTCACTAGAAGATTTGTTGTTTCTCCTCTCTCAGGATGTGATATGATTTTAAGCATTAAATGGTTTCGTGAGACTAATGCTCTCATTGATTTTGAGGCTAACACTTTAACTCTCAATGCCAAAAGTGATTCTCCTACTGTCTTTCATGGAGTGGATACTTCTCCTTCTCTATCTCTCATTGCTAATATGTAGGACAAGGTTGAAAGGATTCGAGATAAGGAGACTCTTTCAGTCTCTTTTTCTCCACAGCATGACACACAGAACTTGCATGATTATGAGAAGCATGATGATTTGGATGAAAAAGACACGCATGATGAATTGCATGAAGATGATGTGATTGTTCACAAGGATGATGTGTTAGTTGATGCTTTTTCTAGCGAAGCTAACCTCGTTGTAGAATCGATCAATCACCAAGAATCGATCTTGGCTTTCGAGTTAAGGTCCAAAGAACCCCCACAAGACGTTTCGATCATTCAAGAAGAAGCGATCTTGGCTCTCGAGCCTTGGTCCAAGGAACCCTCACAGGAAGTATTGTGTGTTCGCATGATTGATACGCACGCATTGTTCGACTGTTTCATTCGTGATCGGTTCCTGTATTTTAGTCAGCATCGTTATGTGATCCCTTTTCCTAGGCATGACATATTGTATGTTGAGCACGTTTCTCTCATGGATGAGCACGGATGTATGCGGATTTTTCATGAAAACTTGAAAAGTTTGTTTGTAAGGAAGTCACATTCCATGTTTCTTCCTTGGCATGACACAATTTCCGAAAGAGCACATGATAGTCTGAGCACCAAGCATGGGCATTTCCATTGTGATTTGCCACAGTTGATTGATTTCGATCAAATAGAAAAGAATCGAGCGCATTGTTTGCATGTGTTTGATGAACGGGTTGTCACTCCGTCTCTATGTTCATCTAATGGCATACACAGTCTTTAGAGAAGACAAGATTTTTTTCCTTCACTTTATATGGAATGGGTATGTTCATGGTTTTGTGTTGGAGATGGTTTCAGGAATTTTCAGCCATGGAGATTCTTGAAGACGAAAGAAGCAATACTCTAGACGAAGTTGAAGCATCAAAGGAGCCACAAAAGACTTTGAGTTGCTTTCGGCGCGGCCCAAGAAAGCAAGCGTTGCAGACTTTTATGAAGTTCAAGTATCGCACGACCCACACAACAGAGTGGGCCGACAAAGAGTCCCTTCCAGGATTCCGGATGCTGTTGGCGATCTCCCTCGACGCCATATAGCTCGGTACCCGTACCTCACTTTGAAAAGGAGGGGATGTCACGTGACACATCCCAACCCTATGTGTCCGTGGACAAGCTACACCACAGCAAGGTTCAGTCAGTTCAGTCAAGTCTAGATTAGCAGTGATCTGGCACTTTTGTGAGTCTATTCGTAGACTGGGCATGCCCAGTCACTTAGCATAGATGCATATCCTCCGGTTGCACACAGTATGATCATCGTAATTCCCATCAGAATCCATTAGCATCAGTTAGGGGAATTTTCCAGTGCATTTAGCCTATTTTCCTATTTATTGGTATTTTCACTTATTATTTTTAAGTGACTTTCCAACAAAAGTAGGTAGGGCAATTTTGCTAAGTTAATATATAAGCAAACCCAAGTTAGCACTTTCTGGCAGAAGAGGCAGCAGGAGCTTCACCGCTCAACAGGCAACTTCTCAACAGTACCCCCCCTCAGCACTTAGGCTCGCCATACCTCTCCCATCCCCTTGGCGTTTCCACAGCATCCTCCATCGCCATTGAACTTTCCCCCCTTCTGGCGTTAGTTCCTTTGCAGATCATCCCCAAGGCTTGGCGGTTTGGGATCGCAGCTCTCAGCAAAAACGCCAGCAACATCTCAGCATTTCAGCGTTTTTCTAGCAAGGAAACCACTGCCATTCCAGCATTTTTCTCAGCCTTCAGTAATGGCAGAAAACGCAGCCCATGAAGTACAGCAGATCAGCGTTTTTGTCCTTAGCATGAACCCTGACGGAAGCAGTCATTTTCAGCCATGAAAACAGCAAGAGAACAGTCATTTTCAGCCACCAAGATAACCACGAAATTCAGCCAATAAAAGATCTCAGATTTCAGCCATCAAGTTGTCGTCGTCATCACCGTCGTCGTCATCGGCATAGTTCCATTGCATCAGTCCATTGCATTCGCATTGTACACCTTTGTGCAATCAAAGTAGACCACTCTCGCCGACGAGAGTGGGGCCTTCGGAGAAGGGTTGTTCAACTTCTCGGGTGTCGTATCTCTTCTCTCTCCTTCTCTCAGTCTTATTCACTTGCACGCACAATATCCACTCACTTTGTTTGTGATCATAGCATTCTCCATAAGACGGAAAGCTCTCTTCTTCCCTAAGAAGTAAAAGGAACCTTGAGCAATAATGATCACTAATCTTGAGAAAATACAACATTCATTCCGCTGCACCTAACATAGAGTGGGTCGACGAAGAGTTTTTCAAGGATTATCCAGAGTACAAGGAAGCCATGCAGCTTGGTACCAGTACCTCAGTTTAAAAAGGAGGAGATGTGACGTGACACTTCCAAGCCTATGTGTCCGTGGACAAGCGACAACATGACAAGGGTTCAGTCAGTCCAGTCAATCTAGCTTAGGAAGTGTTCTGGCACTTTTGTGAGTCTGTTCGCAGACCGTGCATGCCCAAACACTTAATTTAGATGCATATCCTCCGGTTGCACACAGCGTGATTATCAACATTCCCATAAGAATTCATCAGAATCCATTAGGGGAATTTTCGAGTGCATTAAACCTATTTTCCCTATTTTTGACGTTTTTCACTTATTTATTAAGTGACTTTTGTTGGAAACTAGGTAGGGCAATTTTGCTAAGTTTGTATATATAGAAACCTAGCGCTAGCACTTTCTGGCAGAAGAGGCAGCAGGAGCACCTTGCTCAATAGGCAACTTCTGAGCAAGACTCCCCATTAGAGACTGATCAACTCTAGCGTTTTTGCATGGTGCAAGTGTGCTTGCGTTTTTCAGTTTTCAGCCCTACGACTTCGCAGCATAGCCATTGTGGTAGCAGATCCTTACCGCCTTGACTTGCCCGCGATAGACAGACCCTAGCGATAGCAGAACAGCAGGAGGGCCAGCGTTTTTGCATCAGCACAAAGATCAGCCCTAGCGTTTTTGGATCTGCCAGACAACTCAGAGTTTGTGCAGATCTTCGCGACGGAACTTCATTAAGCACCAGCGTTTTCAGTTTTCAGCAGTCAGTACAGCAGTAGAACCCCCGAACCTTGCAAATCTCACCTTCCCGCAACAGATCCTCGCCGCACGGTCAGATTCCGCGAAGTTTGCAGTTTCAGCCCGGAAAACGCAGATTTCAGCATCTGCGTTTTTAGCGCGTCATCGTCGCATCGTCGCCATCGACATCGTCACCGACACAGAGTCAGAATTCAGCAGATAAAGATTTGCAGATTTCAGCCCTTAGCGATTTCAGTTCTCAGCCCGTCTCGTCGTCGTCGACATCGTCGGCAAGTCCAAGCATTGTAGAGATTTGTGCAATCACAGGTAGACCGCTCTCGCCATAGAGAGTGGGGCGCTTGGAGGAGGGTTTTACGTCGTCTTTGGTGTTGTATTCTCTTCTCTATCTCTCAGTCTCATGCACCTTCACGCACAGTGTCCATTCACTTTGTTCGTGTTCATTGCACTCTCTCATTAAGAATGGAAGGCTCTCCCTTCCATAAGAAAAAGGAATCTTGAGCACAGTTCGGAGCACTCATCTTGAGAAAAGTACAACAATCATTCCGCTGCACCTTACACCGTGTGTCTCCATTTTCTGTTTGCATGCTCCTTTTGCAAGTCCTTAATACCTTGTCCTTCTCAACCATATGCTTGCTCAGTTTTGATTGCCTTTCTTTATTCATCTCGGCATAAATGGGGTCCTAGCAATCTCCGATCAATTCAGTATGCACTTGGGCTTGCATCTCTTTTTTCAGCTCAGCATACATTTTATCCCTCAACATTCCTTACATATCTCTTGTTTGAGCATAGTGTCTCTTGGTCCATTCCTTTGAGCTCTTGTTGCATACTATGCCCATCTCCCTCCTTATATACTCTTGCATGTCTTCACAAAAACGTTATCCCGTTTGGCTCTCTTTCCAAGGCGTCGAGAGCCTTGGGACATCCTTCCTTTTTTTTTGGTGCAACCCCTCTACTTCGGAGCCTTATCCCAACGTGCGAAGAGATCTGAGAAATCGTACGTTGGCTATTGAAATCTGAGTAGCAGCAGCTTGCACGAAACATTTTAGAAAACAGTGTACTTAACCATATGGTTGGTGTAAGTGCTATGCGAGAGCAACACACTTAACACTGCTGAATGCGTCAGCTCTCAGCCTGCAACTGAGAGAATATGCAATCCTGGCCCATAGAGGATGCAGATCGAAAAACGTAGACGTGGGCTTAGATGAGCTAGGCAGATAGAAGTGCCCAGGCAGTTTATGAGTGCAAAAATACCAAAATTAAAACTAAAGAAAGAAAAGCGCAACCAAAAGGAAACGGGAATGGAAAATGGTTGTAGAAAAGGTTGGGGAATAGGGGCCTAGATAAACGATCGAGTCTTGGGCGAAGCACAGTATGTACTATGGGCAATGCTCTGTCATTTTGTCAACATCTAGCAAGAAAGAGAAAGGAAGGGCTTGGTAAAAATGATAAAAAAAAGGGTTAAATCTTCTCTGCAGTAAATGCCTGCATATTAATGTCACGGGGGTTCATACATTGTGTCACAAGGCTGTGCTTTAAACTATAAATGAATTCTGTATCCAAACCAACTCTGAGGGGTGAGTTTTTTTTTCAGGGGTGCATTGAGATGACAAAGGTTAGCTGTTAAGATGTACATATACAGTGAAGATTGTACTTTTACTGATTTAACAATCTGGAGTATCACAGGAACCTATCAAGGAGGCTGGTATTTTAGAAGGTCGAAATGGAATTAAAGAAACTTGCCTGCAGGTACTACTTTTTATAGTTACTTTGAATTTTGTTGCTGTGTTTTTCTTTTCAGTGTGTAGTGTAGAGCATCTTTAGGGAAACTATTTTCATGCTTGATGTTTATCGACTTTGACAACTACTAGGTTGTGTTGGCAGAGATCCTTTTTCCTCTTTATTTTATGGCACTTTATGATGAAAGATATCATCATCAATTGTACCTTGTTCTGGTCTCATGGGCTCTTTTTCCTTTTAAGAGACAGTAGTATATCTTTCTTTCTTTCTTTCGGCAAAGTGTTGTGGTTATGTGCTAGCGAGTCTGAACTTACTTTTTCTTTAATGTCTGGTATCTTGGTCCTACATCAGGGTAATCGTATGTATTTTGTGGATGCCAATCTTATTGAGAGAAGCTTGCAATTTTTGGCGCCCGATTTTACAGCCCATGATCAGGATCACACTTCGCATGATAGTTAGCACAGCTTCCTGATGTATTTGGAAGACACATTGCTCTCATGTTTTTGGAAGCAGAGCCTTGTGGTGATCTGGTTTGAGCTCATTCACTATTGTGCAGTATATGGCAGCACTCCTCTCAAGCCATGGCAGAGTGCCAGTCGGGCAGCCTTCATTCCTATGGGGTTAGACTTCCAACTTCTTCCCCTGGCCCAACTGTTATTCACTTTGGGCTTACATCTACCTTGCTGATTTTTGATGACACACCTTTTACCAGCCGCTATGGTGTGGGGTCTTTTGCTCATGTACAGTCACTTGCCCCTAGGCTTTTTGGGCCTTGCCAGCTACAGAGACATTCTGTACTCTCAAATAGAGATCAATCTTTGTACGCCCGCCCCACATCCCCCCCCCCCCCCCGCGGCTCCAAAAAAGAAAACCCCACCCCACACACACACAAATCAAAAAGGAAACAAGAAACAGAGGCTTTTGATTTTGGGATACCTCTTATGGCATTTGTCAGTGGTATCCACTGATAATCGACTTTGAGCATGATTCATGTAAAAGAACTGATCTATGGTCTCACCGCAAGGAACTGGTGTTTGCTTTTTGGCTCACAAATATTTCTATCCATTCTCTTGGGCTTGTTGGTGAAGTGTTCAGCTCCTCATAGCCATGCATGGACGGTCTTGCTCTATTTCTCCCAGTATCTCCTAGCATAAAGGCTTTATTGCTTTTTGTGTTGCTTTAGTATGGCCTCTCCATATAACTATGGAACTGGAGTTGTCATTTATAGTAGTTCTCCGCTGTCAAAATTCAAGCTGGATTTTATGGCATGCTGTACCTTGCATAATTTTATTTTTGCTATCTAAGGCTTGTTGAGCTGATACATTTTCCCTTTGGTTTATTTTCCAGCATGCAGCCCGTTACCTTGCAGATCAGGATTGGGTCAAAAGTGACACTTTGAAAACAATTGAAAACACAACAGTGAGTATACAGAATGTTATTGTTTCTTCAGAGCAAAGTTAGAGCTGTATGCACATGCACTGTCTTCTTCCTGCTGATTGTTTTTTAACAACTATATGAAATCTGCAGATTCCAATCATCATGCTAGTGGCTCATGTTAGTCCTCACTCATACAGTGCTTCAGATAGTGGCAACTCTCTGGAAGAAGCACATGCAGATGGCGGAAAGGTAAGGTGCTAAGTTGAGTCATCTTGGCTGTTAGGGTGGAGTTGATCAAGAAGCGTTGCCAAACATTTGACAGGGCTCTTTTGAAGAAGGAAATGGACCATGGGGTGGTAGCGTAGACCGGGAGTTTGTGCGGCTAGATATCAGTTTTGAAGCTCCATCACATACAGGACTTCGAACAGCTGAGCTAGTAATTATCTTGTTAATTTCCCCCCTTTTTCTCCCAGATTGTTGACTGCAGAAGAACATTATTGTTGAAATTTTCATGGCAGGTGCGGGAGCTGACAGCACAGTTTCCGGCCATTACTCCATTAGCTCTTGTCTTGAAGCAGTTTCTAACTGATCGTAGTTTGGACCATCCTTACACTGGTGGATTGAGTTCTTATTGCTTGGTAATGTCCTATTTACTTGTGCTTCCATCATGTGAGGATTAGTGGGTGTTATCTTCTTTAGGAGAAGAGATTTCCGGCAAAAATAGATTCATGACATATGCTGATATTATGGATGAGCATACGCATTGGCACTGTAAGAATCTTTATTGTGAGTGTTTTGACAACAATAATAAAAATGAGCTCACTTCTTTTGTATGAGGGGGAGCAGACTGGGGTATGCTGACTGCAGTTTGCCTGATGGTTTTGATAATCATGTGGATGTTTCTGTGAAGCTAGTAAATTTAGTTAGATGATATACTTGCCTGTCATGTATAGTTACTTTGCAAAAATCCAATGCAGAACAACTAATTGCTGCCCTGCACTGCATTGTGGTACAATTTTGTGTGTTTGCTGTGAGAGATGATCAAGGCAAGCCGAAATCAGGTTGAAACCACTTGCCTCACACGAAATCACGTTGCAACAGAAAGATGCAAAACAGTCAATTTCTCTCCTGTACTTGTGTAATATCCTTTTTCACTTCATACCCATGTGCTATCCTTGCATTCGGAAAGTCCCAGCATCTGCTAGAGAATGAACTTGTAGAGGAGAACAACAATTAGAAAGCATACATGTACTCATCAGTCTTTCCAAATGTAGTAGAATTTAGGATATCATGAAGGAGAATATGCACAGTTCTCTGGTTTGAAGGATATATATGGGTAGTAGGAGCGAGGCTGGAGGCCAATTAAATCAGTTCCAAGAGTTTTCTCTGAAGAACTTTAGCTCGAATGCTATGCTTAGTTTATTGATCAGAGAGCGGCTGATTCATACCTCGTATGGTACAGTAATCTATCTTGATGAATGCAGTGTCATTTAAGGGTGTTCCTTTATGAGTAAAACAGTCTTAATTTGTCACATATGCTTATCAGTTTTTTCCACTGAATGATTTTTGAATATCAGAATTAATTTGTGATGTCATTAATCCACAATTGTTTCCTGCTGACTAAGACTCATAGAGTAAAACGAACATCCATTGCTTACTGTCGTCCTGTTCTTTATGTGCCATACAGGTAATTCTCATTACAAGGTTCTTACAACATCAGCATCATTTAGGTTGTCCTTTTCAACAGGTGAGTCTGCAAGGTCTATTGTTTGTGTTCAGGTATCTTATCAAGTTGTTTTGCAGTGTGGCCATCTTGGGCATGAAAGAAAATCTTGTCAGTTCCTACCCATCAAGTAGGCCTCAAGCAGGGAAGAATTATTGTGCTGCATATGAAAGGTTGCCCTGGTCATATAGTGTTAGAGCAAGCTTTATGATCCAATTGCACAAGAGTGATAGATATTTACCCTGTGCTTGCGTGATCTAGGCAAAATTATAAGCTGACCTTTGTTATTGGTGCAGAATCTTGGACGCTTGTTAATGGACTTTCTGCACTTTTTTGGGTATGTTGTTATTGTATCTCAACATCGTAGGTTGAGGTTTCATAATCTCTGTAAGAATTTTATTTCTCCTGCTAACTGGTTTTCTCATCATTATTGGTTGCATGCTCTATGGATACTAAAAGTAAAAATTTCTTCCACTTATCATGTTTGATACAGTTTTATGACCACTTTTTCTTGAAAGTCAGGGCCTGTTCGGTTGCGCTATGCATGCTAGATAGTATGGCCTTGTATCCCTCTTAAAGTTTGAGATGTTATGAGAGTTGCTTGGATGGCTGTTGCCAAATGCCTTTTTTATTTGACCTGACAATTACTTCTTGCAGAGGATTGTTTGAGTTATCTTAATAGGTACACGGTAGAATATTAGAGGGATCAAGCTCTATGTAGATTGAGTGACGAAAGAAGGCCCATGGGAGGGGGGAGAGAGAAAATGAAATTGAAATCTTATATTAAACGTCTTCAAAAGGCCAAAACGACCTATGAGACCAAACTGGTACAATCCTGATGAATGTGATACAATGTCAGGGCACAAAAAAAAAAGAAATGAAATAAAATAAAGACTAAATGGCTACTGTCATTATTCTAAGCAGCTCAGAGCTGTGTAGCACCATAAAGTGTGTGACGGAGAGAGAGAGAGAGAGAGAGAGAGAGAGAGAGAGAGAGAGAGATAGAGAGAGAGAGAGAGAGAGAGAGAGAGAGAGAGAGAGAGAGAGAGAGAGAGAGAGAGAGAGAGAGAGAGAGAGAGAGAGAAATGAAATGAAATGTTATATTAACGTCTTCAAAAGGCCAAAATGACCTATGAGACCAATCAGTTACAAAATAGTGAATCTAATACCATGTCTGGGTACAAAAGAACTAGAAAAGAACTAGAAGTGGAACAAAATACTACTACTACTACTACAATCTAAAACTACGTGGGTGTAGCAGCTGATACAATAGGTACCCGGTAAACTGGATGTAACAGTGTGTGAAACAAAGATGGAAGAAATGGTGAGGATCCATCCTCATCTGCACTCTAGATGTCGAGAGAGTATGGCTCGAATCTTCTGTTGTAGTCTCCGTCGATGCTGTGTAGCTCCTCTCCTCATTCGCGGTCGTCTGTATCTCTGTAGCTCCAATGCTCGGTCGATGAGAGTGCCAGTAGTGATCGAATGAGTGTGGGACGAGCTCTGCAGTGGTGGCTGCTCCTCTGGCTGTCCCATATCTAGTGAAAAGAAATCTGTAATGTGTCTCTGGGACTGCCTAGATTCACTATTTTGTAACTGATTGGTCTCATAGGTCATTTTGGCCTTTTGAAGACGTTAATATAACATTTCATTTCATTTCATTTCTAGCTCTCCCCAGTAAAGTGTCTCTACACCTGTGTAACTCAAGTAGATATAGTCCAAGACATCTCTGATCCTCATAACTCATGACCCTAGATAGAGGACCAAAACCCTCTCTGAATAGGCAGTGGAAACGCCCCCGTATCTCATAGAACACTGTGCAATGACATATGTAGTGCAACTCTGTCTCCGGCTCTCTCTGGCATAATCGGCATATCCTGCTGTCTGTTGGTATCCCTCTGAATCTACCAGTCTCAATCTCGAGCTGATGTGAGGATGTGCGTATCTGACCAATGGCACAACGCAAACCATGAGACATATGTGTGTCCATGTAGCTGGGTCGAATCACAAACCCATCTCCTGTGAGGTGGAGAAGATGCTCTCTATAGAAAGCCATCTTCGTGCTCAACTCCTGAGGCGGCTCTATCCATGTCCTCCTGGTGTCGAGCTGGATCAGGTCCTGACGAATGAGTCTAGTGATCTCCACCCGTGTAAGAGACAGCGAGGGTGCCTGAAGAGAATACTGGAAAGGGGGCAACCTGTCCATGGTGAAGCCATGCGTCTGAAACCATGAAGTCATCTGTGCATACCAGCATGAAGTGTCCCCCTGTAGAGCTAACTGTCTGGAAGACTCAAGGGCCAGTCTAGCATATCTGTCTCTAGTAGTATCCCATAGGCTGTGCACAAAGGACACTGATCTGGTAAGCGCCTCAATCTCCATGGGGGGGGCAGCTAGCTCTGCTCGAATGATCGCGTGAGGTACGGAGGCCTTGGCTCTAATCAATCGGGAGATCATAGATACCAAGGGCCTCTCCATACGTCTCCAACCATCCTGGCCTACAGAAGGTCCCCATACCTGTACCCCATACATCATAGCTGAGGCTACTAAAGTATCAAAGAGCCATAACTTTGTCCGAGGTTCCTGGAACTGAACCTGCGAACACATCCTCTCCAAGCCTCCCAAGGCCGCATAAGCTCTGGTCAGTCTAGTCTCTGCTGCTCTCCCCAAAGAAAACCTCGGCCCAGTGAAGACTATCCCAAGGTAAGTGTATGCATCTGTATACTCCACAATCTCTTGACCATACGTGAAGGTCGGTGCCGATCTCCTGATCCACTGCGGTGTGGTGTTAAACACCATGACCTTGGTTTTACCAAGGTTTACAGACAATCCACTATCCTCTGCAAAACTGTGTAATGCATCCAACTGTCGCTGCATACCCTCTGGTGAGTCAGAGATCAAGACAATATCATCAGCATATAACAACAATGGGATCCACGTCCCTGCCAGCTGGACACCTCTATCACCCTCTCTGTCAATGTAATCAGACACCTCATCAACATACATACCAAATAGAGTAGGAGACAATGGGCAACCCTGTTTCACCCCGATAGTGGAGTGAACTAAGTCAGATATCCCCTCTGGGGTGCGTACATGTCCCATCACTGATCTGTATAAAGCCATAATCCCCCAAATCAACACTGTGGGCACCCCCATCTCCTGCAGTCTGCGCATCAGTCGAGCTCTCGGTACCATGTCAAATGCTTTGCGGAAATCCACAAAGCTACAATAAATCCGTCTCCCATGTGACCTGCCCTCCTCAATGATAGCTCTGAGTGTCAGAATATGGTCAAGAGTGGAGAAACCCCTCCTGAAACCTGCCTGTCCCTTTGCCCGTACACCCTCACCCTCTGCCCAGTTACTCAACTGCTGCTCAATAATGGATGCATACAATCGTGCCAGTGTGTGTCCAACCATAATAGTGCGGTAATTTCCAGGCTCTGTAGGATCACCTGCCTTGAATATAGGCACAATAGTAGACAACCTCCAAGTCTCAGGTAATCCCTCACACATGGTACGATTGAACAACACTGTAAGAACCTCCATCAGCATATCCCTAGCATGTATAAAGTGCTCCGCTACTAGACCGTCATGATCGTAAGCCCTCCTGGTCCTCATCCTGTCAATGGCTCTCTTTACCATCTCAGTGGTAAAGAAGGTGCTCGTAGGTGGACATGGCTCTGTAGGATCTGGAAGGGGATCCTGCCCAGGAACCGTATATAACGATGTCGCATACTGGCCCCACACATCAGGAGAAGTAATCACTGGGGGAGGGGAGTGCTCATGGAAGAGTCGCCATGCCTCGCCTGAGTCTCTACTCAAGAACAACTGATACAAGTCTCGCTCCATCTAGGCCAGGTAAGCTCGTTTCTTCTTTCGCACAAGGCGCCGGAAAGCAATCCGCGACTGTCTGTAGGTGATGACTCCTAAATGAAGATCCCTCTGAAGCTGGGCTCTCATCTCTCTGCACTCCTCATCATACCAACTATTCTGGGGCATGCTCCCAGAATGTCGCCTCCGATCCGGTTGAGTGTGTGGGTATGCCTCTGATGCTGCATCATGTAGTGTCTCAGTCATTAAAGTAGTGCACTCCTCTACTGAGAGGCCTGGAGCAACTGTGCATAGACGATCCTAGATCGCCTCTGTATAAACCGAGTCAGTCTCTGGTGTAAATGTATAACGGGTGTGTGACCTGCCTCCTGATTTCTGGGCTGTACTAAACTGAAAAGATACGGACAGTGTCAAGAGAGCATGATCCACTGCTACGCCCACTGGTCTGGCTCCCACTGTGAAATCCTGAATACAAGGAATAAAGCTCGGCTGTGTCATAACATAGTCCACTGTACTGGCCCCATGTCTGTGTGGAAAGCATGTGAAGCCTGCTGCTCCAGGAAACCGCTGTAAGCCATTAAGTATGGCTAGCCCATGTGTAGTCGTCATCTCCGTGAGGTATCTCCCATACTCAGTCTGCTCTCTGTCATGTGAGCATCTGTCAAACCCCAGCTCACCCACATCCAACTCTCTAAGCATCTCATCTGAAGTGTCGTAGAAGACTGTCTGACAGTTGCCCGTTCGAGCATTGAAGTCTCCTAGGAGGATGATATCACCATCCCTAGAAAACTCCCATATATCATCATCTAGAATTGAGAAAGGCGACTGCCCTCTGGATACAGCATATACTGACGTACTGGGGGGGAAGTAACATATAGCAATATATAGAAATCGACCTGTGCCAGCTCTCAGCCTCACCCACATGTATCTAGCCTGATCATCTCTCCGTACAATATGTAGTAGTGGCTGTAGCTCCTCCCTAAACAACACCGCTACTCCTCCTGAACCTCTACTCCCATGCTCAGATCTCGTGACTGTTCTGTGGACTGTCTCCCATTTGTATCCCACCACATGTGGCAACAGTTGGCCAGGGGACTGGTGAGTCTCTGAAAAGAAAACAATGTCCTTGTCTCTGAAACTGTCCTCAAAGGCACCAACATCCAACCTCATAGACCCATTACAATTCCAAGTCGCCATCCTCAATGTGGTCCCATAGGTTTCGCACCGTCATGTAGAGCGCCGCTCTACAATCACCACCCGACCATCTCTGTAAAAGGCCATCTTCCCCTTCTCCCTTGCCGCTTGAATCTCGGGCATTACTTCTCTCATATGCGCAAGTTGTGAGAGAGTGAGGTCATCGCCTAAGAAAATACCTGTCTTCTTAAGAGTAGGTCTCTTCCTCAAGAATTCCTTCTTCTCTTCCAATGAAGGGAAGCGTAGTATGAGAGCTCTTTTCTTTGAAGATTCTCCGGGGCCCTCACTCTTCTTGCCCACTCTCCATGTCTTTGTGTGTGAAGGCTTCTCCACCCCCATCATTGATGTGAGGCTTGTGACCTCTTTTTCCACATTGTTTATGTCCTTGAGGCCGGTTACCCTCACATGTAGAGCCCGCATCCTCCTCCTTTGTTCCTCTTCGAGGGTCATGTTGATAAGAGTGGGTGTACAAGGAGCTTCCTTACCTTTCCCTTTCTTGGCAACCTCAATCCATTTTTCGGCCTCCTCTACTTTCTTTTGCGTTTCGGATATGACCGCGGCCCATGACTTCTTCTCCTCATTGATGTTGTCAATTTCTTCCCTCAAAGAGGGCTGAAATTCCCCCTCTTCAAGCCCATTTTTTGACCGTGTTTCCAACTCTTCTTTGTGGAGGTCCAAAATGCTATTCTCCAACGTGGCGATCTTGTTGAGAAGATGATCCTTCTCGTCCTTCCACCTCTTCTCCTTTTCTTCATTTTCTTGGAGGAAAACGGTCTTCGCGTTCCTCCAATCTTCCATCTCTTTTCTCCATGCTTTCATTTCCAATTCAATGATGGAAATTTGTTTGGAGTGAAGCATATATTTGAGTTTGCTTGTTGCCATAGGTGAGGTTGGGGATGACATGAGAGAGAGAGAGAGAGAGAGAGAGAGAGAGAGAGAGAGAGAAGAGAGGATTGATGTTTCTAAAGTGCAGAAAATGCAGCAAACCCTAAAACGCAGATCTGTCCAACAACCCCACCCAAAAAAAAAAAAAAGGGTCGCGAACCCTCAAATACAGGTCGCGAGCCCTAAAAACAGGTCGCGAACCCTAAAATACAGCAGCAAACCCTAAACGAAAGCATGGTAAAGAGAGAGAGAGATGGCGTGAAATGAAATGTTATATGAGAGAGAGAGAGAGAGAGAGAGAGAGAGAGAGAGAGAGAGAGAGAGAGAGAGAGTCACAAAGTGATGACGTGGCTGCCGACAGCAGAAACCCTAATTTCTGCCAGAAACCCTAAAATTCCTGCAAACCCTAATTTCTGCCAGAAACCCTAATTTCCGGAAATCGCGGAGGTGGGAGGAAAAAAAATAAAATCTTTTGGTTTGTTTTTGAGCGACGCAAATCCTTGCTTTTTGGCTTTGGAAGGAAATTGGCAGAGAGATAAAGAGAGAATATGCTTTATTTTTACTCTCATTGAGAGAGAGAGAGAATTTGCTTTTGCTTTCAAGCTTTTGGGGCTCTGCTTTTGGGCATCCCTTGTAACATTTAAATATGTGGTGAGGGCCTCACTTCTTAGAGCATCTGGACGTAGAGTCTGAGAGTGAAACCCTAACCGCTCTTTGTATTCTTAACATTGATTTTAATACATAAAGAAATACCGAAAGGGGCGCCAGTCTTTGGGGCCATTATCTCTAGGCACGGAACTCCGCCGGGCGAGTGTAAATCTATTGTGATCTGTGAATTGTTTTGAAGTGGTTATTTGGTGCTGGTGCGATTGATTCTTGACTTGGAGTGTCCAAGTCTGCTACATTGGTATCAGAGCACGTCCGATTTCTCTTCTACGGGAAATCCGATCCCCAATTTTTTTTCCGCGGCACCTATGGCTTCACGCAAGGATCAATCGATTCCCTCTGCATCTGGAGATGCGGGCACCAATCACAACGAAGATTCTGGCAGAGAGTATGGCCCGCCTCGGCCTACTCAGGCGGAGCAAAGAGAGATGAAGCGTCGTCAATTGATCGGTGATGCAACAAAGATGATGCTCAGTTTTGCGAAGGATCCGAAATTGGCAACACATATGAGCGAGACTTCTTTTCAGGAAGTGCATGCACAGTGGCAGAAAACCACTACACCACCCTTGAAACCCGCTCTCAAGAAACCTTCTGATCACAAACAGTACTCAGAGAAGGAATTACAAGAGGTGGTTGATGCACGGATTGCTCAGCTTTTTGACGTGCAAAAGAAAGCCAAAAAGCACGGCAAAAAGCAGAAGAAAAGCACTGACTTCCCGGGATATTTGGGTAGTCAGTCGACTTTTGACAAGGCAAAGAAACGGAAGAAGTGTGTTCGAATTGAAGGAGTACCCAGTTCTTCTTCTTCTTCTTCTTCTGACAGTTCTTCTAGCTCTTGAGATTCGAGCGAAGAAGACAGAAAAGGTAAAAAGCGAAGCAAGAAACAAAGCTTCGGAAAGGGCAAGAAAAAGGCAAAGAAGGCTAAATCTCGCCCAGAGACTGACAGTTCTACTAAGGACTCGTCTACAGACAACTCAGATTCGGATGACGGAAACTTTTATGCGAACAAGAAGAATTTTTACAAAGCCAACCAGTATGTCTTTCTCGAAGATAAAAGCAAGAAAGTCTGAGAGTTTAAGGAAGGTGGCCACTCAATCAAGTTTGATACTTTTTCAGGATACTCAGATGCTTCGAAGGCTTTGCCTTTTATACAGCAGTTTGACATCGCTTTTGGGGAGGACGCTATTCAGAGCACTCCAAGATTCGGAGAGCTGCCTCTTACTTTAAGGGGAATGCTCGTACTTGGTGGTCCACGCTTCTTTTAAACAAGACTGTGCTAGTTAAATGACTGAAATTTAAGAAGCTTTTTATTTCTTCTTGGTTGACGCAAGAATATGAACGAGATATACGAGCTGCTTGGAACCATCTTCGGATGACCAAGAAAGATGCAATCAATGCTTACTGTGAAAGATTCTGGAGCTCTTTTCTACCCGCCTCTTCATTCAAGAAGATCTCGTTCAGAGAACAAATTGAGCGGTTTACCTTGGGTCTACCTACAAAGATCCGAGATCACTGTTTGGAACAGAAGTGAGCTTCTATTCAGGAGTTGATGAGTCATGCGAAGCGGGGCTTTGCCATTCACTCTGGCAGTCTGACCTACCCCACAGATGAGACCATGACACAACGTGCCGAACAGACTTCTGGGAATGAAAGTAGAAAGAAAAAGAGCAACCTAGAGAAAAAGGATGCACGACCCAAGCTTACTCCTAAGGAGAGAGCTCGCTTCATCAGAGAGGGGAAGTGATTTGGATGCGGGGAACATGGACATATCTCCGCGAAGTGCCCTAAAAAGGCACAGAAAGAATAGAATGATAAAGACGACGACAGGCCTGAGAGTTCGAGAGTAGCTGAGGAACGTGGCAGAAAAGGCAGATAGAAAAGCAAAACTGGTACCACATGGCGTGGGACCTGCACCGAATCTAATGAATGAAAGTACAAACTTTGCCGCTTTTTGGGCAAAGTGAAGGATCAGGAAGCTCTTTTGAAGGAGCCAAGGCCAACTTCTTTTCACTGGGAATTGGCGGCTCGATTTGGAATTACGTCCGACAGACTGATGCCACAAGCGCAGGTAGTTCGACTGGCACACGGATGGGATGTTGCCATTACACTGAGCATTGGCAAACTTCGTTTGCAATGACAGGGGTATTCAGGGCACGCGAGTGACGTTCTACTCAGGATCCCTTGGTACCACAAGAACTATGCTGTGGTTGTCCACCGGGCCGAGAAAGCGACTTTGATAAATGAAGGGCTCAGAGATTGTACTTGATGAACTTCAGTTTCTTTACTCATTATTCTGGGAGAGAACTAAACGATGGATAAAGGTTGAATATGTTTTGACCTGATCAAAAGAACGCGAAGATTTTTCGCCACACTCATGCCGATTTCTTTTGAGAGGGCCTGAAGATCAGACCATTGACCTGATACTTGGAAGCGCGCCACCGAACCGGCCACCTTACTGTATGAGCCGACTACAGAATGAAAAGATTATGAACCCAGTGAAAGACCTCTTGGAAAAGGGTCTTGTCCAGCATAGTATTTCACCGTATTGCTCTCCACTGTTGAATTTGAGGAAAGACGGATCTTGGAGAATGTGCATCGATTATAGAGCTCTCAACAAAATCACCATCAAGAACAGATTTCCGATTCCTAGGATCGATGATATACTCGACAGGTCACAGGGATCCTCGTGCTTTAGCAGGATTGATCTGAAGAGTGGATATCATCAGATCCGAATCGCGCTGTGAGACGTCTACAAGATAGCCTTTCGGACTACTTTTTGGGTTATTTGAGTTCTTGGTGATGCCTTTTGGCTTAACCAATGCTCCTGCGATATTTAATCGGATGATGGACATGATTTTTCGAGAGTACAGGCTATTTGTTGGCACTGTCTTTGATGATATCATTGTTTTCTCCAAGAATGAGGCAGAACACAGAGATCATCTGCTTCAGAGATACATTTTTTTTGGGACACTGTCTCAGCAGCAAGAGTGCAAATGGATCCGGCCAAGATAGACACTATCTGTGATTGGCCCGATTTGAAGAATGTCCATGAAGTTGGAAGCTTCTTTGGACTATGTTCGTACTACACACGGTTCATTCGAAAGCTTGCAGAGGTTGCTTCCCCTTTGCATATTCTTGATACAAAAAGGACTCCCTTTCTCGTGGGGATCCACAGAGGTGACTGCCTTTTAGACATTGAAAGAGAAATTGACTACAGGACCAGATTTGACTTTGCCGGACTTGCATAAGTCATTTGAAGTATTTTGTGATGCTTGTGGTCATAGTCTTGGTGCGGTCTTAATGCAAGAAGGCCATGTCATTGCTTATGAGAGCCGATTGTTCTCTAGGCCGGAAATGACAACACAGATTTATGAGAAAGATAGAGATTTTGCAGATTTATTTTCACACGGATATGGGATGGGGAGACAGTAGCCGGATACTTCCTTCGGGAAGGCTACTTGATGAGAAAAACCATGTTGTGCGTTACACGGCCGTAGTGGGAAAAGGTTACGACTGAATGTCACTGTCCACCGTTGACGGGTCACCGCTGCATTGCTACCACCATGAAAGGGGTAGAGAGATACTTCTTTTGGCCGAGACTCAAAAAGGATGTGGAAGAGTTTGTGTGCAATTGCTTAGTATGCCAGAAGGTCAAGTTTGACAGGCATAAGGCTCAGGGATTGTTACAGCCTATAACCATATCCACTCGCCCCTGGGAAAGTATTGCAATAGATTTCATTTTTGATCTCCCGAGAACACAGAATGATCACGATGATTTTCCAATTACATGGCACGTCTGAGACAATTGTCTCCTATAGAGACCCCAGATTTATGAGTTTGTTTTGGAAGGCAATTTGGGATAACATTGGCACGCGGTTGTAGTTCTCGTCATCGCTCCACTTGTAGACTGACGGGCAATCTGAGATTGCCAATTCAGTGGTTTTAGATTTATTGAAGTATTGTATCTCGGATCAGAAGACTCAATGGGAAAAGAACTTACCTTTGGTGGAATTTGCCTACAATAACACGATACACTCTTCGACGGAGAAGACGCCATTTGAGATTATTGAAAGTGCTGTGAATGTTTCATCCTTCCTGAGCACGAAAGATTAGATATTTGAAGCGGATGAATATTCGCGAGATTTGGATACGGCTTTTGCCAAGGTTCGCGAGACTTTGCACGAGTCTCAAGAACGACATGAAAAGGCAGTGGATCGCCATCGTCGCGTCTTGAAATTGAAGGAGGATGATTGGGTGCTCTTACGTTTTGAGAAGGCACGCCTAAGAAAGAAAAAGGGAAAGGAGAGGCTTTTTCCAAAGGTGAGTATGCGATACTACGGACCTTTCCAGATTACTGAAAAGATAAATGATGTCTCCTACCAATTGAAACTGCCAGATACTTGGAGGATTCAATGCATTCCATGTGAGTCTCTTGAAACCTTTTAAGGGTGATGTGCCTGATGAGCAACCCGAAGTGGAAGAAAACGAGGAGATCCTTGTTCCTGAACAGATTTTGGCACATAAGGATACGAAGACGAAATGTAAAGTCCGAAGGCGGTTCTTGGTTAAGTTCAAGAACTATCCTGCACTTGATGCGAAGTGGATGGAGGAGGAGGACCTAGCAGATACTCCTGGGATTGTGAAACTTTACCTCGATGTTTTGGTTTAGCATAGTCTACTCCAAACGGAACCCAGAAATTCAGCTTGGCCGAAGATCTGTTGCAGTGGAATGCACAAGAGGGGAGTTACTCCGCTCCTTTGTCAACAGATGCCTTGATTTTGATACTAAAGTCACTGATGTCTCTTTGAGCTTCAGGGATACTAAGAGCTGACAGTATTCTGCAGGATGACTTTATGAAATGGAATTCCTGATAATGATACTGATTTGTTCTTGACTTCTTTTGACTGCAGGAACTGATAGACGAAATGACTGCAGCATTTTGGTTTGATTGATCTCGAATAGACATGGTTGCAATAGGGGTTAGTCAATCGGACATCGATGAGGTCTCCATTGGACCTAGATGTGATTGCTAGCTACATTGCCGATAAATCATGGTCTAAGATCTGAATGAATGTTGAATGTCATGTGATGTCCTATGATGTCTAGTGATGTCCTGTGATGTTGTGTGATGTGACTCTCGATTTGGTACATGTGCTAGATGTGTGTCCCTAGTACGTAGGTACTAACAGTCAGTGTCTGCTAAGACGGTTTATGGCTTTTGTCGGTTTTGCAGGCGTAATCGCGGTCGATTACAATGCTTTCAAGAGGGGGGTATGTCACAAAGTGATGACGTGGCTACCAACAACAGAAACCCTAATTTTTGCCAGAAACCCTGAAATTCCTGCAAACCCTAATTTTTGCCAGAAACCCTAATTTCCAGAAATCGGGGAGGTGATTTTTTTTTTTTTTTTTTTTTTTGAGCGACACAAATCCCTGCTTTTTGGCTTTGCAAGGAAATTGGAAGAGAGATAAAAAGAGAATATGCTTTAGTTTTACTCTCATTGAGAGAGAGAGAGAGAATCTGCTTTTGCTTTCAAGCTTTTGGGGCTCTGCTTTTGGGCATCCCTTGTAACATTTAAATATGCGGTGCGGGCCTCACTTCTTAGAGCATCTGGACGCAGAGTCTGAGAGTGAAACCCTAACCGCTCTTTGTACTCTGACATTGATTTTAATACATAAAGAAATACCGAAGGGGCGTCAGTCTTGGGGGCCAATATCTCTAGGCACGGAACTCAGTCGGGCCAGTGTAAATCTATTGTGATCTGTGAATTGTTTTGAAGTGGTTATTTGGTGCTGTCGCGATTGATTCTTGACTTGGAGTGTCCAAGTCTGAGAGAGAGAGAGAGAGAGAGAGAGAGAGAGAGAGAGAGAGAGAGAGAGAGAGAGAGAGAGAGAGAGAGAGAGAAATGAAGTGAAATGAAATGTTATATTAACGTCTTCAAAAGGCCAAAATGACCTATGAGACCAAAGCGTTACAATGTGGTGAATTTGATACAAAGTCAGAGTAACAAAATGAAATGACAAAATGATAAAATAAAAGTACTATGGGATCCTAAACCGGTAGGTGTGAACTAAGCGGCTAGCTAGCTGGGATAGCTAAATCACAAGTTACAAGAAATCCAACATCGGTCGTTGGCGGATCTCATCAATCTCCTCCATGGACAATAGTCTGACCGGGCGTCGTGCATGTCGGGCCAAAGTGATCCGAATCCTCTGATGTAGCCTCCGTCGATGCTGTGTAGTCCTCCGCAGTCGTGGGCGTCCGGATCTCCCCAGCTCAGTCGCTCGATCGATCAATGTGCCTCTGGTGTGAGGCGACAAGATCTGTTGTGGTAGTAGCTCCTCTGGGTGTCCAGATGTTGGCCTTCTCTTTCCACCATCCTTCCGTATCTGCTTTCCGTTCTTTTATCTCCCTTTCCATTTGTGTTATCCGCTTGTTTGTACGCATGAAGGTTGTCTTTGTATGGGGCTTGCAAGCTGGTGAAGCGCTTATGACCTCCATTTGTATTTGAGTTATGCATACAAAGTTGTCCTTTGATTACGCATACGTAGCAGCTAGTGTTTTGGAGACTTGCTCCCTAAAACCCAACAAGGTTACCGTGCTGCCATCCAATTTTGAGCCCTCCAAATTGATAAGCCTACAATCACAAGGGATAATAGAACTGCTGTGTCCAATGACTCTGGATCCTTAAACGTCACAAATGCAACTTTCAGTCCCTCCTCTAAACTTCTTACCTCTGCACATCAATGCTTTCTATCGTCCCGGCATGTCCACGATGAAGAGAGGGCGATGACAGTGCGGATGACACTTTCAGTTCAAAACCCTCCCGTGCCACGCTCTCTCTCTGTCTGTCTCGTATGTGCGCGCGCACACACACACACACACACACACACAGAGAAAGAGAGAGAGAGAGAGAGAGAGAGAGAGAGAGAGAGAGAGAGAGAGAGAGAGAGAGAGAGAGAGAGAGAGAGAGAGAGAGAGAGAGAGAGAGAGAGAGAGAGAGAGAGAGAGAGAGTTTACCAAGGTTGATGGACAAACCACTTTCCTGAGCAAACCTATTCAAAGCATCCAAGTGACGTTGCATCCCCTCCGGAGAGTCGGAGATCAACACAATATCATCAGCATATAACAATAATGGAATTCTTTTTTCTACCAATTGTGCACCTCCATCACCATCTCTCTCAATGTAGTCAGAAACCTCATCCACATACATACCAAATAGAGTAGGAGAGAGCGGGCAGCCCCGCTTCACCCCAATAGTGGAGTGAATCGGTGTGGATAGACCCTCTGAGGTACGTACCTGCCCCACTACTGACCTGTATAATGCCATGACCCCCCAAATGAGCTCTGTGGGTACTCCCATCTGCTGTAATCTGCGTATCAATCTAGCTCTAGGCACTGTGTCAAATGCTTTGCGGAAATCCACAAAGCTACAATAGATCCGTCTCCCACGCGATCTACCCTCCTCAATGATGGCTCTGAGTGTCAAGATATGGTCAAGAGTAGAAAAACCCCTCCTGAACCCTGCGTGCCCGACTGTGCGTATCCCCTCCCTCTCTGCCCATCTACTTAGTTGCTGCTCAAGAATAGATGCGTACAACCGTGCCAATGTGTGTCCAATCATGATAGTGGTATAATTCCCAGGCTCCATAGGGTCTCCCGACTTGAAGATAGGTACAATAGTAGATAGGCTCCAAGTATCAGGCAAGCCCTCACACATGGCACGGTTAAACATCACTGCTAGAAGCTCTGCTAGTAGATCTCTGGCATGCGTGAAATCTGGGGTGAAAGATCGCAAGAAAGCATTGCAGTTGCTACAGCAATTCGACAACATCTATGCTTTGGGGAACTACACAGAAGATTCCAAGATTTCTCGAGCAACAGGATTTCTTAAAGACAATGCTATGCAATGGTGGAGTTCAATCACGACGCAACAACATGCTCCAAGGACCTGGCAAGCTTTCAAGACAGTTTTTGCACGTAGTTACATGACTTCGATGTTTGAAGCCCGGATTTTGGCAGAGTGGGGCAACTTGAAAATGCTTGCCACCGAAACCATGGACGAATAAAACCAAAGGTTTCACGACGTGTACCTTCCGATGTCTTATTTTAGATCTGTTCTCTTGGAGGCCTAGTGCGAGCGATACACCATTGGACTACCATCACCATTGCAGGAATATTGTCTATCCAAGCAAGTCTCTACCATGCAAGAACTTATGGACCATGCCGTGGTCGGCTACAAACTGATGAAGGGAAAGCTAGAGTTTACCACAGAAGAATCTCCGGCCGCTAACCACAACTCTCGGCAACAACGAACAAGTTCTTGAGAGTCTCGTGAAAGTCAACCACAAAGGCCTTGTTTGACACCTGAACAACGAGACACCTTACTACAAGAAGGCCGATGTTTTGGATGCTTTCAAACAGGACATAACTATTTTGGTTGTCCCTAACGCACTGAAAAACCTGCGGAGCCGACTCCCGCGTCGACGGTCGACAGAAACCCAGGACCATCTCTAGCCTTGTTTGACACCTGAACAACGAGACACCTTACTACAAGAAGGCCGATGTTTTGGATGCTTTCAAACAGGACATAACTATTTTGGTTGTCCCTAACGCACTGAAAAACCTGCGGAGCCGACTCCTGCGTCGACGGTCAAAAGAAACCCAGGACCATCTCTAGCCAAAGGAGCTAAACCGGCCATTGGATTAGTACCTGACATCTATGGCATACGCCTTGAAAGTACAAATGAATTGTGTCGAGCATATGGCAAAGCCAACGGTTTGAAAGCCCTAATTTTCTTTGACCCATGAGCTACAGAGAACTTTATCTATCCACAATTCTTGAAGCAGATGGACTTTGATTATGATGCAGAGGGTGGAGAAATTGAAGCTGAGCTAGCCACAGGGCAAACTCAGAAAGTGGTACCACTCATTGGTGCTCTTCTAGTGACTATCCAAGATTATCATGGAAAAGCCAATTTCCACATTATGAAGTTGGGCAATTGTGACGTTCTATTAGGCATGCCTTGGCATGACAAGAATGATGCGACTCTCCAAGTTCAGAACCGAACCATCACCGTGATGCAGAAGGGCAAGCCAGTCGTCCTCAAAGCTCGGTTGTCCGAACAAAACCGTGAATGAACTCTCCAGTTGTTCTATAGTAGATACTTTTGACCTTTGTTTGAGAAAGTATTGTTTGAAGCTTTGTTTGAAATTTGTTTGAAATGGATGGTATCTACTTTGAACCTGTCTTGGTGCCGATTTGAATTGTTTGACTCTCGTTTAATACTGGATTCAATGATTGGAGATTTTACTCCCGGGTGGAGTAGTGAGAAATGATGTTTGAGAATGCTTGATCATACTCATGGCCGGGACCCTTGTGGTTATTTGCGGGGGGAGTATCAAATGATTGAAATTTGTTTTTTTAATCATGGCCCGGACCCTTGTGGTTATTTGCGGGGGGACTATCGAATGATTGAAATCATGGCCTGGATCCTTGTGGTTATTTACGGGGAGAGTATTAAGAAGTCTGAGCAGTGGTTACTCTCAGCACCTCCAAACGATGCAGGCTGCGGTCTGGGGGGCGTTTGGTTGTAAAAGGCCTCTATATCTCATGGCCTGGACCTTTTTAGGTTATTTACGGGAGGAGTGATGAGGGAGTTGTTGAACAGCTCATGGCCCGGACCTGGATGGTTATTTGCGGGGGGAGTGTTCATTGGCGGCTTTATGTTTCTTTGTCTTGTAACATGCATATGTGAGCATTTGTGTTGCATTGTGATGTGCCAACCACTGAATATTCCTAATTGGATGAGATTGCTTGGGTATCTAATTTTAGTGCATCAAGACACCCGTGGAAAATCAGTACGGTCTGGGTGTGATGGCTAATTTTACTATGCCAGAATATCAAGAGTTCCAATCTGGAGAAAGAAGAAGCTAACTCCTTGATCAAAACAGCCGAAAGGAGAAGTTAACTCCTTGATCAAAAGGGCAAAAAGGAGAAGCTAACTCCTTAATAAAAAGAGCGAATTGATTGTCCCTCGGAATGAACCTCGGAAATTTTTGAGCTAACTTGAGTTGTTTTGCAGATATGCTGTAATTGCGGACGATTACTCTCTTTCAAGAAGGGGAGATGCAACAGATTGCTGACGTGTCAAAGCCTAAAGAATGGAAACGCCAGAAACCCTAATTCTAGAAACCCTAACCCTAAAACTTGTAAAGCCTAATTCTGGAAACGCTAACCCTAAAACTGCAGAAACCCTAACCCTAACCCTAACCCTACGGGAAGCAGGCAGATTTCTGTAATTTACACTGGCTGATGACATGGCAGGTGTACGGATTTTCGTGATTTACGCTGCTGATGCCGTGGCAGGTTGTACGGATTTCTGTGATTTACGCTGGCAGCTTTTGGCATTGCTTTTTGGACCATATGCTTTTAAGTTTGAAGGCTTTTCACTATAATTGCTTTTTAGGCCAAGGGCCTTTAAATATGAGGTTAGGGCTCATTCTCTGGCATGCTTCCTGGAGAAGGTGCAGAGTCTGGAGTACCGGCTTGTACCGTGTTGATGCAATATAAAGAAATACCGAAAGTGGCGCCAAGGTTTGGGGCCAATACTCTCTGGGGTGGAATCCCGCCACTCCATGTCGCGTGTCGTCTCTCTCTCTCTCTCTCTCTCTCTCTCTCTCTCTCTCTCTCTCTCTCAGTTCTGTTTTTATGAAGTGCAAAAAGTCCGTTCAGTCTGTTCTTTTCTATTGGCACGTGGTGCCCGTCTTGTGACAGTCAGAATATGGTCAAGAGTGGAAAAGCCTCTTCTAAAATCGGCCTGTCCTGCTGCCCGTATACCCTCACTTTGTGCACATCTGCTCAATCGCTGCTCAAGGATAGATGCATACGACGTGCCAATGTTTGTCCAATCATAATAGTACAGTAGTTTTTAAGCTCCATAGGATCACGTGTCTTGAAGATGGGCACAATAGTAGACAGTCTCCAAGTCTCAGGTAGACCTTGACACATGACACGGTTGAAGAGAACTGCAAGAACCTCTACGAGCATATCTCTAGATGTACAAAGTGCTCTTCTACTAGACCATCATGATCATATGCCCTCCTGATCCTCATCTTGTCGATGGTCGTCTTTACCATCTCAATGATAAAGAAGGTACTCGTAGATGCAGGTTTGATGCTATCAGATCGAGGAGAAGCTCATTGTTGCTCATGCCCCATCCCCCGCTACCCCTGCCCTTCCTCGTGCTGCCCAACCCGTCCCACCTCACCCCCCTTCGCATGGAAACCCCCCACCCCCAACCCCCTTGCAGCCCTCCCTTCGGTTTCTTCCTCCCCACTCTGCAGCCCCTCTTCTTGTAGCCCTACCCTGCGCTTCTGTTTCGGCGTACAATGCTTGTGGGCTAGCCTTAGTGCATATGTGCTTTTCGTTGACAGCTTCGCCTTCTTGTCCAGAGCAATAGACACAAAATGGCGGCCCCTGCTCCATCCCAGAGGGCCATGTCCGACAGCGTGGAGCCGACCCACCCTCCGACTTGCTCTTTCGCCAGAAGAGCAAGCGAGCTTGATGGCCGAGGTGGAACGGATTCAAGCCACCTCGATCATTCGCAAGATTGTTGGCACACGGCCCAACAGAGGTGAAATTTGGGACTTACTCCAAGCGTGACTCCTCATTGAAGTGGGCAAGATCATCGATGTGCAGATTCTCGGGAGAGGCTACTACCAGATAGAGTTTGAGTCTCTAGAGATGGCAGCCAAAGTGATCTCCATGAGCTCTCTAGGCATTCGGGCGGCTCGAGCTTAACTTCAGACAGTGGCACCATGGCCTCGACCCGACTACAAATGTGCTTGAGGAGGAGGCAGATCTTCCCATCCAAGTTTGCTTTCCAGGACTGAGGCGGGAGTATCTTCCCTTATTTTCAAGCATTGGCTCCATGTTTGGGACGGTCTTGGAGACTCCGTGCACTTCAGCTTCAGTTATGGCCAAGGCCACAGGGTTACCCGTTGTGCAGGTCCTTGTTCGGGAGACACACACACTCCCGAAGGTGGTTCTTCTACCTCATGTGAAGGGTGGTTGGGTCAAACAAAGTGTGGAGTGTTTGGGCCTCCTGAACCAGTGCTTCATTTGCAGACAAATGGGCCATCTTGTGAGGGTTTGTCCATGCAGACAAGCTCGGCTACCTCCATAGCCACAGGTCCGTAGGGTGGGCCCTTCATCGAGTTTCGAGGTCCTCGCAACAAGGGCTTCAGAGACCCCCAGAGACCCAGCCTCAACAACAACAAATGACCAGATTGAGGAGGGATAGCACAAGGTTGGGGGCCGCTGTCGACAGGGAAAGGCTTCTCGCCCTGGAGGCTGCCCCATTGTTCCTCGACGGGAGTGCGTTCCTGCGGAAAACCGCTTCGGACCTTTGCAGCAGGAGACCACCTCAGACCCCTCACCTTCTACCTCTTGTGTGCAGGAGGATCCCCCCCCCCCCCGCCGGCTCACCCTTGGCCGATATCCCCCCTCCCACCAATCCTCCCCCCCCCACCGCCAGCTTCACCTTCTCCACCGTCGCCCCCTCTTTCGTCTCCTCCAGCTGCTGGCTCTAAGCGTGCTCCTATAGCCCATCGATCCCAAGGCAACTCTTTTGTTGTTGTGGGTAGGCTGGTTTGGGAGAGGTAGCCTTTCTTGCGACCTCCCCTTTTGGTTGAGAGCTCGGCCTTTGGGGCTATTCCAGGGAGCCTTTCCAGTTTCGGCATCAGCAGACGGTGGGATCTCTTCAGCTATGCTTTCACTCGCTTCCCTCATGTTGACTTAGAGGCGGCTTGCTTTTGGGTTCATGTCCTGTTTCTTGCGGCATGTGGTATTGATGCTCTAGACTCTGTGGTGGAATACGCCTTTCCATTGTGTGGTTGGGACCGCAGGTTTGGACCTTGGACTCGTCAGTCGGTTGGGTTCAGACTCGGGCCCTTGAGTTCTCTCATTGCACTGAGGACCTTGGAACCACAAATTTGGTGCAGACTTTGTGGCCGTTGGCCAAGTTCATAGTGACATTGCCCGATGCCACAGGCTACAAATGCATTACTGTTCATTTCTTTGAAGATGCGCAATTCCCTCCTTGTAAGTGCACGCATATCCTCAGGCTCTGTAGCAATTGACCCATTTGATCTCCTCAACTGACAGGCACTGGTGTGCGCATGGCGAGGACCCACATTCTCAAAGAACTCACCAGTAACTCTGTTACCCACCTGGGTCCAGTGAGATGCCTGCTGATGGAGGGCAAACTCATGACGCCGCTCCTCAATGGTGATCAGCTCCTGTCGAGCCTGCTGCATCTACTCTTCCAACCAAGGACTGTCAGGGTGACGCTTGTGCATATGTTGTAAGGAAGCAATGCCCGGTCTGAGATGTTTCTCCTCCTCGGCTGTAGCCAAGCGAGTTGCAGACTCCTCGAGGAAGAAGCGACTAAGCTCAGTAAGTCCAGTGGCCACTCTACTAGCAGGAGTGTCGTGAGTGCCCAAGCTCTTTGTCCAAAGAAACCCCCCCCCCCGAGTGAGCTCTGTATCCAGTAGAATTCTCTTGGGGATGCGCAGCATCGCACTTCTACTCTTCTGTCTATCTGCAACAATAAGAATCGCTAGCGCATGATCGGAAAAGGTAGTCCCCGCCAAAATGCATACACATCCTCCCATGTCAC
This sequence comes from Adiantum capillus-veneris, assembly GCF_014529385.1. Classification (NCBI taxonomy): domain Eukaryota; kingdom Viridiplantae; phylum Streptophyta; class Polypodiopsida; order Polypodiales; family Pteridaceae; genus Adiantum; species Adiantum capillus-veneris. The sequence goes on along the minus strand of NC_140934.1, from coordinate 173,999,811 downwards.
AAATGCGGTCACTCGCGTAGAAGCGATCTATCCGAGATAGATTCACGCCCCCTACTCTACGGTCAGATCGAGAGAAAGAGACTGTCTAGGGGTCCCACAAAGCTTGCATGCTGTCAAACATTTGAAATCCTCACGGTCATACCTAAGCTCCCAAGCTGCCAACTACCACGTGACATTATCCGCGCAGAGCTGGCTGCCCCGCCACTAGTGGTTGAGGCGCTCACCAAATCGGTCTTCGTTATATACCGCCTGTGGGACTTTCGCAGAGACAGTTCCTGCCTAGCACTTGAGTCCTCTTAACAGTTAGCCTTGCAGGGAGATGCAGCATGCTGGTATGGGGAGATGACATCATGGTTTCAGGCACATGGGTTCAGCATGGACAGATTGTCCCCCTTCCAATACTCATTGCAGTACTCATTGGATGCACCCTCTCTGACCTTTACACAGTCCGAGATCACCAGGCTCATCCGCCAGGACCTGACTCAATTAGACACGAGGAGGACATGGATATAGTCGGCACAGGAGTTGGGCACGAAGATGGCTTTCTATAGAGAGACATCTTCTCTAGCTTACGGAGGCGGCTTTGTGACGAGACCCAGACACATGGACACCCACTTGTGCTATTGGCCAAATACGCACATCTTCGCACCAGCTTCGGGTCAAGACTGGGAGATATAGCGGAGTACGAGCAGAGGTCAGGACTTGCCCCTTGTGTCACATGGAGCCCGAGACAGAGTTGCACTACACATGGCACTGCCTAGTCTACTATGAGATACGAGGCCGCTTCCGTCGCCTGTTCAGAGTGGGCTTTGGACCACTCTCTAGAGTCATGGGGTACAAGGACCTGAGATGCTTGGGATTGTTTTTGCTTGAGTTGCGCAGACACAGAGAGATCCTGATGAGAGGAGGGGCTAGCCAATCTCATAGACGAATCACATACTTCTTTAGAGCAGACAGTGGGCCATCCGGAGGAGCTACTACCACAATCGAGCCCACATTCTCCTTGCACCAGAGGCACGTTGATTGACCGAGCAACTGAGCTAGGGAGGTCTAGATGCCCATGACTGCGGAGGACTACACATCACCGACGGAGGCTGCACCAGAGGAGTCGGATCACTTTGGCCCAACACACACGAGGCCTGGTCAGACTACTGACCATGGAGGAGATTGATGAGATCCGCCAGCGATCGATGTTGGATCTCCTGTGATCTAGCTCTTTCTGAGGATGCACCCACACTGTGTTGTCTTAGCCCCCCACTCACTTCACCCCCTAACCCCTGCTCATATCCTACACATGCCCAGCTAGCTGCTTAGCTCACAACTAGCAGCTTAGGATTCTCTAGTTTTTATTTTTGTTACTCAAGACTTTGTATCAGATCCACCACATTGTAACTTTCCGGTCTCATAGGTAACTTTAGCCTTTTGAGATGTCTATTTTTTGGTCTCTACCTTCCAAGATTACAGTTTGGTAAAAAGCTAAAACAGGGCGCTGCTCGCTACTGCTAAACGCCCCCCCCCCCTCCCCTGCTGCGCCATCGCTGCCCCCCCTCCCCCCCCGCTGTCCTCGCCCCTGCCTGCCCTTGTGCGCGGCAGCCCAGCCCAGCCCGCCAACCCCCCTGCTGCGCGTACCCGCTCGCTGTCCCCCCCCCCCCCCCCCCCCCCCCCCCCCGCCCGCTACCTCTTGAGATCCCGCCCATTGCCCGCCTTATCCGCTCTCCCCCCCGTCTTCTTCTTTCCCGAAGACTCCTGCAATTGGCTCTGGCAGCACTGTTTCTTTGGACAGTGCTCGGCGCGCTCGATTGCAGAGTCTCTTCACCGTCCGCTTCTTTGCCACAGCAGTAGACACAGATGGAGGCTCCAGCTCCGCCACAGAGGGACTCGTCTGAAGCCCCCTCGCCCGACCCCACTGAGCCCACCATTCGACTTACTCTTTCACCGACAGAGCAAGCGAGCCTAGCCGCAGAGGTAGAGCGCTTACAGGCGACTGCTGTCATCTGCAAGATTCTTGGCACGCGACCTAGCAGAGGAGAGTTGCGCGACCTTCTCCAGGCCCGCCTTCTCGTAGAGGTGGGCAAGATCTTGGACGTACAGATACTCGGACGAGGTTACTATCAGATTGAGTTTGAGACCTTCGAGATGGCGTCCAAGGTCATCTCCATGAGTCCATTGACCATTCGAGCAGCACGAGGCCACTTTCGACAGTGGAGACATGGTTTCGACCCTACTTCGGATGTTCTAATAGAGGAGGTAGACATCCCCATCTTTGTCTGCTTTCCGGGTTTGCGGAGGGAGTACTTACCACTTTGTCTAGGATTGGCTTAGCCATTGGGACTGTCCTGGAGACACCTCGCATGGCAGCCTGAGTAGCTGCCAAGGCGGCTGGCATTCCCTCAGTTCGCGTGTTGGTCAGAGACACTCACGCGCTCCCGAAGGTTATTCTTCTGCCTCGGGTGAGTGGGGGTTGGTTCAGACAGAGTGTGGAGTATTCGGGCCTCCATAACCAGTGCTTCATTTGTCGACAGATGGGCCATCTAGCGAAGGTCTGTCCACGGAGGAGGCCTCGACCTACACCACAGCCCCAGCCCCAGCCTGCAAGGGCTGGCCAGCAGACACGGACAGAGACACAACGCACACATGCAGAGCCACTCTCTGAGCCGGGGGCTCCAACGGAGGAGGGATAGCAGCAGGTCCGTGGTCGACGACGACAAGGGCCACAGGGACAGCTTGGCACTCAGACTGGTCCTCAGGCACCTACTCAGCAGTAGTGGGTTCCCACGGGGAACCGGTTTGGTCCTCTTGAGCAGGATGAGGTCCCTGCTCCAGCCCCCACCCAACTTCATCATCGACAGCCCCTCCCCCTCCAGAGTTTCCCCCCTCTTCCTCATCCTCCCCCCGCCTCCTGCTCCGCCACCTCTTCCCCCTGCCCCTCTACCTCTGCCGCTCTCCCCGGCCCTTTTTTTCCACCGCTCCCCCCTGCTCCTTCTCCTCCCTCTCCCGCTTCACTTCCACAGTCGACCCAGGGGGCAGGGTCTTCTCCGGCTGCTAGGAGATCTCTTGGCAGCGTCTTTGCCATGAGTCACTTGGCGAGAGAGGGACAACCTTTCTTGCGCCCCCCTCTATAGGTACAAACGTCTCCCCTTGCAGCTATCCCTCGTGGTCTGACGAGCATTGACATCCGGCGCCCATGGGACTTCTTCGACTACAACTACACTTGTTTTCTCGGCGACCCCTCAGCAGACCATGAGGCAGCCTGCTTTAGGGTCCATGTTCTGTTCCTTGCAGCTAGGGGTACAGAGGCCTTGGACTCAGCAGTTGGCTTCTCCTTTCCCCTTTGTGGCAAGGACCAGACTGAGTGGACTCTCAACTCAATGTTGGGATGGTTGCACACACAGGTCCTAGAGTTCTCTCACCACATGGGAGAACCAAGAGTTACAGACATGCTTCAGACTTTGTGGCCATTGGCCAAGTTTGCGGTGACACCTCCAGATTCAGCAGGATGTAGACACATTGTGGTTTACTTCTTTGCCGATACACAATGCTTGCCATGCTATGTATACATTCATGAGGACTCCTGGACAGAGGAGGTTGCTTTACGTACGGCTCGCTTTGCTTGGGCTTGGGCCATGCACTCGTTGCAGTCATGCCTATCTAGAGGACTCTCGGATGCGGATTCCTCCCCATCCAAGCCAGCCTCGAAGATAGCCCATCTAGCTGCTGTAGCAACATCTGTTCTCTCTCGCTCCCCATGACGATCATCTCATGGAACCTGCAGGGACTAGGTGGGCCCCAGTTTCAGCGTTAGCAGAGCCGACTGCGTCAGGAGATTTAGCGCTGCCTTGTGGGAGGAGAGATTGATCTCCTTATGCTTGAGGAGCACCATCATCTGTGTGAGAGCTGCATTAGACGTTGTGGTCAGCTCTTGCGTGGACGATATGGTACTTTTTGGTCAGCTGCTTTTCGACCTGAAGGCATCCAGGGTGGGGTATGTATGACTATTGCGGACTCTTTGCAGAGCAAGCCATTGTGGGCAGAGGGATTATTGTGCCAGGCAGGGCTCAATGGATTACTATGCACGTTTAGGGTTGCCTGGTGGGCTTCCTGAACATCTATGCGCCCAATGTGGTGAGTGCTCGAGCAGAGTTTTGGTCACAGATAGTTGAGTCTCTGCCGCAGGCAGAACACTCGTGCATAGGAGGGGACTTCAACATGTTGGAGGACCCTTCTGACAGGATTGGTGGTAGCCATGCTACTATGCATGGAGTTGAGCTGGCAGCTTGGGAGAGGTTTTGTATGACTGAGGGTCTCGGATGTTTGGCAGCACTGTGGTTTTGTGAGGCCTCCAGACAGCCTTGCCTTCTCTCGTACGGACCGCAAAGTGTGAGGAGTGAATATATCGCGGATAGATCGCTTCTACACTAGTGACCATTTCAGTGACTTGGAAGGGACAGTGGGCATTCTGGCAGGGACTTCCTTCTCGGGCCATGCACGAGTGATCCTCACAGTGGCAGACAAGCAGAGGAAGGGAGCACGATGCTTCGCATCCCAGAGAGGGTCTTGTTGGACTCAGCACTCAAAGAGCGGGTAGAGGTTCTATGGACAGGCAGGACTCTCCTGCTGACAGAGTGGCCTCAGACCTAGCTCAGATTAGCCGTTTCTTTCTCCAGGAGTCTCTGGCTCGCAGGGCTGCATTGAGAGAGGAGGAGCAGCGTCTCAGACGAGGCATTGCTTCGTTACAGAAGATGCAGGAGCAGCATCCAGACAGTCCTTGGCTGGAGGAGCAGCTACAACAGGCTCGACAGGAGCTTGTTACCACAGAGGAGAGGCGACATGAGTTTGCTTTCCATCGACAGGCATCTTAGTGGACCAAGGTGGGTGACAGAGTGACTGGTGCTTTCTTTGAGGCAGTGGGACCTCGGCATTTGCATGCCAAGGTCAGTCAGTTGAGGAGGCCCGACGGGTCAGTTGCTTCTGAGCCCGAGGATATGCGTGCAGTTGCTAATGACTTTTACCGTGAGTTACTGTCTGCAGAGTCCTAGTCAGAGCGTCAGGATGCATGCAGGGAGCAGGTTTGGGCACAGATGCCTTGTCTTGTGATTGAGGAGATGCGTCAGAGGCTTGAGCTGCCACTTCAGCTTGAGGAGCTGCACACGGCTCTTAGGGCCCTCCCCCGTGGTAGCTGTCCAGGTGAGGATGGGCTGACTCCCAGTTTTTTCTTGGAGTACTGGGACCTGCTTGGCCCAGATCTCTGTAGTGCTTTTCAGTACATTTTGCACACAAGAGTGATGCCTGACAGCATGAGTGAGGGCCTGATCTACCTCATTCCCAAGGAGGGTGGCTCCTTGGATGAGATTCGACAGTGGCGCCCCATCACCATCCTCAACTCAACCTACAAAATTCTTGCCAAGGCTCTGAGTTTGAGGATTCAGCCACTTCTTGAGGGCCTTATACATGGGACTCAGACAGGTTTTGTCAAGGAACGCAGTATCCTTGACAACATCTTTACTTTTTTGGGAGGCTTCTGCCCTAGCATGGCTCCGTGGTGAGGACCTAGTGATTCTTCTTCTCGATTTTGAGAAGGCATACGACAGAGTTGACTGGGACTTTCTAGAGGGCACTCTACGCAGGATGGGCTTCTCAGATGCTTGGATCATAGGGGTGTCAGCTTTGTACAGACAGGCTCACAGTCAGGTACTTTTGGAAGGAGGTAGAGGTGATTGCTTCATGCTCACACGTTCGGTCAGACAGGGTTGTCCTCTTGCCCCCTTCCTGTTTCTGTTCTATGCGGAGGTGATGAGCAGGTTTTTGGTGTAGCAGCAGGTTGGTCTACGGGGCTTAGCACTCCCTACTCGGGGAGATGAGCTATTGGATGCTGAGTTTGCCGACGACTCAGCCTTGTACTTGGATGGCTAGGAGGCCGACCTTCATAGGTGTGAGCAGGATCTAGAGACCTGTTGTGCATTGGGCGCACTGATCAACTGGAGAAAGACAGTGGCTTTCTTGGTTGGTAGTGCTCCTGTGCCCGATTGGATGCCAGGAGAGGGTTTTAGGTGGATCCCCCCAGGGACTGCAGTTCGGTACTTGAGCTGTCAGGTTGGTTTGGACTTGAGTTGTCTCCCGAGCAGCAGATTGCTCCTCTTCTCCTGTCTATCGGGAGAAATTTGCTACATTGGAGCTCAGCACGACTTTCTTTGGTTGGCAGAGCAGCAGTGGCCAACCAGGTGTTGTTGGCGACTATGTGGTACATCACTTCTTGCTGGATCTTCTCGAGTTCTTGTATCAGCCAGGTAGAGAGGCTGATCAGGAACTTCCTTTGGTCGGGACGTGACACTCAGATAGCCCGAGCCAAAGTGGCTTGGCAGGTCATCACTCTTCCTTGTTCACAGGGAGGGCTTGGGATCATTGACCCAGCACAGCAGAGCAGAGCCCTTCTTGGGAAGTTCATTGTCAGAGAACTTCTTCCAGGTGAGGAGCCCTGGAAGGAGTTCTTGCTACAGCGGCGTCGTGCTAGGGTGCTTCAGGCAGGAGGCCCCTGGCAACCTTCGACCAGATGGATCTTCATAGAGATGCGGAGAGTTGGTTTGAGCAGAAGACTGGAGGACCGCTTCGCTGTGAGTTTGCTTCGATCTTGGGAGCTCTTGCGGCGAGGCCTGGAGCAGAGACAACCTACTTGCACGGAGGAGTGCCTACGGCAGCCCCTTGTCTGGAACCCCATGGTTAGCACTCAGAGAGGCCCCTTGGTTGGTAGTCGGCCTCATGTTTCCTGGGGTCCCATGGCAGCGGGTTTAGCGCGCTCTTTAGGTGACTGGTTAGAGTTCACAGGCTTGTCAAAGGAGGTGCAGGGTTTCCATCTACAGGGCATGAGAGGGGTGCAGAGCATGTGCCAGGACATCTCAGAGGCAGTTCCAGCTAAGTGGCTCACGCCTCTCGAGCCAGTAGCACCCAGTTGGATGGGAGCCTTCACATGACTGGAGGTTCTCATCTCAGTCAGGGCCTGCTTAGAGACTGTTCCATCCCTTTTCTTCGAGCTTCAGGGTGGGGGACGCCTACAGCGAGTTGCAGTAGAGGCCCCGCAGGTGGCAGAGTGCTGTTTCTAGAGGATCCGAGTAGTGGGCATCTGTGGGAGGACTTGTATTATAGATCCTGACCCAGTAGCTCTTGAAATTGGACACTGGGGGCTGTGGGCTTGGGAGTGTTGTCCACTGGCACGAGTATAGTGGGATCTTGGTGAGTGGCTTTGGAGGGACCCCTTCTCTTCTGCAGACCACCCAGGTGTCCCGTTCTTTCAGTACACTGTTCGACTGGGACGTCATATACTAGCAGCACAGAGAGAGGCCCGTCCCGCTGCAGCACCTCATTGGCAGGAGGAGGGTCTCACAACTGAGTTCTTGGCAGCCTTCTGGGAGAGGTTGTGGGACTCCAGACAGCCGAGGCGAGTCACCTTGTTTCAGTGGTGTGCGACTAACCACTGAAACAAGGTGACTCGCACTATGCTCGTAACTCTTGTGGGCTCTCTTGATTACTCAAAAGAGGCTGGCTTCTCGTGTGTATCGGAGTTTGTTTCAGTTATGGCTGCAGGAGTAAAAATGGGAGGGTTGGTGAAAAAAACTGCTCAGCAAGTGATCAAGGAGTGTGGAAAGGGATAGGTGGAGGAGCTGGAGCGTTGGTAAATTGTCAAAGACTGCAATCTAAGAGGGCTTGGCATTTGTAGAAGGCAAAGCAATGGCATGGAGGTGAACTGACCATTTATAGAGCGCCATAATCATATTACCTATTAACATAATTTCTATGCAAAGACCACTAGTTGACAGCGCACAAGCTCGTTCAAAGTAGTATTCTTGCACTTTGTTTGAAGGTAGTAATAAAGCATCATGTGTTTGTTGATGCTGAATGTAAGCTCTTTCAAATGATTGCTTAATGCTTGCATCTGCTTAATTGTTTTGTGTGGGATCATTGTGTATCAACATATACATGCACTAATATGATAATCCAGTTTAGAATATATCTAAGCCATGGAAATTGTACTGAATGCAGTTGCGTGTTTGATCCTCGGAGAATGGGTATTTGCATTAGGAGGGGTGGAACATATGTCAGTAGAGATCGAGGCCATAGGTATCCTATGTATTGATTTAGAAGGAAAACTGATGTCCTGCAAGTGTTTTTTCTTTTGAAGAATTGTAATCAGAAATTGTTTTGACAGCATTGATCCTCTGCACATCGAAGACCCTCTTTATCCAACAAATAATGTTGGAAGAAATTGTTTTCGAATTCTTCAGTGTGTCAAGGTTTGTTGCTTGTGGCTTGTTTAGCTGTGCTGTTATCCTCAACTCTGCAGAGCATTCAAGTTTAACATATCTTTCTCCATTTTTGCAGGCTTTTGCAGATGCTTATTCATATATTGAGAAGGCTTTAGTGGACTTTAAAGACAACAACTGGAAGGTGGAATCTTTCGACCTGCTTTCAAACATTCTACCAAGCGTGCAAAGCTTGAAATTACTACCAGATCTCAGCTGACATCCAGCAGCCAGAAGAGTACATGATACATGCTCGTAGAAATAGGTGCTTATTTTTTAATGGGTCTACAACCATTTACAGACACATGTTCTTCTTTTCTGTTGAGTTGAATGTTTGCAAGTGCCCTGAGATTCTTAAAACTAATCATCATCTTTTCACCTATTGGATGCGTCAAAAATTGGAATTACCAGAAGGCTTGCAGGTGCAGACCATGATGATCTGTATTGCCTTGCAGGAAGATGGCTGCTTGCAGAAAGTGAATGTTGGTGGTAAGAAGCGTATGTAGTTTTAGAATGAGTTAGACATGCTCTGGTGATATATTGAGCACCTTACTGCCTTTCAGGACAGATGCCTGGCATCAGTCAGTAAGCCTTGAAGAGGTAAGTGAAAGTACTTTCAGAATTCGATAGTAATGCCTCTGGTGGTTGTAGCGAGCTGTCTTCTTGTTTCCAAGTGCAAGAGAAATCCCTTGGATGAAGATGAAGGGAGACCCTGACTAAAGAGAAGCCTTTGCCATCCCCCTTGTGAAGGGACCAGAACACAAACAGCTACAGTTAAGTAAATAAAATTGTTCGAGGAGGATATCCAGGTACATTTAGACTGCTGTAAGTTTTGCATTGCTTCATACTTTCTGAATCTAGAGTTTAGGCAATTTCACTCTATTTCAAGCAAGATAATCTCTGCCCGCCCTTTTAACCACGTAGGCAACGATGCAACCTCTCTTTGGAGAAACAGTCAAGCATCGGCATGGCTATTCACCTACCTTAACACACTGAGGATCAGATGAAAGACCAAGTCACCAGGTTTTGTACCCTAAATTTGTTTGAGGGGTTTATTGCAGCTGTATGTCTTCTGATATTCTAAAAGTAGATTTTTTTTTTTCTGAGAAAGAGATCCTTCTATCAGTTAATGAAACTGCCCATAGGGCTACAACCACCTCTACTAGAGAGGGCTACAACAATCATAAGGGGAGACTCTCCCAATGAAAAAACAGCATATGTACAATGAGGGCTAAATCAGGAGATGGGAGGAGGGAAAAGCCACACAGGTGGTCGGTAGTGCCATCTGAGCACACTTGGAACATGGTGAAGAAAGGCCCAAGACGCTAGAGTCGAAGGAAAGCCTCTCTTCACTCCTGCATGCGGTAGGAGCTACCCTGAAGTCTCTCGAATCGTCCCCTGAGAGTATGGATCAGCTCCAGCCAAAAATATCGAACAGTCTCCGCTGGTGGCACAAGGCGAGACTCAAAGATGCGGAAGCAGCGGGCCCGCCAGATGAACCAGAGTGTCGGGAGTTCCCAACACACCTCTCTCTCACTTCACCACTCCTGTGGAGTAAGCTCTGTAGCATGCTGGAGTGTAGGTTGACCCCCCTGTATGACTATCATCTTGTTGGTGGAGGATAGCTCAAACTGTAATGTTGGGCCCGTGAGACCAAGCAGCTGCCCACCAAGTGTATTGCTGTGCTGTGGAAAGAGTTGGCATCAGCCGAAGGACCCGAAGCCACACCTGTTCTGCCATAGGGCAGTCCCAAAGACAGTGACGTTGACTCTCCAGAGGATGGCCACCAGCTGCACATGCTGCCGAGAGGCCACTATGTACAAGCCAGCTCCCCACTGCTGTAGCTCTATGTGCAACTAGCCACTGGAACAACGTGACTCGCCACGGCTGTCTGGGTCCCACAACCTCGCCCAAAAAACTAACAAGAACTCAGCTATGAGACCCTCCTCCTGCAAATGAGGTGCTTCAGCAGGATGAGCCTCTCTTCGTGCTACCGATATGTGACGTCCTAGTTGAACAGTGTATTGAAAGAAGGGGACACCTGGATTGTCGGCTGAGGTGAAAGGGTCTCTCCAAAACCACTCTCCAAGATCCCACTGCACTCGTGCCAGTGGACATCTCTCCCATGCCCACAGCCTCCGGTGGCCTGTCTCAAGAGCTGCTGGGTCAGGATCTATGACACAAGTCCTCCCATAGATGCCCACAACTCGGATCGTCTGAAAACAACACTCTGCAACTTGTGGGGGCTCTACTGAGACTTTGTGTAATCGACCCTCGCCTTGTAGCTCGAAAAACATGGAGGGTACAGTCTCTGAGCGAGCCCGAACTGTGATGAGGACCTCCAGTTGCGTGAAGGCCCCCATCCATTTGGGTGCTACTGACTCGAGAGGTGTAAGCCACTCAGCAGGTACTGCCTCTGTGATGTCCTGACACATGCTCTACACCCCTCTCATGCCCTGTAGCTAAATGCTCTGAAGCTCCTCTGACAAACGTGAAAACTGTAGCCAGTCACCTAAAGTGTGTGTTGGACCCTCTGCCAAGAAAGATGAGGCCTACTACCAACCAAGTGGCCTCTCTGAGTACTGACCATGGGGTTCCAAACAAGGGGCTGTCTCAAGCGTTCCTTAGTGCAAGTGGGCTGGTGCTGCTCCAGGCCTCTCCGTAGCTGCTCCTAGGATTGAAGCAGACTCACCGCAAAACGATTCTCCAGTCTTCTTCTCAGGCCAACTCTGCGCATCTCTGTGAAAATCCATCTGATGGAAGGTCTCCAAGGGCCTCTTGCCTGAGGCACTCTAGCTCTAAGCCGCTGCAGCAAAAACTCCTTCTAGGACTCCTCCCTTGGAAGGAGTCCTCTAACAACAAACTTCCCAAGAAGGGCTCTCCTCTGTTGTGCAGGGTCTATGATCCCCAACCCCCCCCCCCCGAGAACAAGGTAAAGTGATGACTTGCCTGGCCACTTTGGCCCGGGCTAGCTGAGTGTCGCACCTTGACCAATGAAAGTTCCTGATCAGCCTCTCTACTTGGTTGATGCAGGAGGTCTAAAAGATCCAACAAACATAGTAGCCAACAACACCTGGTTGGCCACTACAACTCTGCCTGCCAAAGAAAGTTGTGTCGAGCTCCAATGTTACAGCTTCCTCCTTAATGGACAGAAGGAGGGTAGCAATCTGCGCTCAAGAGACAAGTCCAAGCCAACTTGACAGCCCAAGTATCGAACTGCAGTCCTTGGGGGGATCCATCTAAAACCCTCACTTGGCAGCCAATTAGGCGCTGGAGCACTACCAACTGAGAAAGCCACTGTCTTCCTCCAATTGATCAGTGTGCTTGATGCACAACAAAACATCTCAAGAGCCTGCTCGCACCTGTGTAGGTTAGCCTCCTGGCTCTCCAAGTACAAAGTAGAGTCATCTGCAAACTCAACATCCAGTAGCTTATCGTCCCGAATAGGGAGCGCTAAGCCACGTAGACCAACCTGCTGTGAAACCAAAAATCTACTCATCGCCTCAGCATAGAACAGAAAGAGGAAGGGGGCAAGAGGGCAGCCCTGTCTGACCGAATGTGTGATCATGAAATGGTCTCCTCTACCTCTTGCCAAAAGCACTTGACTGTGTGCACGTCTGTAGAGAGCTGACACACCTCTGATCCAAGCACGTGAAGCCCATCCTGCATAGAGTGCCCTCCAAAAAGTCCCAATCAACTCTATCGTAGGCCTTCTCAAAATCGAGAAGAAGAATCACCAGATCCTCACCATAGAGGCGCACGAGGGCAGAAGCCTCCCAAAAAAGTAAAGATGTTGTCAAGGATATTGCGCTTCTTGACAAAAGCTCTCTTAGTCCCATGTATAATGCTCTTTAGAAGTGGCCGAATCCTCAAACTTAGAGCCTTGGCATGAATTTTGTAGGCCTAGTTGAGGATGGTGATGGGTCTCCACTGCCGAATCTCATCCAAGGAGCCACCCTCCTTGGGGATGAGGTAGATCAAGTCCTCGCTCATGCTGTCAGGCATCTCTCCTGTGTGTAATATGTACTGAAAAGCGTTGCATAAGTCGGAGCCAGGCAAGTCCCAGTACTCTAAGAAAAAGCTGGGAGTCAACCATCCTCGCCGGGACAGCTACCATGGGGAAGTGCTTTGAGGGCCGTGTGGAGCTCCTCTAACCAAACAAGGCATCTGCGTCCAAACGTGCTCTCTGCATGCATCCTGATGCTCTGACTGTAGCAACTGCACGCATGTCCTCTCGCTCTGAGAAAATTGACCATCAGGCCTCCTCAACGGGCTGACACTGGTGTGCACACGCCGGGGACCCATTGTCTCAAAGAACGCCCCCGTCACTGTCACCCACCTGGGTCCTGTCTCAAGGACGTGACAACTGCTAACCTTAGTTGTTGGTTTCTTTCGATGATTTTCGTTTAATTTTTGAGACCCTCTTTTTGAAGTTGCAAATGGTTGGACATTGTATGGCCAGTGTGAAACAATAGTTTCACCTGCAGACGGGAAGTTGGTCGGCACTGGAATTCTAGTAGTAAAAGGGTGTCTAGGCTCAGTTCAAAGTCATCCAGGTCCCCTCGGTCCCCTCGTTGCACTTAATAAGTTGGTGGATACTAGGAAACTAACTCAATGGAGGCACAATGCCAAGGTGGAGTCACCAAGAGAAAATCACCCGAGAACTGGGCTACATTGCATTTTTGGACGTGGTCCCAGTGGCGAAAGATTGTCAGATGACCAGTGAGAGTCCAATAAAAGCCTCTCATAAAATTTAGGGAACTGCTATTTTGGGCCATGGAATCTGTTCGCGTCATTAGCTCCAGAATGACGAGAGGAACATTTCATTACTCTGCCGCCAAGTCAATTGAGCAACCGGTTGAGATTATTTTAGACCAGAAGGTCCAAAGCGGGGAATTAATGCATGAGTGCCACTTGGCACATTTTTTGGCATTTTCCAACTTAAGAGAGATAGAACCGTTAAAATAAAACGTGGGCTGCATTTTTCAGCCGTATGGTGGATTGTTGCAGGTACCAAAGCTATTGTGTGCAAGCCTTCCCTCTCATGTACAATGTAGTGCATGAAGTGATGTCCTGCACACGCTGCAATGCTCTCTCTCTCTCCCCTATATCCAGTAACGTGATGCCCCACAAGAGGGCTCTTCATTTGACCTATGTACAGTTCTATGGTCTTATGCTTCTGTTCCGAGGCAAGAGCCTCTTTGAGTAGGAACAAGAGTAGCTGACTACTACTACAAAAACAGGCACCGGTGAGGGTGATAACCTCACCTTACAGGTGCATTTTCAGCGCTGGTTATGTGCTGTTTTTGGACTATTTTGTAGCCGTATGGACGACAGAAGCATTTGGAACGATGTCCCACTGTTAGAGGACAGTTTCGGGACTGTTCAGGGCTGAAAACAGGGTAAAAAACAGTAAATGCAGCGAGCTGTAATTGCTGTTTTTGGGCTGAAAACAGATGGATTACGTCTTTCGAAACGAGTTCCAGCAGGGGGATTTGTTCAGGGCGAGTTTTGGGGCCATTATGTTGCCGAAATTTTACCAGAACAGGTGTGATCTTGTTGGATACAGGTGAAGACCCCTAGGACTCTAGTTTTGTAACTTTACCCTCTAAAGGAATAAAGAAATATTGAAAGGAGCGCCGGTTTTTTGTGCCTACAGGTTGTCGGCGTCTGCTCGAAGCATTCTAGCTGCCGAGCCGTGTCTGCTTTGAACTGTTAATTCCCGTTACAGGTCACTTCTGCAAGGTTTCTCTGTGTGTTAAAGCTTAAGTAAAGTTTCGGGTGAAAGCCTACGTCTACTGCCCTACGGGCCGGTTTCATGGTTCCTTTGCCGGGATAGAATCACTTTTTCCTCAAGAAGTGTGCGTTGGTTGTTTTGGTGAAGATACAGAGTACAGGAACGCGGGATTACACTATCGCCGACAAAGGGAAGGGTATTATGGAAGAGGTTCCTCTGTGAAGGACAGGCAGGAAATTCCTACAATGTTCGAGGTTGGCGAGAGTTCACGGCCACATCTGTTTGTATGGAAAGCTGCCACTTTCTTGAAAGACAATGCGCTTACATGGTGGACGGGTCATGCAAGGACAATTACCTGCCACATGGGTAGACTTCAAGCAAATGTTGCATCTGCGTGGCTGTCAAATGAAGGTGAGGGTGTAATGAGTGTGTTTTTGTGGCCATAGAGACGGTATACGTCTCAAGCTCGTCACCACCAACTGTAAAAGATCTATTGATGCCTTTGACAACGATCTCACTTTCAAGAGCAATAAATTTGTTTTCTGCATTGAGCGTCCACTTCTGAACGTACGTGAGTCCCGTGCTTTGAGCAATAATGAGCAAAAAACAACTCTATCGATCCATTGATTTTGGGCCTCCAATAATACTTTCCGCGTGCAAGAGGCGCAACAACCATCCATTAGAGACTAATATCTCTTGTCAAAATATGCAACTTGAGGGTTTTCAAGGTGCGATCCCTCCAAAAGATGCAGAAGCCAGTGCTTACAACAGAGGTACTAGTAGTTCAGTTATTGGGGCTTCGGGATTACTGTACAAAGAACAGAGTGGCTCATTCAGCTTATGGAAGTTTGCTTGTATACTTCAAGCAAATGTTTGCATGTGCGTGGCTGTCAAATGAATTTGAAGCCGACGTCATGACGGATTGGCACCAACTCACTGTGGCTACTTGCAAGAGCCTACAGGAGTACAATTGGAGGTTTTGTAAATCATTGCTTTTCAGTAACCTCCTACAGGTTCGTGCCATTGACAGAGCAGATAGAGAAGTATTGTTGTGGGTTGCCTAAAGGGTGTTCGGGATTACTGTACAAAGAACAGAGTGGCTACCCTCACTCAGCTTATGGAAGTTGCCAACACTGGTCTTGCCTTGTTGAAGGGAGAGGACAATGGATTTCCGGGCAACGTAAAGGGTAGCAAGAAAAGAAAATTCAGCAAAGAAGCCCTTTGCAAAAGTGGCTCTTGAAGCATCACAGGGGTCAGAAAAGGACAACAAGGATAAGGACTTAGCCGGGACTTCTGGAGCATAGGCAAAGAACCCTAAAAGGAAGAGTGCGCAAGTCGCTCGAGGAAAAGAAGGTCTTGATGGCTGAAAATAAATGCTTTATATGCGAGCAGCCTGGTCACTTTGCTGCAGATTGTCCTCAAAGGACAAGGCGAGCTGATTCGGATGATAAAGAAGATAAGAAAGGAAAGAAGCCTAACCCCACGGCAAGTTTGGTGCCAAATATGGTGGGTGACAGGCCAAGCACAGATGCCAGCAAGTTATGCAGAGCATGGGGTAAAGTTAGAGATCAAAAGACACTCATCTTCTTTGATCCAAGTGCCAAAGCAAACTTTATCTCACCAGAGTTAGCTATCAAGCTAGGCATCAGCGTGGCAGAGATGGAGTACACGGAAGAGGCAGGGTTGGCATGTCGTGGCCACTTGTCAGTCAAATTAATCTGTGTTAGATAAAGAAAGGTCAGCATTTTTGCGAGAGTTAATGACTGTTTTTCTGATTCATTACTGTCGCAATTGCCGTTGGAGAGGCCTGAGGACCATGCGATAGATTTGATGCTAGGGTGTAGCCCACTAAAGAGACCTCCCTACAGGGTTAGTGCAGCGCACCCGAAAGATATTATGTGCCAGGTAGAGGAGCTTTTAGAGAAGGGGCTTATTCAGCCTAGTTCTTCACCTTTCTGCTCCCCGGTGCTTTTAGTGTAGAAGAAGGATGGCTCTTGGCGCATGTGTATTGATTACTGTGCGTTGAATAAGAATACCATCAAGAACAGGTTTCCTATCCCAAGGATTGACGATATTCTTGACCGTTTAGAGGGTGCTGCAATTTTCAACAGGATAGGCCTTAAGAGTGGGTACCATCAGATTCGTATAAGGCCAAAGGATGTGCACAAGACTGCGTTTAGAACGACATTTGGTCTTTATGACTTCTTAGTGATGCCCTTTGGTCTTACAAATGCTCCTGCCACGTTCAATAGAATGATGGACCGGATTTTTCGCTTGCATCAGAAGTTTGTTGGCACACTCTTTGACGACATGATAGTCTACTTGAAGAATGAAGAGGAGCATAGTCGTCACTTGACCATTGTGTTTAAAGAGTTGCCGAGTCACAAGGGGAAGAGCCTTCTCCACCCACTTCTTAACCATAAATTCCCTTGGTTGCTGAGGAAGCTTGGCAACCAGAGACTTGGTTTTAGTCATGAGTTCTGCAAAAGTCTCCTCTCGCTGGAGCACCATGTTGGCCAACTCGTCCAAAACCTTTTCCTGGTAGTCGCCTGGCGTGAATGCTGCACAGAACTGCTATCGTAAAGTGGTCCAAGTCGCAAAGTGGTTCTCTCCAAATTGACTGAACCACTTCTTTGCGAAACCATCCAAGGTAGATGGGAAGAGTACTAAGTAGGCATCTTCTTGGTTGAGGCCACGACCTCTGCAGAGAGAAACAAACCTTCGGGCATGGTCGTCAGCATCCTCTGAGAAGAGACCCTTGAAAGTCGGAAACTTAATATCACCTTAGCTAGAACGCTGTTTGTACAAGAGCTTATTGCACTAGAGCTGATAAGAAACTGATTTGGGTGGCTGGGGAGGTGTAGAACTTGTTGAGGGAATGGAGGTAGTTGTAGGGGAAGGTAGGGGTACTGGAGCTGGTAGACTTCTATGGGGCACGAAGGGTTGACGTTTCCTGTGGTAGTACTTCAGAGGACTGAGTAGTGGGCTTTGTCGCTCTTTTGACTACCTTGTATGTGTCATGCAGTAACCAAAAGCCACACAAGCCTTGGGCACGAAGACCTTGTACTTGTTGCTGAAAACTGGTCCAATCGCCACTAGACCAAGGCGAGTGACTAGACCACTTGGCTTGGACCAGGGATGAGGAAGGACTAGACTAGGGACGAGGACTAGTTGGACCAGGGACGAGGAAGAACTAGACCAGGATCAAACGCTACCTCCTCTCACCATAAACCATCACAGTTATCGTACTTCAGCACTCTCACCCCACTAGTACTTAACCTGCAGCGTGTCTTTTTCCTCGTTGAGTCTAGCATTAGATGAGGTGTGTTTCCTACGAGCCTGCTAACATTTCACCTCACCATTGTCTTCATCAATCCTTGCCTCACTTTTCTCCTTGTCCACTGTTTCAACATCGTTCTTTATGACTACATCTGTCTTGTGCCCCGCGAGTTTTTCAGTTGATTCCGCTCTGGTTAATAGATGTATTGTGTTCTCTAATGCAACAATCTCCCTTTGAATATGGATTTGTACCTTTAATTAGTGGCATTGAGGTCTCTATTGTTTAATTGAGTACTTCTCTTTTTTTTATAAAGCCTTCTCATCTGATTTACCACTTCCCTTCCAGATGTCCCTTTTTTTTAAGGAATATGCCTAGCCGTTGTCGTACTGTTCTTTTCCATTGTGGTCTTCACTTTATGGGCGATTTAAGTTTCTGTTTGTTCCCTTGTGCACTTAGCAGTGTTTATTCCCCACGTTCAAATTGATATTCATTGTTGTCCTCCTCCTCCTCTCCTTTACTCAACTCAACTCAACAGGGGCGTTCCAGTGTGCTTAGGCTAATTACTTCCTCACCATGCGTTGCTTTACTAGTGAATGTCTTGCCTGAAAGCCCTTTCCCTTGCTCCCTACCTCTATCTAACTTCCTAGGCCCTAATCTTTTCCCTGGCCCCTCTTCACACTCTCTCTCGACCCTAACCTAACCCCCTTGCCCCTACCCTATCTACTCACCCCTCTCCAAACTCTCTCGCCCCTAATCTACCCTAACCCCCTCGTCCCTCTTCAAAGTCTCTCGCCCCTAACCTACCCTAACCACCTCGCCCCTACCCAAACCTAACCCCCTCGCCCTCTTCAAACTCTCTCGCCCCTACCCAACCCATCGACCCTACCCTATCCCACTCGCCCCTCTCCAAACCCCCTCACCCCTACACTACCCTCTCCCTCGCCCTTACCCTAACCTAACCCCTTGCCCCTACCCTATGCCACTCGAACCCTACCCTCTCTAATCGCCCCTACCCTAACCCCTCACCATCGTCCTCCCCGCAACAATTCGCATCATCACTCATGAAATAAGGCGGCCTTCAACATCTAAGAGTCACTCAACTTTCTCCTTGGATTTTTTTTAACAGCCGCCTCGACCATCTCTGAGTGAGGTTCTTTCCCATGCTCAGCTACAGAGTCTAGGTCTCTCAGCACTAGCTGCTAGCGATCTACCAACCATAGTTCCTATTGAGATGATCCATGAGCTTTTAAAAACATTTCTTAAGGTAAGGGGTTACAAACTAACTCCTACACGGCTTATTCATGCCATGGGTATGACTAGCTTTTCATCTGTGAAACTTGCTACACGCACCTTTTCTCAGTTGTCCAAGGATGCAACAATCCAGGCATGTCAAGAGCTGCTCAGTACGGATCATCCCAAGTACGAAAGAAACAAACTGCTCCTAGCAATCTTTAGGTACTATTTTCTAGCCAGAGATGCGAAAGCAGATAAGGGGAAGTGTGACCTACCCACTACATCCTCCCACTTGGACGGCCTCTATTGTTTGATCCACACCTTACCCTGTGGATTCCACTAGATTCTCTTCACATCCTTACAATCTCGGGCCAAATGCTTTCGGGCCCAGGTGCAGTCTGTGCAATTGAGCTTCAAATGTTTTGCAGCACCTCTTTTGGCGTGGTAATAAATATCCATGTAACCCCTGCCCAAGTGGACGAGGATACCCAACTAGTGCTGCGAATTGGGAAAAGAAAATCTGTAACTACTGAGATTGATTAGAAAGTAAAGAAGAAAAAGAAGATCAAAGCAGATCAAAGTGTTATGGTCTTTTAGTAGTTTCAGTTGTTTCTCTCACCGAGACGGTGAGTGGTCTTGTGGCGGGCAACCTGTAGCAAGGCTACAATGTCACTGGCACGGGACAGGCAGTTAGTCATAGCTGGCCCGGGTTTCACATTGGACGGACTCTCTTGCCGGGTGACACGCGGCAGGGGTACGGGTGGTGCTCCAGTAGACATTGTGGCCAGCACACTACCACCACAGTTCAGAGATAGGCTTAGCTGGAGTCGATATTTTGCAGCCGTTGGTGGCTCTTCATGTTTGTATATATCCGTAGTGGGTTTGGATTAGTAGCTACTTTTATGTGGTCAGTAGTGTGGAGTCTATTATCTTGAGTTTACGCACAGCACGTCTTCATGTCTTCCTTGCACAGCTGAGCCTCCACGCCCCCATTGTACCATGACATTTGGGCTGGAGCCGAGTGTGCTGCACGCCAGAGTCTGTATTGGTTTCTTTGAGTTAGTTGATGTTCATACTGTTCAGGTTTCACTACTGAGTCTTGCTATTGTTGTTCTGTTCTTCATTGCCTTCTGTGTTTCCATTTTGTGGAGTGAGATCTCACGCACACTGCACTGAGGAGCACCCACTATAGAGAGCAGGACACATTATCTCCACTACACATTGCCACAAGATGAGGACTATTTTAGCTCATGGGTTTGGGGTGCTTGTTCTCAGGGCTGTTGAACGGCGAGCTTGGACGTAAGAGGTTCAGAATCTGAGAGGTTGGAGAGACACTAGGGAGGAAGCTAATTTCTTGTCGAAGTGTCATTTTGGGAAAAGGAGGGACATCATACATCCATAAGGAATGACTATTGACCTACAATGCACTGATGCAGTGTCCAGGGTAAAGCGGGTCTTTGTGGCATCCCTGCATTTGCAATTTTTGCAGACAAGGAAACAGATGGTGGTATACAGTTGCTTTGAGGTCATGTCTGTGCATGCTTGAAGGTGATTTGGAACAGGGAGATGGAACCAGCTTGCATTTCTCAATGGTCAGAATAGACACTGCAAAGGCAAAGAAGAAAGTTTGAAAACGAAAATCTCTTTCGGTCAGAGACAGCACAGAATCCTAATCAGAATAATTCAAACTGGTTTGAACAGTGATCGGAACAGCGCTTTACCGTCCTTGTCCCATGGATCTACAGATTACACTTTTCAATCCATTCATCTCTTCAAGGGATTCTGATAAAGTGATCAGCAATGTGTTACAAAGAGTATTTCCACAGTCCATTCATCTCTTCAGGAGCTTGATTTCCATAAATCAGTAGCAGTATTGTTAATTTTGGTGGTTCATCAGATGTGCAGGAGGTTGTGGGAACAGATCTGAGACCAGTATATGCTGGGTATGAGAGCTCTAAGGGAGTCACTGAAAATCATGTGGATCTAGATGTAAGTACTTTGAGAGTATGTTAAGGTTTCAGCCTGAGCAGTCCTCTCTTTAAGGCAAGGAACCCCCTCATGGCCCTACTAATGGTTGGCAGCAGGCTCCACGATGCCGTACTTTTAATTGGGAGCGGTTGACCACCCTTGGGCACAGGCCCGGCCTACTTCACCTGCTACATCCGAGGTTTCTGCTACCCAGATATCTCTCCCTCCTCCAGCGAGAGCCGCCACCCTTGACATTCACCATCTCTCACACCTAAAGAGAAAACACTGATCAATCTCATCCAGAAAATCTACATGAACCAAAAAGCAATATTGGCAACATTTATGGCCAGATAATCCTGAGAAAAGCCTTGAGACCGCTAAAGTAGCGTGGAGGGTCTCTATTGGTACTCACTGACAATCATGGGGGATTATGAGCTTGGCAATAAACATCGCTTCATTGTCAAAATAGTGATGAGAAATATAGCCATAAATGATGACAAATCAATGAGTTTCTTTGTTATCAAGCCACTTTTCGGTCATTGCCGCAATCAAAGCGGTAATGGTGTTTGCATGTTCTGCTGGCACCATCAATTGAATTCATTGGTTAGTCATCATACAAACATCATTAGGTGCAATGTGTTTAGTATTTTTGCTCTTGAGCCCCTCTCTCCATAGTCTAATCCCTAGGCTACCTTGACCCTCATCCCCTTTGTACTCAATGTCACTCCCAAAGTCAACAATGCAGTCATCATTGTAGCAAGCACATAGATGGTCCTTGATAGTGCACCCCATACGGAACATTCAGTAGAGCCTCCATATACTCGGACGTTTGCTCTTGATAAGAACTCCAAGAGCTGAAGGTGCTTCAAAAATTTTGTAACTAAAAACAAAGAGAGGGATTCCTTGTATTATTTTTTTCATTACTTTAATAAACCTTGTTTCAAAAACTCACATTTCCTTGGGACCTAGATTGGCTTTCACGTGTAGTAATAAAATAATGCATCTTTACGCAACTATAATGCATATAAGGAATCTTGCATCCACTTATTTACAAGGCACTAACAAAGTTAAATTAGTCATCGTTTGCTGAACCTTGAGAAGAAAATACTTCTTTTAAAGACTTTAGATTGTTCATGAATCACTTCCCTTGGTGGCATGGCAATTGGGTACTAAGGATTTTGCAATTCCATGAGCTTCTATTGAGATGACTCAAATCAACCCGAAACCCTAAACCTTACATGTGTAATTATTAGGCACGAGCAAGAACCACTTACCTAAATAAGTTATTCTTATCGGTCTCAATTGCAATGCAAGGAGTTATGGAAGAAACTCATTGATTTGTTTGTAAGGCACGTCGGTGTTGATGTCCTAGGTTTTTTGAAATCCCACCCACAATTCTTAAAATTTTAAGGTGAGAAATCCTACAAAGTTTAGAGTAGGTAAGTGTAAAACCTTCAAATAATCAATTGACCTCCAAAATTTTTGTGGGTTTTGCAAGCCAATTTAGGAAATAAAAAACATTGGTTCATTGTCAAAATAGTGATGAGAAATATAGCCATAAATGATGACAGATCAATGAGTTTCTTTGATATGAAGCCACAAACAAAGTGAGGGATTCCTTATATTATTTTTTTTCAGTACTTTAATAAACCTTGTTTCAAAAACTCACAGTTCCTTGGGACCTATACTGGCTTTCACATGTGGTGTAATAAAATAATTCATCTTTATGCAACCATAATGTGTCTAAGGGATCTTGCACCCACTTATTTACAAGGCACTAGAAAAGTTAAATTAGTCATCGTTTACTGAAATACATCTTTTAAAGACCTCAAATCGTTCATGAATCACTTCTTTTGGTGGCATGACAATTGGGCACTAAGTACTAAGGATTTTGCAATTCCATGAGCTTCTGCTGAGATGACTCAAATCAACCCGAAACCCTAAACCTTACATGTGTAATTAGGCTCGAGGAAGAACCACTTACATAAATAAGTTACTCTTATCGGTTTCAATTGCAATGCAAGGAGTTATGGAAGAAACTCATTGATTTGTCTGTAAGGCACGTCAGTGCTGGTGTCCTAGGTTTTGTGGAATCCCACCACAAATCTTAAAATTTTGAGGTGAGAAAACCTAGAAATTTTAGAGTAAAATGTAGAAAGGTCAGTGTAAAAACCTTCAAATAATCAATCGACCTCTAAAATTTTTGTAGGTTTTGCAAGCCTATTTAGGAAATAAAAGAAAAACATCGCTTCATTGTCAAAATAGTGATGAGAAACATAGCCATAAGTGATGACAGATCATTGAGTTTCTTCGTTATCAAGCCATTTTTTCGGTCATTGCCACAATCAAAGCGGTAATGGTGTTTGCATGTTTTGCTGGCACCATCAATTGAATTCATTGGTTGGTCATGATACAAACATCAGTAGGTGCAATGTGTTTAGTATTTTTGCTCTTGAGTCCCTCTCTCCATAGTCTAATCCCTACGCTACCTTAACCCTCATCCCCTTTGTACTCAATGTCACTCCCAAAGTCAACAATGCAGTCATCATTGCATAAACACATAGATGGTCCTTGATAGTGCACCCCATATGGAACATTCAGTAGAGCCTCCATTTACTCGAACGTTTGCTCTTGATAAGAACTCGAAGAGCTCAAGGTGCTTTAAAAAGTTTGTAACCACAGAAAAAGGGAGGGATTCCTTATATTATTTTTTTCATTACTTTAATCAACCTTGTTTCAAAATCTCACATTTCCTTGGGACCCAGATTGGCTTTCACGTGTAGGAATAAAATAATGCATCTTTACGCAACTATAACGCATCTAAGGGATCTTTCATCCACTTATTTACAAGGCACTAGAAAAGTTAAATTAGTGATCGTTTGCTGAACCTTGAGAAGAACATACTTGTTTTAAAGACTTTAGATTGTTCATGAATCACTTCCCTTGGTGGCATGACAATTGGGTACTAAGGATTTTGCAATTCTATGAGCTTCTATTGAGATGACTCAAATCAACTTGAAACCCTAAACCTTACATGTGTAATTAGGCATGAGCAAGAACCACTTACATAAATAAGTTATTCTTATCGGTTTCAATTGCAATGCAAGGAGTTATGGAAGAAACTCATTGATTTGTCTGTAAGGCACGTCGGTGCTGGTGTCCTAGGTTTTGTGGAATCCCACCCACAATTCTTAAAATTTTGAGGTGAGAAAACCTACAAAGTTTATAGTAGGTCAGTATAAAAACCTTAAGGCTGGGTTCATACTGGGACCGAAGAAGAAACAAACCTTTCAAAATCTTCTGCCGCCTAGTGTGAATATTGTGGAGGAGGAAAAGTGAAAAAGTGAAGGGGGTTGAGAGATGCCATCAACTCTTCCGAGGGGGGGGGGGGGGTGTGTCGGAAGAAAAATGGAGGGCACGGCGGAAGAGGGCCTCAAACTCCAACCAGTTAAATTTCGCCATGGAGGAGCGACGACCCTTTCCATTTTTCTTCTGCCGCCTAGTCTGAATCCACCCTTACAATAGTCAATTGACCTCTAAAATTTTTGTAGGTTTTGCAAGCCTATTTAGCAAATAAAAGAAAAAATCGCTTCATTATCAAAATAGTAATGAGAAATATAGCCATAAATGATGATAGATCAATGAGTTTCTTTGTTATCAAGCCACTTTTCCGGTCATTGCCGCAATCAAAGCGGTAATGGTGTTGCATGTTCTGCTGGCACCATCACTTGAATTCATTGGTTGGTCATGATACAAACATCATTAGGTGCAATGTGTTTAGTATTTTTGCTCTTGAGCCCCTCTCTCCATAGTCTAATCCCTATGCTACCTTGACCCTCATTCCCTTTGTACTCAATGTCACTCCCAAATTCAACAATGCAGTCATCATTGCAGCAAGCACAAAGATGGTCCTTGATAGTGCACCCCATATGGAACATTCAGTAGAGCCTCCATTTACTTGAACGTTTACTCTTGATAAGAACTCCAAGCGCTCAAGGTGCTCCAAAAATTTTGTAAACACAAAAAAGGGAGCGATTCCCTTAGATTCATTTTTTCATTACTTCAATAAACCTTGTTTCAAAAACTCACATTTCCTTGGGACCTAGACTCGCTTTCACATGTGTAGTAATAAAATAATGCATCTTTATGCAACCATAGTGCGTCTAATGGATCTTGCACCCACTTATTTACAAGGCACTAGAAAAGTTAAATTAGTCTTTGTTTGATGAACCTTGAGAAGAAAATACTTCTTTTAAAGACCTCAGATCGTTCATGAATCACTCCATTTGGTGACATGAAAATTGGGTACTAAGTAATAAGGATTTTGCAATTCCATGAGCTTCTATTGGGATGACTCAAATCAACCCGAAACCCTAAACCTTACATGTGTAATTAGGCACGAGCAAGAACCACTTACATAAATAAGTTATTCTTATCGGTTTCAATTGCAATGCAAGGAGTTATGGAAGAAACTCATTGATTTGTCTCTAAGGCACGTAGGTACTGGTGTCGTAAGTTTTCTAGAATCCCATCCACAATTCTTAAAATTTGAAGGTGAGAAAACCTACAAAGTTTAGAGTAGGCCAATGTAAAAACCTTCAAATAATCAATTGATCTCTAAAATTTTTGTGGGTTTTGCAAGCCTATTTAGGAAAAAAAGAAAAACATCACTTCATTGTGAAAATAGTGATGAGAAATATAGCCATAAATGATGACAGATCAATGAGTTTCTTTGTTCTGGTCATTGCCGCAATCAAAGCGGTAATGGTTTTTGCATGTTCTGTTGGCACCATCAATTGAATTCATTGGTTGGTCATGATATAAACATCATTAGGTGCAATTTGTTTAGTATTTTTGCTCTTGAGCCCCTCTCTCCATAGTCTAATCCCTACGCTACCTTGACCCTCATCCCCTTTGTACTCAATGTCATTCCCAAAGTCAACAATGTAGTCATCATTGGAGCCAGCACATAGATGGTCCTTCATAGTGCACCCCATATGGAACATTCAGTAGAGCCTCCATATACTCCAACGTCTGCTCTTGATAAGAACTCCAAGAGCTGAAGGTGCTTAAAAAGTTTGTAAACACAAAAAAGGGAGGGATCCCTTATATTATTTTTTTCACTACTTCAATAAACCTTGTTTCAAAAACTCACATTTCCTTGCGACCTATACTAGCTTTGACATGTGGTGTAATAAAATAATGCATCTTTACGCAACCATAATGCATCTACGGGATCTTGCACCCACTTAGTTACAAGGCACTAGAAAAGGTAAGTTAGTCATGGTTTACTGAACCTTGAGAAGAGAATACTGCTTTTAAAGACCTTAGATCGTTCATGAATCACTCCTTTTGGTGGCATGACAATTGGGTAGTAAGTACTAAGGATTTTGCAATTCCATGAGCTTCTACTGAGATGACTCAAATCAACCCGAAACCCTAAAACTTACATGTGTAATTAGGCTTGAGGAAGAACCACTTACGTAAATAAGTTATTCTTATCGGTTTCAATTGCAATGCAAGGAGTTATGGAAGAAACTCATTGATTTGTTTGTAAGGCACGTCGGTGTTGGTGTCCTAGGTTTTGTGGAATCCCACCCACAATTCTTAAAATTTTGAGGTGAGAAAACCTAGAAATTTTCGAGTAGGTCAGTGTAAAAACCTTCAAATAATCAATTGACCTCTAAAATTTTTGTGGTTTTTGCAAGCCTATTTAGGAAATAAAAGAAAAACGTCACTTCATTGTCAAAATAGTGATGAGAAATATAGCCATAAATGATGAGAGATCAATGAGTTTCTTTGTTATCAAGCCACTTTTCTGGTCATTGCCGCAATCAAAGCGGTAATGGTGTTTGCATGTTCTGTTGGCAGCATCAATTGAATTCATTGGTTGGTCATGATACAAACATCATTAGGTGCAATGTGTTTAGTATTTTTGCTCTTGAGCCCCTCTCTCCATAGTCTAATCCCTACGCTACCTTGACCCTCATCCCCTTTGTACTCAATGTCACTCCCAATGTGAACAATGCAGTCATCATTGCAGCAAGCACATAGATGGTCTTTGATAGTCCACCCCATATGGAACATTCAGTAGAGCCTCGATTACTCAAACATTTGCTCTTGATAAGAACTCCAGGCGCTCAAGGTGCTTCAAAAAGTTTGTAAACACAAAAAAAGGGAGGGATTCCTTTATATTATTATTTTACATTACTTTAATAAACCTTGGTTCCAAAACTCACATTTCCTTGGGACCTATGTTACCATATACATGTGGTAGTGATGTGTGTGAACACACTAGGACCACCGGGGCATTTTTTCCATCTTTAGGAAGTTTTTTCCCCCGAGCATTGTGTATATGCCCATCACTGTAGGGCTATCTATCTTTCCATTGCACACTAAGTAACACACTCTCTATTGTGTGCCTTGAGCTTCCTTCATCGTCTCCAAGCCGTGTGTGTTTCTCGGCAACCCTAATTCCAACAATTGGTATCAGAGCAGGTTGCGTCCTCCTGGGCTTAGTCGCCAGCTGCTCCAGTACACGCCTACTCACTTTCTGCGATTTCAGTGAGCTTTGGCGAGCGTTTGCAGGACGACGAATACTTCGAGAAGGCTTGAAGAGATTGGTCTGCTTAGATTTTAGATTTGGGCTGATTTTGTCCTCCGTTTCCACTACAGGCAAAACAACTCTAATAGCAGCAAGACAGAAATTCTACACAAAATGACGAAATAGACTGTGCAGGGCATTGATGTACGCCCTTGTTCTGAGGATGTAGGCGATGTTGAGGATGTTGCAGGTCTTGCTGCTATTAGAGTTGTTTTGCCTACGACAAAACAAGCTCGTTGGGATGTTAAGGATGCACAAGCTCATGCATTGATTGCGTTGTGTGTGAAGCGCACCATTGTTCCTCACATCCGTTCAGCAAAATCTACAAAACAGGCTTGGGATATTCTAGCAGGTCTTTATGCAAGCCACAATGAGGCTAAAATTGCATTGCTGCGTAAAGATATGGAGTCGAAGATTATGCATGAGGAAGATGATATGGACACTTTTCTTGCTAGTGTCAAGGATATCAATGAGCAATTTATTTCTGCAGGTGAAGTCATTTCAGACAGTTCCCTTGTGCAGACTGTTCTTGATGCCTTACCAGATTCCTATCAGACTTTTGCTAGTACTTGGAGACTTATGACCCAAGGAAATCCAGAAGTTGTCAAGTTTGATGCATTATGCACATTGCTGTTGCAAGAGTCACTTTCTAGAAAAAATAGGACTAGACAACGTGCAGTTGAACAGGCTTTTATTGCTTCTCAAAGAAAGGGTGGTACCAGCAATGCAGCCACTTCTTATGGTTCTGCTGCTGCGAGTGGAAAAAATTTTGTTCCTAATGCTTTTGCTGGGGCAGTACTTTGTCTAGCAATTCTGGTGATAAGGGCAAAAAGAAGATGCATTGCCATTATTGTAAAGCCAATGATCACTTGATCAAGTCGTGGCCTAAGTTGAAGGCCAAAGAGGCTAAGAAGAAAGAGGGTGGTTCCACTACAAACGCTGGTTCCACTACAAATGCAGCCATTGTTGAGTCTTCTGTGAAAGGAGAATGTGATGCTGATCTTGATGCAGAATGGGCTTTTAGTGCAGAGTGCACTTACAATCCTGCTGTCCATGATGCATGCTTGTCAGTTGGTGCAGATTCACATGTGTGGTACTTCGACAGTGGTGCTACAAAGCACATTGCCTCACACAGTGAATTGTTTATCTCTCCCGAGTCTGTCCCTCATGGGAATTCAGTCACTTGTGCCAACAATGCCTCTTATCGAGTTCAGGGAGTTGGAAAGATTGTGCTTACTACTGCTAATGGCAGTTCTTTCACACTTGTTGATGCACTTTATGTACCTGGGATCAAGAACAATCTCTTGTCTGTATCCGCACTTGCTAGACTTGAACTTGTAGTGAAATTTGTGGATGACAGATCTACAGTTCATGATCTCAGTTTTGGTGATGAAATTGGTGCATCTGGCCTTTTGTGCCATGTGCTGTATAAGCTCACTTTGTACGACAAGTATGGACAAAATTTTACAAATGCTGTTGCAGATTGAAGGGCTATTTCGGATGCAAAACTTTGGCATGCACGTTTTGGTTATCTGAATTTTGTCAGTTTGCTGCGTTTGCAGAAATTTGATATGGTTGCTTCTTTGCCGCCTCTTGAAGCACCTATCAAACATGTTTGTGAAGGATGTATTTTGGGTAAGATGCAACGTTCTAAGTTTCCAAAGGATGGTTCAGTTCGGGCCACATGCAGGCTGCAGCTTGTGCATAGTGATGTTTGCGGGCCCATGCAAACTCCGTCCTTGGGCAATTACCTGTACTTCGTGACCTTCATTGATGATTACTCCAGGCATGCATGGGTATTTTCGCTTAAAGCGAAGTCCGAAGTTTTTATGTGCTTCAAACAATTTCTGGCTATGGCTGAAAATGTCTCGAAATGTACTATGGACACCCTCCGTTCCGATCGAGGGGGGAGTATATGTCTCATGAATTTAATGCATTTCTGGCTAATCCTGGGAATAAAACACCAATGTACAATGCCTTATACACCTCAGCAAAATGGTGTTGCTGAGAGGAAAAACAAGTCACTAATGGAAATGGCACGATGTATGGTCAAAAGTCAAGCTTTGCCGCATTCTTTTTGGCTTGAGGCCATCATGTGTGCCACTTATGTACTTAACAAGTGTCCTACAAAAGCTTTGCAGTCCATTACTCCATATGAAGCATGGCATGATAGAAATCCTTCTATTAAGCACATGCGTGTTTTTGGTTGTTTGACATATGCTTTGGTGCCGCAAGTGCAGCGTAGAAAATTGAATGATAAGGCTGTCAAATGTATTTTTGTTGGTTATAGTGCTGAAAACAAAGGTTATAGGTTGTATCATCCGTAAACAAAACGTATTCTGGTTTCTCGGGATATAGTGTTTGTGGAAGATTCTGTTCAGCCCTTGCTGTCATGTACTAGAGACAGTAATGTAAGCTCACATGACATTTATAACACTTTGTTTCCTCTTTTTAGTGGTGGAAATACGAATGTAAGTTCCAATGAGGCAAATGTACAGCCTATGGAGGTTTCTAAAAATGTTTTAGATCAGCCTAGTATTACTGATGCAGATGTACATGATGTACTTGATGAGGAAAGGGCTGAAAATGAGCAGGCTATAGGTATACCAAAATGGCTGGTGCACACTTTGCATGATAGTAAATTGGATGCACCTTTGTCTAGTAGTACTCATTCAGGCTCTCGCCATGCATCTTATGCATCAGATTGTTATGCTTTGGCTGTGTCTAGCTTACATGATGTTGAGGAGCCTCTGTCTTTTGATGAAGCACAAAATTGAGAAAATTGGATGGCTACCTTGCAATCAGAATATGATGCACTTTTAGAAAATGACACATGGACTTTATGTGATTTTCCTCCTGCAAAAAGAGGGATTGGTACGAAGTGGGTTTACAAGTTGAAACGCAAGCCGGATGGTGAGATCGATCGCCATAAGGCTTGACTTGTTGCAAGAGGTTATGCACAGCAAAAAGGCATAGACTATGAAGAGACTTTTTCTCCCACTTGTCGTATGACTACTGTACATTTTCTATGTGCATTGGCAGCTCATTTTGGTTGGGATGTACATCAATCAGACATTGTTACTGCTTTCTTGAATGGTGACATATTTGAGGAAGTTTATGTAACGCAGCCTCGCGGTTTTGTCATGAAAGGACAAGAGGACAAAGTGTGAAGATGTAAGAAGGCTTTGTATGGGTTGAAGCAATCTCCTCGTGCTTGGTATGAGAAAGCTGACACTCATTTGGTTAAATGAGGCTTTCGTAATAGTCCAACAGAAAGCACATTGTATGTAAAGCATGAGGGTGATGTACTTCTCATTGTGGTTCTTTATGTTGATGATTTTTTCTAAACACTGAACCAAATGAGAGACATATTGCTGAATTTAAGGCTGATTTGAATGCTACTTTCAAGATGAAAGATTTGGGGCTGTTGCATCATTACTTGGGTATACAGTTTAAGCAGTGTGATGGTGGTATTGCCTTGTGTCAAAAAAGTTACATAGAGTCATTGCTATGTAAGTTTGGGCTTGAGGGTTGCAAACCTATTGCCACTCCCATGGAAACAGGTTTGAAGTTGAGTCTACATGATGCTGGAGATCCTGCTGATGTCACTCTTTCCAAACTGCTGTTGGCTGCCTCATTTATGTATGAAACACGAGGCCGGATACTCAATTTGCAGTCTCACAGGTCAGCAGATTTATGCATAGCCCAGGGTCTAAGCATTGGCAGGCTGTCAAGAGGATTTTCCGCTACCTTAGTGGCACTTTACATTTTGGCTTGTTTCATCCCAAGGGGGGATCATTGCCGCCAGACTTACATGCTTTTTCGGACTTAGATTAGGCTGGTTGTTTTGACACGCGAGTGTCCACAAGTGGTTTTTGTTTCATGCTTGGCAGTTCATGTATATCATGGTTGAGCAAGAAGCAACCTACTGTGGACACTTCGAGTTGTGAGGCTGAGTACAGGGCAGTCTTCACAGCTACGGTTGAGTGTGTATGGCTCAGACGCCTTATGGATGATTTGGGTGCTGGACAGGACACTGCCAACACTATCTACACTGACAGTCAGAGCGCATTGGTAGTTGCGAGGAACCCAGTTTTTCATGCTCGCACAAAGAACATTGAGATACATTACCATTATGTCAGGGAGAGGCTCTCAGCAGGAGAGATCAGCTTGGCTTATGTGCCAACACAGGACAACCTTGCATATCTTTTCACAAAGGCATTGTCTCGTGAGAAGCTTGAAGCTTTCCGCAAAGCTTTGGGCTTACTCCCCTTTGTGGACTGATCATGTCCTTAGGGCATGGCACTTCCCTTTACTCATGTGCCAGCTCTCGTTCATCGCATCACTCCAGGGGGGATTTGTTACCATATACATGTGGTAGTGATGTGTGTGAACACCCTAGGACCGCCGGGGCATTTCTTCCCTCTTTAGGAGGTTTTTTCCCCCGAGCATTATATATACGTCCATCACTCTAGGGCTATCTATCTTTCCATTGCACACTAAGTAACACACTCTCTATTGTGTGCCTTGAGCTTCCTTCGTCTTCTCCAAGCTATGTGTGTTTCTCTGAAACCCTAATTCCAACAACCTAGACTCGCTTTCACACGTGTAGTAATAAAATAATGCATGTTTACGCAACCATAATGCGTCTAAGGGATCTTGCACCCACTTATTTACAAGGCACTAGAAAAGTTAAATTAGTCGTCGTTTGTGTTGAACCTTGAGAAGAGCATACTTCTTTTAAAGACCTTAGATTGTTCATAAATCACTCCCCTTGGTGGCATGAAAACTGGGTACTAAGTAATAAGGAATTTGCAATTCCATGGCTTCTATTGAGATGACACAAATCAACCCAAAACCCTAAACCCTAAACCTTACATGTGTAATTAGGCACGAGCAAGAACCACTTACATAAATAAGTTATTCTTATCGGTTTCAATTGCAATGCAAGGAGTTATGGAAGAAACTCATTGATTTGTCTGTAAGGCACGTCGGTGCTGGTGTCCTAGGTTTTGTGAAATCCCACCCACAATTCTTAAAATTTTGAGGTGAGAAAACCTACAAAGTTTAGAGTAGGTCAGTGTAAAAATCTTCAAACAATCAATTGACCTCTAAAATTTTTGTAGGTTTTGAAAGCCTATTTAGGAAATAAAAGAAAAAAATCGCTTCATTGTCAAAATAGTGATGAGAAATATAGCCATAAATGATGATAGATCAATGAGTTTCTTTGTTATCAAGTCACTTTTTTGGTCATTTCCGCAATCAAAGCGGTAATGGTGTTTGCTTGTTCTGCTCGCACCATCAATTGAATTCATTGGTTGGTCATGATACAAACATCATTAGGTGCAATGTGTTTAGTATTTTTGCTCTTGAGCCCCTCTCTCCATAGTCTAATCCCTAGGCTACCTTGACCCTCATCCCCTTTGTACTCAATGTCACTCCCAAAGTCAACAATGCAGTCATCATTGCAACAAGCACATAGATGGTCCTTGATAGTGCACCCCATATGGAACATTCAGTAGAGCCTCCATTTACTCGAACGTTTACTCTTGATAAGAACTCCAAGAGCTCAAGGTGCTCCAAAAAGTTTGTAAACACAAAAAAAGGGAGGGATTCCCTTAGATTCATTTTTTCATTACTTCAATAAACCTTGTTTCAAAAACTCACATTTCCTTGGGACCTAGACTCGCTTTCACATGTGTAGTAATAAAATAATGCATCTTTATGCAACCATAGTGCGTCTAATGGATTTTGCACCCACTTATTTACAAGGCACTAGAAAAGTTAAATTAGTCTTCGTTTGATGAACCTTGAGAAGAAAATACTTCTTTTAAAGACCTCAGATCGTTCATGAATCACTCCATTTGGTGGCATGAAAATTGGGTACTAAGTAATAAGGATTTTGCAATTCCATGAGCTTCTATTGGGATGACTCAAATCATCCCGAAACCCTAAACCTTACATGTGTAATTAGGCACGAGCAAGAACCACTTACATAAATAAGTTATTCTTATCGGTTTCAATTGCAATGCAAGGAGTTATGGAAGAAACTCATTGATTTGTCTCTAAGGCACGTAGGTAGTAGTGTCGTAAGTTTTCTAGAATCCCACCCACAATTCTTAAAATTTGAAGGTGAGAAAACCTACAAAGTTTAGAGTAGGCCAATGTAAAAACCTTCAAATAATCAATTGACCTCTAAAATTTTTGTGGGTTTTGCAAGCCTATTTAGGACAAAAAGAAAAAAATCACTTCATTGTGAAAATAGTGATGAGAAATATAGCCATAAATGATGACAGATCAATGAGTTTCTTTGTTCTGGTCATTGCCGCAATCAAAGCGGTAATGGTGTTTGCATGTTTTGTTGGGACCATCAATTGAATTCATTGGTTGGTCATGATATAAAAATACTTAGGTGCAATTTGTTTAGTATTTTTGCTATTGAGCCCGTCTCTCCATAGTCTAATCCCTACGCTACCTTGACCCTCATCCCCTTTGTACTCAATGTCACTCCCAAACTCAACAATGTAGTCATCATTGGAGCCAGCACATAGATGGTCCTTCATAGTGCACCCCATATGGAACATTCAGTAGAGCCTCCATATAATCCAACGTCTGCTCTTGATAAGAACTCCAAGAGTTGAAGGTGCTTCAAAAAAATTGTAAACACAAAAAGGGGAGGGATCCCTTATATTATTTTTTTCACTACTTCAATAAACCCGAAACCCTAAACCTTACATGTGTAATTAGGCTTGAGGAAGAACCACTTACGTAAATAAGTTATTCTTATCGGTTTCAATTGGAATGCAAGGAGTTATGGAAGAAACTCATTGATTTGTCTGTAAGGCACGTCGGTGTTGGTGTCCTGGGTTTTGTGAAATCCCACCCACAATTCTTAAAATTTTGAGGTGAGAAAACCTAGAAAGTTTAGACCTTCAAATAATCAATTGACCTCTAAAATTTTTGTGGGTTTTGCAAGCCTATTTAGGAAATAAAAGAAAAACGTCACTTCATTGTCAAAATAGTGATGAGAAATATAGCCATAAATGATGACAGATCAATGAGTTTCTTTGTTATCAAGCCACTTTTCTGGTCATTGCCGCAATCAAAGTGGTAATGGTGGTTGCATGTTCTGTTGGCAGCATCAATTGAATTCATTGGTTGGTCATGATACAAACATCATTAGGTGCAATGTGTTTAGTATTTTTGCTCTTGAGCCCCTCTCTCCATAGTCTAATCCCTAAGCTACCTTGACCCTCATCACCTTTGTACTCAATGTCACTCCCAATGTGAACAATGCAGTCATCATTGCAGCAAGCACATAGATGGTCTTTGATAGTCCACCCCATATGGAACATTCAGTAGAGCCTCGATTACTCAAACATTTGCTCTTGATAAGAACTCCAAGCGCTCAAGGTGCTTCAAAAAGTTTGTAAACACAAAAAAAGGGAGGGATTCCCTTATATTATTATTTTACATTACTTTAATAAACCTTGTTTCCAAAACTCACATTTCCTTGGGACCTATGTTACCATATACATGTGGTAGTGATGTGTGTGAACACACTAGGACAACCGGGGCATTTTTTCCATCTTTAGGAGTTCTTTCCCCCCGAGCATTGTATATATGCCCATCACTCTAGGGCTATCTATATTTCCATTGCACACTAAGTAACACACTCTCTATTGTGTGCCTTGAGCTTCCTTCATCTTCTCCAAGCTGTGTGTGTTTTTCTGCAACCCTAATTCCAACAATTGGTATCAGAGCAGGTTGCATTACTCAAACATTTGCTCTTGATAAGAACTCCAGGCGCTCAAGGTGCTTCAAAAAGTTTGTAAACACAAAAAAAGGGAGGGATTCCCTTATATTATTATTTTACATTACTTTAATAAACCTTGTTTCCAAAACTCACATTTCCTTGGGACCTATGTTACCATATACATGTGGTAGTGATGTGTGTGAACACACTAGGACCACCGGGGCATTTTTTCCATCTTTAGGAGGTTTTTCCCCCCGAGCATTGTATATATGCCCATCACTCTAGGGCTATCTATATTTCTATTGCACACTAAGTAACACACTCTCTATTGTGTGCCTTGAGCTTCCTTCATCTTCTCCAAGCTGTGTGTGTTTCTCTGCAACCCTAATTCCAACAGTTGGTATCAGAGCAGGCTCGAAGAGCTTGGTTGCTTAGATTTTAGATTTGGGCTCATTTTGTCCTCCGTTTCCACTACAGGCTACTAGTACTGCACAATCTATTTCGTCATTTTGCGTAGAATTTATGTCAGTGCCGATTTCTGTATAACAGGTGCCTTATAGTCTTCTACGGATTGTGCTATATAGCACAGGTTGTTCCTGCTCCGTTTCTCCTATTTTCGAGAATTTTTCACATCAGGTGCAACATTTACCATGGCTGACAACAACAACACACATGTGTTCAAGATGTTTGCTGCTGCTGAGGACAGGTTGGATGGGGACAACTACCCTATGTGGGCTTATATGATGCAACATGTTCTTGTGTCAAAGGGTGTCTGGAATAATGTGCAGGGCATTGATGTACGGCCTTGTTCTGAGGATGTAGGCGATGTTGAGGATGTTGCAGGTCTTGCTGCTATTAGAGTTGTTTTGCCTACGGCAAAACAAGCTCGTTGGGATGTTAAGGATGCGCATGCTCATGCATTGATTGCGTTGTGTGTGAAGCGCACCATTGTTCCTCACATCCGTTCAGCAAAATCTGCAAAACAAGCTTGGGATATTCTAGCAGGTCTTTATGCAAGCCACAATGAGGCTAAAATTGCATTGCTGCGTAAAGATATGGAGTCGAAGATTATGCATGAGGAAGATGATATGGACACTTTTCTTGCTAGTGTCAAGGATATCAATGAGCAACTTATTTCTGCAGGTGAAGTCATTTCAGACAGTTCCCTTGTGCAGACTGTTCTTGATGCCTTACCAGATTCCTATCAGACTTTTGCTAGTACTTGGAGACTTATGACCCAAGGAAATCTAGAAGTTGTCAAGTTTGATTCATTATGCACATTGTTGTTGCAAGAGTCACTTTCTAGAAAAAAAAGGACTAGACAACATGCAGTTGAACAGGCTTTTATTGCTTCTCAAAGAAAGGGTGGTACCAGCAATGCAGCCACTTCTTATGGTTCTGCTGCTACGAGTGGCAAAAATTATGTTCCTAATGCTTCTGCTGGGGTAGCACTTCGTCTAGCAATTCTGGTGATAAGGGCAAAAGAAGATGCGTTGCCATTATTGTAAAGCCAATGATCACTTGATCAAGTCGTGGCCTAAGTTGAAGGCCAAAGAGGCTAAGAAGAAAGAGGGTGGTTCAACTGCAAATGCTGGTTCCACTACAAATGCAGCCATTGTTGAGTCTTCTGTGAAAGGAGAATGTGATGTTGATCTTGATGCAGAATGGGATTTTAGTGTAGAGTGCACTTACAATCCTGTTGTCCATGATGCATGCTTGTCATTTGCTGCAAATTCACATGTGTGGTATTTCGACAGTGGTGCTACAAAGCACATTACCTCACATCGTGAGTTGTTTATCTCTCTCGAGTCTGTCCCTCATGGGAATTCAGTCACTTGTGCCAACAATGCCTCTTATCTAGTTCAGGGAGTCGGAAAGATTGTGCTTACTGCTTCTAATGGCAGTTCTTTCACACTTGTTGATGCATTTTATGTACTTGGGATCAAGAAGAATATCTTGTCTGTATCCGCACTTGCTAGACTTGGACTTGTAGTCAAATTTGTGGATGACAGATGTATAGTTCATGATCTCAGTTTTGGTGATGAAATTGTTGCATCTGGCCTGTTGTGCCATGGGCTGTATAAGCTCACTTTGTACGACAAGTGTGGACAAAATTTTGCAAATGCTGTTGTAGATTCAAGGGCTATTTCGGATGCAAAACTTTGGCATGCACATCTGAATTTTGTGAGTTTGCTGCGTTTGCAGAAATTTGATATGGTTGCTTCTTTGCCGCCTCTTGAAGCACCTGTCAAACATGTTTGTGAAGGATGTATTTTGGGTAAGATGCAACGTTCTAAGTTTCCAAAGGATGGTTCAGTTCGGGCCACATGCAGGCTGCAGCTTGTGCATAGTGATGTTTGCGGGCCCATGCAAACTCCGTCCTTGGGCAATTACCTGTACTTCGTGACCTTCATTGATGATTACTCCAGGCATGCATGGGTATTTTCGCTTAAAGCGAAGTCCGAAGTTTTTATGTGCTTCAAACAATTTCTGGCTATGGCTGAAAATGTCTCGAAATGTACTATGGACACCCTCCGTTCCGATCGAGGGGGGGAGTATATGTCTCATGAATTTAATGGATTTTTGGTTAGTCGTGGAATAAAACACCAATGTACAGTGCCTTATACACCTCAGCAAAATGGTGTTGCTGAGAGGAAAAACAGGTCACTGACGGAAATGGCATGATGTATGGTCAAAAGTCAAGCTTTGCCGCATTCTTTTTGGCTTGAGGCCATCATGTGTGCCACTTATGTACTTAACAGGTGTCCTACGAAAGCTTTGCAGTCTATTACTCCATATGAAGCATGGCATGATAGAAAGCCTTCTATTGAGCACATGCGTGTTTTTGATTGTTTGACATATGCTTTGGTGCCACAAGTGCAGCGCAGAAAATTGAATGATAATGCTGTCAAATGTATTTTTGTTGGTTATAGTGCTGAAAACAAAGGTTACAGGTTGTATCATCCGCAAAAAAAACGTATTCTGGTTTCTCGGGATATAGTGTTTGTGGAAGATTCTGTTCAGCCCTTGCTGTCATGTACTAGAGACATTAGTGTAAGCTCACATGACATTTATGACACTTTGTTGCCTCTTTTCAATGGTGGAAATACGAATGTAAGTTCCAATGAGGTAAATGTATAGCCTATGGGGGTTTCTGAAAATGTTTTAGATCAGCCTATTATTACTGATGCAAATGTACATGATGTACTTGATGAGGAAAGGGCTAAAAATGAGCAGGCTAGAGGTATGCCAAAATGGCTGGTGCACACTTTGCGTGATAGTAAATTGGATGCACCTTTGTCTAGTGATAGTCATTCAGGCTCTCGCCATGCATCTTATGCATCAGATTGTTATGCTTTGGCTGTGTCTAGCTTACATGATGTTGAGGAGCCTCTGTCTTTTGATGAAGCACAGAATTCAAAAAATTGGATGGCTGCCATGCAATCAGAATATGATGCACTTATAGAAAATGACACATGGACTTTATGTGATTTTCCTCCTGGAAAAAAAGCCATTGGTACGAAGTGGGTTTACAAGTTGAAATG
This sequence comes from Adiantum capillus-veneris, assembly GCF_014529385.1. Taxonomy (NCBI): domain Eukaryota; kingdom Viridiplantae; phylum Streptophyta; class Polypodiopsida; order Polypodiales; family Pteridaceae; genus Adiantum; species Adiantum capillus-veneris. The sequence continues at coordinate 173,961,397 of NC_140934.1, read as the reverse complement.
CAAGCCGGATGGTGAGATCGATTGCCATAAGGCTTGACTTGTTGCATGTCATGCCAAGGGTAGGATTAGACGGGCACGGCCCGGGCAATGTGCCGGACACACATGCAGTAAAGGGGTCTATATATGAAAGAGGGCCAGGGGCCTATATATAGGATGGTTGGGAGGTTATTTGCATGTCTGTCTACCCGTTGTCCTTTCACTGGTATCAGAGCTCCAAGGAGATGGAGCAAGGAGCAGAAAGAAGAAGGCATGGTGTTCTCTCTCTTTCTCGAGCCTCTCTCCATGGGCAATCACTCTCTCTCGCGAGGCATGGATTCTTTTTCTCTCTCGTCGAAGTTTTTATGGCGAGCTCACGAAGCCAAGTCGGATCAGGGAAGGAAGGTGAGTTATGTTGTTTTGCATGCTTTGCATGACGGCTGCATGTTTCTCTCATGGCGGATTGCTTGAGGCCGAGAAGATGCGAGCAGCGGGATCCATCCCTTATATGCAAGGGAGAGCGTCAGACAACCTTGCTGGATTCGGGATTTGTGTATCATGCTGTGCTCACGCCGGGCTCAGGACCAATTTATGTCATTACACTCAGGGCCGTAGCGGCCTGGTGCAAAAGATCATCCCTTTGGAGCTTGCGCGCAGCCGACTGCAGCAGATCCGCCATGGCTTCATTATCAAAAGATTTTTAGAAGCGTTTTCAGATTGAGAATAATCTTGGGCGCCCTAGGGGCCACCCTAGTGGCCCTTCCCCCCACGAGACTACTTACGGGCTACGGCCGTAGCAACCATGGATTTCTACAGCATGGAACTCCGGACTTGCAGCAGTCGAAGCCACGGCGATCGACATAAAATTTTTGATTTGCAGCTGAACTGGCCAAATGAAATCATTTGCGAGGAGCACCGCTCTCTTGTTTTCAAGTTAATCGTCGATTTCCCATGGTGGGATCAATGCAACATGCATGTCGACATCGCATAAAGAGCAAGGCTCTGGCTTGTGTGCATGGAAGGCACGGCCCTCCACCTCTGTATAGTAGCAACCACACTCGTTTTCAAGTCGGGAGAAGGCGGTCTGCCAGCAACGCCTATGAAAACCGACTCGTTGAGCCATTAAGAATTTTGCGGCTTGATAACAGGCATGCAAGCTAGCATGCACACTTTACAACACTACACAATCATAACCTCGATGACGAGATCATAGCACACATAATGTTCCTCGTGATTTGCGAATCATGGACACATTGACTGACGTGTCTCATCGCATGATCAACCAGGTATGTAGTAGCTTTTGATTTGGTTTGATCATGTTTTCAAACATGCTATGTGCACGGCTTGTGACAGTTCCGTACGCATTCAACTTTTGTTGACTGTTTTGTTTCCCACGAACCACTGTTTGGTTGAGGGATCAACATCAAGCACGGCTTGAGTACACAATACTTCGACAACACACGTTCATCGGAGGTTGATTGTTGATACCAAGGCAACTCAGGCAGGGCCTGTGACCTATCCGATTACGGTATTCGGCAAGGCCGACCCGTAATTATCATTTCAAGTAATTGTTTACCATCAGCTACATTCCAGGAGCGAGGCTCCCTATAGCGACATTCCAATAAACCGACTTCTATCTTACATCCGGTGTTAATTTTTTATCTCTCCTCGTTGGGCACTCTCGAGGCGGAGGAAAGCAAGATTTATGGGAGCACGCTCCATGAATTGGATGCATACTCATTTCCAAGCCATTGCAGCTTGCTAAGAAGCAGAAAATATAGAAACATTGACATCCACAGCTAGGAGCTGAATGCAATGTTGACCACCATATGCAATATCAACAAGCAAAGGTTGCTTTGAACAAGCAGTATTGGACAATCGCTGACATGTGATAGCTCAATTGTAGATGCTGACGGGAGCAAAGCGAACCCCGAACCCTGATGGCCTCTAAAACACCAGGGACCGAATGGCGCGCCTCGAGCGTGTCATAGTAAAGCAAACAGGGGCACCACCTAGCTTCAGCGGCTAGGACGCAAACAACACACCACCATAACAAATTTTTCATCCAAGAGAGATGGATGCTTGGGAGTAATGATGAAGAGGAAAGGGAATGAGATAGAGAGAGAGAGAGAGAGAGAGAGAGAGAGAGAGAGAGAGAGAGAGAGAGAGAGAGAGAGTGAGGGAGGGGGTATAGCAGCTTAGTACTTAGGCACCACAAAAGGATGGTGAATCCGCACACCCTTCACACATACACAAGCTCACTCCAAACACAAGACTAGGTGGCGATTCCGCACACCTCACATGGGCAAAACATTGCAAGAAAACATACTCACAAAACCTCAAGCTTTATTTAGACAATAAGGAGATGAAATGGGGAGCATAGGGCAGGGGAATGAGAAGGGAGAGAGTGGTAGAGCACATGGCGGATAGGTGGGAGTTGATGGCGAAGACTCGCACGAGGGTTATGGCCATCATCCTTCATTTAGTTACCCTTCATCTTCCATAGCCAAGGGTGTAGAGGTCATGCTCAAGAAAAGCATGGTGATTGCGGTGATGGTGATGGTGTGGGTGTGTGTGTGTGTGTGTGTGCACTAGGCACACACAGTGCATAGCGTGTTCTTTGGTGATGTTGTGTGTGTATTTAGTGTGATGGTGACCCCTCTTTATATAGGGGAGGAGGGGGGAGGAATTCTAGAATTTAGAAATGAAGAAATCATTATCTACATAGGCCATGTGACTGTGGGCCCTACTTGTCTGGCTGTGTGTATATGTGCCAGAACAGCAGTCTCATGAGAGAGAGACTAAGAGAGAGAGATGGGTTGATGAAAAAAAGTGAGAGGTGACATAGAGAATAAAGTAATTACAAGAGGGGAGAGAGGGGATTGTGTTCAGAGGTGAATCTGTGTGCAGATGTGTGTGAACACAAGAAAAATCAGGTAACCACTGGGTGGGGATGGGTCTGTGGGCACCTTTTTCAGTGAAACTGAGTGTGTGTGAGTGTGGGGAAATTTATTTAGCTACAAGACAACAGATATGGCGCCCTTTAGAGAGAGAGGGGGGTATTTGGGTCATGGGATATGATAGGAGAGAGAAAGAGGGGGTGGGGTATACTTTTTTGGAAGATAGGGTAAGTTGCATGTGAGTTAGGGTGCATTATTGGTGAGTTATAATGCATTATTGGTGAGAGGTGGGGTATCTTGAGGGGAGAGAGAAAGGAGAAAGGACAAGGGGAAGAGAGAGGGGGTTGACCTTTTGAGTGGAGGAGAGGAAAAGGGACACACGGCGGGGCAACAATGAAGAAAAAGGAGGCAAAGTGGGGATGGGCTACCCCGCAGGCATGAGGTGGCCTATTTTACCTTTCTTATATATTTACATAATCATACTTTATTTTTTTCTTACTTTTTCCAATGCCTTTTATCACTCCCTCCCTAAGAGGGGATTTTCATGGGGTGGGGACGAGAGAAGAGGGGTATGGGAGCTTGGCTTGTGAAAAGCCCCCATCATTAGCCCTCCACTTTTGGCTAGAGGCATTCATGTCTCTAGCTCATCTGTTTGATCATTATCGTCGGAGGTGGCGGCTGATGGTGTGTCCTCATCTGGAATGTCAATTGGTGGAGCCTGGTCAAATCGAAGAAAATAAGGTTTAAGTCGCCAACCATTTACCCTGGTTTTATGAAGTTTTCCATCAGCCTCCATAAGCTGGTAGCTTCCATTGGCATACTTTTTCCTGACGATGAAAGGACCTTCCCATCGGAGTAGGAGTTTCTTATCCTTGCGCGTGTCGAAGTGATTGTCGTAGCGGAGCACCAACATTCCTTTCTTCAATTCTTTTTTCCGGAGATGCTCGTTAAAACTAAGCCGTCTATGCTCTGCTTGTGCTGCATAATAATTTATTGCTTCTTCTCTGTCCAGCTGCAGTCTTTTCAAGTTGATGATGTGATCTCTCAAATGCATGTTGGGCTGTTGAAGCTGGCTTGCCATTACTCTGAGACTTTGTAGTTGCACTTCAATGGGCAAGATTGCTTCCTTACCAAATACTAGATGATACGGTGTGAATCCCAAGGATGTACGAAATGAAGTTCTGTAGGCCCATAAAGCTGGTAGTAGATACTTATCCCAGTCTCCAGGATGATTGTTTACCTGCTTGGTAATAATTTTAGAAACCATTCCATTTACCTTTTCAACTAGGCCATTACATTGAGGGTAATATGGTGAAGAGTGCCTCCTTGTAATGCCCAGTTTCTGCATTAATTCTCCTACCAAGTCTGCTCTGAAACCTGGCCCTCTATCAGAGATGATCTCTAAAGGTGTGCCAAACCTACAGCATATGTGCTCGTAGATAAATTTAGCTACCTCTACCGCTGTGATTCTAGTGGTGGCAGTAGCCTCTGCCCATCTAGTCATGTAGTCAACCCCCATGATAATGTGGAATTTTCTTGAGTTTACCCTAGGTAATGGCCCAATGGCATCGATACCCCATTTTTCAAATGGGCCATATGAGAGAATAGGTGTCTGTGGTTCAAGCATAAGTGACCTAGTGCCGGCCTTTTGACACAACTTACACGTTTTGCACCAGTGGTGTACATCACGGTTGAGGCTAGGCCATATGAAGCCTGCCTGCAAGATTTTCCTACTTGTTATGTCTAGGGCAAAGTGACCACCACAAACCCCGTCGTGACAACTAGCAATTACTCCCGTGATTTCCTGAGAGAGAGGGACCTTCTTGAGTATTTGGTCCTTACCCTTACAGTACAAACCGTCATTGATGAGTTGATACCTTGTGGCCTTCCGCGTCAGCCATTGCTTCTGTCCCTTTGTTAAATCTGATGGGCATTCCCCTGTTTCCAAAAAATGCATGATGTCAGGCAAGGCATCACTTCCTTGAAATAGAGGGAGCTTTAGTTTTATTGCTCCAACCACCACTTCCTGTAGTCTTTCACTTGCTAGGGTATCTGCTTCTTGGTTTTGAGCCCTTGGGATATGGTGTATTTGAACTTCTTCAAACTTACCCGACAAGGTTTTTACACCACTTAAGTGAGTCCTTAAACTAGGATTCTTGCATGTCCATGCTCCATTTACTTGCCTTACCAGAAGTAGAGCATCCCCAAATACATTAAGGCGTTGTACACCTTGTGAGAAGCACCATTGTAGACCCTTGGTTAGTGCTGCATACTCAGCTTCATTGTTAGAATGTGAATCTAACAATTGGCCCAACGAAAATACCTTTGTCCCTTTGTCATCAAAGACCACTATGCCTGCAACTGCTTTGTCGGACGCTCGCTTATAGGCTCCATCAAAGTAAAGAGATTATGCTCCTTCTACCATCGGTGGTACTGGAGGTAATCGGACTTCTCCTTCCTTAGATTGCTTCTCCTTCCCTTCAAAGACTTGGTAGGTCATGAGTCCCCCCAAACTTGCCCTTGTCGTGCTTTCTACCTGTACCGTGTAGTCAAACTCTTGCAGACGAACTAGCCATTTAGTAATTCTAGCAGACACATCCATGTGTTGTACAACATAGGGAAATATTTCATCCGTGGTTAGAATCACAAATTGCTTAGGCAGCAAATATGACCTAAACTTTGTAGTTGCAAATCTTAGAGCTAGGACTAAGTGTTTCACATGGGTGAAACCTTTCTCTCCTGCTGTCATCATTCGACTAGAGAAGTAGATTGACCTCATGAAAGATGTCGTCGTATCCTTTTGGAGTAGCACAGCCCCCAATGAGTCATCACCAACACTTGAGGTGACATAGAATTTTTCATCCCACTTAGGTGGTGAGATAGTTCGCAGAGTGGCTAAGACCTCCTTTACCTTGTTGTAGTGATGTTCGCTTTCCTCGTCCCAAGTGAAAGTTGATCTTTGAGTGAGTTGTTGCAGTGGTAGAACAAGTTGTGATAGTAGATGTATGAATCTACTTAAGTACCTCACTTTCTGTAGAAAAGAGACCAGTTGACGTGCGGTCGTTGGTGAAGGTAGGGCTATGAGTGCGGACACCTTACTTGGGTCGGCGTTGATACCTCTTGCTGAAATTTCATGGCCTAGTAGAATGACTTTACTCTCCCCAATGTGACATTTATCCACATTTAATTGCCCACCTAGGCTCTGCAACCTGGCCAAACCTTTAGTTACCTTTTCTAAATGTGAAATACGGGAGCTATATATACAAAAATCATCAAGGAACACTCTTATGGATGTTCCAAAGAACGATTGAAAAACATATGTGACATATCTTTGGAATGTGGCAGGTGCATTTGTGAGACCAAATGGCATAACCGTGTATGCAAAACAACCCCATGGCGTGATAAAAGTGGTTTTTAGCTGATCTTCCAAGGCTATGCGTATTTGAAAGTATCCTGAATAACCATCACAGACGGTATAGCATTCAAAACCCGCTACTTCATTCAGAATTTCATCCAAGAAAGGGAGAGGAAAGTGGTCTCTCTTTGTAGCTGCATTTAGTGGTTTGTAGTCAACACAGACCCTCCACTTACCATTCTTTTTAGGCGTCACCACTACGGGTGACACCCATTCTGAGTTTTCTACAGGATAGATGAATCCCGCCTCCAGCAGTTTCCTTACCTCGGCCAAGAGTGCCTTTTCTTGTATGACCCCCAGTCGTCGTAGCTTTTGCACAACTGGTTTTACTCCTTCCTTCAGCTTAATATGATGTTCCACCACTATAATGCCTGTGATTCTTTCATAGTTGTCAATGAACAGGTTAGGAAATCCCATCAACATTTGCAAAAAAATATCTTTCTCCTCAAGTGTTAATTCCGTAGACAACATACCCTTCAACCTACTTCCTCCTAGGCCAAGTGATTTTCTCTCCTCTTCATTGGGTTTCCCTTTTGGTGATGGATCACCAGTTGTGCTTACCCTTTGTGGATCCTTCATAATGATACCCATCACATCAATGGAACTGTCACTTTCGTCGGTGGATGTGGTCTCCTCCTCAGAACTCGAAGATTCACTAGTGGTTTCATCTGCCGATGTTTCCAGATTCATTTGCTTCTGCTTGCCAATCCTCATGTCGTAGTAGATTGTCTCCCCTTTCTTACCGGTCATGCGTAGAAGGCCAGTACCCCAATCTTGTTTTGCCTTCATGGCCATAAACCATGGCCTTCCCAAAATTAGTGGATAGCCCTCCCCCTTAGTAGGCATTACAAAAACATCTACCTCTACCTCAGTGTTGAAAGCTTTTATTTTCATGGCACTTACCACACCCACACACTTTACTTTTGCGTTGTTTGCCATCTTTGCCTTGCATGGAGAAGGCCTGCCAACCTCGAGCCCTAATCGAAGCATCATAGCTTCGCTCATTACACAGATTTGTGCACCTCCATCAATGTAGGTGTTTCCAACCCTCTTTCCTTTTATGTTTACGTCGACAATTGGAAGGATGTCATCCATGTTGCATCCCGAAATTGCTCCGGCTACCTTTGTTTTGGAGCGTCTTGTACTTACCATTTTGGACCATTGTCGCCTTACTTTAGGTACAAGATGTAGCAACTGTGGCCATGTAATCTTCGGTCCTTGCTCTGCCACATCCAATGTTAGATCATAGGGCTTAGAACTTTCCCCTAGCTGGAAGTCGGTGATGCCCAATTTCTGTCGTGGCTTGGATGGCCTCTTGCTAGTTTCTCCTCTCATGCTTCTCTCATCATCTGATTGTGTAGCTTTCTCCCTCCTAGCTCTTTTCACACTCATGGCTTCAAGTGGTTCTAAAAAGGTTACCTTCTCCTTACCCTTGTCCCTCTCCTTTGCTCAGGGTGGATCCACTACTACGGCTTTTCCTTTCTCTTCTAGCCTTATGATGGAAGAGGTGGGATGGATGCTTGTAGTGGTGTCTGGGGTGGACGTAGAACTTGTGTTGGTGGGGGTGGTGCTCGGGGTGGGGGTGTTCTTTCTCTAGGGGGTGACAATTGGTTCCTCCTACCTCCTCTATTATAGTTTTGTCGTGGTTTGGGACAGTAGTACATACCGTGACCGTCCTCTCCGCAGTTGTAGCAATGATACTCCCTGTTTTTTCGTCGTGCTCTTCCAGGGTCTTGATCTCTTTCTTGACTCCTCCCTTGCTGTATTAAGTGGACAGATAAATTCAGCAGTTGGTCAGTAATATGGGCCAACATATCTTGTTGGTCATCTCTTACCCCAAGAGCCGGTGGTGGTGGTATGGTGGTTGTCATAGTTGCTGGTCGACGCGATGTTTCTGCTTCTGTTGACTCGGTTTCTTTGGCTTTCATTCGTAGCTTCTTGTCCTTAAGGCGAGCAATCTCAACGGCTAACTCGTACGTAGCCGGGAATCTACCTTTTACCTTCTCCTTGACAAGCGGCCATAAGCCATGCGTGAACCGATCTTTTTTTAGGAAATCGGGTGCGGCTTCCCCCCTTGCCAGTGACTCAACCCACCGTTCCCACAAATCCACAAATTTGGACTCATAGGTGGCATATTCTAAAAGACCCTCCTGTTTCAAGTCTCTCAACTTGTCCCACAACTTTTCTGAAGTGGTACCTCCTCCAAAGTGCCTCTTAAAAGCGGTTTTTAAGGGTTCCCAGTCATCCTTGGTTGCTTGTGGAAGTGCATTGTACCATGATCTAGCTTCTAGCTTCATGAGATGCTTAAAGATTCTAACCCGGGATTCATCCGTATCTTTGTTGCTCACTACACATGCTACTTCAAAGTCATCTAGGAAGTCTGTTACCAAATCCTCCCCCTTCTTTCCTTTAAATGTTGGAAATGCTACACTTTCCATGATTACTGAGAGAGAGCTAGAAAGACACACTGCTTATCTTGAAAAAGTTTTTTTCTTCTTTACAAGGAGGCGTGTATACCCTCTTATACTAGGACATAGATTAAAACTCTCAAACGGTACATTGCCTTGTACCAAAGGTAAGACAAATGGTTGATCTGATTCCAGAACCTCCAAAAACCGCTCCCCACCCGGCATAGTGTCAATGACGTGTTGGTAGGGAGCCTTCAAATCCAGTATTACCTTGATTGAGCGTACACGTGTTGGTAGGTGTGATCTGTCTTGAGGTAGGTTGTACTGATTCATGTGAAGCTTAGAGGTGCTTAGTCACTGTCCAAGCTTGTGGGAGAGGGTGGTGTTCTTTCCTGAAACAAACTCAGTAGATCCCTAGTTTATCTAGTGAGAGTGTGAGCCAATGATTCCGTTATCTGTGCTGCAGCATCAAGTGCGACTTGAAAACTGACTGTGATAATTACCTCGGTGACTTGAGTTACCCGATTCTCAAAGTAGAATAGTGTTGATTCTCTATTGTGTAGAGCTCCTTCCATTTTGTTGTTGTGGGTTGGTTTGTAGGTTGCGGACATGGTTTCGACCTTCTCCTTCTTCTTCTTGGCACTTGGCCTATGTATATCCACTGGGTTTGGCGTGTTGGTTGACTCTCCCACTGCAAATCGATTACCGTTACGCCTGGCACTCGAGCTTCGATGGAGATGCGGAGTTTGTCTAGTTGTGCTTGGAGCTCTTCTTCTTCTGTCGTCCAATTAGAAAATCCTGCTAGCCATTCATCCATTCACAATAGTTTAGGGGTTTCAGTCTTGTAAACTGAAGGGTTTCATGAAAAGATCCTCAGTGGGGGCAACAAATGACCGGAGCAAAGCGAACCCCGAACCCCGACGGCCTCTAAAACACCGGGGACCGAATGGCGCGCCTCGAGCCTGTCATGGTAAAGCAAACAGGGGGCACCACCTAGCTTCCGCGGCTAGGACGCAAACAACACACCACCATAACAAATTTTTCATCCAAGAGAGATGGATGCTTGGGAGTAATGATGAAGAGGAAAGGGAATGAGATCAAGTGAGAGAGAGAGAGAGAGAGAGAGAGAGAGAGAGAGAGAGAGAGAGAGAGTGAGGGAGGGGGTATAGCGGCTTAGTACTTAGGCACCACAAAAGGATGGCGAATCCTCACACCCTTCACACATACACAAGCTCACTCCAAACACAAGACTAGGTGGCAATTCTGCACACCTCACATGGGCAAAACATTGCAAGAAAAAATACTCACAAAACCTCAAGCTTTATTTAGAGAATAAGGCGATGAAATGGGGAGCATAGGGCAGGGGAATGAGAAGGGAGAGAGTGGTAGAGCACATGGCGGATAGGTGGGAGTTGATGGCGAAGACTTGCACGAGGGTTATGGCCATCATCCTTCATTTAGTTACCCTTCATCTTCCATAGCCAAGGGTGTAGAGGTCATGCTCAAGACAAGCATGGTGATTGCGGTGATGGTGATGGTGTGGGTGTGTGTGTGTGCACTAGGCACACACAGTGCATAGTGTGTTCTTTGGTGATGTTGTGTGTGTATTTAGTGTGATGGTGACCCCTCTTTATATAGGGGAGGAGGGGGGAGGAATTCTAGAATTTAGAAATGAAGAAATCATTATCTACATAGGCCATGTGACTGTGGGCCCCACTTGTCTGGCTGTGTGTATATGTGCTAGAACAGCAGTCTCATGAGAGAGAGACTAAGAGAGAGAGATGGGTTGATGAAAAAAAGTGAGAGGTGACATGGAGAATAAAGTAATTACAAGAGGGGAGTGTGTTCAGAGGTGAATCTGTGTGCAGATGTGTGTGAACACAAGAAAAATCAGGTAACCACTGGGTGGGGATGGATCTGTGGGCACCTTTTTCAGTGAAACTGAGTGTGTGTGAGTGTGGGGAAGGTTATTTAGCTACAAGACAAGAGACATGGCGCCCTTTAGAGAGAGAGGGGGGTATTTGGGTCATGGAATATGATAGGAGAGAGAAAGAGGGGGTGGGGTATACTATTTTGGAAGATAGGGTAAGTTGCATGTGAGTTAGGGTGCATTATTGGTGAGTTATAATGCATTATTGGTGAGAGGTGGGGTAGCTTGAGGGGAGAGAGAAAGGAGAAAGGACGAGGGGAAGAGAGAGGGGGTTGACCTTTTGAGTGGAGGAGAGGAAAAGGGACACACGGCGGGGCAACAATGAAGAAAAAGGAGGCAAGGTGGGGATGGGCTACCCCGCAGGCATGAGGTGGCCTATTTTACCTTTCTTATATATTTACATAATCATACTTTATTTTTTTCTTACTTTTTCCAATGCCTTTTATCACTCCCTCCCTAAGAGGGGGTTTTCATGGGGTGGGGACGAGAGAAGAGGGGTATGGGAGCTTGGCTTGTGAAAAGCCCCCATCAATGCTATCTTTCTCACTATCGGGAAATGTTATGATTCTCAATCAGTAGAAAAATTTGGCAAGGCCGTTTCCCTATGAAATTTTGACAAGGTCAATTTTTTGTACATGATCGACAAGGTTGATTCTCTTTTCTATGGCATTTGCCGTCCATCGCATTTGTAGGCAATGAGGCCAGATGTAGTTCTATGAAGCAAGGCTTCAATTTATGCATCTTGCATTGAGACTCCCCACGTTTGGCATATGCTATGTGCAAGAAAAATGTTTGCAGATTCTTTCATTCCGTATATGACGGATGTATATGATACAAGAGGGCGAATATACATATGTGACAACTCTCTCTCACACGGCAGATTTGGCTATGAGACACCTTTATGCGAGCAACAACTACCAGGTTAGCCAAGTTTAAGTTTTTCTTGTTTTTTTTGTGTTTACACTTTACTTGGCAATTACTGTCATTGTGCAAAGCAAAGTGCTTTGGCAATTTTACATGAAGCAAGGCCCTTCTCACTTGTGCCAAGGTACTGCCCAATGACTTGGAGTCAAGGGCATTGGCACACAATTTTGGGAAACTAGCAAAATAGGGAATGCCAGCTCACAGAATCCGTACCAGTTTATTCTGTGCAAGGCACTTATGGTTTTGGTTCTCACGCTTGAGACCGTTATAGTAGCCAAGGGCTTACGTTTTTGCATGCAAGGCATGCTAAGTAGGTGGCATGGATTCCACCACTTTATGCATTATGCTTCCGCTATCACACTCGCTATCAACACCCAAAAGCACTAAAAGGAACCTAAATCTAGGACTTATTTCACAGGCAAAGTGTCAATGCTAAGTCATTTTTATACAATCACGACCCTGCAAGGCAAGTAGATCAAGATGCGGTTGTGTTTTTCTGTTACCTCTCTCAATGAGAGAGTCATAGCAGAAACTTGTTGCATGCTTCTAGGATACACTGCACGTTAAGCATACGATACACACGAGCATGGCAATCAACTATACACGTCATAGTCGTTCAAGGAAAGTTCCGCAGCCCAGCATGCTCTTCTTCTCTCTAGTTCTCTCTCTGTAAGGGAATAATGAAAATCTTCTAAGAAGATTTTGATACGTGTTTTGCTCGTGAGTCAGCCTGAGCCAAGGTGCTCTAACTCTCAGCTAGCACGTGGCTAAGATGCTACTCAAATTAGTCTTCATCGGTTTGTCCATTGAACACTAATTTGCACAAGGGCTATGAGCCACACAGGCTAAGAGCCAATGTCAGGCCAAGGGTAAGACCCAACTATTGGCATTCTTTGGGTGATTGTTTTCGAGAGTGAACAGATCTACCCAGGGAAGTATACATCGATGTTAATGGACAAGAAAGGGTCTTGTCATTCAGGATGTTTACAGTGTCATTTTTGCACTACATGTTTTCAATGCGACACTCAAGTTGAGTTTTTGATAAATCTTCAACTCACAGCAGCTGATCTCTACAAGGATGTATAGATGCAGCAATCAGTTGAGACATCATGGTTGTCCACAAGAGCTAGGCAGTTCACTTGTGTGGATTTCTTGCTCTCTCTATAGCACTACGGAGTGTCTATGGACATTATTGTTTGGGGTACGGCCCGGAGGGTGAGTGCTAAATCACCCCATAGGCATTGAGGATCACAGTTTGATCTCTCTAAGTTAAACTTTCAAGGAAAGAATTCCGCAATCTACCACACGATAGCGGACGAATTCAACTTTTCAAGTTGATTCCAATCATTATGTACACGGTTCAACTTTTCGAGTTGATTCCAATCATTATGTACACGGTTAACTATGTTGGTTACCGCTGCCTGCTAGTTGAGCAGTTTCTACCGAGGGTCTTAACAAGAGGTTTGAATACGTAGATGTTAACCAAAGGGCTTGAATGTTTCAACGCCATGCCAAGGGCACGTTGGAACAAAGTATTTTGGACCGTAGCGTCCACTATACCTTATGCTGTTACGAACCTAGTTGTCTGGTTCGATTTGGCACATGTTGTCACATGGGATACAACATGGTCTAGGAACTCAAGAAGTTCAGTTTAGCCAGTGTGGAGCATGATAATGAGGGTCCCTCTCACTCTTGTCGTGGAGTGTTTGCAGTTACCTCCACACACAAGTACCAGCTCGTACTTGATGGATGTCGC